>NW_025814878.1:51671500-52967000 GCF_022079265.1 Lynx rufus | reverse complement strand
TAAAGCTGTATAAACAATTGCAAGGATAAAATCCAGGTCACAATGCAGGTGATGCAGGGATTAATTCAGGACTGCCAATACCACCACTCCAGCTCTTTCTCACTGCATTAGGATGCACCCTGGCCCAGATTTAACACATGATTTCATGAAGTTATACCTGAAGTTATATCACTTATACAGATGACAGCTGTTTTAATGATGAAGTTCTATTTCATTCTCCAATACTTTTTCCAAAAAAACCATGCCCCACAAATCCATAAATGTTTCTTGGGTTTCTATCATTATTATTATTATTATTATTGCCATTATTGTCATTATTATTAGCAATTTTAGACAAATAAAGTACACGTGACCGAAATTATTCCATGGTTAAGGATTCTCTTGCTGGCAAATACCATACAGATATGTCCTATTTCTTGTTGATTTTCCAGGATTGTGCAGATTAGAGAAACAAAAAAAAAATGCAAAATATTCAGGTGTAGGATTCCTACCTAGGGAAAAGTATAATGTTTTGCTTTTACATAGGGCAAAAGGGGATGAGATTTCAGAGATTTCTATACACTAAGATACACCATGCAACTGAAGCTATTTTTTCCTATTTGGTATCTTTACTGGAACAAAGAAACAGAGTTCACGGCAATTTATACAAAACTACCTATCTGGAAAGTAATATTTGTCATTGATGTTGTTTCTAGATACCAATTTTCAATAACCACCAGAAGTAATTTCTTTTTTTTTTTTTAATTTTTTTTTCAACGTTTATTTATTTTTGGGACAGAGAGAGACAGAGCATGAACGGGGGAGGGGCAGAGAGAGAGGGAGACACAGAATCGGAAACAGGCTCCAGGCTCCGAGCCATCAGCCCAGAGCCTGACGCGGGGCTCGAACTCACGGACCGCAAGATCGTGACCTGGCTGAAGTCGGACGCTTAACTGACTGCGCCACCCAGGCGCCCCAGAAGTAATTTCTTTTTATTTAATGTATCCTTTTTGGATTTTTGCTTCCAGTTGATGCCAACTTTTTTGTTCTCTAACATTCTAGTCTGCAAAGATTGTGATGTATCACACAAAATATCACAATGGTACACTACATGAATGACATAATGCTGAAGAGTCCAGATGACCAGAAGATACTAAATATCTTAGATGTATTTGAGAAATATTATTTTAAAACAGAAAATTGAATACAATAAATGTGTTAAATAAACAGTTGTCAAATAATTAAATAAGAAAAAAGGATGTGAATACATTAACATTAAAATAATACCCACAGAAGTAGCTACCACTTTTAGGACCATGAGAAAAAAAAGGGAGAAGGAGGATTTGGGTTGTTACAACCTAGATTATAGGAGAAAACTTCCTGGGATCTAAGGATGCCACCTCTAAGGATGATACTATGCCAGTATCTCAGCAGCTTTTCAACTGTATCCCTGTCAGATGTTGCTAGGGTACAGAAATCTGAGAAAGAATTCTTAACCAATTGGTGCAGAAATCTCTGATGGGGCATGAAGAAGTTGATTCTATGAGTGCTACAAAAAGGTCAAAACTTGAAGAAAAGAACTAAGTAAGCATCACATGCATTACTCAGGTAACGTTAAGGTGATTTTGTGGTAACATCAAAAAAGAAGAATCAAGCCCTTGCTCCTCTACTCATGCTTCCAATATCCCTCTTTGTTGAACTCAATAGGGAGTGAACTAGCAAATGAGAAATGTAGTTTGCAGTCTCAGCCACAGTGTTCTAAGCAGATTATAGAGTGACACATTTGAGAATGAGAGAAAAGAGCATAATGATTAGTGCCTTATTAAAAACTGGATAGCTGACTTTTGACTTCTGGTAATTACAGAGTAAGTAAGGTCATACTAAATGACTACTCTCATAAAACAGTCATAAAATCTGAATATAGAGCAAAAAGCAAGTATCTGAAGTGACAGGAGAATGAACAGAAAATGTCACATTCTGGTAAGGAGTACACACTCAAAGAATTAAAGAGAAAGGTAAGAAGAAAGTTCCCATTTTTGCAGCTTTCAACCTTGTCTAAGGGCCATTCAGATAACATCGTGATGCCAGAAGTTAAAAACAATCATGCTGGCCAGGGGAGGCGGAAAATTTTGGCCACTACAGAGAATGGGGAAATCCTAGATGGAAAGGAGCCTGAAAGGGGATCCCCTTATTCCTCTACCCACATTTATGACTAAGAGCTGAATCACACATGTGTGTAACGCACTCAAAGCAGCTATGATAAAGACAAAAAGTCTGAACTGTTACTGAAACTTCTGCTCACAAAAAAAAAAAAAGTGTTTTCAGTTAAAGTACAGGTAGGATAACTGCCTGATAAAACAAAGGCAACACTTATCAGAAGACAAAAGAATAGAATCTAGAATCTCTACAATTCAGTTATTCATAATGTC
Organism: Lynx rufus; assembly: GCF_022079265.1. Taxonomy (NCBI): domain Eukaryota; kingdom Metazoa; phylum Chordata; class Mammalia; order Carnivora; family Felidae; genus Lynx; species Lynx rufus. The sequence goes on along the minus strand of NW_025814878.1, from coordinate 52,964,592 downwards.
TAGGAAACAATCTCAAATGAGCTAACACATGAAGAACCAAGAAAACAAAACATATTCTCAAGAGAAATAAAAAATATCAACCACATGTGATTCTGGTTTGGACCTAATGTTGAATTCAGGGGGAAAAAAAGAAAGTATTTTAAAGAGGTTCTTATATTTACCTTCAATTAAATAAAGCAAAGTATGAATACAGTGAAAATATATGCATACATACATAAATATATATTTCCTATATTGTGTATGTTGAAGTTCTCAAGAAAGAATAAAAGTTATTAGGAACTGAAATTCTAGAAATCTAAATTAAAATAACTGAAATAAGATAATCATGGGATAAACTTAATAGCTTAATCAAGATGAAAGAGTAAGTGAATTTAAAGACAATCAATAAAAATAATTCATTCCTAAGAATAGAGAGGGAAAAAAAGAGTTAAGAGAAGTAGACCCCAGACACCTATTAAATAATGTACACTATTGAAAGCCAAATATAAAGAAAAAAAAAAAACCCTTAAAAGTTGGATTAGAAAAAAACAACTCATTGCATACAAGAGTACAATGATAAGACTAATGATTAGAGTCTCATGAGAAATCATGAAGGTCATAACAAAATTGAATAACATCTTTAAGATGCTTAAAGGAAAAACAGAACAAACTAACAAAAAGTCCCCCAAAATGCCTGCGCACACTAGCCAAATGACCAGGATAGGGGCAACTACGAAGACAGAAAATTTTCACATAAAATCTTTTTGTCAGATAAACACCACAGAAAAAAACTGTGATCCCATTCCCATTCATTCCAGGAATGGCTATATGGGGAGCCTAGATTTCCAAAATAGCAAGGCTATAATCAACGTGCCTTAACACTGTTGTTAGAATGGTGTCAGAAAAGGCCAGTTCTGGAGCTGGGACTTTCTTCCATACTGACCATTAAAGAGACTCTATCCCCTAATACATTTTCAGTAAAGGCTATATGGTGATCCTGGACTTGTACCCACACCCAACAGGTAATGAGGCTTCTCTCCTTCTTGCTGGGCAAGTGTCAGAGAAGGAAATTCAGGACTTCTACCATGGCCCAGCAGTAAGGGAGCTAGCCCCACCATGTTATTAATGGAAAGACCATGTGGCTAGGCAGAACTGTCACCTCCACCTACACATAATGAGGTTCTTCCCCAGCTGGTGCCAATGGAAGCCAAATGGGGACTTGTGACCTCTGTCTCCATCTAGGAGTAATGAGGTAGAACCCTCTTTCTCTTGCCAGAGCAGTGTTGCAAAAATACAGTTAAAATGTAAGTTTCAAACAATATCTAGAATCTCACAATAGGGTACAACAAATGTACTTTTCAACTGGAAATCACCCATCACACCACAACCGGAAACCTCTCAAACTAAATATAAAAGGCCATAATAGATATTAAATATAATAATTGCAATGAGGTTGAATAAATGAAGAAGAAACTAATTCAGGCTTTTAGGAAATGAAGTCTTCAATTATGACTAGAAATTTGAATGGCAGAAAAGAGGATTAGAAGGACATTTCACTCAAAGAATTTACCATGAATAAGAGTAAACAAACATGAGTGAGAAAGGGTATGAAGGACTTCTCTTTGTTTTGTTTATTTTTGATTTTTTTCACCTGGTTAGGGGAGATTTCTGGAGATGATATAAAAGAAATAAAAATTAAATTGGGAAAATAGAATGGAACCGATTACAGATATATAGAAGGTCATCCTAAGGTTTCCCTTAGGAAAACCTGAACCATCTAATTGCTTGAAGCAAGAAAGGAGTTCATTATTCAAGTGAATGTTTAGAAAGATTACTCTGGCAATAATATGGAATATAGATTTAAAGGGCAACATATTAAGTTCAATAAAGGCAGTTATATTCTGCTAATATAGTGAGAACTGATAAAAGGAAAAGCAATCGGATGGTGTTCGGAATAGAAAAGAAGGAAATTTTTCAACTGTATCTTATTTAAGCTGTTTGTGCATGTGTAGTTCCTAAAATGCTGATGAAGCACAGATAGTCATTTGGGGAGATATGTGCTTTGACACAGACATAATCCGCTTCCAAATAAAATGTGTGTTCTTCATGAGCTCATCAGTAGTTATCAGGACACTTTGCCATGCCTGGCTATCTATTCAAAGACTCACCCTTGGCTTTGAGTTGTGGGCTCCACTGTGAAGAGAAGATTCCTATATCCAGGGAACAGTGGCTTTCAGCGGACGTAAAGGTAAAATGAGATCTCCATTTTATTTCAGGCAGCTTGACCTGTACTGAATCTTCTTGATACCTTTTGCCTGTGATGAAAAGCCTTTTGATTTATTGGAAATATACATTACACTTTCTCCTTACCACTGCTCCACTTCTCATATGTTCTCAAGTGTTTGAAAATGAACAACAAAGAGTTCCCTACGCATCCTCCCTGCTAGAAAACCTTTGCTTGAGAAAGCAGGGGCAGCAGCTTTTTAAGTTCACAGCTCAGGACTCACATAAAGTGGACTTGGCAGGATTTTGCATGGGAGTTGAAGAATCAAACTTACTGGCCTGTGTGAAATTTTATTAACTGAAATCTCATCAGTCCTCTTGCTGACCACATCCCCAGAAACAGGGAGCTGGGCTCCTGGGCAGCTATGTGACCAAGCAGAACTGAGCCAGCTGTCAGCTTGCTCACGGAGGGAAACTCCCAGAGTGGAGCATAGCTCTCTTAGCAAAAGCAGCGGGGCCACAGACTGCACATCCAGCCTTTACCATTCCATGATCTGCTATCTCTTTGATGTCCTATTCAATTTTTGAACACCTAATAAGTGTATTTTGATCTGGAAAGGGAGACTGACAATGTTGACTTAATTTACAGATATTTGGAATAGTTATACTTTCCTACAGCATCTAGAGAGGGCACAGGTAAAAGTCAGACACGGAGAGATTGGATAATAACCTCTTGTCCCACTCAGAATGGCCCCAGAAAAGTCCAGTCTGAGCCTGCACTTCATTATGACAGCCAAATTATGAGTACAAATAATTAGAATGGGATGTGGATACATGGCACCTAACAATATTTGTCAAAGGGCTTTAAAAGGATGACTGTTTCAAATCAGAGCTCCTTAGAATAGTTAGTCAACAATGAAAGGATCATTTTAAAGATGGTTAAACTTAACCTCTAAAGTCACATTTTCAATTACCATGGCTTATTTGGGGGAAAGGAAATTATTCAATGTGAGTCATTATCTTTATTTCAATAAGACTTTTTCCCCCTGGATCTAATCAAGTCTCTTAAAAATTATAGCATAAAACACATAAAATTAGAAGAGGATTAAACTTCATGGAGTTTTCAGTACTGGTTTTTATGATAAGTAGTTTCCATATTATATTTAAATTGGTTTGCATTTCTTTAAGGGATCATTAACATGCTGAGAGCCAAATCATGTGGTCATAAACAGTCACTGTGACTTTTACTAGTTGCTAATGATGCAACCATTATAAAATTTTTCTAATCAACACTTGGAGGAAAAATACATTATCATAAACTCAAAGCCAACTGATTTAGTAGCTATTTTAACATGAAATATAACAAAATATAATTTCATATAGCATAATTTATGTGGTGACGTAGTATATTGCTTCTTATTCAAAGATAATTAAAACAAAATAACCAGACTTGATCTATTTACTTAAGGATTCACAGATATAATTTATAAAAACCAGGAAGCAAGAATAGAGCAAAATATGAGATTCTAAATCCGATATTAAAAATTCTCTCACATTATTTTCACCAATTTTGAAATGAACTAGTGTATAGTGTGCCTTGTATAGCTTTGCAAATGTGAGATGGTAGGAAAAATTATTTAGTTAAATTTAAAATTTTTTTAATGTTTATTCATTTTTGAGAGATAGAGACAGAGCATGAGTGGTAAAGGGGCAGAGAGAAGGAGACACAGAATCCGAAGCAGACTCCCAGCTCCGAGCTGTCAGCACAGAGACTGACACGGGGCTCAAACTCACAAACTGTGAGAGCATGACCTGAGCCGAAGTCAGACGCTCAAACGACTGAACCACTCAGGCACCCATTATTTAGTTAAATTTAAATTATAATTTCACATATTCAGAATATTCCTTGCAATCTTAGCATATCAACTGCATATGCTTTTATACCACCAATACAGCAGGAACCTCTATACTGCCAAATTACATGGTTTCCTAATTATTTTGTACATCACTTAACCAACAACATTAAAAGCTAACATCTATTTAATACTTCTCACATCAAGCACTATTCCACATTCTGAGTGTGTGCATGTGTGTATGTTTTAATAACATTTAGTCCTCACAAAAACGTAATGAGGTTGGTCTTCATCTTGCTATTACTCTAATTTTATAGAATTAAAACTTGAGATACAGAATGGCTGGTAACTTGTCGACCACTTATCAGCTCGTAAATGGTAGAGCAAGACTCCAAACCAATCAGTCTGACTATAGATAATGTGTCTTCTCATTGAGCTAACTGAAGAGCGAAAAATCTCTTCCTTCTTACTAGATATTTGTTGATCAGTGAGGATATGCGGGAGAGTCGAATGTAGACCCAGATGAGCTTTCTCCTCCTTTTGCTCTTACTTTCTTGCATGAAGCCTTTTCAGCATAGCTTTGAATTCCAGGAATGGACATTCTCTAGATATTTAAAGCAATATTACAGTTTTCAATACAATTCTAGAAGTCATCTCTATTATTTGTAAAATGAATACATTAAAAACATTAACTAATATGTATGTAGGAAACTTTCAAAGAAGAAAATATAGTAATACGAAATACCTAACCCTTGTATAATGATTACAAATGGACCACAAATTTGGCTAACTTCCGGAAGACAGAGTCAAACGTAATCAGATATAATATTCTCAGTCAATACCTTGAACAAAAACAAGGAGTGCTAGACAGCAATCCAATAATAGTAGGAGACTTCAATATCCCACTTCAACAATGAAAAGAAAATCCATTAAAAAAAATCTATAAAGCGGCAGCAGACTTGAACAACACTACAGATCAAATGGAATTGACAGACACACACGTAATGATGGTGACGGCATCACACTTACTGATTTCAAAATATATTATGAGCTTCAGTAATCAAAACAGTATTGTACAGGCATGAAAACAGAAATATAGACAAATGGAACAGAGGAGAGTCCAGAAATAGACCCATGCATCTACAGTCAACTGATTGTCAACAAGGATGCCAAGAACACACAATGGGGAATGGGATAGGTTCTTTGACAAATGGTGTTGGGAAACCGGGATATACACATGCAGGAGAATGAAATTGGATTCTTATCTCACACCATATACAAAAATCAACTTATAATGGATTAAAGAGTTAAATAGAAGACCTGAAACCATAAAAATTCCAAAAGAAAACATGGGGGGACATTGGTCTGGGCAGTGATTTTTTGGATATGATCCCAAAGCACAAGCACAAAGGGAGAAAATACTGGCAAACTATATATATGTATGTATATATGTGTGTGTGTGTGTGTATGTATATCGACATACATACATATATAAATATACATATATAAAGGGTCAATATGCATAATACATGAGGAATTCATACAGCTCTAAAGCAAAACAAAAAAAATCAAATAACTCAATTTAAAAAGGGGCAAAACACTGGATTACATATTTCTTAAAAGGACATACAAATGGCCAGCAGGGATATGAAAAAGTACTCACCAGCACTTATTGTCATTGGTTTAGTAAGCTACTCCATGGTATTGCTGCCTCAGCATCCATTCAATTTGTCAAAGCAATCTGTAGTGACCTTAAAATGACAGTAGCCTCCTCATGCAAGTGCATGCCCTAGATAAGAGCTGCAGAGTCACAAGCAAATGTTAGCTTCTGATATGACTTCCCTAACAGCCCTTATGATCAACAGTCTCTCCTGCCTCTCAGCACCTTCCCCTTATCCACCATTTAGATAAAACCCCTGTGTGGTTTACTAAAACTCTGTTCTTTTGGTTTGAATTGGGGCATCTGGCCATAGCCTGGGACCCCAAGCACTTTATTAATGGACCCTATTAAAGACATGAGCTTTAGGTCCTATCTCTCTCTTTCTGTACTCTGCCTTGACCTCCCAGTATGGCCCCCTGAGGCCTCCAGGTACTTCCTTCAGAACCTGTAGTAAACTTCATTTCAATTAAGTTGTGGTCTATTGTTGAATAGTTCACCAATCTACACCCTGTGCTCCACTTAAAAAGTGTTAAGTTGACAAATTCATAACACTAACCATCAGGGAAATGTAAATCAAAACCACAATGAGATATTAGCTCACACCTGTTAGAATGGCTATAATCCAAAGACAAAGGGGGGCACCTGGGTGACTTAGTCAGTTAAGCATCCAACTCTTAATATCAGCTCAGGTCATGATCTCGTGGTCGTGGGTTGCGGCCCATTCTTGGCTCCTCATGGAGAGAGGTTGCTCGGGATTCTCTTTCCCTCTCTCTGTCCCTCCCCTGCTTGCACACATATGTGTGTGCTCTCTCTCTCTCCCAAAATAAATAAATAAACTTTAAAAACAAAACAAAAAGACAAAGGATAACAAGTATTGGTGAGGATGTGGGGAAAAAAGAACCCTTATATGCTTTTGGTGGGAATGTAAATTGATACAGCCATTATGAAAACCATTATGGAGGTCGTCAAAATATTAAAAACTGAACTAACTTATGATTCAGCATTCTTAACCTGAGTATATATTCAAAGGAAATGAAATCAGGATCTTGAAGAGAGATCTGCAATCCCATGTTCATTGAAGCATTATTCACAATAGCCAAGATCAGGAAACAACCTGTCTAAACAAATGTCTATTGATAGATGAATGGATAAATAAAATGTAACACACAGACACAGAGAGGAATATTACTCAACCACAAAAATGGAAGGAAATTATGCTATTCATAGTAATATAGGTAAAACTATAGCACATTATGCTGTTAGATATCCATACAAAAAGAACAAATAGTACATGACTTCACCTATATGTGGATTCTAAATAGTCGAACTCATAGAAACAGAGTACAATTTTGATTACCAGGAGCTAGGGTGAGGATGAAATGGAAAGATGTTGATCAAGGAGTATGAAGTTTCAGTTATGCAATATGAATAGGTTCTGGAGGTCTAATGTACAGTAATGTGAATCTAGTTAACAATATTATATTGTATACTTGAAATATGCTGAGAAGGTAGCACTTAAGTATTCCCAACACACACACACACACAACTATGTGAGATACTGGATATGTGAATTTGCTTAATTGTGATTATTTCACAATGTATACATAGACAAAGCATCAAGTTATATACCTTAAAGAAACACAATTTTATCTGTCAATCATACTTCAATAAAGCTGGAAAAATATGAAACATTGCTGAGATAAATTAAAAACCTAAACAAATGCAAGGATTTACAAAGAGCATATAATGGAACACTCAATATTTTTAAGATGGCACTTTTCCAAAATTGATCTATAGTTTCAGTATAATCTCATTATATTCTAGCAGGAATGTTTTGTTAATTTGACAAGCTAACTTTAAAATTTATATTAGAGTCCAAAGAAACAAATATAACAAAAGCAATTGCTACAAATAGTAACATAGTTGGAGAATTTACCCTATTTGATTTCACAACTTATTGTACAGCTATGATAATCAAGACTATGAGTATTTGTGAAAACATAGACAAATTAGTTAGTGGTAGAGAACAATTAGTTCAAAAATAGACTTACCTCTATTGTCAAGATACATGATGACCAAAAAAAAAAAAACAATTAAAACTTATTGTAAATTACTATATGAAAAGGAAATTCAAATTACAAGGCCTGCTGTTACATACCTATTCAATTGGCTAAAATTATAAAAACTGACAATACTAAATACTGGTGATGATATTGAACAACTGAGGATCTCATACCCTACGGGGTACAATGCAAAATAGTATAACCATGTTAGAAAATAATTTTGCAGTTTCTTTAAAAGTTAAGCATATACAAACATATGATCATATTCCACCCCTAGGTATTAACCCTAAAGAAACCTATGTCCCCACAAAGACTTGATGCAATATTTGTATCAGCTTCATCTGTAATAGTCAAAATTGAAAACAATATAAATGTGCATTGCCAGATGAATGTATAAACAGATATTGGTGTATTCATACTACTATACTAATATATTACCATACCAATATATACTAGTTAGCAATAAATGGGGAAAATCTATGGATACCCCAACAATCTGAATTAATCTCAGAACAATTATGCTTGGTGAAAGAAATTAGGGAAAAATGCATTTCATGATAATATATACACACACACAGACACAGACACACATAAACAAACATATGTAATTCTAGAATATACAGTCTAATCTATGGTGACAGAAAGCAGATCATTGGATGACTGAATGCCTGGGATGCAGGAAAAGTTACATTACAAGGAGACATGAGGAAGTGTTGTTGGGTGAAGTAACTTTGCTATTTTATTTCTTGTGTTGTTTCAAAGATGTACACCGTGTCAAAACTGAGACAATTTAATATTTTATTTGCAATTTATTGTGGTTGAACTATAACTCAACAAAATGGAAAAAATAAAAAATTGTGTAAAGGCTGACAAAATATATTTAGAGGTAATGGTAGCTACCTATATAGGAAGTCCATGAAAATAACAACATGGAAATATATGAAAAGTAATTATTGTATGTTTATAGACTATATTTTATTATAATAATCTGTCAATGTACTTGTCTTACCCCTGTAATTTTCTGACATACTAAATATATTTAGTACAAAACTGTTCCAACTAGACAAAAGGAAGGCAAAAGTAGCTTGGTTGAAATAATTTTTAATATCTTGTTATACCATACTTTTAATTAAAAAAGAGAAAATGATAACTTTATAAGGCAAAATAAGGCTGTTTAAGGTATAAAATTTAGCTAATTTTATATGAAGATATGAACCAAGAATCAAATTTTTAGTAACACATTCCTAAGAGACACATTACATAAAAGTAGTAATGTAGAATTACATATTTTATAAATTGGAGTAATATCATTTAAGCTTCCCAAGGGTGATTTAGTTGTATAGAAATAAAGTAAATTCTTCTTCAGGGAGAAGGCACAACAGAGAAAATGTAATCATATTCCTAACTCGTTACAGTATTTATGTCTGGCAGGGAGTAGAAACTGGAATTAGGGATATTCTTCAAGAGAGCACTGTTAGAATCCAGGTAAGAAGTGGTTATCAAATTTAAGTGGCAGTAGCAAAAATGGAAAAATAACACATCCTCATCTAAGAGACATGGAAAATAAGATGTTTTGTCAACACATGGACAAATATCTCATAAAGTATTCAAAATATGACTTCACCCAGGGGCACCTGGGTGGCTCAGTCAGTTAAGCAAGCGACTGACTTCAGCTCAGGTCATGATGTCATGGTTTGTGAGTTCAAGCCCCATGTCAGGCTCTGTGCTGACTGCTCGGAGTCTGGAGCCTGCTTTGGATTCTGTGTCTCCCTCTCTCTCTCTTCCCCTCCCCACTCATACTCTGTCTCTCTCTCTCTCAAAAATAAATAAAGATTAATTTTTTTAAATACAACTTCACCTGGAAACTTAAAAATTTACAGACCAACAATAAGATTATAACTACCTTTAAAGTTTATTTCTTTGAAGACTTTGTTAAAGAATTTCTCAGAAATTCTGTCAGGTCAATAAGGAGAATAATAGGAAGGAACATGAGTTCTTGTAATACAAATCCTACAACATTTGCTAATTTGTAATAAAATTTCTCAATTCTCAAAAAAATTTAAAGATTGTAGCATATGTTTTTAATCAAGAAAAAGTATTAATGCTGAAATTAATGAGAACTCTGATAGAATCTAAAATGTCTTCAGTCTAGGGAGTTCTTGTGGGAAACAAATTTAAAATAAACTTCAGTCAAATTATGCTGATTTTATAATGTTTACTTTAACAATAGTGTCAGTGTAACATGAAAGAATTATGATTCTTTCAAATTAATTATAATTTTATATTAATATTTACATAGCTTAAATGCAGTGTTTCATATTTTATTTCCTGGGAAGGGATTCTATTGTGTAAATATCTTTTAATCTAGATTAAAAAGGTCATTCGTGTGTGATTTGGAAAGTAATTATATGCTACACTAAAATTAAACAAAATGTTTCCTTAGGCATCCTTCATACACCCCACATAAATATACTTCACTAATTTTTATAGGTAATAGTTAAATTAATCATAAAAATTTGTTCCTGCTACAGATAATATTTCTGGAAAAATGCATACTATCTATAAACACTCAATTAGAGTTGAAAGTCTCCATTTAAACATTCTTTTTTTTAAACATGTATTCATTTTTGTGGGATAGAGCAAGACAGAGCGTGAGTGGGTGACGGGCAGAGACAGAGAGACACAGAATCCGAAGCAGGCTCCAGGCTCTGAGCTGTCGGCACCAGAGCCCAGCACGGGGTTTGAACTCATGAGCCATGAGATCATGACTGAGCTGAATAAAGTCAGACACTTAACCGAGTGAGCCACCCAGGTGCCCCTAAACATTTTCTTGATATAGCAGCAAACTTAACTTTCAAAAATAATTCCAGCTAGAACAACAAAAAAATTTAAAAATCCATCTTCTTTAATTTCAGAAGATTGATTACCACTACCACATTATATTGAGTTGCTTTCAAAGGTATCTCTGAATATTCACTTGTCACCTTGTCCATGATGTCTGTTGTTACTACTGCTCATGGCCCTATCTAATTACTTCTGAAACAAACTGTACTATCAGATAGGAAGTGAAATGTCAAAATACCCAAATCCCTAGATGACCCCTTAATGCAATCTACTTTGTAAATACAACATTGATTCAGCTCTCTACTAGTTTCTTTTGGAGGAAGTAAAGATTTTTGAAAAGGATGTTTTGAATGTTCACAGAAACATAAAATTAGAGAAGGAAAGAATTAAATAAAACTGCCATTATAAAAGGAAGCTCTAGTGAAATACATATGTGTATGTGTGTTTTTAAATAGCTTGCTCAATTATATTTTTTTGCTTTTTTTTTTTTTTTTTGCTTTAATAACATTTTTCTCTTCTCTGTATGTCTAGCACATAGGTCTAAAGTAGGGCTTATGTCTGAAGGCTCCCAGAGAACAAAGGCCAAAATTTACACCCTTATTTCGCTACTGTTCTAGTGCAATATCTAATGCAAGCAAGCTCTTAATAGTTGTTTTATAATCATGATTACTTCTTAAAAATTTTAGAGAAGGTTTTAGCTGTAAAGTTCAGTTATGTTAAGATACATCAGCATAATTTTCTAGCGATTTTACTTAACCTAAGAAGCAGTGACAGTCGGCATTTCTTGGAATTTAAATTATGTTTCATCTAGAAACAACAAGACTCAAAGCCTGAGACTCTTCAGTTAGTACTAATGTGATATAATGACAAAATTAGTACAGAGGCTGTTCAAAATTTTAGAAATAAATCATGCCAGAAGGAGTTTCACACTTAAGAATACAAATTGATCACCCTCATTCACTTTCGAAGCAAATACAAGCAAAATCACTGAGTAAAATCATGCTCCCAGTAACTGAATAGTTCATCAGGTCAAATATTGTTTAATAGCGTAAAAAGATAGTAATGTGACCAGTGAGATTATTTTTCATGTTTAATCAACCAATTCTAAAATGCTAATAATCAAGTGGAGCATATGGTGAAAATACTTCATTTTAAAACTTAACTGTGATAATGAAATACATGCAATCTAAGTTTAGGGAAAGGGAAAAAATAAAAATTAGCTAAAATTTTGGTAATTATTAACAATTAATTCAATTTAATGATATGCATCTTTGCCTCTTAAATTTACAGATATATAAGTGTATATTGTGTGCTCTTTCATTTTCTTACTCAATAAAATTTGTGTAAAACCTCATCAAATCTCTAGTCTCCAAATCACCACAATCAGTTCATTTAATTTTCTTCGCTATTGAGCTGTAATTACATGAGAAATTACTGACTTACTCTCTTTCCCATACCTGAAGTATCTTTCTTTCTTGTCTTTTCAACACACATGTTCTGAAAAACCACGAAAATCACAAATAATCAACTTGTATAGATTCCCAGTCCTTTTCTTAAGATGCCAAAAACAAAAAAAAACAAAAAAAACAAAAAAAACAAAAACAAAAACAAAAACAAAAAAAACCCAGAAATCTATGTATTGGGTTCGCTACAATTCTCTGGTCTACATTTTAACTTGACCCTTAATATCGCTTATATATTTTTTGCTCTTCTTCTTACTAACCCTCCCATTTTCCTTACTTTTTATTCTAGTTTATCTCTGTCTTAAAGCTGCCCACATCCTCTTTATTCTAAAGAGAAAAACCTATTTTGGATATCACTGAAATAGATGGACCCTTTGATAAGACCTCTCTTGACTTCCTCCTCTACTACCTCTAAATTTATTTGTACCCCTATTTTTAAATTTATAGTTAAATGTGCCTTGTTGGTATTTTCTAAAAATTAGGAAAATATCTGTTAGCCTGCCTTAGTGCTTGTTTTTGAGGGTGAGGGCACATAAACTTTTGGAGCTTTATATTGAAATCAACTGAAGGCACATCTTGTTGTACTGAAGAAGTATTCAAATATGATAAAAAAAGAGTCTGAAAATCAAGAATCTGAGATTTTAAGCATTCCATGTAAAAAATGATTATTCTAAAAACACTATTTGACTATGAGATTATGGTTTTACTTAGCTACACAATTCCCATAAGATCAGAGGATATAAATATAGTAACGGAGATGGATGCAGTAAGGTGAAATAAGCTATGCATCAAAGTGCCAGACACATTAATCTCTAACTCTGCCAATACTTTTGCAAATTTAATAGTTGGAAATAACTTTTTAAAGTTTTTAATTCCAGTTAATGTACAGTGTAATGTTAGATTCAGGTGTACAATATAATGATTTAACAATTCTATATAATACATGGTGTTCAGCAAGTGCACTCCTTAATCCCCATAACCTATTTAATTAACCCACCCCCTCTCCTCCTACCCTGGTAACCATCAGATTGTTCTTATAATTAAGAATCTGTTTGTTGGTCTGTCTCTCTGTCTTTAACAGTATGGAAGTCCCTTAAAAAGTTAAAAACAGAACTACCCTAGGATCCAGCTGTTGCACTACTAGGTATTTACCCAAAGAATACAAAAACACGAACTCAAAGGGATACATGCACCCCAATGTTTATATTAGCATTATCTACAATAGCCAAATTATAGAAACAGCCCGTGTCCGCCAACTAATGGATAAATATGTGTGTGTGTGTGTGTCTGTCTGTATGTATGTATAGATACACACACACACACACACACACACACACAATGGAATATCAGCCATAAAAAATAATTAAATTTGCCATTTGCAATGACAGACATAACTTTTTTACATTTTTAGGTTACTTCAATTTCTGGGAACACAAATGTCTAGGTTATTTGAACCACCCTTCCACAAAAAAAAAATGCTAGGTTAAATATTTTTATTTTTAAATCCTCAAGTGTGTCAAATAACTAGAAAATAAGAAGCCCTGCCAATTCATACTAACAAAAGGAAGAAGCCTGGAACAGTGAGGCAAATAATTATTGAAGCTACTTTATCCTGAAAATCTTTGCTGATACAGGTAAATTTTAGTTTTAATTTTGAGGGCTGCCTGCATCAGGTAAAATGGTCTGAAGTGAAGGTCCAGGACCCGATGTGTGGAGTAAGGCAGCAGCCCTATCTAAAAAGCTGGAGCTGCAAAAATCTACATCCTCAGAATAATGGGAAACAAGAATTGCACTATCCCCATCCCTCTCAACTCCCAGAAGAATGCAAATGAATTTGCCTCAACTTTGAACCAAACAAGAGAGAAAAAGCTTCCTGAGAAGTTGTGACCATATGCAACTCTCTTACAGATTTGTGGCGCTATTTGTGTTACCCAAACACTTTACACTATGAATTTTATTATTTTTTATAATTTAAATTTTATTTTCTCAAACTTACATTTTATCACTTACATAAACAACACTATTTATATATTAGTTATTCTAATGTCCATTTGTTTTTATATTTCATCAGCTTTTCATAGTCAATTTAGTCAGTTCCCAGCATGACTGATTTCTCCGGAGATGATCTCTATTTGACCTTTCTCATATGAAAATAATGTGATTTTTGCTCTCTCCTGTGGTTTCTGGAAACTTCATTACATCGTGTCTATGTGTAGGTCTTTCTTTATATTCATTGCTAGACATTTGGGTGCCCTGTTACATATGAAGACTCAGGATTTTCTGATGTAATTCTCATCTATTATTTCTTTGTTGATGTATTTCTCAATTCCCATTTGTTTTATTTTGGTTTATAAAATTGTTATTATGTATATAATGGAATTCTTGGAATGTATTGTCTATGAAAATTGCCTTCTCAACATGTTTTCAACTGAACGATGTTTGTCTAATTTTAAGTTTTATTAATATTTGCTTTTGATGATACAAATTTGAGAAACTATATTTTCAATATTATTATTAACTAAAAGTCCATCTTTTTTCCCAGGTTTCCATTTCTTTCTCTTTTCTTTTTTTACCTAATGCCATTTTTCTGTTCCTGTATCCTATCCAGGACACCACAGTATATTTAGTCATCATAGACCCTAAGGCTCCCCTTGGCTGTGACAGTTCCTCACACTTTCCTTGGTTTTTATTATCTTGGTATTTTTGTGGAATACTGGTCTTTTTTGCAAATTTGGCAGAATATCCTTCTATTGGGACACTGATCTATTTTCCTCATGATTAGACTGATATTGTATGTTTTGGGTATGAAGACCACTAAGGTAAAGTGCCCTTCATTACTTCATATCAAGGGTATAAACTATGAATATGACTTACCACTGTTGCTAACCTTGATAATCTGGTGAAAGTAGTGTTTATGAGGTTTCTCAACTGTAAAATTACCTGATACCCCTGCCCCATACTGTACTCTCTGAAAGGAAAACACTTTGCCCAGCCCACTCTTAACGAATAAGGAATTAAGGTACACCTCCTATAAGATGGGATATTTACCATGTTATTTGGGGTTCTTCTGCATGAAATATTTGTCTATTCTAATCCATTTATTTTATCTATTGATATCAGTATAGCCACATGATGTTGCTTCCATCTTTTGGTAATATGCAAAAAGCTGCTTTCTATGAATACATGAGTGCAGGTTTTTGTGTGGATATAAGTTTTCTTGTCACTTCAGTAAATACCTGGAAAATTGAGATAATTATGGGATGTCCAAGGAAAGATGTCACTCACTAGTCAGATATTTGCCACAAATCTCAAAAGTTGAATCAATTCTAAAAACATAGTTTTCCTAGATGCAGTACTCAAAGATCGTAAAGTAAAAGACCTTAACAAATCAGAAGGCTGAGTTATCTTTAATTTAAAATGAAAAATTGAGGGGCGCCTGGGTGGCGCAGTCGGTTGGGCGTCCGACTTCAGCCAGGTCACGATCTCGCGGTCCGTGAGTTCGAGCCCCGCGTCGGGCTCTGGGCTGATGGCTCAGAGCCTGGGGCCTGTTTCCGATTCTGTGTCTCCCTCTCTCTCTGCCCCTCGCCCGTTCATGCTCTGTCTCTCTCTGTCCCAAAAATAAATAAACGTTGAAAAAAAAAATTTAAAATGAAAAATTGAAAAAAAAAGATGATGGGACAGGGAGGAAAGAAAAAATAGTTATGAAAAGTTTACATTTTCAGGTAAACTAAGAGATAAGAGAACAAATAATTTGTATTCACTCTGTTCATTTTCTTAGGAAAAAAATCTATAGATTTCCTCTTTATGCCAATAATTAAACTGAATTTTAGGGTTGTTAAAGAAATGCCCCTACTCCTACAACAAGTGAGTTGGAAACATAGATGTTATACCCCAGAGCCTTTGTTCTTTCCAGGAAAAGTCACTGAATATATCAATATTTCACTTTTGGTTTCTTTTTCTTTATTTTTATTCTAATTTTTCTTATATGTCCAGCCATAAAACAATTACTTATAACATCTTAAAGATATACCAACAACAGATTAAAGACAAATAAATATAATGTTTATTAGCAACACCAATTTTTACACTTAATTTATAAAGATTTTTAATTATACTACTACTTTTAATTTTGTGACCAAAATTTTAAATAACAATAAAATTGAACATTTCATTGTATAAGTTTTCAATTTATATATTTCCTCAGAAAATGTAGGACCCAAGGAATTTAACAAAAATCCCCTACCCCTGGACAAGCAGAGCAAGACTAACTCCATTTTGTGCTACACCCACCATCTCATGTATAACCTCCACATGACCTACTTACTGCTTAAGACACTCCCCCACCCTAGTCAAGCCGCTGAGCACACCCTTACTGGAAACCGGCTCATATAGGAATGCGGAACCCCTAACGCCAAAGAATGTAAACCCCGCCTTTTGCCTGCCAAACTTGCGCGCCAATTCTTAAACCCCGCCTTTTGCCCGCCAAACTTGCGCTCCAATTCTGACCAGAGTGATAGGTTAGTTCAAACAGTTACTATAGGGTAAATTGTAATTCAATTGGCCACCTGCGTGTGGACTGACATGACTATGCAACTTTCTGTGTGTGTTACAATCACATTGGCCACTGGCTCCTATAAAACTGCTATGCCTTTTAACCTAGGGGTCCAAGTCC
The DNA here is from genome assembly GCF_022079265.1 of Lynx rufus. Taxonomy (NCBI): domain Eukaryota; kingdom Metazoa; phylum Chordata; class Mammalia; order Carnivora; family Felidae; genus Lynx; species Lynx rufus. Next base: position 52,947,835 of record NW_025814878.1, on the reverse strand, counting down.
CTGCTCCTCTGTGTCGGGTATACTTGGGCCCAAGCTCAAGCTTGCAAACAAACCCTCGTGCATTTGCATCGGTATCGGCTCCTTCGTGGTCTCTCGGATTCAAAATGGGGGGCATTACAAAATCATAAACTGACAGGGCATCTGGGTGTCTCAGTCAGTTAAGTGACCCACTCATGATTCCTGTTCAGGTCATGAGATTGAGCCCTGTGTGGCTCTGAGCATGCAGCCGGCTTGGGAATCTCTCTCCCTCTCTCTCTCCCTCTCTCTCCCTCTCTCTCTCTCGCTCTCTCAAAATAAATAAATAAACGTAAAAAAACTCTAAAAAAAGAAATCATAAACTGAGTTTAAATGACAAGCAAAACTTTCATATGTTCCCTCTGGTTTTTAAATATCTATCAGTCATCTAACATGGAAATGTTGTTATGGAAACATTTTGCTGATAAGTAAGCACCTGATTGTCAGGGAACACTGTAATTGCACAGATTATTGTTTAGTTAAAGGTCTGTTAGCATTTCCATTGCAATTGTCATTGTTTGGTAATTTAATTTATACTAGCCTCAAACTTGATGTTTAAATTTTCAGGCAAATATTTTCACACTTAATGACTTAAATTCACATCAACCACATTCTAGACAAAGAATAGAAGGAAGTCATATAGTATACAATATCTTATTCATCATAAGTCATTTCAATGTCTAGCTCACAACACAAAGACAGTAAATCATTTAAAATAACTCAACTAGTTTCTTCACACAACACAGCAAAAGCAGAATTATGTGGATGTTATAGGAGATGAAAAGGAATAAAATAATCAGAAAGAAAAAAAGAAAGAAGATAAAGCTTTTAAAAAGTGGGAAAAAGAAAGATCACTGCCTATGTAACCTTTAATAACAGTATGGGGTAAAATTGAGAATGATGGCTTTCTCATTTCCCTCCAGTATAATCTCCCTATTTAAAGTTCACTCTGCATCATGTGAATAATGTATGTGGGCTGACATTCCAGGATAGGAAGAAATAACATGAGCCATAGTATAATAAGCTCTAAGTGAACAATACCATTTCCTCATATATTAGGGGATGGGAAGTAGAGTTCGTCAAATCAAGTCATAGTAATTACTAGACTTTTAAAAATAACAGTACTTGGATTAAGTAGAGCTAATATTGTGCTATTTTATTTAACAATGAGAAAGGACATAAAATAGTATTCTTTAAGTGTTCATTTTTTTTTACTTTTATTTACTTTTAAGTGTTTAGCAAATGCAGGAAAACTGCCTCACTTACAGAAATTCTGTGCTCTAGTTAAAATTGATGATTAACAACACAGAACGCAATTACAGGATTATTTCTAATATTAAAGACAATTAGGAAAGTAGTGCTGTAAAACTTCATGTAAACTTCACTGTAAAGCAGTAGGGATATTTAACATAGATAAATTTTCAAAATAATTGAAGCTTCAGACTTAAGCTACATCTTCAATACGTACTTTTTTGTCTTAATACTTGTACTTTATATTACGTGTTGTTATGTTAGGCTCTTGCACTATGTACTTTTTCTTCAAATTATTAGCTAAACTTGACAATTGAATTTTCATGTATATTTCATAGCCAGATTTCCTATTTCCATTAAAAACCTGCTGTTATTTCTATTGTGAGAGCATTTAGTCTATACATAGGTTTGGAGGAAATTGACATTTTTATACTACTGAGTCTTTTAATACATGAATGCATATAAATGCATTTACTTATTTAGATAATTCATAACATATCTAAGAGATTTCATTGTCCTCTGTATAAATTCTTTTCATATCTTTCATTTGACATACAATAAAATAAAACAGTTTTGTTGATCATCTTCTTAGACTTATCTTTTTAAAAGTCCTTGTGGTGAGATTCCACTCAGCTTTCAAATGTAGGTATTTCCCTATCCACATGTAGGTACAAACTGAATATGGAAAGGGAGAATTTATCATTGAACCTTCTCTCTCTTTCCGTGCCACCAAAAGAGGCTATTCTAGTGGCTACATATCCAGGAAGCATATGGGCTAGAGCCATCTTGATAAAACCCAGATAGTTAAAATAAATTATTGGAAACAATGAATCTTGAAAAGATCAATGCTTGATTTAAACACAGGTTTTTGAGTATTTCTTGCTGCTCTGACTTATGAAATCACTTAAAATTTCATTTCTGCCATTATATAACAAACTGTTACTATTTATGTTAAAACTGATATTTCTATAACCCCTAGTACTTACTAATGTTAATAATCCATCTTACACTCTCTTGGAAGTCTATATTTTATGAATAAAAATTTCTGATCCTTTGTGACCACCATGCATTGTTACCTCTCATTCTTGCAGTGAATCTACCCATGTACTACACTAGTTTCTTTACCTACATTGGCTGATCCACACTAAGCTGACTACCCAAGGGGTACCCTCCGCAGACTACCAGAGTTCTCTTTCTATTCAGCTTTCTCCTTTCTGGTTTCTGTCCTGTGAACTCTAACCACCTTGCTTTACCTAGACTATGTCTAAGCTTAAGCCCTGGGCTCAGGGCATCCACTGGTTCTGCCTGCTTTCCCACTCCCTACGGCATGGCGTACAAACTCTTCCTCAGCAGAAGTTTGGGGCAAATTTAGGGCTTGCACTATTTGTTTCCCCCTCTCAGGGTTAATTGTTATTCATTTTGTGATGTCCAGTGTCTTGAAAACTATTGTTTTATACACTTGACCTATTTTGCTTTGTTTGCTTCAAGTAGCAGAGAAATTTATTCCTGTTAATTTTATCTTTTCTTGAATCTTGAACAATTAAGATTTTTTTTTTTAAATTAAGCTCATAACACCTTTCTAAGGAGAAGTGGTAGAAGAAATCATATCACCCATTAGAAGAAACTTACATTTTTTTGAAAATTTTTATAAAGGAGATTTTACCAGAATACTGTCTTATGATGGAAAACTTCAGCAAAAGAGATACAAAACATTATTCCATTGAGCCAGTAAAGTCCTAATTAGAATATAAAAAATGTCAAAGTAATAAATATGTTTACAATGTGAATGGCATCCTTATTGTTTACTGCTCATAAATCATATATGATGATACTCTGAAATATCAGAAAAACAAATATATTTTACATAAAGTAAATAGCACATTACATAGTTTTACCCTCATATTATTCTCTTTTTTTTATAAAAATGTTTTAGCCTCTTTGTCCTTTGACCAAAACTGAAATGACATATCTCTCATCACACTTAATTTGCTTCTCTAAATCATGACTCAAAAAACTTTTTTTGTATTAAAGGTTCAATAAATATATATTTTATATCTTTAAACATATTCATTTAACACATGAAAAGCAATTAATAAATGTCGGTAAATTAATATATTTGTCATGTTCGTATTGATATTTCTGCAAATAAGTGTCAATACCTTATATTTTAAGGTTTTAATTTCATGTGTAAAATTTCTGTGTTTGATTTAATCTATAACATTCCATGTGAAGCTTCACAACACTCTTTGGGTGTATTATTGTAAAAGAGATAATTTCATCACTGTAGTAATCTGTGAAGCTTATTATAAGAATCACAGTTTTAACATATATGGAACCCTATAAGTATCTTGGAATAACAATTTAATTTTCATGATTAAAATATTTTAATAAAAGTATATATTCATTTCATATGTGATTTAGTATGCTACATAGATGGAAGGCAAGTTATTATGATCTTTCAGGAAAAATTATTCCACTGAGTTTATCCAATTTATAGTTTAGATTTTATATATTAACCTAAAACTTCAAGAAATATCCCCTTTGACATCACAGGTTAATCTGAGATAAGAAGAAGTAAATATGAGTTAATCAATGAACACAATATGAAAATTCTGACATTTTATTTCAAAAGAGCAAAAAAAAAAAATCCAGTGTCAATAATTCCACGGTTTTTCAATTCACTGGTAATTTTTTCTTAATATATTACTTCATAAATATGTTTAACATTTATAACTATTTTAGTTAGGATGGTAAGGGAACAAAAGCAAATGTTAAGTTTGTTTATATACTAACACAGTTTTCCAAAACCTATATTAATAGCATGAAATAATATGATATCATAAAATATATGCTAGTAGTTTTATAAACATTACATGACTCCTTATTCACACAAATAATATAGCAGTAGTTTTACTAAAATGTTTAAAATGAAATACAGAGGGGCAACTGGGTGGCTTGGTCATTTGAGCATCTGACTCTCGGTTTTGCTCAGGTCATGGTTTCACAGTTCGTGGGATCTAGCCCTGAATCAGACTCTGTGCTGACAGTGCAGAGCCTCCTTTGGATTCTCTCTCTCTCTTCTCAAAATAAATAAATAAACATTAAAAAAATAAAATATAGAGACAAATCAAAGAAAGGATGGTCTTATTGATAATGCTAATCTATAATCCAGTACTATAATTGTATAAAGGTACATCTTTAATGAACCTATGGTTTCACACAATAGATAAGGAAAAATGGCAATATTCCCAAAGTATGAATATTGTGCTGGTTATAGTGTTTAGTATTCAAAGGAAGTGATCAGAACTCTTTTTTTTTTTATTTTTTAATTTAATTTTGAGAGAAAGAGAGAGGGGGGAGAGTTCTAGTGGTGGAGGGGCAGAGAGCGAGGGAGACACAGAATGAGGCTCCAGGCTCTGAGCTGTCCGCACAGAGCTGGATGTGGGGCTTGAACTTGTGAACCACTAGATCATAACCTGAGCTGAAGTGGGATGCTTAACAGACTGAGCTACCCAGGCACCCCACAGAACACTTGTAATATATACTGTGATATCTGTGCTGTGAATTAAACAAGAGTCCTATTTATATCTTGTGAAATTCTTCAATCATTTTTTAATTTAAACCCTGTTTTAAATAATTACTGACATTGATAATAAACATATTTTTTCACAAGTTATTTAAACTTACTAATGTTTCTTTAAATTTAGTATCAGAAGAGTCTCTTTATTATGTTATCCCCCAAACCATCACCACCCTAGGAATATAGGAAGATTAATGAACTCGAGAATGTTAATATAATTTGGTTACTGCTCAAGGCACAAAACAGAAAAGAAGAGATAACACTGAAAGAATTGAATAGAACTGGAAGAAAGGCAAGTGCAAATTGGGCTGATGTGATCTACACAAAGAGAAAAAAAATACAGAAAGAGGCAGGGAGTGAGAGGGGAGAATGACAGATGGTGAAGAGTAAGCAGTGGAAATACAGAAATAACCAACAATTAACAGACTGACTTAGGATAATAACCAAAATATAAGGGAAAAGTTGATAAGTGAATATCTAGCCAATACTAGGAAGTCAAAAGGGAAAATGTTATCTAAATGTCTAAAATCTTTATATTTATGGTAATGGTAATTGAAGCCAAATGTGAATGAAATGATTCATTTCACACATTTTGACTTCATTTTTCAGTTCCTTTACTTTAGATAAGTAAACATATTTAATACCTTTTTTAGTTCACCAAGCTGTGTATTAACTTGCAAAACTTGAGAGGAATTTAGTGACCAACATAAATACTCTCTTATTTAAATACTGACTATATCAATCACAGTACAGTATATACTTGCTTATAAAAATTAAATGGTCCTAGAAATCCCTAATGAAGCCAACAGATTAATATTCTTACTCCTCATTATAAAGTACCAATGTGGTTTATCTTGTGATCCCCCCCACAGTGATTAATTACATTTATAATATTATACTTTTTATGCATATTTAATTTGTTTGACAAAAAGATGTTATTGTTTACTTTAAAATAAATTGAATAGGGGCACCTGGGTGGCCCAGTCAGTTGGACAGCTGACTTTGGCTCAGGTCATGACCTCACGGTTTGTGGGTTCAAGCCCCTCATGGGGCTGTGTGCTGATAGCTCAGAGCCTGGAGCCTGCTTCAGATTCTTTGTCTCCCTCTCTCTCTGCCCCTCCCCTGCTCACATTCTGTGTATCTCAAAAATAAATAAACATTACAAAAATTTTTAAATAATTGAAAAATAATTTAAAAATTGGAAAAAATTATCCCAATAAAGTGAACCTCATGATATTCTTCACAACATAAAAGCAAAAATAATGAGATGCACCAGCATATTTACAGTATAACTTAAAGTTTGGTAGCCTAAATAACCTCTTTGAATTTCCCAATAATTTTGTACTCTGCAGGAAGTAGGCCTCACTTTTGAGCAGTTTATAACTCAAAACAATTTAAACTGCCATTATATGAAACTAAAATTTCCTATCTCTAGATTGTGACCCACACTCAGTGCTGTGAAATCCAGTTAATTAAATGTGTCATTTAAGATACCATTTAAGCTAATGTTTATTGATAATTTAAACAATGGTAATTCAAAAATATATTTCATATATATATTTTTTTCAATTATGCCAATAAGAAGACCCACTTAGATTTAAGAGGCATTGCTATAAATAGTTCAATTATAACACAAACAAACCAAATTCATTCTGGGGATCTAACGGACAACAAGGTGGCTGTAGTTAACAATACTGTATTGTATATTTGAAATTTGCTAAGGCAGTAGATTTTAAATGTTCTTACACCATCCTCCCCCCCCCAAATGTGAGATTGATGTGTCAGATGACTTTATTATGATAATCATTTCACAATATATACATACATCAAATCATTATATTGTACACCTTACACTTTCACAATGCTACTTCTCAATTATATCTCAATAAAGCTAACGGGGAAAAAAATAGAAGTTTCCTAGTGAGAAGAGTGAAGGGCCAGGAGAATTTTTAGGTTTCTCTGCTCCAGGGTTCTGCCTTTTATTTCTAACATGATGGGCCGTTACTTTAAAATCTCTTTTGTTTCTCAACCATAATCAGCTCAGGAGTGTTTCTACAGCCAGGAATGGGCTTCAAACGTTCCTTCCCTTGAAACTGCTATTGCAGCACAGGGCTCCTGCTTCCTAACTGCCCCCTCCATTGCATCACGTGCTGCTTTTTATGAGAATTGTCACTTTTGTGACACCCTATGACCATCACATTCCTTTCTTGCTTTGTCTATCTGCTTTCCCTAACGGAGCAGTTAAGATTGATCTTAGCCCTATTAACAGCTTTTCCCAATCAGAATGGGTCTTTTCACTCTTAGTATGGGTACATCAAGCACATTGTTGCCATTCCTAGACCTGCTCCCTGTTCCCCTTGTCTGCTGTGTTCTACACCTTAGAGGCTTCCCAAGCAGGTTCTGAGCTTGTCAATTGCTTTAGTCCACAGCTACATGCACTTGTGGGATTTTGTCCCCTATTTCATTGAAAAGTTGTTTTGTCTTGATGTTCTCCTTGTTATTATTTATGACCTCAATCATGAAAAGTGAGAAGATTTGAACCTACGCTTCAAGTACATTCCTATCATATTGTTATTTTCATATGAATGATTGAATAACAATAAGAAAAACAGCAATATTAGGGACAGTGGAAAGTAATAAGTGTGCATAAATGAAGATAATTCAAGAGCAATAAATGTATTGAATAGATGATTATAAGCTCAAATGAAGTAAAAATAGTATCCCATAATTCAAGAAGATTAGCACAGTTTTATTTTATATTTGTTGATATGTTTAATTTTCACTTTTTTTTGATAAAAGGGATGAGATATGAAGTTAAATTATTATTGTAAGATTGTTTAACGTTGGTTGCCTTCATCAGAAAGTTGGCTTCAAAAAACCAGAGGCTTTCTCCCTTCCTCCCTTCTTTTTTCTCCCCCTTTCTTTTTATTAAATAACATTTCTGCAGGGATAGTAAGTGTTTTTTATTGAATGCATACATAAATGAATAAAATTGTATAGTGCAGTGTAACATCTCAAAGCTGCAGGGGTCTAAGGTACATACTACTTTTTTAGTCCTTGGGTCATGCCTAATTATGCTTCGCCTCAGGGTCTTTGAACATACTATTCCTTTAGTCTGGAAGGTTTTCTTCACACCATACGCAATATACTATACTTTTTCAACCTTCAGGTCTTCACTTCAATGACACCTCCCCATACAGCTATTTTCTGCCTCTTCTCCCCCACTATAAGTCTCAGACTCCTTTCAGTCTATTCAATATGTTATCTCCAGAGCTTAGCAGAATATTTCACATACATTACCAATATGATTAGCAATAATTCTCATTTGTTATGGTTGTTGGAAAACAAAGACTCAAAGTCACACAGAAGTGTAAAAACAGGACAATAGAATTTATAGTTACTTTTGAGTGGCCTGTTGTAAATGGTAATATATGGTCACTTTTGAAGTTGTTTTTACAAATTTGGTTAATATTACTGAATGCTTTAATACAAGTAGCATTTCTATTTTACTTTTTTATTTCCTTTACTCCAGGAAGTACTTCATAATACATCCTCTGAGTAAATTTTAGCAAAGTGTAAGTCACATGTTAGATTTATGTATTTCATAAATTTAGTCTTTAATGTATTTTATGTGTGATTTACTAAAGAAACACATGAGTAATGCCAGTAATGTCATTAAATATGCAATATTTAATCAATGAAACACTTAAAAATAAAAGATAAATGCAAATCTGATGTTACACTCCACAATTTATTCAGTAATTAAGAGTATGTAAATTTTTATGGAAAATAACCCTCAGAAAAGAAATGAAAAGAAGCCGAATCAATGAGAAATATTTTCTTTATGCAATATATTTTGAATTTTTCATTATTTTTTTAATCTTTTTTAACGTTTTATTTATTTTTGAGACAGAGAGAGACAGAGCATGAACGGGGGAGGGGCAGAGAGAGAGGGAGACACAGAATCGGAAGCAGGCTCCAGGCTCTGAGCCATCAGCCCAGAGCCCGATGCGGGGCTCGAGCTCACGGACCGTGAGATCGTGACCTGAGCCGAAGTCAGCCGCTTAACCGACTGAGCCACCCAGGCGCCCCGAATTTTTCATTATTATTTGAAATGATTTTAATGCCAATTTTAAAGAAAAAACAACTTGGGAAATATATTGGAAGCCATAATTCTTGAAAGAGTAATTTATGGTCCTGAACAGATGAAATCCAATGTGCTATTATGACCTAAAACAAAAATATTACTAAATAGGTAGTTTATTATTGATATATATGCAGGGCACCTGGGGGGCTCAGTGGGTTGAGCATCCGACTCTTGATTTTGACTAAGCTCATGATCTCACAGTTCATGGAATTGAGCTCCACATTAGCCTCCAGGCTGACAGCACGGAGCCTGCTTGAGATTCTCTCTCTCCCTCTCTCTCTGCCCCTCCCTGCCTCATCCCTGAAAATAAACTTAAGAAAAAATTAATAATAATATATGCATTAAAACATCACAACAAGCAAATGCACTTGGGAGAACTAGGCTAGTTGTCAGAACACATTTGTTTTGGTTCTTGTTGTTATTGTTCCTATGGATTTATTTTCCTATAGAACTATGTTATTGAACATGTGGGGATAAAATGTAAATAATAAATGAATGAATCCAAAGATAAAAATCTATACACACTAGTTCAAATGAACAGCCACTTCATTTTATGTGTCCAAAAGACTATAAATTCCATGACAAACTAAACAGTGTGCTTTGGGGAAAGAGAAAATTAAAAAAAAAATCCCTCAGGATGTAAGCATTCAGGCATCCAGGACTTTATTCACATACCTTACTATCACGACAAATCTCCTAGAAGCAGCTTGGTCACAAATTCTAAATTTCCAAGTAGAAAATCCTATTGGTCCAGATAACTGAAACATTTGAGAAGCAAATTCTCTAAAAGAAAGGTGGTTTTTTGATATCTAGATCATTTCATTATTTCTTCCATGATTTGTTTTTGTGAATGGTATGAAATAACTTGGTTTTATGTTTTTCTCTATTAAAAAATTATAATATTTTTGAATAGCCCACCTTTTATTCACCAATTTCCAATGAGTAAAATGTTCTGTTTGTGAGCTGTATCCCATTGGTCTATTTACATATACCTATACCAATGTAATATTTTCTTAATTAAAAGCAGATTATAATAAGACTTGTTATCTATCTGACAGGATCATTTTCCCCATGGAGTTATTTTTTCCCTGAAAATTGTCTTTTTTATTATTAGAGCTTTTGCATTTCCAAATAACTTTTGGAATAAAGTTGCAAAAATTCTTGAAAAATTAAGTCATGATTTTAATAGGAATTGAGTATATTTGTGGGTGAATTTGAATAAAATGTATAAAATGGCATTTGTTAAATACCACCATATATATTTCTATATGCATTTATTCATTTTCATTATACTTTAAAATCACTTTATAATTTTCTCCACAAAGTTCTTATATATATCTTTCATTGCTCATCTTTAATACACTACAGTTTTTTTTAACCTCCTTAAATGGTAATTTTAAAAATATTTTTTTCTTGCATGGGGTTTCTTACATGGGGTTCTGTGCTAGCACCTCAAAATATGGAGCCTGCTTTGGATTCTGGGTCTCCCTCTCTCTCTGCCCCTCCCTCTCTCATCCTCTATCTCTCTCTCAAAAATATACATTAAATTTTTTTTTAAAATACATTTTTCTTTTATTACTAGTATTTAAAGTGCAATTGATATTTTTAATGCCATATCTAGCAAATCTAATAAATTTCCTAATTCTAATTTACTTTGTATCCCTTCATTTTCATGTTTACTTTAATGTTAGCTGTGAATCTGATTGTTGTTGTTGTTGTTGTTTTTTAATTTTTATTTTTCTCCACTATTTCTTTCTTTTTCTCTACTAAATATGCTGTCTAGGATTATAAGGGTGGGACCAACCTGCCATGTAGCTGGCTTACAAGTATAAGAAGCTTGTTTAAATGAGTGTTTTCCCCATACTACTCGGTTTTCTGGGCGCCTGGGGCACAGCTTTTTCTCTTATACTCTCGAACATGTTTGATCTCATGGGGAAACCCTGGAGCTTACTGATCTTCAAAAGCTTAGAGGTGATCTGCCAAAATAATCAGTACCAACTACTTTCCAGGGACTTTTCTCATGCATTGTATCAGCTGATTCTGATCTCGGAACATACATCTTAACTATACAAATGTCCTGTTCTAATGTTTTGAACGCTGAAAATTTTTTTCCTCGTTTACTCATCTAGAGATTGTATTCAATTCCAAATGCTAGAATTTTAGAATTTCCTAAAATTTCTGCTCTATTTATAGTACTTGTCTTTGTTTACAGTACTGTTTCTATTCAATTAACCCTCATTTTAGAGCATCTTATGTGGGAGAAGATGTAGTTTATGACTTTTATTCTTCCATAGTGAGTCAGTTCTCAAAATGTGCTCATAAAATCACAAATGTATACTAATCAATGCCTGAGATAGAACAAACTATGCTGACAGAAAAATAATTTGGCAGAAGCATGCAGTCTGAAATATTCCAAGGACTGGGAGTAAAAGTTGTCACCTGAAAAAATATTTAACAAATATGGAATTTGAGACTGAAAGATGTTTTTATGTTTCCTTTGGATGCTTAGTAGGTACCATAAAATTTGAATTATTGATGTGATAATACCTTTATTGACAAGTTAGTAGATGCTTATTAGCACCTCCCTATGCATATCGAATATGTTATTTCACTTAGTTCTCACAAAAACATTAAGATGCAGGCACTTTGATTATTCTTATTTTTCAGATGACAAAAATGAAGGAAAGGATGTTACCTGCATAATTTTCCCAGAGCACATCATTTAGTTTAGTGTTCTCATTTTGATAAGACAGTAGTGGCATACCAGTGGTCACACTGGAGGGAAAACTCTCCTGACCTCTGCATAGGCTTTACACACCATCACTGAACCCTAGGCTCATAGTCTCATAGTCTCTGTCAAAATAAACCCCATTTTCCCCACCCTTCTTCCTTTGTTGTGCTGAATCTCAATCTCAATATTCTCTATGAAATAAATAACAAGGTATGTAGACAATGGTGACACGTTCACCATTCTCTCACAAATGGGAATTCTATATGTCAGATCCAATTTAAAGCATGAATAGCATATGCAGTAGGTAATATCAGCACCCAGTATTCTTTCTCTCCCATGAAATGAAGCAGATTGTGACTAAGAGTTTCAAGTATTACAAGATAGAATGTTTTTGTTTTCAAGTCTCTGTATTTATTTTGAGAGCAAGAGAGAGCATGAGAACGGGAGGGCAGAGAGAGAGGGAGAGAGAGAGAACACCAAACAGGCTCCTTACAGTCGGTGCAAAGCCCAATGCAGGGCTCAACGTCACGAACTGAGAGATATGACCTGAGCTGAAATCAAGAGTTGGAAACTTAACCCACTGAACCACGCAGGTGGCCCAAGAATGTTTTTGTTTTTAATTTCTTTGTAAAAGCGAGTCCCACCTAAGATTCTCTGAGGTTTGGCTTTAGTTTCACCTACTTAAGGTGAGCCTTCCTGATACCTGCATGCCACCCCTCTAAGACCCAGCAATAACCTCTCATTATCACCACCATCACAAAACTGAATTATGTCCATTTATTTTTATGCCTACCTTTCCCATTGAATTTATATTTTGAAAAAAATAATGATACTATATTAAAACTCTGTTGCCTAAAACAACACTTAATCTTTGGTAAATGTACAAGTTTGTTGATAAATTAAATTTGTAAACTTATCTGTTTTGGTAGATTCTTCATAATTCAGTTGCTTATTTACAATTAACTAAGTAGCTATTACTTTGGAAAGTAAACTGCATGTTTGGAGGTAAAGATGAAGGAGGACTATAAGCTGATGTGGGAAAGATTAATAAAACAAAGGAACTGTCTTCAGTGAACAAACTATGGAAATAAACCACATACAGAACACACAGTTATAAAAGTACTCATATAAATACATTTTTACATAAAACCTTCAGTTTTTAAGGTGGCATTAGATTTGTAGAAATTTTAGGCAGTAGATGAATGTTTAAATACACTTTGTCTTACATAAAAAAACAAACATCTTTTAAGCTTTCTGCATTTCTAGTCCTTTATACCAAATAAACTGTGTTTATATTTATATGAGAAAAGCATAAATAGTTTGGGGAATTGATTTTATACTTAAATTGCACTATAAATTAATTTATAAGGGTAAGTGGTCTTCAGTGGTCCATTAAGATTGATGACATTCATCAGTGTGTTGCTGGAATGAATAGAGATTCATATTTTTCTTAATAATGAAAAATTACTTAATTTCCAATAGACATAACAAAAGATTATGAATTAGGACATGCATACATATACAGACACATAATTTGTATAACCCTCTTTATTTTTTTCATGTCTCAATATATAACTACTAATTTCATTCTTTCAATAACACAAAGGAATCTGGGATGTATAAAATTAAGGAAACCATATATAAAGCCAAAATATTTTCTAAAATAGAATCAATAAACCTAAGGTTATGCTTTATTGTTAATTTAACTTAAGGTAGTATCTATTTATTAATTCCCCCAACTTATATCAGTGATAGATCTGAAAAATATTATTTCTCTGTCAGAAGTAATTACTGCTTTCCAACAGGTTGAATAATCTTACAAATCTTTGAAATTCTGAATCTTTAATCTCCCTAAAATAAATATAAATTGCTATTACTTTTTGATCCCCCCACCAATATTCTTAAAAGCAAGAAAGTATATTCGGAAGAATTATGAACATTTCCCACCATGTTAATTTTTATGTAAACTATATTCCTGTTGAAGATTTTCATGCCATCCTTAGAGTATATGCTTGCCATTAAGGGAGAATGTGGAAGCTGAAGTTTGACGCCTATTGAAAAGAAGGTTTAGGGGCGCCTGGGTGGCTCAGTCGGTTAAGCGTCCGACTTCAGCCAGGTCACGATCTCGCGGTCCGTGAGTTCGAGCCTCGCGTCGGGCTCTGGGCTGATGGCTCGGAGCCTGGAGCCTGTTTCCGATTCTGTGTCTCCCTCTCTCTCTGCCCCTCCCCCGTTCATGCTCTGTCTCTCTCTGTCCCCCCAAAAATAAATAAACGTTGGAAAAAAAAATTAAAAAAAAAAAAGAAAAGAAGGTTTAGAGGAGTCTGACTAAAGTTTGATTAAGGAAAGTGTCTTTGTCAAGGGGTGTTCTTCTTTAGGGAAAGAAAGAGAAGTTTTTACAGAGGCTTAGTAGCAAAAATCCAGGTAGTTTCATGAATAGTTTGGCAAAAACAGTTCCCAAAAAAGGAGGGAAACTTTCTTGGGGTTTAGCAGCCATTGGTTGGGCTGGAAAGGAAGAGTCAGAGTGGAAAATGTTTTTCAGGACATCTCAATTGGCACTTCCATTAATATAATAAAGCATATAATCAGATTTTTCTTGGTAAACTCTAAAGTGTTTTCAAATTACGTTTATAATTATTTAAAGAGTAAATGATAACTGCAAGGTTTGTAAAATAAAGGAGGTTGCATCCTGAAAATGGATAGAGGAATGAACTTTATGGGAACAGTGTGAAGTAAGAGAAAAGATGAACAGCATTATGTAGGGGGAAGATATGCACATACTCACACAGAGAAGTGGACTCATAATGAGTTATCTATTCTTGTGGAAGGACAAGCAGGAAAGTTGGGTAAAGTTGGGCTTTTGAAGAAAGAAATGAAAATCTGAGTATTCAAAATAAATATCCTATAAAAATTTCATTTTTATAAATGTTAGTTTGAAAGTACATAATGCTATGCATTTACATTGTTCATGAAAGATTTAAAGTTTTAAATAGTTTTTCTTATCATTTCAAGTTCCTTGTATACACTACTCAAATTTCTAAATTGTGTAACATTGTGCAATTAAATATATATTTAAAACCAAACTGGCTTTAAAAATATTCAATCTTCCTTTTGTGTGTCATAAGGGGCACTTATGTAGACACTATAACAATTACTGATGGACAGAAAAAAAATCATCAAATTCTACTTTTTCATTCATAAAGGTAAATGATTTAGATATCTGCCATTTAAAATCAATGTTCTATACTAAAAAAAAAAAGGCTACATTATTTCACATTTAAATGGCAAGATGCAATTCTCTTACATGATAATGAGGCAGGAGAAAAGGTCATTTTAAATAGATTTGATATTAAAAGTAAATATACTCAAATGTAGTACTTGACTAGAAAATAGATCTTTAAAATTAAAAGTGTCATGCAAAAAAGTCCAGCATGTATTATCCAATTTACAGTTTGTAAAGTGTCCAAAGTTCAAGCTACCAAACTTTTCAGAGGTCCAGGAGTTATATTTTGATGTATTTTATTTTAAAATTATCTAAGATTTACAATCAGTGACTGCTCTGAGAGGTGATTCCAACAAATTATTTCAATATATTCTGAGCAGGAGTTTCACCTCCTCAATTACTGACCTCAGTGACTACACATAAAGTTTTCTATCCACTATAACAACTTACTGCATCATTTAATTTTGGTTTTAGTTTTTAAAAAATATTTATATGGCAATCTTCTATCGATAAAATGGTTAAATTAATTACAGCAAATAATAAACAATTTCAAGTACATAATTTGAATACACTATTATGTATCTTTTTGGAAGCTGTTTCAATTTAAATAATAATGAACAAAGAAAAAATATATTTATTTGGCTTACAAAAGTACAAACTCAGAAGTTACACAAGTGAATGTAAAAAGCACATTTGTTTGTTTCTTATGATTTAGGATTTTGAAACAAGGAACAAAAAAGGAAATCGATATTAAAGAAAACTGCATGGACAAGATGAAAAGACAGAAGTTGAATATGTTCCAACACTACTGCAATCCATGTCTGCATATTCGTTTAACTGAGTATCAACTGAATGAGCTAATGTATTTATGGTTCATAACACTGCTCCTTCTCATATTAGGTTCTTAGTAAATCTCCCTGTAGCCATGTTTTTCCTTTTGCCAGGATATAAAACAAAAGGTAATACACACTTAAATAAATTAAATGCAAGTGGTGGCAAATAAATGGACTTGAAAAATAGCTTAAATAACTTAGATTAATATACATATCTGCTATGTTCTAAGATGCATTTCCTTTATACAGTAGTTTTAGGTACTAGGTACTGCAGATAGAAAATTAAAACATAGCTGTAAGTACCTAATGTGACATGTTCTCTGTAATAAGGAGAGACCAGATGGACCACTCATGAGGGACAGATTTAAGTTCCATGATATAGTGTGCAGCCCCTTACCCACAAATAAAAGAAGTACATAATCTAAGAGTTCCTTGCATTATAAATTATCTGTAAAAACATATATTGTCCTGATCATTTTTTATTATATAGATTTACTTATTGAATTTTTTAATGTCACCTAAATTATTATCAAATATAAAACAGAATTAGACATAGTTGTTTAAGATCCAGCCTTCAAATCTTAGTCATATTATAAAGGCAACAAGGTCATTTCAGTACAATTCAGCCAAAAGGGTAAAGTGTGATTTTTTTTTTCTTAACTGCCATGACTAAATTTTGCCGTTGGTTTTGTCACCTAAGGCAAACTTTTCATTTCTCATATTCACCATAAGGTTGATGGATGAACAGATGGATTGAGTACACCACTGGGTGTCCTATCAGCTGTCTGCAGTTCTCTGAATGGTGATGGATAATAAAGTGATATGAGTAAACATGTTTCATGAAAATAGAAATGTTGGAGCTTTGTCATCCAAGCCAAACAATGCCTTATTCTATATCTTTAGGAGTTTACTTTATGCAGTCCTATTGCAAATTCTTATACTTTAGTATATTAGTAAGTATATCATTTGCCTTCTTTTTTATCTAATCATATATAGAGCAAAGCATCTCAGAATAACCCAAATGTCATGTGAATGTATGCCAGCTATTTATTTAAATAGTTTTAAATGTCTGCATAGAAGGTTGACATTGAATGACTTAATTATCTTAATTATTGATTTCAATCTTTAAAATATCACGGCAATCAGCAATAAGAAACTGAGACTACTTATTGCTCTTAATCTATTCACCTGTTATTAAGATGTTGATTAGGCAAAATGAATCATCAACAGAACTTTTAACTTTTGTTATACCCAGAATTAATAGTCCCACATCTCCCTCCATCATTAGTCATATATAATTAATGCCAAGGCCAGTCTTTCCTTTCATAACTAACATTAAAGATAAGCAAACTTCTAAAACAATTTCCAGGGACTATTTTCATGGTGTAAAACACTCAAAATATTACTTTTATGTATTATATAATAGAGGTCTTAGTCCCCATATCAGTTATTTCCATACTTTCTTCCAATGTGTATTGGTTTTTATTATATATCATTTCATCATTCATATTGAACACATAATACTTATGCCAAGCACATTGGAAACATATCATCTAGTCACTTTTGTATATAATCTCATATAGATTACATACTATATGGTTGGATGAACAGTAATTATGGTCTTGCAAAATAAGGTTAGAAAATTACAAAAAGTGAGTATTGGGCCTAAAAAGACATGAGTTGCATATTGGTTCTGCCACTTACTAACTCAATGACCTTAAGCAAGTCACTAGACACCTATGCACTATATTTCCTCATCAATAGATATCATTTTATAATTACATAATAAAATAAATTTACCTGTGTCATTGAGAAATTTTAAAGAGATAATTCATATAAAGTGCTATTCAGACAGTCAATAAATAGACTGCATATTTTTTTCTTTAATAAGAGGGAAAAAAAGGAAGAGATTACTGAGGTTTATGGTTAACAGTCCTCTAATATAACATGAGGAAAATTAGATTGTCTTTTATGTGTTGAACTTTTGAGTGTTGAAATCAGTATATGTTCTGTCAACAAAGGGATAGCAAAGTTATCTCTAAGAAACTAAAATTTAACTCTATTTAATTGAATGTGTTAGCTCAGTCAAAAGAAGAATTTTGAGGCAAAAGGGATAGATACACGAGTTTCAGAAGAAGCAACAACAGTGTCCATTCTAGCTGTCTCGGAGAGGGAGCTTTCACCTATAGGCTAAATCTTCGCAGCCATTGTATTTTGGATCTATAAACAAATAATATCAGGAGACTAGGTAGACACACAAAATTCCCTTAGACAGTTGGTCTGTCTCCAGTTCATGCTCATCCAGAATTTGCTGCATGGTTATAATCTGGCTTCCTTCCCACTTAATTGTCTTCATACAATGAATGAACATGTTTTCTACACAGGCATTGAGAAGTATTATTATTTTTATGACTTTTTATTTTACTATAACTCAATATATTGGTGAAAACATACTTGCATTGTACGAGATGGTAGTTTTGTAGATATGGATATGATATAGATAGAAATAGAGATATGCCAATACAACCTTCTCTGTGGACTCATATTCTACTCATTCATTTTTATTTGGGATCATAGTGATTGTAGCTCTGACCTTACCAGGTGCATTATATAAATTTGCCTGGAACTCATGAGAGACCTACCTGTCCTAACACTATTCCCCATTCACATGTTTGACCAGAAGGTTTAAACACTTTCAGTGATCAGACTATTAAAAAAATAAAGTAGAATTATTGCTCAAACAAGTAAATGACTTGTCCTTTTTGATACCTTTCCCATCACCAGGACCAAAGGTAGGTTATTCATTACTTGATCTTCCTAATTGGTTAATTTTGCAGAAGGGATAAGGAAGTACCCATTTTTTTTAAGTTTATTTATTTATTTTGAGAGAGAGAGAGAGAGAGAGAACAGGGGAGGGGCAGAGAGAAAGAGGGAGACAGAGAATCCCAAGCAAGCACCACACTGTCAGCATAGAGCCTTGACACAGGGCTCTAACACACAAACTGTAAGATCATGACCCGAGCTGAAACCAAGAGTTAGACGCTCAACCAACTGAGCCATCCAGGTGCCTCAGAAAAGGAAGAACCTATTGCATACTAAGAACTGGCCTTGCTATATTCTGCCTCATATAGTCCTCTCAGGAAACTTTCATTAACAAGGTGCATTCCTCCAAAACAAGGGGACTTGATTGTTCACATGACCTGTGGAGCAGTCTCGAATTCATGTAACTCTCTGATTTTGTTATCTAGAAATTTTGTTGATGTGAAGTTTGCTTTTCTTATCATCATGGAAAGACATTGTCATTGCTGTTTCCATTTTCTAATTTATTCTGGGAGGATCTCTTTGGTTCTCTCTGTTTTACAAGGCAAAACAGGTGATTGGGATATGGGTAGGGTAGACAGCCTTGGAAATACATATGAGCATCAGAGGTCCAACTGTGTGTGCGTGTGTGTGTGTGTGTGTGTGTGTGTGTGTGTGTGTGTGTGTGTTTGCGTGTGAGAGAGGGAGAGAGTGAGAGAGAGAGAGAGAGTGAGAGAGAGAGAGACAGAAAGGAAGACTCTGAACAAATTCAGAACAAATCAATTAGAAAAGCATCTCTGGGAAATGTGAAGGTGAGCCTGCATTAGTAAGCAGAGTAAGAATGATGGACTAAGAAGGGTTGATGTTTATCATAAAATCAGAGATAAGTCAGAGAAGCACTTTAAGCAGTATAGTCCTGATTAGATTAGCATCTTCTGTTAACTCTAGTATCAGCAAGGACAATTGATTGGAAAGGGGGATGGGAGGTTTGCAGGCTATGCTTTTATAGTAATACCTAGGTGACAGTAAGAACAATGAGAAAAAAAATGAAGCTAGGAGCTATTTCTCCTCATTTCAAATTTTGATCTGGTTCATTTTCATAATGAGAGAAGAAGCAACACATTCCACTGAACACTCCAAGATGCAGCTTTCCTGTATACCAGTGTTTCTAGCTCTGGGGTATGCACCCGTAATGCTTCCTTATGTTGCCTCTATGCTATATTAAACTAAGATTTTCTTTACTCTTTGCTGTGTACTACATTTTATACAACAATTCCTTTGTAGAGCAGTTAGAATCTCCATGTGCAGTTTTCAACTTTAGATGGATAAGGCTAACCTCTTGGTCATGTATTCTGACTGCCCCAAAGGGCTTACTCCATCATCTTCATTTTGAGGCCATCTGTAATTAACTGCAGTTGGTGCTAGACCATTGTGACTCTTGTGCCAGGTCAACAACACTTAAGTCTTACTCAGCTATAACCCATACGTTTCCTAATGAGTCCTACTTCCTACTGACCTCTCCTGACATCATTTTCTCTAAATTTTATCTTTTCCTCTATTTGATCATACCGTCCTCAGCTGAACTGTTTCCTATACTCCATGACTCTGTTGAGTACTGAGTGTATGTGTGTGTATGTGTGTGTGTGCACCCCCAGACATTGACTGGATGGAGAGCTGCACATAAATATCAGAAGGTAAAAAATATTTTTATAATAACATGAAGACATTATTTTCTTTACTCATTATTTCACGAATATAAGGTAGAGCCTTCCAAGACTATATGGTATATTCACCTGTGTGAGGCCAGATTTTCTCTATGCATTTCAAACAAAACATTATATTGTAGCACAGGCAAAAATGAAAATTCAGCTTTCTTCTATTAAGTCATACACTAAAGGCAGCTCCAAAACTATAAAGCAATGTGACTTAAATTTTTTGAAAAAATCATTATTTCTCATAAAATATTTATGGCAACTTATAGTGGATTTTTGCAGTAATTTTTAAATGACTCAGTATAGAAGTATTTAAAACTATCAACTAGCCTTGTTATGATAATTTCACAATATATACTGATATCTAATCATTATGCTGTACACCTGAAACTAACACTGTTACATGTCAATTACACCTGAAAGAACACATTAAACCAATTAAATATAAAAATAATTAATTTCTAATACAGTAAATATTAATGTATATAATATACATAATCAAGCTCTATCTAGGTTCCTCAATAATTTTTAAAAGTATTAAAGGGCCCTGTATCCAAAACGCTTGAGAACGCTGGTCTGAAGATCAGTTAGAACCCTAAGAAGAATTTAATATCCTTGTTACAGACACTGGTGTATCTTCAAAGTACATAATAGAATGTCCTAGGAATAAACTATTATAAAGTGTGATAGAGCTCAAACTCTCTCTGATCACCTTTTGTTGTTTCAACCATGCAATATATGTTTTCTACAGGATGTCAATACACTACTCATATCAGAAAACATCATAAGAATTCTTAGACAGAAAAGTAGACCAATATGTGATTCTCATAATTTACATAACATCTTTGAGAAAAATTTTTTAACTCTGAGAAATCCTTAAGTGTGGCTTGGTGACACCAGCCAATGGCAGTTAGGAATTTAATACTGAGTTAGTGCAACCTCAGTTTTAACAGATGTATTTGTTAAGAACAAATAGCAAACAAGCTCTCAAGATAAAGCTATCAAGAAACTATAAAAGTCACAAACGGGAAGAAAACAGTCTTTTCATGAGAATATCCAAACCAAACAATTAAAAAATTTCCATAATGAAGACTTACCATGACGAGCATTGTGTAATGTATAAAATTATTGAATCACTATATTATATACCTGAAAGTAATATAACACTGCATTATACTGCAATTAAAAAAAAAAGTCTTAGTGACACAGCAGACAGAGTTTAGCTAATCTAGTCGTATTCATGTAACTAAAAACATTCCCTAACAACAGGACCCTTTTTTTATACCCTGACTCCTATAATTATTTTTGTTGGTTTCAAAATCCACATAAAATATCAGTGCAACCCTCTGCACTCTCAGTTCCTGGACCATACCAGCTTCAGACAACTTGTCTTTCATCTTACTTCAAGCAAGCATCCTCATTGGCATGCCCCAGGTTCATGTTATTATCTTTTCCACACTACTTCCAAAACATAATTTCAACTGTCCTAATAAGTGAATGAATTTTACATTAAGAGCCTAATTACAAGAGTAGCTGAATCATTATCCTATGCCCCGTTGATATTTTCTACACCCTCTAAGTCATATCAACATAATGTCTTCTAATTACATGTTCAGTCTATCAGTCCTGTTTCTATAGCAAATATTTTTTTTTAAATGTTTAATGTTTATTTTTGAAGGAGAGAGAGAGAGAGCAGGGGAGGGACCGAGAGAGAGGGAGACACAGAATCCAAAGCAGGCTCCAGGCTCCAAGCTCTGAGCTCTCAACACTGAGCCAGACACGGGGCTTGACACGGGGCTCCAACTCACAAGCGGTGAGATCATGACCTGAGCGGAAGTCGGATGCTTAATCGACTGAGCCACCCAGGTGCCCTGCAAGTATTTTTTTTTAAAAGCTTTATCATCTGTTCATACTCTTGGTCCCTGTAAATTGTATTGATCTACTACTCAACTGAATGTCACATGTTCTCAAAATCTTTGTCTCTGTCTCTAAGAAATGTTGCCTTTTCTCTTTTTCACTCCACATGAAGAAACTCCTTCTAAATTCTTAGGAAGCTGAAAGTCATACTCTTAACTACAGAGAACAAACTGATGGTTACCAGAGAGGAGGTGGATGGAGGGGGTGGGGGGAATGGTTAAAATAGGTGATGGGGATTAAAGAATACACTTATGATGAGCATTCTTGCTCAATAGAATTGTTTAATCACTATATTATAAACCTGAAACGAATACAAGACTGTATGTTAACTCTACCAGAATTAAAATTAAAAACTTAATTAAAAAATGCTATGTCTTAATTGTGCTTACTCATCTCACCACCATTATGAGGTTTGTTTTTTTTTTTTTTCTTTTTAAATGGTCTCTTTGTTAGAATGGTTTACTTCCAATGACCACCAACATTCTGCATTCCTTGCATATGTTTTTGCCCTATTTTTCAGTGCTATATTTGATCTAGATGTGTATCCCTAAATTCATATTTTCTCTACTTGTTGTTACCATTGACTTGGCATTCACCTGATACCACCTGGCTTGCCCTTCCCCTTTCCTTCACTATTTCCTCTTCTTTTTGTGCCTTCAGTGACAACAAAATTCCCCTTCCTATATGCATTTGTTAGTTGTACTATATCTACATTTAAATCTATATTCCTCTATCTACCTAACTATATATTTATCTATGTATAATCTGGGTTTTTTTTTTAATACAATTCTCTATCTCAACTTCTGACCTCATCAGCAGGTGCTTGAAGTGTTTTTGATTTTTTTTTCTCATCTCAGCATATTTTTAAATTCCCTTATCCACTGTCTCCTTTAAGATCTCATTGAGCCATTTTCCCTTCTATTTCAGACGGGAAAGGAGGAGGTAAGTAGTATAGTACTACAGTAAGTAGTTTTGCTTTACTGCATTTTCAAATATTTCCTTCAACTTTTGTCCTTATTCTCTTTTCATTCTTTGCCCAGAGTATGAGGGATCCTTTCTAATTTATCCTAGTGATTTATTACATGCTTATTTTTTCTTCAGACCATCAAAACATACTTATCTTTAGAAGTTTGTAAAAACAAAGGCATTTTAAAAAATAAAATGAATAGGCATTTTTACCAACCTAGAAACAACTGGTATTTACATTTTTATCTATTTCTTCTCAGGGTTTACTAAAATATCTTTTTAAACATTGCATTGACTTATGTTATATAATTATAATGTTTTAAAATTTAATTATAAATTCTATAAGTTTTTGCCTCCTGTAATTGTCTTTTAAGATAACAGTCTCAAAAAGGCGAGGAAGATGGCGGCGTAGGAGGACGCTGGGCTCACCGCGCGTCCTGCTGATCACTTAGATTCCACCTACACCTGCCTAAGATAACAGTCTCATGCTCTAGGGACCATTCGCTCTGGCCAGACTTGCTCCAATCATATATACATTTACTTATTATATTATTTAATCTTCACAAGAACCTTGTAGGGTAAGAGTGTCTTGAGGCTGAGAGAGAAATGACTTGCCTAAGGTAATAGAATTACTAAATAGCTGAGCTAGCATTCAATCTTTGTTCTCAATACTAGTTAGTGCTCTTCCTATTGTACCTTACACAGCCAAAAGCAAAGAGGGAGGTGAAAAAAGAAACATGAAGACCATAAACCAGGAAATCATGGGGAGGTAAAAGTTCGCTAAAAAACCGAGCTGGAGAAGCAATGTCTGCTGTAAGTGACATGAAGTATGACACTGTAAACAGAATGAAACATTAACAATTTAATATACCAAAGCTAAGTGACTGAAATAAATTGTATTTTGTAGCACATTATAGAATTGTGTGTGTGTGTGTGTGTGTGTGTATTCCATCATGTGGCAATAGCCACCTGCCAGTCTGAGTCAATAATCAGAAACACGTGGTGCTAGATCAAGTGATTATTTATGAAAACAAGTAGCAAAAATTTTGACAGAGAAACAACTTCACTCACCAACCTTTTTATACAAATGTTCCTGGTAATCTCTCTCTCTCTCTCCCTCTCTCTCTCTCTCTCCTTTCCTCCATCCCAACCCTTGTCCTGGATTTTAAACTTCCTTTGCTCTCTTTTGTGCAGATTTACGTTTTTGATATATTCATAACCTGTTAACTGTATATATACAAAAGCATACATATTTCCACTATTAGAAAACATCATAATTTAAATTTAAGTTTCAAGATTTCATATGACGTTCGGAAATTTATATTGTTGCTAAATCCAAAGCATTCAGGCAGAAATTACAGTTTTTATTTTCTAAATCAAGAGTCCATGGTTTCAGATACGAGATAGCCACAGAACTTGAGCAGATGGTAGTTTGCAATTAATATGAATTTTAAAGCTGAATGTTGAGTGTATAATAGCATTTGCTTTGCCTATTATTAGATATTGAATTTTACTCATGTACCGCTTTAAAAAAATTACTCTACACTCTGCCACTTTGACCTTACAGGAGATTAGGAAACGAGAAGTGATTGAGTGAGGAGATCCAACAAAATTACAATTACAAAAATCTCTGAATGCTGTATGTAATTGAATTTATCCACAAGCCAAAAAACAATGCAGTCATCCAGAAACACACCAAATGTGACTTTTGGCTTTTTCTGCCTTATCAAGCCTAATTGATGTTGGAGGAAATAAATGAGAGAAATAGTTAGTCTTATAGTAGGAGTCTCTAAGGATATATCAAATAGCCGTTGATAAGAGCTAAGGGTAATTCATATTTCTGAATGCCCATTGATGACAGCAGCAGTTGAGACTGACTCCTTTCCTATCTAGGCTCCAGTTCCTACAATTTCTCCCTGCACTCCTAAGGGGAGTGGTTAAAAATCAGACATCTATTTAGTGGTTAGATATTGACATATAATGGCTTTTGAGATGTCTGCTTTGAGACTAAAAGTCAAAATGTGATAGTTAATTGAATAAAATAAGAGTTTTTATATATTTTTAAACATTTACATAAATTTTGACATCTGTGTTAGAGTAAAATAACACTATATTTTTTGAAATCTTAGAATAAAGTCAGACCTCACAACATCTCATTTCTTTGTTTTGTTAATATAATACTTTTGTTCATTTTCAACCCAAATAAACTATCACTACTTACACATATATCCGCACGTGTATACATATTCATACATTTGCACACTGGATCAATGCCATAGGACCCATTTCCTTCACTGTGCCAGATGGATGTGGATGTCTCCTACTTACTGACTACATTAGCAATTGTTTCTACACAGGTGTATTTCGTTTTTATCCACATGACCAGAAATAGTGCTGCTCAGAGTATATTCTGTAGACTGGTGATGGTCTGAAAACTATCAGAGGGCAACAAATTAAGTGCAGAAATTGGAAATAAAAATTTAGAAAATCATTTGGCTCTTTGACAAATATTTTATGTCTGTCAATTACATAAAAAATTGGGACCTGCACTTTGCATGTTTTTTTATCTTTAATTTTCTAGTAATTCATTTAATTGCATTAGAAATTATTCTGTATAGATTTTTTCAAAACAGATCATCACAAATTATTGTGTTTTGGAGCACTTGTCTAGAGGGGTGGAGCTCAATATCTTATTTGTTTTTATCATCTGATAAGCAAAAATTTTAGGGAGATCTCCCAACTTTAATAATAATTTTCTCAATATCTTGGAATCAAGTTACGGTGGTCTTCTCGCTTTCAGTACATCCTACAAATATCCATTACTGCATATATATTATACCATATGTATAAAATGTATATAGCATATGTTTTTAAAATTTAAAGTATAAAAATACCTACAGTCCCTATCATAAAAGGCAGATTTTCAACACCTGAATTCGAAAATTTTGTTTCCTTTAAAAAAAAAGAATTCTAGGGGCGCCTGGGTGGCTCAGTCGGTTGAGCGTCCGACTTCGGCTCAGGTCACGATCTCGCAGTCTGTGAGTTCGAGCCCCGCGTCGGGCTCTGTGCTGACAACTCAGAGCCTGGAGCCTGTTTCAGATTCTGTGTCTCCCTCTCTCTCTGCCCCTCCCCCGTTCATGCTCTGTCTCTCTCTGTCTCAAAAATAAATAAATATTAAAAAAATTTAAAAAATAAAAAAAATTAAAAAATAAATAAAAAAAAGAATTCTAAATGAATCTGAGTCAGACCATCATCTGAATGTTGTTTCTTTATAGTTACATGCTTGCCACTTTAGATCTCCCACTTGGATTAAATTCCTAAAAGGAAGGCAAATGTATCTTCTTTATTGTTGTATTACTATATCCTTAATAAATATTTATTTAAATCATTACTTATCAACCAAAAAGTATACAAAAACTTCATTTTTATCACTGATTATTTAGGTATGGAAGTAATGATTTGTTACTTGAAATGTGAGCTAGTTTCTATTTATATTATATAAAATTTCATACATCTATAATTTGAACCATAACATAGTGATTGACATTATATTTATTTAAACTCATTAATTGTTGATTTAATACTTATATTGCAATGTAAAACATTAAGAATGCAAAATAATAAATATTGTGTAATTATAAGCTTCATATGATTCCTTATACTTATACCTACATGTTTTTACAAACTGGAACTAGAAACTATACACACTTTAATTTCAAGGTGGTAAGCTACTTTTGTTCTGCAAGAATGCAAAACTGAGTTTATCATCACTGTAGACAGTTCCTTTGAGTTATGAAGTAATTTGAAGGAATCATCCGTTTACACAAATTTAAAGGAAGTGCCAGCATATTATTGAGTAAAACAGTGAAGTCAGTTAAGCCTGAAGAAAGATATTCAGAAACAGTATGTTTACTGCTTCAGTAACATGAATGGTGTCGCCATTTGAGTTGAATACACTCCTCTAAAAGTTCTAGCATCTCTCTGGTAGAAAAGTTCCACACAAAATATCTGTGTTGCTATACGAAGTCATCTATATGTGATGACTTCTACATCATTATCTCTAGCCCAGACAAATACCATCAATTCCAAACTCTTCTATCCTGATTCCTACCTGGTACCCCCTACTGATTGTTTAATAATAGGCCAAACCTAAAATGGATGAGGTGTAACTAACTGGTTTTATAACAAACCTGTTCTATTCTCAGTCTTCCACATCTCGGTAAATAGAACTATAGGTCACCTAGATATTGGGACCAAAAACCTAAGGCAGACCTTTGATTTTCATTTTTTCTTTTTCTTTACTATATTAAATACCCAGCAAGACAATTCAATCTCCAAAATACGTCTATCTGAAATCTACCTACTTCATATCCATTACCACCACTCTAGACCAAAGCAAAATTACTTCCAAACTGGATTACAGCTATTGCCTTCCTAACTGATTTGCTTCTTTCACTTTTGCTTCTTGGCAACATACTCTCTATCCAAATACGAAAGTACTATTTTTCAAAATATAAATAAATCATCTTCTCATGCTTTAATTAAAATATATCAATGGATACCACTTAAATATATCATAATGTATGAACTATATTCCATGATCTACAAGTCACTGCATTACTGAATCTTGAATATTCTCTAACTAATATCCTTCATGTTTCCTATGCTTCAGCTATATCATCTCAATATCACCCCTGTAAATCACTTTACTTCAATTAATAAAAACCAATGATTGGATTATTAACATTAGTATTATGGGTACTCTGTAAAACGGCTCCCAAGGATCTCCATTTCCTGATATTCAAGCCCTTGTTTAATCTACTCCTTGAATGTGAGCTAGTCCTAATCGTTCATTTCCATGAACAGAAAATGGCAAAAATGATGTGATAGCACTTTCATAATCAGACTACAAAGAGACTGTGGCTTCCAATTTACACACTTTCTCCCACTCTTTCAACTTCCTCTGAAGGAAACCAACTGCATGTGGCATGGTTCTATGGACAGACACACAGTTAACTTTTCCAGGGAATATCCAGCTATGACCTGATGTCTCTCCATATAGCTACATCTCAGAACTACAGTAATCCCTCTTTCCTGTCCCTTTAGGACTGGTAGAAATGATGATTCTTGATACTGGTGATTCCAGGGCCCCTACTCTGTTTCTTTTTAGCTCCTTTAAACCATGCCATACCATTACAAAAATTCTATGCTGAATTTTCTCAAATTATCCAGTTTGAGCGTGCTATGTGTTTTCTATTGGAACATAGATGCTCATAGGGGAAAGTAAGGACAGATTCCCATCAATAAAAAATTGGCAATTTTGTTAAATGGTCAACAGACACAGAGAAACATGACAACGAATGAAAGAAAAACATGACATATCATAGCTAGTAATATAAAATTCAGTGATCAGCGTTCTTGATTATATATTTTAATTTCCACACACATGCACACATGCACACAGTATTGTATAAGTTGGGAATGATTCCAGCTGCAATTAAAAGAATACCTGGCAAATTGTAGCTTAAACTAAGAATTTTTATTAACTTTAGGGGCACCTGAGTGGCTCAACTGTTTAAGCAACCAACTTCAGCTCAGGTTATGATCTTGCAGTTCACAAGTTCAAGCCCCACATCAGGCTCTGTTCTGACAGCTCAGAGCCTGGATCCTGCTTGGGATTCTGTGTCTCCCTCTCTCTCTGCCTCCCCTCCACTCATTCTCTCTCTCTCTCTCTCTCTCTCTCACTCTCTCTCTCAAAAATAAATAAACATTAACATTTTTAAAAATAATACTTATTAATTTTATAAGGAAAGTGCCAAGATGGGTATTCTTAGAGTTTTGTTTGTTTATTTTTTTTTTTTTTAATTTTTTTCAACATTTATTTATTTTTGGGACAGAGAGAGACAGAGCATGAACGGGGGAGGGGCAGAGAGAGAGGGAGACACAGAATCGGAAACAAGCTCCAGGCTCTGAGCCATCAGCCCAGAGCCCAACGCGGGGCTCGAACTCACGGACCGCGAGATCGTGACCTGGCTGAAGTCGGACACTTAACCGACTGCGCCACCCAGGCGCCCCTTGTTTGTTTATTTTTGTTTTGGGGTTTTGTTTTGTTTTGTTTTTGCAGCTCAGTGATTTCAGTAAAGCCCCAGGAATTTTCCAGCTTTAGGAGCAACCATTCTTCAAATATGGGTTTTTTTTTGTGTTTTTTGGTTTTTTTGCTCTTTTATTGTACCTGTTCCCTGATAGTTACATTATCTACAGAAGTTCTGGGTATCACGACTATATTCAAAAACAAGAAGCAAGGAGAGAGTTCAGGAAACAGTGACACTAAGGGCCTTTAATTTGTGTATTTTGAGAGGGAGAGAGAGAGATAGAGCATGAGTGACAAACATGGGAAGGGCAGAGCGAGACAGAGAGAGAGCGACAGAGAGGGAGAGAGAGAGACAGAGAGACAGAGAGAATCCCAAGAAGGCACCATAGTGTCAGTGTGAAGTCTGACGTAGGGCTTGAACTCACAAACCATCAGATCATGACCTGAGCCAAAATCAAGAGTTGGCTGCCTAACCAACTGAGCCACCCAGGTGCCCCTGTGTACTTCTTTAATATTTTATAAACATAACTTTTTCAGGAATCTTAAATAAGACCCTTCTCTTTCCTTTGCTAGAATTTGTTATAAGGTCACCTTGAGCCTCAAAGGAGAATGGGCAGGCAAATAATCGACAAAAGAGACTGGGGTTAACATAGTGATGATTCATCCCTAGAGCTGGAAGAAGGGTCCATCTGGGGTTCTCAGATCAAAGAACATTCTCTGCAACATCAACAACAAGTTCCAGAGGCTTTTAAACAGGAAATAAAAAGGAAAAAGGCTACGGGTAGCCAACTAACATTTTCTACAACAAGCACTTGTCATAACACAGTGTGATCACTTATATACATTTCATTAATTCTATATGTAAATTATGTATTTCTTGTCCCAATCCCAGCAGCTTGTACAGTTTAGTTACTTAACAAACATTTATTGAGTTAAAGAACAAACAAACCCTGGCAGACATGGGAAAAATGGAATTTATTTGAAATTTCTTACTAATATCTAATTAGTAGGTCCACTAATTGACTTTTATTTATTTTTCTACTAATTGACTTTTAAGTGCTTAAAATCAAGAGGACTGAAAGAAATCCAGTACAACCTTCCATGCATTTAATCCAGAGAGACAATAATTCAGCCTCTACTTAAAAATTCATAATGGGAATGATAATGCCAATTCCATTTTGAAATAGTGCTAATTATTAGAAAATTCCTATATTAGCATTTGTTGGAACTACAATGTAATCATGCCCACAAACTTTCTCCTCTATCCCTGTTCAAACCTCGGTCTTCTTTATGTTCAAATTATGTACATTTTTTTCATTGTATTGTTATTTCAGTTATATTTCATCATTTCAAAGACCTCTAAAGTTCTGGTGCTAAAAATTCTGGGGCACCTTGGTGGTGCCAACTCTTGACTTTGTCTCAGCTCATGATCTCACAGTTGTGGGATGGAGCCCTGCATCATCAGGCTCCATGCTGGGTGTGCAGCCTGCTTAACATCCTCTCTCCTTCTTCCCTTCCCTTCCCTTTCTCTTTCAAAAAGAAAAAAAAATCTGAAAAATGTTTCAGGTATGGGTGTTTCACCAATAACTACATTTTTCCTTTCGTCTGATAAAAAAGGCTGTCCTCATCATATCTTTGCAACTGATCTTTTACTTCATATCTATGCTATAATGTCCAAGGTAAAACCATTTGCTTGTGGTGTTACATGTACATGTGTGTTTTCCAAGTTATATTACAGGCCTCTTAAAGCCAGGAACCATCTCCTAGTTTATTTTGTATCTCCATGGCATCTAAAAGTTCTCTATTAAATACAGCAATGACACTTTTTAGTAGAAGGGAAAGATTTGTTATCCCAGAATAAGTACATTCTTTTGGAAAAAATTCTCAACTTGTTTTATTTTCCCTTATCTTTAAAATGGAAATATTAAGAATCTGATATCAAAACTTGTGTCCAGGGGACCTGGGTGGCTCAGCCAGTTAAGCCTCCAACTCTTGATTTCAGCTCAGGTCATGATTTCACGGTTCTTGAGTTCGAGCCTTGCATGGGCCTTTGTACTTCCTGGCAGTGTGGGTCCTGCTTGGGATTCGTTCTGTCTCCCTCCCCATCTTGCTCTGTCTCTGTAAAATAAATAAATTTATCTGTATCTCTCAAAAATAAATAAATAAATAAAATTAAAGAAAAACATTACAAAAAGTGTCAAAATAAGTTTTGATGCCTTTTTTACTTCTAAATTATAAAAATTATGCATATAATAATATTATTGTATGTTATGGATGTTTGTCAAATATTTCATTTTAAGTTTCACATTATATATTAATATAGATATTTTTAACCTACAGACCTGTAATTAAGTATTTGGGTTTAATTTTCAAAATTCCATGAAGGTATTATGTATTCACTGACACTAACCAAATTGTGAATAAGTTTTATCTTGTTGAAACACATTATTTCCACATTTTTACCTCAGCTCTAACCTAACCAGCAGTTATTTTATTCTCAGTTTACTAATTCCTTATATAGCATAGGTAGCAACAAGTTATCATGTTAATTCTTCTCATAATTTCATATTATATAATTTTGTATCATTAAATGTAAAGATCATAGTAAACATGCTATAATCATATCCTATATTTGCCAAATAATTATAATACTGAAAAAAAAACAATAATAAAGGCAGCAGTAAGTTTGCTGAGGCTGTGGGAAACAATGCTTTATATACCTGATTCTGATAAATAAAGTTTGCTCCAAAGTAATTTTGTTTCTCACTTATTATTATCTAAATCATTTTTACTTACTTTTATAATTTTCTGAGTTTGAATATGCTGGAAGCCACATTTCAAGTTTTCCTTGTATTTTATGGCAGAGAGATGGCTATTCAGATCCAGTTTTTGGCAAGCATGGGTCATTCAACCCCAAGTTAATATTTAAAAAAATAATTTATTGTAACTAATCCAAATTTTAAATCTACATACTGATTCTAATTCTGCCCCATAGAAATACTCCAAAATAATGCTCAGCTCTCTTCACAGAGTGTACAAAAAACACCTGCATGTACACAAGCACACACATATGCGCACATTTTAACATTTTTTCTCTGATACTGAGCAGCTCACAAAAAGTGGGTTTCTTTTTCTTGCCCTATCTTCCATTCAGTAAGCACAAAGGGTAACTTGCCCTATGAGATGTTCTGCAGATGTCTCGCTTCTTTTCCTGAGACTCAGCTATCATAGATACAAAGCTGTAGGAAGTCTATCTAGTGTCTAACAACAGCTTTATTTCAAACCTTTAATCTTCCAGGAAAGAAAGCAATTCAACTAGGAGTAATACTTGAAAGATAGAAGTTAATTTTATTTTCTCATTTTTCTTATATTTGTATTCATTTTGTTCTTTATTAGTATGTATTACTATTATTTCAAATCAATGCAAAAAGAAAATCTACCAAATCAAATACTAATTGCCTATCTTGAAAAAAAAACACAGTATTATGCATCATATACATGTATGTGTGGACACACACACACATACACACACAGTTTATTCTAAATCTGCTTTTATTCCCCTGCTTTTAGTTTTTATTGTTATTTTTTTAGAAGGGGTCAAGAAAATTCTAAGTAAGAGAAAGTAGTCTACCTTATTAAAAAACAAACAAACTAAAGCAATAAAAGGAGAAAGAAAAATCCCACAGAGGGCCATTTGAAGAAATAATGAAAACTAATTACCAAGAAATTCTCTATCCTAAGAAAAAAGGAAAACATCCAAAAGGCAAGTAAGAGAAACACAAAAAAGCGGATTACAAAGAGAAAAGATTTTTGTGTGAAAGATTTTGAAATAGACAAAAAGTCTTTATAAAAGAAGACAACAAAACATGATGCTTAAAGTAAATGCTAGCAACTAGTAAATGACAATGACAATTCAAAATCCATCAATGAGCAATTCATTTGAAGTGTGATATAAACTATAGCCATATATGAAGGGATTCTGGGGATTACTTTTGTAGTCCATATTCAAGGAATAATTCCAGTTAAGAAAAACAGAAGATTGGGATGCTTATATGGCTCAGTTGGTTAAGTATCTGACTCTTGATTTTGGCTCAGGTAATGATCTCATAGCTTGTGAGACTGACACTTATTGGGTTTTGTACTGACAGCAAGAAGCTTGCTTGGGATCTCTTTCTCTCTACCTCTCTTTCTGACCCTCCCCCCACATGCTCTCTCTCTCCCTCTCTCTCAAAATAAATAACCATAATAAAAAAGAAAGAAAAGACATTGGTTTAATTTTCAGATCAGGTGAGTTCTGAAGAGATTCCTCAATCTCTCAGAGCATATATGTAAAAGACATAATCAGATCTCTTTGCAAAGATTGCTTTTAATATCAATTTTTTCTTTTATCTCAAGAACTCCCAGAAATTTTAATAACATGTAAGATCAGCCTTTTTAGAGAGTATTCATATATATCAACAGAAGTAGACTGAAAGACTTCTTGAGACAAAAAACTGCCACATTATTATTTATAAATTTTATAATGAATTTGGATGAAGTAAGACTGGAAAATTACTAACTTCAGGGATAAAATCCTTTTCATATCGATGATATCTTGTTGTCACAACCCCAAAGATTCTTACTTGAGAGAACAATATGTCCACAAGTTCCTTCCCTAGGACTTTGGAATATGAAGCTGTAATGTTGAGAAGAGTGCTTTTAAGGAATCTTTGGTTGAAACTGAACAGAAAGATGAACAAACTTAAATGATAACTTTCGAGAACCTGTGGAATGTGAACAGTAGTTCCTAAGACCTACTCTTTCAGCTTTCGAAGATGAATAAGGCTGTAGGAGCATGGATCATCCTACCACAGTTACATGCATACATAGTGTTAGAATTTAGACATACTTTTTTTAGAGATACAATTCATCCACTACAATATGTAAATGGCAGGCACTCTCATTGCAAAGCAACAGATAACAGTGGATATGCCATTTACATGTAACCCCATGTTGGTTTATTTAAAAGGAAGAATTACATTGAACAATAAGGTAAGTATTATTTTTATAAAAATAATTGCTAAATTTATATTTATTTGTGAGTACATAATTTCATTGTTAAGATATATAAACTGGTTTAAAAAATGGCACCCAGGGAATAATTCCATATGTTTTTATACTTTGAATTCTTTTAAAATTGACTTTACTTTTTAGAGCAGTTTTAGATTCATAGCAAAATTTAATAGGAAGTACAGAGAGTTCCCATATACCCACTGGCCCCTCGGGTATTCCATTCTGCTCCACTGATTAATTTGTCTATTCTTTCACCAATATCACAATATCTTGATCACTTCAGATTTAAAGTAAGTCTTAAAGTCAAGTAGTGTCATTCTTCCAACTTGTTCTCCTTCAATATTATATTAGTTCTTCTGAGTTTTTTGTCTTTCCATATAAATTTTAGTATGTTTCTCATATCTGCAAAATAAATTGTTGGAATTTTTACTGGGATTGCATTGATTCCATAGATCATGTTTAAAAAAATTAACATCTTGACAATGTTGAGTCTTTCTATGCATCATCAAGGAATATTTGTTTATTTAGTTTTTTCATTTTGTTCATCAGAGTTTTACAGTTTTCCTCATATAGATATTATTTTATTAGGTTTATGTCTAAATATTTCATTTATTTGGGTGCTAATGCAAATAATAGTGTGGCTTTCACTTCAAATTACATTTGTTCATTGTGGCATATGGGAAAATAAGTGAATTTTGTGTACTAGCTTCGTAGTTAACACATTTGTTCAGAACATTCCGCTCAAAATGAGCAGAATACATTCTTTTCAAGTGCACATGGAACATTTTCCAAAATAGATAACATGATAGCCACAAAACAAGTATCAACAAATTCAGTGGGTGCCTTGGTGGCTCAGTCAGTTAAGAATCTGACTGGGGCACCTGGGTGGCTCAGTTGGTTGAGTGTCCGGCTTCAGCTCAGGTCATGATCTCACGGTTCGTGAGTTCCAGCCCAGCATCGGGCTCTGTGCTGAAAGCTCAGAGCCTGGAGCCTGTTTCGGTTATGTCTCCCTCTCTCTCTCTGCTCCTCCCCCTGCTTGTGCTCTGTCTCTGTCTCTCCAAAATAAATAAATAAACATTAAAAAAAAAAAAAAGAATCTGACTTGAGCTCAGGTCATGATCTAGTGGTTTGTGGGTTCAAGCCCTGCATATGGCCCTGTGTTGACAGCTCAGAGCCTGGAGCTTGTTTTGGATTCTGTGTCTCCTCTCTCTGTGCCTCCCCAACTCACATTCTGCGTCTCTCAAAAATAAATAAACGTTAAAAATTTTTTTAATAAAAACAAAAAAATTTCAAAAAGACAAATCATACTATGCATCTTTTCCAACCTAAATACTATGAAACTAGAAATCAATCACAAGAAAAAATCTGGAAGGAATGCAATACATGAAATA
This sequence comes from Lynx rufus, assembly GCF_022079265.1. Classification (NCBI taxonomy): domain Eukaryota; kingdom Metazoa; phylum Chordata; class Mammalia; order Carnivora; family Felidae; genus Lynx; species Lynx rufus. The sequence goes on along the minus strand of NW_025814878.1, from coordinate 52,912,130 downwards.
CATGAAAGTTATTTAAGTGCTACTAAACAATGACTGGTTCCACCAAGATATTAAAGAGAAAATAAAGAAAACACGTGGACCTAAATGAAAATTAAGACACAATAGTCAAAAATCTTTGGGATGTAGTAACAACTGTTTTAAGAGGCAAGTGCATAGCAATACAGGTCTACCTCAAAAAGCAAGGATAATTACAAATAAACAAATACACCTTATATCTAAAGGAGCTAGAAAAAGAAGAACAATAAAACCCCAAAATAGTAGAAGGAGAGAAATAATAAAAGGTAGAATAGAAATAAAATAGAAATAGAAATAGAAACTAAAACAAAGAAAAACTCATGGAACAAATCAGGAGATTTGTTCTTTGAAAAGATCTACAAAATTGATAAACCAGACTATCAAAAAAAATTGGATTCAAATAATCAAAATCATAAATTAAAGAGAAATAACAACTGACACCACAGAAAAACAAAGATGATAAAAGAATACTATGAAAAAATTATCTGCCAACAAATTGGGCAACCTAGAAGAAATGGATAAATTCCTAGAAACATATAACCTTCCAAAACTGTATCAGAAAGAAATGGAAAATTTGAACACACTAGTCACCAGCACTGAAACTGAAGCAGTTCAAAAAACTCCCAACAAACAAAAGTCCAGGACCAGATGGCTTCACATGTGAAATCTGCCAAACATTTAAAGAAGACTTATACCTATTCTCCTCAAATATTCCAAAAAAAATAGAAGGAAAACTTCCAAATTCATTCTATGAGGCCAGTATCACCCAAAATCAAAACCAGATAAAGACACTACCAAAAAAGAAAGCTACATGCCAATATCTCTGATGAACATAGATGCAAAAATCCTCAACAAAAGATTAGCAAACTGAATCCAACAATACATTAAAAATAAATCATTCATCATGATCAAGTGGGATTTATTCCTGGGGTGCAAGGGTCTTTCAATATTTGCAAATCAATCAACATGATATATCATCACATCAATAAAAGAAAGGATAGGGGCGCCTGGGTGGCTCAGTCGGTTAAGCGTCCAACTTCGGCTCAGGTCATGATCTCACAGTTCATGGGTTCGAGCCCCACATCGGGCTCTGTGCTGACAGCTCAGAGCCTAGAGCCTGCTTCAGATTCTGTGTATCCCTCTCTCTCTGTCCCTCCCTGGCTCACACTCGGTCTCTCTGTCTCTCTCTCTCTCTCTCTCTCTCTCAAAAATAAATAAACATTAAAAAAATTTTTTTAAAGAAAAGATAAAAACCATGTGATCATATCAATAGATATAGAAAAAGCACTTGACAATGTATAATACCCATCCATGATAAAAAAAAAAAAACCTCAACAAAGTAGGCTTAGAGAGAACATACATAAATATAATAAAGGCCAAAAATGAAAAACCTACAGCATCATCATACTCAATGGGGAAAAACTGAGAGCATTTCCCTAAGGTCAAGAACAAGAAAAGGATGTTTACTCTCACCACTTTTATTCAACATAGTACTGGAAGTCCTAGTTTCAGCAGACACACACACAAAAATAAAAGGCATCGAAATTAGTAAGGAAGAAATAAGACTTTCACTATGTGCAGATGACATCATACTATATATAGAAAATCCTAAAGTCTCCACCAAAACTACTAAAATGGATAAATGAATTCAGTAAGGTCACAGGATACAAAATCAATATATAGAAATCCATTTCATTTCTATTCACTACTTACGAAGTAGCAGAAAGAGAAATTAAGAAAACAGACCCACTTAAAATTGCACCAAAAATAATAAACTTAGGAACAAACTTAGTCAAGAAGGTGAAAGACTTAGACTCAAACTATAAAACAATAATAAAAGAAAATGAATATGACACAAACAAATGGAAAGATATTTCATGTTCATGGAATGAGAGAACAAATATTGATAAAATGTCCATACTATCCAAAGCAATCTATAGATATAAAGCAATCCTTATCAAAATACTATCAGCATTTTTTCACAGAACTAGAACAAATGATCCAAAAGTTTCTATGGAACCACAAAATACCCCTAATAGCCAAAGCAATCTTGGAAAACAAAAACAAAAAAACCTGAAGGTATCACAATTCCAGATTCTAAGACATACTACAAAGCAATTGTAATCGAAGGAGTATGGTAATGGCACAATAATAGACACATAGATCAATGAAACAGAACAGAAAAGCCAGAAATAAGCCCACAATTATAATTAGTCAGTTAATCTTTGACAAAGCAGGCAAGAATATCCAATGGGAAAAACAGTTTCGGACACCTGGGTGGTTCAGTCAGTTGAGCTTCTGACTCTTAATCCCATCTTGGGTCTTTGTCTTGGGGTCATGGGTTCAGGCCCCTCAGTGGGCTTCACACTGGGCATGAAGCCTAATTTAGAAAAAAAAAAAAAGAAAGAAAGAAAGAAAAAGAAAAAGAAAAAGAAAAAGAAAAAGAAAAAGAAAAAAAAGAAACAAAGTAAAAGTCTCTTCAACAAATGGTATTAGGAAAGCTGGACATCTACATGCAAAATAAAAAGAAATTGGACCACTTTCTTAAACCATACACAAAAATCAACTCAAACTGGATTAAGGACCTAGATGTTAAACCTGAAACCATAAAAATCCTAGAAGACAGCACATGCTTTAACTTTTTTGACATTAGCTGTAGGATCATTTTTCTAGATATGTCTTCTGAAACAAGGGAAACAAAGACAAAAATAAACTATTGGGACTACATCAAAATAAAAAGCTTCTACACAACAAAATAAACAATCAGTAAAATTAAAAGACAACCTACAAATGGGAGAAGATATTTGCAAATGACATATCTGATAAAGGGCTAGTATCCAAAATATATAAACAACATATACAACCCAACACCAAAAAAAACTCCAAATGATACAATTAAAAAATGGGCAGAAGACATGAACAGACATTTTTCCAGAGAATACATACAGATGGCCAAAAGACACATGTTAAGATGCTCAACATTACTCATCATCAGGGAAATGCAAACCAAAACTACAATGAGATATCACCTCACACTGACAGAAGGTTCCTCATCTGATCCAACAATTCCACTATTGGGTATTTAGTCAAAGAATATAAAGAATACACCCCAAGTGTCCATCAATAGATGAATGGAAAAAGAAAATGTGATATTACACACACACAGACACACACACAATGCAATATTACTCAGCCATTGAAAAGAATGAAATCTTGGCATTTGCAACAACATGGATAGATCTAGAGAGTGTTATACTAAGTGAAATAAGTCAGTCAGAGAAGGACAAATACCATATGATTTCACTCAGATGTGGATTTTAAGAAACAAAACAAATAAACAAAGAAAAAAGAGACAAACCAAAAAACAGACTCTTAACTATAGAGAACAAACTGATGGTTACTAGAGGGGAGGCGAGTGGGAGATGGATGAAATAAGTGAAGGAGATTAAGATTACACTAAGAATACTGGAATAGAAAAATAAATGATAAATAAAATAAATAAAGATTGAAAGTGAGGAAGTCTTGAAAGGCCCACCTTCCAGGTGAGTGTGCTGCTCAAAATTTAAAGGTTAGTGACTCCAGAAACAGACCCACCCATATATGGTTAAATGATATTTAACCAAGGTTCCAAATCAGTTCAATGGAGAAAGGGAAGTTTTCTTAACAAATGATTGCTGAAAAAGCAGATAACCATATTGAAAAAAACAGAACCTCACCTTCCACCTCACTCTACAAATAAAAATTAAAATTTTTGCTGAAATATAGACCTAGATATAATATCCAGAACCAGAAGCTTCTGAAATAAAATATAGGACTCTGTCTTTATGAAATTGTAGGCAAAGATTTCTTGGGCAGATCCCAATAATCACTAATCATCAAGAACAAAAGTGATAACTTTGACATTATAAAAATTAAAAATTCCTGCTCAACAAATACTTCTAGGAAAAACAGATGATCCTGTAAGGGATGGGAAAAAATATTTGTAGCACAAATATCTGACAATGAACTTGAACCCAGAATATACAAAGTACTTATAAATCAACAGTAAAGAGATGAACAACCCAATTTTAAAATGAGCGAAAAACTTGAACAGAAGTTTTACAAAGGAAGATATACTAATGGCCATCGAGGCAACTTCAATAATTAGAAGTCACAGTCCATTCTGTCTGAGAGCACAGCTTGCTGGAGTGAACTTGCTGATGGAACAGAGAAGTCAGAAGTGTAGGTCTTTGAATCCTCATTACGTTTGGGATGGGAAGAGGCATGAAATCCCACATTCAGTTGGTACATACTCCTCTGTTCCATGACTCCCTTTAGATAGGCTGAACATCTTTAGATGTGAGTGTTGTCCACGCCGTTCCAATCTTCCACATTACTCAGGGTACGCAAACAAGAGAGAATGTAGCCAGTGGCCTCCCTCCTCATCTAACTCAGGGTCCTCCCTGACCCCACAGCTCCTTCCACACGTTGATAATAAGCTGATACATGTGTGTTTCCAAGTTCTTCCCAACCAAAGAAAGCTGTCTCCTCATCAAGGAATATCTGGTGATTGCCACCATGCTAAGCCCTGCAGTGTGTATCAAAGGTATAAGGGCCTACAGCCATTTGCATCTTCTTTGCCCTCCCCATCTTCAGACAATGAGCCCTAACCTGCACAAGGTAGAGTTCTAGGAATTAAACCTCAATAAGTGAGTTCCCTCCTGGGTGGTCCTCAAAGAGCTTGCTGTCTACTAAGGGACAAAGAGCAAGGTAACGCAATCATTTAGCAGAAACAACTTATATGGGGTGGACGTCACTGGGTTGCTGAAGCTCTGACCTGGTTTTCAAGGAAAGAAAGATAATGAATAGTATGTGTGGGACAGAGGAAATCAGTTGGGCTGGAAGGAGAACTCACATGTGGGCCGAGAGGCAGAGCGAAAGAGGGTGAGAGAGAGAGAAAGAGAGAGGCAGAGAGAGAGAGAAAGAGAGAGGCAGAGAGAGAATGAATGTACAAAGCAATGTGGGGTGAGCAAAGTACCTAGGACCTTGCCAAAAATGCCTAATTTGTCCAGAACACCAGTTCTCTGAATGTCAAGTATGAGTGTTAGCATACAATATTTATTTGCAACTTATTTTTATAAGTTGGGCATCCTAAAAGAACAAATAAAGGAAGATAAGACACTCAAGTACTGGCGATGTCAAGAAGTAGGTTGAAGAGCATAGAAATCATGCTACTGAGGCCATGTGAAAATCGAAAAGTGTCTATCCGGGAGGACCTCCTGAGGGATGGAGGAACCCAGATTCTGCAAGGAAAGCAGAAATAAATATACTGATTTCTTTCTCTCCCTACTCCTTCATCTCTGTGTGCTGCCTTCCAGTGGCTAAACCCAACCAGTATCCTCCTCACAACAGAGAGTTCAGGTGGTTTATTCCAAACAGGCAAAAAGCAGGACAGGCAAAGGCCTGTAATGGATCTGTGGTGGGGGTAGGGGATAACTGGCACAATTATTCTGCCACTGGAGAGATTCAATTTGCAAAAGTGTATGAATGTATGAAAAGTGATCCATGAACTGAAAAAGTACTTATAAATTACGTAATAACACAAAATATAATTTAGAATGATGTCACAGCATTTCAAAATGAACAAAATCCAACAACAAAACAAACAAACAGACAAACAAACAAAAACGCCTCCAATCCTAGATGATACTGACACACAGTAGCATGAAACCATAAAAGCTTTCATTTTATTTTCCAAAAATAACACTGATTTCTCAGGGCAACCAATGGAGTCCTTAATATAACAACTTCAAGGTAATGTTTTAAACTATGGAATAGATAACGTTTGTAAATCAAGATAGACAAGAGAACAAAAATATAAGTTCTTCTTTCAATATTAATGGAAACTTCACAGTAAAAACAGGAAATCACAATTTTAAAGAATGTATTTTACCTACACTTCCACCTGAAAAGTCCATTCCACATTGCGTATCACTGGTCCATAAAACATTAGAGCCATTATGATCATACATATTGATATCCCTTGCTATACATTTTAAGAAAAGCGTTTAATGTACCACATTGAATCAATGCTTACTGCATGCACTATACACATTTATGTGGGAGAAGAGCAAGACAATTTCTTATCTTGCACTAATAATTTATGTAACAGCAAAATTTATGTTTTTATTTAGTTAACGATTACACTGTAGATCATAATATAAACTAGAAAATGCACTAGTATCAGTCCTGATGATGCTTTGGCTTGTGTGTGCAACAAGGAAAGCCATTTGAATATGATGAAATAAAATTTTATGTGCATTCCAATAATACCTAGTCTTATTCTCAGAGAAAAATAAATCACTGTGCATCCTCTTTCTTCATCAGTCTTAGAAAAAACAATGAATGCTGTAAATGGATTTAATTCTTGGTCACTGAGGATACACTTTTTCAGCATTCTGAAAAAAAAAAGTGGCCTATGTGTATATGTTTTTGCTACTAACTACTTTCTGCCACTAATTTTCTTAGAAATTCCATGAGATTTGAAATTGAAGAATGAGATAGAACAATCTCTTCATGACATGAGTAATGCCACTAAAGCCCATTTCTATGAGTTTAAGTGGTACTTGGGTGGCAAATCTCAATGACACTTTCATATATCCTCATTTGCCTGAACTCTCAGGCCTGAAAGATCACAGTTTCTTAATGTTGATAAGACAGCAAGATAATATCTTCAAAAGATGGAATTGAGTTCTAAATAGGTTGATAGCCAGCCATTTTCTTCTTTTTCAACATATCTTCCCTTACTGGTGAAAAGACACTGATAGATTATTGAGTATATTTTACAATCACTCCTAATTCTGCAGCAGATCATGAAGAAATACTCTGTAGAAGCCTGAGCAAAAGCAGTGGATTGGAAACAATAATTTTGTCTGCCAAGTTAAAAATTTTAAATTCTACCTTTTGTATAAAATTCATCACTTTTGAGTCTGTTGGAAACAAATAATCATCTTCAAAAATAAAACATAATTTTTATCACAAGTTTTATTTGAATATATCTAACTATCTGACACAATATCTCTAATCCTGGATGCCATTTTCAATGACTTGTAGTTGTAGAGACATTTAGCGGTGAGACACAATTTAGCAGTGAGACATAGAGAAGAAACTGATGGTGGAATCTGACCACACCTCATAGTCTTTAGAAATCAACCTGAATTAATAACTTTATTAAAGTTTATAAAATACTAATGTATTTATGTGATATAATTATCATTATATATAAAAATATTAATTTTAATATTAGATAAGATTAGTGATAACATCTATTTTTAAACACTTTGGTAATGTATAAAAGTAGTTAAAAGACGAAATATTTGAGAAAGGTTGGTATAAAAAAACATAACCTAGAATTTTTAAATGCCATCACAAAGTATAGGTGGAAATTGAGGAAACTACTATCACATGGATTATTAGTTTGATTACTTGATCTCTCAAGCATGTAAGTGCATAAAATCTAGATCTGTATATTTTAAAATGTGCTCCAGAGAACTCTAGATCACTTGCTTGGTGTGTTTGGAAAATTTCTGTTACATAACTTGCAAATGAAGAGTTAAGGTACAAAAACAAGACATGATAAATCTTTCCATTAATAAACATAATTTCACTTAACCAAGAATTTTCAAAATACATGTGATTTTTGTATTACGTGAAATATTTCTTTTTATTAGAATCGGTGTTCAGTAGAAGATATTTTAGGAAAAATGGTCTAGATCACTGATTTCCTTCAAAAGTAATTTAAAAGTACATGATTTAAAACAAAGTAGATCACATAAGTCAGTCTTTCAGACACCATGGCAATAATTATTAAATCATAAAATACTAGCATTTATTTGTCAGCCTGTGCATCTTAATTCAATCCACTCACTAGAGAAGTTGGAGTAATAAAACTAAAACTACTCATTAGAACATAACTATTCAGCATGTTTGTCTTTTAACATTTAAACACTGTCCTTTACCTTCCTTGTCATTACTTCCTGAAGTGCAATCACATTTCATCCTCTAGACTTCTAGAAATGCTTTCATAAGGGTAGAAAACATCCTTATTAAAAATATCGTGCAAGTTGAAAAGAAAAATTTATTTCACCTTAATTATTTCCCCTCCCTATAATTAGCAGCTAATCTTATCCACACATAGCTCCAGGCTCAGAACTAGTAAATGCCTGACTGTTAGAATGATTGGGGAACTTTACTTTCTGATAATTACAAGATATAATTACTTTGAAGCTTTCAAAGACCTTTCAGTGATTAGGGAAGCTTTTTTAATTCAGTCATAACATTTGTATTACTAATAAACTAAGAAGTCCTACACTTTAATAGCTGACAAATTTGAAAGAAACACCAATTCTAAAAATGGTATTGCAGGCTTCAGGGAAATCATTAAAGTACTGAAACATTATATTTTACAGAATCCAACTTCATAATTTTTCTTTTATAAATATATAGTATATTCAGATATTTTAATGTTATGGGTATCTTTTTGGGACACTATATCTAGGAAGTAAAGAATAGTTAATAGGAAAACATTTAAAAATTTAGAAGAAAATGTTCTTTTTCAGCAGCACTCAGTCTGCTGAAGAAACCAAAAAAGAGGTGTTAGGAAACTGACTGCCAGGATAACTCACACAAGAGGCTGTCACTAAGGATTTGAATGCCTTAAGAAGGTAGGAGCAATTTTAATTTTCTGTATGACAGTGAATATGACAGGGAAATTGTTGCTGAACTGTAATCTAAATATAGGAAAAACTAGAAGTGGAAAACTCAGGCTTGAAAGTTGAGGAAAAGTAAGTAATTTGCTGAAATTTTAATTCTGATCTTACTTTTCTCTATGATAAAAGGAAGTTTTTGTTTGTGTCTTTAAGTTTTCACTGTCACTCTGACTAAAATGTAGCCTATCAATGACAGTGACATGGGATATGCTACACTAAAGGGAGACTTGTGGGAGAACAATTCACTTTCAGAAGCGGAAATACGTGTTAGTGTACTTTCTTGTGAAGGCATGAGATAATAATCGTCATGTATGTTTACATGTACAATATACTTGCAAGTATAGGAACCTCAGCTAAATTATATTGAAGAATTTTCCTAGAGAGACACTGACATAACTGAAATAAAAGTAGGACTTATATAAAGATGTTAAAGAACTTCTCATGATATCCTCAGATGAGAAGTTCTTTTACTATATTACTAGATAGTTATGGCCCATAATTTCTGTGATTAGTACTATATTTTGATTAATTCAAACATACTTGTCTAAATCTACACCAATGGCTATTGTAAAAGAAGAAATTAGTTTCAGAATTAAATATCTTCAAAAATATTTAGTAGAGGGGTGACTCAGTAGAGTGGGCGTTCAACTTAGGCTCAGGTCATGATCTCATAGCTCATGGGGTTGAGGCCTGAGTCGGGCTCTGTGCTGACAGCTCAGAGCCTGGAGCCTGCTTCAGATTTCTGTGTCTTCCTCTCTCTCTGCCCCTCCCCTGCTCATGCTCTGTCCGTCTGTCTGTCTCTCTCTCTCTCTCAAAAACAAACAAACATTTAAAAACATTGAAAAAAAATTAGTAGAAATGTCTTTGGGCCCATTTCTACATCCTTCAATTTTTACCCACCTTTTATTCAGTTAGGAGTTATATGACATGACCTTGTTATTAAAATATACCAACTGTACAACAAGTACTGTTCTAAGAAAGATATATGTTATCTCTACCCTTCATAAAAATTGTCATTCTAGATGTTATCCTCATTTTATAGATAGTGAAGTTGAGGTTCAGGAAATTTAAATAATTGCCTGGGAACGCGGGGTTGCGGATTACTTGGCCGCTTCCTACGAAGACTAGAGAGGGTCAAACATAACTGAACGCAGTTGTGACAACCTGTTTTTCCTATTGAGGTGGCGTAAATATACCCCATCTCCTGTACCAGGACGAGGAAAGTGACCATTGTCTAGAAATGGAAGGCTGGCATTAAGATTATCTCTTAAAAAAATCAAATGGGAGGTAGAGGAAGGAAGATGGCGGCGTAGGAGGACGCTGGGCTCACCGCGCGTCCTGCTGATCACTTAGATTCCACCTACACCTGCCTAAATAACCCAGAAAACCGCCAGAGGATTAGCAGAACAGAGTCACCGGACCCAAGTGCAGACGAGAGGCCCACGGAAGAGGGTAGGAAGGGCGGCGAGGCGGTGCGCGCTCCACGGACTGGCGGGAGGGAGCCGGGGCGGAGGGGCGGCTCGCCGGCCAAGCAGAGCCCCCGAGTCCGGCTTGCAAAAGCGGAGGGGCCTGACGGACTGTGTTCTGACAGCAAGCGCGACTTAGCGTCTGGGAGGTCATAAGTTAACAGCTCTGCTCGGAAAGCGGGAAGGCTGGAGGACAAAGGGAGGGTGAGCTGCGGAGCCCCCGGACGACAGAGCTCAGTTTGGCGGGGAACAAAGGCGCTCGCCAGCGCCATCTCCCCCGCCCATCCCCCAGCCAAAATCCCAAAGGGAACCGGCTCCGGCCAGGGAAATTGCTCGCTCCGCGCGAACACCCAACTCTGTGCTTCTGCGGAGCCAAACCTCCGGCAGCGATCTGACTCCCTCCGGCTGCCACAGGGCCCCTCCTGAAGTGGATCACCTAAGGAGAAGCGAGCTAAGCCTGCCCCCCCTGCCGCTGTGCACCTTGCCTTCCCACCCCAGCTAATACGCCAGATCCCCAGCATCACAAGCCTGGCAGTGTGCAAGTAGCCCAGACGGGCCACGCCACCCCACAGTGAATCCCGCCCCTAGGAGAGGGGAAGAGAAGGCACACACCAGTCTGACTGTGGCCCCAGCGGTGGGCTGGGGGCAGACATCAGGTCGGACTGCGGCCCCGCCCACCAACTCCAGTTATACACCACAGCACAGGGGAAGTGCCCTGCAGGCCCTCACCACACCAGGGACTATCCAAAATGACCAAGCGGAAGAATTCCCCTCAGAAGAATCTCCAGGAAATAACAACAGCTAATGAGCTGATCAAAAAGGATTTCAATAATATAACAGAAAGTGAATTTAGAATAATAGTCATAAAATTAATCGCTGGGCTGGAAAACAGCATACAGGACAGCAGAGAATCTCTTGCTACAGACATCAGGGGACTAAGGAACAGTCACGAGGAGCTGAAAAACGCTTTAAAGGAAATGGAAAACAAAATGCAAACCATCACGGCTCGGATGGAAGAGGCAGAGGAGAGAATAGGTGAACTAGAAGATAAAGTTATGGAAAAAGAGGAAGCTGAGAAAAAGAGAGATAAAAAAATCCAGGAGTATGAGGGGAAAATTAGAGAACTAAGTGATACACTAAAAAGAAATAATATACGCATAATTGGTATCCCAGAGGAGGAAGAGAGAGGGAAAGGTGCTGAAGGGGTACTTGAAGAAATCATAGCTGAGAACTTCCCTGAACTGGGGAAGGAAAAAGGCATTGAAATCCAAGACGCACAGAGAACTCCCTTCAGACGTAACTTGAATCGATCTTCTGCACGACATATCATAGTGAAACTGGCAAAATACAAGGATAAAGAGAAAATTCTGAAAGCAGCAAGGGGTAAACGTGCCCTCACATATAAAGGGAGACCTATAAGACTCGTGACTGATCTCTCTTTTGAAACTTGGCAGGCCAGAAAGAATTGGCACGAGATTTTCAGGGTGCTAGACAGCAAAAATATGCAGCCAAGAATCCTTTATCCAGCAAGTCTGTCATTTAGAATAGAAGGAGAGATAAAGGTCTTCCCAAACAAACAAAAACTGAAGGAATTTGTCACCACTAAACCAGCCCTACAAGAGATCCTAAGGGGGACCCTGTGAGACAAAGTACCAGAGACATCACTACAAGCATAAAACATACAGACATCACAATGACTCTAAACCCGTATCTTTCTATAATAACACTGAATGTAAATGGATTAAATGCGCCAACCAAAAGACATAGGGTATCAGAATGGATAAAAAACCAAGACCCATCTATTTGCTGTCTACAAGAGACTCATTTTAGACCTGAGGACACCTTTAGACTCAGAGTGAGGGGATGGAGAACTATTTATCATGCTACTGGAAGCCAGAAGAAAGCTGGAGTAGCCATACTTATATCAGACAAACTAGACTTTAAATTAAAGGCTGTAACAAGAGATGAAGAAGGACATTATATAATAGTTACAGGGTCTATCCATCAGGAAGAGCTAACAATTATAAATGTCTATGCGCCGAATACCGGAGCCCCCAAATATATAAAACAATTACTCATAAACAGAAGCAACCTTATTGATAAGAATGTGGTCATTGCTGGGGACTTTAACACCCCACTTACAGAAATGGATAGATCATCTAGACACACGGTCAATAAAGAAACAAGGGCCCTGAATGAGACACTGGATCAGATGGACTTGACAGATATATTTAGAACTCTGCATCCCAAAGCAACAGAATATACTTTCTTCTCGAGTGCACATGGAACATTCTCCAAGATAGATCATATACTGGGTCACAAAACAGCCCTTCATAAGTTTACAAGAATTGAAATTATACCATGCATACTTTCAGACCACAATGCTATGAAGCTTGAAATCAACCACAGGAAAAAGTCTGGAAAACCTCCAAAAGCATGGAGGTTAAAGAACACCCTACTAACGAATGAGTGGGTCAACCAGGCAATTAGAGAAGAAATCAAAAAATATATGGAAACAAACGAAAATGAAAATACAACAATCCAAACGCTTTGGGACGCAGCGAAGGCAGTCCTGAGAGGAAAATACATTGCAATCCAGGCCTATCTCAAGAAACAAGAAAAATCCCAAATACAAAATCTAACAGCACACCTAAAGGAACTAGAAGCAGAACAGCAAAGGCAGCCTAAACCCAGCAGAAGAAGAGAAATAATAAAGATCAGAGCAGAAATAAACAATATAGAATCTAAAAAAACTGTAGAGCAGATCAACGAAACCAAGAGTTGGTTTTTTGAAAAAATAAACAAAATTGACAAACCTCTAGCCAGGCTTCTCAAAAAGAAAAGGGAGATGACCCAAATAGATAACATCATGAATGAAAATGGAATTATTACAACCAATCCCTCAGAGATACAAACAATTATCAGGGAATACTATGAAAAATTATATGCCAACAAATTGGACAACCTGGAAGAAATGGACAAATTCCTGAACACCCACACTCTTCCAAAACTCAATCAGGAGGAAATAGAAAGCTTGAACAGACCCATAACCAGCGAAGAAATTGAATCGGTTATCAAAAATCTCCCAACAAATAAGAGTCCAGGACCAGATGGCTTCCCAGGAGAGTTCTACCAGACGTTTAAAGCAGAGATAATACCTATCCTTCTCAAGCTATTCCAAGAAATAGAAAGGGAAGGAAAACTTCCAGACTCATTCTATGAAGCCAGTATTACTTTGATTCCTAAACCAGACAGAGACCCAGTAAAAAAAGAGAACTACAGGCCAATATCCCTGATGAATATGGATGCCAAAATTCTCAATAAGATACTAGCAAATCGAATTCAACAGCATATAAAAAGAATTATTCACCATGATCAAGTGGGATTCATTCCTGGGATGCAGGGCTGGTTCAACATTCGCAAATCAATCAACGTGATACATCACATTAACAAAAAAAAAGAGAAGAACCATATGATCCTGTCAATCGATGCAGAAAAGGCCTTTGACAAAATCCAGCACCCTTTCTTAATAAAAACCCTTGAGAAAGTCGGGATAGAAGGAACATACTTAAAGATCATAAAAGCCATTTATGAAAAGCCCACAGCTAACATCATCCTCAACGGGGAAAAACTGAGAGCTTTTTCCCTGAGATCAGGAACACGACAGGGATGCCCACTCTCACCGTTGTTGTTTAACATAGTGCTGGAAGTTCTAGCATCAGCAATCAGACAACAAAAGGAAATCAAAGGCATCAAAATTGGCAAAGATGAAGTCAAGCTTTCGCTTTTTGCAGATGACATGATATTATACATGGAAAATCCGATAGACTCCACCAAAAGTCTGCTAGAACTGATACATGAATTCAGCAAAGTTGCAGGATACAAAATCAATGTACAGAAATCAGTTGCATTCTTATACACTAACAATGAAGCAACAGAAAGACAAATAAAGAAACTGATCCCATTCACAATTGCACCAAGAAGCATAAAATACCTAGGAATAAATCTAACCAAAGATGTAAAGGATCTGTATGCTGAAAACTATAGAAAGCTTATGAAGGTAATTGAAGAAGATTTAAAGAAATGGAAAGACATTCCCTGCTCATGGATTGGAAAAATAAATATTGTCAAAATGTCAATACTACCCAAAGCTATCTACACATTCAATGCAATCCCAATCAAAATTGCACCAGCATTCTTCTCGAAACTAGAACAAGCAATCCTAAAATTCATATGGAACCACAAAAGGCCCCGAATAGCCAAAGGAATTTTGAAGAAGAAGACCAAAGCAGGAGGCATCACAATCCCAGACTTCAGCCTCTACTACAAAGCTGTCATCATCAAGACAGCATGGTATTGGCACAAAAACAGACACACAGACCAATGGAATAGAATAGAAACCCCAGAACTAGACCCACAAACGTATGGCCAACTCATCTTTGACAAAGCAGGAAAGAACATCCAATGGAAAAAAGACAGCCTCTTTAACAAATGGTGCTGGGAGAATTGGACAGCAACATGCAGAAGGTTGAAACTAGACCACTTTCTCACACCATTTACAAAAATAAACTCAAAATGGATAAAGGACCTAAATGTGAGACAGGAAACCATCAGAACCTTAGAGGAGAAAGCAGGAAAAGACCTCTCTGACCTCAGCCGTAGCAATCTCTTACTCGACACATCCCCAAAGGCAAGGGAATTAAAAGCAAAAGTGAATTACTGGGACCTTATGAAGATAAAAAGCTTCTGCACAGCCAAGGAAACAACCAACAAAACTAAAAGGCAACCAACGGAATGGGAAAAGATATTTGCAAATGACATATCGGACAAAGGGCTAGTATCTAAAATCTATAAAGAGCTCACCAAACTCCACACCCGAAAAACAAATAACCCAGTGAAGAAATGGGCAGAAAACATGAATAGACACTTCTCTAAAGAAGACATCCAGATGGCCAACAGGCACATGAAAAGATGTTCAGCGTCGCTCCTCATCAGGGAAATACAAATCAAAACCACACTCAGGTATCACCTCACGCCAGTCAGAGTGGCCAAAATGAACAAATCAGGAGACTATAGATGCTGGAGAGGATGTGGAGAAACGGGAACCCTCTTGCACTGTTGGTGGGAATGCAAATTGGTGCAGCCGCTCTGGAAAGCAGTGTGGAGGTTCCTCAGAAAATTAAAAATAGACCTACCCTATGACCCAGCAATAGCACTGCTAGGAATCTACCCAAGGGATACAGGAGTACTGATGCATAGGGGCACTTGTACCCCAATGTTCATAGCAGCACTCTCAACAATAGCCAAATTATGGAAAGAGCCTAAATGTCCATCAACTGATGAATGGATAAAGAAATTGTGGTTTATATACACAATGGAATACTACGTGGCAATGAGAAAAAATGAAATATGGCCTTTTGTAGCAACGTGGATGGAACTGGAGAGTGTGATGCTAAGTGAAATAAGCCATACAGAGAAAGACAGATACCATATGGTTTCACTCTTATGTGGATCCTGAGAAACTTAACAGGAACCCATGGGGGAGGGGAAGGAAAAAAAAAAAAAAGAGGTTAGAGTGGGAGAGAGCCAAAGCATAAGAGACTCTTAAAAACTGAGAACAAACTGAGGGTTAATGGGGGGTGGGAGGGAGGGGCGGGTGGGTGATGGGTATTGAGGAGGGCACCTTTTGGGATGAGCACTGGGTGTTGTATGGAAACCAATTTGTCAATAAACTTCATAAAAAAAAAAAAAAAAAAAAAATAATTGCCTGGGATCACACAGCTAGTAAACAGCAGGAACAGGGCTCAAATATATATTTAACTAATTCCAAAGGTTGACTCTTAAAATGAATCAATCCTTGACCTTCAGATGTATTAATTGCATTGTTTAAATTAAGTTGGTTAAATTTCATAGTTAAGTTTTTAATCCCTCTCATTTCTAAGATTAAATCACCCTGAATTTTAATTTCTTTAATTCAAAGAGGAGGCAAGCCACGTTCATCATCTAGTTGTTGGATTCATTAAAAAGAATAAAAGGTGAATATATTTTTTAAGTCAAGTTGTTGAACAAACATCTTATTTTTCTTCTAATCTTCTGTATTTTAAACAGAAATAATATTTGGATTTCATCAGTTTCCAAAAAAATAACACTGGGAGTATGTAAGAGTAGTTTTATTGCCTAAAAGAAGTCTTCATAAAAATTGCTGTATCACAAATTTGAACTGAAACAAGTGTTGTTTATTATTCAATTATAAAATACAAGATGACATTCTTAAAGATGACTGATTTTGAATTTAATTACATTCAAAAATTTCCTAAAAATATTATTTGACAGAAACCAATACTACCCTGAAAATGTTCATTTTTTAACAGAAGTAATTTCAAGGGAAATTCTTGACTATATTCATAGATAATGACAACATTCCATAATCTCACATCACTAGACATAGTCAAACCTGTGTCCTCAATACTAATAAGTGAAGCAATAACATAAAATAGCATCTAATTCTTTCTTACAGTTTGATGTTGTAAAACTGACACTTATATTCCTGTTTTAACAATTCCATAAACTTTAAGTTATAAAAAAATCTAAAATGTTACACAAAGAAAACACAGAAACTAGAGGAACTATTGCTGAAATTTCTCTTTGAAGCAAAAATTGAAATAAGAGCAGTGTTTAGCAGAAGTTCAGTACAATGAACTTTGCACTTCTGAAATGTGAGCTGTAATGTCCCATTACTTACATAAAGAGCCAGGGCCTGAGCTTGGCAATCACAGATAGGATTTCAATCCTGTCTTTGTCATTTATTAGCTGGGAAATCTGAATTCTGAATGAATTTAGTACTTAACTCCTAGGTTTGCTGTGAGGAAAATGACTTTATTCATAAGGAGCCTTGAACACAATTTCAGAAAGATTAAGTACTAATATTGTATAAAAATTTCAGTTCATTTAGAAAATCTAAATACAACTTATATTATTGGGAATACATTTTTTCTCAATTGCAAATTGTGATATATTATGTGACTATGAACTTGTTTTATATTTTTTAAGATACTGGAAAATCTATAAAATGTATCTTATTGATATGCTAATCATATATATATTGATAGAATATGTCCCCTTCATTTTTAGATAAAATGAACAAATATAGCATTAAGCATGTTAAACTTCTAGATATTATTTTAATATAGCTTTTGAAACATTGTTCCACAGGCTAACCCTAAAAAGAACTGGGGCCAATTGACTAACCTATCCAAGTCATTTTTAGGAAATTCCCTGAATCTTCTATTAAATGTACATATCTCTTTTAGAAAATATATAAATTGGCTCAATTTCATCAAATAAGGAGTAATACTCTGATTTTGCAGTTCACGCTAAGTAGACGAGGAAGCTATTAGGAAAAAGCACTGCACTATTTCATTTATGGTGGAACAGCTCTAATCTGGCTGCCACATGGAGAAGGGATTTGAGAGAGGCAAAAGTGCAAGTAAGAGAAATAGTACAGGGGCAATTGTGGAAACAGAGGCAAGAAATTAAAATGGTGGTATAGGCTTTTTTTGGTAGTATAGATATTTACAGGTAAACAGTAACATCAGTAGTTTACTTTAGTAGTATGGGTAGTTACAGGTAGTCAGATTTACATGTAGTGAAGAATGTGTAATCAAAAAATGCGGCCTGAACGTTCCCTGCAAGAACCAAGTATTCCCCTCACCCATTAACTCAGAACATAACAGAAGAAAGTATAAGATTCAAATACTATCACTGCACTGATTAAGCACTTTCAGTGCCTGACAGTAATGCTTTGGGATGACTGCAGACATGCTGTGGTACTCCATCTAGATCTTCCTTCAGGAATGAAAGACTGATTTAGCCAGATGCTCAGAGATCTGCCAGAAGACACTTTAGCTGTTCATTCCCTGCTGAAGAAAACAATCATGTGCCTCCCTCTCTTTCTGTTCCTCCCCTGCTCATACTCTGTCTCTCTCTCAAAAATAAACAAAGATTAAAAAAAAATTTAAAAAGGGGCACCTGGGTGGCTCAGTCGGTTGAGCTTCCGACTTGGGCTCAGTTCATGATCTCACGGTTCGTGAGTTCAGGCCCCGTGTCGAGCTCTGTGCTGACAGCTCAGGGCCTGGAGCCTGTTTCAGATTGTGTGTCTCCCTCTCTCTCTGCTCCTCCCCTGCTCATACTCTGTCTCTCTCTCAAAAATAAATAAAGATTAAGAAAATAATCATGTGCAAGATCACCAGTCCCTCCGGGGTAGCCTGCCTCTATCTAATAACTAATTAATATGGGGAATATAAAGGCATAGCCCCCCTCCTTAACTCACAGTCATTTTGTTTCTTTTTTTCTAATTTATTTAATGTTTGTTTATTTTTGGCAGAGAGAGAGAGAGAGAGAGAGAGAGAGAGAGATGAACTGTGAGCAGGGGCGGGGCAGAAAGAGAGGGAGACACAGAATCCTAAGCAGGTTCCTGGATCTGAGCTGTCAGCACAGGGCCCAACACCAGGCTTGAACTCAGGACCCCAACTGGGAGATCATGACCTGACTGAAGTCTACAACCAACCGACTGAGCAACACAGGCACCCCAACTCACAATCATTTTGAAGGGCCATCTTAACTCTGGAAGACCCTGTAATGTTGGCGGAGAGATTCATTGAGAGTGCACTATAGCTCAACCACCAAATCTTGCTCTGTCTCTTCTCTTCCACAAGTGCTAATCCCAAGAGCACTTTTCAATAAATGTTCTGAACATTAAATGGCTTCGGTTGAGTCTCCCAGCCTCAACTCCAACTTGCTTCATACATACTCTGCCATGCTCACTTGCTCTTCTCAGCGCTTCTAATGCTTTTTCTCATTTTGAGGAATTTAAGGACACTGGTGCCTCTGTTTAGATCACCCTTATCACTATTGTCCCATCCAGGGCTTACTCACTCACATTTTGACTCAATTCTGGGTCACTTATTGGAGATTTTGCCCAAACCTTCATCCTGAATTAAAAGCTTTGCTTTGATCTCTCCTAGTACTGCTTAGAGAGTAATCCTGTTACTACATTATCTCACAGAAGGGTTATTATTTCTCTTATTTACCATTCAATGGAGAATAAAACCTTTGAGGGAAGGGAATCTCAATTTTCTTCTGGTTTCTCCAATGTGTTGCACACTGCTGACACAAAATTGGTTTTTAATAAATACCTTCCAATTGAATAAACTGAGGAAGAAGCTTATGAGAGCATGAAATAATAAAGCTGAGAGAAAGTGATTCAAAGCCACTGGAGCTATATTTCAGAATACTTTCTATCATTTTTGTGCAGTTTATTAAAAATTAATTCTAATAGCAATAATAATGATAATAATAATAAATGGAACCAATAGGAATATTATTAATACCTAACACTAATAAAGCCCTAACCATCATGAGTTAATGCTAAGTGATTTAAATGGGTTATAGCATTTTATTCCAATACTACTGCTGTCTTATCACTATCATCCTCAACCTCATTTTACGGTCAAGAAAGACAAGGAAGTTAAGCAATTTGTCCTGGGTTTCAAAGGAAAAGAAAGAGAAGTTAAATGTATCCACTTTTAAATGCATACAGCTAAAAGAAGGTATTTCCAGTATGCTGTTCATTACTGCATCTAATTTATTATATTTATAAAAGTAAGAAAAAAATAAGCGGAAAAACTCAGGGACTAAGAATCAGATTTTAGAGTAATTGGCTAAATGCCTGAACAAATAGTAAAAATTCTCAGATTCTCATTTCCTGTATCTACAAAAATTCAAAACCACTAACTAATAGAGATTGGCACAATGAAATAAGACATTTCATGGATACACAGTAAACACTCATTTCCCTCTTTTCCTCTCCTCTTTCACTCCATAATGACATTTATCCTAATCATAAGATATTAATTTGGAAATATATTTGGGTTTTGACACTAAAACAACAGACAGATGACTAGTTGTATCCTTCTTTGATTTAAATCATCATGCTCAGCCCCTGAGAAATATTAATTAAAATTAAAAATTAAAGATAACTTTAAACTTCATCTAAATTTGTCTTTCACAATATTTTTAAATCTTTTTGTAAGCGATTCAAAAGCAATTATATCATTACAAAAACTCAAATCTAAATAGAGGTATTAAGACAAAAAAAGAGAGTGAAAAAGAAATGAGTTGACACAGAACAAATTCTTCTGTGTAATGAGCCTAGAAGATCAAAGAATCCTCTATTTTTTTCTTTACTGCAAAAAAATAAAAAAATTCACAGGGAAAGTTCAGTTGAAATTGCTCAGGTCATGGGTCACAATTAACTTGTGAGAAAAATTTCATATTGACTTATTAGGAAGAAACATCAAGGAGACCATAAAAAACATTCTAAAAGTTGCTCTGGGACACATCTTCAAATGGTTCATTATCACATTACCTAAAAATGTCACCAGTGATAAATAGCTTTTGTGATAGACAGAACTTCTTAGCCTAATATCCTTATCACAACAGTTCCAACATTTGCTTTTAAGTGAATTTTAGGCAGATGGCTATTCTCTTGGCCAACAATATTTTGGGAATACTACTCTAGGATCTGGACCGTTCTTGGTATCACCATTCTGATACTCAGTAAGCCTGATCTTGCAGGAGTGAGCAGAAATTGTTAGTGTACATTCCAACTGAAAATTCCATATTATATCACTGGACTATTAGGAAAGTAAGAAAAATTATATCAGCTCCACAAAACTGAGAATTTTATAGATGTAATATAGATTTAAAAAATAATGCAAAATAATATAACTCTACAACCATAATCTTGGGCTAAGTACAGTTATGATTATGAGAGCTAACTTCATAAAGAGAGATATTATTTCTAAGCTCTGGAATGATAATATGGTGATCATAACATTTGGTTAAGACAAGCTCAAAACATCAGCTTTATATTAGAAAATAACATTTTGCAGAACCTTTCATAACTTTGCTTTTTAATTTCACATAATATTAAATCTTTAGGTTTCAGTGTTTAAGAAAAGAGATAATTTTTAAGATTTTAAAACTGTCATTTCATCAAGGTCTATAAGTAACAATATTTTTTCTATTTAACTTCATATTTTCAATAACCAGAAGATGATGTTGACAGGTATTGTTTTAATTTATGTAGATATATGTATATGCATGTGCTGCAAAACCAATACCAATATTATACAAATTTTTTCTAAAGAAAATATACATTTATTTATTGTGGTAAGAATACTGAAACATGAGGGCACCTGGGTGGCTCATTTGGTTAAGTGTCTAGCTTTGGCTCAGGTCATGATCTTGCAGTTCGTGAGTTTGGGCCCCACATCAGGCTCTGTGCTGACCACTCAGAGCCTGGAGCCTGCTTCAGATTCTGGGTCTCCCTCTCTTTCTTCCCCTCCTCCTATTGCGCTCTGTCTCCCTCTCTCAAAACATGAATAAACTTTTAAAATTTTTTTTTAAAAAGAATACTGAACATGAGATTTACCCTCTTAACAAAATTTTAAGTGTACAATATAATATTTTTAACCACAGGAACCATGTTGAACAGATCCCAATACTTGCAAAACTGAAATTTTATACTTGTTGATAATCCCCCCATTTTCTCATTCTCCAAGTCCCTGGAAACCAACATTTAATCTCTGTTCCTACAAAGTTGACTATTTTAGATACCTCTTTATGTAAGGTCATACATTCTTTTCTGTCTCAGGCTTATTTCTCTTAGCATAATGTCTTCTAGGTTCATTCATGTTATTGAATATGGCAGGATTTTCTTCTCTTTTAGGCTGTATAAATGAATATTATTCAGCCTAGAAGAAAATCCTGCCATATATATGGAAGGATTTTCATATATATATATTTATATATATATATATATATATATATATATATATATATAGCATACACACACATATATATATATTTTTACATTTTACATTTTTACATATTATATACATATATATATATTCAATTATATAATATATAAATGAATATTATTCGTCCTAAAAGAGAAGAAAATCCTTCCATATATATGTGGCATACACACACATATATATATTTACATTTTACATTTTTACATATTATATACATATATATTCAGTTATATAATATATAAATGATTCTTATTCAGCCTAAAAGAGAAGAAAATCCTGCCATATATGTGTATATATATATATATATATATGCATACACACACATATATACATATTTTTACATGAAATATATATATATGTACATATATATTTTTGCACTGATTTTCTGTATCCATCAGTCTGGTGATGGACATTAGGTTATTTAGATATAGAGATAAGAGATAGAGATAGAGATAAATAGAGATAGAGACAGAGATAGAGATGATAGAGATAGCATTCTAAATAATGCTTCAATGATATGGGAGCACAGATAATCCCTGCAAGTTCCTGATTTCAAATCTTTTAGATATATACCTGGAAGTAGAATTGCTAGAGGATATGGTAGTTGTATTTTGAACTTTTTCGGGAACTTACATATAGATTTCCATAGCGGTGGCAGCATTTATCATTCCCACCAACTGTATGTATATGAAGGTTCCAATTTCTCCACCTCCTAGCCAAACTTTTTTTTTTTTTAAGTATGAGGTGATATATAATTGTGGGTTCAATTATCATTCCCCTGATGACTGGTAGAACACTTTTTTATATACCTCTTGGTCACCAGATTATAAGACTTCCCTCAAGAAACGTCTGTCTATTCATGTCCTTTGACCGTTTTTAAATCAGATTGTTTGGGGTTTTTTTGTTGTTGTTATTGAGCTGTATGAATCTCTTATATATTACGGATATTAACCCCCTATCTGATATATGGTTTACAAATATTTCTTCCAGTCTGTATTGCATTTTAATATTGTTGATTATTTATTTCAGTGTGCAAATGAGTTTTAGTCTAATGTAGTTCCATTTTCTATTTTTGCTTCTACTGCATTCACTTTTGAACTTATATCCAATAAATCATTGACAAGACCAATGTCATGAAGCATTTATTCTATATTTTCGTCTAGGAGTTTTATAGTTTCAGGTTCTATATTTAAATCTTTATTACATTTTGAGTTGTTTTTTTTTTCTGCATAGGTAAAATAAGGGTCCAATTTTGTTCTTTTGCATACAGATATCTAGTTTTCATAACACTATTTGTTAAAAAGACTTTCATTTCCCCATTGCATGATTTTGGCACTTTTATCAGAGATAAGTTGACCATACATGTATAAATTTATTTCTGGGCCCCGATTCTATTCCATTAGTCTATATATATGTATATATATGTATATGTATGTATATATGTGTGTGTGTTTCTTGTGCTGGCACCATACTGTTTTAATTACTGTAGTTTTGTAATATATTTTGAAGTCAGGACATGTGATTCCTTCAACTTTGTTCTTCTTGCTTAAGATTGCTTTGGTTATTTGGGACATTGTGTGGTTCCATATAAATGTTAGGATTATTTTATCTATATCTGTAAAGAATATCATGGGATTTTGATATCAATTGCATTTAATATATATAACACTTGGGGTAATATGAATAGTTCAACAGTGTTAAGTCTTCAAATCAATGAACACATGATGTCTTTCCATTTATTTATTTCTTTCATCAATGTTCTGAGTTTTCAGTGTACAAATCTTTCATTATCATTGGTTAAATTAATTCCTATTTTATTATTTTTAGTGGTATGGTAAATGCAATTGTTCTCTTCATTTCCTTTTCAGATAGTTTATGTTGGTGTATAGAAACACAATTGATTTTTGTATGTTGATTTGGTAGTCCATAATTTTACTGTATTTATTTACTAGTCTACCAGTGATGTCATTAGAATTTTCTACATATTAAATCATGCTGTCTGCAAACAGGTATAATTTTACTTCTTTCTTTTTGATTTGGATGCAGTTTTGTTTGTTTTTGTTTGGTTGCTTTGTTTTTGCATAAATTCTCTGTCTAGGACTTCCAGTACAATGTTGAATAATATTGGCAGGAGTGGATGTCCTTGTCTTGGTTCTGATTTTAGAGGAAAAGCTTTCAATTTTCCTCCATTGAGTATAATGTTGTATATGGCCTTTATTATGATGAGGTATATTACTTCTATACCCAACATGTCAAGGGCTTTTATCAATAAAACATATATTTTGACAAATACTTTTTCAGTGTCTATTGAGATTATCATGTGATTATCTTTCATTCTGTTAACATTTATTAATTTGTGTATGTTAAAACTTCTTTGAATTCCTTGGATAAATCCCACTTGGTCATGGTGTATGCTCCTTTTAACATAGTGTTGAATTTATTTTGCTAGCATTTTGCTGAGAATATTTGTACCTAGTTCATCAGGAATATTGATTGGCCTGTAGTTTCCTTTTTTGTAGTGTCTTTGTCTTTGGTATCAGTGTAATTCTGTTTCAGTAAAATGAATTTGGAATTATTCCCTCTTCTTCAATGTTTTGGAAAAAATTTAAGGATTGTTCATTATTCTTTAAATATTTGGTAGAACTGTTCACTGCAGGTATTTGCTCCTGAGTTTTTTTTGATGAGAGGATTTTTATTACTCATTCAATCTCCTTATACATTGTTGGTCTTTTCAGATTCTCTATTTCTTCATGGCAGTGTTGGTACGTTGTAGGTTTCTAAGAATCTATCCATTTCTTCCAGGCTACACAGTTTGTTGGCATATAATTATTTATATTGTCTCCCATGATATTTTTTATTTCCATAACATTGGTTGTAGAGTATACTCTTTCATTCCTCATTATTTTTGCCTTCTCTCTTTTTTTCTTAGTCTAGCTATGGGTTTTTAAATTTTATCTTTTCAAAACACCAACTCTTAGTTTAATTGATGTTTTCTATTACCTATTTCATTTACTTCTGTTTTACTCTTTATTATTTCCTTCCTTATGCCAAATTTGGTCTTGGTTTCTTCTTCTTTTTCTAGTTCCTGGGTTGTGAAGTCAGGTTGTTTGAGATCTTTGTTAATATGACATTCATGCTATAACTTTTCTCTTAGTACTACTTTTACTTTATCTCATAAGGCTTAGATTATTGTGTTTTCATTTTCATTTGTCTCAAGATATTTTCTCATTTCCACTTTGATTTTTTTCTTTGACCCAATGATTGGAGATGGCTGCATTGATTAATTTCCACATATTTGTTAATTTTCTTTCTGTTATTAATTTCTAGTTTTATTCCATTGTGATAGAAAGATACTTGGTATGATTTTAATATTTTTAATATTGCTAAGAATGGTTTGTGACTAATCATAAGATATATCTTAGAGAATGCTCCATTTGTGCTTGAGAAGAATGTCTATTTTGCGTTATTGGGAACATTCTCTATATGTCTTTAAGGTCCATTTGGTCTATAGTACTGTTCAAGTCTGTTTTTTTTTTCCTTATTGATTATCTGTCTAGATGTTCTATTCATTATTGAATGTGGTATGTTGAAGTCTCTTATTATTATTGTATTGTGCCTACCTCTCCCCTCCAGATCTATGTTTCCTTTATATATGTATGTGCTCTGATATTTGGTGCATAGTTATAGTTACATATAACCCTGATGAATAGACTCTTTCTTCATTATATAATGACTTACTTTGTCTCATGACATTTTGACCTCAAGTCTATTTATGTCTGATATAAACATTGCCACCTCTGATCTCTTTTGGTTATCATTTGCATAGAATACCTTTTCTATCCATTCACATTCAGACTATTTCAAAACAAAAAACTACTCTATGGGGCACCCTGGATGACTGAGCTAGTTAAGTGTTCAACTTTTGATTTTGGTTCAGGTCATGATCTCATAGTTTGTGGGATTGAGCCCTGCATCGGGCTCTATGGTGACAGCACAGAGCCTGCTTGGGATTCTTTCTATCCCCCTCTCTCTCTCTGCCCTCTCTCCCATAACAAATTAATAAACTTTTTTTAAAAAACTACTCTTTGTAGATATTATGACTCACATATTAATATAATAACTGTAGTCAATATTAGAAAATAATTCATTACTTTTTTAATATTTAAAAGTTATTTTGCAGAACCTGTACAAAATTTAAACATAGCAACTCATTATGAACAACTTCAATTCTAAAATATTTTAACCTTTGTACCTGAAGTAGAACTTGATTGTCTATTAATATGCAATACTGTGCTTGATGAATGTAAATTGGTAAAAGAACATTCTAAGAAAAAGTTTTCCATATACTTCAATATTTTTACAGAAGAATAGGTAATATACTGCAGATGAGAAAAATACCTTAGAATTAAGTATAGAAAATAGAAATGCAGAAGACCACGGAGGGAATACCTACAAAAATATATAACCACCATGTTGAAAATGATGATGTTAATTGCGTATATTTGCATAAAACATTTGCTATGAAATAAATGTAGATAAATAAGGATATATTATCTTGTCTTTGATTCTTTGCTTCATCTCAGCTCTACGAGAAACAAGTCAGTTATAGTGTTCTTTATTTTCCTTCCTATTTAGAATTGCTTTTTTTGGCAAACATTTCAGTAAGTTTTATGTATGAGAAAATCAAGTGAGTTTGAAATTTATAAAGGTTGTGAGGAGCTATATATCAACTAAACAGAATTTTTGTAAATATATTTTAAAGCAAATCTTATCAACCAAATGTCAGAATTATTCCACTGATACTCATACTACTGCCACATGCTCACTCTAGAAATGAGCAAGCTGTTCACCAGAGATTCAAACTATAAGCAGAAGTACAAAATTTTATTTGTTCTGTGTATTTCCTGATAAACAAAACAATTGCCAGCCATTCTCTTTTCAAAGAGAATGGTACACATTTGATAACAGTACTGTTAGAGAAAGACATATACCATATGATTTCACTCACATGAGGAATTTAAGAAACAAAACAGATGAACATGGTGAGGGAGGGGGGCGGTAAAAAAAAAAAAAATGCAAACCAGAAAGCAGACTCTTAACTACAGAGAACAAACTTAGGGTTGCTGGAGGCAGGCCGGCAGCGGATGTCTTAAATGGGTGATGAGTATTAAGGAAGGCACTTGTAATGAGCATTTGAGTGTTGCATGTAAGTGATGAAGCACTAAGTTCTACACTTGAAACTAATATTACACTGTATGTTAACTAACTGGAAGTTAAATAAAAATGAGAAACAATAGTATTGTTAGAATCAGAAGAAATGCCTATAATATAGTCACTTCTCAAAGAAAGAAACACATTCATTGGAAATTTCCAAATAAATTTCCTTCTTCTCTGACTCTTTCAGGATGCTGCCTTTCATCTTTTGTTGTACAGATTTGTAATACAATTTTCCAAAGATACAATGTGAGGCTTATGAGAACAAGAGAGGGTTGAAGCATTTAGGTGTCTAAAACCATCCACAAATCAAAGTAATATGACTCTGCAGTAGATCTACACAGAAATAAAACAACAGTTGCCCAGTTATTTGCAGGGTGGGCTTTGTCAAATATACGTTTGAATACACGTTGATGATTTGTAGCTAAGTAAATAGATATGAAATAATTTCATATCAAAGGAGGAATGGCAAAATTTATTATTTTTTTTATCTTAAGTTATGTAAGTAATCACACAAGAAGCCTCTAATGACAGGTTAGGATTTTAGGTTTTTCCATTTAATGTCTGGTAATTATGGTAAAGGAGTTTTGATAAAATTCTGAAATGTCATCCAAATCAAAAAACATTAAATTTCTGAAATAAATTTATTCCTAAGAATACATTTTAAACCACTCTGAATGAATACAATAGTTTTGAATATTTCTTTAAGTTTAATGGAACAAGGGTCTTTGTGACAATTACAAAAGTGTAACCCATCCAGGCAGATGAGCAATAACAAAATAATTTTTATTTTATTTTATTACATGCATTAGGCTTATTCAGGTTTATTGATATGAATAGTATATCTGATCACAATTCTGTCATAATATTTTATGTTTTTTGTTATACCTGCTATGTTTCTTTCTCTATAGCCTATGGTTATAGTTACATACTAGATATAGTTTTCCCTAATGAATTATTATCTGTGACATACAGGTAAAACTCTAGTACTATCTTACTCATTAATATTAAATTTCTATATTTTTCTTCAAAACACTGACATAACCACTCATTAATGCACAAAATAGCATTTAAGACAATTTAAATTAAGTACATACAGATAATTTTTAATAATATCATCTATATGTACAATGTCTATGTATACAGACATTGAGCATAAAGTATCTCTATGGATTGAAAAAAATTGTTGAAAAATATATATTGCTATTAGAAACAGGTCTATATTCTATTTTTAGTATTTGCTTTCTAGTAACAGATCTTAAAGTTTTTATGTTATATATTTTTTTCTCAGTCATTTTAATTTTCTAAACTCAACTAACCATATAATACAAAGAACTCTTTGTTTAAATTAAAATTAAAGACACTATGATTAAAAAAATAGTTTCTTTAGTGTATATTAGCTATATTCCAAACCTCTGATTTAAAAAAAAAATTATACATGCCAAGGGATATTATCAGAATCTATAAAAAATGCCAGAATATAGTAGATAAAATTTTATCCTAATACATGATTATGAACAGCTATAATCAGGTCTAAAAAATGCATGAAGTCAATAGTACTTCTTCATTAATTTCTTCATATTTTGAACTCTTTAAAAAGGCAACTGAAATTGCTCTAAATTACTAAACTTGTTTACTAGACTGGAAAAAAATGTCTCTTTCATTTCATAACTTTTATCCCAAAGCAAATGAGAAAATAATTTAATATTTTCATGTGATCTTTCATAAAATTAAAGAACATTTGCAGTTAAGCCAACTCTTTCATATTAAGTTTAATTAGTTATTGAAATGATCAGCTTTGCTATAACTTCTTTAAGATGATATATATCACTAAGCTATTAACTAATTGAAATATAAAATAACTCTAAATTGCATGTGGCATATGTCCCATGTATTAAATCCCAAATTTACCATCTACTTTAATATATGTGAGAAATCCTAAAATAATATATTTTTCTCCAATTGATATTATAGAAAAAATTACAATCATAATTTACAATTATTTATATCTTTCGATGTAACATTGCATTTGTTATTTCATGAAAAGTATTAATGAATCAGACCCAGTTGGCACTATATTATCACTTAATTACTTAATATCCAGCATTACTCCCCAAATAGGGCAATCTCTTTGAAATTAACTTCTAGAATTTTATTTGTAAATTTTTATCAAAGTATATGAGGCCAAATTTTATAGATTCCTAAATATGCTCAACTTATTAAGAGTTACTACTTCAATCCTTGCTTAAACCAGTTATATATTCCGTATTATGTAACCAGAGCACGTTATTCAGAGATATGAAATTCATAGATATATCTATATATCTTATGTCCTTATTTGAAAAATCGCTCAAAACAAGAAAACAAGCTGAGAACCAATCACCAATTTAGGAGAATTATGCTCACTTGTATGTTAACCTCGGACTCAGTGATATTTTGCAAGTTTCTATTTCAATTGACAATGCAATAAGGTAAAAAGAAAATTAACATGGTGTCACCAATTTGAGAAAAAAACTGAAAACAGCATTATAAGAAATATTTCTAGGAACATCTAAAATAAATGAAATATTGACATTTTTGTTTTAAGAACTACCTTGAAAACTAATGAATCCAATGCTCTAATCCTATTAATGATGAAACTGAGGTCCCAAAATACTAAGATTTATCAAAAATCAAAACTGAAACCGAAACTTGGATAATCACTTATGTAATCTTTCAAATACTATTAACCACGTTCAAAAACTTATTCCAATTTTTGCTTACAATAGTTAGTAAGCCCTTTCTGTACATGAAGTACTCTACCAGTAGCTGGCCATGTAGAAGTTAGAAAATTAAAATGTTCCTGTAAACATATCACTTACTTTTTATAAAATAATTAATCATTTTTCTCTTTTAAATGGTGACCGTTTTAGTAAAAAAATAATAATAAATTAAATAATGATTTGCATAACACTTACTATCAATAATACCCCAGTATTAACTCCTCAATAATGCTTAATACCTCAACAGTCCTCTCAGAGTTTCATAGATTTTAAGTACTGAAGCTGGTAAAGTTTTTGACAGGTACAACTATCATAAAGATAAAACAAGGACATTAATTCATTATGAAGACTGATAAATGATACTTCACACTTATATTGTTTAGGTGCTAATTGTGATGACCCCAAAGAAGACCCAGATGCACTTCGTTTACCAAAATTTTGAGTGTATGAAGAATGATAAATGCCTATAATGACATTCTATCACTGCTCAAATGAATTTGGAGGCAATGAATTCCGCTTCTTCTCTGACAGGACATCATAGCATTGGGTAAAATATTTCAAAGATTAATAGCTTGTCAGGGAAAGCTCAAACTGATAAGAATTATCTGTAAAATTATATATCCCTATGTTTGAAATTATTTCATGCAAAAATGTGAAGAACTGCACAGGGTGCATATAATATTCTAAATGAATATGGGAAATGTCAATATTTCATTTAAAGCTTTCATGAAGAATGACGGTGGAAAGTTAAAATAGAACTCAAACTCAAGTAATGTTTTAAAGATTGCAAGCCAAGTGTAGCAGTTTGGAATCACCACCTGACAAACTGGCATGAAGAATCAAAGGAGATCTTATAGAAAGTATGACAACCTCGTAGATAGGTTAAATTAAAATCTATCAACATGTAAAAATGAAGGGAAGAGAAAGATTCTTCTTGACTCTAATGGACAGAGCCTGCTGGTGGATTTAGGAAATTAGAAATGTTGATATAAGCAGAAAGGTCTCAGAAACTGCTATAGAACATTGACCCAAATTGCCTGGAATTTGCAAAATTTACCCAGACACTAGAATATTTCAGAAAAATATGAAATATAATAACACTAACTTTACTCCAACTTTACAGAAGCAGAAACAGACTTCCTGAATATTGTTCTTGTCTCATTCTTATAATCTCTTATTGGAAGTAAGAAATCCATGCACATGGAAATATAAGCATAAGTGCTGGACTAACACGTGATTTCAACAATCTCTAAATTCACAAGTTGTAAAAGAGTGTATGAGTTAACCCAAAGCCAAAGAGAACTACCTTCTTACCCAATTATCCTCCAAAGTGGTCTCATAAATGTTTTTCCCCCTTCACTTTGTCAACACCATGATTACTGTAAACCCAAAGTTGATATAGAACAAATTATAATCCAAAATACAGTATCAATTGTCTTAGTTTGGGCCACTATCACAAAATAATATAAGCTGTGTGCTGAAACAATAAAAATTTGTTTCTCACAGTTTTGGAGTCTGGGAAGTCCAAGATCAAGGTGCCAGTAGATCCAATGTCTGGTGAGGGCACTTTTCATGGTTTTCAAAGAAGTATCTTCCTATCCTATCCTCACATGGTGGAGAGAGGGAGAGACAGAGAGAAACAGAGAAAGGGAGAAAAAGCTGTTTCCTGACTCTTCCTATAAAGGCATTAATCCCATAATAAAGTCCCACCCTGATGACTTAATTATCTCCCAAAGACCCCATCTCCAAACACCATTATCTTGGAGATTAGAATTTCAATATATGAATGGGGAGGGGGGCGTGGTGACACAGAAATTCAGTCTATAGCACTGATAAATTCATACAAGTTACACCCTCAGTTTTGTGCTTTCCATCAAACTGTCTTCTAAGAAAACATGCTTAACTGACCCACAGATTGAAGTCATCAGAATTATTGAGGGGTGCCTGGGTGGTTCAGTCGGTTAAGTGTCCGACTTTGGCTCAGGTCATGATCACACAGCTCATGAGTTCGAGACCCGTGTCAGACTCTGTGCTGACAGCTCAGAGCCTGAAGCCTGCTTCAGATTCTGTTTAGGTCTCTCTCTGCTCCTCCCCCCATTCGTGCTCTCTCTCTCTCTCTCTCCCCGCCAAATATAAATAAACATTAAAAAAATTTTACAGAATTATTGAAATTGGATTCATAATTAAAGCAATATTACAATAGTCACACATTGACCTATTTGTTGCATAAATAATAAAACCAGCATTTGGGAGCAGCAACTAGAACTTATTTGCAGAACAAAATAAGATATATATATATAGAGAGAGTGAGAGAGAGAGAGAGAGAGAGACAGAAACAGAAACAGAGAGAGTCAGAAATAACATAAAGAGAAAATACCTTCAAGTTTCCCCAAAGCTTTTGT
Organism: Lynx rufus; assembly: GCF_022079265.1. Classification (NCBI taxonomy): domain Eukaryota; kingdom Metazoa; phylum Chordata; class Mammalia; order Carnivora; family Felidae; genus Lynx; species Lynx rufus. The sequence continues at coordinate 52,879,645 of NW_025814878.1, read as the reverse complement.
TAGGAATCACAGTTAAACCTGCAAATGAGACAAAGGTGAAGAAATGTTTTATAAATTGATGAGATCACCTGAAAACTGAAGAAACAAATTATTGTGAATGTTGAAAGAGTCTACAGCAAATGAAATAAGTGAGGGAAAAGATTACATGATTTACTGTTCAGGCTATCAAGGAGGAATTTATAGTAACCAACTCACCAAAAATAAATCTTAGGAAGCCAGATAAATTTTTTAAAAGCCTTACTGGATATCACATATCTACTTAAAGGTACAAAGACCTACAAAGAGTGTCACAATCGTACAACAACAAAAATCCAGGAAAACACCAAGTTCACAACTTGACTTGAAACTACCAAAAAGTTGAAGTGGCAAGACTAGCAATCGGTCCTTCATCTATGGAGAGGCAAGCACCTGAAGAGATACATGGGGATTTGAACATTTGCTTACTTGCAACAGGCAGAGCTATGCTGGACTATGAAGATTTCAGATAAGATAACCTGCTGGAGGCTTGGAGTGAATCTTCCTTTAGTGTTGCCCTATTATGGATGCCTATGGAGATAACAGCACTTCTAGAGGTATCCACGGTTCCTTTCTACCCAATATTGCTACCCTGATGGTGCTGACAAGAGATATCGGTCTGATTAAACGTGTCTTATGCAGGCAATGTGTCTCTTAGTCTCAGAGGATTGGCTTCTCTGGCCCTGCTCTTTCTACTTCTCATATCTGGTTCTGGGCTCAGCACTTATCCATACCCTTTCCTCATTAATAGAAGTCTTTTGTTCTTACATCCTCAGCTTTAATGGCTTTCCACCAGTGTCCTCAGCATTTTTATGAGAAAATGTGGAGCCTTTAGGATGTTACACATATAGGGAGAGTTTGCCAAGTCTTGATGACTTTTTTACAATATAATTCATTAGATACCCACAAAGATTATTGAGCAGAGTCCTGAGAAAGCATCCATCATAGTATATACTTTGAAGTAGAGAATAGCACAGGCTACATGAGGAGCACAAAATTTACCAGCACCCTTCTGCTTTAGTCCCCTAGAAAACAAGTCTTTATCTTTGGGAAAGGGCAACAAAAACATATTCTGATGGCACAGGTGTAAGTTCAATGCTGCTGGAGAAAGAGAACGGAAAAATATCCTCTACTACATGGGAGGCAGTAGGATAATCGCTGGGCCTAGTACTAGAGAGTGGGAAAAGATTAGCTCCTTGGGAAGCCCAAAATTCTGAGATGCTGGGACATAGTGCCTGCCTGTGGCTTAATCAGAATGATCTTAAGTATCGGGGTAGCAAGTATCAGGTAAAAAGTTACAGTATTTACCCCTGGGAGTGTTCCTTTGTTTTTGTAGATAATCCCCATAGAAATATAACACAAAAAGGGGGCATCTGAGTGGCTCAGTTGGTTAAGCATCTGACTTCAGCTCAGGTCATGATCTCATGTTTCGTGGGTTTGAGCCCCGCGTTGGGCTCTGTGCTGATAGCTCGGAGCCTGAAGCCTGCTCTGGATTCTGTTTGCCGTTCTCTCTCTCCTCTCTCTACCTCTCCCCTCTCTCTCTCAAAAATAAACCAACATTAAAAAAAAAATAAAAGAAAGAAAGAAATGTAACACAAAAGGAAGACCTAAAGCTGATAGCAGAGTAGATAAGGAGAAAAATCATATGGCCCCACCTTATTCACAAATTATGCCTTGAGGCATGTGTTGGCTCACATATGCTGAGGTTATTTATAGTGCCCACCACCACTAGAAATACTTTTGTTTGGATTAATCGAAACTACCACACCAAAGGCCTAGGAGAAAAAAAGACAGATACATTTGCATACAATCAATTTATCTGTCTCTGCTGTCCTAAAAAAGATACTGAGTTTCATAAAAATACTATGAAACATATGGAAAAATAAAACAACACACAGCCAAAAGACAAAAAAAAAGGAAAGAAAGAAAAAGCAGAATTTGATTTAGATATGAGACTTTCAGTTCAGCTCAAGCATGTGAAGAACTTAAAAGTCGTCTCTTCCACCCCTACTGGAGGAGTATTGTGAACACTCTTAAGAGTTAAAAATTCCAGGGTCCCCAGTCTAGTGGGACCCCACAATATTGTGACATTTACCTTGAACTGTTCAGCCAGGTTCCCTTGGTAAGTATCAGAGAAAAATCCCCTTGGGTTTCCAGCAGTTGGAGGAGAAAGGAACCATTTAAGATAAACCAGAGAACTCTGTTCTTAACAAGACATGCTTTCAGGTGAAACTATTTAACTAGAGCCTAACTTGCTGGGGTATTATCAGAGTCAGACTTACCTGGGGAAGGGAAAAACCTAACTTCAACTAGCTTTAGCCTTCCATGTAGGGAAGGAAAATACCCAACACTCCAGCCTACACACTCTAGCCATAATGTCCCATGGTGAAGCAGGGAGAATAAAATTGAGAAACACTTGTGAAATTCAGTCCAAAGGCCTACAGTTACTAAAAGACTGAGACCTGATGAGAGGGCCATTTCAGATTGCTTACCCTCTTCCCACACCTCACCATATTACTAAAGGTCTATTTACAGCTGTTCCTTTTACTTAATACATCATGTCTGGTATCAAGAAAAAAAATCACAAGGCATAACAAAAGGCAAAAATCACATTTTAAAAAACAAAGTGAGCATCAGAACCAGATGTGGCAGGAATATTGAAATTATCAGACCAGGAATTTAAAATAACTGTGATTAATATGTTAAGGAGGACCGTAATGGACTGTAATGGACAAAGCAGATAGCATGTAAGAACAGATGGGCACTATAAGCAGAGAGAAAGAAAGCCTAAGAAAGATCCCACCTACCAAATGTTACAGATAAAAAACACTAGGGGAACCTGCGTGGCTCAGTCAGTTAAGCATCTGACTCTTGATTTCGGCTCAGGTCATGATCTCAAGGTTTGTGAAATTGAGCCCATTTTGGGCTCTGTCCTGACAGTGCAGAGCCTGGGATCCTCTCTTCCTCTCTCTCTGCCCCTCCTCTGCTTGCGTGAGCAGGTGCTCTCTTTCTCTCACTCTCTCTCGATCTCTGTCTCAAATAAATAATTAATTAATTAATTAATTGGGGGGGGAGGAAACACCATACCAGAAATGAAGAATGCTGTTGATAGGCTTAATAGTAGACTGGACATGGATCAGAAAATTTCTGAGCTACAGAACATATCAATAGAATCCTCAAAAACTGCAAGGCAAAGAAAACAAGGACAAAAACAAAACAAAACAAAACAAAACAAAACAAAACAAAACAAAAAACAAATACACCAGAATATCTAAGGACTGTGGGACAACATACATGTAATGGAATACCAGAAGAAGAAAGAGAGAAAAGTACAGAAGAAGTATTTGAAATGATCATGGTTGAGAATATTCCCAAATTAATTTTGGACACAACACCACAGATCCAGAAAGCTCAGAGAAAATCAAATAGAATAAAGGCCAAAAAACAAAACAAAAAAAAACAAAAACCTATATGCTGGCATACTGTTTACAGAAAATAAAAGGCAAAAAAAAAATCATGAAAGAAACGGGACAAAAACCTTAACACATTGAGGAAAAAAGATAAGCCTTACATCTAACTTCCCAAAAACCATGTAAACAAGAAGGGAGCAGAATGAAATATTTAAAATGTGGGTAGAAAAAAACCCACCAACCTAAATCCTGTACCCTGAAAGATTATCTATCAAAAGTGAAGGAAAAATAAAGACTTTTTCAGACAAACAAAAATTGAGGCAATTTGTCGGCAGCAGACCTGTTGTAAGAAAAGTTAAGGAAAATTATTTAGGAGAATCTTGGATCTACATAAAGAAAGAAAGAGCATCAGTGAATAAGAATGAAGAGAAGGTAAAATAAAAACATTATTTCTTATTCTTTTTTTCAAGTTTATTTATTTATTTTAAGAGACAGAGCTAACAAGCATGTGCGGGAGGGGCAGAAAGAGAGGGAGGGAATCCCAAGCAGGCTTCCTATTGTCAGGGCAGAGCCGGACTTGGGGCTTGATCTCACCAACCATGAGTTCATGACCTGAGCCAAAACCAAGAGTCAGAGGCTTAACCAACTGAGTCACCCAGACACCCCTAATTTTTTTATTCTTAACTGAACTAACAGATAATTATTCAAATAAAAATAGCAATTATGATTTCAGTTATGCTTTCTTATGTACATTTTACTTATAAACAAGACAATAAATTTAAAAATATCAGTCAGAAAGAATTCTATTCAAAGAGTTATACTGAAATTTAAAATAATCTAAAGCCTTAAAAATCATATAATAAAAGTTAATTCATAAATTACATGAATTAAATCATTTATTTTCACAGCATAAAAAATTGTAACATGGTGCCCTCACAATAAATGCCCCCTCTTTTGAAAATAAATAGAATAATATTTATGTATGAAAAAAACCATTATTATATAAGATCTATTCTATTGATATTATAGCTAAAGAAATGATTTTGTGTGTTCGTTTATTCTACAAATATTCATATTACCTTTTTTAAACATTTTCCTAAATTTTTATTCATACCCACAGACTTCTAAAAAAAAAAAAAGAACATAATTCAATCCAGTTTAACAAATATTCTTATGAAAATAGCTTACATTTTACTGTCCTATCAGAAAAAAATTAAATAATTCCCTAATGAAAAATAAAGTCATTTCATCTAGTGAGTGGGAGGTATAAGGGCAACTCTCTCATCTTAACTGCTATAAATGGGATAACATATTTATTAAAAACTTATATTTTGGGATCAATTTTCAGACTCACATGTACAACTGTGGATATCAGATGTGAAAGGAGAGAGTTTTCTTCACATAGCCTTTTCATTTAATCCTCCCTCTGTGGCTATATTTGCCTATGATGTGCTGCCCTTTTTTTTTTTTTTTTTTTTTGGTCATGGAGAGTTTATATAGTGTTTTTTTCCTGTTAAACGCATTTTATCTAAAAATGTAATAACCACAAAATAAATAGAAGACAAGTATGCAATGTTGCAGTGGATTGGGGAACCAGCTTATCTTTCCCTGTAAAAAGAATTTAATAGCTGTCAAAATTTCTATTTCCCCAGAAATCTTACCCTAAAAATATTAGCAAATAAACTCCATGTACTGTTACTTCTTCTTCTTCTTTTTTTTTTTTTTTTTTACATTCCCACATGCACTTTTCAAAATTATCTAGGACCACCTGCATCTGGAAACATTCTGTTTTGTGCTTTTCACATATCTTTTATTTAAGCATATGACTCTGAAGAACAGCAAAAAACAGATGGTTAGAAACCAGGGTTTCTTTAAGAAAAGAAAACATACTAGAGGCACCTGAGTGGCTCAGTTTTAGGCATCTGACTCTTAATCTCGGCTCAGGTCAAGATTTCATGGTCGTGAGACGGGGTCCTGCTTCAGGCTCAGGGTAGAGTGCAAAGTCTGCTGGGGATTCTTTCTCTCTCTCCATCTCTTTCCCCCTCCCATGCTTAAATAAATAAATGAATGAATAAATAAATAAATAAATAAATAAATAAATAAATAAACAAACTCAAAAAAAAAAAAAGAAGAAAGAAAAGAAAACATACTAATTTAACTTAAGTCCCTCAGAAATTTTGCCATTTGTGACAATATGGATGGACCTTGAGGGCACTATACCAAGTGAGAAAAGTCAGACAAAGAAAAACAAATACCATATAGAATCTTAAAAAACAAAAAAAAAAGACAAATGAAATAGAGTATATAAGTATCCTTTGAGAACTCTGAAATATTAGGCAAATATAATTTATTAAAGTTCTATGTGTATTTTTGCAAATGGAAATGAGTAATAATATTACCTTCTCTGTTTTAAATTCAAATTTTAAATATTAAGTTTATTCCATAATTATTTTTCTTGTTCCCTTTGAGTTTATGGGAGAAATCTAACATTCTGGTAATGATTCAAGATTTCTTTATTAATGCAGCTTTTGAGTCAAGGATACCTGTTTTTTTTTTAATTACATTTAGACTATTTTTTAAAATGCTTATTTATTATGACAGAGAGGGCACATGAGTGGGGAATTGGCAAAGAGAGAGGGAGAGAGAGAATCCCAAGCAGTCTCCACACTGTCAGCATAGGGCCCGATTCAAGGTTCAAACCCACGAATAGTGGTATCATGACCTCAGGTGAAATCAAGAGTAGGGTGCTTAACCAACTAAACCACACAGGCACCCCAAATTACATGTAGACTCTTAACTATAAGACAGCAAACTGAGGGTTGATGGAGGGGAGGTCACAGGGGATGAGCTAAATGGCTGATGAGTATTAAGAAGGGCACTTATTCTGATAAGTACAGGGTGTTATATGTAAATGATGAATCACCAAATTCTACTCCTGATACCAAAAAAAAAAAAAAAAAAGAGAGAGAGAGAGAGAGAAACTAATAAAATAATAAATAAATAAAATTTCATTTATTTATTTCATTCAATGAGTTTTTTGAAATTTCACTCAATTCATTTTATTCAACAAGTTCTTATTTAGTGCCAACTATAGGCAAGACACTGTGTTAAGGGTAAAAGGTAAATGAATGAAAAGAGGTATGATCCCTGTCCACAAAAAGCTCAGTTTAGTGAAAATACAGATACAACCGTAAAGAGCCAAATATGATATAATACATTCACTGCCATAAAGGACCAGTATACAAGGTACTGCACTGGGGGAGGAGCTTCCAAGCCTGTGAGTATCAAGGCTTGCTTCACAGAGGAGGCGACATGCTAAGTTACAACCTAAAAGAGAAAGAAGACTTTACCAAGGCAGTCTAAAGTAGGTGGTAAGGGCATCAGAGCATCATACTCCAGGGAAATAACACGCACCAAGACATGAAACAGCCATCATGTTGAAGAATTGCAAGAGAGTTTAACATGTGTAGAGTTTAAGGTTAGAATGGGTGTGACCAGAGAAGAGAATGGAGGGACTGGCAGTCACCAAGCCATGGAGGGCCTCATAAGACACCCAGAGGAGTTGGTCTTCATCCTATAGATGTCAGAGTCATAGAAGATTTCTTAGCAGGAAAAAACAAAATTAAAAACAAAAATCAACCAATTGCTATTTCTTTGCATTCTAATCTTTATCATATGCAGAGATTTGTTACTTAGTCTGGGTCAATAACTTGATCGCTTCAAAAGGATGCAACACAAAAATGGGCCTTTAAAAAGAGAGAGGGTATCTCTACAGAGGAAATAACATACATTGTTACAGGGTATTAGGGTTTTCAAGACAATCAATGGGAATAAACTCTCCATATGTCTCCTCTACCAAGAAAAAGACAGAAAAAAATACAGAATGAAACTTTTCCAACACTCTAAAAACTAGAAAATTCCCTTAACAGTCATGTGATATTTCTACTAACTGCACTCTTGATAGAGAACAGATATAGGAGTACATTCTTTTAATGTTCTAGTAACTGAGGATGTACGGAATTGAAAATTCCAATATGGTATACAGTTGAACTGTTATCCTGATTTGTTTCTGTAGTTAGTTATAAGCATTAATACTTAGAAAAGAATATACAACATCAATTCATCAGTTCACAATAAAAGGTTGCCTGCTAAGCTTTACAAAATTTATGTCAATTTACCATACATATTTAAGTCTAAGTGGGGCTGTTGTCGTATTGACATACTTAGTTTTTGAAAAAATGGCCTCACATGTTTTATTTTGCACTGAGCCCACAAACTCTGTTAGCTGGTCCTGGATTAATAAATCATACCTCCTAACTCTAATGATAAAATTAATAAAAATAGAAAATACCAGGGCACCTGGGTGGCTCAGTTCGTTAAGTGTCCAACTTCGGCTCAGGTCATGATATTGCAGTCTGTGAGTTCAAGCCCCACATTGGGCTCTGTGCTGACAGCTCAGAGCCTGAAGTCTGCTTCAGATTCTGTGTGTGTCTTTCTCTCTGCCCCTCCCTCACTCACAGTCTGTCTCTCTCTCTCTCTCTCAAAAATAAACATTAAAAAAATTGTAAAGAAAATACCAACCAAAATAATGAAAAAGATGATATCATTATATATGTGTGCCCACTTCTCTTTCTGAAGGCTGGCATTCCGAAGGATAAATGAACAAAAGAGATTTTTGCAAAATCCAACTCAAACCAGAAAGAAGCAAACACCAATTAAAATAGAATCACACAATATCTGAAGTTCTCTCATGTCTAAATATCAAGAATAGTCTTTATATAATCTTAAGAAAGCATTCAGGAAGAGATCTAGAAACAAATGAAACCTCAGTTTTCTTCTTATTTTCAGTGAATGGACTTAACTCAGAAATAGGGGATTTAATATAAAAGCAAAAACCATTAATAGGAAACAGCCCCATTTCCATGCTGCCAACTCCTAACTGAACAACATGAAACAGACTTGGAACAAAAGCAGAAAATCCCTAGAAAAAGCCTTACATATAAAATAGGTGGAAGCTCCTACACACCAGAGAGAGTCTCCTGAAAATGACACTTGTAGACACAATGTTGTACATATACTGAAAAATGATTCTGCAATGACTAACGAAAACAAATCACATGGATAGACAATAAAGGTACTTCCAGTAGAAAACAAGCACCCACATTCACAGTCCCAAGGAGAAATTTTCCTATACAAAAAGGTTTGAAATTTTTGATCAGTAAGTTCTACAATGTCTGCTTTAAACTCTGCCACATACAAAACCAATCCCATAGAGCCAATGTACTTCTCAGGTGGAATTAATAATCTGTCCTCCAGTTTGGATTATTAATGACCAAAAGAAGTATTGAAAATTGAGACCAGCTAAGTATGATGCAAATGTTAGGGACTAAGACCATTTGTGTCCACTTGACAATGAATTGTTTTAGGATTTTAGTTTAGTTTAGTTTTGGCAGGAAGAGATGCCTATGGAGCAAAACAACCATCACCACCACGACAACAACTTTATTGTATCCTTAGGAAATATTTTCAAACCAATGCTAACAATTTTTGTATCAAAATATGAGCTTGCTTATTTAAGGAAAAGCTCATTTTTTCAAATTAAATTCTGTTTTCCAGCATTCACTTCAAATTATTTTGCCAAGTGATATCCACAAAACCTAAATTATTATTTCACAAACTGGAGCCTGCCCCATGTCTATGTTTGCTCTTTTTCGAATAATATATTTTGATTGCAGATTCTCAAAATCATCTTAAGGGCTTGTTAAAACAAAAATTGTTGTTCTCAGTCCTCAAATATCTGAGTTACTATGTCTATGGTGGGACTAGAAATTTTGCATCTCTACAAGTTCCTTAGTGATGTGAATGCTGCTGTTCTGGGGACCATATTTTGGGAACTATTGCTTTATTATAAAGCCAGTTTGACTCAAGGCTTGTCTATTCCTGCAGCCAAAAATCTCTTAAATGATCAGATTTGGAATTTCCACTGTTGTAAAAGAAAGATTTTATTGAAGCAGAGTTGTAGTTTTTGAGGCAGTATAAACCCCAGGTGAGATTGATGTTTCTATAATGGTTATAGATGATACGTAATGCAATAGATAGAAACTTTCAATTCATTCTCACAAACCAATATCTACTATAAATTTAAACAGGTACTTGTTATTTGCAACTTCCTCAGAGAGGCAGAAATTGAGGTATTAGAAGACACAGAATGAATAGTTTAAATATATAATCAAATAACTAAAAAAGAATACAATTAACCCATTTAGCCTAATACCATAGCTTTAAACATTTAGTTACCCAAATTCCAAAGTTTCATTTGGAACACAAATCTCTAAAATGTTTCCAGGAGTGATAAAAAAGAGTTAGGGTATACAACATGTAATGATTATCAGAAAAATACTTAGACGATAAGAATTAGTCTTATTGAAAATGTGATCATTTGATAACCTAAATCAGTGAACAGCTAGATGCATGCTGGATCCATTCGATTACTGACAGGGAACTCAGAATTTATGTTCCTTAAGTCCAGGCCATCAATATCTGCTCCAAGGCATACAAATATTTGACTCTTTGGATTACTTGTTCTTCTTTGATAAAATAAACAATGGGAAACAACACTGCTCATATTTTGCCATGGCTTAGTCTTTGAATACGAAAGAGCAGAGTGAATAGAGAACATGGAATAGGGAATTTCAGCTCATGTGAATACCACAATTCTGAATAAAGTTTGAAAGGAATTCTTGGCCAGGGCGCCTGGGTGGCTCAGTCGGTTAAGTATCCAACTTCAGCTTAGGTCATGATCTTATGGTTGGTGAGTTTGAGCCCTGCGTAGGGCTCTGTGCTGACACCTCAGAGCCTGGAGCCTGCTTCAGATTGTGTGTCTCCCTCTCTTTCTGCTTCTCGCCGACTCATGCTCTGTCTCTCTCTCGAAAATTAATGAACATCAAAAACAATTAAAAAAAAAAAGAAAGGAATTCTTGAACTCTTTAGAACCGACCTATGGGAGTATTTTAAATACATTTAGAGTTTTATAACTATTGTACTTCATAATTTATCTTTGATGTCCTCTTAAAATTAACCACTGAACTGCTATATAAAACTATAGTTTTGTGTTTTCTGGAATTTCCTATAAAAGAATTCATACCGAATGTAACCTTTAGTATCTGAATTTATTTAACTTAACATACTGTTTTTGAGATTAATGTGCAATGTTAGGATTTATTACTCCTTTGCATTGATGAATGGTATTCTAGCTAATGTATATACCACAGATATGTTTATCCAATATTTGGAAATTGGCAGCTGTTTTAGTAAAGCTATAGTGGACATTCATGTATAGGTCTCTATATGCTTTCTTTTTTCTTAGATAAATATCTATGAGCTGGCTTGCTGGTTCATGTGGTTGTCTCATTGACTTCACCAAAAATGAAAACATGATCTCGAAAACTACTATACCGATTGTAACTTCTGCCAGCAATAGGTAAAGTCTTCATAGCATCATCAATATTTAGTATTGTCAAACTTTTTAGTTTTAGCCATACTAGTGAGTGTATGCTAGATTTTGTGTATTGGTTTTAATGCATATTTTTATGATTACTCATTATTTTGAACATCTTTTCACTTTTTTTTTGCCATGTGTATTAATTCTTTGTTAAAGTTTCCATTCAAGTTTTCTTCCCACTGTTTTTCCAAATTGCTTATTTTCTTAATATTGAGTTTATTTTTTTTAATATTTATTTATTTATGTTGAGAGAGAGAGTGTGTGAGGGAGCAGGGAACAGGCAGAGAGAGAGGGAGAGAGAGAATTCCAAGCTGACACTGCAGAGCCTGATGTGGGGCTTGAACTCAAGAACTGTGAGATCATGACCTGAGCCAAAATCAAGAGTGGGACACTTAATTGAGCCACTCAGGCACCCCTCTTAACATTGAGTTTAAAGAGGTTTATATATACATTATGAATACAAATCCTTTTCATGCATGTTTTGTAAATACTGACTACCAGTCTAAAATTTGCATTTCCATTTTCAGAAGAAATCTAATAATCACATAAGTTCCATTAAAAAAATGAGTATCTCCTGAAGTCCAGTGACAATAGTTGAAAATGTAAAGATAAATATTTGCCACTGTCAGTATGTATAGTCTGGAAAGTGGGTGCAGTATAATCTAAAGAAATGTTTCAATGTAATGCAAACAAGTATTCTTTCAGAGCTTTGTTCTGAGGAAGGAGGTATAATCCAAGGTGAGCTGACCCCAAACAAGAGAAAAGGATTCAGAAAACTTAGTACAGGGAGTAAGAAGAACAGGGACGCCTGGGTGGCTCAGTTGGTTAAGCGTCTGACTCGATTTCAGCTCAGGTCGTGATCTCCAGGTTCATGGGTTTGAGCCCCACGTCAGGCTCTGTGCTGACAGCTCGGAGCCTGGAGCCTGCTTCGGATTCTGTGTCTCCCTCTCTCTCCGTTCCTTCCCTGCTCATGCTCTGTCTCTATCTGTCTCTCAAAAATAAATAATTGTTAAAAAAATGATAAAAAAATAAAGACGAACAGAAAGGGCATGCTAAGGAAAATTAAGAGTATGAGTAAACACACATATGGTTTAAGAGGTGAGCGAATTTTCAGTCATAACCCACATAATCGTGGGTCTTGTGTGCCATTCACTTGAACAGGACTATACAAAGAGCACTGGGTAGACATTGACTGAATTTAAACAGGTGAGTTCTGTAGCCAGATTTTTCTGAGATAGCTCATATTTAAAGTATGGGTACGATGTGAATTAGGGACAAGACTGAAATCAGAGAAAACACATGAAATCAGAGAAAGCACAGAGATGTCCACTGGAGAGACTGATAAGTACATATGTGAGTTCAATAAAGTTAGAAGGAAATATCTGAATGAAGACATGTATAAGGATTAATATCTATATGATTTTATGATAGATTGAGTGGTAATACTGGTATAGAGAAGGAGGCAAAAAAAAAAAAAAAGAGGGAATTCTAGGAAAATCCAGGGTTCTGATTTATGTTTTGGATAATGGTGGTATTTCTCCTTCTATACACATAGTAGGAGGACACCATGAGATATAATCTCAATCTGACTTTCAGTGTTTTGGGAGGTTATCTTACCTTTTTATCCTTTCCTCTCACTTTTCAAAAATCTCTAGTGGGGGTGGGGGATGGTGCCTGGGTGGCTCAGTGGGTTAATTGACCTCGGCTCAGGTCAGGATCTCATGGTTTGTGGTTCCAGCACTGAGTCAGACTCTGTGCTGACAGCTCAGAGCCTGGAGCCTGCTTCGGATTCTGTATGTGTGTCTCTCTCTCTGCTGCCCCCGCCCCCCCTTGCACTCTGTCTCTCTCTCACCCTCCTCCCCCAAAAAAATTCATTTTTTTTAAAATCTCTAGTGGGAATCTATGCCCTGAACAATGATGTATTCTCTCTGCTCATAACCTCATGTTTTGACCATTCATTTGATTGCCAACCATATTTTCACTCTCTTCAATATTATCTTCTTTTATACCATTACTCTACAGTTCTCTGTGGGTCAGCTCACACTACTCTCCCATCCACCCAGTGACCCAAACTTCAAAGCCTGGATTAATTGAGAAAGAGACATATACACGAAGTAAAAGTGATTTCGTGTCCATAAATACATAAATGGATAAAGAAGTTGTGATACATATATCTATATATCTACATAGATATATAGACTTTGTGAGAGATAGATATATGATCAGTCATTTTAAAGAATAAAATCTTGCCATTCATGATAACATGGATGGATGGACCAATGGACTCTTATGCTAGTTGAAATAAATAAAAAAGAAATACCATATTATTTCACTTATATTCAGAAACCAAACAAACAAAACAGAAACAAATTCATAAATACAGAGAACAAACATGGTTGTCAGAGAGGAGGCAGGTTGAGGGTAGGCAAAATAGATCAAGAGGATTAAGAGGTACACACTTCCAGTCATAAGAATGTCGTAAGTATCCTTACATTCACAAATATGAAAAGTACAGCATAGGGAATGTAGTCAATGATATTGCAATAACTTTATGATGACAGATAGTAACTACTTGTTGTGGTGAACATTTCATAATGTATGCAAATGTCAAATCACTATTGTACACCTGAAACTAATATATAATATTGTGTATCAACTATACTTCAATTAAAAAGAAGAAAAGGAATATATTAGTAAGCATTATCTCCTCACCCCAATCCTTTATTACCTCTAACTCATTTGTACACTTTTACCAAATAATCCCATCAAAATACAAATTCATATGGTCATACCCTTTTCCTTTTAGATATCTTTAGTAACTCTCCTTTGACAATCTGAAGTCTAAGCTCCATAGTAAGGCATGAAAATCTCACTGTGGTCATTCTATTGTCACTCCATTTACTATACCATAATTGGATATCATTATGACTCAATTCCTTTCCCTATATCTTTCTACCCAGAACTTAGTCACTCTTATTTATCTTGAAAAACTCTTTTCAAAAACTACACACTCCTTAAAACTTTGCCTAATAGGCCCACTGAATCAAGACTAATTGTAATTTTCTCTCATCTGTTTTGTTATACAAGATTAAACAGATAATAATTTAATATGTATGTATGTGTTCAAACTTTTCAATATTATAATTATATTGTTGTTTTCTATTATGTTTAATTTACTATGTTCCAAACACCTGCAGAGCTTTCTTTTTACTTGTCCACCTGCACTTGGCTCATAGAAGTCAAAATAACTAAGTGCCCACTTAGCAAACCTGAAACATGCATTTTCATATCAGTAAGGATGAAGTATTTCAATGCACCCTATAACAATTAAAGACAGTAAGATACTTTCATTTGATCAAGAAATGTTCGTTAAAACAAAACTTACAATCACAGGAATTAATTGTCACCCAGAAATATACTTCATATTAGCATTCCTTCTCAATATGAAAATATGTCATTATTGGGGCTCCTGAGTGGCTCAGTTGGTTAAGCATCTGACTTTGGCTCAGGTCATGATCTCACAGTTTGTGGGTTAAAGCCCCGTATCAGGCTCTATGCAGACAGCTCAGAGCCTGGAGCCTGCTTCGGATTCTGTGTCTCCTTCTCTCTTTGCCCCTTCTCTTGCTTGTGCTCTGTCTCTCTGTTTCTCAAAAATAAACAAATGTTAAAAAAATAAAATAAATAAAATAAAATGTGTCATTATTATGGTTTCTAAATGTACATCATATTCAGTTAATTAATCTGTCATATATTGCTAGAATCTGCTCCCCAAAACTCCATTTTATTCCTGATAAAAATATATATCAATTAAACTATCATAAGAAAAGCCAGTTTAGTGGAATGAATGATGGCCAAAAAGATATATCCATCTCTTAATCTCTGAAATGTATGAACATTACCTTATTGGAAAGATGAGTATTGACAGGTTGAATTTATTTAAGGATCTTGAGAGGGGAGATTATCCTGGGTTATCCGGTAGGCCTTAAATTCAGTGTCAAGTGTCTCGTAGGAAATGTCCAAGTGTCCTATAAGAGACATAGAGGAAAGATACAAAGAGAAGAGAAGAAGGCAATGTGACTACAAAGTCAGGGATTAGAGTGATGCAGCTGCAAGCCCAGGAATGCTGACAGCCCTCAGCAGCTGGAAAAGGCAAGGAATAAAATCTCTCCTGGAGTTAGTGAGATTGCCGCCTTGTCAATACTTTCATTTCAGACTTTGGCCTATGGAACTGAGAGAATGAATGTGTGTTTTTTTCCAGCCACACAGTTTGAAGTCATATGTTACAGCAGCCATAAGAAACTAATAAATAATACAATGGTCATTAGATTTATAAAGTTGACTTATAAATAATATGAATGATAAATGATTAAGAATTTTAAAGAGTTCTCCTTTTAAAAGCATAGATTATGATAAAGTTCTCCTTAACAAATCAGAAATAATTGCATGTGTTCTATACTACCAAGAAGTTGAAGTAAGGCACTAGTCAATTCAATGTTATTTTGTAATGACTAAACACTAGGTAAGTCATTAAAATAAAATAAAATAAAATAAAATAAGCTTTCTTTAATATCTAAGATTTTACTTCTCATACAAAATACTGTTTCTCTCAGAAACATTTAAGCAAGTAGTAGTGAGAATTACTTTTGGAATTTATAGAATAAGAGAAATCAATATGAACAGTCATATCATGAGATCATTAGTTGATATTGATGTGTTTTCATTTCCTCTTACATGTTGCAAGTGTTAATACAGGCACCCTTTTCTGCTTTCAACACCACTACTACATCAACTTGTCACCTAAATAACTGTAATTAAGCATTCTCTCTAGTTGCTGATTACAGTATGCTGATGAACATTCCCACTGGATTTAACAGCCTCTTTCATAACATCTACACTAATCATCCCATATTATAATGTCTTTTTTGCTGAAGACTTCTTAAATAATCTAAAATTTAAATTGAACAAGTCTTTGATTATTGCAATCTAAAGTTCAACAGGCGCTTAATCAGAAAGGTGTAAGTATCATATCATTGACATCTACTAAGCAATAGGATAATATATATCCAGGGAAATAAATACTTAAACTCTTTGGTCATTGATCCATGTCACTTTAAAAATTAATATCAGTATGTAACCCGGATAAAGTTTTCCTAAAAAACAGCAAGCTAACAAGATGTGATATTTTTGAACTTAGCATTTACAACATCCAAATGATTCATTTCAGAGGACTTTACATGCATATAGTTAATGTGCAGAACACTAAAATTTGGATCAAGTACTAATTCAATAACTACATGATAAAGCTATTATTTAATTAGGTCATTATTATTCATAGATACAAAAAACAGCATATTTCAAATCCAGATTTCCAAGATGTGTGTAGATTTTTTCATGACTGTCCTTGGACCTAGGCAAGAGAACTTGCTCCATGAGCCCCTTCCATGATTTGTAAGGTTGTTATAATCACACACACACGTATACATACAAACCCACACCCCACTATAAAATGGATAGGCACCTCTGTCACTTGGGATCCAGAGTAGAGACAGCTAGCATAGTCCCAACTCTAAAAATCAGTTCTTATGACCCACACACCTATCTTCACAGAAATGCCCTTCCACATTTCTTGCTCTATGGACCTGAAACAAAAGGAAGCTGAGTTCTCACGCTATAATGGGTTGGAGTTTCCCACTGCCAATAAAAAGCACACATATTTATCTGCCAGGTGAAAACAAGAAATTTAACTAAATAAATGTATGCTAATATGTGAATTATGCATGTCATTATTTTATTTACTCAATCCATATTTCTAGCTCATCTCATTTCTTTGAGCTACTCCATAAGAACATCGTTCAATGCACATGACAAACTATATCAAGCAAACTTAGAGCAGGTGTTTGGGTCAATTTTAAATTTCTGTAAATATAAAATTTGTATATTTTTTAATAATAAGTGAAATGCGCTACTCTATGATGAAATAATTGTATTTTAGCATATATATGAAGGGCACTATCTATTTGATAGAGAAGCATATGGATTAGATAACAGTCTTTATTTAATTAGCAAATTATGATATGTCCTACTTTCATATACCTGGCAACTTATTATTTGACATATTCATATTTATATTGGTGGGTGTTTGAAAAGGGTAGAGGGGAATATACACATAACATTGGAAACCTTAAGGCAATATAACAAATAAATTTTTATATCTACAGCAAAAAGGAACACTTAGTCAATCTATGACACATTTCTAATGTGAATTGCCTTTATTTATTAACTTGAGCAAATCCATACATCTTGACCTTAATAGGAGTTAGACAAATGCTAATGCATTTGGCCCATGAAACAAAGTAATACCTAATTGTGAATAATCTACCACATTTCCATTTTTGCTTGTATTCTCTGAATCTCATTATTTCCTTTGAAGCGACCATCTAAAACTGATAATCCAAATATATTTTCTGATGTAGATTTATATCTAATTAATTTACTGTGCATATTTTTTGTTATTCATTATCCTGGTTATTATCTTGCAAGTATATGACTATCTTTCTTTTATTTTTTAAGTTTATTTATTTTTGGGAGAAAGAGAGAGTGTGTGAGCAGGGAGGGGCAGAGAGAGAGGGATAGAGAAAGGAACTCAGGCAGGCTCCCCACTGTCAGTGTGGAGCCAGACATGAGACATGAGACTCAAGCTCACAAACTGTGAAAACATGACCTAAGTCAAAATCAAGAGTCAAACACTTAACCAACTAAGCCACCCAGGCACACCTGAACTATGATTTTTTTAAATGAAACTTTATGTACTGTACAATGCCTGCTTCTAAACAGTGTTTTCTTTTCTTAATACATGAACAATAGAGGCCAATTTAATTTTCAGAAACTTTACATTATTTGTTAATTACTTCAGCTCTCATCCACTTAGCAACACCTTTTTCTGAAAATCATTCTATCATTTAAATTATTTGAAACATTTATTTATATAATAGTTATCTGTCTAGTTAGAAAACTGCAACTTGGAAAATTATGTATAATAAGAACTAGATTCCTCCCTGCCATATCACAGTCTTTCTTCCCAAAGGTAATCACTATATCCTTCTGAAGTTGTACATATAACTGAAATATTTCATATTGTATATCTATTTTTCATACAGAAGTAAGCACATTTAACATATCATTCTACATCTTGCTTTTACTGATAGTAAGTATTATATATTTTGGAAATTTTTCCCTTTAAGGCCTTTATTTTTTACTAGCTGCATACCATTTCTTTGTATTGATGTAACACTTATTTAAACATTTCTATATAAATGGAATTGAATATTGTTTCTGTTAATCAAAATATATTCCAATGAACATCTCAAGACATATATATGACAGCATACTTTGTAAGTAGCTACAAATGGCATATTTCTAGTAATTAAAATTCTGTATTAAAGAACATATATATTCTTCCATTTGATTGAGATATATTACTAAATTTATTTTCATAAAAAAGCTGTGACAATTTAGATTTTCACCAAAAATTAATTGAATTTTAATGACGCTTGAGGTAATATACATCCATTATTCTCCATCCTATCTATGTTAAATTTTCCTTGCAGTGATTAAATGTTGGAGTTATTACTGAGGATGAGGAAATTATATACATTGCTTGGCTGGCTAAAATGTAACATAGACATTTCTGGTGTGCTGCAGTTAAGCTTGGGAGGTACATGGGTCTCTTGGAATGCTGAAGGGCTGCCTTTAACTGCCCTGACTGCGGAATGCCTTGTTTCAGCAGTCCTTGGGGAACTCCGTTATCTATACATTGTACACAACAAGCCAACTGAGATTTGTGATTGGCCTGACACTGCAACAAATGAGAGTACATGTGAGGCAAATGGGGTCTTCATCTGCGAACGTTGATCCCCATGCCTTCTCCTCTTTCTTAGCAAAGTGTGGAGTAATCTTCATCCATCCGTGCAGGGTTTGCTGGCCATTGCCAGCAATTAAATACACTACTTCTTTTATGCTGGATTTTCCCATTATATACAAATATTTTATCAAAGTCTTACAAATAATAGAATACAGGGGACACATTCAGAATCATTATGAGGCCAGTATTACCCTGATACCAAAGCAGCATAAAAATAATACAAGAACAAAAAAGTCTAGTTTGTCCAGTATAAGTATTGCTACTCTAGCTTTCTTTTGATATTCATTTGCATAATAAATGTTTCACCATACCCTCACTGTTAATCTGAAGGTGTTGCAGGACTTTTTACCACAATACCTGGGATCTGTTACCATAGTACCCGGGATTTGTTGTCTTGCCGCTTCAAAGAATGAAGAGGTGGACACAAAATGAGCAGCAGGCAAAAGTTTATTAGAGTATAAGATTAGAAAGGAAGAGTAGTAGGAAAGCTCTCTTTACAGAGAGGGGACATTTGAAAGTGAATGCCTGAGGACAATAGGCAAGGGTCCTTGTTTTATAAGGTTCTGGGCAGCTCTCCCTTCCCTTCTCCCTTGTTCCTTCTCAGGTTTACCTTCTTGGCTTGATAGCTCTAGGTGCTGGGTTGTCCACTCCTGATTGGTTCTTGAGTCAAGCCTGATAACATACATTTTTAGGAATTATCTTTTTTTTTAAGTTATCTGATTTGTTACTCTATCATTGTTTACAGGAATCTGTTACCACATTATGTATTTCTGTGGTATTTGTTGTATTGTTTTCTCTTTCATTTCTCATTTTGGTTTTTGAGTCTTCTCTCTCTCTCTCTCTTTAGTTTAATGTAGTTAAAGCATTGCCAATTTTGTTTATTTTTTTGGAAAAACTGGGCATTACTTTCAAAGTTATGTTATCATTTATTCTGGTCTCTATTTTATTCATTTCTGATTTCTCTTTGTTGTTTCCTTCCTCTACTAATTTCAGCTAAGTTTTTTTTTTTACTTTCTAGTTCCTTTTGGTATAATGTTGTTTATTTGAACAATTTTTCTTAATACAAGCATTTATAGTTATAAATTTCACTCTAACCTCTGCTTTTGCTGTATCCCATAAGTTATGGAATATTATCAGGAGTTAAGATGATGGAGTAGGAGGCCCTTATGTCCCCAACTTGGAACACCCAAATAGATAAATCAATTAACAACAAATGTATAGAAAATCATTGATAACAATGTAATAATGGGGACTTTAACACCCCACTTAAAGCAATGGACAGATCATCTAAGCAGGCAATCAACAAGAAAACAATGGCTTTGAATGACACACCGGACCAGATGGACTGAGCAGATATATTCAGAACATTTCATCCAAAACAGTAGAATACACATTCTTTTTGAGTGCCCATAGAATATTCTTCAGAATAGACCACACACTGGGTCACAAATCAGGCCTCAACAGATGCAAAAAGATTGAGATCATACCACACATATTTTTAGATCACAATGCTATGAAACTTAAAGTCAACCATAATAAAAAAAAATTGGAAAGACCATAAATACATGGAGGTCAAAGAACACCCTACTGAAGAATGGATGAGTTAATCAGGAAATTAAAGAAGAAACTAAAAAAACAAAACAAAACAAAAAAAAATAAAAAAACATGAAAGCAAATGAAAATGAAACATTACAGTAGAGAACTTTTAGGATGCAGCAAAGGTGCTCATAAGAGGGACATGTATAGCAATATAGGTCATCAAGAAGCAAGAAAAATCTCGAACACACAATCTAATCTTATACCCAAAGGAGTGAGAAAAGGAAGAGCAAATAAACCCTAAAGCCATAAGAAGGTAAATTAAATAAATATTAGAAAAGAAATAAATGATGTAGAAAAAAAAAAAAAACCAGACAAAAAAGAGTACAACAGATCAATGAAACTAAGAGCTGGTTTTCTGAAAGGATTAATAAAATTTATATCCCCCTACCTAGACTTATAAAAAAGAAAAGAGAAAGGACCCAAATAAGTGAAATCATAAATGAAAGAGGCTAGATCATAACCAATGCCATAGAAATACAATTACAGAGATACTAGGAAGATGGCGGCGTAGGAGGACGCTGGGCTCACCGCGCGTCCTGCTGATCACTTAGATTCCACCTACACCTGCCTAAATAACCCAGAAAACCGCCAGAGGATTAGCAGAACAGAGTCACCGGACCCAAGTGCAGACGAGAGGCCCACGGAAGAGGGTAGGAAGGGCGGCGAGGCGGTGCGCGCTCCACAGACTGGCGGGAGGGAGCCGGGGCGGAGGGGCGGCTCGCCGGCCAAGCAGAGCCCCCGAGTCCGGCTTGCAAAAGCGGAGGGGCCTGACGGACTGTGTTCCGACAGCAAGCGCGACTTAGCGCCTGGGAGGTCATAAGTTAACAGCTCTGCTCAGAAAGCGGGAAGGCTGGAGGACAAAGGGAGGGTGAGCTGCGGAGCCCCCGGACGACAGAGCTCAGTTTGGCGGGGAACAAAGGCGCTCTCCAGCGCCATCTCCCCCGCCCATCCCCCAGCCAAAATCCCAAAGGGAACCGGCTCCGGCCAGGGAAATTGCTCGCTCCGCGCGAACACCCAACTCTGTGCTTCTGCGGAGCCAAACCTCCGGCAGCGATCTGACTCCCTCCGGCTGCACAGGGCCCCTCCTGAAGTGGATCACCTAAGGAGAAGCGAGCTAAGCCTGCCCCCCCTGCCGCCGTGCACCTTGCCTTCCCACCCCAGCTAATACGCCAGATCCCCAGCATCACAAGCCTGGCAGTGTGCAAGTAGCCCAGACGGGCCACGCCACCCCACAGTGAATCCCGCCCCTAGGAGAGGGGAAGAGAAGGCACACACCAGTCTGACTGTGGCCCCAGCGGTGGGCTGGGGGCAGACATCAGGTCGGACTGCGGCCCCGCCCACCAACTCCAGTTATACACCACAGCACAGGGGAAGTGCCCTGCAGGCCCTCACCACACCAGGGACTATCCAAAATGACCAAGCGGAAGAATTCCCCCCAGAAGAATCTCCAGGAAATAACAACAGCTAATGAGCTGATCAAAAAGGATTTAAATAATATAACAGAAAGTGAATTTAGAATAATAGTCATAAAATTAATCGCTGGGCTGGAAAACAGCATACAGGACAGCAGAGAATCTCTTGCTACAGACATCAGGGGACTAATGAACAGGCACGAGGAGCTGAAAAACGCTTTAAAGGAAATGGAAAACAAAATGCAAACCACCACAGCTCGGATGGAAGAGGCAGAGGAGAGAATAGGTGAATTAGAAGATAAAGTTATGGAAAAAGAGGAAGCTGAGAAAAAGAGAGATAAAAAAATCCAGGAGTATGAGGGGAAAATTAGAGAACTAAGTGATACACTAAAAAGAAATAATTTACGCATAATTGGTATCCCAGAGGAGGAAGAGAGAGGGAAAGGTGCTGAAGGGGTACTTGAAGAAATCATAGCTGAGAACTTCCCTGAACTGGGGAAGGAAAAAGGCATTGAAATCCAAGACGCACAGAGAACTCCCTTCAGACGTAACTTGAATCGATCTTCTGCACGACATATCATAGTGAAACTGGCAAAATACAAGGATAAAGAGAAAATTCTGAAAGCAGCAAGGGGTAAACGTGCCCTCACATATAAAGGGAGACCTATAACACTCGTGACTGATCTCTCTTTTGAAACTTGGCAGGCCAGAAAGAATTGGCACGAGATTTTCAGGGTGCTAGACAGCAAAAATATGCAGCCAAGAATCCTTTATCCAGCAAGTCTGTCATTTAGAATAGAAGGAGAGATAAAGGTCTTCCCAAACAAACAAAAACTGAAGGAATTTGTCACCACTAAACCAGCCCTACAAGAGATCCTAAGGGGGACCCTGTGAGACAAAGTACCAGAGACATCACTACAAGCATAAAACATACAGACATCACAATGACTCTAAACCCGTATCTTTCTATAATAACACTGAATGTAAATGGATTAAATGCGCCAACCAAAAGACATAGGGTATCAGAATGGATAAAAAAACAAGACCCATCTATTTGCTGTCTACAAGAGACTCATTTTAGACCTGAGGACACCTTTAGACTCAGAGTGAGGGGATGGAGAACTATTTATCATGCTACTGGAAGCCAGAAGAAAGCTGGAGTAGCCATACTTATATCAGACAAACTAGACTTTAAATTAAAGGCTGTAACAAGAGATGAAGAAGGACATTATATAATAGTTACAGGGTCTATCCATCAGGAAGAGCTAACAATTATAAATGTCTATGCGCCGAATACCGGAGCCCCCAAATATATAAAACAATTACTCATAAACAGAAGCAACCTTATTGATAAGAATGTGGTCATTGCTGGGGACTTTAACACCCCACTTACAGAAATGGATAGATCATCTAGACACACGGTCAATAAAGAAACAAGGGCCCTGAATGAGACACTGGATCAGATGGACTTGACAGATCTATTTAGAACTCTGCATCCCAAAGCAACAGAATATACTTTCTTCTCGAGTGCACATGGAACATTCTCCAAGATAGATCATATACTGGGTCACAAATCAGCCCTTCATAAGTTTACAAGAATTGAAATTATACCATGCATACTTTCAGACCACAATGCTATGAAGCTTGAAGTCAACCACAGGAAAAAGTCTGGAAAACCTCCAAAAGCATGGAGGTTAAAGAACACCCTACTCACGAATGAGTGGGTCAACCAGGCAATTAGAGAAGAAATCAAAAAATATATGGAAACAAACGAAAATGAAAATACAACAATCCAAACGCTTTGGGACGCAGCGAAGGCAGTCCTGAGAGGAAAATACATCGCAATCCAGGCCTATCTCAAGAAACAAGAAAAATCCCAAATACAAAATCTAACAGCACACCTAAAGGAAATAGAAGCAGAACAGCAAAGGCAGCCTAAACCCAGCAGAAGAAGAGAAATAATAAAGATCAGAGCAGAAATAAACAATATAGAATCTAAAAAAACTGTAGAGCAGATCAACGAAACCAAGAGTTGGTTTTTTGAAAAAATAAACAAAATTGACAAACCTCTAGCCAGGCTTCTCCAAAAGAAAAGGGAGATGACCCAAATAGATAAAATCATGAATGAAAATGGAATGATTACAACCAATCCCTCAGAGATACAAACAATTATCAGGGAATACTATGAAAAATTATATGCCAACAAATTGGACAACCTGGAAGAAATGGACAAATTCCTGAACACCCACACTCTTCCAAAACTCAATCAGGAGGAAATAGAAAGCTTGAACAGACCCATAACCAGCGAAGAAATTGAATCGGTTATCAAAAATCTCCCAACAAATAAGAGTCCAGGACCAGATGGCTTCCCAGGGGAGTTCTACCAGACGTTTAAAGCAGAGATAATACCTATCCTTCTCAAGCTATTCCAAGAAATAGAAAGGGAAGGAAAACTTCCAGGCTCATTCTATGAAGCCAGTATTACTTTGATTCCTAAACCAGACAGAGACCCAGTAAAAAAAGAGAACTACAGGCCAATATCCCTGATGAATATGGATGCCAAAATTCTCAATAAGATACTAGCAAATCGAATTCAACAGCATATAAAAAGAATTATTCACCATGATCAAGTGGGATTCATTCCTGGGATGCAGGGCTGGTTCAACATTCGCAAATCAATCAACGTGATACATCACATTAACAAAAAAAAAGAGAAGAACCATATGATCCTGTCAATCGATGCAGAAAAGGCCTTTGATAAAATCCAGCACCCTTTCTTAATAAAAACCCTTGAGAAAGTCGGGATAGAAGGAACATACTTAAAGATCATAAAAGCCATTTATGAAAAGCCCACAGCTAACATCATCCTCAACGGGGAAAAACTGAGAGCTTTTTCCCTGAGATCAGGAACACGACAGGGATGCCCACTCTCACCGTTGTTATTTAACATAGTGCTGGAAGTTCTAGCATCAGCAATCAGACAACAAAAGGAAATCAAAGGCATCAAAATTGGCAAAGATGAAGTCAAGCTTTCGCTTTTTGCAGATGACATGATATTATACATGGAAAATCCGATAGACTCCACCAAAAGTCTGCTAGAACTGATACATGAATTCAGCCAAGTTGCAGGATACAAAATCAATGTACAGAAATCAGTTGCATTCTTATACACTAACAATGAAGCAACAGAAAGACAAATAAAGAAACTGATCCCATTCACAATTGCACCAAAAAGCATAAAATACCTAGGAATAAATCTAACCAAAGATGTAAAGGATCTGTATGCTGAAAACTATAGAAAGCTTATGAAGGTAATTGAAGAAGATTTAAAGAAATGGAAAGACATTCCCTGCTCATGGATTGGAAAAATAAATATTGTCAAAATGTCAATACTACCCAAAGCTATCTACACATTCAATGCAATCCCAATCAAAATTGCACCAGCATTCTTCTCGAAACTAGAACAAGCAATCCTAAAATTCATATGGAACCACAAAAGGCCCCGAATAGCCAAAGGAATTTTGAAGAAGAAGACCAAAGCAGGAGGCATCACAATCCCAGACTTCAGCCTCTACTACAAAGCTGTCATCATCAAGACAGCATGGTATTGGCACAAAAACAGACACACAGACCAATGGAATAGAATAGAAACCCCAGAACTAGACCCACAAACATATGGCCAACTCATCTTTGACAAAGCAGGAAAGAACATCCAATGGAAAAAAGACAGCCTCTTTAACAAATGGTGCTGGGAGAACTGGACAGCAACATGCAGAAGGTTGAAACTAGACCACTTTCTCACACCATTTACAAAAATAAACTCAAAATGGATAAAGGACCTAAATGTGAGACAGGAAACCATCAGAACCTTAGAGGAGAAAGCAGGAAAAGACCTCTCTGACCTCAGCCGTAGCAATCTCTTACTCGACACATCCCCAAAGGCAAGGGAATTAAAAGCAAAAGTGAATTACTGGGACCTTATGAAGATAAAAAGCTTCTGCACAGCAAAGGAAACAACCAACAAAACTAAAAGACAACCAACGGAATGGGAAAAGATATTTGCAAATGACATATCGGACAAAGGGCTAGTATCTAAAATCTATAAAGAGCTCACCAAACTCCACACCCGAAAAACAAATAACCCAGTGAAGAAATGGGCAGAAAACATGAATAGACACTTCTCTAAAGAAGACATCCAGATGGCCAACAGGCACATGAAAAGATGTTCAGCGTCGCTCCTTATCAGGGAAATACAAATCAAAACCACACTCAGGTATCACCTCACGCCAGTCAGAGTGGCCAAAATGAACAAATCAGGAGACTATAGATGCTGGAGAGGATGTGGAGAAACGGGAACCCTCTTGCACTGTTGGTGGGAATGCAAATTGGTGCAGCCGCTCTGGAAAACAGTGTGGAGGTTCCTCAGAAAATTAAAAATAGACCTACCCTATGACCCAGCAATAGCACTGCTAGGAATCTACCCAAGGGATACAGGAGTACTGATGCATAGGGGCACTTGTACCCCAATGTTCATAGCAGCACTTTCAACAATAGCCAAATTATGGAAAGAGCCTAAAGGTCCATCAACTGATGAATGGATAAAGAAATTGTGGTTTATATACACAATGGAATACTACGTGGCAATGAGAAAAAATGAAATATGGCCTTTTGTAGCAACGTGGATGGAACTGGAGAGTGTGATGCTAAGTGAAATAAGCCATACAGAGAAAGACAGATACCATATGGTTTCACTCTTATGTGGATCCTGAGAAACTCAACAGGAACCCATGGGGGAGGGGAAGGGAGAAAAAAAAAAAGACGTTAGAGTGGGAGAGAGCCAAAGCATAAGAGACTGTTAAAAACTGAGAACAAACTGAGGGTTGATGGGGGGTGGGAGGGAGGGGCGGGTGGGTGATGGGTATTGAGGAGGGCACCTTTTGGGATGAGCACTGGGTGTTGTATGGAAACCAATTTGTCAATAAACTTCATAAAAAAAAAAAAAAAGAAATACAATTACAAGAGAAAATGACAAAAAATTATATGCCAACAAGTTGGACAATCTGAAAGAAATGGATAAATTCCTAGAAACATAAAAACTAACATAGTGAAACAGGGAAAAATACAAAATTTAAACAGATCCATAAGAGCAGCAAAATTGAATCAGTAATCAAAAATCTCCTGACAAACAAAAGTCCAGAGCCAGATGGCTGGCTTCTAAGGGAAATTCTACAAGACATTTAAAGAAGATTTAATACCTATTCTTCTAAAATTGTTCCAAAAAATAGAAATGGAAGGAAAACTTCCAACCTCATTCTATGAGGCCAGTATTACCTTGATTCAAAAATCAAAGACCCCCCTAAGAAAGAAGAATTATAGGCCAATATCTCTGATAAACATAGATGCAAAAATTCTCAACAGCATACTAGCAAATCAAATTCAACAGTACATTAAAAAAATCATTCGTGGGGCTCCTGGGTGGCGCAGTCGGTTAAGCGTCCGACTTCAGCCAGGTCACGATCTCGTGGTCCGTGAGTTCAAGCCCCGCGTCAGGCTCTGGGCTGATGGCTCAGAGCCTGGAGCCTGTTTCCGATTCTGTGTCTCCCTCTCTCTCTGCCCCTCCCCCGTTCATGCTCTGTCTCTCTCTGTCCTAAAATAAATAAACTTTGAAAAAAAAAAATCATTCGCCATGATCAAGTGGGATTTATTCTTGAGCTGCAGATGTAGTTCAGCATCCACAAATCAATCAACGTGATACACCACATTAATAAAAAAAAAAAAAAGGACAGTAACCATATGAGCCTGTCAATATATGCAGAAAAAGCATTTGACAAAAAATCATCCATTCTTGTTAAAAATCATAAACAGAGAAGGAGGAAGATGGCAGCGTAGGAGGACGCTGGGCTCACCACGCGTCCTGCTGATCACTTAGATTCCACCTACACCTGCCTAAATAACCCAGAAAACCGCCAGAGGATTAGCAGAACAGAGTCACCGGACCCAAGTGCAGACGAGAGGCCCACGGAAGAGGGTAGGAAGGGCGGCGAGGCGGTGCGCGCTCCACGGACTGGCGGGAGGGAGCCGGGCGGAGGGGCGGCTCGCCGGCCAAGCAGAGCCCCCGAGTCCGGCTTGCAAAAGCAGAGGGGCCTGACAGACTGTGTTCCGACAGCAAGCGCGACTTAGCGTCTGGGAGGTCA
Source organism: Lynx rufus (assembly GCF_022079265.1). NCBI lineage: Eukaryota > Metazoa > Chordata > Mammalia > Carnivora > Felidae > Lynx > Lynx rufus. Next base: position 52,851,593 of record NW_025814878.1, on the reverse strand, counting down.
TAAGTTAACAGCTCTGCTCGGAAAGCGGGAAGGCTGGAGGACAAAGGGAGGGTGAGCTGCGGAGCCCCCGGACGACAGAGCTCAGTTTGGCGGGGAACAAAGGCGCTCGCCAGCGCCATCTCCCCCGCCCATCCCCCAGCCAAAATCCCAAAGGGAACCGGCTCCGGCCAGGGAAATTGCTCGCTCCGCGCGAACACCCAACTCTGTGCTTCTGCGGAGCCAAACCTCCGGCAGCGATCTGACTCCCTCCGGCTGCCACAGGGCCCCTCCTGAAGTGGATCACCTAAGGAGAAGCGAGCTAAGCCTGCCCCCCCTGCCGCCGTGCACCTTGCCTTCCCACCCCAGCTAATACGCCAGATCCCCAGCATCACAAGCCTGGCAGTGTGCAAGTAGCCCAGACGGGCCACGCCACCCCACAGTGAATCCCGCCCCTAGGAGAGGGGAAGAGAAGGCACACACCAGTCTGACTGTGGCCCCAGCGGTGGGCTGGGGGCAGACATCAGGTCGGACTGCGGCCCCGCCCACCAACTCCAGTTATACACCACAGCACAGGGGAAGTGCCCTGCAGGCCCTCACCACACCAGGGACTATCCAAAATGACCAAGCGGAAGAATTCCCCTCAGAAGAATCTCCAGGAAATAACAACAGCTAATGAGCTGATCAAAAAGGATTTCAATAATATAACAGAAAGTGAATTTAGAATAATAGTCATAAAATTAATCGCTGGGCTGGAAAACAGCATACAGGACAGCAGAGAATCTCTTGCTACAGACATCAGAGGACTAAGGAACAGGCACGAGGAGCTGAAAAACGCTTTAAAGGAAATGGAAAACAAAATGCAAACCACCACGGCTCGGATGGAAGAGGCAGAGGAGAGAATAGGTGAACTAGAAGATAAAGTTATGGAAAAAGAGGAAGCTGAGAAAAAGAGAGATAAAAAAATCCAGGAGTATGAGGGGAAAATTAGAGAACTAAGTGATACACTAAAAAGAAATAATATACGCATAATTGGTATCCCAGAGGAGGAAGAGAGAGGGAAAGGTGCTGAAGGGGTACTTGAAGAAATAATAGCTGAGAACTTCCCTGAACTGGGGAAGGAAAAAGGCATTGAAATCCAAGACGCACAGAGAACTCCCTTCAGACGTAACTTGAATCGATCTTCTGCACGACATATCATAGTGAAACTGGCAAAATACAAGGATAAAGAGAAAATTCTGAAAGCAGCAAGGGGTAAACGTGCCCTCACATATAAAGGGAGACCTATAACACTCGTGACTGATCTCTCTTTTGAAACTTGGCAGGCCAGAAAGAATTGGCACGAGATTTTCAGGGTGCTAGACAGCAAAAATATGCAGCCAAGAATCCTTTATCCAGCAAGTCTGTCATTTAGAATAGAAGGAGAGATAAAGGTCTTCCCAAACAAACAAAAACTGAAGGAATTTGTCACCACTAAACCAGCCCTACAAGAGATCCTAAGGGGGACCCTGTGAGACAAAGTACCAGAGACATCACTACAAGCATAAAACATACAGACATCACAATGACTCTAAACCCGTATCTTTCTATAATAACACTGAATGTAAATGGATTAAATGCGCCAACCAAAAGACATAGGGTATCAGAATGGATAAAAAAACAAGACCCATCTATTTGCTGTCTACAAGAGACTCATTTTAGACCTGAGGACACCTTTAGACTCAGAGTGAGGGGATGGAGAACTATTTATCATGCTACTGGAAGCCAGAAGAAAGCTGGAGTAGCCATACTTATATCAGACAAACTAGACTTTAAATTAAAGGCTGTAACAAGAGATGAAGAAGGACATTATATAATAGTTACAGGGTCTATCCATCAGGAAGAGCTAACAATTATAAATGTCTATGCGCCGAATACCGGAGCCCCCAAATATATAAAACAATTACTCATAAACAGAAGCAACCTTATTGATAAGAATGTGGTCATTGCTGGGGACTTTAACACCCCACTTACAGAAATGGATAGATCATCTAGACACACGGTCAATAAAGAAACAAGGGCCCTGAATGAGACACTGGATCAGATGGACTTGACAGATATATTTAGAACTCTGCATCCCAAAGCAACAGAATATACTTTCTTCTCGAGTGCACATGGAACATTCTCCAAGATAGATCATATACTGGGTCACAAAACAGCCCTTCATAAGTTTACAAGAATTGAAATTATACCATGCATACTTTCAGACCACAATGCTATGAAGCTTGAAATCAACCACAGGAAAAAGTCTGGAAAACCTCCAAAAGCATGGAGGTTAAAGAACACCCTACTAACGAATGAGTGGGTCAACCAGGCAATTAGAGAAGAAATCAAAAAATATATGGAAACAAACGAAAATGAAAATACAACAATCCAAACGCTTTGGGACGCAGCGAAGGCAGTCCTGAGAGGAAAATACATTGCAATCCAGGCCTATCTCCAGAAACAAGAAAAATCCCAAATACAAAATCTAACAGCACACCTAAAGGAACTAGAAGCAGAACAGCAAAGGCAGCCTAAACCCAGCAGAAGAAGAGAAATAATAAAGATCAGAGCAGAAATAAACAATATAGAATCTAAAAAAACTGTAGAGCAGATCAACGAAACCAAGAGTTGGTTTTTTGAAAAAATAAACAAAATTGACAAACCTCTAGCCAGGCTTCTCCAAAAGAAAAGGGAGATGACCCAAATAGATAAAATCATGAATGAAAATGGAATGATTACAACCAATCCCTCAGAGATACAAACAATTATCAGGGAATACTATGAAAAATTATATGCCAACAAATTGGACAACCTGGAAGAAATGGACAAATTCCTGAACACCCACACTCTTCCAAAACTCAATCAGGAGGAAATAGAAAGCTTGAACAGACCCATAACCAGTGAAGAAATTGAATCGGTTATCAAAAATCTCCCAACAAATAAGAGTCCAGGACCAGATGGCTTCCCAGGGGAGTTCTACCAGATGTTTAAAGCAGAGATAATACCTATCCTTCTCAAGCTATTCCAAGAAATAGAAAGGGAAGGAAAACTTCCAGACTCATTCTATGAAGCCAGTATTACTTTGATTCCTAAACCAGACAGAGACCCAGTAAAAAAAGAGAACTACAGGCCAATATCCCTGAGGAATATGGATGCAAAAATTCTCAATAAGATACTAGCAAATCGAATTCAACAGCATATAAAAAGAATTATTCACCATGATCAAGTGGGATTCATTCCTGGGATGCAGGGCTGGTTCAACATTCGCAAATCAATCAACGTGATACATCACATTAACAAAAAAAAAGAGAAGAACCATATGATCCTGTCAATCGATGCAGAAAAGGCCTTTGATAAAATCCAGCACCCTTTCTTAATAAAAACCCTTGAGAAAGTCGGGATAGAAGGAACATACTTAAAGATCATAAAAGCCATTTATGAAAAGCCCACAGCTAACATTATCCTCAACGGGGAAAAACTGAGAGCTTTTTCCCTGAGATCAGGAACACGACAGGGATGCCCACTCTCACCGTTGTTGTTTAACATAGTGCTGGAAGTTCTAGCATCAGCAATCAGACAACAAAAGGAAATCAAAGCATCAAAATTGGCAAAGATGAAGTCAAGCTTTCGCTTTTTGCAGATGACATGATATTATACATGGAAAATCCGATAGACTCCACCAAAAGTCTGCTAGAACTGATACATGAATTCAGCCAAGTTGCAGGATACAAAATCAATGTACAGAAATCCGTTGCATTCTTATACACTAACAATGAAGCAACAGAAAGACAAATAAAGAAACTGATCCCATTCACAATTGCACCAAAAAGCATAAAATACCTAGGAATAAATCTAACCAAAGATGTAAAGGATCTGTATGCTGAAAACTATAGAAAGCTTATGAAGGTAATTGAAGAAGATTTAAAGAAATGGAAAGACATTCCCTGCTCATGGATTGGAAAAATAAATATTGTCAAAATGTCAATACTACCCAAAGCTATCTACACATTCAATGCAATCCCAATCAAAATTGCACCAGCATTCTTCTCGAAACTAGAACAAGCAATCCTAAAATTCATATGGAACCACAAAAGGCCCCGAATAGCCAAAGGAATTTTGAAGAAGAAGACCAAAGCAGGAGGCATCACAATCCCAGACTTCAGCCTCTACTACAAAGCTGTCATCATCAAGACAGCATGGTATTGGCACAAAAACAGACACACAGACCAATGGAATAGAATAGAAACCCCAGAACTAGACCCACAAACATATGGCCAACTCATCTTTGACAAAGCAGGAAAGAACATCCAATGGAAAAAAGACAGCCTCTTTAACAAATGGTGCTGGGAGAACTGGACAGCAACATGCAGAAGGTTGAAACTAGACCACTTTCTCACACCATTTACAAAAATAAACTCAAAATGGATAAAGGACCTAAATGTGAGACAGGAAACCATCAGAACCTTAGAGGAGAAAGCAGGAAAAGACCTCTCTGACCTCAGCCGTAGCAATCTCTTACTCGACACATCCCCAAAGGCAAGGGAATTAAAAGCAAAAGTGAATTACTGGGACCTTATGAAGATAAAAAGCTTCTGCACAGCAAAGGAAACAACCAACAAAACTAAAAGACAACCAACGGAATGGGAAAAGATATTTGCAAATGACATATCGGACAAAGGGCTAGTATCTAAAATCTATAAAGAGCTCACCAAACTCCACACCCGAAAAACAAATAACCCAGTGAAGAAATGGGCAGAAAACATGAATAGACACTTCTCTAAAGAAGACATCCAGATGGCCAACAGGCACATGAAAAGATGTTCAGCGTCGCTCCTTATCAGGGAAATACAAATCAAAACCACACTCAGGTATCACCTCACGCCAGTCAGAGTGGCCAAAATGAACAAATCAGGAGACTATAGATGCTGGAGAGGATGTGGAGAAACGGGAACCCTCTTGCACTGTTGGTGGGAATGCAAATTGGTGCAGCCGCTCTGGAAAGCAGTGTGGAGGTTCCTCAGAAAATTAAAAATAGACCTACCCTATGACCCAGCAATAGCACTGCTAGGAATCTACCCAAGGGATACAGGAGTACTGATGCATAGGGGCACTTGTACCCCAATGTTCATAGCAGCACTTTCAACAATAGCCAAATTATGGAAAGAGCCTAAAGGTCCATCAACTGATGAATGGATAAAGAAATTGTGGTTTATATACACAATGGAATACTACGTGGCAATGAGAAAAAATGAAATATGGCCTTTTGTAGCAACGTGGATGGAACTGGAGAGTGTGATGCTAAGTGAAATAAGCCATACAGAGAAAGACAGATACCATATGGTTTCACTCTTATGTGGATCCTGAGAAACTTAACAGGAACCCATGGGGGAGGGGAAGGAAAAAAAAAAAAAAAAGGACGTTAGAGTGGAAGAGAGCCAAAGCATAAGAGACTGTTAAAAACTGAGAACAAACTGAGGGTTGATGGGGGGTGGGAGGGAGGGGCGGGTGGGTGATGGGTATTGAGGAGGGCACCTTTTGGGATGAGCACTGGGTGTTGTATGGAAACCAATTTGTCAATAAACTTCATAAAAAAAATAAAATAAAAACCATAAACAATGTAGGGGTAGAGGGAACACACCTCAACACCATAAAGGCCATGTATGAAAGACCCAACTCAAATATCATCCTCAATGGGGAAAAACTGAGAGCTTTTCCTCCACAGTCAGGAACCAGACAAGGATGTCCATTCTCACCACTGTTATTTAACATAGTTCTGGCAGTCCTAGAATCAGCAATCAGACAACAAAAATACATACATACAAGGCACCCAAATCAGCAAGGAAGAAATCAAACTTTCACTATTGGCAGACAACATGATACTCTGTAGAAAACCCAAAAGATGGGGCACCTAGGTTGCTCAGTTAGTTAAGCATATGACTATTGACTTCAGCTCTGGTTATGAACTCACAGTTTCATGAGTTTGAGCCCCATGTCAGACTCTGTGCATTGACCGTGTGGAGCCTCACTCCTCTCTGCTCATGCTCTCTATGGTTCTCTCAAGATAAATAAACTTTTAAAGAAAATTTACAAAAAAAGAAAACCCAAAATATTACACCAAAAATTGCTAAGCTGATACACAAATTCAGCAAAGTCACAAGATATAAAATTAACATACATAATATGTTTCATTTCTATACACCAGTAATGAAGCAGCAAAAAAACAGGAATCAGTCCTATTTGCAATCGCACCAAAACCCACAAGATACCTTGGGATAAACCTAACTAAAGAGGTAAAATATCTGTACTCCAAAAACTATAGAATACTTATGAAAGAAATTGAAGATTACACAAAGAAATGGAAAAACATTCCATGCTCATGGATTGGAAGAAGAAATATCGTTAAAATGTCTGTATTTTCCAAATCAATCTACATATTTAATGTAATCTCTATCATATCCCACCAGCAGTTTTCACAGAACTAGAAGAAACAGTTCTAAAATTTGTATGGAACCACAAAAGACCCTGAATAGCCAAAGCAATCTTGGAAAAGAAAAGCAAAGCTGGAGGCATCACAATTATGGACTTGAAGCAATATCACAAAGCTGTAGTCATCAAGACAGTATGGTACTGGCACAAAAGCAGACACATAGATCATAGGAACAAAATAGAACATCCAGAAATGTACCCACAAATATATTGTCAACTTATCTTCAACAAAGCAGGAAAGAGTATCCAATGGAAGAAAGACAGTCTCTGCAACAAATGTTTCTGGGAAAACTGAACAGGGACATGCAGAAGAATGAACCTGGATGACTTTCTTACACCATGCACAAAAATAAATTCAAAATGCATGAAAGATCTAAATGTGAGATAGAGAACCATCAAAATCCTACAAGAGAACACAGGTGGCAACCTTGTTGACCTCGGCCATAGCAACTTCTTACTAGACATGTCTCTAGAGGCAAGGGAAACAAAGCAAAAATGAACTATTGGGATTTAATCAAGATAAAAAAGCTTCTGCACCGTGAAGAAAATAATCAACAAAACTAAAAGACAGCCTATGGAATGGTAGAAGATATTTGCAAATGACATATCAGATAAAAGGTTAGTATTCAAAATCTATAAAGAACTTATCAAACTTGACACCTAAAAAAACTAATAATCCAGTTAAGAAATGGGCAGAAGACATGAATGGATACTTTTCCAAAGAAGATGTCTAGATGGCTAACAGACACAGGAAAAGATGCTAAACATCAGTCATCATCAGGGAAATACAAATCAAAACCATGATGAGATACCACCTCACACCTGTCAGAATTGCTAAAATTAACAGCAAAGGAAAACAACAGATATTGACAAGGATGTGGACAAAAGGGAACTGTCTTACACTATTGGTGGGAATGCAGACTGGTGCAGCCACTCTGGAAAACAGTATGGAGGTTCCTCAACAAGTTAAAAACAATACCACCCTATGACACAGCAATTGCACTATGAGGTATTTACCCAAAGGATACAAAAATACTGATTTGAAGGGATACATCCACCCAATGTTTATAGCAGCATTATCAATAATAGTCAAATTATGGAGAAGTCCAAGCATTCATCAAGTGCCAAATGGCTGAAGAAGATGTGGTATGTGTATATATAATACATATATTATATATAACAGAATATTACTCAGCCATCAAATAGAAAGAAATCTTGACATTTGCAATGACATGGATGGAGCTAGAGTGTATTACACTAAATGAAATAAGTCACTCAGAGAAAGACAAATACCATGATTTCACTCATATGTGGAACTTAAGAAACAAAATAGATGAACATAGGAGAAGGGGAAAAAAGAGAGGGAAGCAAATTGTAACAGACTTTTAACTATAGAAAACGAACTGAAGGTTGATGGAGGTAGGTGGGCAGGGGATGGGCTAAATGGGTGATAGGTATTAAGGAGGGCACTTACTGTGTTGAGCACTGGGTGCTATATGTAAGTGATGAATTACTAAATTCTACTCCTGAAACCAATATTACACTATATGTTAATTAACTAGAATTTAAATAAAAATTTGAGGAAAAAAAGTTTTTACTTACACACAAAACAATCTCTGTACTTGTAGAAAAATAATCATGAGTAATCCAAAAATGTATGTGCATTATCTGAAAAAAGAAGAATCCAGCCCAGATGAAAACAGAGGCTATTCTCTTATAACCCTGCTAAAGGCAGATTATGAACCCTATTGCAGACTTTCATGTAAGCTAGACAGATGATGTATAAAAATATATAGCTTAACAATAACTTTTAATCAACTTGAATATTTCTAAGGAAATCATATATGACCTTAAATCGTTAAATTGAAATAAATTCCTAATTATAATAGGAAAACTAACTGTGGTATGTCAGTGTCCAAATAATGGTTAAAATTGAATGAACGGGTTCTTTGTAACTGCACTACTCATGTGTCTGTTGGGAGGGGTGAAGAGAGGGTTGGGTGGGATGGTATAATGCAATGCCTGGTCCATAGCTGGCATTCAATAAATGTTATCTATTGAAAAAAGTATTTGCATATAAAATATTTAATATTTGCATTGTAGATTTTCCAGTTTTGTTTTATTGTTGATCTTTAGTTTTATATAATTGTCGTTAGAAAATATACTTGGTATGATTTCAGTTTTCTTAAGTTGGTAATATCCATTATATCTCTTTAATTAAACCAGGGATTCTTCTGTGTCTATTCTTCTGGAGGAAAATGTGTAGTTATATTTCTTGAATGGAATGTTTTATATATATATAAACTTGTTTCTATCCTTTAGAAACAAGTATTCTGAAGTATGCTTCAAGTAAAAAAATTTTCTTGTTGATTTTACATCTGGAAAATGAAATTTGTTGAGATTTTTAAAAATATTAAAAATAAAATAAAGCAGTTTTAAAAATTAAAAATATATTTTAATATATAATGGATTATTGTACAGCTATAAAAATGGATGAGATCTAGACATTTGCAAAAACATGGATGGACCTAGAAAGTATTATGCTAAGTAAAATAAATCACAGAGAGAAATACAAATACTGTATAATATCATTCATAGGTGGACTCTAAAAAAACAAAACAAGTGAATACACAAACCAAAAGCTGACTAAGGCCTATAAATACAGAGAAAAACTGATGGTCACCAGAAACAAGGGTAGTAGGGAAATTAGCAAAATGGATGAAGGGGAGTGGTAGACACAAACACCCACTGATCAATTAATAAGTCACTGGAATAAAAGGTATATCACAGAGAATATAGTCAATGATACTGTAATAGCATTGTATGGTGATAGGGTAGCTACATTTCTGGTGAGTATAGCATGATGTATAGACATGTCAAATCACTAAGTTGTACCCCTGAAAGTAATGTAATGTTATATATCATACACGCAAATAAATATATATAAATGTATTTTAATCCTCTGTGATTTCCTTTAAGATTTTCATGCTCTATAGGGATGATGGGTAGATTTTAATTTTTAATTTTGGATGTATCTTCTCTAGGGAGAGCCTGGGAGTAGGTTCATAATACCTCACCCAAGAGATAAAATCCATTTTGATTTTGAAATCATTTTTAAAAAGTATTCATGAAATACTTGTCTTCTTCACAGACTTTAAAATTTTGATAATTTCTTCAATTTAAACTGATGTGCTATTCCTAAACTTTCTACTGACCTTTAAGACCCAGAACGCACATAGGTTTTACCCTTGTAGGTCTGCCCACATGAGTGACTATAGGGTTGTAAGGGACTCAGTTCATTTCAGCCCTTTAATTTCCCATAATACAATAGAAAAGAGCACTGGCAGAAGAAATCAATCCCAACTTATCCCTTGTCGAATATCAGCAAACACAATGTCACAAAACCAATGTGAAGAAATGAAGTATAGATTTTCTGCTGACATTTGTAAAGTGTTTGTGTCAAAGTATTTTTCTAATATAGAAAAGGTTACAGTTTAACAAATTAGAGCATGTATTTCTTTTAAACTATTATTTTGATCATTTGGATTAATTTTAATAGCTTTTTTCTTATAAAAATGTTTAACTCAACGTGATCAGATGCTATCCTTTAATTACTTATCAAGACACACATTACTTTATCATAAGCATATGAAAAATTTGTAAGAACCTATTTTTTCAGATTAAAGATTTATCTACTGTAATTAAAAATAGTATCAAGTTTCAAAATTTAGTTTCTGTCAATTATGTTTAGCTAGTTTCCCTTCCTTATTAATAATTATATACATCATTTTCTCCTCACAGCTGTTACAGGTGTTTCCACATTTAATATACATTTTAAATAATTAGAAATGGTTTCATTTATACATGAGATTATATTACTTAAAAATATAAACGATAATACATTTATAATATTAACATTTTATTTATATTAATAAACCATTACTCCAAAATAATTGCTTTCCAACACTTTTAACACTACTAATAGTTACTGAAGACTTAAATTGATGACACTGAAGTAACAAACACTCCACACAGCTATAGGAACCAGAGATTCTTGGCAATAAGTGGCTGATTACAGAGCTGGGGCAAGCATAGCGTAAGGTGGTGATTCTGGAATATCCTGTTGTGCAGAAAGTAAGAAAAGGCTGCAAGAATGTTGGGACAGGTCAAACAGGGATAGGAACTGACTAAAAATGGGAAATTTTGAGCACCAAAGAAATAATAATGAGTGAAGAATCACACATCACTAAATAAAAAGAGGAATTTAGGAGTCCAAACTAATCCAAAAAAGTTAGAAACAAAGAAACAAATATTCTACATGTCAGTAGAATGTCAACTAATAAAATGGAGAAATGACTTAATTAGAAAAGCACCATCAGACAATCACCATATCACCATAGTAATAATGGATTCATGTAAACATCAGAATAAATTTTTGGATGTAAAATTACCCCTAAAATAATTTGGCATATATTTTGTGAGAATAGAACATTTATATATACTCAAACTATCACCCCACCAAAAAATATTTATAATTAACTTTCAAGTGTGGGTATTTTATAGGCAACACATTAACCAAATAATGAAAACTAATATCATGAGTCACGTGGCACATCGTCACTGAATGTGTGTTGATACACTATATGACAGAGAAGCAGACTGCATAATTTCTATGGTAGTACTACTCAAATATGTATCTAGTCTAATCATGGAACACATGAGACATATTCTACAAAGTAAGTAGCCTATACTCTTTCAAAGTATCCAAGACAAAGACAAGAAAAAATAAAACAAGGGAAGATTGAGGAACATTTCCAGAATGAAGAAGTTAACTAAAAGGCATGACACTTATATGCAACGTGTAACTTTGGATTTAATCTTGTACCAGAAATGGAGGGGGTATCTTCAGATGGTAGTATACTATCAGTGTTAATTTTCTGATTTTGATAGGTGTTATGAAAGGACTTGGTAGATTTTAATGGTTATGGAAAGAGTACACTTGTTTTCAGGAACTAAACAGGAAGTATTTTAAGGATTATCATGGACTCTGTTTGATTTTTTATATACTTCAGAAATTTATAAAGATGTATAGAGAGAAAGTGAGAGAGAGAGATTAAAAGAGAGAGACAGGAGAAGTCAAGATGGCAGAACAGCATGGAAGTTTTTTGTGTCTCACATCCATGAAATACAGCCAGACCAACACTAAACCATCCTACACACCTAGAAAATTGATTGGAGGATTAACACAATCTGCACAACCTGAACCAAAGAATTCAGCAGGTACGTGGCACAGAGAGGTGAACTTGGGGAGAGAGAAGCCTGTGGCAGGCAGGAAGCTGCTTTTGCAGGAGGAGAGAGGATGGAAACGGGGTGGGGGGAGGGGGGAGAATACAGGAAAAGCACCCCTCCCCAAAAGCAGCTGGAGAGAAAGTGGAAAATTGGAAACAGCCACAGGGACTAAACTAAAAAGGGAGAAAGGAGAAAGGAGAGGGTTTAAATTCCATTAAGACTGTAAACAAGGGGAGCACAAAGGCTGCAACTCTGCAGCTCGATACCTGGCGGTGCTCTGGTGGGAAGAGCAAATCCCCAGGAACAGAGTGGGGTCAGGGAGGTTCTTGGGCCACACAGGGAAAAGTAGTTCCACTGCTGGAAGGATATTTGGTAGAGACTGTTGAAACCACCTGGTCCCAGCAGACCCCAGAAAATGGCCACATTCACTGGTGCTGGAACAAGGTCGTTAAGGGTGAAGCCTGGTGCCAGATGTGTGTTGTGATTTTCCGTAATCCTTGAAACACTGCTGCTACCCTATCTCGTGAACTTTTTCTGGGGCGGGCTGGCACCTGGCCGCAGTCGTGGGGCACCAGCAGCAGCAGGGTCCAGCAAGCATTCCTGGGTTCAGCTGACATTTGGTCATTTCTCGGTGAGACTCTCCCACAGAGGGGCAGAACAGGTCAAAGCCGCAGTCCTTCAGAAGAAAGGGGCTGGGGAAAACAGCCGCACCTGAGACAAAACTCAAGAGAGAAGTACTGCCTGGGGCTTGGTCACAGACAGTGAAGAAGCGGGGAGTGGACGAAAGCTGAAGACAGAGGACGGTGCATAATTGCTGATCAGGGAGAACAGAGTTCTGATACTAGAGACCGATTAGCTGGGTGACGCCATTTTCACCACTCCCGCGCATGTGCATACACACCTATGAGGGCCGCAACAATCCACTCCAGTAGGCTAGCAGCGCCATCTAGTGGAGAACGTAACCATTACACTGATCCCGGCCAACTGGGCCAAACTTGCTCTTCAAGAACACAAGTCTCACCGCCTACTTAGTTTATGGACTATAAAGAGCTACATAGTCTGACTTCTAGGGGAAAACGAAGTAATTTCAGTCTTATTCAAGCTGTTAGCAGGTCCATCTATTCAATTTTCTTTCTTTATTTTTTTCTCTTTTACACTACTTTTCTTTTTCTTGAATACAGAAAGAAAATATTTTTATTTTCAATTTTTCTTAAAAATATTTTTCTTTAATTTTTTTCCTATATTTTTTACTTTGTGTAAATTTTTTCAAATTCTACCTTTCTTCCATCATTTTATTTTAGTCTACTTCAGTGTATTCCCCTTTTCAAATTTTCAAACTATTTCCTTTTTATTTTATTTTTCTTTTTTCTCTTTTTTGTTTCTTTTATGTTTCTTAAATGAAGAAAAACTTCATTTTTACTTTCGATTTTTATTAAAAATATTTTTCTTTAATTTTTTCTATTATATTCTTTACTTTGTGTGTTTTTTTCAAATTCTATTTTACTCCCATCATCTCACTTTAGTCTACTTCAGTGTATTCATTTTTTTTCAAATTCTCAAACAATTTCTGTTTCCCCTCCCCCCTTTTTTTGTCTAATCTGTCAAACTACTTTCAACACCCAGACCAAAACACACCTAGGATCTAGCATCATTTATTAGATTTGTGTGTGTGTGTGGAATTTTTTAATTTTAATATTTTTTTAATTTTAATTTTAATTTTTCTACCTCATTAATTCCTTTTACTCCCTTCAAAATGACAAAACGAAGGAATTCACCCCAAAAGGAAGAGCACAAAGAAACAACAGCCAGGGATTTAACCAACACAGATACAAGCAAGATGTCTGAACCAGAATTTAGAATCACAATAATAAGAATGCTAGCTGGAGTCGAAAATAGATTAGAATCCCTTTCTTTGGAGATAAAACAAGTAAAAAATAGAATGAAATAAAAAATGCTATAACTGAGCTTCAAACACGGATGGATGCAGTGGGGGCAAGAATGGGTGAGGCAGAGAATCTGCGATATAGAGGACAAACTTAGAATAATGAAGCAGAAAAAAAGAGGGAGATTAAGGCAAAAGAGCACGATTTAAGAATTAGAGAAATTAGTGACTCATTAAAAAGGAACAACATCAGAATCATAGGGGTCCCAGAAGAGGAAGAGAGAGAAATAGGGGTAGAAGGGTTATGTGAGCAAATCATAGCAGAAAACTTTCCTGACCTGGGGAAAGACACAGACACCAAAATCCAGGAAGCACAGAGTGCCCCCATTAGATTCAACAAGAACCGACCATCAACAAGGCATATCGTAGTCAAATTCATAAAATACTCAGACAAGGAGAGAATTATGAAAGCAGCAAGGGAAAAAAAGCCCCTAACCTCCAAGGGAAGACAGATCCGGTTTGCAGCCGACCTACCCACAGAAACTTGGCAGGCCAGAAAGGAGCAGCAGGATATATTCAATGTGCTGAATCAGAAAAATATGCAGCCAAGAATTCTTTACCCAGCCAGGCTGTCATTCAAAATAGAAGTAGAGATAAAAATCTTCCCAGAAAAACAAAAATTAAAGGAGTTTGTAACCACTAAGCCAGCCCTGCAAGAAATTTTAAAGGGGACTCTCTGAGGGGAGAAAAGATTTAAAAATATATATAGAGAGAGAAACAAATAAACAAATAAATAAATAAATACCAAATGCAACAAAGATTAGAAAGGACCAGAGAACACCATCAGAAAGTCCAACCTAACAAGCATCATAAAGGCAATAAATTCATATCTTTCAGTACTGCCTCTAAATGTCGATGGACTAACAGCTCCAATCAAAAGACATAGGGTAACAGAATGGATAAGAAAACAAGATCCATCAATATGCTGTTTACAAGAGACCCACTTTAGACCTAAAGACACCTTCAGATTGAAAATAAGGGTATGGAGAACCATCTATCATGCTAATGGTCAACAAAAGAAAGTCGGAGTAGCCATACTTATATCAGACAATGTAGACTTTAAAATAAAGACTGTATCAAGAGATGCATAAGGGCATTATATTATAATTAAGGGGTATATCCACCAAGAAGACCTAACAATTGTAAACATTTATGCACCAAATGTGGGAAAACAAAATATATACATCAATTAATCACAAACATAAAGAAACTCATAGATAGTAATACCATCATAGTAGGAGACTTCAACACCCCACTCACAGCAATGGACAGATAATCTAATCAAAAATCAACAAGGAAACAATGGCTTTGAATGACACACTGGACCAGATGGACTTAACAGATATATTCAGAACATTTCATCCTAAAGCAGTAGAATATACATTCTTCTCTAGTTCAAATGGAATGTTCTCCAGAATAGACCATATACTGGGACACAAGTCACCCCTAAGTAAGTACAAAAAGATAGAGATCATACCGTGCATATTTTTAGACCATAACACTATGAAACTTGAAATCAATCACAAGAAAAAAATTGGAAAGGTAACAAATACTTGGAGACTGAAGAACATCCTCCTAAGGAATGAATGGGCTAACCAAGAACTTAAAGAGGAAATTAAGAAGTATATTCAAGCCAATGAAAATGATAACACCACAACCCAAAACTTCTGGGATGCAGCAAAGGCAGTCATAAGAGGAAAGCATATAGTAATCCAGGCCTTCCTAAAGAAGGAAGAAAGATCTCAGATACACAACCTAACCTTACACCTTAAAGAACTGGAAAAAGAATAGCAAATAAACCCAAAACCAGCAGAAGACAGGAAATAATACAGATTAGAGCAGAAATTAATGCTATCGAAACCAAAACCAAAACAAAAACAAAAACAAAAACAAAAAAAACAGTAGAAGAGATTAATGAACCCAGAAGCTTGTTCTTTGAAAAAATAAACCACTAGCCAGTTTGATCAAAAAGAAAAAGGAAAGGGCCCAAATAAAGAAAATCAAGAATGAAAGAGGAGAGATCACAACCAACACAGCAGAAATAAAAACAATAATATGAGAATATTATGAGTAATTATATGCCAAAAAAATGGGCAATCTGGAAGAAATGGATAAATTCCTAGAAACATATACACTACCAAAACTGAAAAAGGAAGAAATAGAAATTTTGAACACACCCATAGCCAGTAGGGAAATCAAATTAGTAATCAAAAATGTGCCATAAAACAAGAGTCCAGGGCCAGATGGCTTTCCAGGGGAATTCTTCCAAACACTGAAGGAAGAGTTAACATCTATTCTCTTAAGCTGCTCCAAAAAATAGAAATGGAAGGAAAACTTACAAACTCTTTCTATGAAGCCAACATTGCCTTGATTCCAAAACCAGACAGATACCCACTAAAAAGGAGAACTATAGACCAATTTCCCTGATGAACATGGAGGCAAACATCCTCAGCAAGATATTAGCCAGTCAGATTCAACAATATATTAATAAAATTATTCACCACGACCAAGAGGGATTTATACCTGGGATGCAGGGCTGGTTCAATATCTGCAAAACAATTAACGTGATTCATCACATGAATAAAAGAAAGGACAAGAACCATATGATCCTCTCAATAGATGCAGAGAAAGCATTTGACAAAATACAGCATCCTTTCTTGATAAAAACTCTCAAGAAATTAGGGATAGAAGGATCATACGTCGAGATCATAAAAGGCATATATGAATGACCCCATGCTAATATTATCCTCAATGGGGAAAAACTGAGAGCTTTCTCCCTAAGGTCAGGAACAAGACGGGGATGACCACTCTCACCACTGTTATTCAACATAGTATTGGAAGTCTTATCATCTGCAATCAGACCACACAAAGAAATAAAAGGCATCCAAATCGGCCAGAAGGAGGTCAGACTTTCATTCTTCACAGATGACATGATACTCTATATGGAAAACCCAAAAGATCCCACCAAAAAACTGCTAGAATTGATTCATGAATTCAGCAAAGTTGCAGTATATAAAAATCAATGCACCAACATCAGGTGCATTCCTATACGCCAATAATGAAGTGACAGAAAGAGAAATCAAGGAATCAATCCCATTTACAGTTGTACTACAACCCATAAAATACCTAGGAATAAATCTAACCAAAGAGGTGAAAATTCTATACACTTATAACTATAGAAAGCTTATGAAAGAAATTGAAGAAGACACAAAAAAAATGGAAAAGGATTCCATGCTCCTGGATAGGAAGAACCAGTATTATCAAAATGTTGATACTAGCCAAACAATCTACATATTCAATGCAATCCCTATCAAAATAAAACCAGCATTCTTTACAGAGCTAGAACAAATAATACTAAAATTTTTATGGAACCAGAAAATACCCCGAACAGCCAAAGCAATCTTGAAAAAGAAAACGAAAGCAGGAGGCATCACAATCTGAGACTTCAAGCTACACTACAAAGCTGTAATCATCAAGACAGTATGGTACTAGCACAAGAACAGGCACTCACATCAATGGCACAGAATAGAGAACCCAGAAATGGACCCACAAACGTATGGCCAACTAATCTTTGACAAAGCAGGAAAGAATATCCAATGGAATAAAGACAGTCTCTTCAGCAAGTGGTGCTGGGAAAACTTGACAGCAACATGCAGAAGAATGAAGCTGGACCGCTTTCTTACACCATACACAAAAATAAACTCAAAATGGATGAAAGACCTCAATGTAAGACAATGTAAGCCATCAAAATCCTTGAGAAGAAAGCAGGCAAAAACCTCTTTGATCTTGGCCACAGCAACTTCTTACTCAACATGTCTCTGGAGGCAAGGGAAACAAAGCAAAAATGAACTACTGGGACCTCATCAAAATAAAAAGCTTCTGCACAGTGAAGGAAACAATCAGCAAAACTAAAAGGCAACTGACAGAATGGGAAAAGATATTTGCAAATGACATACCTAATAAAGAGTTAGTATCCAAAATCTATAAAGAACTTGTCAAACTCCACACCAAAAAAAAACCCCCAAATAATCCAGTGAAGAAATGGGCAAAAAACATGAATAGGCACTTCTCCAAAGAAGACATCCAGATGGCCAACCGACACATGAAAAAATGCTCAACATCACTCATCATCAGGGAAATACAAATCAAAACCACAATGAGATAACCACCATATACCTGTCAGAATGGCTAACATTAACAACTCAGGCAACAACAGATGTTGGCGAGGATGCGGAGAAAGAGGAGCTCTTTTACATTGTTGGTGGGAATGCAAGCTGGTGCAGAGACACTCTGGGAAACAGTATGGAGGTTCCTCAAAAAACTAAAAATAGAATACCCTATGACCCAGGAATTTCGCTACTGGGCATTTATCCAAGGGATACAGGTGTGATATTTCGAAGGGACACATGCACCCCCATGTTTATAGCATCACTATCAAGAATATCCAAAGTATGGAAAGAGACCAAATGTCCATCTATGGATGAATGGACAAAGAAGATGTGGTATATATACACACAATGAACTATTACTCAGCAATCAAAAGAATGAAATCTTGCCATTTGCAACTACGTGGATGGAACTAGAGGATATTATGCTAAGTGAAATTATTCAGTCAGAGAAAGACAAAAATCATAGGACTTCACTCAATGAGGACTTTAAGAGACAAAACAGAACAACCTAAGGGAAGGGAAACAAAAATAATATAAAAACAGGGAGGGGGACAAAACAGAAGAGACTCATAAATATGGAGAACAAACTGAGGTTTACTGGAGGGGTTGTGGGAGGGGGATGCTCTAAATGGGTTAGGGGCACTAAGGAATCTACTCCTGAAATCATTGTTGCACTATATGCTAACTAATTTGGAAGTAAATTTTAAAAAATAAAAAATAAAACAAGTTATAAAAAAAAAGAGACAGCAACTGCAGTAAAATATTAAAAATCAGGAAGTCTTATGAAGGGCATATGGGAATTTTGTATACTTTCTTGCAATCCTTCTGTAAGTTTAACATGCTTTCCAAAGTCAAAGTGTGATAAGGAACAATAAAATAACATGGAGGATTTTCATATCCCACTGCAGAACTCCTGAATCAAAATGTGCGTTTTTGATAAGGTCTTCAGGTGATTTATATACACATTAGTATTTGAGAAACACTGCCTTAAACATGACTTAGCTGGGGAAATAGGGCAAAAAATCAATTATAATTGTTAGTTTTAGATTTGATGATGATATTATGGAGACATTTTAAAGGGGTTTGTCTTCAAGAAATTTTACTAAAATATTTACTGATAAAATGCCACATAATGTCTGAAATTTACTTTGAAATATTATGTGGTAGAGATGAAGTTGATGGGGGCATAGGTTAAATCCTGCTTGTGGTAATAGTTGTTGCAGCAGGATAATGAGTACATTGAGCTCACCACACTAGTCTTTTTTTTTCTTTTGATATGGTTGAACTCTTACAAATAAAAAGTATATACAAAATAAGCAAACATATCTTAATCATAAAGGACATTAGAAAAAAAATAAGAGGAAATGATTAAGTTACTTAGGAGGGCACCTGAAAACACTGTCCAGGGAGGATGAATATATTCCTATTTAACTTTGTTTATATGATTTCCTTCTGTATACTTCACATTTTCTTTTCTTTAATCAGAGAAATTACTGTAATCTAAAATTAGGTTCTTGCAATATGTAAGACCAAAGAGCAGACTAACAAAAAAAAATTAATCCTGCTTCACTTTAAAGTTATAAATTGTTCTATAACAAATGTTCCAATCTATGTATCATTAGTAACATGACAATAAGTACTATCACAGGAAGAGAGAGAAAATGTTAGAGGTAAATGTATTCTTTAAAAGGTAATTTTACTAGGTTAGGTGAAAGATAATGAGGGCTTGAAAGTCTGTCATTTCCCCCAATTTTGGCCATACTGGATTTTTATTTCTGGTAATCACATTTACAAAAAATACATAAATATGGTACCCAACTACTGTTAAGCTGGCTAAAGTCTTTTCACCATCTAGATTTTGTCTCCTCATGTGTGAAGGGTCAATAATAATAATAATGTACACATTTATTTCAGAATAAAGAAAATAACTGACGTGAGAAAAGTAAATTTGCAAATTTTAAAATGACATGTAAATAAACAGCCTCATGATTGAGTCATTATTTTTTCATATTTGATTCATATATTTTGCAGCATTTTGGAATGATTTATTCAATCACTACATTCTCAGTACATTGTTTTCTGAGAGTTGAAAGTAAAAAGGAAAATATATTTCAGCATACTTTATATTTAAAATTACATTAACTGTTACAAATGTTGCCTGTCATTAAAAAAATGACCAAATTATCAATGGTTTAAGGAAACTAGTTTATTCCTGTGTCAAGTAACAATCCAAACAAAGGGACAAATGTAATATGGTGATTATATGGTTGGAGGCCCAGACTTATCTTCTCTTTTGCTCAGCTACTCTCTAGCTATAGATTCCATAATAATCTAAGATGATCAACTTCTGCTCTCAATATTCCACCCAACAGGAAGTATCAAAAATAAAATGGAAAACACAATTATTCTCTTTAAATGAAACACTCAAAATTGCATACATCTTTTTTTAATAAATATTGATGAGAAATTAGTCATATGACCATATATAGCTACAAGAAAAACTGGAAAATATAGTCTTTATTCTGTTCAGTCATAGCTAAAATTTGGGCATTTTGTTACCAAAAAAAAAAAAAAGTAAAAAATTAATTAATTTAATTGAATAATTCTGTAGGAGTGTTAGAATCTCCATCTTAAAGATTTCAATAAAAAAGAAAAAGAAATAAACACACCTGTTTAGGAATTCAGCTATATAAAGGTTGAAACACAAGATTTAAAATATATAAGGTAATTTACTGAACATGTAACCATATTTTTTTCATTGTATGTATAAAGGAAGCATGACTGGAATACTCATATAGATTACACAGAGGAACAAGATAGTTTATGGAAAAGCCAAGAGTAGAAGAAAGTTTGTTTAGTTTTTAGTTTGTTTTCCAATAAGCCAATTTGTATATATTGGAAGAATTTCAATTGCTTCTCGTTTTTGTCATATGTTTATATATAATATAATTTTAAGACAAACATTGCTAAAATACATTTGAGGAACTTCAGCAATAAGTATAAGCCTCATTTGAATTTTATTCTTATTCCATAGGAAATAAGTTTGCTTGGATGAACAAAAGACTAATAAAGAAATAATTGTTTTATTTATCTTTATGTACTGGATTATGTATTGTCTTAAGCACATTATATTCATGGAATTTAAATTATATAGGCATTTTCCAGGGGAATTACATGTAAAATCAAATATCCTAAGAAATTGGAATGATACAACATATAGTATTTTTTATATTTCTTTTGGGAAAATGGTAGTTATTATTTAATTGGTTCCAATAAGTAGGCAGCCATACTGTATATGTTATGACCAGAATCAAAGTTCTACTAGCAACATATGAAGCGTGGCGCTATCATGAACAGCAGGAAAAGCTAAGGAAATTCTTTTCCCTATGAAAACAACTAAAAGAGGCTAGATAAAATTACAGTAAAAATATAAATGCTCTCTATACATGCACTGCTTAGTTGGCTAAAAAGAAAATCAGGGAAAAATAAAAATGGCAGAAAACTTGGGAGTGAAGAAAGAATGAAATCGATAATATCTATGAAAACTTTATAACAGCCACTATTTGTGGAGTTGTACTGGGCAGAGGGAGAAAGATGTAAGGCTAAGAATCCATGTGATTTGCAAAGTACTTAAGGATGGAACTCCAAATGCCATCATACTCCCTGTAAGCATACCTGAGAAATAGCTGTGCTGTGGGTAATGAAGCAACAAAAACATCTACCTGGCCTTGACATCAAAGCCAGAAAACAACGGCAGCAACTAGAGAGAAAACAACAATAGCAACAATCATCTTCCCTGAAATTTATAATCACAAACTAGTCAATATACGGTTTTGAGATTGATTCCAACTCCCCTATAGTCTCAAAATTTTAAACAGAGACTTTATTTTGAAGTGATCGTGTATTTGTAATGCTCCAGTCACCCAAAGGAGCATAATTTCAACCCAGCTCTCTCAACTACTGAATTGAGCCCCAGTGTTTGTCTCACTAAGGACATAAACAGTTTCGTTAGTGTCTGTGAACATTAGTGTCCTCATCTGTGAAATGAAAATAATAACAGCTTCTATCTTACACAGACTTTATGGAGTTTAAAGAATTTGTATCTTAAATAAAATGTAAAGGGGGTCAGGAATAGATAAGTCACTCAATAAATATTATTATAATTATTATTGTCACTATTAATATAAAGTAAATATTTTTAAAAATGTAGATAAAACCAAAATTCCTGGTTGAAAATCTGGTTTGTGGCACAAATATTTCCACTCCTAAAAATTTCGTAGCTAGTTCTGGTATTCCTCATATTTTGAAAATCTTTTCATCCTCAATGCCTCAAATAATATTTAAGTATCTTCATCTTGTTTAATCACTAAAATTGAGGTTTCCTTTACTATTCTAATACTCTTCTTCATAATAAGGAAGCTTCCTTTCATTCCATAATTAACATGATATTTTACACAGAGGAGATATTTGTTATTATCAAATGACAGTTATGATGTCAAAAGTACATGATTTTTTTTCCTTTGCATGAATGGATGCATTAATAATTTTTCTAAGTTTTGACTGCCTTGCTGACCTAAAATAGCTCTAACCTGATTTTACTGTGTTCAAACGTTAATAATACACAATTTGATGTGATTTGTTATCAACTTCACCATTTCTTTTATTCTCGAGTCTATAGTGTTGTTTTTAATAATTTTTGAATAACATTAGTTCAATAAAATGTTAATAGGTGTTCTCTAAAGAATTGATTATATGATTAAACATATTTTGAAAATTCTATATGAAATGAATTTAAAGAACTCTCTTGCTACTGATATTTGCAGTTGATTCATTAATCTGGATTAGAAATTTTCAAATAATAGTTATTATAGAGAATGTTTCTAAAATTTCTTTTATGTAGAACAGTGTAATACCATCATTTTCCAGAGTTCTTGCACTTTTTAAAAGTTTAGCATTGCTGGGATAATTTAATTTTATTTTGACAGAAGAAGAAGGAAAAACTAGGGCTGAAATCATCAACTCAGAATGGAATAATGTTTTTGAAAATGAGCTAAAGCCCTAACAGATATATAGAAAACAAAACCTCAGTATTTAATAAAGTGCAATCACTTCTTCCAGTAATATTATTTGATATATGTTAGATTTATTGATTTTTCTGCATTAAAACTATCTGAAAAATATGCAAGTTATTACAGCTTTTATAAGCATAACTAATATAAGCATTCCCAGTTCTTAATTTTCTAATTCTCACCAACCATTAAAAATTAGTTTTTTCACTGTTGTTCAAAATATTTTCATGAATATATGCAATTATATATATATGTGCTTTTGGACATATGCTTTTGGACAATTAACTGTGAGTATTTCACAATTCTAAAAGTAAAAGTTTACACTCCATTTCTCAGTGGGCTAAGAATTGTCATTTCAATCCATATTGTCCTGTAAGGTTTGGCACACATGTTCTTGTAAGATAACAAAGAACCTAAGTATTTTAGAATTTTCCTGATTAGTGCAGAAAAGTCAATAACATTTATATATATACCAGCTTTTAGAAGTCAGTGACTAAAGGTAATGAAATAATCTAGATTTAATTTGCACTTAATATAAAAAAGAATTGGATATCAGCCAGTTTTAAGATTTATTAAGAGTCAAAAATGCTGTCACAGCTCATGTGTATATGGAACATTAGTCATTCATTTTGTTAATCTAACATAATATGGAGTATAATTTATCAGCACATCAAAATAATAGCTTTTACTCCATTTCCTCACTTCTATAAGGACATGCACAATAGACTCCACAGCTATACATGCACTCTATTAGGGCTAATTGAAAATAGATGGTACAATTAACCTGCTTCTTAGTAAAAAGCATTAACACTTAATGTAAAAGTCTAATCACAATAAAAAGAGGCTCACATTGGAAGGAAATGTGGTGAATAATTCAAAATCATCTGATTTTCTCTTACAAAGTAAATTAAAGAAAGAAGAAGTTAATATAACAACACCCAAAGCAACAATTTGATCATTTGCATTTCTAATCTTTGCTTTCTTTCTCAGATATATCCCATTTCAGAAGACTCTATAGATGATTTAACACAGTGATTCAAGGAATTTAGGTGCAACATAGCAGAACTGAGCAGGTGGTCATGGAACAAATAAGCTGTAAAGGCAATCTATTACAATACAAGGTATGAAAATTAACACGCAAACTTATGTAGTAGGAAAAGAGGTCTTGATTACTCTATCTTAACAGATTCCATTAAACACAGATTCTTTTGATGATATGCTATAATTAAAACTCAATAAGCTCTTTAAAAATATGAAAAATATTATTTATTTTTTCCCTTTTAAAAAAGAGTCATCTATAAATGGTGATCATTTCAAAATCTACTTTTAGTTGTCTCATAAGATTTTCAAGTGTTTTGAACTTCTTTTAATATGTCTCATAATGTAAAATAAAGTTTTTAAATGCAAATTTAAAGCATATACTGAGAATATTTACTACCCCTCTTGTGTTCTATACTTAGGGCAATCTTCATTAATCAGTCTTTAGACTATTTCCTACTAAGTCTAGCCTCAACTTTCAAATTATGTATTATAACATTCTTGAGGCTGCCACTATCAGTTCTTAGGAATTGCTATAATAAAAGGCAATCATTTGGCAAACCCAAAAAAGAATTTAGGGCTCTCTTTGCTCAGGGCTAAAATAAATTAATAAATATTAATATTTTAATAAAATTATATTACATTAAATTAATTATACAAAAATTCACTTCAGAAGAGGATTCATGTAAATTATTGTAGGGGAATTATTTTGTTGTGACAGGGAAAAATAATATCACTTATTTCAAACTTTTAGGAAATTTTTTCTCAGAGAAGTGAAATTCCAAATGTTATTAGAATTGGCGCTGAACATAAATGCTCTACTAAGATGATAATAGACAAGTTTCTATTTTTGGGAAGAATATCCTAAGCTGTGATGACATGAATAGGTTTTTCTCGGAAGACATGATGAAATAGGAGAAATGAAGGCTAAGTTTGGACAGAATACTAAAGGTCTTCAAGGATCGTGAGAATATTGACATAATCTATCATATGTCATGAAGACACAATAAGGTCTAAAACAATTGGCTGTAATAGATTAAGTTATAAAAAAAAGAGTCAAAGAAAAAAAGCTCTTCAGTAGTAGAATGTTAATTCATTTCCTTAATTTCCTCCCTCGTCAGTGGCAGGTGAAACTGTTTTAACTTTAACTAGAAATCCATGTAAATATATGGTAGGATTTACTGGTTGGAATATAAGTAAACATACTCTTGGTATAGCTATGTACTGATTTCTTTCCTTAGGAACACTTTTAAGAGGATATACCTATGGTGGTTTTTTTGTTTGTTTTTGTTTTGTAAATAGACCTGTTATTATATATTTATGAACCTCACATGTGCTGAAGAATGTACACTTTTTAGCTACAGCTAGTGAAATAGACCCCCAAAACTATGCAATTAGATTGACCTGAATCCACCTTTTGTTCTTATCACTCTGAACCCAAAACATGTCCTGGTGAAAAAAAGCAGGGGGTTTAGGCAGCTGCATGTGATAGATGTGGGGCAAACCAGATGTGGAGATGAAAATCATTGAGTACATGGTTACTGCTTCTATCTTGGAGTCTTGGCTAATCATTAGTAAAGCCTGATGCCAGGTAAGATTTCTACTATGTGTTATCTGTGTTACCATTCAGGTCTTTGAGTTTGCTCAGGATCACATTAAAAATTTATTGAGGTTAGCTTTAAAAAGTTTGAATCACAAGAGTGGACTTTGCAACTGTTACAGATATTCAAAATACAATTTTATTTTGAACAACTATAAAATGCTATATGTTTGGGGTGCCTGGGTAGCTTACTTGGTTAAGTGTCTGACTCTTGATCTCAGGGTTGTGAGTTCAAGCCACATATTGGGCTTAATGCTGGGCTTGGAGCCTACTTTAAAAAATAAAATAAAATACTATATGCTTGAATACATGCAGATTGGCAATGGATATTGATATGTTAGAATCTCAAAAAAGCACTGTGAAGGGAGGGAGATTATAATTTCTCTGAAACAGTGTAGCTCAAACATATTTGACTGAAGAAAATTCATTGGTGCAAATATGAAAATAATTTTAAAATAAGGAAGACAAATCATGATAGTCTCAATAAACTGAGAAAACGTGATAAAACTCAATATATATACCTGACAAAAATCTTAGTCAATTATGGAAACTCCTAATGCAATAAAATATATTGAGAAAATACTACAACAAAACCATACTTAATGGTGAAATGTTAAAGTCTTTCCTTCTAAAACACACACACACACACACACACACACACACACACACACAAGTGCCCACTATCCCTATCCTGAACATTAATAATAATAATAAAACTATCAGCAGAAACTATAAATACTGGAGAAAAATAAAAAAGCATTATTATCCACAAATTGCATGATTATACACTGTAGAAAAAATTTTAATTACACAATAATATTAGAAATAATCAGAGGAAATAAGTCATTTTGCTGAGTGCAAGGTCAATATAGAAAGTCAATTGTGGATCTAGTACCAACAGCAAACAGAAAAATAATTTTTACACAAATTCCACTTACAACAGCCAATACATGTAACACCAAGTTATAAAAAACTTAAGAAAATGGCTTTCCATAGAAAACAATAAAACTAGATTAAGCAAATATAAAGACAACCTAAATAAACAGAGGGATTTATGGTAATCACTATTTTGAAAACCCAATATTGTAATGATGCTACATTATCCCCAATATTTCTATGCATTCAGTGCAGCCTCCAATCAAAATCCCAATGGGAATTTTGTGGAAATTCATGAATTAATTCTAAAAATTGTCTGTAAATGCAAGGAACCAAGAATATCTAAGACAACTTGAAAAGAAAAAGCAGAATAGATTTATTCTATTAGATAGTAAGTCTAATATTAGCCCAAGGATATTCATAGACTGATTGAACAGAACAGAGAGTTCAGAACCAGACATCTGCATTGAGGATCACAATAACAAACAGGTTGGTTAGTTTACAATCGAGATAGCAACTGGCTATCTCTACAGAAGTACCACGTATCAGCAAGGATGTATAGAAGTGGGAATTTTTATTTAGTGCTGTTGGAATTCTAACTTGGAAGAACTTTGGAAAATAGTATGGCAATATCTACCAAGTTTAACATACTCATACATTATGGCCCAGTAATTCTTTTCCAAGGTATACACCCATCAGAAATTCATTTTGCATGTACATGCACAAGAATGTCCTTGTCAGCGCTATTCATAATAACCTCAACTGGAAACAACCCAAAATGTCCATCTACATGAATGTATAAATCATTTTTGGTACTGCCATACAATTAAATATTATAAAGTACTTTAAATGAACAAACTACAGCTATATACAAACAACACAAATAGGGGCACCTGGGTGGCTTAGTCTGTTAAGTCCAACTTCAGCTCAGGTCATGATCTAGCAGTCCATGGGTTTGGGACCAGCATCAGGCTCTGTGCTGACAACTCAGACCCTGGAGACTGCTTCAGATTCTGTCTCCCTCTCTCTCTCTGCCCCTTTCCCATTCACACTCTGTCTCTCAAAAATAAAAACATAAAAAAAAAAACCACTAATAAATTTCCTATGCATATGTTGACTGAAGAAATCCAGACATGAAAGAAGATATCGCACCATCCGATTTCATTTAAAATGGACACAGCAGCTACAAGTATTACAAGTTAGAATAACATTTACTTTTAGAGACAAGGAAACGTGTTGACTGGAAGAGTACATGGAGTGGGGCTGTAAGTTATTATGAAAGCCCTACTTCTTGTCTTGAGTGATGATTAAATGATTGAGTTTACTTTCTTTTTTTTTTTTTAATTTTTTTTTCAACGTTTATTTATTTTTGGGACACAGAGAGACAGAGCATGAACGGGGGAGGGGCAGAGAGAGAGGGAGACACAGAATCGGAAACAGGCTCCAGGCTCTGAGCCATCAGCCCAGAGCCTGACGCGGGGCTCGAACTCCCAGACCGCGAGATCGTGACCTGGCTGAAGTCGGACGCCCAACCGATTGCGCCACCCAGGCGCCCCTGAGTTTACTTTCTAGGAAACCATCACATTATATATTTATGCCTTATATACGTTTCTGCATATATATTTCAAATATAAAATCTACATTTAACAATTCTGTCCAAACACATCATGCCCACAAATGGTATATCTCTTCAATTCTTTCCTTAAAAAAAATTCTCAAGCAGTGCAAACTCTACATGAAAATTTAAAAGCACTTTTAATAGCTCTTACACAGTGACACCATACTTCATGGTATAATTTATAATGAGAAATATCTTATTAAATGTGCTGGAGTCATTTAAAGAGTTCTCTGTCCCATTTTCCTCTCAGAAATAATATGCAAATGATAAGGGAAACGAGTTTGTTTTTTTTTTTTTTTTAATACAGGCTTAAAGTAAAAACATGATGGAAACATTGCGACTTTTACAATACTTAAAGGTGGACACCAGATGGAGGTGGTGTTAACTGCTTTGGAAGAGCAGCAGCAGGAGAAACATAACTGGCTACAGATGGAGGTACCTATGAAAGGCAATCCATTAAATTGTCCAGAAGCTTGCCTGTGTTCGAGTGTTGGAAGGCTGGGTACCCTAAGCAGCAGACTAAGGCCCAATTCTAAAGCAGGAAAGCTTTTAGAATCTCATAACCCCATTTTCACCCTTGCAGGAGTTGTGGATTTATTCTCTGAGATAGGTGACACCAGACACAGCTGAGAATAGGATAAGGCACTGGTATGATAAAGTAGGATATGTTAGAAATGCTCATTCAGAATTACACCTTCCTGCACCATTGAAAAACAACAGACACTTAGAATGTTATGATAGGCAGAAATCATAAGATGACCCCCAGGGATGCACATCCAGTAACCTCCTTGCGTAGGAACAGACCTGTGAATAAGATATCACTCCCATGATTACATTGCAAAGGTGAAAGGAATTTTGCAGATGTAAATCCCTAATCAGCTGATTTGGGATGAATCAAAGAGAGATTATCCAGGATAGGCCTGAATTTATTAGATGAATTTTATCCAAGGTGGCTTAGTCATTCCCTGAAGTTCTGAGATGCTCTTCGACTGGCTTTGAAGTAAACAGTCCTGGTATTAATAGCCCATGAGAAAAGGCAGCTCTGAGAGCTGAGGGCCTAGGATATTCAACTGCAAGGAAATAAATTCTGCCAGCAATCTGAGTGAACCTGGAAGAGAACTTTAAGCTCCACGTGAGAACTCAGTCTGACCAATATCTTGAAAGCAGTCCTGGAGACTATGAACAGAGGATCCAGCATATCTATTCCCAGACTCCTGAGCCACAGAAACTGTGAGATGATAATATGTTTTGTCTGAACCACTAAATTTGTAATAGTTTTTTATGCAGAAATAGAAAAAAAAATGGGATCTCTTAGGCAGGGGACTGAAGAATCATTCTCTAGGTGAAGAAAAGCACTCTAGAGAAATCAAGGCAATAACTAAACTTTGAAAGTCCACAATGAAACAGCTGCCTCATTGAATAATTGACTTATGGTGATGTCCACTAGTTGGCATCCCATTGATAAGTCAAAACTCAATAAATCAAGAGCTCCCAGAAGTATACTGTTTAAAATAACAAAGTATGTAACATAAGAAATATTAAAGTTTGGAAGAGGCTGTCCTGAGGACCCATCATAGAGTTAGGAAGGGAAAGAGTAAGGCATTGCTGCTACTATTAACATCTTTTTAACACTATTTAGTTTTTGAAAATATGTGCAAATATCACCTTGATGAAAATAGAAATTAGATTTAAAATATCTAATAGTATGGGTATGACCTCTTTGTCTAAAGTAAATTATGTGTTTTCCTCAATGTTACTACTCATTACAGCACACTAAGTGGCCCCTGAGGGCTGAAAGAGTTAATGTACCCCTCTTAAGTATCTGAAATCAAGGAAAAGCTGAGTCACTAGGGGGCCACTGGCCCATTAGGCAGAAGAAAAGATTACCAAGTAAATATCTAAAAATCAAAAAGAGAAAAAGAGGAAGGGAGTTTATATAATCTTAGTGAGATTAATAAATTATATGATGGACCAAACGGGTACCTATAACTTTTAGATATTAAAAATCCTGTTTGGGGGGTGCCTGGGTGGCGCAGTCGGTTAAGCGTCCGACTTCAGCCAGGTCACGATCTCGCGGTCCGTGAGTTCGAGCCCCGCATCGGGCTCTGGGCTGATGGCTCAGAGCCTGGAGCCTGTTTCTGATTCTGTGTCTCCCTCTCTCTCTGTCCCTCCCCCATTCATGCTCTGTCTCTCTCTGTCCCAAAAAATAAATAAAAACGTTGAAAAGAAAAAAAAAAATTTAATAAAAAAAAAAAATCCTGTTTGGAAATTCTGATTTCTACCACAAAGACAGAGAGATGCATGATGTCTAGCCTAAACAGCATTGTGATTTTCCTGACCTTTTAAATAACCTTTTATTATCTCTGTTGAAACTTGTAAACAGTTATAAGAGTTGCAAATGGGCCAAAATTAGAATTAAAAAGAAAAAAAAAACAAAGAAAATCCAAGACAATCATGGATAAGAGAAGATATATCCAATTGTTGTTTGTTTTACATAACCACTATTAAATGTTAAACTTAAAATTTATAGGCAATCCCATTAAGTTAATTTATTTAACGATACTGGGAACTATGTTTAAAATCAATGGCATTTCAAAAAGAAAAAAATATATATATGCTTTCTATTATTATTTTTTTTTTCAACGTTTATTTATTTTTGGGACAGAGAGAGACAGAGCATGAACGGGGGAGGGGCAGAGAGAGAAGGAGACACAGAATCGGAAACAGGCTCCAGGCTCTGAGCCATCAGCCCAGAGCCTGACGCGGGGCTCAAACTCCCGGACCGCGAGATCGTGACCTGGCTGAAGTCGGACGCCTAACCGACTGCGCCACCCAGGCGCCCCTATGCTTTCTATTATTTGACAGTAATATATAGAACAGAAAACATACAATTATGGGACAAATCTGACCTTCTGTTTCCTTGAAACATCAGAAGACAAACCAATAAACTTTAAATACTTCATTTTCTGAAAATAAGAGATGTCCTACACAGACTAGGTTTTTATTTTGTCTCTGTATCTAATTTGTTTTCAGGCTTTAAAGTCATATAATCTTTCTCATTCAAAATATTCAACTGTTAAGCAAATAGGAGAGAGAAAAACTGTTTTTGACGATGAGATCTTAGCACTGAAACTCTTAGATGGGAAGTGGTGACTATGCAGGAGGTAATAGCAATGCTCAGTTAGGGTAGGTAGGTCTCCACCTCCCAACCCCGCTCTACCTTGAAACCAGAGGTTACTATGGAAGCCTAATGGGTTAGATTTTTAGGTAACAGCTGATTTACTGGTAAAATGTTCAAGATAATATATCAAGTCCTGTCAGCTCTGATTTCTCTTCTCTGTTAAAATTTAATGAACTTAAACTAAAAGTGATCTTTTCCTTTCTCTAATGTGCCACTTTATCTGCTTGCATAAAATATTAAAGCTACTAAAAAAATATTACAAGTTAAAAAACATTAACTTGGCAGTAAATTAATATTAACTAATGTAAATAACAATAACAACAGAAATGTTGAATCGCAAATGCAAGTCACAGTATCTGCTATGGACTAAATGTTTGTAGTCCCCCCCCCTCCCACCCCAATTCATATGTTGAATCCCTAATCCCTAGTGTGATGGTGTTTGGAGGTGAGGCCTCTCCCAGATAATTAGAGTTAGATTAGGTTTTGAGGGTAGGACCCACATGATGGGATTAATGTCCTTATGAAAAGAAAAAGAGACACAAGATCTCTCTCACACACATGCAAAGTAAGGCCTTGTGAGCAGACAGCAAGAAGGCAGCCATTTACAAGCCAGGAAAGGGGTTTTTACCAGACATGAATCAGCTGGTACCTTATTCTTGGACTTCCTGCCCTCCAGGACTGTGAGAAATCATTTCTGTTTTTCAAGCCACTGGGTCTGTGGCATTTTGTTATAGAATCTGAAGCTAAGACAGTATCCTACATGATTATTTAAGTCCAAATCTGGCTTCAAACTTCCTAGCAAACAGCAAAATGATTCAGTAGCATAAATTGTATTTTCTGTTGTCAAAGAAAAATTGCACCAGATGCAGTTAAACAGTCAAGGAAGATTTTATTCAGAATTATTGCAATAGGGAGAGAAATTGAACTCAACTCTGCTGAAACAAAAGCAGAAAGATTTTTAGGTGTTGGGTTGAGACAGTGGACACATACCGGAGCAAGTCAATGAGGAGGTCAATGTGATTAAGCCATCTATATTTGCTAATGGGCACTAAATGAAATTAGACTCCTAATGATTTCAAACATTTGGCATTTCAAAGAGATAGCTCCCAGATTTTTGAGAAAGACTTTCTTGGGCTGTAAAACTGGTAAGAAACCCCATACATATCAAAGGGCAGAGAAACAATTTTTAACTGTAAGTTTTCTAAAGCAAATGCTATAAGGAAAGGGAGGTCAGGAGCCTATCTTCAGGAAAAATCCTGTCTAAAGTTTAGTCAAGCTGAGGGGAACTTTAAGCTTATCTTGGGCACTGTGAACAATATTAACATAATTATTCTTAATGGTAAAGGAAAGTTTATAGCAGTATCCATTTCTGAAAAAAAATTTCTTATGTAGATTTCAAGGAATCATTGTCATCCACAAAAAGGATACATTTATTTTTATGTCAGAATTGCATGTGAATAAGAAAATCAATAATAAATATAAACTTTATCCTACAATATTAAATGTATACAGTCTTTAGAGGGAGAATTATGAACTTCCAAAAACAGATTAAAAACTACCAGAATTAGTAAAAAGAAATAGAACATACTTTTGATTTGGTGAATCAGTCATTGAAACAGAATAACAGAATAATGCCACTGCATCATTTCATTGTAGCTCAGTCTTCATCTCTAAGCCTTGTTAATATAAGGAAAGATCTCTCCAGTCCCAAAGCCTCTGGTTTCCTATTTATCATCTGTAATTAGAGTAAATTATAATGTATCTAGAAATGTCTTAAAACTAATGATATGTGGGGTTTTCATTCTATTTAAAAGTAAATATTCTGGCCTGTTACCATTACTTTAAATCAGTAGAACAGATTAAAAACTTATCCTAAGCAATAATGTGTACACAATTACTGTTTTGATCTTCATAGTAACATTTAAAGTGGACAGTTCATGTATCACCATATCCATTTTACTGTCACATATGTAGGATTCAGAGAAATAAAAGATTACTTTCAGTGATGTACTAACCTCGAAGAGGAGGGATAAGAAAAAATGAAATGACAGTACCTAAAACAAAGTTAGGAAGAAAGGTGATGGTTATAAAAGTCTCTTTTCTGTTTGGTCACTAAGACTTAATAAGTAGACTTTTATATCCTTTTTTATTGCTTGCTTTTTAAAGAATACTTAAATCATCCCAAACCTGAAGACGGACGAGAGATAACGGAATCAGGCTATGTTTGTAAATGTTCTCATTTTTACCAGAAATGTTCTACAACCAAGAAAATAACCAACTTGTGCCAGTCCACCATTGGATAGCTGAAGTAGGTGGAATATTTATATCAAACAATGTGAAAATAAAACACCGGATATAAAATAAGCATAGAACACTCAATGCAATGACCTGTAGTTAATAAAAAACGATAATTTCTAATTATAAGTGATCAGGAAATTATTAATAAAGTTATTAGCAAAGGAATAAGACCATTTAGGATGTTAGATTTCACTATGCAGACATGAATTGATGGCATTTAATGTGTCATAAATATAGATACAGACATGGGAAAGGTGAAAATTTACTGGAGAAAATGAAAATAAGACAAACATATTATGTATTTCTTGAATATATGGATAAATTTATTAGAAGCAAATACAAGCTTACTATTATTCAAAATCTATAAAGAACTTATCAAACTCAACACCCAAAAGACAAATAAAGCAGTTAGGAAATGGGCAGAAGACATGAACAGATACTTTTCCAAAGATGACATCCAGATGGCTAACAGACACATGAAAAGATGCTCAACATCACTCATCATCAGGGAAATACAATTCAAAACCACCATGAGATATCACCTCACACCTGTCAGAATGACTAAAATTAACAATGCAAAAAACATCAGGTGTTGGTGAGGATACAGAGAAAAGGGAACACTCTTGTGCTGTTCGTGGGAATGCAAACTATTGCATCCACTCTGGAGAACAGTATGGAGGTTTCTCAAAAAATAAAAATAAAAACAAAAATAGAACTACCCTACCATCCAACAATTACACTATTAATTATTTACTCAAAGGATACAGAAATACTGATTCAAAGGGGTATGCATCCCAATGTTTATAGCAGCATTATCAACAATTGCCAAACTATGGAGAGAGCCCAAATGTCCATTGACTGATGAGTAGATAGAGAAGATGTGGTGTGTGTGTGTGTGTGTGTGTGTGTGTATAATGTAATAGTACTCCACAGTCAGAAGAATGAAATCTTACCTTGTGCAATGATGTGGATGGAGGTAGAGTTTATTATGCTAAGAAAAATAATCAGAGAAAGACAAATACCATATGATTTCACTCATATGTGGAATTTAAGAAACAAAACAGATGAACATATGGGAAGTGGGGGAATAAAAGAGAAGAGAGGAAAAAAAAACACAAGAGACTATTAATGATAGAGAACAAATTATGGGTTGATGGAGGGACATGGGTGCGAGATGGGCTAGATGGGTGATGGGTACCAAGGAGGGCATTTGTTGTGATGAGTACTGGGTATTGTATCTAAGTGATGAATCACTGAATTCTACTCCTGAAACCAATATTGCACTGTATGTCAACTAAAATTAAAAAAACAAACAAAACAAATACAAGCTTAGTAAAGTAGAGGAGAAACACACACATATAACCATATACATACATACCACACACAATCTAGAAGATGTCATAACAACTAAATAGTTGATTGGATTTACAGAATGTGGAGAAAAGGAAAATAAGAACACCCAATAGAGAGTAGGTGTTTTGAAGAAGATGCAGAAAAGATAAATGAAAACAAAAACAAAAACAAAAAACCTTGGATTCTAAATAAAGTATTTAAGATTAAGTAAAGCACAGATTTAAACTTGGTCAAATATAAACCTTTGCCCCAGAACCCAAACAAGTACTTAATAAATCACCTTCTTATCCACACTTATTTTAATCAGTATATATTTTTAAATGTTTACACTTATGTCACATATCCTATGAACCATACAAATTTATGTTTGTGAAATGTTAAGTTCCTTGTTAAAACTACATATAATATGCAGACAAAAAGAATCTAACACTGAAATCCACTGACATCTGAAATTCACCAAAATAAAAATAAATCTACCTTCCAAAGCTAAAGGCATATAGTAAAGATTTCCTTAAAATTTAACATATAATTAAAATAGGTGGTAACTAAAAATATAAAAAAAATCTTCCTTCTAAAACTGACCACTGTCTAGCCATTTATTTTTGAATAATTTATTTGCTTTTTGTTAATTTTTAAGAATTGAAAAGAAAGCACAGAGAATTTCAGTATACTTTTGCCCATCTTTCACTAATGTTAATATTTTAAATTATGACATAAAGTTATCAAACCAAAAAAAATGTTGGAACAATACTACGAAATTACAGAATTTATTCCCATTGCAGTTTTTTTTTTTACTAAAATCCTTTATTCTGCTTATAGAATTACAACTTGAAAAGAATTTTTTGCTGGGTTTCATTTTACTCCTCAGCACTTTAGAGATGGCCCCATCATATTCTGGCTTGTATGGTTTACGACAAGAAGTCTGCTTGCAAGAAATCTGCTATAATACTTATCTTTGTTCCTCTCTAATGTGTCTTTCCTCTCTGCACTTCATTCTCAGAAATTTCTATGTGATATGTGTAAGGTTTTTTGTTTGTTTAATTGTTTAATTATCTATTCTTGATGCTCTCTGTGAATTTGATCTATGCATTGGGAGTTGTCATTAGATGTAGAAAATTCTTGGCCATTATTTATGCAAATGTTTCATCTCCCCTGTTTTTCTTTTTTCTGTATTCTAATTATATGTTTCTTGATGGATGATAGTCTTGGGTGCACTGTTTATTTGTTTTTAACTTTTTTTTCTTTTTGTGTTTCAGTTTACTAATTTCTACTGACCTACCTTTAAGTTCATTAATTCATTCCTCAGTTGTATTT
Source organism: Lynx rufus (assembly GCF_022079265.1). Lineage (NCBI taxonomy): Eukaryota > Metazoa > Chordata > Mammalia > Carnivora > Felidae > Lynx > Lynx rufus. Next base: position 52,815,360 of record NW_025814878.1, on the reverse strand, counting down.
AATCTATTGATGAGGTAAGCCCACCAAACGAATTATTTTTCTCTATTACTGATTCTTCATGTGGCATTTCCATTTCATTCTTTACTATAGTTTTTATTTCTCTGATGAAATTACTCACATGACCTTTCATACTGTTCATCATTTTCTTTAGTCTTTAATATTTTAAACATTTAAGTTCTCTGTAAGCTAGTTCCAATAGATGTGTCATATCTGACTCTAATTCTCATAACTGGTTTGTCTCTTGGAAATGTGTTGTTTTTCCTTACCTTTTGTGTGTCTTATAATTTTGTTGTTGAAAACTAGATATATTGAGTGGAACCGTGAATGCTTGATACTCAGTTTTTAGGCTGGAAATGTGAACATGTTCCCTTGTGCTATGTCTTTAGTATGAGGATTTGAGTTAATTTAATTAGGAGTTAAGTTGGGTTTGAGGTTTGTTCAATATGGTAATGCTCAGTGCACCACAGGTTTCTAATGCTTCTAGAAATACATTGTGTCAAGATAGGGGCTGGTATCATAATAGGTTTTTGTTTGTTTTTACTGTTGTTTTCATCTCTTTGATGTACTACCCTTGGCTTTAGGTCTTTGCATTGCTTTTCAGACAGCTTTCTTTACATTCTCTTATCTCTCCCCTGTATTTCTCTCAATATTATTTTGCTGTTTTTTGTTACCTAAACTTGTTAGTCTAATGGAGAAGGGTAAAGAATTACAGATACCTTCTTTGTTGTTATTATTTACTGAGGGTCAATCTTTGGAAGGTACCATTTCCTGTGTCTCCCTGTGTGGCTTCCTCAGCATGTCTGTCCCTCTCCCTGCTGTAGCTCTAAGTCTAGTACATGCTCCTGCCCCTACCTTAGGTACGTTATTTTCTGTTCTCTTCTACATGTTCAGATAGTTTTTCACCAGAAAGGGTTACAGTATAATTTATTCATTCCCCTATAGATAAAGACTTGTTTCATAAGTAAGACAGGAGAGAAGTACCCTTGCGGAATTTCATGGCCCTCCCCCTGTGGCTGCTTTCCTACTCCCATAAATCCACGCCACACATAAACACTTACTTAAAATTTTCACTAATGTTCCCCAGGAAGCACAGCCTCTAATTTCTGCAGCATCCCAGGCTGCTCAATCTCTTGTAATGCTCAGCTGACCTACACCAATTCATCAAGCATTCTTTCTGAATTCTTCTACTGGCCTCTCATTGCATTCGATCTAGGGATCCCATGTAAGGATATGCTTTTTCTCTTTTATGTGGGCATAAGTTTATATTGAGGTTTTAGGCCAGTTGGTTACCCTGCCACTTATGCTTCTGATTCTAGAAGCTTCTTGAATTTATAATTTATTGTTTCTTATTCCTTGTAAGAGGCAGAGAAACACAATTCACTAGTTCAGAAGACTGGGGATAGTAAAGCATAAATAATCAAGGCTGAGCTCTAGTCCCAAAGATTACAGTGAGGAATTAATTTTAGCATACTGGCAAAACATATATGATAAAGATGAAATTTTTGTTGTTAAACAATGTTTAAATAAATATATTCAGGAAATTGATCATTATATAGTTACAATTAATGTCTGAACTCAAGTTGTGTTTTAATTGGACTAAATGTTAATTTTACTTATGCATCTCATTCTTTGTGTTTAAGGATTTTTGACATGTGCTTTATGGTATATTAAATCACTTCTTTATTTGAAATAACTATCTTGCCACAATTTAAGAGTTCTGGAAATATTTGAGAAATTAAAATCAAAAGTAGTGAAATAAACAGGAAATATTCCAGGTCCAACAGAGAGAAACTTATTTCTGTAGATTTTCTCTTCAAACTTCAACAGGAAGATATTTAATAAGGGGAAATCTCAGGATTTTAATCCCAACACAGTCACATAGCTCTACATGATTAGTAATGTATTCAATCTACAATTTTATACATCCTAGTTTTAGATAAATGCGAATGTCATTATTTGCAACAAAGTGTCTGAGATTATGTAGTATCTTTTTTTTCTTTTTTCTTGAGAGAGAGAGAGAGAGAGAGAGAGAGAGAGAGAGAGAGAGAGAGGAAGGGGCTGAGAGAGAGAAGGAGGGAGAGAATCTTAAGCAGGTTCCAAGGTTGGCACAGAGCCTGACGCAGGGCTGGTTCAGGACCCCTGAGATCATGCCCAAAGCCAAAATCAAGAGTTAGATGCTTAACTGAATGAGCCACCCAGCTGTCCCGGGATTGTGTGGTTTCAAATGCACATTCAGATGAAATAACTTTTGGAGTGCCTGGCTGGCTCAGTTGGAAGAGCATGTGACTCTTGCTCTCAGTGTACTGAGTTCAAGTCCCACGTTGGGTCTCGAGATTATTTAAAAATAAAATATTTAGGAGCACCTGGGTGGCTCAGTCAGTTAAGTGTCCTACTTCGGCTCAGGTATGATCTCACGGTTCGTGGGTTCATGCCCCACGTTAGACTCTGTGCTGACATCTCAGAGCCTGCAGCCTGCTGTAGATTCTGTGTCTCCCTCTCTCTCTGCCCCTTCCCTGCATGCACTCTGTCTGCCTCTCTTTCTCACAAAAAAAAAAAAATAATAAAATAAAATAAAATAAAATAAAATAAAGTAAAATAACATAGCATAACAAAATAAACATTAAAAATAAAATAAAATAAAATAATAAAATCTTTTTAAAAAGATGAAAAAAATGAAACTTTTACATAAGTACAAATAGGTTTTTCATTTCTGATGATTACCTATAAAGCAGGATTTTAATTAAACTGGCTATTAAACCAATTATTTTATTGATGAAATAATAAAATTAAATAATAAAACTATAATCAAATAAAAATATAATATGTGACACTGAAAGTCAGTATCACCTTTTTAAATTTTATGTTAGATAAATTAAGAACATGTTTTGAACAGCTTCCATTTAATATTTGGAATATTTTTGCATTTTAGAACTTCAATTCATAGGATTCACAAACTCTCCCTGTTAGCATTTAAACACGACACAAATACATCATTAAGAGAACATAAATTAACACTTATTAAATGCATTTCAAAATATACATGAATTCAGCCTCTTTGCACTTAAATAGCTTTGAAATTAATTTTATGTGATTTTAATACTTTTTCTTTGAAGTCCAATTTATATAAAATAAGATACTGCTATTATATAATCTTTTGTATAGACATTTTAGATTACAAATCATAAAGACAAGGACTTTTTTTAATGATTAGTGTGTTAAGAATATTTATTATCACAAGATATAAAATTTAAAAAAAAGAATTGTCTAGCATACACTGAAATGATCTTTCCATCTGTTAATATATTTGATAATATAAAGCATTCTTATATTCCTACATTTATCCAAGGCAAGATTTTTTTTTCCTTTGATACATCAGAAGCCCATTGTCTTCTTTTACTGGTGATATTTCATAGTTTTAGGAGTTTCAAATAATGCTAAAAAGAGGTGGGCAATGTTTCATTTATTCTGAGGAAGTCGGAATCAAAAATATATTTTTAAACTTGATTAAAAAAAAGTTCATGAATTAAAGAAATGTTTTCATTTGGATCTTTTTAAGTCTATGCGACAGAGTTAATTAAAGAAATAATCCATGATTCTGTAGAATATTAATTATTGCAAACAGCAAAACAGGTAAAAGAAACTGATACACACACACACACACACACAAGTATACTTACATTCGTGGAAAAAATAACATTTATGTTGTTCAGAAAAACTATATGTACTCTATTTTCAAATATAAATATTTATGGCTCATATTATTTGATCAATTATTAATATTATAATTAATATTACAAAAGTCCTTCAAGAGGGCATTCATATTCTAGTGTGAACTGAAACACTATACAATTTTCAACCTTTTAATATTAATTAATAAATGAATATTTAATAGATACATTTTTCAATATTACATTGTATGACAAATATGTATCATTTTTTGTATCATTTTTCATAGTGCCAGTCACTATAAACACACATATATAAATGCACTTTGAGAAAGTGTTACCCAAAGTATTAAAAAGCTATGTGTCAGTGGAGATGCACTAGCATAAGGGGCAGTGATACATTTAAAATTCACTGGCAACTTTTCAATTTAAATAACTGAAGACAATGTAACCAAGTTACAAGCACACTCACCACTTTTGTTCTATATCCAGTAATCTCCCCCCTTTTGACTGTATAAACAATAAAATCATACATGAGCAATCTAATTAGTTAATAATGATTCTCAAATTTTCAAGAGTTCCATTTATCAATTTTGAGAATTTTCATAAGTCCAATTTAATAATGTCATATAAAGTTTATAATGCAATTTTCAATTAGATTCTTAAGCTAAAGGAGATCAAATTATGATCTATGTGTAGGATTGTCTTATTCTTTCTATTCAGTAATTGCATCTTAATTCTTCTATTCCATTTATAATTCCCGGTGATTTGGGTCTTATTTCGAAGTAATCTACAAATCACTTTCCTTCCTTCTTGCATTTTTAGGCTCTTTCTCCCCCACCCCTAATCAATTTATTTTGCTCTTAGTAATCCAGACCCTGCAGTGTCATTTGTTCCCAGCAGTGCCATTTGTTCCAAATGATTTTTTTCATTATGAATTTTAATATATTAACTATACTTTCATCTTATCCATGAATAATTTTCTCAATAATGCTGTCTCTCAAAATATATTTCACGCATTTAGTAGAGTCAAGATAGTTGTACTTATGACTAATTCCAAAAAAAAGTTATCTTCTAATTTGAAACTATATTAAATGAAAAGTGAACCAAGAGGGAAAAATATAAGCATAATGTTCATTCCTAAACAACAGCATTTATTTTCAAAATTATGATGTACAGTGGTGCTGAAAACATACAGAGAAGAGTAAAACATCCCTGAAGGTATAAAGGTATAAGGTAGGAAAGGAAGGGGGACTCACATGAAGGTAAATCCTTTGTGTGTGGAGATGAAAAGGACCACATGGTTTGGTGACAGGAGCACTCATATAAACAATCCCTTTCAGTTAATCAGCGTTAAATACAGACAGAAACCATTGCAATGCAGAACACTATGGCTCTACTAAGGAAATGAAGTTCACCATGGAGTAGGGAACCATGAAGCTAGCTGAATGTATGCACCCTTCATCCACAGGAGATCTCTGCAAATAGCAGAGAATCCAATTGATTCCATGACCAGTGATAAACATGAATCTGACTGAGCATACATAAAATGATAGAGGACAGACAGACAGAGAAATTGATATATTTATCTATTTCCCTGTGTAAAGGAAAAGACAAATGAGGAATATAATAGATGAGATAAAATGTGACAAAATCAATGGAAAAATATGAGCTATTGAAGCTCAAAAAATATTAGAAAAATAGATGAATTATAAATTAACACAAAAGAAAATAACCATTGAGTAAAATACATGTGACATGGATATATGAATGAGAAAAACTAACAAAAACAAAGGGAATTGAAGAAATTTTAAATAAAGTTTCATAAGAGTGGGAAAAATAGTTTCTACAACTTCTAAATTGTGGATTTCCCAAATACAGAATGGATAACAATGGAAAAAAAATATACGTATAACTTAACTGATGAAGATTTTTCTTTCTGAAATAAAGAAGTGAAATGTATATTTTGAAAGAATACAGCATGTGCCGGAGAAAAATGTAGTTCAGATTGAAATTTATCCCCATGAAGTTACTGCACTGTAACAGTATTAAAAATGTTTAATTATAGTACATATAAATATGTATTTATTTGATGCTACTTTTATTCAAATAACCTGATTTTGTACAAATAAAGGCCATGGGAATTCAAGGAATTGGATAGCTACAAATAATGTTGTGAGTTTCCTTTAGTGGTTCTGCTTGAAAATGCTGGATTTCTCAGGGGCTGGCCCTGGGCACTCTTCTCTCCTACCACATTTTCTTACTAAGCAATATCATGACTTCTCAGAGATTTAAATACTATCTTTACGTAGATGACTTCCAAATTCATATCCTCAACTAAAACTTTTCCTCTGAGCTCAAAATCTGAATATACAAATGACTACTTGTTATCTCCAATCAGATGCGTCCCCCAAATCATAATTGAGTTATCACAAGTATAACAAATATAAAACAGAAATCTTGATTTTTTTTTCCCTCCAACCTCTTTCCTGCTTCATGTCTCCCCCATCAAGTTAAATACTGTCACTGTCCATTCAGGCAAGAAACCCAACTATTATCCACAAGTCCTAACATTGTCTCACCATGTATTCATCAGAATAAATAGTAATGTTTTGTGTCACGAGCTTAAATGTATCACAGAGTTTTGTGTCAGATAGTGGAGTGAGGTGAGAGATTAAGGCTTATTTTATGTGTCTCCAGAGGAAAGAATTAATGGTTGGAAATTATAGTGGAGTGGGCTTTGGCTCATTGGGATTAAAATTTACATAAGTGAGCAATGTCAAAAATAGTGTTTTTGTCCTGATTCTATTTTAAAGTATAATTTAAGTTCTACCTCCTTTTCCTCTTCATTACTACTGCCTACTTCATGCAAGACTTTCAGCCTGCATCATTACACAAAACAACCTCTCTCCCAACTTCCACACTTGCTCCTCTCTGGTCCAGTATTAGACAGTAATAAATGAACCTTCTAAAATCTCAATCAAGTCACCTCACTCTCTACTAATTAAAAATTTTCAGTGCCTTCTCATTGCACTTTACTTAAAGTCAAATCGTACTTCTTACGGCTCATTATAGGGTCTTATTACTGCATATTTTCACAAACTTCATTTTGTCCACTCTCAACGTCTCTTACTTATCAGAAATCATGTTGAGCTTCATTAAGTATTTTGGACACAGGAAGAATTATGCCTGGAATATGTTCTGTATCCTTTTTATGTAATTAGCTTCTTCTCTTTCTTCATCTCCAGCTCAAATGTCATTTTCTTGAGATTTCCCCTGACCAACTAATAAAAATCTATGTTCTCAGCCTCTTTTTTTTCATCTTGGCACTGGTTATAACTTGCAATTGTTTCAAGTTATATCATTGTATGATTGATATATGCTCTACATTCATATCATTGTATGATATATGCTCTACATTCTTACTTCCACCACTGGAAGATGAGCTTTTTAGTAGAAAACTAGTGATATCATGTTCACTTTTGTATCCCTAGCACATTTGTGGCTGAAAAAATCCAGGAAGAAGCTTTAAATAGGCATAGATATAAATACTGTTTTAGAAAGAGGAAAACATCACGTCAGCTAACGTATCACATCTATAATCAAGGTAATTCACTAGCGTGATGTAAGTGGATCATATATGTATACGTAAGATCATATATGCATATGTAAGTGGATAAGGTCTTATGAAGACTCTTAGGTCCACTAAATTAATTTTCTTACTTGTTTCTTGGGAACACTAACCTGTTCAATTCTGATTTTCTATAAATCCCAAATAAAGGGAATTTGTCTTAAACATAATCAGAATAGCTGTTACACAGAGGAAATTCATCTACCCTTTGCTCCAGATGCCTTAGGTCATCAACAATTTCTCTATGCAAACCTCATGAGATTTTTCTTCACCATGCACACCTGTTGATTTTCCTTATGTAGGAAAATACTTTGGTTTCTAAGGACTGCCTTCTGAAAGTGAAGAACAGTCCCTTTAGCAATGGTACATTTAGTAATAGTTCTCTCAGTTTTTCTAAACAGCCCCATCATTTTTAAGCATGTAGATAACTTGAGGTGAAAGTAGAAAAAAAATTGGACAGGGTGAATATAAAAACAATTAATTCATTACACAGACCTAACGAAACCTGACAAATTCCTTATTCAATTACTGTAAAGGTTTTTCCTTCTTATCAGCTCCTTTGTCCCACCTTACTACAGCTTCCATAAAAGGACATGTCCCTGGGAAAGTGACCAGAGTTGTGAGTGGTTTGAAAGGTGGCACTCGTAGGGGACTGAAATTGAGAGACAGTAGGAGAAATTACATGATAGCAAAAGATTTTCTAATGTGCGTGAGTGTGCAGAGAGATCAAGAGGCATATATATGTATAGAATTATTTTTACTACACATACATACAAAATACTTGAAAAAAACTTGCAATTAAAACACAACTAGTGGGGGCACCTGGGTGGCTTAGTCAGTGAAGCCTCTGACTCTTTATTTCAGCCCAGGTCACGATCTCATAGTTCCTGAGTTCAGGCCACACATTGGGCTCTGTGCTGACATTGTAGATCCTGCTTCAGATTCTCTCCCTCTCTGCCCCTCCCTGCTCATGTTCACTCTCTTAAAATTAAAAAAAAAACACAAAAAACATTAAAAAAACACAACTAGGATAGTAAATGATAAAATACAAAATACCTAACACAGAAGAGAAAGAGAAGGAAAGAAAAAAAGTACTTCAGAAAATATTGGATGATACATTACAACTGCTTATGGAAAGGGAAACGTAGTTGAACTTGGCCAAAAATATTCATCAGAATAAGACATATTTTCCCCATGCCATGATGCTTTAAAAGGAGTTTCGTCTTATTTTGCGTGTCTCCAAAGAAGAGGATCACTGATTGTAATTTACAGGGAGGCAGGATTTAGCCCATTTGGATGAAGCCCTGCATAACTCAGCACTGTCCAAAAAAGGATGAGTGGATACACACAGTACAGGGTTTACCTTAGTTAGAAAAATTCAGGTCTGAAAAGAACACTGCCTTCTTGGCATGAAGAAGGAATTCCTACATTGGGAGAGATATTAGAAATGTTAGAATAAATGATGTTTTCCATGTTTTATTTCTCTGTTTCTTAGCTTACTACTCAGCTTTCTTAGTAAATCCTATTCCTTCCTTTCAGAATATGCATTCAGTATTAATAAATCCATACACTTAGGCTGTCTTTTTTATACAGAATTTGAAGTACAAATAGATATTATATAGAGTAATAAGGCACAAAATACTGCATACCATTAACCTAGGAACATTAGAGGTATCTTTGGTGAATAACAAAACAGTTTTGATTGCCCTTTTCAGCACAGATTGTATGATCTGTGTAAAGTAATCAAACAATGAATTCACTTAAAGCCATTGTAAGCAAAAGAAAACCTCAAGCAAAGGAAAGATTTTAAGTGTTTATAGCAGGATGTAATTTGGCTACAAGGTATTGTCTCCTAATTTAGTTAAGATAGGAAATACCTTATTTTTAAAATACATCTCTCTTTTCATTATATTTTTAAATAGAGTTCTCCCAGTAATACTTTATAAACTTTCACTGAGATAGTTTTCACCTAGTATTTATATACACCATTCAGGAGCACTTTTCCTTTGTACGTTTCAAGGGAAAAAAATACAAACACATGCCTAATCATGTATAAAAATCAAAATCCAGGACTGTAAAAGCAAAGTATCTGTTTTTATTAAGTTACAAAATAATCTTAAATAATTGGATGCAATTAAAGAAATCATAGGATATGCAAGGTAGGTTGAGTTAAAGAAAATGTTTAGTCTAGCTCGTTGTCCCTAAGAGGAACAAAAGCAATCTTATTAATTATAATTCTCTGATTGATCCTGAAACATTTTTAAGGGATATATTTAAATTATCATATCTGGTTAGCCTGTTCTACTAATACGTGTTGATGGTCAACTTTGAGATGTGTACTCAACCTACTGGACTGCTAAGGAATTTCTAACAAAATTTGGGATCCACACATAATCACATCACTGCAAAGGCCTCCTGGGTCAAATTCTTTTTAGGGAACGAAGTTTGATATGTCCCACTTGTCATTTCTGCCTATGTTCTAGCTACACTAGACATTTTTCAGACCACAGAAATGCCAAGTTATTGATATATCTGAATTTTGCACTTGATTTTAGCCAAAAGGCCGAGAAGCGATGATATCTCAGAATTTAGGAGCAAATTTCACACTGTGACCAGAAAGAGCTACCATCTTCCTCCCTCACGGGGCAAATAACTATTTACCTATCAAGATTCAGGTCAAGTCACTTTTTTGATAAAACTTTTCCTGATATGTGGCTCAATAGAAATTCCCTTCTCTGTTAGCTACAAGTTTTTAAAGAGTTTTTAAGAGTTAAGAGTTAAAGTTGAGCGATTGATGCAAAACACCAAAAGACACATGCAACGCCAAGAGACATGCAGAGTTTCTTTAATGAAGGTAAAGGTTTTTACTCATTTACCCACAGGCACCCACACAGAGTGGGAAGCACAGTTGTTTATCTGATTAGGATGCAATCTTCCTGTGCCTACAAATCCCTATAGAGAGGTTAAAATAGAAATTGTCTCACTTCAGGCAGGAATCACGGTGGGGCCTTCCCAAATCTTTCTCTGCCACTCTCAGAGGTATGTTTATCTTCCTGATTCATTTGAAATGTTAGAAAACTCTGGCCACGTGCCTACCCTCTCAACTGGCTGCATGCTGTTATAACCCCAAATATTTAGTGAGACTTGTAGAGCTGTTGGGCAATTTCCCAGGAATAACATCCCTTTAACAGACTTTTGTTTCAGTTTTCCTGAATTCTGTTCCTGAAGTATCTTCCTGTATGACTCACAAAAATTTACTGTCTCACCTATGTAATTTATTGGATTTGTTTATTCATATATCTTTCTCTCCTATTAAATGTCCATCCCCCAAAGGCAAGATAGGATTTTTTTCTACACCAGTATCTATCAAAGTGATTAGCACATAAATATTATTATATTGGTTGCAATAAACCACAAAAACACATCATTACTTCTGCTTGCATTGTTTTAAGACTTCTATGTGTTTGAAGATATGTGATAATTTGCCATGATGGATTTCTATCTTGAATCCACCAGCAAAATAAATCAAAGTGCCCTTTACATATTTTTGACCCTAGTAATCACTCATCTTTCCTTACAACTCTTTATTCTCTTATTTTCAAAGAATTTGTAAATTCCCTTGTTTTCCAATTTTCTATAGCTTGCCCTTCACTTATAATTCTATAAATATACTTTCCTATCCTCTTTCTGCTGGCACTCTTTTAGCAAAAATTAAAGAAGTCACTCTATGGCTTCTAAAATTACTCTGACAGATGATTTACTAATTTTCAGATTCAATATCCATTTCTTTTTCATACTTTTGTTCTAAACTTAAGAACTAGCAAGTATTAACCTCTAGATCTCCTTACACCATCTAAAATTCAATTATCTAAAATAATACTCTCAAACACCAGACTCTATTTCTATTAATAAAATTATAATTAAAATTATAATTAATAAAATTATAAGTCATCCACAATAATTTATTCATTGTAACTACATACAAGGATTTGTTGTTTTCTCATATTGTTCAAAAATCCCTTTCTCTTCCTACTACATATATATATATATATATATATATATATATATATAAAATATGATAGAGAGCGCACACTCATGGGGGAGGGGCAAAGAGAGGCAGAGGATCCAAAGCCCACTCTGCGTTGACGGCAGAAAGCCTGATACGGGGCTCAAACTCAGGAGCCTTGACCTGAGGTGAAGTCAGACATTTAACCAACTGAGCCACCCAGGCGCCCCCTACTACTTCTATTTTAAGCTACTAACTTTTGTGGTAAATTGTTATTTGGTGACTCAAACTAATTTGTTATTCCCATAGAATTCATGTTAAAAGAGCTTAGTAAAAGAACACTTTGTATCTTTGGTCTGTGCTCAAGATAATTGCACTTTTTTTTATTACATGATAGCCTGGGCTTCCAAAAGAAAATGTGCCTACAAACAAGGTGAAAACTACATCACTTTTACAACCTAGCCTGAAATCTAGCAACATTTATTCTCTTGGTTACAAATAGGTAGCAAGGCTATTCAAGATTTAACAGGACAGGGCATAAATCCACAGGTTGATAGGAAAACTATAAAGGTCACTTGTTTAAAAAAAAAAAAAAAAAGCATGTGCCATGACAGAATTTGTTTTTACTATCAGTGAAAAGTATATTTTTGCCTCAGTCTGCTTGTTGGTCACAATTCATATCATTTCTGTATTAAAAGTATACTCAGTCTGTCCTCTAAAATCATCAAAATCTCAACTCTTTCCGTTAGCTCTAAAACTCTATGCCCAAAGATCAGATACTTTGTGATCTCTACCAGGTGGAAAGGTGGAAGAGATTCGTCAAGCTCAGCTCCTTTGGCAAGGTAAAAAGATAGGATATTGACCCTATCTCCAAATACTGTCAAATAAAGGATTCAGGCTTCAAGATATGAATTTTAAAGGGACACAATTCAATCCATAACACACTCATATTCATAATTCATTAGTCACTAATCCATAGTAATTCTAAAAATTCAGCCAGACTCATGCTCCCACTTTTTTTTTTTTTCCCAACGTTTATTTATTTTTGGGACAGAGAGAGACAGAGCATGAACGGGGGAGGGACAGAGAGAGAGGGAGACACAGAATCGGAAACAGGCTCCAGGCTCTGAGCCATCAGCCCAGAGCCCAACGTGGGGCTCGAACTCACGGACCGCGAGATTGTGACCTGGCTGAAGTCGGACGCTTAACCGACTGCACCACCCAGGCGCCCCTCATGCTCCCACTTCTTGATCAGGGCTTATCTGTGCTTTAGCAGAGTTCTCCATGTCTCCTGACTCTGTCTTTTGGGTTCTTGCTTCCACTTTCTGTATAATCCCGTTTTTATCTATATAAAGTAGCCCAGTCTGCTTAATTTTCTAAGTTGTTTCCTATCTAATAGGCTTCTTTTCATTGCAAACTCATTAACTCTTTCAGTTCAAAAATGATACAAATTCTTTGCAATGTTATGGACTTTCTGTGACTCAATTGATAATCTACTCTGTTTAAAAAAAAAAAAAAAGCAAGCCAGCAAACAAAACCACCCTGTTACCTGTAGCCATTGTGTCAAACTGGAAAAATAAAATATACTCCTCAAATCCAAGTTTATCTACAAACACATGACTTGACCTGACCAGAACACAGTATAAAAGGCTGTGCATATTCAACCAAACGAAGAGAAATCAATCTACAGGATGACAGAATCCAAATAGATTATTTCAAATACATGTGAATTATGAGAAAAGTCTTATATGCTAGATGCTATGTCTGACCACCCCAGAGCAGGGCACGTTAAACCAAAGGCATACGCAAGTCAAATTAGTGGTAAGTAGATACCTCAAACAATACATTTAATATCTGAGTAATCCTTTTTTTCTTTGTTTTGTTTTGTTTGTCTTTTTTTTTCTTTTAATATCTGAGTAATACTGTTGCAGAAAGGAGCATACGGTACAGGATAGAAAGGCAAAGAAAAGAAATGTATAAATCCCAACATAGACATCTAAATTTTCTAATTCCCATGATCTCAGGTTATACCACTGCATCTGTATTCCATAATTTTTTCATGTAGACATCAGTAACCATCTTTCTATTCTTAATTAGAGTAATTTTATATCTACTTTATAATCTCCAGATAAACTCTAACAAGAAAAATTTCCCAAACAGGATTGTCAAAAATATTTCAGCTTCGTTGGTCAGAATGACAACTTTTAAACTGAATTCAAAAGACTGCCAGACACATTATAGGAGTGAAATTCTAAATGAAAATAGCCTTTAAACTTACATTTAAAGGATCAGCCAAAATTTTATAATGAAATTATTAGTATTCCAAAACTTCATTTTATAAGAAAATAATACAAAAAAGTGAAACAAAACACACTTTAAAAAAGTAAAATTAGGGGCGCCTGGGTGGCGCAGTCGGTTAAGCGTCCGACTTCAGCCAGGTCACGATCTCGCTGTCCGGGAGTTCGAGCCCCGCGTCAGGCTCTGGGCTGATGGCTCAGAGCCTGGAGCCTGTTTCCGATTCTGTGTCTCCCTCTCTCTCTGCCCCTCCCCCATTCATGCTCTGTCTCTCTCTGTCCCAAAAATAAATAAACGTTGAAAAAAAAATTTTAAAAAGTAAAATTACATTTAGGCATTCATTTATTTATGATTCTATTCTTTAAAGCTAATTCTTATGATAAATTTATAATATAGCTCCATCTTGTTTTGATCTATACTCACTTTACATATTTTGAAATATTTTATTAAAAATATGAAAACCTTAAAATTCATAAATATAATTGTTTTACACTATTCCAAAATGAAATATTTGGATAGAAAATTAATTCAGATTTTTTTCAAGTTGTTTAGGAGTTATCTAAAATTCCAGATGGAATCAGTTGAAACCCAAAAGCAGATATTAATAATTTCATCATTCTTGTTTGAATAATCAGATAATTAATACAAAGACCTTTTTTCCCCCCTACATAACAAGAATAAGCTAACCAATACTTACGGATAAGGATGTTAATGCTCATCTAATTGAAAATCAAGTAATCATTTCCCCAGGGTAACTTAGCCAACAGACCTTAAGAATCAAGTTCTTAAGAAAGGAAAGAAAGTTAAGAAACTAAAACTAATTATATTCAAATTTAAAACTAGGTGACAATATTTAAAATTATAGCAAATCTTCCAGTTTTCTAAGTCTGAGTATATTCTTTCAACCGAAAATGTGACACATGCAATCTAGCGTCCAGGAAGCCTAGAAGTAAACAAAATAATGATTTTTTAGAAAAATAAATAAATTTAGTGTTCCAAAAGTGACACAGCACGTTTTCAGAACTCTTAAACTCATATTCTTAAAGTAAGTAAGTAAACCTAAATCCATAAATGTACAGGTGATCTCTGCATTCAAGGATATCATTAATACTAATTCTGCCAGCTCAATCAACTTTGCTGATGTGCAAGTAGAGTTTTAATTAGCCTCTCATCACTGACTATCAGCAATAAAGATATTGAGTCCTAACTCATAGAATTCTTTTTCTTTTTCTTTCCTTTTCTTCCAGCTTAAATGAAATATAACTGACATATATCATTGTATAAGTTTAAAGTATACAGCCTGTTGATTTGTTACACTTATATATTGCAAAATGATTATCACCACAGCTTTTTTTTTTTAGAAGGAACACAAGTGAGGGAGAGAAGGAGAGAGAGAGAGAGAGAGAGAGAGAGAGAGAGAATCTTAAGCAGGCTCCACACTCAGCACAGAGCCCAACATGAGGCTGGATCCCACGACCCTGGGATCATGACCTGAGCCAAATTCAAGAGATGGATGCTCAACGGACTAAGCCACCCAGGCGCCCCAATCACCACAGCTTTAACCAATACCTCCATCACCTTACATATTTACCATTACTCTTTTGTGTTGAGAACATTTAAGCTCTTTTTCTTCCTCTTACTTGGTGATCCTGTCTATAGAAATGTCCCTTGGTAACAGTTTTTTTTATCTCATACAATAATACAGGAAAGCCACCTGATTCTTATAGGTATGACTATTCCCAACTGTCTATATGTCATGTTAAATCCTGTCTAATTTAAGTCATGAGACCCAAGTGTAATATATGCTGCAATAAGGTATGCTGACATATATTATTATTATTCTAGTAACAAAAGAAATAATCTGGATTTTTAAAATATTTTGTTTAAACTTTATTGAAGAGGTATCCTTGAAGTAAACATTTTAATTGAACTGACAGAAATGAGTAATATGAAATAATATGAATAATATGAAAATGAAAATAGTATGTGGCTAATACTCAGTTTATGAAAATATCTCATATAGAATAACCTTGTTTTTTGTACATGTTTATTATATATTAATGTGAAGCAGAGCTGTATATCAGAAACTTTAATTAAATAAAATTAAATATGTATCTTTTCAGATTATACTTATATTTTAATGAAAATTGAGGATGTTTTGTTCTGAGTATGGCTTAAGATAATTCTTTATACACAGAAGTACATACTCTGCCAAAATGAGAAAGGTACTGTACTTTTAGATAACATAGGTAAATTGATGCATTATAGAAATTCTACACATCATTTATACATGTCCAAATGTAATAGCATAAAATGCATCATCATAAATCATTTCCCTTTCATTATTTAAAGTATAGGAAGGGCACTTCCAAAGTTAAGACAATATTAGCCATTTTATTCATTATGGCATGGAAAATAAAACAAGTAATCTCCTTTAGCACTGCAAGTATATTTTCTTTTTGAATTTTGTTTCTTCTCCCTCTTTTTTATGATATTTGAGGTTGGTTTTACCAGAGAAACAAAGCCCATGATAATGTGAAACATAAATTTCCTGAGCTAAATGGAGTCCATTAAGTGAAACATTGAATGCAAAGCTGTTAGATAAGGAATGGCAGGTTACCATAAATTAAGCAATAGCTGTTCAGGAGAGTATGACAGCAGAATTTTAAAAATCTCAGTAACTCATTTATCAACAACTAAGAATATAACCTGTTTACAAAGATAAAATGTTAAATAAAGAATGTTCAACAAAATGCCTTCATAAAATCCTTCTTTCCATTGTTGACAATATTGTAATCAGATAGCTGTTGAGTCCATACTGCCTGCTCACAGTATGATTGTACAAGGGCCAGGAAATATACATTTTTTTTAAAATTTGTTTTACATGAATTGAATCTATTTAGGAATCATTTTGAAGGGCTTGGGCAATTGTGAGAAGTCAAAGAGAAAGTTTTTGTGTGCTAATATTGAAATGAGAGTCAAATTCTCACATATTGATGATTAAAAAGGGATATATAGAGATGATAAATAGGCAGAGAGTTGGTAACCAGTTCACACTCTTTTATACCAAATATGGCATCAGTATCCTAAAATGTATGTGCATTGAGAATATGAAGGGAGTAACAACATAGATTTAAAGATATTCATGAGTTACAGTGGAAGGGAAATTCATACACCCTTAATGTTGATGTTAATGTTGGTGATGAACTTCCCCACAAGATTTGTTTGCTTCTCCAAACAAAAATAACCCCTGAAAAGGAAAGAAATATAGGATTGGAAAAGGGGCTGAATAAAGACTACATGATAATTCTCTTTTCAAAATTCCTATTAACTCAGCATTAGCACCCCTTCCTATTTGAAGGATTGTAAATTCCTCTTGAAAGCACTTCACCAGTACCCTAATCCTATATTGCTCAACGGTTTGGGCACTTGACATCTATTTAATGAGCATAAGCAGATAGATGAAACACATATTTTAGGTAACGTTATAAAGAGAGAGTTACCACAATTTTTATACCACAAAAATAGAACATGAAATAACTAAAAATTAGTAGCTATAATTGTTTCATATAATTGGCAGGATAATACTGACTATATACTCACCAATGGATCTCTGGTTAGGTAACAAATAGCTTGAACTATACTTCAATTTCATCTGCATCAGAATCTTTTACTGTGTACTTCCACCAAATTAGAAAGTATCAACAGCTGTAAATCACTAGGACTTCATTTTTCACAATTTTGTCAGGGAATTTCAGATAATTCAGAAAGAATGAACTCAGTAAGTTAAAGAGAATTCTCCCTGAAATATCCATGGCTTGGAAAACTGATGTGCATATCACACCAAAATCTTGAATGTCAAATGTTTTAACTTAGGAGAAAATGCCATGGGACTGTGTCATAGATTGCAAAGTAATTATTAATGCTATGTATTATCTTAATTGAGTCCCCCAAATAGCAGACCCTGAGAGAGGATTGAGCACCTGTCATCACAATGGGATGTGGGGAAACAATGGAAGGACAGAAGGGAAGTGATAAAGAAAGCGCAGTCCTATAAAGGGAGCATTACACCAGCTATTGTGGGTGACTGAAGCTTAAACTCTTAGAGAAAATCTTAGAAATGGTATAAAATGTATGCTTCAAGATTATATGCGGCAAGGGAGCTGGAATAAGTACAGTTTTAGATCCATCAGCTATTGATTGATTAAGGGTGGCATCCAAAGGAACATTAAATTCTAGCCAATTCCAAACAGGTGTGCTCATAGGCAAAGCATATTCTGGCAACCCAGGGTGACATTCTGACCCTGACGTAGTTGTTAACCACCAAGAAGCCAAGCTGATGGACACTGAAATGTAAGCAGATCTCACAGTACATTGGAGGAACACTGAGAGTGTTTGCTGCATTTCTCTTTACCGGAAGAATTCACATTCCATATCAACATGACATTATGTTTATTACAAGCATTTAAAAAGTTCTTTTTACCCACAGATTTTTGTTCCTTTTTATTAATTTTTATCTTTCAATTATTCACTTTGAAGATACTGATCAACTTCTGTGATTTAGGGATAAATTTTGCAAAGTAATGTTACACAAAAGCAAAGTCCAAGGAAATGACATGAAAATACATTATCAACACATATTTCATTGTATTAATTTATTTTTATTTTACATTTTAGTATGTTTACACAGCATCTAATTTCTTGTGCTACTGGTGAAAGGTATATGAGACATATATTAATTTTGCAACTTCTTTGGAAATTTAAATTTAAATAGTTATTTTTTTAATGTTGAAGAAGACCATGTTTTGACAAGTGGGATAATAAAAGTAATAAATATGTGATGTTAATACTACATAATTAATTATCATAATCATATTTAATATATGTCACATAGGTATATCATTGTTTAACTCCATTTTAATCTCATAAGTGACACTTGAAAGACTTTCAGGAAAGGTTCAATGTGAAAAACATTACCCTAAAAATATAATACACAAGAAAGGCTGTGATGCATCTTTTAGGTGAAACTGTAGCAGAAGAAATGAGACACTCTGTATTTGCTACTTTCCAGAACTTAAAACAAAAAAATCCTGATGAACCAAAGATCAGATATAGACTGTTTATATAGCAGCTGTTATTAATTACTTTTTTCCCTAATGACTGAAAAAGATTTGATAATTAAATAACAGAAAAGTCATAATTCATGCAGAAGGAATAATATCCTCATAGAACTACTTGTTAGCAAATGAAAATGAATCTATTGTTCAGAGGACCCTACAAAATCTTATTTGTATAGACCTGTTAGCCCAGAAGAACCTCTTTTGGCTGGAGTTAGTGCACTGTTGTCCCTAAATCTGATTCTCTGTTGATTACAGGATCCCATGGCCCAACTTCTCCTTCACCATCTGACTCCCATGGGGTATTCAAGGGAATGGATTGAAATATTCTGAGTTCTTAACAAATACAAGGCCTATAAGTGTTGCAACTAAAAATCTCTTTCTTGTTGTGCATCCATGTATATATAAAAATGACCAAAGCTGTTAATAATGAAATATCAAAAAAAAAGAAAGAAAATGAACTAAAATAACACTGCTTATTTTCTCTTGTGAATCGCCATAGAAAGAAGAGATATCATACAGAAATGCATGAGAATGAAGTCTTATGGTAGGTGACCTGTAATTTATATATTGATTGAAAACTTACGGACATATATGATTAAATCTACTTATATAATTTACAATATAATAAATAAAAAGAAATTCGCTAACATTTCCTTATTTAATATAGACATGTCACTGTGTTTATATGTTGAATTATATGATCAAGCTCTTGCATGCTATAAATCATTGACTAGTGCTCTTATTTTTACTCTGTCACAATACATTTTCTAAATAAGGCATTATGTTTATAGTAGTTGAATATATGAGTCAATAAATAGCTCTTGAAGAAGATGGAATGCCAGAATAAAGCAGATATGTTTGATAACCACCAAACCATCTGTTTGTAGTACATCTCAATATGACGGACATCATTACCACAAGTCTAAATTTTCACATAGCAAAAGATCAACAATTCAATGTAGTTTCTGCCAAAGTTCTCTTTTCAATCAGTTTGATATTTTATCAATGAATAAAATAAGTAAAGCATATTACATCAAAGCTCAATATAAAACTATTCTCTATCACAAATCTAGATTAGGGAATCAATTCTTTATGTAAACTTAACATTAAAATTTTTTCCTTAATTCAAGAAGTGTACCTGTTACGTTATTTGCTACTATTTGAGAACACAGTCTTTCCCTTAGATCTTCTTTGTCATGTTTCAAAATTTCATCTGTGAACATTTGAGTGACAATTCATGCCTTAAAAGCAGGTTAGTATTTTCGTTGTTGTAAAACACCAAATGCACAGAAACCACTATACAGTATAAACTGAGAAAAAATGAGTTAGTCTACCAGGGATCTGGATAGTAAGCATGAATTATATAAGAAATAAGCTATCTGAAGCATTTATACAGACATTAAAGGGCAGCTTCATCTATTAGAATCTTAAACCCTCGCTGAAAATCAGTGTTCAATTTCAACTTTTTCTTTTAAAGAACTAATCTGCCAGTTTAGAGAAAAAAATATTTTATATGTTTTCCTCTTCCTTTTATGGAACTGTTTTTAAACAAAATTTTGTTTAAAGGTAAAGGAAAATGAAAATATTGAGATTTTCTCAGGTTAATTCTACTAAGTGGTAGAAAAGAAGAATGTTTTTAACTATTTTATAATATTGATCTTCTTTGTTATGTGTGGAATATAAAATCTGTTTCTCATAAATAACTCCGATGTTATAGAGAAAATGAAAAAAATCAAGTAATTATGCCACTTACTAATCATGTTCAAGTAAGTCCTTTTAGTTATATGAATTTCTGTATGCTTATCTGAGAAACAGATATGTTTGTATCTATTCTGTCTCCATTTCAGGAGTATTTTAAACTCCAAATAAAAACATGACTATTGAAAAACTTTGTAAAATTTAAACCAGCTTATATGTGTAAGAAATATATTTAACACAATTAAAATTTTACTATGTAACAGAAATTTTATAAGACCCTTCTTACTACTTACGACTGGCTTGGCACTCACTGTGTTATGTAAAGTACCAAGTACCGCATCTTGTTTCAGAGTATGTATGGACTTTGGAATCAGATCAACATGGGTCAGTCTACCATCACCAGCCTAGTCATCTTCCCCTTTATGTAGCATCTTAAAGCCATGGTTTCTGTATTTATAGAATGAAGATAAAGTTATCTACCTCATGAGTTTATAAGTAAAAGCAATAATTGCTGTTGTTTATATTTAGTAGATCTATGTCTTACAACCTTGAAATTTGAAATCATAAGCCCTTGCTTATGGATAGGAAATAGGTCAAAAAATAATTTGGCTGAGGTTGCACAGCTGGAAAGTGGGAGATATAAAACTAAAACAGGTGTGTCTGACATCAAAATCTCTGTGAAATTCATTAGATTTGGCTGCGGAAACTTTCTATGAACAAAAATTACAGAGAAACTAAATGTATCTGGAATATATTTTATATTTTATGATGGAACAGCTCTGGTTGAAGGTGGTGCTTCTGGGGTGTATAGAAAAGATGCTCACATCGCCTTACTCTCTCTATGTATGGCCTTTCCTCGCCACAGTGGAAGTTAACAGGGCTCTGTATAACCTCATGAGCCCAGGGGAACAGCCTAAGAGCCACCATATTTTTTTCTTTTTTTTTTTCTTTTTATTTTGAGAGAGAGAGAGAGAGAGAGAGAGAGAGAGCAAACCAGCAAGTGTGAGTCAGGGAGAGGGGCAAGGGAGGGGGGGGGGAGAAAATCTCCATACTGAGCATGGACCCTGGCACGGGACTTGATCCCATGACACTGGGATCATGACCTGAGCCGAAATCAAGAATTGGATGCTCAAATGACTGAGCCACACAGGCACTCCTGACAGTCACTATATTTTATTACAATGTTCTATAATGGAATTCAATGAAATGCCAAAGGGAACACACTACAGAAAATTCCTCTAATGTATACACTTTTGAAAATTCTTCCAATAATATGAAAAAAATTACCAGTTTCCTAAAGCAGCACCAGAAATCCTATGAACCATATTTGACTGGGGCAAGAACATTATACAATATGTGGGTATCCCTGAGCTTCTATGTAGTGAAAGGAGAGGCTGGAGAATATAGCACCCTGTTCTATAGCCTCCTTTTTTATCTCCTAAAAGGAATTCGAATACTTCTGGAGAGACTGATAGATGTAGATATTATAGATACAGACATATAGATTCCATAATGCTTATCGCAAGTTAGTCATCATTATAAATGTTGTTTCAATAAGCTTATTTACCAAAATAGATTTAGTGAATAGACAAGATGAAGCCAAAGTGATAAGAAATGAAATGCAGATAAATCCTTTGAAAATTGAGACAATGAACACAGGTTTTAATTGCTGAGTCTGGTTATAACAGGAAGGAGCAAGAACTTGAAGGAGAAATAGTTTGGCATTTTTTTGTCTCTCTCTCTTTTTTTAATTTATTTATTCAGAGAGAGAGAGAGAGAGAGAGAGAGAAAGAAAGAGAGAGAGCGCACTTGTGAGCACAAGCAGGTACGGGGCAGAGAAAGGGAGAGGGAGAGAGACTCCCAAGCAGAACTGCACTGGCAATGGAGAGTCTGATGTGGGGCTCAAACTGATGAACTGTGAGATCATGACCTGAGTTAAAACCGAGTTGGATGCTTAACCTTAACTGACAAGGCTGAAAAACCCAGTTGCCCCTCTTTTTGTCTTAATGTAACACATTGGAGTCTGTGTATTATTTTGAGACAAAGAAGCAAATATGAGTGATGAAGTAGCTCCCCAGAAGGCACAGGAAAGGCCAGCATAAAACAGGGTGGATGGCTTAGATTTCAATAGTGGAGGTACAAATATCCCTCCATCTCAGGGAAAACAGGAAATACCCATGAGATGAAGTGTAGATGAATTTATAATGGCAGAACGTTAGGAAATTCAGGAAGTTCGCATCTAATTGTTTTTATATTATATTTTTAAGTAAGAAACAAGATAATGTCTGGAAAATGGGGGAGAAAATGTGGTAAAGCAGACTTCAGGAAGAGAGTGAAGATTTTTAATAGCCACCAAAGGTAATAATGAAGGTGCTGACTAGTGGCCTATAAAAGAATTGCCAAAAAGTATTGAACTGGCAGCTGATATTGGGAATCATGAATTTCTACTGACCCTAGCAATTTTCGTTTGTGATGTTTCTTCCGCAGCACTCAAGAGTGTGGGTACAGAAACAGAGAATGTCAGATAGTAACTAGACTTATTGTGGTGATTATTTCACAATATATACAAACAGTGAATTGATACGTTGTTTACCTGAAACCAATATAATGTTATATGTTAATGGAACCTCAAAAAATAAAATAAATTCAGAGAAATTGTACAAACTTATTCTTCCAGTGATTTTTTTAAAATGGCAAAAAAATGGAACAAGATACTTTTTAAAGATTTGTAATATACAAATGTTTCTAACAAGCTTCTTGCACACGGGTTCAGCACAGTGTCTTTTCAGTAAACAGAAGGAAGGCCCATTTCATAGTGCATGTAGTAAAGT
Organism: Lynx rufus; assembly: GCF_022079265.1. NCBI lineage: Eukaryota > Metazoa > Chordata > Mammalia > Carnivora > Felidae > Lynx > Lynx rufus. Next base: position 52,792,114 of record NW_025814878.1, on the reverse strand, counting down.
GTTTAAATTACTTGGAATAGAAATGTTTGAAGGGCACCTGGGTGGCTCAGTCAGTTAAGCATCTGACTCTTGATTTCAACTCAGGTCATGGTCTCATGGTCATGAGATTGAGCCCCATATCAGGCTCTGCACTGGGTATGGAGCCTCTCAAGATGTGCTCTCTTTCCCTCTTCCCCTCTCCTGCTTGTGCTCTCTCTTCCTCTTTCTCTCTCTTTCAAAAAAATAAAAATAAAAAAATAAAAATGTTTGTAACAAGCTCCTTGCAAACTGCATTCAAAACAGTTTTCTTTCAGTGAATAGAAGTGATATACATTCTATAATGCACGTAGTAAAGCATTTAACAAGACTTGTAATAAAGATATTTTTTACAGGCTAGAAAAAAGATTGGAGAATGTGAATTTGGGATTAATTTATTATTGGCATTTTGCTGCATGGCTCCAGGAAAAGGTAAAGTGAACACAGCAGTTGAACATACAAGGAAGGATATAAACACTGAGGCATCTTAGTTAAAGAAGGAAGGAGAAGAAATGAGGAAATGACTAATTTAGAGAATAGATAAAATAATAATAGAACAATAATGATGATATGAATAGTATAATTAATGTGAATAGCTAAGAACTACTTTGTAATCATTGCGTGCCAGAAACTGTTCTATTGTTCTTATTTAATCATAAAGTTGATGCCATTATGAACTCATTTTACAGATGAAATAACTCAAGCACAAAGGATCAAGCAAGCAGTTTAAACACACTCAAATTAGCAAGTGGTTAAAACAACCTAACAAGAATGAATGTCAAAATTTCTTTGAAAATATGGTGAATTAGGAATCCATGAGTAAGAGGATGAAAAAATATGATGCCGGTTGTCAGGTATCATATTAGAGTCTTAAGATTTCAAAAGTAGAGCATTTCAATGAACAAGACACACATATAACCAAGTTACTGGGTTGGTAAAATGGAAAGTATTAATTTATTAGAGGAAAAAATTATTATTTTGAATCCTAAAATTACAAAACACTTCGCAGTATCTGCTAGGAGAAAATTGTTTTTTAAAAATCTATTTCTTTTCCCTTATCTCTCAGTTCAAACCAGATAGTTGAGAGTTTTTTTCCTCCACTTGTTTGGCTTTATAATGGAACTCTTTATAAAAAATGTTATGAGGAGAACATTACCTGTATTTATCCTCACTGTAAGGAATGTGTGCAGAGCACTCTTATTTAGGTCTAATACAGTCATGATGTTAACACTGTGAATGTCAAGAAATTGTGAGTGACAGGTGGAAGAAGGTATGTTTGTTCATATGAGCTAAAGCTCTTTGGAATTTATGTGTCAAAAGAAGATAAGCCACATATTAAAGTCTTCAAATGCAGCTTAATGATCAGGGGGTGGATGTCAGTAACCAAGTAGTACAATGAACAGCAAATAAGATAAAGGGATGGAAGCAGCAATGAGGTAGTCTGAGAACATTATCTGCATCCAAGAATTTACTACACGCTTCAGTACACCGAGCAGCCCCAGGGAAGCATGGCCCACACAGAAGAACCAGAATTCAGTCAAGGCAAAGAGTAGTACAAATATTCTTCCAAAACGTGAGGATGAGATACTATTGTTTAATGACTGGATACAGTGTCTTCATAGTACCCAGTGAAAATGAAGATGGCATTGATAAATATCAAATAGAGCGGACTAAAAACACATAATTGGAGGATCTCAACCAATATAAAAATAATGATCTGTGTATTTATATGATTGTGTTCCAAGAATGTTTCTTGTCCAGTGGGAGTGAGAAAGAAGGCAGATAAGAGAAAAAAAAAAAAGGAAAAGAAAAAAGATTTCACTTTTTGGAGCTAAGCATGACAAGAATGAAATATATAATATTAACCATTCCAATACTTATATTTTAAGGATAAAATGTTCTTTTGTTTGGAATCACTGAAGCCTCTGAGTGTTGACTGGATCACATCTGATTGTTGCAAACACCCTCATGCTGTAGGAATGCTGGAAATGGAGTCAGGACATCAGTTCTTAGGAGCTACTAACTACTGTCCTAGTGCAGTAACTAGATATTTGAAAGATATCAAACTCAGGTACAAAGGGGACTAATCTGTGCACTAGAGCATTTTACATGTATTTTTAAAAATGCCATGTATACTGTGATTAATCATGACAGTAATGATCAAATCTGTACTACACAATTGTTAGGATGGATTTAGTGAATTAGCCAGACTCAATGAATGATGGAAAATTTTAGCCTGTCTTATGTATAAATGACAAAGTACAAATCATTCTGCTAAACATAAATCAACAACAGTGTCATTACTATTATGTGCTTAACACCTGAGTTGCCAAGACACAAGTTTCTTTTCATTAAATGTTTCCTTTCATTAAACAAGATTTATCATGTCATTGATATTTTCTAGGGTCACAATTAAGAATCAGATTTGGTTATACAATAAACGAACCTTTGGACACCTGGATTTCATCCTGGCTGTAAATGATGGGCATAGTTACAGAGCACAGAGCCACTCCTGAGTTTTAATGATATTTCTATTACTTGTTAGCTATTTGATCATAGGCTCCTAAACTTCCCTAAGTTATACAGATAATATTAACATCTATATCATAAGTGTGAAATGTCTAACACAGCCTCTGGTACATTGTAAGCTCACAAAAATGTTATTTGATACCATCATTAACGCTATTATTCTAATTTATTATAGGTACGGCTACCAAAGCACCAGAAGAACAATGCAAGCCATGTGACAAGACATCTTGTGAACTCCATTTGATTTCAGATATTGTTAGATGGACATGAATGCCCTAGTTGCAAAACTGATTGAAAAAATTCACCAACGCCAGAAAAAAGTAATAAGGCCAGTATTTAAGAATACATTGAAAGAAAATTCCAGGAGCTATTTGAGTATGACATCATATTCTATCACATATTTTTTTCTCTGTTAAAAAGAGCTGTGTATGATTCTTTGATTATGTAGTTTGTAAAAGTGGAAAGGCTTTATCATTGTTACTAAAAATATAACGAATATTGATCTTCTATTTCTTCTTACATACAATACAATAATGAAAGGTTAGAGTAAATTTCAATGAAGGCAAAATTAGGCCTAGAGAAAAGATTTTCCATGGTTGGTAATAGAATCATCATTATTAGAGGTTATGAAATCAAATAATGTGATACAGATTCAAAAGCGGCTGCTTAATTAATTACTCTACATAAGCCATGTAATTACGACCTAAGGCAATTTCATAAAGGGTATAATTGTTAAAAGTGAATATTAATTGTACTAAAATATTAGTATATAAGAAATTCTAGATAAATTGCAGAAGTTGAATAATAATGATAGATATGTGGAAATATTTATGTAAAGTATTATATCTATTTATTCTTGTTTGATGCTTAAAGGATAAGAGTAATACTCCCTCTGGAGAAAAAGCTATTCACTGTTTCTTTTATTATTGTCTCCTAGAGTTTCCATCCTTACTACTATATTACACAGAACAGAATGACTCTTGAAGCTATTACCAAATAAGTGTGTAAAAAAAGAGCAATAGAGATTTGAAGGAGAGCTTGACAGAGAAAGTAAAGTGGGAGAATTCAGACTTTCTAGATCCAGAACATCAGTTTTAGGTAATTGTTTTTTCACAGAGTCCTTCAAAAATACATATATTTAAATTTTTATTCCTATGCACCAATATTTTTCTAGTTATAGGTGATAGAGTAATAGATAAGACAGAGCTCTTGCTCTCATGAAACTGTCTTTCTAGTGTGTGAAACCAAAAACAAAACAATGGTTAAACATATATCAAAAGATGATTTTATATCTGATAATTCCCAGTCTTACCTAGAGAGTTAGAGATAGAGCTACATAGACATGTAAATATAACTTTCATTTGAGGATAGAATGTTCTTCAAAAATCGCACTTATGGTTTGGAAACTCATATAACACATATCGGATGATAAGCACTTTAGATTCATGTCAGTTGCTATTCTATGATCAGGCATTCAATTTGTATGAGAACCTACCACAAATTAAGAGTAGTTTCTCAAAGGAAAAAAAGTTATCTACTAATATATAAATGTGTGTCTTAAAACATGCATGTTCCTCCTGTGTTTGTTCTATAAAAATATGCTATGAGATCTATATAGCTTCCCAACCTGATTGGATATTCTTGGTTAAAAGAGTCAAAGACAGGAATTACAGTGCAGTCTGAACACCATGTAAAGCCTTCTTTAACAAGGGCCTAACTGGAAACAGGCAGACTTTGAGGTCAGTTAGTTAAGTGGTCCCAGAAATACACCAAAACATGTTATATTTTGCATTCAAAATCCATAGTAAATTTACCAAAATCCACCAAAAGGCATGCATCTCTCTCTGAATGCTAGTAGATTCGGGGAATATTGACTTGTTTTTCACATGATTTTAATCACAGCATTTAAGGATCCTGCGATTTGCTCTTCAGAGCCTGACAACATATCTCTAAAGTCTCCCAGATTTTAATCTCATGTCATATCTTTCAATGTATCTGATGGGCATTATACTTTCAGTAGAACAAAATCATCTTACCATCTGCAGACTAATTGGAAGCATGAAATCAGAGAATTTGGTAAACCTCTAAAATGAGAGAAAGTATATTTCTATCCTGGCCAGGGCCAGGCAAATATCTGATTTTGATATTCTGTGTCTTTTTAAATAAAGAAACAAATATCCTCCTGATAAATCTTCCCCCCTTTCCCCTTTGTCTGGAAAGGAAAACTCATTTCTGCTCTTCTGGAAAACTCTTGATCTCTCCTTCAATTCTGAATGATAATGTTGTTGAGTACAATATTCTTGGCTAGAGTCCTTTGCTTGTTTTTTGTTTATTTTTCTTTCAGCATTTTGAAGGTATTATGCTACTGTCTTTTGGAGTACAAAGTTCCTGCTAAAAAATCTACTCATAGTCTTCTGAGAGGTTTCTTTTACATAACAAACAAGTTGTTTTCTCTTGCTGCTTTGCAGGTTCTCTCCTTGTCTTTACATTTTGGTATTTTAATTATAAAGTGTCTTGGTGTGAAGTTCTTTAGGTGCATCATATTTGGAACTCTCTGGGCTTCCTGGATCTGGATACCTGTTTCCTTCCCTAGATTAGGGGGTTTTCAGCCATTGTTTCTTCAAATAAGATTTTCCCCCCTTTCTCTCTTCTCTGGGAGCCCTATAATGTGAATGTTAGTCTATCTGATGCTGTTACTGAAGTCCCTTAAGCTATCTTCACTTTTTTTTTTCATTCTCTTTTTTTTCTTTTTGCTACTTTGATTGGGGGAGTTCCATTGCCTCATCATGGAGTTCACTGATCCTTTCTTCTGTATCTAATCTGTTACTGAACAATTCAAATGCAATTTTTGGTTCAGGTATTGTACTCTTTACTCTGTACAGTTCAGTTACTGTATTCTTTACTCTGATTTGTCTTGGGTACTTTCTTATATTTTCCATCTCTTCTTTGAAGTTCTCACTGTGTTCATCCATTCTTCTCCCCATTCAGGAAGCATATTTATGACCATTACTTTGAACTCTTTATGACATAAATTACTAATTTCTATTAACTAGGCTTTTTCTTTTCCCCTGAAGTTTTATCTTGCTTTTATTTGGAATATATTCCTAAGTTTCTTCATTTTGTTCGACTCTCTCTGCTGGCTTCTTTACAGTAGATGAAAAAACCACCGCTCCCAGTCTTGAAGAAGTTGCTCCTTTTAGGAGATAAACATTTTTTAACCCTGCTCCAGCTCTTTGTTGTCTCTCAAAACTTTGCGCTTGTTCAAGCAGTCTATTATATTTTTTAATAGCTCCCAATAGTTGAGGATGTGCCAAGACCTGTTAGTGTCCCTAAGGAGAGGATCTCAACATTTAGGTTCAGGCTGATTGGAAGCCAGACCCTTAGGCAGGAACTTTCAAAAGTATGTCAAATATAGAATCCTGTGGGGACCTCAAGCATAAACCTTGCTGGCCACCAGAACCAGGAGATCTGGTGATGCCTCCTGTTGAGAGTTGCAAAAATTGGGGCTCTATACAAGTGTTTAAGCTCTTCACTGGGAGATACTGACAAGCTGGAGTCAAGCAAAGAGATCACTAAGATGTCATCTATAGCCTGTTTCTTGAGAGTAGCTCCACAGCCACTGCACATATGTCAAACCTCAAGGCCAAAGCTCTAGAAAAAGCAAAGAGGCCTCCTTTACCCATGAGGGGGTGCCTCAGTCTGCTGTCTGTGCAGTGCCATGGGGGTGGTAGCCTGTCAACAACTGTCTCTCTGATTGCCACAGTCCTGGGGAACCCAGGAATTCAAGCCCCATATGCACCAGAGCCACAAGATCAAAGGGAATCCCCTGGGAAGCAGCTGCAAAAATCAGAGCACCAGTCATAAAACCTAGAACACCTAGAACATGTAAAATTCCCCTCTAGGAGACACTAGTGCTCTGGAGTGCAACAGAGGAGAGCATGAAGATGGCACCTGTGCTCTGAGGTCTCTGGAAAGGATTACAGTCAGCCTTTAAATGTGTGTTTAATTATTAGCAACTTGTACTTCAGTCTGCAGCAATGATGATTATCAGATAGGCTCCCTTCTTAGAAAGCTCCGGGTCAGCTGCCTCCTGTGGGGCCCTCAGGGTAGTATCTGTTTAAGGAATCTTTCTCTATTGGTTATAGTCCTGTGGGACACAAAAGCATAAGCCCCACTGGACACCAAAGCCAGGCAATATAGAGGTGTCCCTGGCAGCAGCTGCAAAAATCAGGGTGCCAGACAGGGGTGTGTGCTCCTTTCTGAGTGATACCAATTATTGCAACCCCATAGGAACATGAACATAAGCTCCTCCAGCCTCCACATCAAGCAGTCAAGAAGTGTCCCCTGGATGGCAGCTGCAAAATCTGGGGCACCAGGTTAAAAGCTCCCTTCCGTGAGATACTGACCACAACAAAGGAAAAGCACAAAGATGTCAACCATCAGAAAGAGAATTTGAGAAAAAAATCCCATTTATAATTGCATCAAATAGAATACAATGCTGGGGTGCCTGGGTGGCTCAGTTGGTTAAACATCCAACTCTTGGTTTTGGCTTAGGTTATGATCTCACAGTTCGTGGGTTCAAGTCCAGCATCAGGCTCTGTGCTGTCAGCACAAAATATGCTTGGGATTCTCTCTCCCTCCCTCTCTGCTCTTCCCCCCTCTAAAAATCAATAATAAAATAAAACTTAAAAAAAAAAAAAGAATAACATACTTAGGAATTAATTTAACCAAGGACGTAAATGATTTGGACTCTGAAAGCTATAAGGTATGGATGAAAGAAATTGAAAATTACACAAATAAAGGGAAAGATATTCTGTGCTTGGAAGAATCAATATTATTAAAATATCATACCGCCCAAATCAATATACAGAGTTATTGCAATTCCTACAAAAACACAACAGTATATTTCACAGAAATAAAACAAATAATCTACAAATTGTATAGAACCACAAAAGACCCTGAATAGTCAAAGTGATCACAAGAAGAAGGAACAAAGCTGGAGGCATCATGCTCCCTGATTTCAAACAACACAACAAAGATATAGTAATTAAACCAATATGATATTGGCATGAAAAAAGACCTATAGATCAATAGAACTAAATAAACAGACCAGAAATAAACCCACATGCATATGGTCAATTAATTTATGACAATAGTCTCTTCAATAAATTGTGTTGGCAAAACTGGACCTCCACATGCAAAAGAATGAAACTCAATCATGAGTTTCATTCACTCACAATGATTAAACACAAAAATGCACTCAGAATGCATTAGAAACTTGAATGTAAGACCTGAAGCCATAAAACTCCTAGAAGAAAGCATAAGTGGTAAGCTCCATTATCAAATGTCTGTGAAGAGCCATAGAAGTCATCTGTGTACAAGACCTCCAGCCTTGCCACCACAATCTGCCCTCAATCCACTGAGACCCATTTAAATAGGCCCTTTAATCTGTTTATGTCAGTCTCAGAGGAAGGCCCAGATTTCTCATTTCTCATCTTCTGCTCACTAAGGTCCATCCGGCCCTTTACATTCCTATTGGGTCTCACATCTACAATTCCTGAAACCCTTCCATCCCTCTTCAATTTCTTAAACACTTCAAGTAGAAACCTATTAAGCCCCATTATTTCACCCTTTTATAACTTTTAAAACACTAAAAATTAATGACTCATCATCATCATCATCATCATCGTCATCACTGAACTCTTTTCTAAATAGTCCCTATGCTTTCTTGCTTTAAAGGAAACTTAATTCTTCCCTGAGGAAGAATTTCTCTATAGGAGCAACTGGATTTCTGTCTCTGCTCTCAGGCCTCCACACATCAGCAGGTATGGCAGGCAGGCATCCTCCTTAATTCTCATTGCTGCTTCCACACAATTCTCCCTCCTTCATCCCTAAATTCCCCAGTTTTAAATCTCATGTCTTCAAATTGGATCATCAACATACTGCTTCATAACTGCTCTCATATATACACCTCTAACATGTTGGTCCTTATTTCTCAATGATTTTACCTCCTGGTCACCAATACTATATTCCACATAATTCCTGTTTAGATTCTTTATTATTTCAAAACACATCTACGTGAACTTTCCAATGACCTTGGCCTTTCAGACCTTTGAACTTCTTCCCCATGCTGATCTGGTGTTTTTATATATCTCAGCTGCTCATTTCCATAGAAGTATCTTAGACTGTGGCATTGTCAAGAACTTGTAAACACTCCACAATCTTATTTCCAAGTATCGAAACTCCAAGCTTAACATTACGATGACATAGATCCTATTAACTTTTTACTGCCTCTCTTCCATTTGATGGCTTTTCTTCCCTTTTTACTAATCTTAAATTATATGGTGCTATGGGTTTAACTGTGTCCCCCTCAAAATCCATATGCTGAAGCCCAAACTCCCAGGGATCAGCCTTTAAAAAGATAATTAAGATTAAATGAGACTATATGTGTGGGCTCCAGTCAAACTTGTCTGTTCTCCTTATAAGATGAGGAAATCTGGGGTACCTGGGTGGCTCAGTCAGTTGAGTGTCTGACTTCATCTCATGTCATGATCTCACAGTCTGTGAGTTCAAGCCCTGGGTCAGGCTCTGTGCTGACACCTCAGACCCTGGAGCCTGATTCAGATTCTGTGTTTCCCTCTCTCTCTGCCCCTCCCTCACTTGCACTCAGTCTCTCTCTCTCTCTCTCTCTCTCTCTCTCTCTCTCTCAAAATAAATAAATAAACAAGATGAGGAAATCTGGACACACATACAGATACCAGGGACATATGTAGAGAGAAATGACCATATGGGGACAGAGCAAAAATGTGGCCATCTATAAGCCAAGGAGAGAGGTCTCAGGAGAAAGGAAAGTTGTCAACATTTTGATCTCGGACTTCTAGTGCCCAGAACTATGAGAAAATAAATTTGAATTGTTAACCCACCTGGTCCGTGGTATTTTTGTTATGGCATCCCTAGAAAACTCATACATATTTTGGCACACAGAAGTCAATTGCTGCTGTAATAGGTGCCTAAAAATATAGAAGTGGCTCTGGAATGGGTATGAGCTGGACAGATTTGAATTGCATGTCAGAAAAAGGCTAGATGGCCCTGAAGAGACTATTGGCAGATATATGGACATTAAAGGTAATTCTGGTGAACCCTGGGATGGAAATATGGAATATGTTACTGGAAAATGGAGGAAAGGCAATCATTGTTACAAAGTGGCAAAGAAGTTAAAGAATTCCGTTGAATTGTGAAAGGGGCCTCAGGAGAATCCAAACCTGACAAACCCTTGGTCTTGGACTTCTGGACTCTAGAAGTTTGAAAAAATACATTTCCATTGTTTAAGCCGCCCAGTCTGTGGTATTTTGTTATGGCAGACCTATCAAACTAATACATATGGTAATTCATTAAAATTACTCTCTTTCATACATTACTTTCCCTATACTCCTCAAATTTTATCATATTTGCTTTGCAAAACCACAACTCTAGTTACATCCAATGTCTGTCTATTCTACACATGTAACATACATCTGAGTAAGTCTGGAGGAAAGAAAAAAAACCTCATATTAAAACCACATTGATTGGTCTTGCTTAAAATTAAAACCACATATGTCAACTGGGCCTTTAATTGCACTGAAATTATCCTATGCTTTCTTAATACATTGATTTTTCTACTCTCATAAGAGATTATTTCACATATTCTCTTCTTATCTCAAAATTTTAATACTTAAATAACCTCACTCTGAGATTAGAACTTTTCTTCTTTTACTAAGATTTTGAAACAATTGAACATAATCTCTACCATCTCCCTCCCTTACATCTCCTCATCTACCAGCATCTACACCTGAATATCTAATTACCCACCTGTTAACAAAGATCTGTGCTTTTACAGAAGATCATCTCTCCATTTATTTTTGATAATTTTATAATTCTGTTTATTTTTCATCCTGAACAGTAATTTTTGCAGGAGTTTTAGGTTTCCAGAAAAATATGCAGAAATTATAGGGAGTTTTTACATACACTCTCACTCTCTCCCATTTTCTATTAATAACATCTTGCATTAGTGGGTACATTTGTTACAATTGATGAAGGACTATCCACACATAATTATTAACTAAAGTCCACAGTTGACAATAGCATTCACTCTTTGTATTGTATAGTTCTATGGGTTTTGTCAAATGTATAATGACCTGTATGCAGTAATATATAAAACATTTTGTTTGCTTCTAAGTTTTGGCAAATACGAATAAAAGTGCTGTAAACATTTTTTCTAGGTTTATGTGTGTATATGAATTTACACATCATTTGCATAAAAATCTAGGAGTAAGATTGCTGATATTACGGAAAACTTATGCTTAGCTTTGTTGAAACTGCCAGCGTGTCTTCCAAAGTGGCTGTACCACTTGATATTTCCACCAGCAAAGAGTGAGAAGTCTTATTATTCAATATCCTCACAATCCTCACAATTTGGTTTGTTGGTGTTCTAAGCTTTTGCCACTCTAGTAGATGTGCAATAGTATCTCTTTGCTGATTTAATTTTCAATTCCCTATGATATATAATGTTGAACATCTTTTCACCTGCTTATTTATCAACTGTATATCTTCTTTGGTGAGATGTCTGTTCTAATTTAATCTTTCCCTTTTAGATCTTACTGGTTTTGCCAACTCTATATGATCCCATTATCTTTTACAATTCCATTTTTTTCTCTCTACGTAATTACTTCCTCACCAAAAAAAAAAAAAGCAATATTACTTTTTCCATCTTAAAAAACAACTTATCTTGTTCTACATCTACCGTCATTTTGTCCAAACTTACAGCAATCAAGATTTTCTTCTATCATTTCATTAAAACTACTGTTTAGAACTCTGTGTACTATATCAACCATTCATACCAAACTCTTGCCTTCTTCATCTATCAATATCATTTTACATAAATGTTTCTTCCCTGTTAATAAATTTTCTTTCCTTGCTCCCAACATATGTGATAAATACAGATATACCTCATTAATTGCTCTGTTCCTCTCTCCTTTGCAATTTTTCCAATCTCCTGTGTTGGAATGCATTATGCTTCTGTTCTTGGCTGCAATTTTTTTCTCCATCTACATTATATTCTTTGGTGAATGCATTATTCTCATTATATTGGATACCATCCATTTGCTAGTTACTATCAAATTTACATATATGGTCACATTTCCTCTCTGAAATCTATACTCATAAATGTAACTGCCATTTTAATATCACTTCATGGATTTAATACATATTTCAAAACTAGCATGCCCATCACTGGTTACCTGATTTTTCATCTCAAACTGACCACCATAAAACAATAACAATAACAACAACAACAATACCTGCCCACCACAGTCTTTACTCCATTCATAGAAGACAAATTTAACTTCTCAGCTGTTCAAGGCAAAGACTTTGTGTTATCAGCCAAACAGAATGTTTGGGATTAAAAGTTGCACAAAAAATAATTAAATTGTATCTTTAAAAATAGTTCTGACCAAAATTATTATTTATATTGGTGAACCTCTAATAATAATTATATTACAAATATATTTTTAATAAAAATTATATGGATCTAAAAGCATGTAAGATATCATAATGGAAAAGTATAATATATATATATGTGTATATATATATATATATATATACACACATGTATAATATATAATGGACAGTATAATTACCCTTCTAGTTTGAACATATAATGCTCTCCTAGTTTGAATCTGTACTACCATATCTTGATTCTGTACCACCATTGTGTGTGAAGAAGACAGCTTGTCTTTGCAATTGAGACATTGCTAAATATGATAAGAAACACATGCATCTGATGTTTGTCTTCTCTATTAGTATCTTGTCTTCTCTATCAAAGAACCCCGACTTTACCTGGACGCCAACTGACAGGATGGGACTTGACATTCTCTCCCATTGTATGCAGATGAGTGTGTTTAAATGTGAGAGAATACATTGTATATTTAGAAATCAAAAGAATGATTAATAATTAGCTCACCTGTGTTCCCCTCCTTCTCAGAATGCAGCTGAACTACAGTTTCCAATATCTATGCACTTGGATATAACCACATGACTGAGTTCTGCTCAATGTAATGTATATGGAAGTAATGTATACCACTTGCAGACCTGGCTTATAAAAGTCCTCCAAGATATATTCTAGAGGACCATGGTGTCTTTGAGGCCATGTATGGAAAAATGTAGAGCTACAACTTAAAAAAAATCTTGGATCTCTCACAGATAGAAAGAGCCAACCACTAGCCATACATGCACATTTGGGACTACAATTCAGTGTGAAATAAGCTTAAATTTATAAAGAAAATACTAGCGTATAATGCTACAAGTCAGCATTGTGCTTCTCTTTACAGGGAAGTTAGTGATTGAGAAAGACCCAAGTGGGGCTTCTGTGGTGCTGGCAGTGTTTTGCTTCTTGATATATATATGCTAGTTATCTTCAATTGTTTAAATTTACTAAGCATTTACTAATTTACTAAGCATTTGTGATTTCTGCATTTAAATGTATACACACACACACACACACGCACATACACACACACACATATATATTTTAAACAATATTTATTTTAAAATTTTAGGGTTATTAGTATGAATTCACAATGCATTTTATCTTTAAAAATCATTTCTACCTCTGTCCATGAAGAAGGTTTAAAATATATATATATCAAAAAAGAAGCAATGGTGATATATGGATTCCACTAAATAGAATCAGAGTTCCTTGGAGAAATGGCTTATTTCACATCTGGGCTATATGTATCAAATAAACTTTGGAAAATGTTTTCATATCAGATGGGAAGCAACACAAAAAATAAAGACCGAAACAACTATAGTCACATCAAAAGACTAAAAAGTCAAATTGAAGAGGTTCCCACTGACCAAAGACAGTACTATTTGAGTATCAATAAGAATAATACTTAGTAGATTGAAACACATTAAGCAGATTTGACATTTTTAGCTCATCATAATTCCAAAAACAATAGCAACCAACTGAATACTGTTGGAGGATTAAGGGAAGATAGCTAATTGTTTTTAAAACTAAGAAATAAAAGAATCAAGTTATCAATCTCTTATTTCAAAAACTGTATAAGTAGGTAGTCAAATAGGAGATGAGAAAAAATTATCATTATAGAAATACTTCACCTAATAAATAAAAAAAGTAATGATCAAATTAGAAGGATACAAATATTTAGTGCCTAATAAAATAATACATCCAGCCATTTAATATCAACAACTGCTAATAACACAAAACATCATGTGGCTCCTGACAAGAGAACACAAAACCTCCTATGTAGTCCTCTTGCCCCCCCAAATTGAATGACTCTATCAAATCTTTAAAATTGAATATTAATTTAGAGAAAATAGCAACACAGAATAATATATTAAACTACATAATGCTGATTCAACAATAACAAAAAAAAAACCTGTGCAAGATTCTTATCTATTAAATATTACTACATCTTACAAATTAATAATGGAGACCTGTTTTCTTTGATAAAGTACAAAAAATCAAAGCTACATAGGGGCCATTAGGTTTTTAAATGATTTAACAGACAATATCAACCAATTACTGTGTATTCACCCTATTTCAATTGAAGTTTTAAATTAATTACAGAAAAAGTGATGACATTTGTGATACAATTGTCAATCTACATTTAATTTTTAAAATAACAGGAAATTACTGTTCATTTATTTCTAGACCCAGTAATGCTACTGGGTTTGTGTTTTTAAGCGAACAGAGAGAATCTTGTCTTTCAAACATACATGCTGAAATATTATAAATAAATAGTATAATGTCAGGCATACACTACAAAATTGTATGGGAAGAAGGGAGGTGAATGAATGGGTAACAATGAAATAATGTTAGGCTATGAGGCTTCTGATCTATTTTGCAGATGTTCAAAATTCTCTGAAATTAAGTGACGAGAAAAGTGTCATAATAGATATAATCTGATACCATCTATGTTTTAAAAAAATGTAAGCCATATATATCAGTCAGTTAAGCATCCAACTGTTGATTTCAACTCATGCCATGATCTCATGGTTTATGAGTTCAAGCCCTGCTTCAGGCTCTGTGCGAATATATATATGCCATACAGAATATGCCATACAGATATATGCTTGAATATGCACAGAAGAATTCTGAAAGGATATATAAGAAACTGATAACAATGGTCACTTCTGGAGAGGGGACTATTAGGGAAGTCAGAGGAGACTTTAATGAAATGTTTATTACATTTGGATAACTTGTTTTGCTTTATAAGGAAAGAAATAGCCCATGGTAAAAAATTTTATTCGTAATGTTGAAAGTCCAACAAAATACATTTGCAGAGGGTTGGTAAAAAGTAAACTATGCACCATATCTTCTAATACAAAACAAACCAAAAAATCAGAGGAAAAAAAACAGGAAGTTTATCTTTGGATATCTAAATATGTGGTGATTTTATTTTTATTTCTCCATTTTCTATGCATTCTAAATGTTCTAGGAGGATTTTATATCAATCTTATATTACAAAAAATCTTTTAAATCCACTACATAATATATCCACTCTTTGAAAAAAATCACACACCAATCTTTCCTCAATTCCCCACAGCTGACTCTCCTAATTCTTATTATCTCACCTACGTCTCATTTTTCCATAGCACTTCCTACCTTCTTCTTACATACAAATTCCTCATTTTTGTAATATGACTTCTTGTCTTTCTTTGCTGTTTTTCTTTATATATTCCAGAAAAGTATGATTTGCACATATGTGCCTAATTTATGTTGTTGAATTACTAAAAATGTGTTGTCATTCTCCAGAAACTGTCTTCCGAATTAAAATAAATAAATTTAAAAAAAAAGATAAACTAAGGGGGAACGTGATTGGGTCACCACTTCTGCATCCCTCAAGTCTTTGATGATTTGCATTATTGCTGATCTTTTCTGAAACACATATTATTACATTGGGTTTACCAGGTGGAAAGCCAAGGGAAGCCCCAAGGTTCTCAATCTGTGCTACCTTAATATCCCTTCTTAGAAAGGTAAGGGAGCCTGGAGACCTGAGAAATAGCTGACACTGTCTTGCTTTGTTTCTCTATTTTATTTTGTGTTTAATTACTGTTTCTGTTCCTCACTTGGATTGCTCTGTTCTGAATTCCTGTTACCTTCTTGGGTCCCTAATACCATGCTAACCTTTAAGAGGCACTTCCCCTAGCAGTCTCAACTACATTTCTTGAACTCCACAATTAGAACGAGTGGTTTTCCTAAAACCAGCCTACACACAATGCCTCACTTTTTAAATGATGAGATAACTCATGAAACATTTAGGCCATGCCAGAGCTCTTGTACCTCTCCTATATCAATGTCTGCAGATTATCCCTTTTGGGCTTTTTCACAGCTGTTTCCCTCCAGCATAATCAGTATAGTCTAGTCAGCTTCCTCATACTCCATTCCAAACCAAACCTTCTCTCCCTTTCCTCCCTAAAAATCAATGTTTTTTGAGACTTGTTTCAAATTGAAACAAAACCTCTATTCTCTGTTTAAACCCACTGTAGCCAAAATAAAATAAAACACAAAAAAAAAAAAACGAAAACAAAACAAAAAATCCATTGTAACCAATTACAAATTATGCTTGTTCACACTTGGAAATAACCTTTTCAACTGGTGGGGGTTGGAGGTAGGGCATTGTTTCTCAGATGGCTGTAACTTTCTCTTCTCTGACTGTAACTATACAAAATACTGTTATACTCTTTCTGACTCTTGAATGAGATATCTAGATGGTAAGGGATAAGTGAACATGACCTATAGTTAATCTCTGCCATGACCATATTACCTGGAGTTGCAGGATCTTCTGTATCCAAGAAGTTGCTGTTTTTTGTACAATTGACTCAGGTTGCAGAGTTCACAAAAAGAGCTAAACAAAAAGAGAATTACTTATGAAATATTTTGTTCAAATCCCAAGAGAAGTCATTATTTTTAGGAAACACTTTTCAACGTTTGTACTATAACTTATCAATATAAATGATTTTACAGACAAGTTAATACATATTACATGTATCATATATATAGTAAATAGGACAAATATATTGTAAGATTGGTTTTTCACTTGTGCATACTATTTAAGTTCCAGAAATACTAAAGACTAGGTAGTTGGAGATAAACCCCTATTGGTCTCTAATTATTGCAGATAGAAGTCTAACTGATTTCAACATTTTAAACATAAAAATATTGATTTAAAAGCCATTTGGAACCATAACATGTTATAAGCACAAAACTTCCATGATATAGACAGACATATGTGGTTTAAAATCATGTCGAATACTTAGTATCATTGGAGTGCACATAGTCCAGATGTACTCTTATGGTCAGGTTTGCCTCAGGAAAGAATAATTTTTCTTTTTTTCTTAATTTTTTTAATGTTTATTTTTGAGAGAGACAGAGCGTGAGCTGGGGAAGGGCATAGAGAGAGGGAAACACAGAATTTGAATCAGGCTCCAGGCTCTGAGCTGTTAGCACAGAGCCTGACGCAGAGGTCGAACTCATAAATCTTGAGATCGCGACCTGAGCCGAATTCTCATGCTTAAGTGACTGAGTCACCCAGGCGCCCCATGTTTTTTCTTTTTTTTTTTTAACATTACCACTGTTTGTTTAGAATTATATTCAGTCAGTATAGAATATATTTACTAGACGTATTAAAGTATTAAAGTATTAAAGGTGCCCCAGTAGATCTGGGGCACCTGGGTGGCTCAGTTGGTTAAGCGTCTGATTTCAGCTCAGGTCATGATCTCAAGGTTGGTGAGTCGTCTCTGTGCTGACAGCGTGAAGCCTAGAGCCTGCTTCAGATTCCATGTCTCCCTCTCTCTCTGCCCCTCCCCTGCTAGCTCTCTGTCTTTCTCTCTCTCAAAAATAAATAAATATTTTTTAAAAATTAAAGTAGAGCAGAATACTGCAGTGCCATGACTTTTCAATAGCATGTTCTCCTTAATGGGTCCTAGTTTTACTTATCAGATAGCTTTGGATTTCGTAGTTTCCTAAGAGGAATTAATATGATTTTTACCAACAGAATCCAATAACTAATAAGAGATTTTAATAGACAAATTTTAAAATGTAAATAAGAGTCAGCCCTACTTATTGAATGCCTCTGAAGTTACTCTAGAGGTATAAAAATGAACATGTAGCCTGTCTTCTATTACTTATATCAGCTGGAGAGAAAAAACATATACACTTAAGAAACGTTGGCAAACAGTTAAATCAGAATAAAATATACAACTTATTATCATGTAAACTGAGTCAAGGCAAAAGATTTACGCACTCTGTGATCCTGTGAACATAGGCTTTATCTTATGAATTTATTTTGATCAGCAAAGGAAAACCTCTCCTAATGGCAGAAACACTGATGCATAAATATTTGGTAGTTATCCTTGTGGGTTGCTAAACTAGCCCAGTACACAAAGGGCAAAGAGAGGCAGAAGAAAGAGGCAGATCACTCCAGATTGATAGGTGGCTTGTTTAATAAGCAAGAATTTACTTATAAAGGTTATCTTGAGTGGCCACAAGATGAGTAGATCTCCAAATCTGCCCACCAGAATCTTAAAAGTTTATACAGAGGTCTTAATTGGATTCATCAATGTGGTCAGTCCAGATGGTCTCAACAACATATTGCTGTCAAGGCTGTGTAATTGAAAATGGCTCCCACTATGGGAATGGGGTGAGAAGTCTCCTATGGCCAAGGTCCAAATCTTGCTTCACCCATTGATCATGACCTCACAATGACCTCCAACAATCCTCCATTGTTCTATTTGGATATTATTTCAGAATATTCACATGTCAAAACTCCTAAGAAAATAGAAAGAGTAAGCAGATTTGTATAACACCACAAGTAAAAGAAATTAGTTAATATAGAAAAAAATTATATGGATTATCCTTCTGATGACTTAGGGTAGGAAAAAGGATTTGAAATGATTATATATGCAGACACATAAAGAGTTTCAAATTTTAACCCATATCTGGGCAAAACTAAAAGAAACTATGTAATATGACTTGTGCTAAAACCCATGCAAAATGAAACAAATTCAAGAAGAATAAATAGAATTTAGAAATTAGAGTAGACTTTAACCAGACAGATCTTGTGCAAGATACAGAGAAGAATATAAAGTATATTTGGCAGGACTTATACAAAAACTCATTCATTACTGTATACATTTTTCTCTTCAAATACAAATTCCAAATGAACATCAAAAGCAGAGCTCTAGACCCTGACTCTAAGTGCACAGTAGTCCTTCCTCTTTGTGGTTTAGAAGCAAATAATTGACCTTCTGAGGAAATGATCCTCCTGACATATCATGAGAAGATCAAGAGTAGCCTAATGCTAGGTCACAATGCCTGAGTCACTCCCCTCACTCTTTCTCATCCCATAACCATTTTATCATCTCACATCATCACAAGAGGGGTGAATACAGTACAATAAGATATTTGGAGACAGAGAAGAATCATATTCACAACATTATAATATACTGTTACAACTGTTCTATTCTGTTATCATAATTGCTTACTGTGCTTCATTTATAGATTAAACTTTATCATAGGTATGTATATACATAAAATAACAGTATATATAGGGTTCAATACTATCCAGTTTGAGGCATTCACTGGGGGTCTTGGAACATATCCCCTGTGGATAAGCAGTGACTAGTATATTCTTTTAAACAAAAACAAATAATTAATTTTTCAGCTTAGCAAAGCAAGCTATGTAGCACAACAGGAATGTTGCCATTTCAATAGGATAGGAGACAAGCAGATTTATTCTGAATTCTTTAAGCATCTACTTCAGAAGACTAAAGTGTGCTATAAAAGTTTCTGATCCAATTTTAGAAATATTTCAAATCCACTGAGATTCTCCATTCTCCACATCTCTGGAACATGATTATTTGAGAACATCTGTACTTTCGTATGACTGACTGCTTCTGTGTTGAGACATAAAAACAGAAGAAAATTGAGCAAGCCAGTTCATGTGGTTCACCTCAAGAAGATAAACAAGGGAAAAAATAATTTTAGAGTGCTAGTTACTCAGTTGAAAGATACAAATTTCAAAGAAGTTAAAATTTTCCTGAGAACTTATATTTAGCAGTCTCAACTAGATTTCTTGTTATATGTCACACAATTGTGGTTTTAAATAACATCTGAAATGTTAGGGATTATACTCTTAAAACAATGTGTTGATTTTAAGTATAAAATATATATATCCTTACTATAAGTATTTTCTCTAATAGAAGATTTAATAAAGAAGAGAAAAATGCTCTTGATCATCTCAAATAATTATATTTTGATGTATTAAGCAACAATTTACAGCCTTAAAAACCTTTATAAAGAGGTGCTATGAAATATCCATACTGTTTCCTCAGAATAATTTAATTGAAATATGAATCATGGTCTTTCATTTTTTGAGATATTCCCTTTTGTTTTTTTCTTTCTTGTGCTTTATGTAAATTTTATATGAAATGGCTGCTTTGATTTTAAAGGGGATAATTCACTTCCCTCATTCTATTTTTAGAGCAAACAGGAATCTATGATTTGTTTGATTTTGGTTGAAATAGTATCCAAGAGTCAGATAGCAAATTCAACCAAGCAAGATCGAAAAACGTCATAATGAATAGAAGGAAAGAAAAATTAAAATGTTTGACAAAATGAAAAATGCTTCAATAATCCTTTTGCACTGCACTTACTATGAGAAGGTCTGGGCTGGTTCTGAGCCATTCCTGAATTTGTCTCAATTCCAAGATGTGGTCACTGGCTCTCTAGTTTTAAATTTCTAAGTTTCAGCTTTTCCTTACATTTAGAAAGTCAAGAGGGATGCTACAGGTGACGGCATGGTAGTAGGGGGGTGGCATGCATGGGAAGTAACAGATGCAAGGGGAAAGAGTGGGAAGAAACAAAAAGCCATAATAGACCTCTCTGGAAAGTGACCTTTCATACCAAGTCACCTATTTTCTGGAGTTGTAAACTGTCCAATAGCTAATGTTTCTCTTGAAGCTATTTAATTACAGCAGGGACATAATAAAATATTTTGGAAAAGTGCCCATTCTGGTTCACAGGTACAAACTCCATGTGTGTGTGTACCCACATGACTGTGTGTCTACATGTTTCTGCATGTTTTGTGTACATATATATATATATACACACACACGTACACACACACACACACACACACACACATATATATATATATATATACATATATATACATATACATACATATGCACTTCTAAATATTTACAGTGTCACTATAGGATTTCTACATCACAACAACATTAAATCCTTAGCCACTTCTCTGATTATTTCCATAGTCTTTCAATAAATGACTTCTCTGAGTCTTACTACTTGTAGCCTTCTTAACAGGTACACCATTTTTCTATCATAATCCATATATTAATGGTCCTGGCGTTGGAGCTAAGGGTCCTCTTTGCATTCCATTGTTGCTCTCAGACCATTTTCCTTCTTTATTTTCAAAACCACACAACACTGAATTTCATGTCACGGGTCCATATTATCTCACTTCAGTAATACTTTCTTCTACACTCTCAGATCATCCTCACTTCTATTTTAGCTTCCTGCTTACTGTCAATTCTTCCAACACACTGTTCCTGTATTAATTTTAGGTAATTTCATTATACACAAATATGACCATTACTGGCACATTTCTTTTCCAGTGATCTTGCCCTGCACATTACCTCAGCTATTCATTTCCATAGTCATGTTATCATAGACCTTATTATTACACAATAATTTTCCTCCAGTCTTAATTTCAGGCATCCCACACTGTTATGGGATGAGCTATGGTACCCCTACCCCAAGTGCCTATGTTGAACTCCTGACTCCTAGTACCTCACAATGTACCTGTATGAAAATGCCTTTAAAAAGGTAATTAAGGTAAAATGAGGCCATATGGGTGTACCTTAATACAATATGATGGTGTCCTTGTAAGAAGAGATTAGGACACATAAATGTGGTTCTCAGAGATAAGACCATGTAAAAACAGAGGAAAACAATGGTCATATGCAATCCTGTGAGAGAGCGGCCTCAGAATAAAACCAACTCTGTCAATAAGTTGATCTTGGACTTCCAAGCCTCCAGCACTGTAAGGAAATAATTTTTTATTATTTAAGCCAGCCAGTCTGTGGTATTTTGGTATGGCAGCCCTAGCAAACTAACACACACAATATCTACAACCTCATAGCATTCCAACACATTTCTTTTATTACACAATCTCTAACAATTTTCCAACCCACTATGACCTGGATCGATCGATTGATCATACAGTCCTCATCACCTTGATTTCCTTTTTGCCCTCTTTTCCCAACCTAAATTCCATGTTTAACCATTTTCAGCTTCTTATTGACTTGTAACATGTACATTGGAATACATATGCCATATATGTACAGTTTGATGAATTATTACCAAGTGAACATTCCTGTTCCTCTATGGTTTTCCAAATCCAGATGACCCAAATCTTTTGTTTCTAAAGTAGGCCAGGCAAATCACAAGAGGAATAAAGCCCCAATGAATGGCAAACTGACCACCCTTGAACTACTGGGGCCTCAGAATTGCCACCTGTCTCAGCTTCACTAGGGCCCAGCCTGGGGTGCTGCAGTGAGAACCAACTAGAGCACTGACCAAGCGCTGGAATCTAAAGGAATTACATATGCTCCACACGTGGCCTTTCCAGCAGAAGTCGTGAGCATTGCTCCAAAAGCCTTTTAAGTAATCTCCCTGCTTCCACCTTTGGACCCTTATGCTGATTCTCAGCCGCTCTACCTAAGTAATTATTTAAAAATATAAGTAGGGGTGCCTGGGTGGCTCAGTTGGTTGAGCGTCCAACTCTTGATTTCAACTCAGGTCCTATTGTCCCAGTTGGTGAATTTGAGTCTGCTTGGGATTCTGTCTCCCTCTCTTTCTGCCCAGCCCTCCCTTCTGCTCGTTCCACAACCCCCTCAAAAATAAATAAATAAACCTTAAAAAATAATAAAATAAAATATAAGTAGATCCTACCATTCTTTTATGCAAAAGCCCTAGAAAGGTCTTCAAAAGCCAATGTATTTAGAATGGCCTGTAGAACATGAACTAGCTCCCAGTATCCTTACTAACGCCTACTTCTACTACTCTTCTTTCCTCTCACATTGCACATGTTACACAAGGCCTCCTCGAGCTCCCTTAACAACTTTTATATTCAAGTCTCAAGGATCTTTTGCACTGGGTTCTTGCTCTGTTTAGAGATATCTTCATTCTAATATGTGGAAATCTTCCTCCGTCACCTCTTTCAGGTCTTCACTCCTTTGACATCTTTCTTTTGGAGGTCTATCCTGACCACCCCAGTTAGCATTACAAAGTGGCACTTATTACCTACCCCTGCTCTTTAGTTTGCTTTTTATTTTGTGGGTTTTGTTAGCCCTTGTCTCCTTTGAACCTATTACATACATTTTATTATATTCAGGGGCTGTCTACCTTATTTGAATGCAGGGATAGTTTTACTTTTATTTTAATTTCCACAACTAAAGCAGTATGTAGCACATGGACACAGTCAAAACTATACATTTTATGTTGGAAACTGGATAAGAAAAATAAATATTGGGGTGAATGAAAATGAGAAAAAAAACGAATAGAAGACTATCAATATATGAGTTTAATTTCTGAAATCTTGCATTGAAACGTTAACAAAGGTGCTTTGGGAAGAAAAAGAAGTCAAATTATGTTTAATTTTATCACATTTTAATAATTTCAGCAAAATATTTTGTTACCCCTTAAATAGGCTGCAGGTTTATTTTAGTGGAATAAGCCGAGACTCCTGGAAGCTTGAAAATTTTTAATTTCATCACCATATGCTATGGCATCAACTCAGTAATTCCTTAGTAATCAGGAGACTATCGCTAGAAGGATTTCATATAAATACAGTTATTCTAGTTGCTTAACCTGTAGGCAAAATTATGTATCTACTCAGAAGTTTAATAAAGCATCATTTTCATATTCTTGTCCAATAGCCATTCCTCTTACAGCTATGCTTTTTAGTCTCCTATATCTGCTTCCACTTCTCCAAAAGTTCAAAATCACAAATGTGGGGAGCTTTGGTGGCTCAGTGCTTTAAACATCTGACTCAATTTTGGCTCAGGTCATGATCTAATGGTTGTGAGATAGATCTCTGCCTCAGCTCTGTGCTGAGCATGGAGCCTGCTTGGGATTCTGATTCCCTCTCTCTCTCTCTCTCTCTCTCTCTCAAAATAAATAAATAAATAAAAACACAAATGTGCTTTAATCATATACACAACTGTATATACACGTGTATATTAAATTGAAAAATTGTAGAGGCATAACACCTCAACTGCACTTAATTTCAAGAACTTGATAGATCATGACATACAAAGTAAACCAGTTAATCATTTATCCTTAGGGGTTAATTTCTTTATGAAAGCATTTCATACATATTATACATTACCATAGCATATATATAACTACCATAACTTTTTTTTTTAAAGAAATGTACTCCAGTTTAAAAGATGGAGCAAAATTAAGGTGTTAGGAAATCTAGATGTTTGCAGATACTCACATATTTGAACTGGAGTAAAATAAATATATATTACCAGGATGTTTGATCAGATGTTTCACTTTGCAGGCACACATAGTTTTAAGGTTGATATTTCCAACTCTGAATGAGTACTGCTTCTAACCCCAGCCACAGAGTCTATGTGGACACGCAGAAGTATAAACCAGTTATCGATTTCTATTTTGAATGTTTATTTATTTTTGAGAGACAGAGAGACAGAGCATGAGCAGGGAAGGGGCAGAGACAGTGGGAAACACAGAATCTGAAGCAGGCTCCAGGCTCTGAGCTGTCCGCATGGAGCCCAATACGGGCCTTGAACCCACGAACCATGACCTCATGACCTGAACCAAAGTCAGTTGCTTTGAGCACCCAGGTGCCGCTCAATTTCTATTTTTAAGACCTAATACTGATTTAGCTAATAATATCAGTGGAATGTTTGAACTCCTGAATATATATTTTGAATCTGACTATTCAGCTTGGAAGTTTGAAGTCAGATTTTTCAAGTCTACTAGAGATCTATCTGACAGTATTAGAAATTTAGGCTTGATATTCCAGTTTGCAGATATTAACTATGAATGACCATTTTCTTTAATAGAAGTTAAATATATTTTTCTTTTCATTGGTGTTTTAATTATCCAAATAATACAAAGAAATATTCTCATAGGAAAGTTTAATCAGTTCAGAAATATGTAAAGTAAAAGGTGAAAATCCTTTTTTAATAAGGCTATTGTTTATTTCCTTATCTCAGAGGTAATTAGTTTGTCAATAGTTTGGTGTATCTTTCTGGTTGTTTTTCTCTACATTGGCATACATATATACAAATATATTTGCATATTTATGTATGTATGTATGCCTATATATGTGTATGTATATATACATATACATGCATATATACATGCATATTTAAATTGATGAATTCGTATTGAAGGTATTATTCTGCAAACCTGAGGTTTTTTTTTTCCTTCATGTACTAAAGTTCCAGAATTTTGTCCAAGTCATTCTTAGGGATATATAATATTCTATTAACAAGAGTATATTTTGAAGCTGGGCCTTATCTTATTACCTGAGAAAGATTTTTATTCCTTTGAATTTCTGAAACGAATTTCTGATATAAAGCTTTTAGAAAAGTGTAATGTACAAATGGGATATAATTCCATTTTGAAAGGGACTTCAAACATTACTCATTTGTTTTTTTTTCTCTTCTTTTTTTTCTATTTTAAGTAAATTGAAGACCAAGTGAAGAATCTGTATTTTATTTTCTAATGAGCAAACTAAAAATACATGTAAACAACACTTAAAGAGTTCTCTTTACATTACAAAATATTTTTCTATAATTTACCTTAGTAAGTTAAAAATTATAATAATCTATGAATTTGCTATTATTTCTGGGTTACACATAAGGAAATTGAGTTTTTCAAAATCACATAAAAGTAAAAGGCAGAATCTGAAATTAAAGGTACAGATATTGAGACGCCAAGAAAGAATGAAAATTTGATATTTTCTTCCTCAAATTTGCTCTGGATTTATTTTTCCACATTTTTTTAATAATAAATATTAAATGCTTTCTTTGTATTCCAGCATTAGTATTCTAATATTTCTACTTCCAAAAACATTAAAAGTGGAATTTACCAAGCATTCTAAATGTATTGTATTTGATGATATAATAATGCTTTTATAAATGCATTTATTTTTTATTTAAGATGAGAAGATTTAAGCTTACACTTATACACTTTTAAAAAGCATTTGCAGAGCACCTGGTGGCCCAGTCAGTTAAATGTCAGACTCTTAATCTCGGCTCAGGTCATGATCTCATGGTTCAGTGAGATAGAGCCCTACATGGGGCTCTGGGCTGACAGTGTGGAGCCTGCTTAGGATTCTCTCTCTCCCTCGCTCTCTGTCCCTCTGCTACTCATGCTCTTGTGTGCTCTCTCTCCCTCTCAAAATAAATAAAAATAAACTTAAGAAAAAATAACAGCCATTTGAAAAAAGATGAAAGTGTGAGTTTCCGTTTGGTTTCACTAGAAAAAATATTACATGATACATACTGAACACTTACTATATGCAGATATTATTAGTTCCATAATTATATGCACACATTAATATTTCCATAATTATAGTATTTATACTAACAGTGTTCCTGTGATAGATTACTTATATTCTATATTGTGAAAGAAAAGTATAGAATTAAGTTAAGAAATGCATGCAAGATAATATAAATAGTAAACAGTAAATCCACAATTCAAGCCACTGCTAAGTTTTAAAAATGTGTTCTTAACCTCAAAATTACTATACTGCATGTTTATGTTCACTTTAGTGAGTTATTCCAATATTTAAATAGAAAAAACAATGTGTATTTTCAAGTTCTTTTGAAGAGATCTAGATAATATCCAACCTCATTGAGTTTATTTCCTATAGAGATATTCATCAGTTTGCTGAAAGAAATGTTGCTTTTACCTTTATTTTGTTAGCTGTATAGATTTTGGCATTCAGGTCCATGTTAGGACTTAGAATATAAATTGTATGCCTGTAAAATTTTCCATTTTGTTAATGTCTTTTATGTGGCAAATTCCTCTTGTTCCTTATTATGGTCTATGAGTATAATGAGTGGGTAATGATATCCAATATTCTGAATCATTTTATGTATATACACCATATGCATGTAAATTTGATTTGCCTAATACTCTGATCTTTAATTTGCATTTTCATAGAACTAGTTGAGTATTATGAGGTAAAATTATATTGACTGGTTTCAATATCTTAGAATGTTAAATCATCATTATATAGGAAATGTTCACAGGCATTAATTATAAATGAATCATGAAAAATATTCTCAAGGCACACATCTTGAGTTATAATGTGATAATAGCTACATGTCCTAAAGATTTATTTTAGAGTTATGGTACATACCCAATGCTTCGATTAAAAAATTAAACTGAGTGATTTCAAAAGGAACATATTAATTTTTTTCTTACTTGAAATACCAATATGAATATGTTTATGTAACTCTAAGCTGGCACAAATTAGATACAAATGGCATAGATATATAATGGCATAAAAAAATCCAGGGACATCAAGTGCATACTGATATAAATATACTAGATTTTTATTCAATAAAAATATATTGTAATATTTACTGCCACAAACTTTATAAAAATACTAAGATAGTCTCCCAATCTGAAACATTAGAAACCATGCATGTCCTAGCATGACACTTTTGCCCTTTATCAGTATTTAACTGACAGTATTTCAAACCAAAAGGCTGATTTACGTAATGGAGTTGAAGTTAGCCAGAAGTATGTAAGCCTCCTAGTATTAAACCAAAGTCTTGCTAAATTTGCCCAGGTTTCTGATTTTGAGGAATCCAGGCAAAAGAAACATAATGAACAAATATCCTGACACATAAAAGAGCATGGTGAAGGTGGGAGTATATGTGTAACTGTTTTTATTTGGTCAGTCTTTATCAATCCTACCTGGGCATCAACATCAGAATTCAACATCATCAGTTTTCTTAAATTTACAGATAACTGAGTTGATCATCAGTACTACTGAACAAAAATGCTCAGAAATATCAAGGAATTTATATTTTTCAAAAGGTTTCAAATGTGATTCCTTGATTAAGGCCCACTTCTACAAAAAATGAAGTAGGCAGTAAATACAGGCATAGGTGAAATATACTTAGGGGTGAGCTATGAATGAGATGTGTACCAAGAAAATTAAGAAAAAGTATAATTGCACAAAGAGAGGAGTTTTATAGAGGGAAAGGTTAAGTAAAAGGAGAACTAAATAGATTCATTCTAATTTAGTAACTAGCAATTAAGTGCCAATTTCCAAAAGAGCTGTTATAGTAATAAAGTTGGACACTGAAGGATGTATTGAAGGATACAACTAGAATTCTGCATGAGGTGAACCAAAGGTGAGCTGAGGAAAAAAAGAGAAAAAGTGAGAGTGTGACAAGTATGAGTCTGTGTTTTGGATATTTGGATAACCTGAGTGGAATAAAATACTACATTAAAACTATTTGGCCTGTTTATTTTTACATGTTTGAATGTGTCTACTAGAAAACTTCTAATTATATATGTAGCTGTCTTTCTACTGGACAATGCTGTTCTAGAGTTATCTTTGTCCTGAGTTAGGTCTTGGGTTTTCTTGAGCACAAACATTGGGAAAGGCTCAAGCCCAATTCAGTGTTTATCACTACTCCCCTACCATAAGCCCTAAGTGCAAACATCCTTGCTACTTATTTTCATGGAGAAATAGAGACAAATCAGAGACTTAAAAGCTTTAATTTGATTACTACTTTTTGTCCAACACCTTGTAAAATGAGTTAGTGTGAGGGGGTATTTTTGAAATAATAGTCTCCAGTTTTTCTTTCCTTCTTTACCTCACTCCCCTTTCCACTCTGAATTTTCCAGGTATGGTTGTCTGGTTTTATTGGCTCTGGTGAGACAGTGACAATTAAGTAGAGAAGCAGAAGCAGGAAACTCCTAAGGACCTGAGGCCCTACATAGACAAAAAGGACTTGTTTAGAAGGGATACAGTGAGTTTTTAAAAAGTTGATGGGTCATCAAGAAAAAACTCATGCACCCTGCTCCCTGAACTAAGCCTGCAGCGTGAAAATAATAATAATAATAATAATAATAATAATAATTAACAAACAACTCAAAATAAGACAAATAAAAATGACTTCTTCAGCTTTGAGTGGAGGTGACTTCAATAGGGCTCTAATGGATGTCTGCTTTGCTGGAAATATCAAGAATATGAATCTAGTTTTCTTCTTCCAACACAGTAACAACTAAGTGACTAAGTTTAAGAAACTTATATATCCCCTTAGGAAGACAAATTAATTAAGAATAAGTGCCTACCATCATGGTAGAAGTACTTTAAGAGTTACTTTCCACATACACAAAAATATTAGAACCAATTATCAAATTCAGCAAAGTTTCAGCATACAAAATCAAAATACAAAAATCAGTTTGTTTCTATATACTCACAATAAACAATCCAAAAAGGAAATTAAGAAATAAATTCCATTTATAACAGTATCAAAGAGAACAAAATACTTAGGAATAAAAACCAAGAAGAAAGTCTCATACACTGAAAACTACAAAATGTTGCTCAAAAACAATTGAAGATACAAGTAAGTGGAAATATCTTCAGTATTCATGGATAGAAAGGCAATATTGTTAAGATGTCAATACTACCCAAAGCATTCTACAGAATCAATGTAATCCCTATCAAAACCCCAATGATTTTTTTTGCAGAAATAGAAAATTCAATTCTAAAATTCATGTGGTATTTCAAAGGCTCTAAATAGTGAAAACAATCTTGAAAAAGAACAAAGTTGGAGGTCTCACACTTTCTGATTTCTGAACTTACTAAAAAGCTACAGCAATCAAACAGTGTAATACCAACATAAAAATAGACTTGTAAACCAATGAAATGCAATTAAGAGCCCAGAAATAAACCCTTGCATATATAGTCAAATGTTTTTGGCAAGGTTGCCACAATCATTCAGTTAGAAGAAGGACAGCCTTTTCAACAAATATTGCTGGAAACTCTGGATATCCAAAAGCAGAAAGACAGAAAGATCGAGGGAAGGAGGGAAGGAAGGAAGGAGGGGAGGCAAGAGGGAGAAAGAAGGGAGGGAGGGAGGAAGGAATGAAAGGAGAAGGAAGGAAGAGAGAAAGAGACAGAGAAGAAGGGAGGGAGGAAGACAGAGAGAGAGAAAGAGGGAGGGAGGAAGAAAGGCAGACTGGCAGGCAGGCAAAGGAATGTTTCTAAATGTAAGACCTAAAACTATAAACCTACTGGAAGAAAACATGGGGGCGGGGGAGTTCAATTGATTTGGCAATGATTTCTTAGATATGACAACAAAATCTCTGTCAACAAAAGAAAAATAGATAAATTGGACCATATTAAGATTAAAAAAATTGTGCTTCAAAACACACTATAAACAGAGTGAAAAGCAGCCCATGAAATGAAAGAAAATATTTCTAAATTATATATCTGGTGAGCTTGATATTCAGAATATACAAAGAACTTATATAACTCAACAGAACAACAAAAACTCTGATTAAAAATGGGAAGAGGACTTAATTAAACATTTCTCAGAAAAGATAAACACATGGCCAGTAAACATAGGAAAAGATGCTCAACAGCACTAATCATTAGAAAAATGCAAATCAAAATCACAATGAGATACCACTTTGCACTCACCAGGATGACTATTATCAACAACAACAAAAACAGAAAATAAAAAGAGTTGGTAAGTGTGTAAAAAGAATTGGAACATTTTTGTATTTCTGGTGGGATGTAAACATGTTAAATGGTGCAGCCACTGTGGAAAATGGTAAGACAGTTACTAAAAAATTAAACATAGAATTGCTATATTACTTAGCAATTCCACTTAAGACTAGATACACAAAAGAATTAAAAGTAGGCATTCAAAGACATTATTTGTACATCCATGTTCCCAGGAGCATTATTCACAATAGCAGAAGATAGGAAGCAAGTGAAACATCCATAAACAGATGGATAAACAAAATGTGTATATACATATAATGATATATTATTGAGCCTTAAAGAGGATGAAAATTCTGCACATGCTGCATGAATGAACCCTGAAGACATTATGCTTAGTGAAATAAGCCAGTCACAAAAGGACCAATACTATGTTGTATCCATTATATGAGGTACCTAGAGTAGTGAAATTCATACAGAAAGTATATAAAATGGTAATCACCAGGGGCTGAGGCGAGGGGAGGATCATAAATCATTGTTTAATGGGTATGGGGTTTCAGTTTCAGAAGATAAAGACATTCTAGAGATTGATGGCGGTGATAGTTGCATAACAATGTGAAAGTTCTTAATGTCATTGAACTGTCTACCTAAAAACTGTTAAAATGGTAAATTTTATTTATGCATATTTTACCACAATTAATAACAATAGAAAAATGAAAGCAGTTTTGTTTGCTGTGAAGTAATACAATGACATTAAATACCACTAAAACTTTCAATCAGATTGAACACTCAAAATTTGGGATTGAGTTACAAACTAGTTTCCTTCAGAATAAGTCTGGGAACTTGGATATCTTGCAGAGACCCAAAAGTTTCAGCCCTGCATCCAACAATGGCAAATGACTGAAAAGTGTCCTTGGCTTTCAGAAACGACTGCTTCTGTTACATAAAATTCTGTATCTAATCTTACTCTATAGTTGAAACTTGTAGAGGATATTATCACCTGCAATTTGTAGTGATCTTTGCCATTTTCCTCAGGGGCATACTCTGTTCTTTTGGGGGGATTTATTTTCTCTACCTCACATACTCAAAATTAATAACTAAAAGGTGAAGTATCAGTATAAGTTTGTGGTAATTATAATAATCATGATGTAGAAGTTTGAATGGTAATGAAAACTACTGCATCCTTCCATAGAAAATTGCATGAGAATAGATCCCTATCATTGGCTACCACCTTCTGGGTGTAGTTAAGGGACCTAGCAGTTGGCAATACTGCTTGGAAGTTTGGTTTCATAGTTGTATTTCCTTGTATCTCCAAACGTTCAAGGTTAGTAAGGGCAAATACACTGTATACCTCCTGTGGTAGGCGGACTACTAAAGCTATCCTGCCAATATCCCTCTCCTCTGGTTATTTAATTACACACTAATCTACATACTTCTGTGAAAGGAATTGGTTGATTAAATTAAGGCTTCAAACTTAAAATCCAGCAATTATTCTGGATTATACAGTGGGACCAATGTACTCACTTGAACCCTTAAAGCACAGAAACCTCTCTGAATGTGTGAGATAGATACAAGAGAAAAGGAAGTTAGATTCACAGAGTGAGAAGGACTCAGCTCTCCCTTGCTGGTTTGTGGGATGAAAGCGGTCACAGACTAGGGCATGAAGACTGCCTCTGGAATCTGAGGATGGCCTACTACCAACAACCAGTAAGGAAGTGGGAACTCCTTCCTAAAGTCACAAACTGCTGAATTTGGCTAACCAACTGAATGAGCTAGAAGCAGATTCATCCTCTGAGCCTCCATAAAGGTCTAACAGACCTTGAATTGGTCTTCTAACACTGGGAGAAGAGGAACCAGTTGGGTGATGTGGACACAGATTTCTGACCTACTGATCTGTGATATAATAAGTTCGTTTTGCTTTAAGCCACTTTGTTGAAATTTGTTACAACATCAATAAATGTTAATACAACTGTCAACTAATTGGTTAAAGGACAAAATGCTTCAAGGAAATGTTTCCTCATGTTGGGTGTAAACAGAATGGGAAAATTGAGATCATCTTAACAAGTCTACCTATTTCAATAAGAAGAATAGACAGATGACCATGTTTTGTTGTTGTATGTTTGGGTACCCAAGAAACTATCTTATATAAGTACAATTAATTAACCTGGAAGATGTAAAATACAAATACAAATATATATATATATATATATATATATATATATATATACATATATATATCACATATATATACATATATACACATATATATCACTTAATTGGTTCCTCTTCTCCAAGTGTTAGAAGACCAATCCAAGATCTGCTAGACCTGTGTTACTTTGGAGGCTCAGAGTATGAATCTGCTTCTAACTCATTCAGCTGGTTAGCCAAATTCAACAGTTAGTGACTTTAGGAAGGAGTTCTCACTTCCTTACTGGTTGTTGGTAGTAGGCCATCCTCAGATTCCAGAGGCAGTCTTCATGCCCTAGTCTGTGACCGCTTTCATCCCACAAACCAGCAAGGGAGAGCTGAGTCCTTCTCACTCTGTGACCCTAACTATATCTATATCTATCTATCTATCCACAAAATTGTGTGAGACAATATATTTTATTAATTGATAAGGGGAAATACATAGTATGATATTAGAATTTTGGTCTTGTTTTGGTCAATGCTCAATTCACAGCATCTAGAATAGTGCTTGTCACTTAAAAAAAATGCCCAATATATTATTTTTAATGAATTTCCATCTCATCATTTCTAGACAGGTAGTAAAATCCATATTGTCCAAAGGCCGATGTGTGTGTCTGGTGGTGGAGTATCTTTGGAGGATAAGAAAGGGAGTGTTGCTTATCCAATCTATATCCCTCTAGTAAGATTTTATTTATTAGACTAATTTATAAACTATTACTTAGAGGTTATGACATCTTAATATATGTATAACAATAATTTATTGCTTCCTAGAAACGAGCCACTGCCCACTGAGAGTATAGTGTTATGTCACACTCCCTCATTGCAAAACATTTCCGAAAGAAAAGATCACAAATGATCTTATCTATGACTACCTCTCCTTCTTCATCACAACATTCTCCTGCTCATTAAGCTCCAATATCACTGTTTTTAAGGACTTTCACATGGCATTTACTCTCCCTAGAGCCCTGTTTGCACAGGTCTTCATATGACTAGTTCTTTACTCTTTAGGTCTCAGCTTAAGTGAGAGTGCATTAGGTATATTCCCTCTAAACGCCCAATCTTGATATTAGCATCCCTTTCATTGACTTTATCACAATTATCATAACTTGGAATTTATCTTACTAATTCATTTATTTATATCATCTTTTAGAATGTAAGGTTTTTAAGCATAAGGGCAATGGCCGTTGTGCAATAGAGTACCCTTAGTACATCGCACACTACTTCCCATGGAGAAGGCACATGACCAAGTATAAACTAATTACTTAATTGCCAGTAAACATCCAAAATCACATTATAGGAAGATAAATTTCACTAATATTGAGGTTTTATTTACCCCAGCATGTACTGTATGTTATAAGGTTATGTATTTGAATCTTAGTTTGAGAAGCAGAAAAATCGTAAGGTGGGCTGCATCATTTCAAAATTCCCTTTGAATACTGTATATATTGCCTTTCTAGCTATATAAAGAAAACTTCTAGATTTAAAAAACATGAAAATAGGGGCGCCTGGGTGGCGCAGTCGGTTAAGCGTCCGACATCAGCCAGGTCACGATCTCGCGGTCCGTGAGTTCGAGCCCCGCGTCGGGCTCTGGGCTGATGGCTCGGAGCCTGGAACCTGTTTCCGATTCTGTGTCTCCCTCTCTCTCTGCCTCTCCCCCGTTCATGCTCTGTCTCTCTCTGTCCCCCAAATAAATAAAAAACGTTGAAAAAAAAATTTAAAAAAAAAACATGAAAATAGTAGAAAGACTACATTTCACTTCCATTTGAATTCAAATGTTACAAAATCTAGGCCTAGTGGCTTATGAAGGATGCTTGTAAATTATTGGCCTATTTTTGTCATACAAGTACCAAAATTGAATTGTAATGTAGAAATTATTTTCCTACATTTGGTATCTATATTAGAACTGTATTTTCCTCCTCTACTAAAAATGGCTCATAATGAGCACATTCCATTTGCACTGTGGATGCAGTCAGAGATACTTGCTCTTTTTTCTTTTAAAAGCTATATTAATTCTCTTAGAATAAATTCTAGAGTAGTACTTAATATTGGAAAACCCCAGTAAGACAAAGTTCCTGTTCCACTTGCTACTGTTAAAATCAGGGAAGAAAATTATTTTAAAATATGAATCCATCATTTAAAACTGACATTCTGAAATGGAGGTCAGCACCTACATATTTTTGACTAACATTTGACAACCCTTAACAGCTAAAAAATATAATCTAAGATTTTTCCTTTTGAAAGAATAATAGTTGGTCAAGATAATTTTTTAAAGATTGTGAAAAGGGAACTTAAAATAGCTTTGGAAGTAATTTAAATATGATGATTCTCATGTTCATATTTTCTTGATATGGAACTGAATTTTTCAACATCCATGTGCACATTCTTTCTTGAATACTTACATTGAAAAGCATGATAATTGAGCTACTACACAGAACCAAGCATGTGGTGTTATTTTATGCATGTCTTCGCTAAAACCAGTATTTTATAAAAGAATAAGTATTATAATTACAATTTTACAGACAAGTTGCAGTTCAGAATTTAACTTCTTGCCTATTCTGTCTTCAGAACTAAAAATTTTAAGTAGAATATTTTGTTTTCCTCTATGTGTCCCAAGACGCATAAAATTAAATGGAAAGTATTTGATCCCGGTTTTTCAGTCTAGTTGTACCAGTCAACAGAGATAAAGTAACCAGAACAATAGCCCAGTGAATACACAGCCCAGGGTGGTGTCCTTAAACTTTTGATTGAGATTTGCAAACATCTTTCTTTTCATATTATAAGTTGTCACTGTTTCAAATAGTGAAAAAGGGTTTTTCCTTCTTTTTTTGAATATTTGGTTTTAATAATATAAAATGTGCTTCTGATTTAAAGAACAGTTTAAAACATGAAAGAAGTATATAAAATAGAAAATATACGATCAGTTATTTTCCTTCACTGTCCCCCTACCAAACAACATCCAATTTAGGGCATACTAATTTAGACATTTGTATTAAGCCTAACTTTATCTAACAAGATCTAAATTGCTTACATATTTAGCAGCTACTTTCACGAACACTTTTGAATCTTTTATTGTAACGTAAAACACAAAGAAAGCAAAAAAATATATAGAGATTAATAAACTATTATAAATGGAATAATCTTAAAGCCATGACCCAGGTCAATAGATGGAACTTTAGCAGCCCCCCCAGGAGCTCCTGCATTTTCCCTTATTAACCATGGCTCTTCTCCCTTCAAAAGCAACTGCTATCCTGACTTTTATAATCACTTCCTTGCTTTTTATTCTGATTTTATCACCCAAAAGTACATGTCTGCTTTTTAAAACTTTATAATATGTTTAAGACTCTTTTACCCTACAGGTTTCTCTCTCCTTCCCTTTATTTTTATTATGGTAAACCTCTTGAAGAACCTGGGGAACTGAACCTATAGAGTTTGTCACAGCTTTGTCATCTACATTTCCTACAAAATGGCAAGTGGATCCAGATGCTTGATCAGACTTAGGTTCAATATCCTTGCCAAGATGATAGTGGTGATATCTTCTTTCATCAAGAAGTACATAATGAATGTCTGTCTCACACTATGTTTGTTTAATTTACTTATTTATGGTGTTAGCATCCACTGATGCTCAACACCTAGATCCATTAAGTCATGAGGGGTTCTAAAAGGTTAATATTAAAATTCTCTCATTTTGTTTTCATTAAGTAGCTGGAATAAATTTGCATTGAGATGATTTCTCCAGTCTAGTATTTGGTTTCTAATGGTATGATTAATAGAGAAGTCAGGAGAAATGCTTGACTGTTTTATTTAACTAGTTTTTGATATAATGAATCTATTACCTATCAGCCTGAGAAAATTACCGATGATTAATCTTTTTGCAGTTTCTTTTTTTGTTTTTTTTTTTTACTTTTTTAATTTTTTTATTTTTTAACATGAAATTTATTGTCAAATTGGTTTCCATACAACCCCCAGTGCTCATCCTAACAGGTACCTAACAGGTACCCTCCTCAATGTCCATCACCCCCTTTCCCCTCCCTCTCTCCCACCCCACCCCCCATCAATCCTCAGTTTATTCTCAGTTTTTAAGAGTCTTTTATGGTTTGGCTCCCTCCCTCTCTAACTTTTTTTCTCTTTCCCCTATCCCATGGTACTCTGCTAAGTTTCTCAGGATCCACATAAGAGTGAAAACATATGGTATCTGTCTTTTCTCTGTATGACCTACTTCACTCAGCATAACACTCTCCAGTTCCATCCACGTTGTGACAAAAAGCCATGTGGTTTATATACACAATGGAATACTACTTTTTGCAGTTTCTTATACACTCATGGATTTAAGTGCATTTCATGGGCTTAGGTTCACTGCCATTTCTACTTTTACTGTAGCTTCCTTTGATATAACCCTGTTAAGTTTCAGATAGTCCTTGCTGTCTGGTATGCCAAACTATTCCTGCCCCAGATCTGTAATCAGCTACTTTTCAGAGAGCTCTAGTTTTTTATTGAGAAGTTATTATTTCAAGTCCACAATATTGGTACCAGAGATTTTGGGGGGTGAATTGTTTCTAGAATTCTTCAACAGACAAAATTAAATACCTTGTAAGATCATACTTAAACCTCCAATTTAAATTCAAGACTAAAGGGTTTCAACATAACCTCTTATATATTACAGTTGTATTTTCTTACTTCCACACAGTGAATTCTTATTCTTAAGGGTAGGCAGCAATACTGAAATATTTAATAACTAGTTTATTTGCTGTACAACAGTCTCAGACTAACAAAATTAATATTACCCCAACTAATTATGACTACTAGAAATAGTTTTAATTTCATTTCTGCATGAGTTATGCCCACTTTCTCCCCATTGTCAGATCGTATAGTCATTATCTACTATACTCTTTCCTTTTCAAGGCTCATTTTGTCTTGGTTCTACAAGTAATTATATATTTAATCCTCTCCAGCACTAATTATGTTGATGTTGATGTCTCTATAGTCATTTTCATTATCCAACTCTTGTTCTCTAGTAAGTTCCATACAAAGGGTTCATAAGAGAAATATTCTTCAAGATTTTGTGTATTAACAGTTTGTATATGCCTTTTACACTTGAATGTCAACTTTTTCAGATCTAAAATCATTGCTTCACATTTTCTTTCCTCAAGTATTTTCAATATGTTATTTCATATTTTTCTGGGATAATGTGTTGCTACCAAAGGGTTTAATGACCCAGTTTTATATCCTTTATAAGTCATATACCCTTTGTGTCACATGCTCAGATTTGGGAGTTCAGTTGGGTTTTTTTGTTTGTTTGTCTTTTTGTTTTGTTGTTGTTGTTGTTGTTGTTGGTTGTTGTGTTTGGTTCTTTTTGTGTGTGTTGGTTGTTCTGGGTAGATATTCTCAAATGTAATGTGTACTCATTCAATATGTATTTACGAATCTCTTTTTATAAGTGTTAATTTTAAATGTTTTCCTTCCCACTTTTTTCTCTTAAAGCATTATTAGTTGTGTTGAGTTGCTTTTTTGGTTCTTCTCATTTAGTCTTCATTTGTAAAATTATTTGCTCTTTTATTTCAAATTATTTTATGAGTATGTCACACCATTCTTGATTGTTTTCCTACTTCTGATACATTTTGGTCATTTACGCCTAGTATCATTTTCTTTTTTTTTTTTTATTTATTTATTTTTATTTTATTTTTTTATGTATATGAAATTTATTGACAAATTGGTTTCCATACAACACCCAGTGCTCATCCCAAAAGGTGCCCTCCTCAATACCCATCATCCACCCTCCCCTCCCTCCCACCCCCCATCAACCCTCAGCCTTATATCATTTTCTTAACATCTTTCAGTTTGTTTTGAAATTTGTGTTGAAATATTAGAGTTTGATCTACTTGAGAAGATTTAGCTCGCTGTGATGTTATTCTGCTTTGCAGTCTCTTTTTTCCTATAGAATATGGCATGAGATTTGACACTAATACTTCATCACTCATTTTATTTTATTTTATTTTATTTTATTTTATTTTATTTTATTTTATTTTATTTTATTTTATTTTCAGGAATTAAATCTTTATTTTTCCTGGCCTACTAATAGAAACGTAATTCTTTTAACTTTTAGATTCACGTTGTTTGTTGATTGAGCCCATTCTTCATACAGAAACATATAATTTAAAAATTCAAGTAAAAAAATGTCCTGGATATATTTTCCTGCATTTAGAATTATTAGAGATACATATTCACTGATAGGTACTCGTCCTTGACACTTTGTCTATCTTTTCTTTTCTTTTTTTTTTTTATCCTGTGGTTAAGATCTCTGTAGAAGGGCCTCATATACTATCTGTCCTATACTTTAAAGGATTATCATTTACTATTCTTCTGAAATATATATATGTACATATATATATATGTATATATATATGTACATATATATACATGTATATATACATATATATATATAGCTTACCTTAAATTCTTTTTTTTTCAATATATGAAATTTATTGTCAAATTGGTTTCCATACAACACCCAGTGCTCATCCCAAAAGGTGCCTTCCTCAATACCCATCACCCACCCTGCCCTCCCTCCCACCCCCCATTAACCCTCAGTTTGTTCTGTTTTTAAGAGTCTCTTATGCTTTGGCTCTCTCCCACTCTAGCCCCTTTTTTTTTCCTTCCCCTCCCCCATGGGTTTCTCAACAATAGCCAAATTATGGAAAGAGCCTAAATGTCCATCAACTGATGAATGGATAAAGAAATTGTGGTTTATATACACAATGGAGTACTACGTGGCAATGAGAAAGAATGAAATATGGCCCTTTGTAGCAACGTGGATGGAACCGGAGAGTGTGATGCTAAGTGAAATAAGCCATACA
This sequence comes from Lynx rufus, assembly GCF_022079265.1. NCBI lineage: Eukaryota > Metazoa > Chordata > Mammalia > Carnivora > Felidae > Lynx > Lynx rufus. Next base: position 52,752,708 of record NW_025814878.1, on the reverse strand, counting down.
GAGAAAGACAGATATCATATGTTTTCACTCTTATGTGGGTCCTGAGAAACATCATCACTCATTTTAAAAGGAAGTTTGGTTCATATAGCTCATAGTGTTGTAGAAAAACACTTTTTTCTTTAAATATTAATATTTTGTAGACAATTTTTGCATCTATTTTCATAAGCAATCTCAACCTATAGTTGTCTTTTCTTGTAATGTCTTTGGTTGAGAATTAGGGTAATGCTGGCCTCATACAATGATTTCGGAAGTAGTCTCTCTGCTTTTATTTTCTGGAGGAGATTGTGAAAAAATGATATACTTTTTTCTTTAAATAATATGTATACTTCATCATTGAGCCCATCTAGCCTTGGCACTTTCTGTTTGGGGAAGTTAGTAATTATTGCCTCCATTTCTACTCAGATTGTCTATTTCTTGAGTAAGTTTTGATAGATTGTATCTTTCAGTGAATTGATTTATTTCATTTAGGTTTTCAAAGTTGTGGGCATAGAGTTGTTCATGGTATATACTTATTACTCTTCTAATGTCCATGAGATCTGTAGTGATGTCTTCTCATTTCTGGTATGAGTAATTTGTGTTTTCTCTCTTATTTTTTCCTTGGTTAGTCCGCCTATTTTAGAAACCATAATCCAGCATACTTGCTGGTGATATTTCATTACCCCCTACCTTCTCACGTACAAACGAGAAGGAATAAAAAAAGCTTTTCCCTTTTGTTATTAAGGGACTGGCCTAAAAATATGATCTACAATCACAAAGCACACATTTGAACCCAATTTTTTTATACTGAATTAAGATGCCATTTTATAACAATACAATTTTCTTCCATGATTTGGTATGTTAGGTATTTTTACCTAAGCATTTAAAAGTGATTTTCTATGAACATATGAACTTAGTGAATGGCTCATCCATTCATTCACTTAGTTGGTGTTTTGTTGTTGTTGTTGTTGTTGATAATCAAGTTGACACCATTAATCCTTTAATTCAGAAACTGGGTCTAGTTATTTAGGCTGTAACCCTGCTTAGAATGCAGTCTAAACAAACTCTACATCATCGGATGATGTATCCTTTGACCAGATTTTATCTTCTGTTATCAGATTTTATCTTCTGTCTTGTCTCATATTCCTCTCTCACTGCGGCTCTCCAGAGCTGGCATTAATTTTGTTTCTCAAATTTAGCACCTCATTTCTACTTTACAGCCTGTTTTCCTTCTGTTCTCTCTGTCAAGAACTCTATTTTCCATGATACTTTTATTGACCATTTGGTTTCAAGTCAAAAACTGTCCTAGGAATTCTTCCTTCCTTGAAACCCTTACCTAAAGCATTATCTGCTCTAGTCCCTAAGTCACTCTCTATCCCAGTATTAAACTTTAACACGTATTCCTATGTCAATTTTCTATTTATTTAATATTTTTACTTGTTTATCATCAAGTGTTCCCAACATCACGAAAGCTCCATGAAGGCAGATGTCAAATCTCTTCACCACTATAATGGCACTAAAGCTGTTTCTAGCTCACGAAGTTCAATATATATTTCTTGCATGGCTAAACTGCAGTGAGGGGGAAAAAGCACACTGTGTAAAACAAATAATTTTGACATATTGTCTTATTAATTTATATGTAACTTCTGATTAAGAGGGTTGCATCTCTCTTCTTTGTATGCCTCTTATTTCTCTAATTGGGGCTCTATTCTATTCTATTCTACTCTATTCTATTCTATGTTTCTAGCGTCCTCAAAGTTTTATACTATTTCTACTCTAAACACATTTATATTCATGCAATTTTCATGTTGAACCTGTTACTCAAAAGTTGATAATTTCTATAAGTATGTTGTAATGGGTGGCTCATATTAGCACCACTTTATAATTCTGTCATTGTGAAAATGGCAAACTACTGATATATGTGTGTATTGTAAGTAGGAAAATAATCCATGTAGAGACACCTTGTTTTTCCAGAGTCAGAAAGACATTTTAAGTAATCAACATGGTTAATTATCTCCCTTGGAAGTTCATAAGGCTAGCCCAAGGAATAACTCAGTACAGTTTGCCAATAGCTACTACTCCCAGTCCTCATCTGCAGCCCCACAACCATACAATCTTGATTCTCCAGGTAATTATTTTGAAATGAATTCATATCATCTTAGAACTTAAATACTTAGATACTAATATATACAATGTATATAAATTCACTGAAGTTCAATCTGGTTAAGAGACCTCTTCCCTCCCATCACAGCATCAGAGTGGTGTTCTCAAAGGCTAATGAAATTATCTTAATTAATCACCTACTTTAACCTCCCATGTCTTCCTATTTAATGTATCATTAAATCTAAGCTCCAAAAACCTAAAAGTCACTTCAGGCTGAACCAAGCTAGAAGGAGCCAGAAACACAAATCCATACTTTTCCTAACCCCCCAAACATTTCTAAACTGGTATCAAGAATCTATAAAACCTAAAACAAACAAACAAACAAGCAAACAAACCTAAAAACAAAGAAGGCTAAGTTTGGGAATTTATTTCAAACCTTGACTTTGGCTAGAAATTTTTTTTGAAAATACTGGTATAATGAAATGAACAGTAGGATATGAGTCAATACATTTCAATTCTAGTACTGAAGAGGGTCTAATTTATTATCTGTATGCCATTAGGCAAGTTACTTTATTTTTCTGGGGCCAAATTTGTTCATGTGTAAAATGAAAGTTTGTCTCTGGAGTAATTTCTAGCATTGCAGTAGCTAAAAATGTATTATCATGGAAAATGATCTTTTAGAACTAAAGTTTCACAGTAGGAAAGCCTTAGGGTATCTATGGGCTATGATGCTGTAGCAGCTGAAAAGAGTTTAGTAACAGCATTAAATGTGAGAACTGCCCATTAAACTGCAAAAATATTAGGGAAAGAATAACACCATGTGAAAAAAATTCAACAATGCCCTCTCTTTCTGAGAAAAGGAAATTAGTTGCCTTGGACAAAACGAATTTCTACACCCTCCATAAGAAGGTGGACTGATGATATTATATATCTATATAGAAAAATAGAAATTTCTGATTTTTATACATATGAGATAAAATTTTTACCAAGTTTCTATAAATGCATAGGTGAGCTACTACGCCAATGATCCTTATATCTATCATATACTTTGGTGGAATTCAAGGATGTAGAAAAATGAAAATGTCATATGAAATATGAAGATTACAAAATTGCATTTATATCTTTGGGTTGAAAAAATAATATACATTTATATCTTTGGGTTGAAGTGGTCTCTATTATAATGTAATCTGATTTTTTAAGAATATTTCTTATCAGGGGCGCCTGGGTGGCGCAGTCGGTTAAGCGTCCGACTTCAGCCAGGTCACGATCTCGCGGTCCGGGAGTTCGAGCCCCGCCTCGGGCTCTGGGCTGATGGCTCAGAGCCTGGAGCCTGTTTCCGATTCTGTGTCTCCCTCTCTCTCTGCCCCTCCCCCGTTCATGCTCTGTCTCTCTCTGTCCCCAAAATAAATAAACGTTGAAAAAAAAATTTAAAAAAATAAAATAAAAAAAAAAAGAATATTTCTTATCTTCCCATCCTAAAAATAAATGATTCAGATTAATTAAGAAAAACTGAGTTTGATAGAGACAGATTTTTTTCATCACCCAGTGAGAATTATAAGACTGAGATGCCATTACTGAGAAGGATCATAATTCTCAAGAGTAGTAACATTTTAAATAGTATTATTAGACTATAGAAGAAATTTCTATTTATAGAAGGAATTGGAAGTCACCTTCCAATGCTAAACAATTATTATTTGATTTCGGAAAATAAAGTTTTGCTATCTGATAAAACAATTTCACATGTTAAAAAGTAGGTTGAAGGAAAGACATGCATAAAAGAGTATTTTTGAATAAGAAAGGATAACAATAGATGGTAAAAAACAGTAGGAGATGGTTTATAATGGAATAGACAAACACAGTTATTCTTTCTATATAAAGATATTGACCAGAATATGACAAAGAAACAGAATCTGAAATTGACTTGCAACATGAAACTGAATCCCAAGCAGGAGCTCATATCCCCAAAACATGTTAATCATGCTTTAGCCATTTAAACAAAATTATCTGCTTCCCCTTTGTGCCCTCCCCTCAAAATGCCTTGTTGGAAGTATGGTTTTGAACACAAAGAAAACTTGTAGTTGTTTGTTTACTACTTTCTTTTGTTATGTTGAAATTTTCCAAGGTCAATATTACCTTGCTTGCTTTTGATCAATGATAGTAATTGTGAAACTATGCACATATACAATGCCCAATAAATAGCTGATGATAATTTTCACTTGTTCTCTTATAACCTAGATTTATTTTCTTTCTCTTACTATGAGAAGATAAAAATGAGTTCAATATCTCAAGTTGCTTAGAGACCACATTATATTTCAACTATTCTTTCTACATTCTGTATTTTACCACATAGCTTATTTGTAAAATAGGTTACTCTTCTACACTATTTTATTAACCTGATACATTTTTCAGTTTTGCTGTCTCTTCTATTGCCCAGCTTAAAAATAAATAATTCTTTTAAGCTCTTTCTTTTTCACTAGTCATTAAATTTTACTTATTTATGTATGGAGAATATACTGATAGGATTAACAATCCAATTATTTGGTTTGAAGGGGGTTTATTGTGCATGTGTGTATGCATGTGTGTGTGCGTTTGTGTGTGTGTGTGTGTGTGTGCGCGCGTGTAATGTTTTTCACATACCCTAAAATAGATGCATCTCCCTCTTCTATATAATTTGAAATAATTATTGAAAGGAAATCAATGCAAGATCACTGCCTAATTGGTTCAGAAAGTCAAAGGAAAAAAATGATTAGGGTACTTTCACAGAGGTGGGTTATTGCTAGCAAACAGCAATCTTGATTTGCTTTTCTCAGCAGTAGCAAAAAGGAAGAAAGAACACTGCTCTACATCCATTATTACAGTAGGAATTTTCAGTTTAAGAACTACCTAGTAGAAACAAGAATAATGGGAAGGCTACAGAGTATAAATATTTCTCATACACCATTTATGAAAGTTACATTATGCTGATTGTATAAAACTGTACTTTAGAGAGGTTCTGTAGAGATAAACTTACACTTTCAATTATCCAGTATGTTTACAGAATTCTACCACTGTTTAGTGGGCTGCTGCTCTTAAATTTTCATATGTGAATTCTTTACTGAATATCTTGATAGCTCTATAACTTACTACCTTTAATGCATCAATAAGAACAATAGTATACTGGGGATGAACTGTGACCTTTTGGTAAAAGGTTGGCATTCTTCTATCACACGTTCTTATACCCAGCTGACTTAAAACATGTCAATGTAAAAGGGATTTGGCAGTTGTTAAAACTCTGTTAACATATTCATAAAAAGTGAGCAAATTATCATTCCATTTACCCCCAAAATGATGATTCAATTTCCATGCATACTGGGATTTCTTTCAACATTGTATAACTTGTATACTTGACAGATTCCAGAAAATTAACGATAGTATGCTAACAATTTAGCTAACAATGCAAAATTTATTTTATAAATAGTAATCTCGATCATTTTATATGTTAGTCTGAGAGTTTGGGATTTTAAGAATCCCTTCAGTTATTCCGATGTATCTCAGGAATAAATGGCTTAATTTCATTGACTATATGTGTGTGTATGTGTATTTGTGTACCTTTTTGTCACCTTGGTTTCTATTATTGAGTTTCTATGGAGATTTATATTAGAGTTAACACAATTTTTTTCTTTTTTTTTTTTTTTCCTGTTCTAGTGTCACTCAAACACAGACCTACTCAACCAAGATGAAATAGCTGGTAGAATAAACTCACTCAGTTAACACTGGCAAGCAAGTGAATACGGTTTCCACTCCGAAGTTTGAAATACTACACATTTAAAAGGACAGCTTAAAGGAACATGTAAAAAAATAATTTGTTCTGGGGCGCCTGGGAGGCTCAGTCAGTTGAGATTCGGGCTTCAGCTCAGGTCATGATCTCGCGTTCCATGAGTTCAAGCCCCGCGTTGGGCTCTGTGCTGACAGCTCAGAGCCTGGAGCCTGCCTTGGATTCTGTGTCTCCCTCTCTCTGACCCTCCCCCGTTCATGCTCTGTCTCTCTCTGTCTCAAAAATAAATAAACATTAAAATTTTTTTTAAAAATAATTTGTTCTTGGGATATGTATACTGAAAGGGCATTTTGTTTTCAAGGTAATTTTTAAATATTTTTATTATTAAAGCAAAAAGTGTTTCTTACAGAGAAATCAAAGAAGATAGGTAAGTGAAAGAAAAAGAAGTAAAAAAGTCTTCATTTTTACCACACATCACTGAAAACCATATACGTATTGAAATTTTGTGTTAATTATATCATAGCACACTTTTATCATTTTTATTTTAAAAATATACTTGAGAACATCTCCATGCCAACAGATAAACTTCTGCAACAGAACTCCTAATGGTTTTATAGCTGTTCATTGTTTAACAGCTCAGATATTTTAGTAAGTTTCTATTTTGATATAATTTTGAACTTAGAGATAAATTCAAGAATAGTGTAAGGAACCCTCTTATTCCCTTTACCCATATTAGCAATTGTTCAAATTTCTCTCTATTTCTCTCTCGCCTACTCCCTCCCTCTATCTGTTATATATATATATATATATATATACACACACACACACACAAAAATACACATATAAATACATATATATAAAGTGCTAATGTATATGTATGCTAATGTGTTAACGTGTGTGTGTGTGTGTATATATATACATAGACACAAATTGCTACATTTTGCTGAACTACTTGAGAATAAGTTAAAGAAACTATACCCCTTGGTCTCTACAAGCATTTAGTGTAGGGGCGCCTGGGTGGCTCTGTCCATTAAGCATGTGACTTTGGCTCTGATCTTGCTGCTTGTGAGTTTGAGCCCTGAGTGGGGCTCTGTGCTGACAGCTAAGAGCTTGGAACCTGCTTCAGATTCTGTGTCTTCCTCTCTCTCTGTTCCTGCCTCTCTCTCTCTCTCTCTCTCTCAAAAATAAATAAACAAAAAAAATTTATTGTATTTCCTAAGAATAAACACATTATCTTTCATAAACAAAATGCAGCTTTAAAAATTAAACAAATTTCAACAATACGAAATTGTTTAAATCATATTCCATATTTAATGTCATTAACTGTTCCAATTTTTCCCTATGGCTATCTTGTCCTGAACTAGGATCAAATTCAGGACCAACTTTCAATTTAGTTCTCATAGCTTTTTAGTTTCCTTTATTCTGGAACATGTTCTCAGAATTTTCTTGTTGGTTTTCATTGACACTTTGAGAGTTAGGAACAGTTTGTTTATAGAATGTCCTTCAACTTCGATTTGCCTCTTTGCTTGTGATTAAATTTAAGACTTAATATTGTTGGCAGGAATAATGCAGAAAGTATGTGTATTTCTATGTGCATTTATAAGAAGGTACTTGATGTCATTTTGTTGCAATATTCGTGATGTTATATTTGATGGCTTTCTTCAGTGTCATTCTCCTGGTTTCTCCTCTATAAAGTTACTATTTTCTATTTTTAATTAATAAGTAAGTTAGAAAGAGATCATATAAATATCAAGTTCCTTAGAAAAATTTCATCCAGGTGTTTTAGCATCCATACTTCCTATATTTATTAGATGGCATTCTACTATAAGGAAAAGCTTTTCCTATATTTCCATTTTATATTAAACATACATTCCATGCTAGATATTCTGGAAACAACCCTAGTATTTTTTATGTCATAAATGCTTTATGTTGAATTCACAAATGTTCAAAATGAGGTATAATTGAAAATGGTATTAGAAAAAGATATCTATGCTTCAACATAAAAATGTACCATGAGACTAAAAAAAGATCTCAGGTATAGCTTAAGTGAAAGTATCAATAAATTTAGCAATGATATTCCCTTAATCTTTCATCTATATGGTTTTTTGTTAGGTAACAAAGAGTCTCTATAGTCTCCTTCCACCACTAAAATATATATTAAATAATAAGATTGAAGGAGAAGAAATCTTATAGTGTAAAAAGTATTTCCGTTTCACAGAAATTTTTAGATACATAATGAATGTTTAGTAAATATTTTTTTAAGTTTTTTCCATCTCTCTGCTTGTATCAATATGGAATATAGCCATATTTTTTATTTTTCTATATTTCATCTCAATTCATTTTGTTTCATAATTTCCAGTACAGTTAACATACAGTGTTATATTAGTTTCAGGGTACAATACAGTGATTCAACAATTCCGTATATCACTCAGTGTTCATCATGACAGTGCACTCCTTAATCCCCATCATCTATGTCACCCTTCCACCCCTACCCACCTCTCTTCTGGTAGCCTTCAGTTGGTTCTCAGTAGGTAAGAGTCTGTTTCTTGGCCTGTCTCTCTCCCTCTCTCTCTTTTTCCCCTTGTCCATTTGTTTTGTTTCTTAAATTCCACATGTGAGTGAAATCACATGGTATTTGTCTTCCTCTGACTGACTTATTTCACTTAGCAATATATTCTCCAGCTCCATCCACCTCATTGCAAGTGATGCCCATATTTTTGTCAGTGAGATTTGATTATTATTATAATTATTTTTTATTCTTATATTGTCCTCAATTTGGCCAGTGGGAATCCTTTAGAAATGTTTCCTGTGTCTTTTTGACAAGCTTTCATGATTTTCTAATTCATATTTTCAATGAGATCATTGTTGACTCACATGTAGTTGTGAAATAATATGGAAATATTCCATGCACGCTTTACTGGGTTTTACCAATGCTAGTATCTTGCAAAACAATGGACAGTATCACAACCAGGATATTAACATTGATATAATCAATTTTGTATAGATTTCCCAGCTTTACTTGTGTTCATTTGTATGAGTATTTAGGTCTGTACCATTTTGTCACATGTATATGTTTGTGTATCACAAACACCACAGTAAAGACACCAAAAAGTCCCATTACCACAAGGACTCCTTGAGTTTCCCTTTCATAACTATCTCTGCCTCTCTCCACTGCACTCTGTCCCTAACCCCTGGCTAACACTAATCTCCTCTCCATTTGTAAAATTTTCTCACTTCAAAATTGTTATATAAATGAAATCATATATTATGTAAACTTGAAGGATTTGGTTTTTTTTCACTTAACATATTTCCTAGGGAACTAATTCAAATTGCTTCATATCTCAATAGTGTATTCCTTTTTATTGCCAATTTATATTCCATGATGTGTATGTAACACAGTTTGTTCAACCATTCATTTGTTTAAAAGTATTTGGACCATTGCCAGTTATCAGCTATTACTAATAAAACTACGATGAACATTCATATACAAATTTTTCATGAACACAAGTTTCATTTCTCTGGGATAAATATGTAAGGTTGTAAATGGTACATTGTATGGGAATTGCATGTTTAGTTTTAAAAGAAATTGCCAAACAGTTTTCCAGAGTGTCTGTACCATTTTACATTTCCACTGCAATGTATGAGTGAGTCACTTTCTCCATCCACATCCTTGTTATGATTTGGTTTCATTACTATCTTTTTCTTATTTTAGCTATTCTAATAAATAAATAGCAATGTCTCATTTTGGTTTTAACTCGTATTTTTCTGATGGTTAGTAATATTAAACATCTCTACATGTGTTATTTTTGCCCTCAAATATACTTTTTGTTGTAATGTCTGTTCATGTCTTTTGGCCATTTTCTTTTCTTTGTTTTTTAAATGTTTATTTATTTTTGAGACAGAGTGTGAGTGGGGGAGGGTCAGAGAGAGAGGGGACAGAGGATTCCAAGTGGGCTCTACCCTGACAGCAGAGAACCCAACACAGGACTCAAACTTACGAACTGTGAAATCATGAACTGAGCTGAAGTCGGACGCTAAACAACAAAGCCATCCAGGCATCCCTTTTGCCCATTTTCTAATTGGATTGGTTGATTTTTTTTATTGTTGAGTTTTAAAAGTTCTTTATACATTCTGGACACTGATATTTGGTCAAATATGTGTTTTGTAAATATTTTCTCCCAGTCTGTAGCTTTACATGCCTTTCGCATAGGCTTTAAAAGAGTAGGAGTTTTCTATTTTTGTTGGGTTGAATTTATCAGTGCTTACTTTCATGAATAATATTTTGGGCATCAAGTCAAAGCCTCTTTACCTAGTCCTAGATAGTGAAAATTTTCTTATAGCGTTTTCTAGAATTTTTATATTTTACATATATAATCCATTTTGAGTTAAGTTTTGTGTAAGTATAAGGTTTAGGACAATTTTATTTTTCTTTCTTTTTTTTTAATTTTGAATGCCCAATTACTCCAGTACCATTTATTGTAAAGGTTAACCTTTTTCCAGTGAGCTGCTTTTATATCTTTGTAAAAATATTGGTTGAGGATATTTGTGTGGGTCAATTTCTGGGCTCTCTATTTTATTCCATTCATCTATATGTGTATACCTCCACAAATACCACACTACAGTGTTTCAATTAGCTACATAGTAATCTGAAATATTGAGTAGAATAATTATTTGCATTTTATTATTTTTTGTAAAGATTGATTTACCTCTTAAATGGCCTGTGTCAATCCATATAAATTTTACAATAGCTGCATCTATATTTACACAGAATCTTGCTAAGCTTTTGGTAGAAAACACATTAAAACTATAGACCAGTCTGAGGAGAACTGGCATATTTATTATATTGATTCTTCCAATCATAAACACACACACACACACACACACACACACACATATCCACTCATTTAAGTTTTTTCTTTCTTTCATAAATAATTTTTAACTTTCAGTATACAGATTCTATACATGTTTTGATGTATGAATACCTAAGTATTTAATTTTCTTACAGAAATTACAAGCGGTATAGTAGTGTTTTGCAATGTTTATTTATTTTGAGAGACAGAGTCCACACAAGCAAGCAGGTCAGACAGAGAGGGAGAAAGATAATCCCAAGTAGGTTCTGCACTGTCAGCACAGAACCCAAAGTGGGGCTTGATCTCAGGAACCATGAGATCATGACCCGAGCCAAAATCAAGACTTGGGTGCTTAACCAACTGAGCCACCCAAGTACCCTGTATTGTGTTTTTAATTTCATTTTTCTTCATATTCATTTAGAAATTTGAATATTTTTTGTTTGTTGATCTTTATTCTGCAAACTTGCTGAACTCATGTGTTAGTTGTAAGAGGCTTTTTTGTTTTATTTTGTTTAGTTTTAAGAGTATTTTTGTAGATACTTTGGGATTTCCTATATAGGCAATCATACCATCTATAACAGAGGACTTTTTATTTCCTCCTTTCCAAATGGCATAATCTTTATCTTACTCATTCCTGCCTATTACAATAACTTTAACTTCCAGTGTTATGTTGACTAAGAATGTTATGAGTAGGCATTCTTGTTTTGTTCCTTATCTTAGAATCTGTCCATGTTGCAGAATTAAATAGTGGGTCAACTGAAATGTTGTGTCAATAATTAAACTTGTTTTAGGAATTTTGATAGTTATTCTAAATTAAACTTAAAGTTTGTCCCAAATTATACTCTCACTAGTAGGGCATGAAAGTGTGCATTTCCATATAGCTTTATCATTAAGTGTTGTTCAGTTTTGAAATCTGTACTAAGTTGTACAAGTAAAAATGGTATTTGACAGATCTAATTTGCATATATTCAATTATTACTATGCTTGAATATTTTACATATTTTATTAGTGTTATATACTTATTCTTTTGTAAATTCCTATGCATTGGCATTTTTCTATGTAAGGTTCCAGCTTTTTCATATTGATTTGTAAGAGCTCTTCATATATATAAACCTTTATCAGGCATTAAATTCCTATTTGTTTTTCATCTGTTTCAGACTTTTCTATTGTGTTTCACCAGTCTGTTTATTGATGCCTATGCCAGTAAGTATCTACTTTAATTCCTAAAATTGTATATTTTGACATTTAGATTGTCTTTTATTCATAGTTGAAGCAAATAATAACAAAAGGTTCTAAACAAAATTATGCTACACTTGTAAGACCTTCTAAGACTCAACATACACAAATTAAAACCTTCATTTTTTATGATTCACTTAAAGCTAAATCATTCCACCAAAACCATCAGTTATATTTCAGCACAATATCTGCAAAGATAATCCAACTGCTTATTGAATGTGTTATCTAGGTGTAGCTTCCAATATTGCAATATCAGAAATTTTAAAGATGGCATAGTGTTACCTAAAATTTTCTTACCCCGGGCTAGTGTTGGTTCTAGAGTCCATCCCAGGTTTTAGACCACATTTTGTTTGCAAGTACAGCCAATTATGGGGAAAATATAGTCACAGAAGCTGAGAATCATCTCAGGGGATTTCACCTGAATCATCAAAAACACAAAACAAAATGCAGGAAGAATAATCATCTCTATTACTATTAACACTGTAATTTTGCCCTGGGAATTCATCTGTAGTAGGAATTAGAATACCTAAATACAAGCAAATTGTAACTCAATACCTGAACATGAGTCCTTTGTCAAACATGTGCAGGTAGATGAAGTTGTGAAGATAGTCTCCACTGACAACACCAGAATGTTTATAAACTTCACAATTAGAACATCTGATATTCTATTTCCCAAATATTCTTGGATTGAAGTAAAGATAACAGTAACTCTTCTCTGGCCATTGTAACTGAATTACCTGGCTCAGATATACCAACACAGAGTGTCTTGGAAATAAATCCCTTAATCCTCCCATTTGCTTATCATAGTGTTTATTTATTCTTGCTGTTCAACAGATGTTAGTTATGTTAGCAACGGTTATTGTTTAATCTTAGTATTTTTAACTTGTTTTTCTTTTTACATTCTGTTCATGTGGAAAAATCAATGCAGAGTTCAAATTTCACTTTTGGCACTTACTTTGGCAAGAGATTTATTTTCTCTGTGCCTCAAATTGTTATAATAAAAATATAAATATATAAATCTGTTCTGAAAATTAACTGAAGTAACACATGGCACGTGCCTAGAAGAGTGGCTGGCATATGCTGAGTGCATCAAAATGTTGGCATCTGTTGCAGTTCTCATTTTATAGGTATTATTTTGTTTTGAGGTGGGACAAAGCCAATCCCCCACCCCAAAAAAAGGTATTGACCCATTCCAAACCCATTCCCTGTAGCCAAACTGAGCTCAAAGAAATTGGAGTTCCGAAACAGGTTTCCAGGGCTCTTTAGTATATACTAGATTACCTCCATTTTTTATTCTCTTCACCTACAATGATTAAGAAAAAAATCAAAGTGACAGAAAATACTGAGTCAAACATTATTTATTTAGTGCTATTGATATTTTTTTAAAAACCTGTTAATTATTACATTTCATTACAAGTAACAAAAACCATAAGAATGGAGTAGAACCAGGAGCTGCTAGACAGCATATTCAGGAAAATAGGTAGAGAACTCATTTCTGCCCAAATTTCAGCTTTGTTTAAAATACAGCTTGAACAAGAAACAGAGGATAGAAAAAGGGACAGCGATGGAAATATTTACCTACCTTGTTGGCAACTAAAGACATAGTATAAGGGGTAAAATTTATATACTTTAGAAATTCTCAGCCTCCCACCAGAGTGAACATAGGGCCCTCAAGATGCAAGGTAACTCAGTCTTATTACCTCCAGCATCTTACCGTCAGCTATTATTGGAGTCGCCCAGGTGTGGAAAAGGATTACTGAACTGTTGATAGAGCTCTGCCATTTAATTACTGTTTGCCCTCCACTTGTCTTTTTGGGAGCTGATAGCTAGATCAAGCAGTTGCTATCCATGGTCCATTAGAGCTCAAAATGCCCTAATTGTTGATTTAGCTCAGTCACGGGTTGTGGGCAATAGATAGGCTCTGACTGAGGATGTACTTATTGATTGCTCTTATGGGACTTTAAATTTTCATTTTTTATTTAGACAATTAAAAGAGATAGAAGAGATCAAGTTAATATTTTTGAGTGAAACCGTCTACCTGCTGAGTTGAAGAGGATATGATCAAATGCAAAAACAGATATGGTCCCGACTGTGAGAAGTTTACAGTTTTGTTGAGGAGAAACATGAGAATAAAAAATTGAAAAAAGAAACTAAATCTCAGAAATCTCCTCCAAAATAGCAGCACTTGATGTCATCAAACTTTATACTGAGGATTTTTCCCTTGTCACAGAGTAGATTTCCCTGAGGAGGACTTACCTGAGCTGGAATCTGAAGGATAAACATAAGTTCAGTAGGTGAGGAAGGGATATAGGGGGAAAGTGTTACATGCAGAGAGAGGACATGTGAAAGGGCCCTGATACGGAAGGGAGCTTAGCACCTTATGATGTACTAAGAGGAAGACCACGGTGGCTTGAAGTGGGGGTGAGTTACGACATAAGAAGAGAGGTAATTGGGTCAGGCTGTCATTCAGTCATCCACGCATTTTCCATTCGTTAAGTGAATACACACTGAGCACTAAATAGTTTGCTTTTTAAACATTGGGACTAGAGCAGTGAACAAAACTGAAAACTTGCCTGAGCAAGGCAATATCAGGTGATACAAACTACTTTTGGGAGAGTTAAACCAGGTTGAAATGATGGATGCAACAAGTATTTTTTTTTTTTTTTAGTAAAACAGAATGTTCAAGAAAAATAAAAACTTTCCTGAAGAAGGTGATAGTTAATGGGAGGAAAAAAAGTAAGAAAGAGCTATTCATCCTGAGAACAAGGGGAAGAGCATTTCACACAGAGAAACAGCTTGTGAATGACCTTAGGAAAGTAACAAGCTTCAGTTACAAAGAACAGAGGAAAGACCAATGTGACTAAAGTATAATGAGCAAGAGAGAAAGTGAACTGATGTGACACTGGAGAAACAGGCAGGAGCTAGATCACACAGGGATTTATAGACTGGGTTAAAGAACTTAGTTCTATTCTCAAAGCAATACAAAGCCTTTGAAGAGTGTGTGTTGATGGTAGGAGTGGGGGTAGGAACAGGGAATAGACAGGTAGATCACCTATTTTTATTTTTAGAACATCAGCCTGACTTCTGGATATAAAATGAATCTTGTAGGGGCAAGATCAGAAGATTAGATATCAGGATGGTAAAGCAGTGTAGCTGGGAAATGAAGATTGTTACACGATAGTTTAGATGCACACAAGGAGACTGATCTTGGGTTGATAGGTGTTCAAGAGGATGTGCTGATACATCCAGTTAAAATGAAGGAATAAATAAGGATGATCCCAGGCATGATGTTAGTGCTTTTGGCTGAGATGTGAAAAATAAAAGAGAAACTTTGAAGAAAACATCTGAAGTTCAAGATTTCTGTTTTGGACAATTAAGTTTGAAATGCCCCTTAGACATTCAAGCAAAGATATCATCTAAGTAGCTTGATAAACAAATCTAAAGTTCCAGGAAAAGGTCAGGGCTGAACATATAATCTTGAGGGTCATAGGCTATAAATGGCACAAGATGAGAGTCCCTGATGTGAAATGGAGATACTTAAGGTAAGAGGACTCAGAATCAGGCCCTGGGTCAGGCCTAGGTCAAATTTAAGCTTCACACACTGGAAATAAGATTACACTTCCCCTAAGCCTTTAACTTGAATTATTTAAGGTTAAGCAGCATATCCACATGTAGCTTTCCTCATACTAACTTGTTTTCATTAACAGGAGTGAACACAGAGTATAGTGATCTGTACATCTACAATTCCCACCCCTCAACCATCAGTCTGAGTTCCCTTCTCAACCTTGAATCTACGAGGGAAAAATATTATTATGCCTTTTATTTCTACTATACATTCACCCCAAGCTCCTGACATCCAGATAACCTGCTTCTCCCATACACATTAATCTACATAAAGCTCTGAACATCTCCTATTCTACATCCTTATCACATCTCATGTCCAGAAATTCTTCAATTATGTCCTACAGAATTCAAAGACCATCAGCAGCAAAAACTTCTTGTTTGAAGTTTGTCTGTAATTTCTTGTCTGAACATTTCTATTATTTCACTGTGCCAAGAAAATACTTGGCATCTCCCTGAGGACACTGTCTCCCTTGTAGTTCTCCTAGGGAGTTAGAAGATCTTGTTGTCACTGTTGGGCTGGGAAGCATGGTAGTGGTCCTTCTGTCCCTCTTTGCTGTGTTTATAAAATCCTACAATTGACCAAAAACACTCAATTTGAATCTCACATCTATGTATTAGGTCACATACTATTCTTCATATATTACTGTCATTTTCAGATCCCAGTTATTCAACCTGTGTGTTCCAGAGAGGTCTGTTCCTGCCTTGCTGTCCACTCTTTTCACAGTAGTCATAATTCTTGGTGATTTCAATATACATGTACTTGATCCTGATAACTCCCAGGCTCCTTGCTTATGTAATGTACCTCATCTTGCCTTCGGTTTGACCTTAGCCACACACTCACATGATCTTATCCTGGGAATCATTATTATCAATAAAGGCAATGTCCATAATAACAATTATATGCATTTCATTCTTTGATCATCACTCTTGTTTGTTTGTTTGAGTGTACTTGACATGCAATGCTACATTACTTTCAGGTGTACAACCCAACCCAGTGATTTGACAAGTCTCCACATTATGCTATGTTCACCACAAATACAGCTACCATATGTCTTGTTACATCACTATTATAATATCATTGACTGTATTCCTTTTTTTAAAAAAAATACTGTGTATTTTTGAGAGAGAGAGAGAAGGAGAGAGGGAGAGAGAGAGGAGGGAGGGGCAGAGGTAGGGGGAGACAGAATCCAAAGCAGGCTCCAGGCTCTGAGCTGTCAGCACAGAGCCTGATGCGGGGCTCAAATTTACGAGCTGTGAGATTATGACCTGAGCTGAAGTCGGACGTCAACCGACTGAGTCACCCAGGTGCCCCTTATTGACTATATTCCTTATGCTATGCCTTTTAATTTTGTGATTTATTCATTCCATAACTGGGAGCCTGTGTCTTCCTTTCTCCTTCACCTATTTTGTCCGACTGTCCCACCCTCTCCCATCTGGCAGCCTTGACTTTGTTCTCTGTATTTATAGTTCTTATTCTGCTTTTGTCTGTTTATTCTTTTTCTTTTTTTAGATTCCACTTATGAATGGAATCATATAGTATTTATCATTCTCAGTCCGGTTTATTTCACTCAACATAACCCCCTTTAGGTCCATCTATGTTGCCTCAAATGACATAATTTCATCCATGTTTATGGCTGTGTAATATTCCACTATGTGTGTATGCACTCGTTTGTGTGTGTGTGTGTGTTTGCGTGTGTGTGTGTGTGTACAGCTTCCTCATCCATTTGTCTGCTGAAGGACACTTAGGTTGCTTCCATATCTTAGCTATTGTAAATAATACTGTAATAAACATACAGGTGCATATATGTTTTTGAATTAGTGTTTTTGTTTTGTTTGGGTAAATAGTCAAAAGTGGAATTATTGGATTATAAGGTTTTTCTATTTTTATTTTTTTAATAAACCTACATACTATTTTCCACAGTGACTATAACAATTCACATTCCCACTTGATCTTTTCAACACACTTTCTCTATAACTCCACTAGTTCAATCTATTTATTCTAATTTTATTTATACTATTTATTCTAAACTATTTATACTAATTTTCCCCTGTCATTCAGATCTTTGGTACTTTCTCCCTGCTCCTAAGCTAGCTCAAATGCCATTGTCAATTATAATCCTTTTTGCATACATATTTGACTTCCTGGACTATCTCTAGTTTTGTTATACTCACCTAGTAAAATCATATATCTGTTTAACTGAACTTTCTTAATCCAACTTTCTGCTTTCTCTATACCTGAAATTGGTGCAACATGAATAAAAGTGAATAATATTCAACTACATGGACTGCTTCACTATAAATTTATAATGATACCCTAAGATAATCAATAATGCTTCTTGGTAGTCCCATCATACTTCCATACATGTGTTTGTTTTCCTGCCATCCAAGACACAATTTCATAGTTTCTAATCTTTCCTCAACTTTCAGTACCATGAGTTTCATCATCATTCTTAGCAGACGACCTTGATTTCTACTTCCTGAAAAAAAGGGAAGTAACCTAAGAAGAACCTCCACACATTCCTAACAACACATCTACTTAGTTATCATCATATGTCTGCCTTCCATGTTCATATGTAAAGCCAATTCTTCTTGTTTAGTGAACATACATAAGCTCTTCACTAACTGTTCTGTGACAGCAGTTATCTTCATTCCTACCTCATAATTTTTACCTTTCTCCTAAATTGTTCTCATTAAATATTCATATGTCATTCATTTTTAAAAATTTGTTGATTTTTCTGTCCTAACAAAATACCATGTCATTTCTTTGTTCTCCTTTGCAATAACACTTCTCTCTCTTCTGTCTCTTTTCTCCCGTCCTAAACAAACACACATGAATCAGGCTGTTGTCCACAATATCCCACCAGTACTGCTCTTATCAGTGCCATCAATAGTGTCTACATAACTGAGCATGAATTTAAGTTTTCAGCCTTAATCTCACCCTACAAGCAGCATTTGACGTAGATGATGATCATCAATCTGTGTATACCAATCCATGTATATACACATCATAAATATTTCAATCTGTATTTATATTAAGCTAATCCTGAGTTCATAGTGATATTTCCAACTCTAATATCCATTACCAAATGGATCATTCTAGGTTCCTTCCCATGCTTATTTGTAAACTCCCATTCCAACAATGAAAAACCTGGCTGCCATTATCTGCCATACATTTACTCAATGTTTCAATTGCTATTTACATTTCTTTTTTTTTTATGTGTAGATTGAATTTTTATTAATTTAAACACACCAGGGGTTGTACATATTTTCTTTTTTTTTATATATATATGAAATTTATTGACAAATCGGTTTCCATACAACACCCAGTGCTCATCCCAAAAGGTGCCCTCCTCAATACCCATCACCCACCCTCCCCTCCCTCCCACCCCCCATCAACCCTCACTTTGTTCTCAGTTTTTAACAGTCTCTTATGCTTTGGCTCTCTCCCACTCTAACCTCTTTTTTTTTTTTTCCTTCCCCTCCCCCATGGGTTCATGTTAAGTTTCTCAGGATCCACATAAGAGTGAAACCATATGGTATCTGTCTTTCTCTGTATGGCTTATTTCACTTAGCATTACACTCTCCAGTTCCATCCACGTTGCTGTAATCATTAAGACAGCATGGTATTGGCACAAAAACAGACACACAGACCAATGGAATAGAATAGAAACCCCAGAACTAGACCCACAAACGTATGGCCAACTCATCTTTGCTTACATTTCTAACAATATTCATGTTAAGACATATGCCCATGTGAAATAACTTTATCATTTGGAGTACAGTAATATACAATTTCCTTATTCCTATAGAATTCTTATAGATTCTGGTCAGCTTCCAAGTTTTTTAGGTCATCATCATTTTCTCCTATATCTTCAGTGAGGTAACTTCATATATTTTTAATACAGTTAGGTCATTTTTTCACACTTTGCATTCCATCCTAGCTAGGACCCCTTGACCTCCAAATTGATTCTTTACAATTTTCATACATTAAGGTTAAGTATTTCTTCTATGAAGTTCTATGAATTTTCACAACGAATATTGTCATATATCCACCATGACATCATCATACAAAATATTTTCAACACTTTAAACTATCCACTGTGCTTCATATGTCAAACTCTCACCTCCTCCTAAAACCCCTGACAACCACTGTATTTCATATATTAGAATTATCCAATTTGTAGCCCTTCCATGTTGACTTATTTTATTTAGGAATGTGCATTTAAGTTTCATCCATGTCTTTTGATAGTCATTTCTTTTAATCACTGAATAATTTTCCAATGTATGGAGGTACCACAATTTATGTATCCATTCACCTACTGAAGGGCATCTTGGATGCTTCCAGTTTTTGATGATGATAAATAAAGGTGCTACAAACTTTCATGTGCAGGCTTTGGTGTGGACAGAATTTTCAAATCAATTGGATAAATACGTAGAACAATTACTACATTGTATGGTAAGATCCTGTTTGAAAGGTGCAACACTATCTTTCAAATTTTTTGTACCATTTTGGATTCCCAGAAACAATAGATAGGGAGTTTTCCTCCTCCACTTCCTCATGAACAGATTTTTGCATTTTACCAATCCTAATATGTGGACAGTGGTATCTCATTGTTGTTTTAATTGGAATTCTTTATAGATAAATTACATTAAACAACTTTCCATATGTTTATTTATCTAATTTTATTTTATATAACATTTATGATTTTTAACACACTATGAAATTTGTAAATTGGATTATTTTTCTCATGCAGCTTATGTGCTATAATGTAAGCCCCAGATGGTTTTCATCTATTTTGTTCACTGAAATAGCATAAGCACAACCTTGACATAAATTTCTTAATAAATGACTACAGAATGAACAAATTCTGAAGTTCATTTAAGGAAAAGGAATAATGTATAGTAATGAGGAACTGCAGCCAATGACGTAGAAGAAAAATAAGGAACATCTGTGCTATTATAGAAGCAAGAGAAAAAAATCAGTAATTATTTGGGCTGCAGAAGAGGTCAATAAGATAAAGACAATGATTAGTCCACTAGATCTGAAAGTTGGGATGCCATTAGTGGTTGTAACAAGTTTCTCAATGGAAATATGGGGATGAAAGTATTATTTAAAGGAGAAAAAAGTAGGAAAGCGAGGAGTTTGAGACAGAACAAAAACAGCTCATTCAAGGATTCTGTGTCTATGCTGAACAGAGAAATAGAGCAATAATTGGGAGCAATAAAGGCTCAAGAAAAAATATTTATCACACATTACAAATACTAAGTATGCTCCTCAGATGATAGGAATAAGCAGAAAGTAGAAATTGTTGGTATAGGAAAGGATAAAATTATAGGAACAAGTATGTAGAAAGGTAAAAATACAGAACAAAAGTGGAGGGGGTTTTCTTTCACAAGTGTAAACATACTTTATCCATTATAAAAAAAGGAAAAGAAGGGAAGTAAAAAAATAAAATAAAATAAATGGGTACAGACAGATATAGATAGAGTTAAAGGATTGCTGGTGAGACATCAATGAACCTCCTTTCTACATTTATTAATTATTTTATAGAAAGGACATCAAATTATAGTGAGCAATGAAGATAACAGTGACATAGAGATATGTAGAAGACTGAAGAGAGAGGGAAGAAAAGTGATACCTAATTGTTTCAAAGAATGAGAGAGTGAACATATAGGACACAGGCAGTAATATTGTCAAGAAATATTAAATTTCCATATGGAATATAGGATTGTGGATTTTAAGTATTAAAAGTCAGCACAATCGCACAGAGACGCAGCTGTGGTTTTGGCAAAAAACTGGATTTGACCATGCAAGGACATTATTAATCTATAAGAACAGAGGCAGAGAGGAGTAAATCAATCAAGTTTACAATTTTAAGAAATTAGCATGATAATGATTGGTATGCAATTGTTCTGAAAAATATTGTACAAGGTTATAAGAAGAAATCTAATGTGTATAAGAGATAATGACAATATAAGGGACGTGATGACTAGTGAAAACATTGGAGTCTATAGATTAGATGTCTCCATTTAGTTGTATAATTTCTGCATTGGAGTTTACTAGAGAAAATCAACAAGTGGAACAGGAGTTTATGACCATGTATTTTGGAAGGTGAGAAATTATTAGTGTTTTCAATCATGGTTATAGATGGCTGAGGAGCGGTAGAATAAAAGATTATTGTAGTTCCGGTATAAGAACTAAGAGACAAAACTGTGGCTATTTTAATTGTTTTAATTAGTAGTGGTGACAGGTTTCAAGTGAAAATAAAAAGAGTAGAGCAAGTACTAAAACGATTAAGTAATCAATGAAGAGGTATGACTAGAGTTAGGTGGTTGGCAGCCACAGAGATGAAAAAGTCTAATTGTATGAACTCCAAAGGAAACGGGGCATTTAAAGGAGGAGGAAGGAGAATAGTTTGGAAATAATACTAGGAAGCAAGGAGAACATATACAATTAAAGAAATGATAGGTTCTATTCTAGTTTCCTAGCCTGTCCAGAGTATGGTCACTTGGGTGTCCAGGAGGACCAAGGGCTTGAGACCTCATCTACTTGTAGCAAGGTTAGGTGGCCCTAGATGAGGTATTGTGTCACCTGGAGCAGCAACCTTGGCACTGATCCTCTGACTGACAGCTTGGTGATCTTAGGAGTTGGATCAGAAGAAAGATATAAAAATGGTCCTTATCTTCTATAGAAAAGATATGTGAAACTTACAGATCCATTTAGGGAGTTTACCAAAAAACAGCAAGCAACAGTTGAATAATCTTTTTAATGTTTATTTATTTACTTTGAGAGAGAGACAGAGTACAAGTAGAGGAGGGGCAGAAGAGAGGGAGAGAGGGATCCCAAGCAGGCTCCATGCTGTCAGCACAGAGCCTGACATGGGGCTCAGACCCACGAACCATGAAATCAAGCCTTGGATGCTTAACTGACTGAGTCACTCAGGCACCCCATCAGTTGGATAATTTGAAACAGAGAGTGGGACATAAAATTAAGTTAAAAACTCCCCAAATCTTGGGGCGCCTGGGTGGCGCAGTCGGTTAAGCATCCGACTTCAGCCAGGTCACGATCTCGCGGTCCGTGAGTTCGAGCCCCGCGTCAGGCTCTGGGCTGATGGCTCAGAGCCTGGAGCCTGTTTCCGATTCTGTGTCTCCCTCTCTCTCTGCCCCTCCCCCGTTCATGCTCTGTCTCTCTCTGTCCCCCCCCCAAAAAAAAACAAATAAATAAACGTTGAAAAAAAAAAAACTCCCCAAATCTTAAAAGCACCCAGCTGCCCCAGGGAGAGAGGGAGAAAGAGAGAAGCAGGGTTCACCCAAAGAGGGACTTGAGCTCATCTGATGCAGGGCTCAAACTCAGGAACCATGAGATTATGATCTGAGCCAAAGTCATATGCTTAACCTACTGAGCCACCCAGGCGCCCCTACTAATGAGGTTCTAAAAAGCAGCAAAACTCATTCAGTAAATCTATTTTCTTTTTGAGATGTATACATATGGACTATTTTTCTTCATATCTCATAGTAACTTATTGGGAGACAGAAGCCTCAGAAAGAATAATTTTGAAATTTATAAAGGGAGTTCAATTGTAAATGAAGAAAATATTGGTAATTCAATTCATGTTCTCAACAATTCCTATCTGAAAAAAATATGCATGGTATAAGACTCTATTATAGAAACATTATAATTACTGTAAAATATGGAAATAGGGTGTTGTCAAGATGGTCGTGACTTTGTGTTCTAAAATAAAAGAAACAAGCATTAGGAGTTATTTTTCTCAGAATTAAGAATTTTTAGTTAATAAATTTCTTTCCCAGAAATACAAGGGCAAATATGAGGACAATCTTGATTAGCAATGGCAAAAAGCCCATCAGACAAAAGGAGCAATTGAAATTGCCAAAGCAACAAAGAAATAGAAAAAAAACAAAACAAAACAGAAAAAAAACAGTGTTTCTTCACAGAGATTACTTAAATCAATTACTAAGGCATGCCCGGTCTATACTACACAGACACAGCATGCACAAAATTTCCATGGGGCATTTTTGTTATAAAATGCTATACAGGCTTTAAAATTCTGTTGTAAAAGATAGAAATAATTTGATATAAATTGATAAGTGAGAAAAAGCAAATTTCAGGAAAGAATATGTAGTATAATATTTTTTAAAAAATAAAGACAAGGTTACATACAATTTATTATATGTCAGTGTCAGTTACCATAATTTATTACTTCTTAGCTCCAGAGCCACTCATTATTGACCTCATTGTCACAATGCAGCTGGATGTTATAAATATCTTTCCATTGCCAATAGAGGTGCTGGGGGGACGTTGCAGGATAAAAGGCATTCTCAGGCTAATTCTAGTTTGTTTTTTCTGTTTTCTCCCATAAGACTCAGTAGCCAGCAACTCCCAGGACCCTCAGTGGTGTCCACCTTCCAGTAGTGAATAAGTCTTGGTCCACCATCTGGGGACCAGCTCATTCTCAGTAGAACTCAACAAATTTCCTCACTGTTGAGTACACTGCAGCCCTGCCTTCTCCAGTGGAGTCTGAATCCCATCCTTAGAAAGGGTGGCAGAGGAGCGGGGTGGGCACTTTCAAGTTTATGCCTTCCTTGGTTACCTTCCATTAGCTCTAGTCTCTTCTGTAGAGTTCTCTTTTACTCCCTCTTTGAAGCTAAGCCTTCCCTGTTCAGGTTACTATGTGGTTTCTCTCTTCTAACTGGATCATTGTTCACACACACACACACACACACACACACACACAAACACACACACACGATTAGAAAATTATATTTGAAACTATTAGTAGTGATTATTTCTGGATGCTTGGCTCTGGATGTTCTTTATTTTCTTCTGTATATTTTCTGTATTGTGTAAATTCTCTACAACAAATATACATTATTTGTGAAATCTGAAAATATACCACACATTTAAGAAATCATTAGTAAACTCACCTAATCTAAGGAAATAAAATTATATCCAGTATATTTAAATATTGGGAATCTAAACTAAGACAAAAAAAACCATTTGGTTGGAAGATTTTTTTTAATCATCCCAGTTTTATACTCTATTCTCTAAAAGGCTTAAAATGAAGTTAGAAAGGAGAAACACAATGAAATGAATTCAACGAAAAATGTCAGCCACTTATGATATCGCAACTGTTATTATAAACTAATTGCTGTTGCAGACAAGAAAAAAAAAGTAGAATTACTTTTACAAACTTGTCCTAGATAAAAATTGCTCTATTCGGTGCCCTTTAAATGGGAAGTGACAGAGTATAAACCGACCAGACAGTACAGTGGATGCATTATCAGCGAGCTGACATGGCCTCCTTTGCCTGTTCTCTCTGATTTAATGTCATCAGACACAAGGTGATTTAGAACATTCTTAGTAATAATGGAGAGGCTGAAAGCAGATGTGTAGATATTTTTAATGCCTTTTTCCTCCCCTAAGGTTTGTTCTCTAGTTAGGGTTATACTGTGGAGACAATCAGTATGTTGCACAATGTAATGAAAATGAATATCAAGAGGAGATTGCATTGATGGGAAAAAAATCTTTTCATTCTTTCAGAAACGGACTATCACTCAATAAAAGTAAAAACAGTATGTGTATGTGTATGCTTTTTTTTCTATTAGAATTTTTAAAAATTGACAACTTCTAATGTGCCACTGAAATAAAAATAATAATAATGACTAAGTTATCAGAGAACCAGGCAACTCATATTTCAGTTTCCAACAAGATGTTTTAAAAATTGGTGTCTAGGAAAAGTATTGAAATTTATTAATTTATATCTTTCTTTAATGGTATACCAAACAAATATTAAAGTGTTCTAAATACTAGAGATTACTATAAGATTTCTTCAAGTAACATCAGGCCATCTGTTTTCTTTAAATCAATATCCTCAGGGGTCTCACATATAAAACAAAGCTGATATTTTTCTCAAGGACCATGATCAGATTTTAAAACTTGACCTAAAATTTCTTAAGGCTTGTATGGATGACAAGTTAACACATCTAAATATTTATTTAAATTAACTTTTATAACAACATATATGATCGCACCTCTTTATCAATCTCTGATAGCTTAACCTTTCCTTTCTTATCTGAGCAAACTCAGAGTATCCCTAAACATTGAATCACACTTGATCACCCATAGGTTTACAAATGAGACATGTGATCGTGAAACAAAATTGGCTCTTTGAGGGCAATGATAATGTATAACTTGTGTATCTATGTTTCCCAAGGATTTTTGTTATAGGAGTTTGCCTTTAGCTATATCACAACCCCTTCACTTGCACAGCTCCTTGACTTGCACCCTAGTAAGCACACCAACTTGAAACACACATGAATTTCTATTTTTGACTACCCTTGAATAGCCAGGCAAGGCACAGCTCCAGCAGGGACTGAAGCAGTCCTAGACAACACAGGAAGGACATAAAAAAGTCCTGTTGTTTCTTTCTGGTGTGGGCTCCAATTAATCTTTCACTCTTAGTGTGGTATCCTAAATGCCTGAAGCCAGAGCAAGTCTACTTCTTGAATTCCTCATCCTCTTGGGAAGTTTGCTTTTTAAATTCTTTATCTTATTGCTTACCAGTGGCTAGACCTGTCAACTTATCAGGAAGAGTAATATTGGGATAAAATTCTTCCTTCAGCTGCAATTATTTAAGCTCCATTTAACCCCCTCCAACATCCTAAACCACCCATCTTCCAAAGGGGTAGAGGTGCCTACAGCTATCTTGAATAGACTTCCTTTTACAACTTATATTCCACTATATTATTTGCAGATAATCATTATCAAAGATTTTTTCATACTCTGACACTTCAGTCTTTTACTGCTCAACTTGCTATATTTCCTTTTTTTCCTTTTTCAGATGAGTCCAAATCGACAGGTTCTGAATGATCATTCACATCCATGGTTTTGTACCTGCTTACACATGCTTATAAAATCCAATTTAATTTTATTTCTTTTACTTGAAAAACTTGAAATATCCATTATTATACCTCTTCTATCAATTATTCTAAATCATTATTTCTGTTTCAATCAGTTACCTTTTATGATTCACCACTTATGGCTCATTTATTCATGTTGAAGTCTAAAACTTTCTTCCTTGGAAACTTTTCTTATCTCTGGATGTTCTTTGATGTTCTCTGATGCATACTTAATCACATGTGTGGTAAACACTGTTAAATTCTCAACATAATGTTAAGGCAGGGTTTCTCAAACTTAGCTATGCATTAGAAACAGTTGGAAATGGAACACAATTTCTGTGCCTGAGCCACATATCAAGAATTTTCATTTAACTAATCCGAGGTGGAGCCCAGGTATAGGTGATTTTAATCATCCTATACTGCATCCTCACTTCCTTCTCCCCCAAATATTATTCTAATGTGCAGTCAGGGAGGAGAGTTACCTGGCTAGATAATGTAGATAGAGACAAAATGTGAGAAGTATAGTTTCTTTTTAGTGACCATATAACATAAAGAGACACACCTAACAAGCACAAAACCATTAGAGCACAGTTAAATATAAATTGTTTTGAACTTCATGTAAAAATCTAGAGGGTCGAAAAATTTAAAATTACAATTATTATCAGAAAAGAAATCTGTGTAAATAAGAGTAACCCGTGAAGACTTCATAAAATACACACAACTTAAGTTGGATGGTGTGAATTTGGGTAAATTCAGAGAAGGGTGAAGGAGATATTAAAAATTAAGGGGATAATAATGACAAAAGTACTGAATCAGCTTAGTGTTACAGGAAATAAATAGATCTGTTTGATTAGAGTATTTGTGTTTGAAAATTATAAGAAAAAGACTAAATAAGGTGGTAAAAATCCGAGAGGAATCTATGTGCCTTCTCGTGCCCCTTTGACAATTTCTAATGAAACAAACATCAGCGAGTGAACAGATTAAAATGGTAATATGAAAACTGATGTCTACCTCTGCCATTGGGAGATACCCAAGAAATGACAAAATAGGCATACAAATAGGGTCATATTTTCATTAACATAGAAAACTATGAATATTCTCGTCTATATGACAAAAACATTAATTATTTTTTGTTAGAATGCATAGAGGGCCAGGTTAGAAGAGGCATAGGATGAACTCTCAATTTTTTCACTCCAGTGAAAGAATGCCTGCAAAATAAGGGACGGAAACCTTATAAAATCATAATCTGAACCCTCATCTGGAAGTGTGACTATGACTTGTGGTGCATAGGATAAGACACAGCAACCAGCAAGGGGTGTTGGGAAGTTTCTTTCAATAAGTAACCATATTAAACAGAAATCTTGCAGGACAAGTTCCTCTGAGAGTGGATGACTGAAAGACAAACATCTAAGTCATAAAAACCCACCTCAGCCTCCACCCCTGCTCATCATACAGTCAGGCCTGACACCGTATAGGCAAACTATTAGACCACCTACTATTTCAGAGCATGCAATGAAGCAATCTGAGATTCAAGTACAAACTTTGTTTACAAAAAGAGTAACTTAGGCAGTTTAACTTTTAAACTCTGTTTTCTTAGCTGTACATTGCAAACACCAGAAAAGTGTCTACCTTATGGGTATATTGTATAGAATAAGCAAATAATGCAGTTAAAGCAATTAGCTCTTTTTGTTCCCTGGAAGGTAGTGCTAGAGTCACCAGAAACATGGATATAGTGGAAGAGGTTCCTTACAGAGTTATGACATCCGTAAGACAGAAAGTCAATGGTACATATCTTATTCCCAGAGGAGGATACCACCAAGACTGGAAAGGCCCCGTGGCAAGTAATCTGTACCTCTGAGGTTCATCTGATAATCAGAACCTGCAATAAGCACATTCCAGCTCAGGAAATATTCTCCTGGAGTGGGTCCCCAAGAAAGGATCTACTTTATAGAATCACAGTAACTCCCGTTCTAAACAATATACATTTACCACAAACCGAAGATATTTTAGAACATCATTCAATAAAGGTGTTTGTGGATGGAGTACTAAAACTTGAGAAGTAGAAGGAAGTTCACTTAGAACTCAAAAGGGACATAATACCTTTTAGTACTGGTAGAAAATATGATAGGCATGGGTTTATAGTCAAGCTGTACAATCTATTTAAGTAAGGAGTCCGTAAAAGAGATACTGTATCAGACACCATAACTGAATAAACAGAAGTAATCATAAATGGAAGAAGTACCAGTGAGAATAGAAATAATAACTATAAAATGAAAATATATAGCAAATATATATTTGAATATATTAGACACACATGTATTTCAAAACCTGGAAAATAAACACCAAACTCAGCTACAAGTTTTTACCTTTTAGGATAGGACTGAGCACAGAAAGAGATACTAGTGAATTTTATTATAAGATATTAGCACTATTTAACCTTTCAAACTATTTGTATAAAATACTTTGGAAAGTAATAAAATTAATTTAAAATATAATTACCAACAAAATAAAACTACGGAATCCGTTTGAAAATTCTGAAAAAAAAAAAAAAGGCAATGATGCAACTGGAAGAGAACAAAGAATTTCCTCGGGAGACGATGTATTCAAGGAAGAGAAGGGTAAAAAGAGGAGGAAGTGATACTTGTCTTATAAGTTTTGGAAAATCTAATATAGACTATACAAGACTCTTTTCAAGAGACTGGCAGGGGGAGGATGATTTACTCAGAGAAATGAAGATAATGATACCTGAAATAATTGATGAGAAAACTAAAATAGCAGTATTTAATTGATATCAGAAGCAGATAGTGCAATGCAATAAATAGAGACATTGAGCTGTATAACAGCTGTGCCAAACTTACACAAAATTCAGAAAGAAATGAAAAACAGGATGAGAATGAAAAATGATATCAACTACTGTCAGGAAGAAGTTAAAGCTTCTGGTCTGGGAGTCTGTCACTTCTTTTATAAGTGATGCCCTCAGGGGAGGAAATAAGCAGATAACCTGATGTAATCTTTTTGTCAACTGGACCTCTGGGAAAGTAAACTAATGCTATTTTCTAGGAGGAAGAAATTTTATCTCTGAACTGCCCTTAACAAGATCTTTCTAAGAATTTCCTATAATAAATAGTACTGAGGATCTATAAGCATGTTTCCCTGCTGAGCCAAACAACTCTGAGATTAAAAATGGAGATGATTCAAAACGGAAATGCTCCCACTGTGGACACGATACTATGAACCTTACCCGTGAATCATGTCTATTACTCTGGAACAGAGGTGCATGTCCAATGCAGGAATACAGCCCCTGAGAATCTACCCTTGATGTCCCAGAACTCTGCTTTGAGCCTTTTGATTTCTCATATCCTTGACAGTAGTTATTAAAGCTTAATGTTGGGTGAGATCTCTGATCCATGTGAGTCTGATTTTATAATAATATCTGTGTGTTAGCTCAGCTGTAAATGACCTAAAATAGAGAAAAGCCGTTGAACTTCAAGGTAGTTGTATTTCAAGATGATAACTGAACAGATGGCAGAAAATATATTTATATTTCATGACACTTCTGAAAATAATGTTGGAATCTACAAAGAAAAAAGCTTCATTGTGTTCTAGTATATATGTTTATATCCATTATTCCATTTCCATGTCTACATGCACACAGACACACACACAGACACACACACACACACACACACACACTCAAACCCACAAATCCTATGAGGTATATAGAGATGATAAAGATGTAGATATCAATATAGGGATTTAGATATATGGTGCATCTTACATGTTACAGGTGAGAAAACTATACTCAAATGCTCAGGTTACTTGAACTACAGTTGTCTCATTTGAACTGAAAAAGTAATCTGAGCTTCTAATTTAAATTCTTAATTGAAAACCATAAGTCTTCAGGATTTAGGCAATAGTTCAGTTCCATCCCATTCCACAATAAGTAATTTTATAATTCTCTTTGGTTTATTTATTTATTGATTGATTAGATTCAGTTATGACATACTCTAGTTTTCACTTTCCATTGATAGACTTAAAGGATCCAAATAGTTTGGGGACTCGCGTACTCATTTATTAATTCTGGACATGAAGAATAAAATACATGAAGATATAAACCACTTTTGATTCTTAAGTTTTTAAAGAGTAAATTTAACAAAAAAATAATGTTTATTTATTTTTGAGAGAAAGAGAGAGAGACAGAGCACGAGCAGGCGAGGGGCAGACAGAGAGGGAGACAGAGAATCTGAAGCAGGCTCCAGGCTCTGAGCTGTCAGCACGGAGCCCGATGTGGGGCTTGAACTCATGAACTGCAAGATCATGACCTGAGCTGAAGTCGGACACTTAACTGACCGAGCCAACCAGGTGCCCCAAGTTTTTACAGAGTAAATTAAACATATGATAAATTATCAAAGGTTTTTATTTTTGGGGTTTTTAAGGCTGATAATGTAAGAGAATACCTCCCAGGACAAAGGGAATGAATGCAGGTAAACAAATAACCCTTAATGCTTCTTCATAGTCAATCATAGAATATGGATGATTATGGTTTTGTGTTAGAGGTAGAAAAACTTAGCAAGAGATAGGGCAAGTTTTGGTTTATAGATATGTGAAATATTTTTTAGTTGTGCTATTGCTGACACCGAGCAAATTCCCACACTATGCAAAATATCTTGTAATAATGAAATATAAAATTCTGTCCTCATATAATTTTTTGTTGTTGTTGTTGTTACTTCAGGACTCCAAAAGCACTACGATCATTTGGAGAATGTGACCTAACAGCCCAAACAACTAAATTGCCAAAAGCCATAATGTTATTAATTGTAGGAACCACCAGATATATTATCAGTTTTGTTTTAAATAAGAGGGAAATGAAGCACATATGAATTAAGTAATTTGCTATGATATATAGAAATGAGGATATTATTTCGACCAGAAATGTTTGATTAAAAAGTCCTTTCTGTACACATCTTCCCACATCCCTCCCCACAATACATACTCCTTTACTTAGTGAGTTACATTTTGAGAGGTCTTGGGGTAAAAAGTAAGCACAAAACTATGCTAATCAGGACAGAGTCTGCAACTTAACAATTGTTATCATTACTTTCATGGGCATATGCAAGTTTTTAGGAGTAAATGCGTCTGACAGCTTGATTCCTAGTCCAGAATATCTTGTATGAACTAATCATTTGTTAATATAGATATGCTAAGTGATTTGCTGGATTTCAAATCAACTAAGCTAAATATTCTATTCTATTAACAAGTCCTTACTGGGAACTTTGTTTCATATGCTAGCTACTCAGAAAAGTTTCTTCGATTCTGCTATCTAAACTCTAGCAAACCATATGAATCTTGAAAAGATTTCATGGGACTTGTGTTTACTGGGTTGGTACATATTTTGTATGTTTACCACTTCCCTAAATAGTAGAGAATCGATCCTGTTACAATATAAAAATATTACAAAATAGAGATGTATTATATTTAATTCTATAGTTACTTTATTTTATGTGGCACTTCACTGCAAAAGGTTCACAAACATGCTGATTTTCCTGGATGGAATATGTCACCTACTTTGCATGGCCAACTCTTAATAATTTTTCAAGTCTTAGCCTAAATATCAATTCCTCCATGATGTTTATCACTGTAAATATCACTTCTTACTTGATATCAAAGCCTCTTGTTATTGAATCTCTGTATGTTCCTTTACAACACTTATCACAGTGTAATTATATAGTTTTTATGTGTTTACGTGTTCAATTTCTATTTCTTCCAATTGACATATCATCCATGGGAGCAGGAACTTTATCTCTCCTGTTAACTGCTATTTTCTGAGACATCGCTTAGACTAGAACAAATTACTCGTTCAGTTATATGTGGTGAAGAATTGAATAATTTGCAATATTTCTGTAGCACAGTATTTTTTTAAATTTTTTAAATTGTTTTTCAATATATGAAATTTATTGACAAATTGGTTTCCATACAACACCCAGTGCTCATCCCAAAAGGTGCCCTCCTCAATACCCATCACCCACCCTCCCCTCCCTCCCACCCCCCATCAACCCTCATTTGTTCTCAGTTTTTAAGAGTCTCTTATGCTTTGGCTCTCTCCCACTCTAACCTCTTGTTTTGTTTTGTTTTTTTCTTCTCCTCCCCCATGGGTTTCTGTTAAGTTTCTCAGCACAATCTTGAATTGTATGTACTGAGATGCTAGTAAGTGGGTTGTCTCTAGTTGTCTCTTCAGGATAGAGATTTTAATTTGGCTTTGCCACTTACATTTCATGTATGATTCAATTTAATGACTCAAACAAGCCTATAAGGGAAATATCACTCTTTTTTTAGAGTTAGGCATACTGAAGAATATATATCCTATAGTTGTATGCATAAAGTTCAGATTTCACCAAGGTTATTCAAGGGCTCCTGTTGAATATAATGGATGTATCTGTACTTCAAAAATATGTCCTCTGTTGAGTATATCCGTTATCATTCAGTAAAGTGATCTAAATTATTAGGCTTTTGATGTTCCTGACTAGAGAGGTTTGCCCTTTGCACATGAGCATGTGCGTAGCACACACACACACACAGACGTACATACACACACGTATTTCTTACATAGAGTTGTCATTATCTTTTGAATGCAGATTTATAGGAAATGAAATGTTCTAGAAAGAACATATATAGACATATAAGCATATAAATCTATAAATCTCAGACAAAAAGCCGTTTTTATTAGCTTATACTAGTTTAAGTCAGTTCAACTAACCTATTTCAGTCACAAAAATGAAACATTTTTGATCCTTCTGAAGTACACAATTTATTATCTATCTGTCTACTCCAAATTAACAACTTCAACTCAGGCAGACTGTGACAAATAATCCAATATAGGTACAACAATTTATGTATTTTATTTAACAATTTGTGTTAATATGCTGAAATTTAGCATGGGAACAATAGACTGTTTCCTCTTGTTTTGTTCCCCTTCCTCCCTGCCTCTTCCTTCCTTCCTTCCTTTCTTCCTTCCTTCTTATCTTGTTCCAGTTAAGAAGAGGTAATAGAAGATAAGACTGGGATGCTCTATGACGGTCATATTATAAAAAGTCACAGTAGCCTTGTGGAGTATAAATATTACTGAAATTTAGCAAATATTTCCTAAACACCACGTACCGGACACTATTCTGTACATTCAATGATAGGTAGTTTTTGTCCATGTCTCTTTAAAACATGTCATCAAATGTAGTTGTAAATAGAGGAATAAATCATGCTTTAACTGATAAATATATATTTAAGGAGCAGTGATACATTAAATGAAATAGTAAATTTTGTCTGAGAGGAGTGGAGGCTACAAGGTAAAAGAAGGCTTTACAAAGTGATTGATATTGGTTTAAAGGATAACCAAGGTTTGCCACAAGACTGAGAGTTTCCAGAAGAAATAACATGATAATAACAAGAGATGAGATTAATTGTCATTGTCTTGGCTAACAAGTAATGTGGAAATCGAGGTTTCATCTTGTGGTTTTGTTTAAGAAATTACTAAGTGCAAAATGAACTTGGCTAGGATGTTTCTGACTCTTAGTGAGTAAAAGGTAAGTACTTGAACTCTCATGAGGAAAAAGGAAACAGTAATATAACGTCACATTTCAAAATGTCTGCCAAAATTTATGAAACATTTGAAATATTTCACACTTATTAACTCCTTCAATTCTCAAAACAACTGTTTATCAGCCCTATTACTGATTAGGAGACTAAAGCCCAGAGACATAAGCGATGTGCACAGTATCATACAACGAGGCACTGGAGAATGAGTAATACAGTCCCAGGTATTATGGCTCCAGATCTTGTGCTCTAATATATGGAGGCCAGGCCTTAGAAAAGGTAAATTCTAAACCTAAAATAATGAGTTACATTTTGTATATGTGTGTATATTTGTATATTTATGTATTTGATTTTAAGGTACCCTTAGGGTAAACCCATAACTGTTAACTTATTTGGGATTTTGTGTCTGAAAAGAGAAAGATATTTAAGGCCTAGAAATATAGATTTTGAAATCATCAAATGAGGATGATATCTGAGATAGCCTAAAGAATTTATACAATCTAAGATAAATTCAAAATGTTAGAATGCTGAGAAATGCCTTCTTTTAAGGAGACATCAGCGAAGGAGAGATAATGAAAAAGGGTCATAGAGCTAGAAAAATATGCCGCCATGAATGAGAAGGTAAGTGTTAAAAAGAGTACGGTTTGTCATGGTTTAATTAAAACCTTCATAAACTTTTTATACATAAACTATATATACTAGATTCCAAAACATTTAAATAAAATTTTATCATGTTTTCTGACTGTACATTAATAGATGTTGCAAATGAAATGCTGACCTTCATCCTTATAAGTAATAATAATGGGTGGGTTTGTAACAATGTTTAATAGCTCTTACCTCAATGTTTCATTTGTCCTTTTATTTAATATTATTAAACTTTATGAACTCTTGCAAAAATGAAGTAATTAATCTTTATAACGTTCTCTGCAGGTAGTTAGATAGCTTCATTATGATAAAAGGAAGAGAGAACATATATTGGTTAAATGAATATTGCAGTATCAGCACTTAGCATTTCTGATAATCTTTTCAACCCACAAGGATAATTATGTTTTTCTTTTTATAGTCTCACTTAACTATATGAATAATCCACATAATCTTATTTTTATTTATTCTCTTTTAAGTATTCTGAATGTTGTAAGAAAATCTACAAGTATAAAAGACGTTCATTTCTTATCTCTTTTAAAATAATTTAAATTAGATTTAATAACTTTACAACTTAATTCTTCATTTAAAATATTTCTATTTCCTCATAACTTACATTTAAATAAAATGAAGAACATTATAAAATAAATACACTCAAAAAATTCTGTAAAAAAATATTTTTAATAGACTTTAAAATAATCTATACACGGCTCTTATTTTCATTTTATGTATTGCAACATCTACATTATTAACTTTAGAACTTCAGGCTAAAGTTAAAGTAAAATGAGCTATAGTGTTGAGATTCTTAATCTGCAAATTTGTTCTTGATTGCTGTTTTCTAGTTGTGTCTGCCCATTGTTTAAAATTGTTTAAAAAATCATTTCTCATTTGTTTCATCAAATTCAATGCATTGAACTTTTGTTTATTCACAAATCCATGTGTTTGTACTTCAATTCCCAAATAACACCATTAGTCATTCTCTCCAGATAATTAGAGACTGATAGGCACAATATGCCAGCCGCCTTTAAATATATAGAAACTTTAAATTATCTTTCCTCATTTTATCTCCAAGAATATTGTACATGCCTTTGGCAAATGGTTAGGTAAAATATAGATACGAATTGCCCGTAGTAGTTTCCACATCTGTAAGTGTGGTAACCTTTTCAAAAAAGCAGATGAGTTTCGACTGACTGGGCTTTTTCTTGAGTGTCCATATTGACTTCCACAACCCAGTTCCAACCCAAGATTACATTTTTGGGTGCTTATGGGATTTCTTAAAATTCATAGTATGCTTACAACATTTTACAA
The DNA here is from genome assembly GCF_022079265.1 of Lynx rufus. Lineage (NCBI taxonomy): Eukaryota > Metazoa > Chordata > Mammalia > Carnivora > Felidae > Lynx > Lynx rufus. Next base: position 52,716,714 of record NW_025814878.1, on the reverse strand, counting down.
TAATATATTTTAGCTTATGGTTAAAGAATGGATGTTTCCTCTAAAGATATGCAGAATTATTAATATTTCCTTTATTTCCTGTCAACATAGGAGACAACTGCTTTCTTCTTTGACAAGCCTAGTAGAAGAGACTCCAAAATGACCAGATAGTTAGCTTGTCATATGTCCCCCAGAGTCTGAAGCTACAATTGACTAGGGTATGACTCAAGCTTGGGACCATTTAACTGAGACAGTCGATCCAAGACAAGGAGATACTTGGGAGTACACTACTCTGATGACAAGGGCAAGAACACCCACTTAAAGTAATCTTATAAAATATTTTGCCCAAGTGGGCTACTTGGGGCTCTGGGGCTCCAACAGGGAAAGCCTATGTTAGCAGACCTCACATAGCAAAGCACAAACAAAAATAGATTTGTGGTATTCTACCTCACAATTTGCAGCCAGCATTATGTGCCACCTAGGCTATACCACAAGTATTTCTCATGAATACTTGCTGGGGAAGTTTCTAAGAAAATATAAAAAGTGTTCTGCAGCAGATTGAACTTTAACCATCTTCCAAGAACTGGCACCTAAACACAACAGCAGTGATCAGATAAATGGGCATATGTCTTTTTCTTATTCTTCTCTTCTAGCATGAACCCTAAACAGGTCAGAAACCAAAGGAAGCTAGAGGAGAAGAAATACAAAAGCATGATGGAGAAATAGGGCCAAAGTCTCCCATGATCCATTAGGGCACGCATCACAGCCTTCCCAGAGTAAATCAGGAAGAGGGGAAAAAAAGATAAGACTTGTAACAAACATGTTTTTTATGTTGATAACTACTCTGGACAGTAAGAGCATAGATAGTGTCTGGATAGAAAGTGTCTGGAGGACTTTTTATTATCAAGAGTGATGAGAAAAGGTATGGTACCTGCCTAACATTTTATTCGAGAGGAAAGAAAAGAGTTCTTCACAGAGCAGTTTTAAAGAGACAGTGGTAAAAAATAATAGCAATTTTTTATTTGAATTTTTGTTTGTATACCATTTTGAGTATAGCTCAGACCATTAAAATGGTTAATTTTTAAAAAATCATTTCCCTTTCATTATTTGAAATGGGCCAAATAATGAGTAGAGCAGTAAGTCAGAGTAATCTTGGTAAAGATTTACAAGAAGTCCAAGTTCATGTTTGCAGTTTATGTCCCCAAATTCCTAGGGGTCAGAAACCTACATCATCACAACAATTTAGGAACCTAAAGGCCAGAGAAAAAGTCAATGATCAAGTACACCCTGTTATCCCTATCATTGTTCAGAATTTATCTGCAGAACGCATCTGAGCCCTGATGGAAACATACAAACAAGGCACTCTGTCTCAGGTAATTGTCAGTCCCATCCTGGGTGTCTTGACAGGACAGGACGGGACTTGTCTGGACTTCGCACTACTAACCAGCAAGCTAACATGAGTGTAAGGAGCAAGTGACATGGGCACAGGGCAAAGGCACTCCTACCAGGAAAAGAGATCTGAACTTTGAAGTCTTCTCCTATCCAACAAGAAAAAAAAGAAAACTTTTCTTAGTAATGCGAAGTTATTTTCTGGAGTCCAAGTGTTTCAGGCACATGCACACACACGCAGGCACACACACACACACACAGCTAATGCAGCACATTACCTAAACTGGAAGCCAAAGAAATCCATTGTGATTACCATGTAAAATTCATGTTGCAAGAGGTTGACAATTTTTTCTCACATCATAATGGCATTTGAGCTGAGCAAGCAAGGATCTGCACCTTATGTACTTTTACTGCCTTTGACTCCTCATGTGAGTACCTGCTTGTGACAAGAGCATGCGGTAGGATGTTGTTTTATAAATGAGACATGATGCAGGAGTTTATTAAGGGAGGGTGTAGAACCTAGAAAAGTAGGAGAGAATTACAGGGATGGGGTGGTGTCTGATTTTCTTGAACTTGCTTTGAGCTTATTTGATTTCAAGGTGAGAGCCAAGCATGGAAGGTAAAATTTTCCTTGAGCAACATAAAATGTGGATGATTACTAGCTGAGGAATAATTTCCATGAGATCTTGTAAAACTCTGAGCAAAAGCAAAGCTGTCATGTACTCAGTCCAAAGAACTACAGGAGATGGGAACAGCGGCAGTTCTTTGATCCAAGGAGCTAAAGCAAGAGTGATGGTGGCCAATTCACAGTCTGGTTGGTGATGAAAACCTGGACCTCCATTTAATACTTCCAAAGTAGCTGAAAAACACTTTGAGGGGAGCTAATTTTCTCCTTGACAGAGGAGTTCATAATTTGGATATCAAATAAAAAAAGACTTTGAGTAGAAAACAAAGCTCTAGGGAAAACTGTAGATGGACTTTGCTTAATATCTAATCTCTTTTACTTGGACATATTTGGGGAGCAAGATAATCTGGCTTTCCAATAAATCCCCTTCTTTGTTTATGCTAACTGAGGTTAGATATGTTACTTGTAGCTGAATAATTTCTACTTCAAAAAGATCTCTTCCTTTCTCCCTGCATTCAACCAATATATTCATATCGACTTAATAGAACATTTATCATTTATTTTTTGGTTCATTTAAAGACATTATCCTTGGGGCGCCTGGGTGGCGCAGTCGGTTAAGCGTCCGACTTCAGCCAGGTCACGATCTCGCGGTCCGTGAGTTCGAGCCCTGCGTCAGGCTCTGGGCTGATGGCTCGGAGCCAGGAGCCTGTTTCCGATTCTGTGTCTCCCTCTCTCTCTGCCCCTCCCCTGTTCATGCTCTGTCTCTCTCTGTCCCAAAAATTAAAAAAAAAAAAAGTTGAAAAAAAAAGACATTATCCTTATTAAAATCAACAGAATAGTGCCTCCTATTAATGTGTTTCTCTGCTCGAATTGTATAAGAAAATGTTTATACCCAACAGAAATATTCTTTTATTTTCAATCAACTCTTGAGAAAAATATCAGGCATACTAAACTTTTCAGGTTATTGAAGGTTTAAGTAATATGTAAAAATTAATTTAGATAAATTGTTATAAATTAAAACAAATTAAATTAAGATTTTAAATTTTTTTTTCAACGTTTTATTTATTTTTGGGACAGAGAGAGACAGAGCATGAACGGGGGAGGGGCAGAGAGAGAGGGAGACACAGAATCGGAAACAGGCTCCTGGCTCCGAGCCATTAGCCCAGAGCCCGACGCGGGGCTCGAACTCACGGACCGCGAGATCGTGACCTGGCTGAAGTCGGACGCTTAACCGACTGCGCCACCCAGGCGCCCCTAAATTAAGATTTTAATTCAGGGATTCTAATGTGAGTGCTGCGATTCTTTTCCCTACCAACATATTTCAAAATATTCCTCCTCTCTGCCTGTTCCAGAGAGAAAAACACACCTATCTTCTTAACCTTCATTCTAGAGTTTTCATGGTCAGTTTCCTCTCTGTGTCTCCAAAACAAATTACATCAGCTCCCTTGTAAAGCCAACTTTAATTCTCCAGCACACTCCCAGGCAAAATCTGTGTCCTACGATATAGGTTCTGTCCTAGACCTTTCCTGCTTCGCCCAAGGGTCGGAAGGCGTTCTGGCTGAATATAAAGGCTAAAAGAGGACGTGTTTCTCTTTTTAAACAATGCTTACATGCACCTTTATCATTCTTATACAAATCATAGTAAACTATACAACCATTTTTTTTAAATCAAAGTATAGAATATACTCCAGTATAATATGATCCAATGCATGGGCCTCAAGAATGTTACTCTGTATTTTCTGAAGATAACGGTATGTCAGATTTCATTTAAGCCGGTTGCACACTTGTTACTCAGAAGCCAGTTGTTCAATCCTAACATGATATATATGCATTTTCTGGACCAGCTCTATTGCATCCATGAAGCTTTTATTTGAAGATCAACAACTTAGGAATTAATTATTGATATTTTGAAATTATTTTAATTTCTGATTTCTCCAATTCAGACTTTCTCAGAAATCTATTGATAATGGATCTCCTGCTTCCCTTCAAAGGTCACAGGGAAGTGAGCCTTGTTGTAGCTCACCAGTTTCTAAAAGTAAGATTCTGACATCAAAATTATTTCTGGCAAGCAATTTAAAGGTTCCTTTCTGTGTCTCCTGCAAACTCACAGGCAAACTAGTGCATAATTATAAACTTCTAATAGAAGAGGATTGGTTAATTTTATCCTCAAGCTATAATCTAAAGGAAAAATATATTCTGTAGCAGCTGGAAGGACTTTTGAAAGTGTATAAAGTCATCCTTATTCTCAGTGCAGCTGCGATGGGTTCAGGCTCTGCCCTCAGCCTTGCAAATCCCAAACTCACCCAGAGGTGGTCAGGAAAGGATGTTGTATCTTTTTGAGAATTCTGCATAAGGGGCTAATTCAAAACAAGAATCTATATATACTTAAGAATATGTAAAATAAACTTAATATATTCTACTCAGATTTTATGTAAGCATCCTGTATTATATGGTATATTACTGCATTCTGTATGAAACAGAGTTTATAATTGACCACTAACATGGCATCCAGTGATTCCCCCAAGATTCGATTTTATGTTTTCAGCTCCATCTCCAGCTCAACATTTCAGCCAAGAGTCAGCTCAGTCTGTGACAGAGTCTGTATAGGTAACAACTATCAACAAAATCAGTTCCTGAGCTGTCAGCACAGAGACTGACGTGGGGCTCGAACTCACAAGCTGCAAAATCATAACCCGAGCTGCAGTCAGATGCTTAACCAACTCAGCCACCCAGGTGCCCCTGCTCCTCTTCATTTCAAATCTATAGCAAACAATAAATGAACTATTAGAAAAATCAAAAGGACAAAGAAACATAAGGTCGCTTTTTTTTTTTTTACCTAAAATCACTCCATCAAGTTGTATTCAAATTTTCATAAGCTTACTCTCAATTTCTATACTTGTTACAGAACAACAACAGGTTTTAGATCAACATAGGTCCTCAGACCACGCTATGAATAGTACTGTAACAAAGAATGCTTACAAGTAAATTAAGTGAGATGAGAACAACTTCTATGCATGACACTGAAGAACTCTAATGTCACATATTCACAGTAACAGAAAAAAAATGGCATGTAATATTTTGTTTTGCAAGGCAGTCTTCTTATCTCATTTCATTGGATCTACTGAAACTTATTTTATATGGGAAATGGAAATCATTTTGTATGGAAATTAGTTCCTATATTTGGAACTAAAATAAATTAAAAACAAACTTATCATATGATATTTTACTTACTCATATAATGCTACATTATATATGACTTTCCTTCACCTACTCCCGTGGCCTGAAGTTCCTTTTCTTCAATTCACACGGCAAATTTAAAACTGGAAAACACTATAAAGTCCAATTCAATACTAATGTCTTCATGAAACTGTCCCAGACTCCAATAGCTGGAGATGGCCTTTCTCTGCTTCCAAAGCTCTCTCCCTAGTTTTTTTTCATGGCACACACTCACAGTCATGTCATGTGTGTGGTATTTTCCCTTCTGAAAACATGTGCTCCATTCAGGGGAAATCTGTGTATTATCCAGGTACCTATTGACTATGTTTTTCCCCCTCACAATTCCTTATTCTTTTGATTCTCTACATTCACATATTTACTAATTTAATATTTGGATTATGATTTTTTTATCTGTGTGCTGTAATAAACAATAAACTCTGTGACATCAAGAACCTTACCTAACTCCTTTAGCACTTCATTTCTGGCAAATTTAACAACAGTAATAATGCAACTTATGTCAGGAATTATTCTAGCTCATTTATCCAACAATGCAATGAGGAAGTATTATTATTATCCCCATTTACTGAGAAGGAAACTAAAGCACCCCTTTTAAAGAACTTACTAAGGTACAACGGTTACTTTACTGATTCAGAGGCTGGGAATGATTGACACTTCAGTGGTATGTTTTCAGAAAATACAATATTTATTAACCCTGTATCTTATATACTTTTAAAATTTTTTTAATTTTTTAAATGTTTTAATGTCTTTTAAATTTTTAATGTTTTTTAATGTTTATTTATTTTTGAGAGAGAGAGAGACAGAGCACAAGCAGAGGAGGAGCAGAGAGAGGAAGACACGGAATCTGAAGCAGGCTCCAGGCTCTGAGCTGTCAGTACAGAGCCTAACGCAGGGCTCAAACTCATAAACTGTGAGATCATGACCTGAGCTGAAGTCAAATGCTTAACCAACTGACCCACCCAGGTGCCCTTAATGACAGGCCTATAATAGTTGATCAATACATATTATGAATAAATGAATTCCAAAGAAAGTAACTGTTACCTTCTAATTAAGATAACTTGTAATTACAAAGACATGGCTTTTTCTCAGGACACAAATTACAATACAGTATTTTGTAAAAAAATAATAATAATAATATAATTGCATTTTCAGAAAAACAAATCAACTATTGCTAATTAACATATATTTAATATATTTAATAAGCAACATTTTGTGGTTTATAAAGAACTAAAAGGTTAAAAAGAGCTGGTTATCAGTTTGTACTAAAGTAGTAACAATATAATGAGATTTTATAAATGGATTTGTTGGTTATTTCATTGATTAGATCAGTTAATTTGACATTTTAAGGAAAACTTTTGAAAAATAGTAACCATAAGCGAATAAAGTATACTTTAAGAACCTTTGACATTGTATAATAATTAATATAATAGAAAGGTAATTCAATAAGTTGTTTATGAACAGAATAGCACTTAATAAAGGCTTTAAAACTAAGGTATAAACTATCTAAATATACTTTAGTGTAGTACATCATTCAGTATCTCTGAAATAGGACATAGTTTTTTATGAATAAATGGGAGCCAATTGCTATCAATAGCCCTAAGCAAAAAAAGACATTTTTTCCCCCAACAGCAATTAACCATGAGTAATAGATGTCTTTCAAAACAAGGTACAGACAGTGTTTCCAGAAAGAACAATGAAGTTGAAATCCAGAGATGCTCAATGCCACTTCAGGTTCAGATTGAAGATTTATACTCTGGGGTCATTTATATGTTTCCAGAGAGAAAGGCAGGAGAGTCAAGAACAATTGAAATAGACGTGATATTACCATTAATATGAGCGAGATTAATGTTGAAAAGATCATCAGCAGTTTCATCCTCTGTTCAGAATGGTGCAGGTTGGATTTTACTCAAGAAAGTGAAGGGCAAACAGGACAAAAATAATGGCTATTTAGAAGAAAAAAAGGGAGGCAATAGATCAAGCCATCCAATAAAAGTGTAATCTCACATGATACAAAACATGACTGGGTAAATTGTGAAGATAATATTTGTAAAAGCTTATAGCTTTTTCCTAAGGTTATCAAGAAAACGCACACACACACACACACACACACACACACACACACACACAAGGCAATCAGGGAATGCTGTTCTGTTGTCTTCTCTTTAGTTTCTCTTTAGAATATTCATCCAAAAGTAGAAAACATAATAATTGGGAAACTAAACAATAAAATGTAATCTTGAAAATTAAGCAATTATTGTTTCGTTTTTATTGACTGATAATGAGACATCTTTTAATACCATTCTTGAGGGTCTTATTTGCATGAAAGAACTACACTGTCAAATGCAGATTGTTGTCTAAATTCACGTGACTTTTCTAGTCAAAGAAAAGTGGTGGAGTCTTGAGGCTTATTCTCATGCCCTCAATTTATCACAAAGATTTCTTTAATAAACGGAAGTATACTTAATTATCTGTGCAGAAAACAGTTGGTAAGGTGTTTTATAGGAAAGTTTGACTAAAAACCTATCAGTTCAGTAACTTAAAACTTAGATGTTTTACTTTTAAGACTTTATCTCAGTTTTTAGATAAAAAGACTCACTCTACAATGAAATTGATAGACTTTATGATTGTAGGATCAGAAAAGATGCTCTTTTCTTCTTATCTTCTGTCATTGTTGTCTCCTTGAACTATATAGAAGTACTTGTGAAATAGAATTATAGTCCTCTAACTTGGAGACAGCTAGTCATAAATTATCAAGTCATTATTAGCAAAGTCAGTCTGGATCAACCCATGTCAAAGGAGATGGAATAGCTTTCAACATGCTGGACAAGAAGAACATTCAGAGAACATTATAAAAACAATTTGTTTACTGGTCTTTTAACTAAGCACAGTTGGGTAGTAATCAGTGAGTCAATCCTATCAATTACTTTTTAGAATTTATTATAAAAGATATATCAAATGAAAGGGAAATTGTCTTCTCAAGTGCATTAAATACAGGTCAGTAACTTTATAATAATGAAATACATTATTATTTGCCAATTAAAAGGTTGCCCAGTAATTCTTCTAATATGACAGCTTATAAAAACACAAGTTCATAAATATAATTCAATGATCCAATGGAAATAAAATCATTCAAAAATGAGAAGCCATAAACAAAATTCCAGATGAAATCCTTTAAAACTTTGTGAGAAAAATATGCATACATGTCAAATTAAGTGATACATAAGAAATTTATTCTCAAAAAGATAAATAGAATATATAAACAGCAAATGACCAAATGACCATAATAAAATAGAATGAGCACTAAATCTTCAGCAAGGCAAATAAGTTTCAGTATTAATTAATACTTCATTATATGAGATTTCTGTAATATTTTTTAAAGTAAACATGGATACACTTAGTATAAAAATTATTAAAAAGTAGTGTAAGAGCAAGATATTGAAAGATACTTTTCCTTAAAATACAAAATAACATATATCAAAGGAATATTTAAACTGAGAAAAATCTGCATAATTTTGGGGGCGTAATCAAAAACAATGAATTTATGAAATAAGTAAGCACTGTATCTTTTAAGGATTAAATACCATAGCTGTTGTATGGATTAGGGAGTGTGTTTTATGATTATTATTAACTTTATGGTTATTATTACTTTTTTTAACTGTTCTGAGATTTTTTATGTTGATGCAAATTCTTAAACTTGGATCTGGCCAATATGCCATCATATAATTTGATTCTTACATGAAGGTAATGTGATTTTACTTTTTGGAGCTTGTAATTTATGGTCTTCCAAAGAATAAGAAAACAAAACTCTGGGAAATAAATGGAAAGCTTAGCAATATTAATAAAGACAATTATCTGCAACATTCTGTTAATTCATTTAGTTTATTCATCAAAAAAATTCATCTAAAAATCAGGCACTAGTTTATTTGCTTGCGATGTAGTTATAAACAAAATGACATGGTCTTAGGGCACATAACAAAATGTTGGACCAAAATGGTAATGAGGGTGGCCCAAATGATGAATTATACATGAGCAATTGTAGAAAATAACAATGGAAATATAACAAGTAAATGATTGAGCTCTTACTGAAAAATGAAGTTGAGCCTGGTCACGTGGCCTTAAGGAAATGAAAAAACATTGTAAAGGAATTGTTATTATATGTAAACTTCTGAAAAACATCACTTTTAATAAAACTACATAATCTTCATTTTTATTAACATGTTATAACAAATTAAGTTATGTATATAAAGCATGGAATATGTTATCAACTGTTTGTATCATTATAGGCTAGTTGATGATGGCTACTCTTACTCCATGGTCTGGGAATTTATAATGGGCACTTCCACATTACTCAGGACTTATTCCCACACTGATGGAGTTAATAAGTAATAAATAACAATAGACAGTGGACTTTAGAGTAAAGGCCAAATCACAAATACTACTAACAATATAAATAAAACATAAACATCAATATAAATTAACTCATAACAATAAAGTTTACTATCTATACACCATTCAGTACTATATTGACTCAGTATAAAACTTAGAGTGCTTGTTGTTTTATAAATCAGTGTTCTTTAAATAAAAGATACATAAACTTGGATTTATATCAGGATTTTCAAAGGAGTAGGTGGGTGGGAGTTTTAAGCAAACCACTTTATAGCTCTTCAACTTACAAATGTATTCCTTCCTAAAACTGATCTTCAGCAAATGATGTTGGGAAACCTGGACAGCGACATGCAGAAGAATGAACCTAGACCACTTTCTTACATCATATACAAATATAAACTCAAAATAGATGAAAGACCTAAATGTAAGACAGGAAACCACCAAAATCCTAGAAGACAAAACAGGCAACAACCTCTTTGACACAGCAACTTTTTACTGACATGTCTCCGGAGGAAAGGGAAACAAAAGCAAAAATGAATTATTAGGACATTATCAAGATAAAAAGCTTCTGCACAGTGAAGGAAACAATCAACAAAACTAAAAGGCAAGTGTCAGAATGTGAAAAGACATTTACAAATTACACATCTGATGAAGGGCTAGTATCCAAAATCTATAAGTAACTTACCAAACTCAACAACCCCCCCCCAAAAAAACCCCATAAATAATCCAAATAATCCAGTGGAGAAATGGGCAGAGGACATGAACAGACATTTTTCTGAAGAAGACATCCAGATGGCTAACAGACACATGAAAAAATGCTAACATCACTCATCATCAGGGAAATACAAAATCAAAACCATGATGAGATAATACCTCACATCTGTCAGAATGGCTAAAATTAACAACTAGGGAAACAACAGATATTGGTGAGGATGCAGAGAAAAAGGAACACTTTTGCACTGTTGGTGGGAATACAAACTGGTGTGGCCACTTGGGAAAACAGTATGGATGTTCCTCAAAAAATTAAAACTAGAACTACCCTACAAACCAGCAATTGAACTACTAGGTATTTACCCAAAGGATACAAGAATGCTGATTCAAAGGGGCACATGCACCCCAATGTTTACGGCAGCACTATTCACAATAGCCAAATTATGGAAAGAGTCCAAATGTCCATCAATGGATGAATAGATAAAGAAAATGAGGAATATATATACAATGGAATACTACTCAGATCAAAAAGAATGAAATCTTACCATCTGCAACCATGTGGATGGAACCAGAGTGTATTATCAGAGAAAGATAAATATATCATTTCACTCATATGTGAAATTTAAGAAACAAAACAGATGAACATAGGGCAAGGGAAGGAAAAATGACATTAAAAGAGAGAGAGGCAGGCAAACCATAAGAGACACTAAACACAGAGAACAAACTGAGGGTTGCTGAAGGAGTGTTGGGTGGGGGGATGGGCTAAATGGGAGATGGGCATTAAGGAGGGCCCTTGTGGGATGAGCACTGGGTGTTATACGTAAGTGATGAATCACTAAAGTCTATTCCTAAAATCATTATTACCTATCTGTTAACTAACTTGGATTCAAATAAAATTTAAAAATTAAACAATAAATAAAAGAAAAAGGAAAACACTGTAAAGAATTTGAAAAAAACAAATTATATATATATATATATATATATATATTTTAAATTATATGTAAGATATCATTTTTTAAATCTTACAATTCAATAAGAGCATGACTAAGTTTAAATAGACAAATGTTTTGAACAGATACTTGATAAAAATAGATATATTTTTAGCTAATATGTTTATGAAAAAACAGTATTTTTAGTCATAGGTAAATGGAAATTAAAACTATAATGAAATAAAACTATAAACCTATTAGAATAGCAGAAATTAAGAAGATAGGCAATAACAAGGGCTCATAAGGATGTGGAGCAACTATATCCTTTGAATATCATTTGGAAGTTTCTTTTAATATTAAATATATATCTACCATACAACCTAGTAATTTTACTAGATATTTATTCAGAAGAGATGAAAATCTATAACCATAAAAATGAGCACATGCTAGATGAGTCCATTAATATAAAGTCTAGAACTGGCAAAACTAATCTATAGTGATAGAAATGAGATCACTGATTTCTGGGCCAAGAATTTGGTGAGTAGCAAAGCAGGGTGGTGGGGGCGGTGACTAGTCTTAAAATGGACAACACGGAATAAATTATTTGAGTTCATGAAATTCTTTATATGTTGATTTTGGTGATGCTTACTTTGGTATGTAAATATATCACATCTAATGTATATTTAAATAAAATGTGTTCATTTGGAAATAAATTTAAAAAATAAAATAAATAAAACTGATCTTGAGGATGTGCCAACAACTCACGGGGCTCTCAGGCTAACTTTTTTCCATCTCACTTTTCACAAGTTGCGCTTTCCCACACCCACATTAAGAATGTAGTTACACAAACCTTTCTGCTGAATCTTACTCAGATTGATGCCTTGCCTCAGCGTGAAAAACATCTGGGTTATTATCAGAGGAATATTTTAAAATTTTTAACTTTTCCATCCCCCTCTTGTCAAAGTATGAGTGACTTCTAAGGATAAGTAATTTGAAATAAAAACAAAACATCCTAAGAAACAGTGAAGATACAGGGGTCTCCATGCGTCATCTTTTTATCTCGGAATTCAGAGGTTAGAGGTGGGGGTGTGTGACTGAAATGCATATTAACATGCTAAATAGAATTGACAAACAAAGTCAGACTTTTATTCCTAATGGAATGACTTGGCTGATAGATTTGACAATAAGGAAAGGCTTTCTCTGGTCATTTCCATAAACCAAATGATCTAAATTTCCAGCTTCAAAGTTCTGACAAAAATATATTAAAGCAGGTGTTATGATGAACACATTTAAAAAATAGTGCATTCATCATGCTCTATTATAATTGACAATATTTTAATTTTTTCAATCCTTTCTATGAATATTGGATAAAACAAGGTGCTTCTAAATAAGAGACTGGAAACATAATTAACATTCATTTTATTAAATAGTACAAAGACTGTGTATATATATGTATATACATTTATTTTTCACTTTGGAAAAACATAAAAAGAAACAGTAGATTTTTGTCCTATGAAGAATGTAATATAATCCATTGTTATAAGGTATTTTTTCTAAAACGTATAAATATACCTAAGGAACATTGAGAGGGTAAGGGAAATAAGGTCAGGAAGGTGACAGATTGTGATTGCTTTTTAAATATATAGTATTGTAACACTCCTTCTCATTCTTTATCCAGTATCTTCGTCATATCGTTTATAAAAAATTATGTTTTTGTTTTGTTTTTCACTTTAAAATACTCTTCTCAGAGTCCTTGGCTTATGTTTTGTTTTGGACTTCATATTGATGGGTCCACTTTACATTTGCTTATATTATATTCCTTGGTTTGACACAGAGGTTTTTACATCACAATTTTTTGTAATGCATCAAGTTTTTTCATTTTGAAAGCTTTTTCAGTTATTACTATGTTAAAAACAAACAAACAAACGAACAACTACCACAAACTTAAAGGCTTGAAATAACAGCCATTCTAAATTATCTCCCAGATTCTGTAGGTTATGAATTTGGGCTGATCTGAGTTGAGCAATTGTGTTCCTTATGGCAGGGACTGAGATCAAATTTGGTATTCAGCAAGTAGATGGGATGGTCTAAACAATCCAAGAGGACTTCACTCACATGTCTGGAGACAGAGAGAAGGCTGTGCTTGTCTGGTTTGCTGACTAGCATGCTGTCTTAGGATGCAAGGGTTTTGTATATGGCAGCCGACTTTCCCCAAGGTGAGAGTCCTGAGTAAATCGGCTGGGAGCTGTATGGCCTTTTATTTTTATTTTTTAATTTTTTGTATACACTTTTATGACCTAACCTCAGAAGTACTATAGCATTAAACCTGCCATACTCTATTGGTTAAAACATTCACAAACTCCCCTAGTTTTGAGAAGAGATGTAGACCTTATAAATTAAGGGGAAGAATCCAGAATGCCTTTTTTAAAATTGTTTTTAATGTTTATTATTTATTTTTGAGAGAGAGAGACAGAGTGTAAGCAGGGGAGGGGCAGAGAGAGAGGGAGACACAGAATCTGAAGCAGCTCCAGGCTCCAAGGTGTCAGCACAGAGCCGGACACGGGGCTCAAACTCATGAACCATGAGATCATGACCTGAGCTGAAGTCGGAGGCCTAACCTTAGACTGAGCCACCCAGGAGCCCCCAGAATGCCTTTTAAAAACAGCATGTTTTGGTAAAAAATTATATGCAGATCAACAACCTTTCTCAATTCAGTTTCCTTTTCCTTTTCAAATTGAATGCAAATAAAACTGATAGTTTATATTATTTTAGAAACCTTTAATTACTGTATATTCTTGTCACAAATGTATAAAAATATTTTATCCAAATATCTGTACTTCCATTGGCATACGAACAGAGGGAAATGCCTAGAGTTAATTTACCCAAACAAGAAGATATATTCCCTCTGATAAGCTGAATCCTCTGAAATAAAATAATATTCATCAATATCCTCTTTGTTTACCTATTAGGTACACTGTGTGAGGTGCTATAGCCGTACAAAGGCAGAAAACTAATCTTTTTTTTCTGTAAACTTACTTTCACGTGACAGGTGTACACTAGCCTAAACTCTGAGTTAAAAAGAATTGACTGGGGGCGCCTGGGTGGCTCAGTCGGTTAAGCGTCCAACTTCAGCTCAGGTCACAATCTCTTGGTCCGTGAGTTCGAGCCCCACATCGGGCTCTGGGCTGATGGCTCGGAGCCTGGAGCCTGCTTCCGATTCTGTGTCTCCCTCTCTCTGCCCCTCACCCATTCATGCTCTGTCTCTGTCTCAAAAATAAATAAAACATTAAAAAAAAATTTAAGAAAAAGAATTGACTGTAAATCTGGGTTTATGGAGAAGGAATAACAGGTAAGCTTTACCTTAGGATTTTAAGATTACTTAAAAATGTGGGCTTTTTTGGTTTGTGTTCGTTTGTTTTAGGCAAGAGAAGCTTCTACCCAAAAATCAGAAAAAAATTAAAACAGTGAATATTGAAAGATAAAAATAATTGTTTTATAATAATTCTCACTCTTGCTATACCATTTTGGAGAAAGATTTTGAAGTATCTCAGGCACAGGTTTCCTACAGAGAAGGAAAAATACAGTAAGGAGAGTAGGATCTCAGACAGCTTTGGGGAACTCATAATTTTGCCTGGAGCATTGAACAAGAAACCATGTAATGAGGTGATAATTTGATGTTTCAGGCAAAAGTTACAAAAGGAACTTTTGAAGGGAAATCAGTGTGAATCAAATCATTAGGGAAAAATTAGTTCTTTTACATAAACACCTCCCAGCATTGCCTCAAAAATTAGGAGACAGGTCAAGATGAACAAAATTGTTTGATTTCTGTAGAAAGGAAATTCTCTAGAGAATACACATCTCAAAAACTATGGATAAGAACAATAATTTTTTTCATGTTTGCCCTATTGTAGGATATGCATGAAAATGAAAAAAAATTCATGTTTATATTTTAATAGTTTGTGTCTTACAATTAAGAAAAAAAAGCTGAGATGATCAGTTATGGCTAAATTTTCCAGATTGTCAGATAAATATTCTAAGTGGTGTATATTTTAATATTTGGATTAATAAGCTAAAGTAGTATTCATTATTCAACCCATGTCACTTATTCCTAGAGAAAAAAATGACAAATGCAAATTGAAGAGAAAGATGCATTTCCTATAAAATCTTACCTATTTAAAGATTACTTAATAAATTATTAATTTTAACCTCTTGGGTCAATTTCTTATCTTAAATATATACATATTCATATAAAACTGAAATGCAGAATCCCAACTATAACCCAACTCTCTATTTTGTGGAACATATTAAATTACATGCAGGCATAATTGCAAATGTCAGAATTTAATCAAAATTTGGTCCTATTATGTATATAACTTTACATAAAAATGTGTGCATATATTTTTGTCAAGCGTATATATATTATGTCATAAATATATATGAATGACTATTTGTTTTATTATCTGGTAGAGAAATTATAAAGCAGAGTCACAGCGTCAATTGTCATTAACTTCGCTGTTATCTAATTTTCACTTTTTAAAAAGAGATTAGTATTGCACATTAATTATCTTTGCATTTAGAAAAAAACTTGTGACTTTAAAATATTCGTATCCTCTGATCCATCCCATTTCCTTATTGGATTTATTCTAAAACACAAATTCATTTACAAGATTTTCATTCATGCATTATATCTAATAGTGTGAAGCTTAACTCCAATAATCACTGAATTGTTAAATTAGTGTTATACCCATTAAAATGCTTAAAGAATATTTTAAAACATGAGAAAATCTCTAGAACATAATGAGAAATTAAAAAATAATACAAGTATTTAAAAATGATGTCCTTTTACATAAATTTAGTCATTTTTCCCCCCACAAATATGTACTGAGCACTTTATATTGTCATGGTTATATGAGATACCTCTATGAACCTTAGATCTCTGCCTTTGTGGGACTTATTTTGGTGGGTAGAAAAACATAAATAATAGAATTATATAAATTTTATACTACATTAGAATATTGTATTATGTCATAATGCTGTGGGGTACAAAGAAAAAATAGAACAGGAATGGGACACAGAAAAGGCTACAGATTTAAGTAAAAGTTATCACTGAAGCCCACAATGAGAAGTGAGATTAAAGCAAAGCCTTGATCAGGTGAGGATGTTAAGTGGTTTACTGGGAAAAGATTTAGGGGAAGATGCAATAGCTACTGTAAAGATTTGCCTGTCTTGTTTGAGGAGTAATCAAGGAAGCCAATGAGAACAGTAAAGAGGCAAGATATCAGTACAAAAAGATGAGATGGAGAGGTAGCAGAGCACCAGATATTATCAGCCTTTGATCCTGAGTAACATGGCTTCAACTCTGAGTTAGATGAGAACATTTGCAAAGGTTGGGACTGAGAAGTGATGTGATCTTATCTTTTGAACTTGACTAGGCTAAAGCGGGTGATTCTTTTATTGGTCCTGAATGGTTCCACTCATGAGTGTGCAGTCAGCTCCTAGCCCAGCTGGAATGGTGAAGGTGGTGACATCGCTCAGCTGAAATGTCATATTTGTATTCCTCATGTTCTCTAATTCACATTGTCCATGTGTCATCCTATAGTCCCAAGAAGTAGCAAGAGAAAGGTCCAAGGCCTCTTAAAGCATAGGTTCAGAACTCAATTTTCTACATTAACATTCTGTTAATCAAATATCATTAGTCACAATGCCAATCCAAATTCAAAGGGTGACTCCACTTTTTGTTGAGCTGGGATTCAAACTGTTACAACGTTTGTAATCTAACATTACGACCTGTGACCACACAAATTACAATCTCCCCATGAGCAAAATATCCTCACTCTTATTTCAAGACCCTGGAAATCTCATTCAGTAATGGTGTCAGGTTTGACATGCAGGATCTTGTGATCTAAATTGGATACCGTTGCAGCTTTGTCTCCTCTTTATCCAGAAACACACACACACACACACACACACACACACACACACATCCCACACATCTAAATACAATGCTAATACAAGAAAGGATAACTACAATAGATATTCTGTTAATTTTTATGAGATTTAAATTGAAAGTTCAGTTGTAAAGAATGAGTCTAAGTTGGAAATCTATATATATTTATATAGATGAATTTTGGGCCAGATGCAGAAAGTACTACAGGTAAGAGTTTAATGTGTTAGAATCATGTAAGGTGAAAATAACAAGAAATGGGAAAAAGTACTAGATTACTGAATAATAACTTAAAAAGAAGTTGCATAGAAAGTTGTTATAAGGTGTAGATCATAGAAGATAATTATGATGGGGCACTTGGGTGACTCAGTTAAGTACCTGACTCTTGATTTTGGCTCAGGTCATGATCTCATGGTTTGTGAGTTTGAGCCCCATGTCGAACCCCATGTCAGGCTCTGCACTGACAGTGTGGAGCCAGCTTGAGATTCTCTCTCTCTCTCTCTCTGTCTCTCTCTCTCCCCCTCCCCTGCTCGTGCACTCTCTCTCTCTCTCTATCTCTCTCTCTCTTTTTCTCTCTCTGTCTCAAAAGAAATAAATAAATAAAAAGGAGGTAATTATAATGTTAACCTAAATTAAGGGTTAGGTGATTAACCTAAACTGAGAAAGTGGTGATAAGAATGGAGTATAAGTGGATATAATCAAAGACTTAAAGACATGTTAGGTTGAAGACTGACATAAATTGGTGATTGACTAAACATTGTGTTTAAGGTTGAATATGGGGAATATTCTTTCAGAGTTTTAACTTGAATCAAATTAGAAGTATTGTTCATTGAGGTAGGAATACATGACAAAGAATCTTCTGAAAGAACAGTGACAAATTTAATATTGGATATATTGAGCTTTAAGATGCCTGGAAGAGACTTAGGGAGATGTGTCTAGGATATAATCAGACATCTCATTGAGTAAAGACACTGGGGCTATACCCAGGCTATGGCCATATCTCCAGTTTAGACACACTGTTTGGAGCCAGGAAATCATGTGAATGTAATGGGCAGACTGTGGTGGAGAGTGTAAAAAAAAAATATTAACAAACGTTGAAGACTGATGATATTTAAAGGATTGGGGAAAGGCAAAAAAGGAATAATAATGATGGCTATAAACAAGCATATGAAGTTAAACTACAACATATGGACCTTGCCATGTATCACACTACTAGAAAATAGGGGTATAATTAAAATATAAGCCTGTCTGCCTCCAAGGCCCATGCTCTTTCCAAACCATCACGTGGATTTTCACGAGTTGTGTCCTTTATAGAATAAGAAAATTGAAGAAAACCTTACTACAATTTGTATCACCCCAGTGAACTCATGCTTTTTTCTTTACTTTCAACTATCTAAAAGACAGGAGAAAATAATATAGATCACTAATCTTGCTCAAGACCATATAAAAATAATTCAACTGCTAAGAATCACTTATGTATAAAATATTTTCATTACTAATTATCTGACAACCTAAACATTTCTAAAATTTTTACTTAGTACTAGATAGGAATAAAAGTTTCCACTGTGCCCTGTCCATCACTCCCCTGGCTTCTTGTTGAATTCTAATTCAAAGAGCCTGGATGGAAAATCTTCAGTTTCTGAAAAGGAATTTGCTCTAGATAAAATGACTGCAAATAAGTGTGAATTTGTTATGTGAGGCTCCTAATTTTCAGGAGCCTCATTCATATATATTATGGTTAACTTTGATATTTGAAAAAGCTCTTTAATTTTCTTAATGTGATTGAGTTAAAATGATCTTTTCTTGGTTCCTTACCAAAACTAAGAACCACTGATTTTCCCACCTTGGGAAGTGATCAAGATGAGACAGTCGCCAATGATGTGAATTTTTGGACTAAATTTAAGAGCTTTGATTGGAATTTTCTCCTAAAATGGAACATTATCTCACAGACTATATTTCTCCCCATTCAGTCAACAAACCCAGGGCTTAAGGTGGTCACCTGCAGTCTGACTAGGGCAGCTGACTCTTACCAAAGAGATTTTTATAACTGAGGAATTTAAAATACCCTTGCCAGGGCCTTATCCCTAGAAATTTGGATTAATTGTCCTCTGGTTGTGTTACATACAACAGTATTTTTAAAAAAAAATCTCCGGGTGATCTTAAGGCGTAACCACATTTGAATACCACCATCTTACCTGATCCACAGTCAAGTTTTAGATGATGTTACTTACTGTTTTTATTTTTTAAAAGGAAATATTTGCCAGTAAGTTATAATAAAACACTTATTTTATGCTGTCCCTATAAATTTATTCACAAAACGGGGCACCTGGGTGGCTCAGTCGGTTAACCATCCGACTTCAGCTCAGGTCACGATCTCGCGGTCCGTGAGTTCGAGCCCCGCGTGGGGATCTGGGCTGATGGCTCAGAGCCTGGAGCCTGCTTCCGATTCTGTGTCTCCCTCTCTCTCTGCCTCTCCCCTGCTCACGCTCTGTCTCTGTCTCAAAAATAAATAAACGTTAAAATTTTTTTTAAATAAATTTATTCACAAAACAATTTGATTTCTTTAGACAAGGCCTTTGAAAAAGCTCTTGAGCAACTGTAAAATAGCAAAATTATTTCAATCGAGGGTACTTTGAAAAAATTAATCCCTCAAAGAGATTTTAAACTATTTTAAATAATGTCTAATTTTACTTTTAAAACTGATCAGAAACTCACTGAAATGAAACTAAGGAATGCCGCCCCAGGCTATCATTCCTTTTGTGAAATATGAAGATCTAAACATTGGCTGAGAGCAGTAGTGAGAAGTGACATCTTCAATAATCACTCAAATTCACCAAACATCCTAGGTGATATTTGATGAAGCAGAATGTTCATGAAGCAGGGTGTTTGCCAACATTTTTCTTTTTTTTCTTCAAAATACATAGAAAAAAAGTTTTTTAGTATTTACATGTCAGAAACCAGATAATAGACATAAAACCCACCAGTTGGCCTGTCTAAAAAGATTTTAAAGCAAAGTCCTCTGAAGTTAAAACTGCCAATTTTCTTACCACATGTTTAATAAAGAAACAGTTCCCTGCAAGTTTCCATATCTTCTGTGAAATCCTTAAAGATTCACAAGGGACAGGTGTCAGACAAGAGACAAGTGGACTTTCTGAACACACAGTTTAATTGTGTAAAATACATCTGCTCGATTTTCACATACACTATAAAAGGTTAAAGAAGCAAAACTTGTCTCAGAAACCCTTAACCTGGTTGGAATTTGTACAGAGTTCTCTAGGTTTTTCATAGCACTTTGTCTATATGACACTATCAGAGCTCTAGAACATAAGAGCCTTGAGGTGAGGGATGATCTTTTATTTTAATTTCTGTCTCACCAGGACTTGGTCTGTAACAAATGCTAAATACCTATTTACTTACCCAGTGAGCAAACAGAATAACATTTCTTGGCTTTCAGTATATTAATAATAGAAGAGATGAATTAACACTTTTTAAAAGTAATATTTGAGGTTATTTTAAATGTAGGTGGATCAGAAATATTATAAATAAAATTAGTTGACTTACTCTAAGAGAGTATAATGACAAATGACAACAATCATGCTGGAATTCAACATCAACAACAAATAATTAAACATTGAATGAACCTGACAGAAGACCTTTAAAATGTTGCCAAACTCTATTTGGATAAACTGAATGTTTACAACAAGCTTAATGATTTCATCAGTCTTAATTATAATTGTGGTTTAGTAAAAGACTCACATCCACTAAAAGCAATGAAGAATGTGTCAAATGTGTGAAGAGAAACAATTAACCACTGCCCAAATGGTTATTGTTTTGAAAATAATCAGAAACTGGGGAAAATGATGGTAATTGCAAGAGAAAGTCTATTGTCTGTGAGACACCACAGTGATTCTCTTACACAGCAGTTCAGTGTAATGAATTCGTAAGATTTATACCGTGCTTTCACTTCTTTCCATGAAATTTATGCAATTAAAATATATTTTATGATATTTAAAAATAACAAATTTGAAAAAGGCAACTGTTTTTTTTTTTTTTTTATGTGAAGTTTATTGACAAATTGGTTTCCATACAACACCCAGTGCTCATCCCAAAAGGTGCCCTCCTCAATACCCATCACCCACCCGCCCCTCCTTCCCACCCCCCATCAACCCTCAGTTTGTTCTCAGTTTTTAACAGTCTCTTATGCTTTGGCTCTCTCCCACTCTAACGTCTTTTTTTTTTTTTTTTTTTTTTTTTTTTTTTTTTTTTTTTTTTTTTCCCCTCCCCCATGGGTTCCTGTTAAGTTTCTCAGGATCCACATAAGAGTGAAACCAAAAATAAACTCAAAATGGATAAAGGACCTAAATGTGAGACAGGAAACCATCAGAACCTTAGAGGAGAAAGCAGGAAAAGACCTCTCTGACCTCAGCCGTAGCAATCTCTTACTCGACACATCCCCAAAGGCAAGGGAATTAAAAGCAAAAGTGAATTACTGGGACCTTATGAAGATAAAAAGCTTCTGCACAGCAAAGGAAACAACCAACAAAACTAAAAGGCAACCAACGGAATGGGAAAAGATATTTGCAAATGACATATCGGACAAAGGGCTAGTATCTAAAATCTATAAAGAGCTCACCAAACTCCACACCCGAAAAACAAATAACCCAGTGAAGAAATGGGCAGAAAACATGAATAGACACTTCTCTAAAGAAGACATCCAGATGGCCAACAGGCACATGAAAAGATGTTCAGCGTCGCTCCTTATCAGGGAAATACAAATCAAAACCACACTCAGGTATCACCTCACGCCAGTCAGAGTGGCCAAAATGAACAAATCAGGAGACTATAGATGCTGGAGAGGATGTGGAGAAACGGGAACCCTCTTGCACTGTTGGTGGGAATGCAAATTGGTGCAGCCGCTCTGGAAGGCAACTGTTTTTTAAATATTCATGTCATTTTGCTTAAAATATTCACATAAAATTTGAACACAATGTTTTAAAAAAGTTTGCTTCTGTATACACATTTTTCATATTAAAACTAGTAGAAAAGGGCACCTTTTGGGATGAGCACTGGGTGTTGTATGGAAACCAATTTGTCAATAAACTTCATTAAAAAAAAAAAAAAAGAAAGTAAATACAATGAAAAAAAAAAAAACTAGTAGAAAAGAATACCTAGCTTTACTATTAGGAGACTATGTAAACTGATGGACCTTTTGAATATTGATAATGGATTTATTTGATTATCTTTAAAATATAATGAAAAAATTATAATTTACATGTATATATATGTATATAAAAATGATTTAACATCATTGGGTCTATAATACTTTGTGTTTTGCACTAATTAGCATTTCCTATAAACATTTCCATATTTTGAAATGAGATAAACAATTAACATTTTAAATATACACAGCATTCCATTATGTTAATCTTGTATATTTTGCATAGAAATAATATTTTTGTTGGATATTTAGTTCATTTCCAACAATCATAAAAGTGATTTTGAGGCCATAAAGGTTTTGCTTAATTTACCTTAAAATTTCTTCTTGAGGAATACTTTTCAGGGAGCATATTCCTAAAGGAAAAATGTAGGTTTAAAGTATACAGATAGTTCTGTTGGTTCCATTTTTTTATTGTGATATTTAACTCTAGAAAGAAGAGGATAGTAAATTTTAAGTATTATAAGAAACAAATTGCATGAACCCAAAAAATTGATATGTGGTGTTTACTTTCGTTTTGCCAGCTTAATAGGAATATAATTGTACCTAAAAATTGTTTTAATTTACATCTTTTTAATTGCTACTAAAACTATACTTTTCTCTATAAAGTACAATGCTGCCCATTATTCTTTATGTAGTAAATGTCATAAATCTTAGGTACTAAACACATATTTAGATTGTTACATAGATTTGGTACTAATTTTATTATTTAATATTTATATTTAATGGGTATTTATTGATTATATCAGTTAATAAATCCTTGAAAGACTTTCATTTCAAGATAGTGATATGAGTCCAAGCATCTAAATTACCTCCAAAATTTGCACTGCAAGTAAGATATAAAAATGAGCTTCTACACAAGTAATGATGCTAGAAAACAGGAAAGGATGCCTTATACCAGGCAGAAATCTTTGAGCAATGTTGATAATATATGGTGTATATGGGATTAAAAAACTATTAACTTCTCCTGTCTCAATTTAAGCAAATAAATAATCGACATTTACAACAAATAGTATTTCCCAGTACCTAACACTAAATACAGAGCAATGGACAAGGGAATACAGACTCATCAAAACGTAGGAGGCAAGGGATAACACTACACTTAAAAACTGCACCCATTATAACATAAGGATCAGGTGAACTAGATTCATCACAATGCCATTCTGTTATCATAGATGATTGCAAAATAAAAATAACTAGACCTAGGGAAACGCATATGTAATAACTATTTTCAAAGAACCTATGGGCAGCAGAAACTGTGTTCTTTGAGAAGAGAAACAAATGAGGTAAAACCTATAATTTTGTCCACGTTAGGCCTAAAGAAACATCCTGGACTGAGGTGAAGAGAAGGAGAACCCTGGCAGAGCATCGCAGTCTAACAGGTGAGATAATTGAGATGGAGCTCAAGGAGCTCAGGTATATGCAATCTGCATGGCAGAGAATAGGAGAGAAGGGTGCTGGATAGAAAAAGAACTGCAAAATTTTGCATGGGGTGTCCACTCATTCAGTGTAATGGCTAGTGATCAGAACATACACGGAGTGAAACTCCATGCAGCTGAGCAAAGGACAGTTGAGGAACTATAAGATGAACAATTAGAAGAGTTCATCCAGTCATGGAGCATTTTCAGTTTATTTCAACAACAGTTTAGAATAATTCAGGACAACTAGGACAGCTGACTGAGACCCCAAAATGAACCCAACATAATAGTGTGGCTAATTATAACTAGACCTGCTCCAACAGAACTTAACAAAAGAAAGGGATCAGGCTACTCAACAATAGCCTGAAAGAAAAAAAGTTAAACATTATTTGAAGAAGGAAAACAAAATTTAGCACTTAATAGTGTAAAATTCACAATGTCCAGGTATCAAATTACTAGACTTGCAAAGAAGCAGGGGACATTTAATCAATAATTAGGAAGAAAATCAGTAAAGCGAAAAAGACCATGAAATTAAGTAAATCATGGAATTAGCAAATAAGGACTGCTAATGTATTAAGTAAAACATGTTTTAAAGAAAATCATGGGTATGGAGAGTAAATGAAAGATATGAAAAAAGACAAAATGTAACATCTAAAGCCATAAAACACAGTATCAACAATTTTTTTAAAAGTCTGAAAAAAAATAAACAGAACATTGGATTAGTGAGACAAAACCAAACTGGTCTAATACACACGTAATTAAAATTTTGGTAGAGGGATACAAAGGGGTTAAGATATATATATATATATATATTATATATATATATATAATATATTATATATATGTGTAACACACACATATATATATAATATATATATGTATACACACATATATATAGTTTTATATATATATATATAATCTTTTAAAAATTAATGACCAAAACTTTTCCGTTCTTTAAAAGGAGAACTCCACAGACAAGAAAATAAATAAAATCCCAACAGGATAAACAATTTTGATTAGATATTTCAACATTTGTCTGTCAGTAATTGAAAAATCAGGAACACAGAAAATTAGTAAGGTTATAAAAATACTTGAACACTATCAAACAAATTGACTTAATTGATTTATAGAACACTCCCACCACCACCAGCAGAATACATATTCTTTTCAAGCATATGTGGAATAATCACAAAGAGAGATCATATACTGGGCCAGTAAATGTGTCTCAATAAATGTAAAAGTTTGAAATCTAAAATCAATGATCTAAGTTCATAAATTTCATATTTGAGTATGGTTCTTTTGATTATTTTGTCTCTTTAGATTTTGTAGTTTTTTTTAATTTTGCTTCTTTTTCTGCCATGTGATTGTGTTTCTTATTGTTTTTGTTGTTCCTGTTGAAAGCCAGGCATCTTGTTTAGGAAAGAAAAGAGACTGAAGTAATAGCATTCATTCCCGGAAATCAGTGGAATTTTTCTTTTGCTAGGCCTTAGTGTGGCAAGACTGAATTACCCCAGATATGAATAAACCAGGGTTTGGCTTTCACAATTATTATGGTGACTCCTAGAGAATACACAGGCCTCAAAACCCACATGTATTACTTTGTGGTTAGGATGGGGCCATTATGTGGTGAGGGGTGAAGGAGGTTCCATTTTCTCATCAACCTGTACAGTATCTACCATCTCCCCTCGGTAAGCAAGTGCTTACATCCCACGTTGCTGCCTTCTCTGTTTCCTGTGATTTCAGGTTATGCATTACCCTAAACACTCAGCTTTTTGATAAGTTCAAGGAAATTTGTAATTTTGTGGTTTATGTAGCTATTTTGATGATTTTGTAAGTGTGAGACAAACGATCATTACAGCTTTCTGCATTCTTAGCAGAACATTCAATGTTGTTTTATTTGCATTGTTCTGGCAATTAGAGATATTGAACATCTTTGCATGTGCTTATCTCTCTTATACACATCTTCCTTGTGAGGTGTCTATTCAAATATTTTGTCTTTTTATTATTAAGTCACAAGAGTTCATTATGTGTTTTGGATACATATGCTTTGTCAGATATGTTTTGCAACATTTTTCTCCCAGTGTATGGTTTGACCTTTTGTTTATGAATTATGTCTTAGGACAAGGGCTTGTGTTTATTCTTACTGTCCATTTGGTATCCCTGTAGCTGCAAATTTCTGTTTTTCATTAAATTTGGGATGTTTGGGGTCATTATTCCTTCAAATACTTTTTCTGCCTCATTTTCTTTTTTCTCCTTCTTCTAATTCAATTACACATATATTTGCCCACTTTATATCAACTAACACACTCTTGAGTCTTAGCACATTTCCCATTGCCTTAAGAGTAGGAAACCATAAGGGAAGACAGTTGCTAATAAACTATATATCCTTTGGATATCTAGGCTTTGTTTTCTCCCCTGAGATATTTATTTAAGAGTTTATACTGGGATATACTCCATCCAGAGAAGGTATTTCTCATACCAATTGGCTTTAACTCTTTCCTCAAATTTAGTGCAGTTTCCTGTAACATGACAAACTTTAATGGCCTTTTCTATCTCTCCTCAGGCTTTCTAAAGGTATTTAGTTTTTGTTTTTGAAATTTCCCTTGACTTCTGTTTGTCTTCCTACCCATTAACATTAGAGAGAATTCTCCTGATTCTGTTGAAATGACTCATTTCCCTAGACAATTTTGGGAAAGATTGCAAAAGGCTGGGATTTCTAGTCATGATACTGATCTCAGATAGGTTTCCTGTTTTCAAAGTTATGACAC
This sequence comes from Lynx rufus, assembly GCF_022079265.1. Lineage (NCBI taxonomy): Eukaryota > Metazoa > Chordata > Mammalia > Carnivora > Felidae > Lynx > Lynx rufus. The sequence goes on along the minus strand of NW_025814878.1, from coordinate 52,690,116 downwards.
GAAATTAAGTTCTTTTTAAACTTTTTAAATTGTTTACAGTTGTTAGAAATATTTTCCGCCATTTCTATATTCCATTAAGGGCATTTTTCCAACCTTTTTTCTTTATATTTCATTAGGGGTGGAAGTCCCCAAGTTTCAGGTTTATTCTGTCAAATTTTCCATGAAATCTAGTCTACTGATATTATTTTAAACACTTAAATATTATTAGAATATTTCTGGCGAACTTATGTCACTTTTGTAATTCAAAAACTGAACTAAAAAGGGAAATTTGCACTCATGCACATGTATCTATGCACACATGCTCTTTCTCTCTCAAAATAAATAAACATTAAAAAAATATAGACCTAGCAGAAAGAAAGATTTGCTATCTAGAAGCATAAACATTATTTATCTCAGTTTCTGCTGTCCTATACAAATCCAGATTTCAGGAAAAAAATACATTTTTTCTTCTCTTGAATGGCTTTCAGGATTTCTCTTTATGACTGTTTTTCACCAATATGATTATACATATTATATGTTGGTAAGGTTTTTATCATATGCATCCTTTTTGGGTCTCACTGACCTTTCTAGATCAGTGGCTTTCGGTTTCCTTCAAATTTGGAAAGATTTCAACTATTGTATCTTCAAATATCTTCTCTGCACCCCCTCATTTCTTGTAATTCAATAATATCTATGCCATGTTGCTTGGTATATTCCAACAGGTCTTTGAATCTCTTTTAATTTATTTTTCAGTGTTTTTTTTTTCTCTCCATGTTTTAGCTTGGATGTTATTGTTATTATTATATATTTTTTGAGATCGATAAATAGAGTGTGAACGGGGGAGAGGGGCAGAGGAAGAGAGAGAATCTTAAGCAGGCTCCACACTCAGAACAGAGCCAGATGTGGGGCTCAATCCCATGACCTGGGGATCATGACCTGAGCCAAAACTAAGATTCAGATATGTAACCCACTAAGTCACCGAGGTGCCTCTTAGTTTGGATAATTTATATTGCAATGTCTTCATTGTTTTTTTTTATTCATCTTCTACCTTTTATTAATCCCATAAAATGAGTTTTTCATTTCAGATTATGTTTTTTAGCTCTGTCTTTCCCATTGAATTCTGTCTATATTTTCCATTTCCTTCTATTTTCATTGTCCTTTAACCATTGAGCACATTTTCAATAGTCACATCTTCCTGCTTCTTTGTATGTCTAGCACTTTTTGATTTGATACTGAACATGGAGTATATTAAATTTATTAAATTATTGACTGGATTTTGGTGTCATCATTTAGAGATTGAATGGTATAGTTTGTTAGGCATAAGTGGCATACAGATCAATTTGATCCAGTAGAGGAATATTTTTTACCTTTGTTAGAGCTGACATATTCTAAAGCACTTTTGAGGTTTCTCCTGAATTAATAATGTGGTCAGCAATGTCTCTCCCCTCTAAGTTGAAACTCATGGATCTCTTAGCCCTGTGTGAGCCCTGGAACTTTTCAGCTGATAGCCCCTGACAGCTGTATTCCCTTCTCTCTCTCTCTCTCTCTCTCTCTCTATATATATATATATATATATATATATATATACACACATATATATACACACACATATATATGTGTGTATATATATATACGTGTGTGTATATGTATGTGTATATATATATATATATATACACACGCTTTATATATACTTTCTTTTTGCATGGCTTTGTACAATTTAACCACATACATTTTCATATTTTTGTTTACCCAAACATTCATGCTAACTCCTTTTTGGATTTACAGAGCTCTTTTTCTGTGAAAACTTCCTCCTATCTGATATTCTTTTCCACAAATTTCAGTAGCCTCTGCCACTCAGATCTATAATCTCAGTCTCCTTTCATTAGTACTTCAGTGTTGTTTTTCTGCTTGTGTTAACCCTCTCTGATCCCTAGTCTGAAAATGCCTTCAGGAAAAATATGAGGATAATTCATGCCAATTAATTCTGTCTCTTAGGAAAGTCAGCCTTGTGGTATTTCAACATTAGTATCTGGAAATAATTTTGTCCAGTCTTCTAGTTACTAATTTTCAAAAGGTATGTCTAGTACCAACTATCACTGGAAGTAGAAGTTTCTCCATTCAATTTTTAATTTCTATATTACTTTCTATTTCTAAACATTCAGTTATGGTAAGACTCTTATTATTTTTGTTCCTTTTTCTCCATAGAAATTTTCAAAGTTGACTTTCTTTTTTTTTCAAATGCACTGATCTATATTAGTTTATAGTTTGTGATAATATCCATGTGACATCTTTATGAATTAATAAATTCTGAGTTGATAATTATGAATTGATAAAGTATGCTTTCTTCATGTTTATGATGACTTATATCCTTGCATAATTAGTGATTTCTTACTGTGTCCTGCTCGTTTTACTTAGAGCATAATTTCTGGATATTTCTGTGCCCTAGAATATAGGTGCAATTTTCCAGATAGGAATTGTGTTTGTGGTTAATAGGGATGTAAGGAACCATTGGCTCAGGGCCACTCTAAATTAAATTTAAAGCTTGAACTTTTATTAACTAACAGCTGATGTGAATTATGTACACAAGATGAGAGGGCCATCTTTGAGGTATATATACCTCCTTGGAAACTTTTTTAACACCTGCATAACTCAACATCAAGGCAAATTTCTTTGTATAATATTGCATGTGTGTAGGAAAAATCAAGTTTATTTCTGGATCACCTTACATCCCAAATTGCATCTGGCTTTTGTTCTTTCTTCCCTATCCCTTGAGATCACATAAAAGTTAGTTCAAGTTTCACAGACTTTGCAAATATGTTCAGGGTTAAAGCTACCTCAACTCTGATTTCTTCAGTAGTTCCTTGCTTTCCCTGACATTTTTACTTGATATTAGGTTACCAACTGGTATTTTAGAATATTAAAAATAGTAAATATTAATATTAATATTAGTAATTTCACCATTAATATTAAATATTTTTAAAAGTTAGCTTTTTCTCTGAGAAAGGTTAGTCCAATTTCTTAGATCCTTATCCAAGGATAAGGATCATTCTCTAAAGATATATGCAGAAGATATAACATATATATGAAAAATAATTACACTTCAAGCCCTAAGTAATAGGTGAGCTAATTCCTTTTGATACTGATATACAAAAATATACAGATAAGTAGTTAGAAAATATTTTCCATGGTCCCAATAAAATTGAGAGTATGGCATCAATTAGAAAGAAGAAACTATTTAAAATGTGGAAGGACAAGAAGAAGAAAAATCTAATTTAGGTATTTATAGAACTTATGAAGACATTTGATAGAGGATAAGATATCTGCAGGGACATGAGTTCCCAGATTAAAACCATACGTAGATGATATAAGAACGAAAAGAAAATATTTTAAAAACATAGAGGAAATATTCAAATAATGAGCCTGTAAATAAAAAGGCATTTCTGAAAAGAGGTATATTAATTTGGCTGAAGGAAATTATTTAAAGCAAATTTTCTAAAATCCTGATATATGGAATAAATGGTCTTAAAACTAAAATTATATAGTATGTTTATGAAAATAATTGAAAATCAAATCACAATTATGAAAGACCTGATGGGATTTTAAAATATAAAAACATATGATCATTCAAGAAAAAATTAGAATATTAACAATGAAACCAAAATCTAATTTATCTTAGCCTTCTCTAATATCTCAAACATTTATAAAAATAGTAAATAATTAGACAGGTTTAAGAAAAATGTTAGGATTCAATTACATAGAATTTGAATATGTATAATCCAAAAGTACACATACATACACACAACACACACACACATTTGAAATAATATAAACAGTAATTTAATTGCTGGAATATGAAAACAATGAAAAGTAAAGCACATTGAGATCAAGAACTAAAGAAACAAATATATGTTTTTAGATAAATTACTTGAAAATTTATGCAAAAACAGTAAAAATCAAATCTAATATTCAGCAAATAATTGAAATCATTAATATTGGGGGATAAACTTTCAAAATTAATTATATTATGTATAACCTTACAATCCATATAAATATTATTCAAGATTGTTAACCAAAGTAAATATTTTTACCTGTATAGAGTTTTTTAATCTTTATAGAAAAAGTTTGAAGGATGTTAAAAGGAAATAGGGAAGGAAAAGAAGGAGGAAGAGCACAAATAAATGAAAAAGAGACAGGTCTGATGAATTAAGTACTGTATTTATAACCTCAGTCTAGAGTAAGAATTAGTAAAGTTATTTAAAGAGTGGAGGAATGCCTAAACCTATATTTACAGAAATGACATTCAAAGAAATAATTTTTTGTCACTGTTATAGTTATTAAGTATAATTTTTAAGTTGCACTTTCTAAACTTTAAGATAAAATTGCAAATAATTAAGAGCAGTACCTCTAAAGTATAATCATGGCAGAAAATAATTGAAAACAAAAAATATGGATCTGAGATAAAATGCAGAACTAAAAATAAGTTGCATGTATGCCTACAAAACATAATAGAAGATCACAGAAACAATAAATAATATAAAATATATGTCAAAGTGTGGAAAAATAAATCTTCCTTTTAAAGGCAAGTTAACCACATAGTTTACAATAACAATTCCCAGTAATATCCTGTTCAAAATAATCTGAACAAAAACAAAATTTCAAAGAAAAGCTAAAACTAAATGACAAGCAAAGATTTATCAAGCAAACATTAAAGAGAAAACTAATGTGGTAAAAAATTACTATCAGAATAAAGGAGAAAGCAAAGATCAGATAATGGGATTTAAAAAATCGTTCTATATTGATAAAAAGATACAAATCCACAAAAGCCTGCAACAATCATGAACGTTTTGCTGACAAATTATATTTCATGAAAAATTTATAAAGTAAAATCATTACAAATAAAAAAGAGAAACTGAGAACACAATTGTCATCAGAGAGTTTAGCATACCATTACAGATCCATGGCAGTTCACACAATTCTAATGTATGAAGCATACAATTTTAGATCCATATAATAAATAATGTTAGAATAATTTCAAATGTTTTATTCTCAACAAAAACTACCTGAGGAGAGTTTGTTTTGTAACTGCCACACTAAGCATGAAAAAGGAGCACAGAGGTGAAGTTTCTGGCACGACTGCCTATAGTTTTGGTCTTCCCCCACACTTTTTCCTCATTGGGCAGATGAGCAATCATGCAAAATTATGCTGTGCTAGACATGAGTTAAAGGGCCTGATCAGCTCACAATTTCCACTTCAGAACCATCTCTGGAAATGGCCAGCCCACCCCTGGCTCAGACACTGCTACATGACCTGCCACCTAACAATAGCTGCTTTATTCTTGGGACTCAAACTCAAAAAGAAAGTTCCACTTACTCTCATTGATCAGATATGTGACGCCAGAAGCAGTGACTTTTATATATCCCTAGCCTTGATTGTTTAGGAGGGTAACTCATTATTCTATAAAAATCCCTCCATCTGTGATTCTGTACACTGGTTACAGCATTGGCTCTGAAGTCAAAGTCCTGGGTTCATATTCTGGTTTTACCAATTAATAGCCATATATGTACACACACACACACACACACACACACACACACACACACACACACCTATACATTAAAAGTGATCCTCTTAGAACTTGGTTAAAACTTCTATGTGTTAATTTACTTCACTTTTAAAATTATTATTCAAGGGAAAATAATTGAGTTTATTACTTCTATACGTTTTTTTCATCTTGATTATTACATCTATTCTTCAGGAAATTTGAGGTAAGGCACAAATGAATAAATGTGCACATGTGTGCATGCATATGTGTGCCCAGGGGTTACCGTTTGGTAAGTGAGAAAATTTTGAGTGGAATGAAACTTGAAAATCCATTGGGCTTAAGTATAGGCTCAATACACTTCCTGTTACAGGAGTAAAAGTGAACTAACCCAATCAATAGTGTTTAAATCTTCTACAACAAAAATGTATTTCTCACTCAAGCAAATGGATACTTCTCGGAAATTCTGCCTATTCTTTCCTTGGAATATTATCTTTCTTTGGCTTTCTTGATAACACCCTCATGCTTTTATGCTCTTTTTGTTCTATTTTTAAATCTGTGGTGCCCTCAGGGTTCTGTTGTCATGTGATTTTTTTTCACATTGCCTGAGAAATTTCCTTCAGTTCCTTAAATACAACTGTCAATACATGCTTATATATTTCAGTCATCTACCTAGTCTCAGCACCCGTTTTATTGCTTCCATTTCTTGTTTGCTAGAATACTGAATTTCTTATGTCTGAAATTGAAATCATGATCTCACCTCTAAGTTTTTTTTTTTATGCTTGTCTTATTATCTTAATGAAGTACATCCCAATCCACTCTACTGCAAGTCAAAACTACATGGGAGAAGCCACATTTAATCAATCATCAGATTCAGGGGATTTCATTCTATCCCTTCTAGATCTCTTTATTCATTCAGTATCTCTGCATCCATTCTCCTAAGTCACAATACCTCTTCTTTGGGTTTCTGTATTTCCCTGCATTATTACTGCCTTTAGTATACTGAAGCCAGAATAACAGTACTAAAATGAATATTCATGTATAACTTTATAGTGATAGTGATACAGTGATAACTGATATAATTTCATTATATTAGCTGTTTAACTGAGGTAAAATCCAAAATGTAATTTACCATTTGACCTTTTAATGTGTACATTTCAATGGCTTTAATATATTTTCAGTGTAGTGCAACCATCACCATTACCTCATTTCAGACCATTTTCATCCCCTTAAAAAGGAAACTCCATTGCCATTAAGTAGTCACTTTATATTCTCTCATTTACCAGTCCTGGCCACTATCAATCTACAAATCATTTATCTGCAGATCTATCTCTATGGATTTCCCTATTCTGGGCATTTCATGTAAATGGAATGATGTAATATGTGGCCTTTTGTGTCTGGATTACTTCACTCAGTAGGATGGTTTCAAGTTCATCCACGATGTAGCATGTATCAGCACTTTACTCCCTCTTATGGCTGAATAATATGCCATTTTATGGATATACCACATTTTGTTTATATATTCACTAGTAGATGAATATTTGGGGTGGTCCACTTTGTGACTATTGTGAATAATGCTCTATGAACATTGATGTACAAGTATCTGTTCAAAACCTGTTTTGAATAATTTGGGGTATATAACCAAGAATGAAATTTGGGGTATATAACCAAGTTTTGGAAAAACTGCCAATTTGTTTTCTAGAGCACTAGCATCATTAAATAGTCTCACCAGCAATCTATGAGAGTTTCAATTTCTCCACATCCTTATCAGCACGTATTATTTTCCTTTCTTTCACAGCTGACCTAGTGGGCAGGAGTTGTATCTCTTTGTGGTTTTGGTTGGCACTTCCCTAATGGCTAATGATGTTGAGCATCTTTTCATGTGTGTATTGGCCAAATGTATATCTTATTCAAAGAAATGTCTATTTAAGTCATTTGTCTAATTTTAAATTGGGTTGTTTGTCTTTGTGTTGATGAGTTGTAAGCATTTTTATATGGTCTGGCTAGTAGGCCATTATTAAATGCATGATTTACAAATATTTTGATACATTCTCAGGGTTGTCTCTTCACTTTATGGACACTGTCTTTTTTTTTAATGTTTTTTATTTTAATTTATTTTCGAGAGAGAGAGACAGAGAGACATAGTATGAATCGGGGAGGGGCAAAGAGAGTGGAAGACACAGAATCTGAAGCAGGCTCCAGGCTCTGAGCTGTCAGCCAAGAGCCTGATGTGGGGCTGGAACCCGTGAACCACGAAATCATGACTGATCTGAAGTCAGATGCTTAACCGACTGAGCCATCTAGGTGCCCTAATTGATACTGTCTTTTGACGCACACATGTTTAATTTTAATAAAGCCCAATTTATCTTGTTTTTTTTTTGTAGCTTGGGCTTCTAATATCATATTTAAGAATTCATTGCCAGATTGAAATTCATAAAGCTTTTCTCCTATGAGTTTCCTTATAAGAGTTTTAGAATGTTAGGTATTAAATTAAGGTATTTGATACACCTGGAGTTAATTTTTGTACATGGTGTGAAGTAAAGGTCCAACTTCATTATTTTGCCTTTGGTGATCCAATTGTCCCAGCACCATTTGTTTGAGAGATTATTCTTTCTATGTTGAATGATCTCGGGACTCTTGTTGAAAGTCAATTGACCATAGATGTATTGGTTTATTTCTGGATTCTCAATTATATTCTATTAATCTATGAGCATATCCATATGCCGGTATCACAGTTTCGATTACTGCCACTTTATAGTAAGTGTTGAAATTGGGAAATGTGTGCCCTCCAAATTTAGGTTTCTCTTTCAGGACTTTTTTGGCTATTCAGGGTTCTTAAAATCCTATATGAATTTTATGATCAGCTTGTTTATTTCCGGAAAAAAAAGGTACTTGAAATTTTGATAGAGGTTGTAATGAATCCATAAATAATTCATGGGAGGGGCACCTGGTGGGCTCAGTTGATTGAGCATCCTACTTTGGCTCAGGTCATGATCTCGCAGTCTGTGAGTTCGAGCCCCACATAGGGCTCTGTGCTGACAGCTCAGAGCCTGGAGCCTGCTTTGGATTCTGTCTCTCTCTCTCTCTCTCTCTCTCTCTCTGTCTCTCCCCCACTCATGCTCTCTCTCTCTCTCTGTCAAAAATAAATAAACATTAAAAAAATTCATGGGATTATTGCTATTCTAATTGCCTTCTAATTAATGAATAAAAGAGATATTTTTTATTTAGGTATTTGGTGCATAAATCTTATATATTCTTGCTCTTTTACATTGAAGTCTGCATTTTTATATTTTTTAATTTTTTTTGAGAGAGAGAGAGACAGTGGGGGCACACATGCATATGCGTGAGTGAGAGAGGGGCAGAGAGGGAGAGGGAGGAAGAGAGAGAACCCCAAGGAGGCTCCACATAACACAGAGCCCAATGTAGGCCTCAGTCCCATGAACAGTGAGATCATAATCAGAGCCGGAATCAGGAGTCATGCTTAACCAACTGAGCCATGCAGGTGCCTCTAAAGTCTTCAGTTGCAAACAATGCACCAATAACTTGAATTTGTGGTGCAACAGTTTATAGTATATTATTTCCAGTAAACTGAAGTACTAAATTCCTAAACTGGCTTCCATGGTTTCTAATGAAAAAATCAACTGTTAATCTTTTTGAGGATCTCTTGTATGCGATGAGTCACTTCTCTCTTGCTGCTTTGAGGATTTTCTCTGTCTCTGGCTTTCAAAAGTTTTATTATAATGTGTTTCAATGTGATGTCTTTGGGTTTATCTGACCTGGGACTTGTTGAAATTCTCAAATATGTAGATTCATTTAATTCATCAAATATGTAACGTTTTTATCATAATTTCTTCAAATATTCCTTATACCTCTTTACTTCCTTCCTCTCCTCTGGGTTCTCTTATCCATATCTGGGTATACTTGAAGGTGTCTCACAGATTTTGTAGGCTTTGTTTACTTTTCATAATTCTTTTTCCTTTCTGCTTTTTATTTATTATGTTTTTGAGAGAGAAAGAGAGAGAGAGAGAGAGAGAGGAGAATCTTAAGCAGGTTCCATGCCCAGTGTGGAGCCAGACACAGGGCTCAACCTCACGACTGTGAGATCGTGACTTGAGCCAAAATCAAGAGTCAGACACTTAACCAGCTGAGCCACCCATACACCCCCTCAGCTTTTTATACTGTATAATTTTGTTTATTAATGCTCTCTACTTAGTGTGACATGGTTCTCACAGTTTCCTTTAGTTCTTTGAACATGATGATTTCCTTTAGGTCTTTGAGCATACATAAAATAGTTTGCTTAAAACATTTTTCTACTCAGTCCAATGCCTAGAATTTCTCAGATAGTTTCCATTCATATATATATTTTTTTTGTTTTCCGAAAGTTTTTGCCATTTTTTTTTTCACTGCTCTTCTGGAAGAATGCCTTTGGACCGTATTCCACCATTTTTGCTGAGGTATCCCCTATAGTTTAACTTTAAAATAAATTATTTTTGTCCTAGTTTCTATATCATAATTTTTATAAATATAAAAACTTAACTTTGATTTTCGTTTTCAGGTCATCTTGTGGTACTCATTAACATTCTTTGCGAAATACATCTCACCGTAGGTGAGGTAAGTTTTGCATTTTCTCTCCCTTCTTATGGTTATATGTTACAGCTAAAGTTAGTCATTCAACTTGAGAGCACTGGTGTATTTTCATTTTAGGTCAAGCATTTTACTACCTGTTGAGACTTCACATATCTCTGTCTTCCTCCTCTTTCCCCCAGCCTATCAGAGAACAACAACTGAGATGGTGGTTGTTCCATAGCTTGGACTTCTTGCTGACTGCAATAATCAGCAAAATGTAAGTGAGAAATAAATTTTCATTGTTCTAAGTCACCAAAATTTTGGGAACAGTTACTATATCATTGGTTTTCAAATTTTAGGGTCATAGGAACCCATCATACACTTTGAGTGTTACTGATGACCCCAAGAGCTTTTGTGTATGTGGATCATATCTGTTATGATATAAGAAAATAAAATAGAGACTTTAAAATATTAATTGCAATAGCAGTTATAAACCTTTTGAATATTTCATTACATTAAAAAATGCTGTTTTCTAAAGAAAAAAATAAATAACATTGTGCTGTATTTTTAAATATCACTTTTATGTTTGACTTCATGGAAATTTACTGGATTCAACATAGTATGATATAACATATTATCTAGCCTAACTCTATTGGACCTTTGCAAAAGAATCAGAGTGAAAAAGACAAATAACATTTTACTATTATTATAAAAAATTTTTTACCTTAAAAACCCAGTGAAACTTTCTGGGGAATATCCAGGGGTAACCTATAGCATATTTTGAGTTAGTCTAACAAATAATCTCAATTGTTAACTCACTGACATTGGTTCATGAACAAGCATTTGTCCACATCAAACTAAATCAGAACTACAATGTGAAAGATGTAAGATTTGAAATTACTATCACTTTACATTTACCATATAGAGCCCAAGAAAGAAATCAATACAACAAAAGTCTAACCTGTGAGATCAGTCTATTGACAAAAATATTTTAGACTTGCACCCAATCATGACTAGTATTATACATACCTAGATTTTAGTCATGTTATACATTGATGTATCTTTTTTGCTTTTAAATATTTGAGCCAAATTTTCTCTGAAACTGGTAATCAAGAAATATAACTGGTAATCAAGCCACCTGGGTGGCTCAGTCTGTTGAGTGTCCAACTCTTGATTTCAGCTCAGGCCATGATCCCAAGGTCATGGATAGGATCAAGTCCCACATCAGGCTCCATACTGAGCGTGAACCCTGCTTAAGATTCTCTGTCTGTCTGTCTTTCTCTCTGTCTCCCCCTCTAACTCTTTCCCCTACTCACGTGCTTTCTCTCTCTCTCAAATAATAATAATTTAATAATAATAATTAGTAATCAAGAATGCCATTGTCATTTTCAACCTTGCTGACTTTGCACTTGCCTCTGTAAACATCTCCCCAATTCTCTAGCAAGCTGTAATCATCCTTCAACCCTCAGCTTAAAAGTCACTTCTTCAGGTAAAATTTCTCTGACCCTTCAAAAATTTTTTGGATTGTTTTATCTATTCTTTTCATAAAACTAGTCATATTGTATTGCAATCATCTGTTTGCTGGATAATTCACTCTTGAACATTGAGATAATTTATTGATTTATTTCTTTATTCATTTATTATACAAATGTTTGTTAATCACCTATCATGCTACATTATAGGCAAATATTGGAGGGCAGGACAGACATAGCTTTTGCCTTTAGGAAAAATATTTGTGTATTTAGTATTTTCTTTAGGAGATTTACTCCCAAAAGATAAATAAAGAAGAGTTCTATTTCTCCAAATTCTGCATCCACTTTGGCATGTCAAACCTATGTCACCACTGGGTGATGGAAAATATTAATGAGAGCCCAATTCTCTTCTATAGATTTTCACCATTTTCAATCATTAGAACAGTCTAATTTTTGTTTTGAGACTCAATTGTGTTCATTATTCAATACAAACTCATTTACTGTTCAAGTTTCTTTTCCTCTACCACCATCACCCTCTTAAAGTTGAACCTTCTGTATTGCTAGAAGCTTGAAGGGGATTAGAGGCTATTCTTCAACTACCTTCCCTTCTTGAGGAGTTTGAGAAAGAGGACTGCGTCTCTTTATTTGACCAAGTGTACAGATATCTAACCAGAGAATCCTAGACTTCCATTCTTGCACTATCAGTATTCATAAGTTATTTCCTTTGGTTCCCACTCTTACATTTTTAACTTTGTTTTAAAAGTTTTATTAATGAAATTTTCAATCATAAAAAATAAAGACAATGTAATAATGAATTTCTACATATATGTTAATAGTGGCTTGAATAATCATTAACTTAGAGCCAGTCTTGAGGACCTTGCCTTCAACTTTACAACTAGGAGGTGCCCCTCTCTCCTTTCCATGTCCGGCAGACTCTCTCCACAAACTCCGCATTTCTAAAGTACCTTCCTCAGCTCTCTCCCTAATTATTCCTTTATATTGACTGGAGTGTAAGCTGTAAGGATGGGTGTTAGGAAGAGTTCTCTGAACTTGTATCTCTAAAGCTTGTGGGTAATGACTGACCCCAAACAGTGAAGACTCTTCTGAACTTAGAGAGTATGGAGTTCTTTTTCGTATGAGTCACATGCTTAAAACCACTACAAAGTTTCTATTACACATATTTTTCAATAAAGGATGATAGGTATTAGGAAGCATCAAGTTACGGTGCTACATAAACACATGTCAGAACTTCTAATATTTGCTAGGGGTTAAAAAAGACCTCTTGAACTGTCATTTAGGTCTAGAAATATATACACATATATACATATATATATTTTCAATATATATTTTCAATATATTTTCAATATATTTTCAATATATATTTTCAATATATGTGTGATCAAAGGAGTAGGAATTGCATTACCAAAGAATGGAAATCAAGGACTGTAAAAGAGATCATGGCTTTGGAGGGACTAAAGGCAGTTCGGAGTATTGTAGCTTTAGCTTTAAAATGTTTTAAAAATGTTTTAAAGCAAGCAGAGGTACAATATTTAGGAATAAAACTAAGCTTGCTTAGTTTACATTTAAGCTATATGGGATACAATTCAGTTTTAAATAGGAGGGAAACCACAAATGTACTGACCTAGCAAGGTTAAAAACAAAAAGGGCAGAAAATCCAGGTAACATACATGAAAATAAAAGGACAGGTGGGAATATTAATATTAGATAAGTGTAATATAAAGCCAAACATTTAAATGAAATAGTCATAACTTAATTCATAAAAGACATGATTTAAAGTAAATACTGTAATCTTTTAAAAATGTGAAGAACAAATAAATATAAGAGGAGAGTTTTAAAGTTACAGCCTGGTCAAAATGTCTGTGGAGGGATGACGTTAGGCCAGGACACATACTCACAGAAAGTGAGAATAAGTATTTACAACTTTTATAACAATTTGACATTATTACACAAATTTTATCTTATAAATGTATTGATCTTCAATGATTGGAATTTTTTTAAGTTCATTTATTTTGAGAGAGACAAAGATAGCACGAGTGGGGGAAGGGCACAGAGAGAGGGAGAGAGAGAATCCCAAGGAGGCTCCCTGTTGCCATTGCAGAGCCTGACCCAAAGCTTGAATTCATAAAAATGGAGAGATCATGACCTGAGCTGAAACCAAGACTCAGACATTTAACCAACTGAGCCACCCAGGTGCCTCCTGGAATTTTTTTAGTAGTCTTTGGCTACAAGTAGTTTGTGAAATACTAGTTTAGAATAAAATCATAATCTCACTCCCTGCCACTCACTACAAAGGGATGCAGTGTGATTTGAGGCTTTTTGGAAACTCTAATTATCCCTTCAAATCTTTTCAATTCCACCTGGAATTACTAATGATGTCATAGTACATAGAAGAAGAGCAGCTTTCTTTCAAGGCTGTACCCCTTCTAATTTACGGAAGTTATAAGGCATAGCTCCTGAAAGAATCAAATATATATTGGGCAAAAAAAATAAGACAGGACGGTGGGTCCAAAGATCAGATGGGGCAAGCCTAAGTGTGCACTTAGCTGTAGTGTTACAGGAACTAAGAGACGTTTGTTTGAGACCTGAAAGAATGAAAGTAGAAGTGACTGTGACTTCTGTGACTTGCTGTGACTGAAGAGCAATGTGCAAAGAAGGCAAGAGGTAAAGGAAGCTGAACTGATACGTGTCTTCACTTTGTTTGGGTCTGTCACGAATGTCTAACCCAAGATCTGGACTCAAAATTATATTCTTAGGTATGCTTGGATCACCATTATCAAACTCTATCCAGCTGCTAATGTACAAAAAGAAAACCTCAGTGAACTTCACTGAAAAAGTTCAGCCAAGAAAAGTCTTTACTGAAAAGAAAAAAAAATATTCTCTGATTTTTATTGTATTTGAGTCTAGTTTAATTCATACTCTTATCTATGGGAGGAAAAACAGGATGAAATAAAACATTTCAGGAAAAAAGAGCTGATATTTCTGTTCTTGTAGCTAACAGTGATCTGGTGCAAGTAGTGAGTACAAACATGACAAGATAGCCCCTTGTGGAAATTGAGGTAGAGAAAAATACATGTCTAGCAATGATGCATTAATTTTACCACTAATACACCCCCATGGAAGCAGCTACTATCACAACATTAGTTACATGATTTAAAGCCTTCTGACTCTAGGTAGATGAGGCTTTCTGCTAAGATGAAAATTTGGAAAACTTGCAGAGAGCAAGTTTCCTTAACTTCATAGTTCTAAATGAGCACCATGGAGTATTCGAGAAGAATGAGGGAATCCAATATGGATTAACAACATAGGCAACATTGTTTTGTTATGTAATTCCAATTGTAGAGTAACATCTTGATTCAGGACCCTGTTCGGCCAAAAGAGCCATTTTTTTATTAAAGAGGTATGAAAGTATGAAGGTATGTATTTCTGCTGAATAAGGAATTCAGAATACAGACCTTTAAATTTACTAGATATAACTTGCTAGTAATTTTTTTTTATTTTTTCAATATATGAAGTTTATTGTCAAATTGGTTTCCATACAACATCCAGTGCTCATCCCAAAAGGTGCCCTCCTCAATACCCATCACCCACCCTCCTCTCCCTCCCACCCCCCATCAACCCTCAGTTGGTCTCAGTTTTTAAGAGTCTCTTATGCTTTGGCTCTCTCCCACTCTAATCTCCTTTTTTTTTCCTTCCCCTCCCCCATGGGTTTCTGTTAAGTTTCTCAGGATCCACCTAAGAGTGAAAACATATGGTACCTGTCTTTCTAACTATGGCTTATTTCACTTAGCATAACACTCTCCAGCTCCATGCATGTTGCTACAAAGGGCCATATTTCATTCTTTCTCATTGCCACGTAGTACTATGTGGCAATGAGAAAAAACTTGCTAGTAATTAAATTACCAAGTATCACTATTGTCAAAACTTTTACAGTTTAAAATTTTTTCTAGATATGCCAAAAATTTTATTCAATTGAAAGAACTGAAAAACTATATAATTTATAAAAATAATTCTATAACATGAAGTTTTGAAGAACAATATATATGTATTCATCAATTTCTTTGGACCACAAACACTGCTACTGAGAGTCAAGTTTTTATTCTTATTTGTCATTAAAAAAAATCTGGGGGCTCCTGGGTGGCTCAGTCAGTTGAACATCCAACTCTTGACTTTGGCTCAGGTCATGATATTGTAGTTCATGGGTTCAAGCCCAAGGTCAGGCTCTGTGCTGACAGCGTGGAGACTGCTTGGGATTCTCTCTCCCTCTCTCTCTGCCCCTCTCCCACTCTCCCTTTCTCTCTCTCTCTGTCTCTCAAAGTAAATACACAATTTTTTTTAAAAGCAAATGTAACTTTAAAAAAGGTAAATGCATTCATTTTTATGTAAAATACAATAGTAGAGCTTCTTCAGCATAAATATAACCACAACTTGTTAGAGGTAGAAAAATGTCCAAAGAAAATACTGTATTTCCCAGAGAAGTCAGAAATGGCCATTTGATGATAAATCCTAGCCCTGGTCATTAACACTAATGGGAATTATAGGAAGGGATTTTAGGCAATACCTTAAAAATTATTTGACCCCGTTCACAAATAATTTTGTACCACTTTCTCCTCTTCCTTCTTCCTACCTGGAAATCATTCATTATGGTTAGGACTGCTCGGGCCATTTCAAAACAGGATGCAAAACTGAGAATATGAATCAGGATTAAAAAATGGTAAGACATGAAAATTAAGACCCTGAGGCAATGGTGATGTTATGGAGCCACCACAGTAGCCCTGAACTAATAAAATATGAACTTCTTTTATGATAAAGAAACATAAAACTATACATTGTTTAAGCCATTTCTGAGAAGGCGAGTGTATCTCTATAACTTGTATCTCTATAACTTGTAGCCAAACAAAATCCTGATATACAGTTAAGTTTGATAACTAGTTATAGCTTTAGAATAAATATTTTTCAGTTAAAAATTACCTCTACATAAATATTTTTTAAATTTATTTCTTATTAACTCACATTTATTGAGCACATTTTAAATGGCAAGATTATTCTAGATACCAGGGATTCAATAGTGACAAAAAACACAAAAGCCCCTGCTTTCTTAGTGCTTTTATTCTAATGAATATAGATTAAAATTAAGCAAAAATGCATGTAAAACTTAGGTATTAACAAGTGCTGTGGTGGAAAAAAATGATGATGGGAGATCAGGGCATGGAGATGTCCTGATATTTTATGTTAGATAGTCAGGATATTTTTTAAATAAGGTGACAGTTGAGCAGAGGCTTAAATGTTCTAGATGTGCAAACAGTGACAAGAAAGGACCTGGGCCCAGTGCATACTTGCAGAATTAAAGAAACAAGTCTAAGTGAAAGAGAGAGTGAGCCAAATGACATGGTAGTTATATTCTTAGATCAGCTCTTTTCTACCTTTAATATACATATGAACCAACCGGAATTCTACATTTCTAGTCGACCCATCAGGGAATAATAATGTGCTGATCTACCAAAAGTCAGCAAGGTCTTAAGTGAAATTATTGACCTCATTCTTCTTTCCTTCTTGTACTCACAGTCTTTGCAATATAATTTTGCAGTTCCTTTCACTAAAGAGATAGAGTATATTTCTCTGCCCCTTCATTTGGATACAGCCATATGAACTTAATTTGGATAATAAAATCAGGTAGAGGTGATTGTGTTCCCATACAGAGTCTAGGCCTTAAGAGTCTTGATGTGCTTTGGGGCACGTGGGTGGCTCAGTCACTTAAGTGTCCAACTTTGGCTGAGGTCATGATCCCCCAGTTCGTGGGTTACAGCCCTGCATCCGGCTCTGTGCTGACAGCTCAGAGCCTGGAGCCTGCTTTGGATTCCATGTCTCTCTCTCTCTCTCTCTCTCTCTCTCTCTCGCTCTCTCTCTCTCAAAAACAAATATACATTAAAAAAAAGAGTCTTGAAATGTTTTTGCTTCCCCCTTAACTATGTCATTGCCCTGTGACGAGAGACATAGGGAATGTAGCCTAGCCCAGCCTACATCACTGATCTCCAACCAACCCACAGATGTGTGACAAAGCCTACCTAAAATTATCAGAGCTGCCCAGCCAAATACATCAGTCTATCAGCAACAGACCCACGGTCACATGAACCTTAATTAGTCATTTAGAATTAAGTCACAGAGTTTTATACAGCAATAGCCTATCTGTACAATACACACATTTAAAGGAAATTGCCATGGGGAAATTTAAACAGTAAATCATTATTTATTTTTGGAAGGCTACTCATTGTTTAATGTACATTTATGATCTCAGAAGTGTGAAATACGATCAATCAACTATGATCTAATCCAAGGTCTATTGGGGCTTGTTCATCTTTAGAATCACACTTATTAAATAGAATTAAGCAGGCTATGACTTCTATCATATGTGTAAAATATAAAGTACTTCTTTTGAGCAAGAAAGATACTGATTTTTTTTGATACAAAATAATAGTTGAATAAACTGTACCCTTTTTGTTGTTGTGGTTTATTTATTTATTTTGATAGACAGAGGGACAGACAGGGAGGGGGGAGAGAGAGAGAGAGAGAGAGAATATCCCAGCATGGAGAAGGAAGCTCCATGCTGTCAGTGCAGAGCCTGATGCAGGGCTTGGTCTCATGAACCATGAGATCCTGACCTGAGCCAAAATCAAGAACCAGCTGCTTAACTGACTGAGCCACCCAGGCACTCCTTGAATAAGCTGTACTCTTATAAATTCTTATCATCTTAAAATATGAAAGCAAAAAATCATGTTAATTTAAGATTGCACATTTGTAGCAATTAATCAACTCAGATTTCTATCTTGATCTTTGTGTAGTATCTTACTATTATGTAGCCTAAGTATAAAATGCAACAATCTAGAAGATCAAGAAGTGGTGTTGAATGAGAATATAGATATTTGTGTAAATACGGGAATATATATGTATTCATGTATGTACATATTTATATTTATGTATCTATACTTCTTTTGCATGTTCTTTGAAAATCCCTAGAAATATATGCAACCAAGTGGCAATGAACACAGTTAATCTGAGATATTCGCCACCTGAAGGAACAAGGTATCCTTGGAAAATGGCTAAGAAATTGCAAAAAGTATGAGAGAAACATAACTAAAGGACACAGGATCCAGCTTCAAGGGGCTCACATTGGCCAAATCTGTGAAAATTTGAACAGCAAAATAAGGAAGAGAGTAACAGGATGTTCACTGAATCAAATAGGAATCTTTCATTGCTTATGTAAATTCAATGTCTTCCAGCTTTGTCTAATGCATAATTCCTAATGCCCCTTTGAATTAATAAGTAATTTGAAGGGAGAATATTATTCATTCATTTATTTATTTTTGTCCCTAAAATTAATTACAAAAGTGTCAATAGTAAGTGTACAGCATTTTATTCCCTGAATATTATTTTACTCTCTTAATTATTTTAATGTACAAAATTTCTCGGATTTGGTCAGTGGAAACCCATTCAAGTTGGGTTATTTTGATATGGAATTTATGCAGGAAATTGACTTTTGCAATTGCATAACTCTGGATGGCTAAGTGGTCCCTTTAAGGTCATGTTTCAGTGTTGAAGGCTGTGGCTTGAAACTGATAGGTCATAGGACAGGAAGAGAAGATCATGAGCAGGAAAGAATCCCAAGAATACAAGCTAGAACCTCATGACAGTGAACTAAACCCATGTCCATTCTAATTGTCTTTGTCCTCGGTGATAGAATATTCTGCAAATTCTGGTGTCTTTTGATCATGGAGCTAAACACACATACTTGTCCCAGGAGTCAGAGACACGGAAGAGGTATTCAGGAAAAGGCGGAATGACTACAGGCCCAAACATTGCTCCATGCCAACAAAGTGAGTCAGCAGATTGGTGGCTGTAATTGTGTCAGCTGCAAAAAGTCATCTTTCTTACCGATACCATCCAAATCTCACAAGAATCTCCCTTGTGGCCCATCCTAAACAAAAACGTATAAGGAAAAGAAATTTGGCAGAAGTTTCTGAAACAACCTTACATTTGATGCCAGAATAGATCATAGCACCGACTGTATTGTGAGAGTTCACATTAACAGTCAGTGACGGAACCACTGAGCTCTGAATCCTGGAAGTTCTGCCCCCTACATAGTAACCTAGAGGTCCAAGGCATCCATCTAACTACCATAAGTAACAAGAAAAGAATATGAACTAACCTATGGAAAGATGGCCCAAACCAAAATTAGCCACAAAATTAGCCAACAAAGAAGACCAGAAAAATGTGGCCACCATGGAGATAAAAACTGTAACCCTGTATCTCAAAATAATTTAAAGAAACAAATTTTCAAAGAATGCTATAAAGCCAATGCAGCCCATTTCATAAAAGAGATGGTGGGAAAAGCAGAGAAGGTAAAAAGAGAATTAAAAAACAAAAACCAGAGCACTGGGCAGTCGGTTGAGCGTCCAACTCTTGATTTCAGTTCAGGTCATAATCCCAGGGTTGTGGAATCGAACTTCAGCTTTAAAATTTCAACAAAGAAATTATAAAAGAAAATGTGTGTGTATATGTTTATATAAAATAAAGGATAAAAAGTATAATAATAGGGGAAAGAAAGAAGAAAAGTAAGGAATAAGAGAATTTGAGCAATAACATAAATAATTATATTTTGGACTATAACTCATAGAATAACATAAATAAAATGAGTCTATACTAAAATAAATAAAAGATCACCTGAATAAATAGTTGGGGTAGAAGGGACAGAAAGATTTCATTTTTAAAATGTTGAGAGAGAGAAAAATAGAAAGTTTCCATTAAGCAAGCCCCATAGTATTATTTGTTGTAAGCTACATCCAAGGATGGTTGCTACAATAGTTTGAATGTGTGTGTCCCCCCCTAAAATTCATATGTAGAAATGTTAACACCCAATGGGATGGTATTAGGAGGTTATGTCTTTGGGAGGTGCTTAGAAATTAAAGTGGAGGCCTCATGGATGGAATTAGTACTCTTATACAGGAGACCCAACAGAGCACCCTGCTCCCTTCAAAATGTGAGGATGCAGTGAAAAGTGGGCACACTGCAACCCAGAAAAGAGCCTTCACCAGAATATAACCATGCTGGCACTTTGATCTTGAACTTCCAGCCTCCAGAACCATGAGAAATAAAGTTCAGTTGTTTGTAAGCCACCATTCTGTGGTATTTTTGTTATAGCACCTAAAAGAAAGGTATTAATATTAATAAGCAGATGTTTGAGGAAAGGGAACATATTTGCATGACTTCAAAGTATCTCCCCCAATTACTAATTCCAAAGCGAAAAATAGTAACTTCATTGTGGAGAAACTTGGCAGATACTGTCTTAAACTGATCAAAATTAATATCATCAGTAAGAAGACAATCAAAATCACTTCCTTTAAGATATAATACACAGAGAAGGGGACATTTCAGTGGTAATTTTGCCAAAATACACACCCTCAATATAATCATCAGTCAGAGTACATAAGGGAAGGGAAAGAAAAATAAAATAAAATAAAAACAAAGAGGGAGGCAACAAACTGGTTGCAGGAGGGGAGGTTGGTGGGGGCATGGGCCAGATGGGTGACGGGGATTAAGGAGTTCACTTGTTGGGATGAGCACTGAGTGTTATATGTAAGTGATAAATCACTAAATTCTACTCCTGAAACCAATATTACACTATGTATTAACTAACTTGAATTTAAATAAAATATTGGGAGAAAAAAAGAATATAAACAGACAATCCATGAGAAAATAAATGCACGTGGAATGTTAACCTATGGCAAATGCTTAACCTTACTCATAATGTTGGAAATGTAAATAAAACTACATTTAGACCAGCAATGATAGACTAAGAAATTAGGACTGACCTTCAAACTGCAAGTGAATAGAAATAATTACAAGGCAATGCAGAACTAAGGGGCTAATACTCAGGGAAGGAAGAAAAATCAGGCAGGTACACATGGCTCAAAGGCTTCTGCCAGTTCTTTAAAAGAAAAAAAAATGTATTCAGGAACTGATAAGAAGGGGGAAACTCATAAATAACTATGCTTTAAGAAGGAACCATAAAAGGTTATATTCTGAGAAAAAAAAAAAAAAAAGAATTGGAAATGAACCTGAACACACAGGGTGGGAAGTCTAGTGGTACGAGATCTAAATCTCCAGTATGATTTTTTTTTTAGTGTTTATTTTTGAGAGAGAGAGAGAGAGAGAGAGAGAGAGAGAGAGAACAAGCAGGGGAGGGGCAGAGAGAGAGGGAGACAGAGGATCTAAGGAAGGAGGATCCATGCTGACAGCAGAGAGCCCAGTGCAGGGCTTGAAGTCATGCATCATGAGATCATGACCTGAGCCAAAGACCAATGCTTAATCACTGAGCCACCCACAGCAGAGAGCCCCATACAGGGCTCAAACTCATGCACCATGAGATCATGAACTGAGCCAAAGTCAGATGCTTAACCAACTGAGCCGCCCAGGCACCCCAAACTCCCCAGTAAGATTAAACTGTTCTAGATATATTAGTTTCTCTGTCCCCTAGAGAGAACCAATTTAATACATTTTTCAATAAGATATCATCATCCTGAGCCTCAGGTCCCTTCTAACTTATAAATATATACTGTTTGGAACCCATCAAAAAAGAAGGAGTTCTACAGTAAGACATGATGACACAATAAAAAAAAATCAAGAGGAACAGAACAAAGAGTTAACACATGAATTTAACATTAATTGTGTTGTGTTCAAGGAAATAGTTAGAAGACTGATAATTTTTTAGAGCACAGGAACAAATGGGAATTCTAGAATAATGATAATAAATTAATAACTAACATTGTGCTAGCAATATCTTATTTTTAGGTGTTTGGCAGTTATCCTAAATTTTAGCTCCACTCAGCCTTAGGTTTTCCCTTTGTACTGTACCTCAGAGTCTGTGTCTTGCAAATCCCACAGCTATGTTCCATTGTGACTTTTCCCCAAGACTTGTTATCCCGGTGAGGGGATGGAGAAGCCAAAGCAGGTGTGCATTTTCTGTGTCAGTGGGTCTCACAGGTATGGCCTTCATCAGTGTTCCTCTCCCTCCTCACCTGCAGTTCTGGGTCTGGCATGTATTACTCCCCCTCTCCCAGGGTTAGATTTTATTTTTAAAACTCCCATTGCCCCTGCTGCAATGGGTTTTCATCAGTCATAGCTGGAAACACTGGCATATCTCTCTCAATTTCTGATAGAACACCAAGAAAAAAAGAAATGAGTAAAGATGAAGAACAGAACAACCCAATAAGGAAACCTGACCTAATTGGAATAGACAGAACATTCCCAACAACAACATAATAGTTTTTTTTCAAGTATGCATGGAACATTTACCAATATAAAATCCGATATTGGGTCCTAAGAAAGACTCAACCAATTTCAAAGGATTGGAACCATGTGGAGAACTAGGTAAGTTGCAAATAAATTTAAAAAGTGTATTCAGTTAGGGAAGCCTGGGTGGGTCAGTTGGTTAAGCATCCAGGTCATGATCTTGTGTTCTGTGAGTTCAAGCCCCACTTTGGGTTCTGTGCTGATAGCTCAGAGCCTGGAGCCTGTTTTGGATTCTGTGTCTTCCTCTCTCTCTCTGCCCCTTCCCTGAGTGCTCTGTTTCTCTCTCACTCTCTCTCAAAAATAAATAAGCATTAAAAAAATTTTAAGTGTATTTAGTGAAAAAGACTCATAATTTGGAAGACATAACTTATAAGGTTTTTATATGAAGAAACTAAAATCTTGTGTCTCCAAATATATGTGAAAGATCATCCTCTACCTATATAACATGGTTTACAAACCGTAATGCAAAAGAGTTATTTATGTTTTTGTTCTCCCATATAAAACAAATCTTTATAGACAGTCTTCACTGTGAACTATTGCACACTTTAATAGGACAAAAGGAAAAACCATAGTTGGACACACCATGAAACTCATCAATCTTTTCTATTTAGCAGTCATAACTATCTCAATTTTTGGTCCACTATCCCACACCATAATACTATTGTGTTAGGAATCAGTCACAGCATATTATTTATGGCAAAATGGGTATATTACATTAAACATATTATTGAGAATGTCATTGCATTATGCAAGAGAAAAATATTCTAGATCAACCAAGAAGATAATTGATTTTACTCTGAAGGGGAATTCCCTATTTTAAAGGAAAAAAAAAAAAAGATCATTAACTCTAGCACTTTCCTAATCATAGGATTGAATAGGCAGTAGATAATATTTCCAAATCCATATAAAAATCAATGTTGAGTTTGGCATACAATTGTAGGGACTTTCTATGACATTTGGATGTCTCTATGTAGTCAGAAAGAGTTCCATACTTGAGCATAAAAAAAAAAATAATAATAATCAGGGGCGCCTGGGTGGCGCAGTCGGTTAAGCGTCCGACTTCAGCCAGGTCACGATCTCGCGGTCTGTGAGTTCGAGCCCCGCGTCAGGCTCTGGGCTGATGGCTCGGAGCCTGGAGCCTGTTTCCGATTCTGTGTCTCCCTCTCTCTCTGCCCCTCCCCCGTTCATGCTCTGTCTCTCTCTGTCCCAAAAATAAATAAAAACGTTGAAAAAAAAATTAAAAAAAAAATCAGCCTACTTTATTTCTAGTTTACATGAAGCAACAAAGACTTTTTGATAGCTGTATTTCCAAGATCATAATATTTGGCAAAGATTGGCAAAGATACACTTGTAAATAAAAGTCTTCACTCATTTGAAAAGGTAACATCTAAACTTAACTCCCTATCAGAACAACCTATAAAACAACAACAACAACAACAACAACAAAAACCTGTGGTATACATCTCTAATGCTGGTTTGATTGAACTGGCTGTCACAGCAGGATTATTTTATGAAAAATTTTAGCACTATTTTTTTCCTCTTTGGTGAAGAATGTATTCGCAGTAACCTAACAGAAACAGCAGCAGTGACTTTCTAATCAATAGGCAAATAGATTCCTTCCTCTAACCCCACCCACCTGCTTTTAAGCCAATATACAATAGAGATGGAATTGCTTCTTTTTTTTTTTTATTTCAGAGGATTTACACAACTTATTGACATGTATTTTGGAGATTATGCCAATTATTTAAAAAATATTTTTAAGCTATACAATGTAATGGGAAGAACAAGGAGGCATAAGCATTCTAACACTTCCAGGTGGGGCCATAAGTTATATTAATTCCCTCATTCTCAGCTTCCTCAGTAAAATCGCTATTATTATAGAGTTATTAGAGTCCAATGAAATAGAATAAGTCTTCTAGCATATTTCCTGCTAAACATTGGATAATAAATAAATGGTAGTTTCCTTACCATTATTTTCTTCTGGATTACAATGCAGAATATTAAGGTAGGAGGAGCATTAGCATACTCTATTTTTCAAATAGTATGTGACAATCCAGTGTAATTCAAAATGGCCAACATTTATCCAGTCATTAAAAACACATACATATATTTTTTGAGCTCCTACTGTATGCCAGCCACTGTTCTAGGGTCATAGGGATAATGGTGAACAATATTTAAAATATGTATGTATATGTGTGTGTGTATAAATAAATATAAATATAAATATAAATAAATAAATAAAAATGAATATGTGTCTATTAACTTATAATAAATAAGTTAATTGTATGGTATGATAGAATATGTCCTGGGCTATGGGAAACAGAAAAATAGGAAAAGGTATGGGTGCTTCAGAATGATAGGTAACATTTGAAAGTACAATAACATCATTGAGAAATTAGAGCTAGAATTTGAAAAAGGTGAGGAGTTAGTCAATTAAGTATCTGAGGGAAGAGTTTTCCAGGCAGAAGAAAGAAGTAGTCCAATGGCCCTGAAGAAGAAGCATCACTGGTATATTGAAGAAGCCAGTGTGGGGGAAACAGCTAGAGCAAGTATGTTTGCAATATGAAACCAAGATGCCAAAGGGGAAGAAAAGTGGAATACTAGAATATATAAGGTCCTTGTAGGCCATGGCAAGAAAGTTAGTGCTTTCTCTTAGTGAAATGGGAAACCGCTTATAGGGTTTTGTGAAAGAGTATTACGATCTGATTCATAACATTTTAAATAGACTTGAGCTTGGACTGCTTTGATAAGAAACGAGCTAAAAGGACAAAGCAGGGAGTCCATGAGGGAGGCTATTTCAGTAACCCAGGTAACAGAAGATTACTCACTCAGACTTGGCTGGTGTATGAGTGTTGACATTTCTGATGTTAACCACCATGAGGAACAAAACAAGTAAAGGAAATACAACCACTGCTTCAAAAACCTTTGAATCTAGTTTCTTAAAATCATTTTCCCACTAAAATATATTCATTTGAACCATATACATTTGCCATTTTTGTAGATAAAATGGTCAAATTTCTACAGTTTCATAATTTTCTAGCTCATGAGTTCAATTAGAGTGGGGATTTTAATTGATTTTGTTCTCTGCTATATCCTCAGGGCTTAAAAATAGGACTGATTTTAGTAGGATCTTAAAGCAAATACTTGCTTAACAAATGAATGGGTTTAATTTTTTTTTTTAAGAGAGAGAGGAACAGAGAGAAAGGGGAAGAGAGAATTCCAAGCAAGCTCTGTGGTGTGGAGCTCATTGAGGGGCTTGAACTTACGAACCGTGAGATCATGACCTTAGCCGAAACCAAGAGTCAGACATTCAACCAACTAAGCCACCCAGGCACCTCAATGGGTTTAATTTTTTAAATAGGCTTAATATAACACCAAATTTTGTTATAGTAATTATTTCAGTTTTTCATTCATTCTTCATTTATTATATATCTCCAGACATGAAGGAAATGAAGAAATATAAAATAGTGCCTACTTTCAAGGAGCTAACTTTCTATTGTAGGACAGACACAAAGAATACAAGCTATTGGTACAATTATTATACATGTGGTATCAGAGAAGTTATCATACAGGTGTTTTGGAAATAGAGAGGGAATTGGTTAACTCTGCCTAGGAGGGTAATATATAATTTGATAAAAAATAATATCTGTGTTGGGTTTTGACATATGAATATCATTTCAAGAGTCAAAGAATCAGAAAAATCAGTATATTGCCACATCAGGAATTGCCTCTGATTTCTGGAAATATTTCAGACCATTCATTATTTTTTTAAAAAGATGAAAAATTCACGATATAAGCTATGCCACAATCTAAAGCTAAATAAACACACAACTTCATTGTTTGGAGAATTGTTCTGTGTGGTGCAAAATTTACTACTAATTAAAACATAAGACTTTCTTCTTTAGCAATATGTTTATACAAAGACAATACCCTTCTGAAGTGAGTATCCAAGAAGAAAATGGATAGAAGGAGATCTTTCTTAACTTTGATACCAAAATTCCTAGAATTTATGTTCAGGTAACTATTTACAGTTTAAGCACTTTGTAATAATTTTTTCAAATGAATGTTGCAGGCTGATACATTTAGCAAACAATTTGAAATTAAAGGAAAACTGGTAGGGGTGCCTGGGTGGCTTAGTCAGTTAAGCAGGACTTTAACTCAGGTCATGATCTCAAGGTTTGTGGGTTTGTGCCCACGTCCGGCTCTGTGCTGACAGTGCAGAGCCTGGAGCCTGCTTCAGATTCAGTGTCTCTCTCTGCCCCTCACCCACTCATGCTCCATCTCTCTCTCCTTCAAAAACAAATAAAACGTTTTTTTAAAAAGGAAAAGTGGTTAATATGATTCTTTCAAGGAAGAATGTGTAGTCTTCTACAATAGAAGGAGGACAGAAAAAAACAGGATGGGAAATGGAGAAGGAGCAGTGGAAATGGAATTACTCAGAATGACTTTGGACTTGTCCTTGTAAACTTAGAACACTTCAAGTTCTGCCCTGTGTCTGTACTTGAGATGCTTACATTTTGTCTCTCTTAACTGAGTACCCTTCTAGAAAGTCCTTGTATTTGATTTTAAATCTATTGACCTGACTGTCAAAGATTCCTGATAAAAAGCTTTGGGCTGTAAAGCACACACACTTGTGCAAATCATGTGCTTACTTTCCTATGCTCCCTGAACGAATGATGACCTGCATCCCTAAAGTTGTTATAAAACCAAACAAGTACTACGAGTGAGTGGGTAAAATCTTTCCTTAAGGAAAATTCCTTAAGACAAATAAGGTAGCCATTTCATGATACTTGACTCAGTACAAAACTGCTCTTAGAAATAGGTTATATTTAGATATGTTGTATTTGCTGACTAAGGAGGATACAACAAACATAGTAAAGATATAACAATGCAATCCAATCTAACTTATCTATGAAGGCAGGAACAAGGCCAATGCAAATAGGTGGGCAACAAGAAGTCTTTAGAACAAAATGAACGTGGGAAGAACAATAGTGTCAGATAGGGGAACCTGGCTGGCTCAGTCAGTAGAGTATGTGACTCTTGATTTCATTGTCATGAGTTCAAGTGCCTTAGAGCTTTAAAAAAATGTGGTAGGTAATTGCTGTGATTTCTATTTCTGTGTTTACAGAAGAACTCTACCCAAAGGAGCTTGTAGAGAGGTCAGGTGTCTAATGAAAGCTAGCAAGGGTACTTGGGTTTCCTTCCTAAGATAATAGAAAGAAGGAGAGGAGAAAACAGATTTAACTTTTCTCCTCAATTCCAATTTTAGACTTGAATTCTTGGGAACTTCACCCTTAGACAATTTTTTTTTTTTTTTTAGTGACGAGCACAAAACAGTTGACAAGTTTGCTGTCTGGGTAGTAGTAAACTCCCATTTCTAGGGATAACACTATTTCAGGTTCTTTCACAAATCATAATCATTTTTAAAATGTTAATTTATTTCTGGTCACATAGAGGAATTTCACCAAATACTATAATTCCTGGAGAGCTGACCATAAGCAGAGAGGTCAGGATTCTATACCTTCTCAGTGGTAAGAAATACCAAATACATCCAAAGTTTAAAGATCCAGACAGGAAATAATTCATATATCCTTTTGATGAATGCTTACATACTAAACACTTCATTTGAAGAGGATATGAGTAATATTTCCATGGATTTAATTAGTAGAATATGAAGATAGTTAGACTGTTTATAACACAGTATAATAAATACTTAAAATTGTATGTATAAAAAAAAGTTTATTACTAAGTACTATTAGAATGCCAGAGCATAATAAGAATTTAAGTCATCTCAAAAGATGATGAAATCAAATCTATTTCTGAAGGGGTGAGTAGAGGTCTTATTTGGTAAATTATAAACTGTTAGAAACTAGGTTTAACTGAGGAATAATATTAATGTGAAATCGCAATCAAAATTATCATCAATGGTATGATATTAAAATTAGAGGACTTTTTTCTTTTAAAGTAGCTCACCTAAAGCATTATTATTATGCATTACTTTGGGAATTAAAAAAACTCAACAAATTAGATGTTAAATACAGAATAAGAGGAACAATTTGCCTCTTTGTATTTTTATAGATACAAGGCTTTCCTAAAAATCTCAACAGCTTACAAGATAAGTGTGAAACTAACCAGTAGTTCCCAGTGTTGGCTGAGTACAAAATAAAGACTTAGCAATACATTTCATATACAAGATTATCAGACATTTAGGAAATATATTTTAAAAGGATTTTATCACAATTACATCAAAACATTTACAGATCTAAGAAAAAAAACTTGAAAATAATTTTCTAGACCCATGTAAAGAAATTTCATAATCTATACAGGAATATAAACAGCAATTCTTTAAAAATAGGAATATAACAGCTTCATAGGTAGAAAGAATTATTAATGAGAAATATCAATTTTATCCTATCTAAATTAAATTCTATGATATAACACAGTTTCAAAAAACCTTAAATTTTATTCTTTTAAGAATAAAAATTCAACTTCATCCTGGAATAATATTTCTCCCAGTGAAGGGAGAAAGATTGAATTAGTATAGGAATATGCTGAAAATTGCTCTAAAAGATATTTTTACAGTGTCATCAAGTTACAGCAATTCAACAATGGACTATTACGGTCTGTCATAGCATGGCTTTTGCCATTCTCCAAATTTGAATCTAGCTAGTTACCCTTACCTCTGACCACTAGCTTTTCAATTCCTCAAACACCACTGGCATGTTTCAACATGCAAATTCTTATACCTTGAACAATATTAATATCACAAGTAGCATGGCTGGCAGCTTCTTCTCTACCAGATTTTATCCTTAACGCACCCTTCCAAGAGGTTCAGATATCCTTATCTTGTTTTCACCTACACTGTCCATGTTTTTTTTCCTACCATATTTTTATGTTGCTTCAACACTACAAGTCTCTCCTAGGCCACAGCAACGTCATAGTCACAGTATTTGAAACCAAAAGAAATTATTTGTTTGCCTCAGTAGTTTACAGGTAACCCAAGGGCTCAGTAAATCTTCCTCATTCCACAGGCCGCTTCTATTCCTGAATCAATGGTCCTATTTACTCCCCTTTGAATTATGACCCTTGGGATAAAGATTTTAATAACTTAGGAATTAAGACTCTTCATAGAGTCCCATGAGCTCAACTTCCCTTTCTTTCCATGTCTGTATTTTCTGTTTCCTATTGGTAAAATCTAACTCTAATCTGAGAAATCATGTGGACTCAGAAATCTTCCTAAAAGTTCCTATCTCATAGTTGTAAAAAAATTTTTTTTTCATGTTTAACTAAAAACTTTGTCAGGGTGCCTGGGTGGCTCAGTAGGATAGCATCTGACTTCGGCTCTGGTCATGGTCTCGTGGTTTGTGAGTTTATCCCTGCATTGGGCTCTGCACTGACAGTGTGAAACCTGCTTGAGATTTTCTCTCTCTGCCCCTGTCTGTCTCTGTCTCTCTCTCTTAAAATAAATAAACTTAAAAAATTATTGTCTTTGCTTAATGATCTTATCTTTAGAATGTCTCTTAGTAAAGTCATTGTCTAGTGAGACGTCAAGTATAATAAATTCAACAAAGCATGCATACAGAAGGTGGGGAAACAGTACTATTGATAGTTAGCTGTATTTCCTGACCACACCTTTTCCTGTTTGCCAATGTATCATTTTACACTGTAAGTTCCTTTAGGATATAACTTGATCTACCCTTTTGCATTCATCTTCTTGGGGCCTAAGAAGATTAGTAGCATGCAATAGGTGAGGTGTACAATAATATGCGAGAGAGTAGAAGTTATTTAACAATCTCATCACATGAGAAATAAATAAAAGCATACTTAATATTATTTAAAAATTATTATTTCCCTATAACTAGATAATAGATACATAAATAGGTAGGTAAGTAGGTAGGTAGATAGTAAATGATAGATAAATAGAAACATAGATGACAGATAGATGGATAGATAGATAATAGGTAATAGATAGATAGATAGATAGATAGATAGACAGAATGCCTCCCAAGACCTGTCTAATAAGAAGTAGCTGTGGCCAAGGTCAAAGAGGTTGCTGTCTATTTTCTCTTGCAGGGTTTTGATGGTTTTTTATCTTACATTTAGATATTCCATCCATTTTGAGTTAATTTTTGTGTATGGTATAAGAAGGTGGGCCAGTTTCATTCCTCTGTATGTTGCTGTCCAGTTTTCCCAACACCATTTTCTGAAGAGACTTTTTTCCATTGGATGTTCTTTCCTGCTTTGTCAAAGATTAGTTGGCCATACATTCGTGGGTCTGTTTCTGGGTTCTCTATTCTGTTCCATTGATCTATGTGTCTATTTTTGTGCCAGTACCATAGTGTCTTAACAATTACAGCTTTGTAACATAGTTTGAAGTCCAGAATTGTGATGCCTCCAACTTTGGTTTTCTTTTCAACATTACTTTGGCTATTCAGGGTCAGAAGGAGAATTTCTTTAATCGTCTTAATTCTCCATTTTCTGAAAAATTAAGTCTCTGAAATGGCTTATTGTTTAACAATGTATCCAATTGGAACCACAACTAATAAAAAATGAAGATGGGACATCCTATGACCAAGAATTGATGAATATAAGGAACAAAAGAGTAAACCACCATGAATGGAGTTGAAAGTGTGGAAATAGAAGTCAGAAGACAGTACATCTGTGCTGCGCATAGGCCACACCCTCCTGGGTAATGAATATTGGTTTTGGGTTATTCTAGACATTTACTGGAGGTGATTTGAAGTAGTCCTTTGGCATATTTGTGTATCTTGCTAGTGCTTTTTATATTATTGGGGGTTTACTATCTGACACCATATTTGGAGCAATACTCTTCATATTATTTGATTTCTATTCAAGAGGAAAAACAAGATACTGCAAAATTTCTTGTCTAACTCCAGCATGAGCTCACAGACAGTTGTTTATCCATGTTGACATAAAGAGCTCCAAATAATTAGGCTCCATCTTTCCACTTATATCCAATCTTTACCACTCAATGTTGAGGTGCAGTGTGTGTGTGTGTGTGTGTTTGTGTGTGTGTGTGTGTGTCTATTTTAAAGTTCCAGAATTTTAACAATTATTTTTCACAACACCATTCTGCTCAGAGGGTAGTTATGTGTGCATTCTCTTTATCTTCATTTGCTTTCAGGGCAATTTGTATCTTGTCTTGTGTAAAGTTTTGACATAAAGTTGTGACATATAGATTATAATGACATATTATAATCACCCAAAGTCCATAGTTTACTTCAAGTTTCACTCTTGGTTTCTATATTCTATGGGTTTGGACAAACACATAAAAACATATATCCGTCAATATAATATGATACAGAATATTCTTCACTGCCCTAAAAGTTCTCTGTATTCCGCCTATTCATCCCTCTCCTGCCCACCACCCCTGGCAGCCATTGATTTTATTGTCTCCAGAGTTTAGACTTTTCATTTCAAATATTTTTTAAGTTAAAAGGAAATCAGTTTTTAAGTGCCAGTTGTAAATACTTATGTGATGACTAACATAGAACAAAAGCTATAAAAGTGATTGCAACTCTAGGGGCGCCTGGGTGGCGCAGTCGGTTAAGCGTCCGACTTCAGCCAGGTCACGATCTCACGGTCCATGAGTTCGAGCCCCGCGTCAGGCTCTGGGCTGATGGCTCGGAGCCTGGAGCCTGTTTCCGATTCTGTGTCTCCCTCTCTCTCTGCCCCTCCCCCATTCATGCTCTGTCTCTCTCTGTCCCAAAAATAAATAAAAACGTTGAAAAAAAAAATTAAAAAAAAAAAAGTGATTGCAACTCTATAGAAACCGCACGCATTTTGAATAACTACAAATTTGCATACATAATATATCAAGTCACTACCAATCGATGAAAGGTCAAAATTTTGTACCTAAATAATGGGGAGTATTCATAAAATATAATTAACTATAGACAAAATCATGCTTTTGTACAAATTTTAAAATTGCATGTTTCTCTAAGACTGCAGAAAAGTTTTAAGTAAAGGAAAAAAAAAAACCAGAGAAACCAGACCTAACTTGGGATAAACATATTCTGTGGAGGTTACATTCGAACTGTGTCTGAATGAAGCCTAGGAGCTTTTACCAGACAGTCCTTACTGCTCAGTGAATGATGAATATATATATATATATTGCTGCTTGGATAAATGAGTGGGTCAAAGAAATATATTACATACCTCCAACCTTACTTATGAAATGGCAAAGAGAGAAAGATATTGGTATGGAACATGGATGAATAGACAAAACTAGCTGCATCTGAAGCAACTAGCCCATGCAATGAACATGATGAGCTCACTTCCAAAATCCAAATTTACTGTGTCTCATAAAGATAAAATATAAAAATAATACAGAAAAGTATAACACATTGTTCTCACTTATTATCTAGTTATGCATTAAGCCATAGATATACATGTAACTTTTAAATGAAAATTAAATAACAATACTAGGTAAAGTATATTCAAATTAAGAATACATGCTAAATAAATGGCTTATAAATAATAAATCATCTGAGTTTAAAAAAAAGGACATATCACATTAATGTTTAAATTGGTTTGAGAAAATCACTGTAGTTTTTCCACAGTCAAGGGAAGAGTGGGTCTCAGAATTAAAGCACGCTGGGAACAGAAAAGAGAATGAAAGGGAAGGACATTTTCTGATTATCTGAACATCTAAAGCATAATCCAAAAATCAGGAATATCACTACCATTCAACAACCAAAGAAATCAGGGAAATAAGCAAATTTAAGTATATAGGGTAGTCTATTGGCTATTCTACATTCCCATAAGAGTAATTTATTGGTATACTAGAAGAAAATCAACCATATGCATCAAAAGGAATAGATTATATGATAAATTCTGGAATTTAAATTCAAGAATTTTGAGATGGCTTATAAGACCATAAAAACAGGAAGCTCCTGTGTTTGATTTTTGCCAAAGTATAAGATATGCATTTTAATTTATGTAAAAATTTAAGATGAAAAAAGAAATGAGTATTATTGTGCTGCCAACGCCCCCAAACCCATCAGTTTTGAATGTTTTGCCAAGTCCTGCCTTAATTGTTTTACTCAGTCATACACATTTCCTACATCCACTCCTTCCATGAATAGAGGCACAGCAAAGACTTCCATGTAGAAATATCTTTTTTAAAATGATGATTCCAGTATAAAACTTTGAACTTCAATTTGCCACAAAGCTTTATTACATAGCTAATTACATGATCTAATATTTTCTTCTATGCTTTCTTTACAATTTCAGCAATATTGAAAACCAATATTGACTCTTCTAGCACTGTGATACTCTGCAAGAGGAATACTTATAAAATATTAGTACATAGGTCTCTATCTCCATCCTCACTGCTAAATAAGAGTACAGGCTTAACACTCCATCATTTAATGTTAGTTTAGTCATTGGTGGAAATACAGGGCACTGCTAAAATATTTTCTTTATTTGTTTGAATAAAATATATTTAAAACACAAAATAAATTGCCCTTACTGTGGCATACAGATTTTCAAATAAAATTTAATTCATAGAAATTGAACCTATTAAAATAATGGTTGGCTCTATCCATCATCTTATTTAATTTCTTTCCCACTTGTATTTTACCTAAAATTTATTTGAATGACTACCACAAGACTTGTGCATTCTTGCTAGAGTAAGATACCCCTAACTCTCCATTGATGTGGATAGAATACAAGTATTCACAAGTTTTCAAGTCTATGTAGAATCTAAGACAAAACAGAATTTTTCTCAGTACTAAAACAAACAAAAAAGACCTTTTCTCCAGGACCTGCTAAACCCTTCAAAGGAGTCTGCAGCGGTTCCAGCGGATCGTGTCTTCCTTGTTTGAATTATCTTAGAAGTGAGAACTAGGAATGCAGCCTCACAAGAGAGAGAGAAATAACGCACGTTTGTATTTTCAGTATTTTACGTCTAGTGTGTCTTCCTTATCTTTTTTATTCTTTTGCCAGCTCAAAATGCATCCAGCACAAGATGCTTCCAAAATATTGCATCAGCAAATAATCTTTTCTTGGAAATCAAGAAAGCTCTATCTAATACATCCAAAAATTGTATCAGCAAATATTCTTTCCTTGGAAATCAAGAAAGCTCTATCTAATACAATGAGAACGTTAGAACCAATAGTGGGAAATTTGGTTCCACTCTGACCTAGGTTCCACTCTGACCTATGTCTCTTGGCTTCTCTCTTCTTTAATTTCCTCACGTGGAAATTGAGAAATAAAGGCATGCATCCGGTCTTTCTTAGGGATTGTCGTCAGAATTACGTAAGAGAATATTTGAGGGGAACACAAGTTGCTGAAGAAATTTGAAATATCTAAAAATGACTAATAGTGGAAAAAAAAATAGTGAACTGCTACCTCCTGGTAATGTGGTAATGTGACTGATTCTAGCAAGCCTCATCCTGCAGGTGAATCTTCAGTACTTCCTAATTGTATTGTCTCTCCCTTCTTAAAGAAATTCAGCAGCCTATGCAATTATACAAACTAAATTGCCGTGCCAGTACAGAACTTTTTTAAAATTCCACACATAAAAATACACAAGCCTTTCAAATCTCACACAGAAATTAGGTTTGGACTGCAGGTCTGAGACCTATTACTCAATATTTATTGAGATAGACATGTGATTTAAACCAAGATGAGGATAGAAAACGTAATCATTATCCATCTATTTGGCATGTCTATGAAAAGCCATTATGACCTATTTCATTATACCTTTTCATTATGCTATTTACTATGTTAATTGAAACTTTATAATGTTGGAAGCATATAAAAAATTCTTTAAGCCTATAGCACATACCAGAATAAATCCTCTAAGACAGTACATTTTAGAACTCATATTTATGTTATAGCATAGAAAGACCCATGAAACTCAAGAGTAAAGGCAAATGATTGCCATTTAAGGAGAATAGAGCTGATTAATCATGCCTCCTTTATCAATTTGATTGTTTAGTTAACAAGTTATCAGTCAGGTCAAGACCACCCCTCAGAGCCAAAGCCCTGAGAAAAATAACGAAGAGAAAAATAATGCTTGAGTCAAAGCCAACATTAAGACCCCTTTGATCCCGCAGGACTGACATACTTGCTTGATGTCAAAAAAATTTTTGTTCAAAGACAAAGCCTTTTATTTTACAATTTAAGTTACGGCTCAAAATGCAAAAATTTAATTTTCCCTAAAAAATACTTTTTGAATACATTTGAGTGAATTCATCATAATAAATTCAAAACTTCAAAAATAAAACAGTAAGAATATTTCTAATTTGTGCTGTTGGAACAAGACAAGAGATTTTTTAGGTGAACATTTAATGTGCACAAGTGATGCTGACAAATGTATTTCTTCCTTAAAAGTTAGATTTCACGGTAATGGATTTTTAAATAGGTGACTAATGTTTTTGACAAGCCTGAAATTTCTGGAAATGTTCTCTCATTCATTGGAACAAAATGATTTAGCATGAATCTCTAGGTCATGATATTCATAAGTCTTTAGAAAAAAAATCAGAGAGCAGTTTTCCAACTGTTATTTTTAGATGAGGTAAGTATATTTAGGATAAAGTTAACTAGCTATGTTCTCTGTTCTACAGAATGAGTTAAATATCACTTGTGAATTTAACTGTTAAAGGCTTTTAATGGTTTACAAAATCTTGTACTTGTTTCAAAACTCCAATTCAAAATACATCTGTGTATGCATCCTTATGCTTTTAGAAGAGCTACATAATAACCAAGTATTAGAGACCATAGGTAGATATTTTGCAAGATTGAAAACTGGCTAATCATTTCAGTCACCTGAAAATGACTTGCCAATAGAATCTAATGAAGCTTTACATATTAACTTTCATAAGTCTATAGTGGAAAAGCAGCAGCTGTTAGCATTTTTTAAATATGTGTGTGTGTGTGTGTGCACAAATACATGTATACAATGGGCTATAGATTTAAGATTTATTTTGCACAAGAGGTAAATAAATATAAATATAAATATAAATAATATAAATATAATAAATAAATATATATATATAAATATATAAAGATAAGATTTGGATCTTTTTCCTGCATCAAATAAAGCAGCTTAAGCTTAGCCTTTATGTTGCCAAATATAAAAAAATTACATATATATGTTTCTTTTCATCCGCTGCCTCTAAAATAAAGAACAGGGGTGCCTGAGTGGCTCCGTCGGCTGAGCGTCCAACTTCGGCTCAGGTCATGATCTCACAGCTCGTGAGTTTGAGCCCCACATCGGGCTCTGTGCCGACAGCTCAGAGCCTGGAGCCTGCTTCAGATTCTGTGTCTCCCTCTCTCTCTGCCCCAACCCACTTGCATTCTGTCTCTGTCTCTCTCAAAAATAAATAAACATTAAAAACATTAAAGAAAATAAATTAAATAAAGAACAAAGCTCTGAATTTTGCCTATAAGATAATCAAAAAGCATTTCTATTTCTTCAGATTTTTCTTGGATAATATGTTAATCTCAACAAATTAGATTTTCAAGCAGGTGAAATTTAACATTGTCTATCTAACTCTAGGTGTAGATATAGATCTTCCTCAACTTAGGATGGGGTTATATCCCAATAAAACCATCATAAGTTGAAAATATCCTAAGTCAAAATGCATTTAACACACCTAACCTACCATAGTTCAGCCTAGTCTACCTTAAACATGCTCAGAACACTTCCATTAGTCTATAATTGGGAAAATCATCTAACACAAAGCCTATTTTCTAATAAAGTATTGACTATTTCATGTAATTTATTGAACCATGTACTAAAAACAGAATGGCTGGATGGGTATGGAATGGTCGTAAGTATATTGCTTACCTTCCTGATCCTGAGTCTGACTGAGGGCTGCAACTCACCACCGTTGCCTGGCATCACAAGAAAGCATCATCCCCCATATCCTACTGACTGTTTAGATTTCTATTGGATACATATTGCCTTTACACCATTGTAAAGTTGAAAACTCATTAAGCTGAACCATTGTAAGTTGGGATCATCCGCACTGAGGTTTTAATTGTAGCAATTTATTTTCATTTGACTATGGATATGTCAGTGCCTTTTATGGGAATCATAACATGTAACCAACATAAAATTAATATTTTTTTCATAAGGAATCATTAAAAGAATTCCATTGCATTGTTTTTAATCCACGGTGCTAAATAAATGAATAAATGGTGAAGTTTCTTTGATGTAGGGCAGGATACTGGAGTGCCCATGACATCATACAAGTCAGCTCCAGGAACATAAAATGGTATTTAATTGTTACTCAAAAGATGAAATACATATTTTCTCTTTGAAAATACTCAGAGGCCTGTGTTTAGCCTTTGTATGGTCTGCTGTCACTACTCCATCTTTACTGACTCTAAATCTTTTACCCACTGCCCCACTGCTTCCTTATCTTTACCACTAGATTTTTGGTGTAAGTTAGCCAATATGACTGTTCCTTTCAATACTCGTGCTCGTTTTTCATAAAATTCACATTTTCTTACATCAAATACCATGCATGTTTTCAATTTCACTCTATTTCTCCACTTTCTGTTGTGGATATTTTAATGGCTTCCCTTTCTTGAAAGTATATGCTCTTATGGACTACACAACAATAAACACAGCAGAACTCAGCCCTTCTTTCTCCTGTCCCTGTTCTGTAATTTCTTTTCCTCTTTCTCAACTCTCCCCTTCTCCCTCTGCCCCCACTTTTCTTACAACTACAGCATACTTGGCATCTGCCAACTGCTCTACACAGCCCTCCCTAAGCACTTCACATATTTTCTAATCCTTTGGTAAATATTCTTCTTCCCTTTTTAGAGATGAAGCAACTCAGATCTGGATAGTTAACTGATTTTTCCTTAATTAGTAAGATCTTTGTTATAAACTATATATTTCTGTAATTTTTTTAACATTTATTCATTTTTGAAAGACAGAGAGAGACACAGCGTGAGCTGGGGAGGGGCCAAGAGGGAGGGAGACACAGAACCCAAAGCAGGCTCCAGGCTCAGAGCTGTCAGCACAAAGCCTGACACAGGGCTCCAAGAACCATGAAATCATGACCTGAACTGAGGTCGGACACTTAACCACCTGAGCCACCCAGGTGCCCTAAACTATATTTTATTCTTTAATCCATAACCAACTACCTAAACTTAGATAACAGTGGCTGATCTTTAGGTTTTATCTTCATTTTGTCACCAAGACAATATTAATAGGAAGTAAGAAATATCTCATTTTTATCAGGCTGCTATAACCAAAAATTATAGAGAAGAATTCCATCTTTTTTGTAATTCAACCTCATTTATGCAGCATGAATTGTGGAAATTCTCCCTTTAACCAATGTAAACTTTATTTTTTTTTCTTTTTTTTCCATTACTGATTCCAAACTTTACAACATTTCTTCTCAGTCTTCCTTCCAAGGCACCCAGCCATCAACAACGTAAGAATTCTCATATCTAAAAACACCATTCAAAATTGAAACATGAATGTAAATATCTACAATAGAATCTTGCTTATTTCATTGCATACTCTCTGATAAGGATGAGTAAGTTTATGGCATTGTATTACACCTGCTTCATTATGTTATTTGGAAAAGCACAAACTTCTAGATAGATCTTGCTTACTTTGGTTGGAGCACTCACTGTCTACTGAAGACTGGCATAGGTATAATTTAAGGTTAAGAGAACACATAAATAGAGAGATAGCTTATTCCCTTATTAGAAAATCATAAGCAAAATTCTCATTTAAAATTTATAAAGCTCCGGGGCATGGGTGGATGAGTTTAGCATCCAACTCTTGATTTCAAATCAGGTCATGATCTCAGGTTCATAGGATTAAGCCCTAAGTCGGGTTCTGTGCTGGAAGTGCAGAGCCTATTTGGGATGCTCTCTCTCCCTCTTTCTCTGCCCCTCCCCTGATATCTCTCTCTTTTTCTCTTTCTCTCTCTCTCTCTCAGAATAAACTGTAAAAAAATTATAAAGTTCATTAAAATTCACCTGCAAAATATATTATGAAGTAACAGTTCGCTGTATTAAAGTTAAATGTAACAGCAACAAAACTAATATAAAAACACAAATTTGAAACAAATTTACTTAATGCTTCACTTTCAAAAGATTTCATTTATTTGCATTTCCTACTGTTCCCATAAATATCCTACATAACAAGTTTTTTTTAATGTTTATTCATTTTTGTGAGAGAGAGAGAGAGAGAGAGAGGGAGGGAGGGAGGGAGGGAGAGGGAGGGGCAGAAAGAGAGACACAGAATCTCAAACAGGCTCCAGGCTCTAAGTTATCAGCACAGAAGCCTACACGGGGCTCAAACTCCAGAAGGGAGAGATCATGACATAGGCCAAAGTCAGACACTTAACCAACTGAGCCACCCAGGCACCCCATATCAATAGTTTTTGACCAAAATAGCATATTTTTCAGATACCTTAAGGTATTTCACCAACTATCACATTTTCTTCAAGGACCATTCACAAAGATTCTTACTATTTACCTTCATATAAAAGCATAGAAGCATATAAAAGTATCATCAAAAGGTACATTGAAAGAAATTATATCACTGCCCAATGTCTCAAAGTGGTAGAACAAAGAGTAGAAGCTGTTATGCTGAGTTTAGAAGAAGTTGCCCTAAAC
Source organism: Lynx rufus (assembly GCF_022079265.1). Lineage (NCBI taxonomy): Eukaryota > Metazoa > Chordata > Mammalia > Carnivora > Felidae > Lynx > Lynx rufus. Next base: position 52,649,573 of record NW_025814878.1, on the reverse strand, counting down.
TGGTAAATCAGTGATGGATAATTTCACAAAATTATTGCAAATTTTTGAGTGGCTCACAATTTCCCTTGCCATCTTCAGTGACGTCAATATAGTTCTTTTATTTTGCTTGCAATTTAAATATGCAAATTTTGATGAGAAATTTTCCACAAATACAGTTCTATAAGCACAATCAAAGTTGTGATCAAGTGTTGATTCTGTATGTAAATGGCCATGACAAGCTTAAGGTTCTTCAAAAAAATTACAAAATGCATCTGCTTTATATCTATATAAAATTTTCTAATTTAATTCATATATGTTCCTTTTCACAGGTTAGATCAGTTATTTGGCCTATAATTGATTGGAATGATCAAACTGTGACATGTATAAAAAACAAAGAAAAGTAACTTATTTTTCATGATTGTATGCAGCATATTTTAAGAAATTCCACAACATTATTAGTTAAGACTTTTTCACGATTTTTTTACTAAAATTAGCACATTATAAAGATTAATTATCAACATCTTTGCATGCAGGCACATTTATTTTCTTAGAGTAAATATTTCATGGTGGAATTGATACAGAAAATGTTTGAGAATATCCCAAATATTCCTTTTCAAAACCTTAAGATGGTTACATAACTGTTTCAAGGACTAATTTTCTAATCTTTTAACCAGGAAGCTCAAGTCATATGATATCAGTGGCCAATTGGATTTTGCTAATATGTAAAGTGGGCTAGTACATAGCAAATATGTGGCAAAAATTAACAAAAGAGTGTATACACCATGAAGACCGATGATGTGTGTTTCAGGGACTGTGGGCCACCAGTTTATGGCTTCTATTGAAGACAGTCTGAAAGCATATATCTAGCACTCATTTCTGTCTACTTTTCTAGCTTAAAAAGCCCTTGAGTGACGTCAGGGAAGTAATCTTACATTATTCTATCAGGTTCACATTTTTTAACCAGATACATACACACCACAACATTGTAGGCAGCCTTATAAAACTAAAAGTGGATTGAACCACACAGGTTTATTCTCTCACGTAACGAAAACCCAGAAAGCAGTAAATTTGGGGTTTGTTAATTCAGATGTTCACTAATGTCAGGGATGGAGATCAGCTGCTCTGCAAGACTCTTGATTTCCCCAGTGTTTGCAAGATGGATGATGTCACTGCTCCAAGCAGTACCTTTTCCAAAGTAAGAAGAAAAAAGGGGGGATTTCTTTAAATCTTTTATCAGTTCCCAAGTAGAATTCCCTGACTTCTCAGTAAGCTGAACTGGATCATATGTCCTACTTTAAACTACTCTCTGAAAAAGAAGAAAGAGATTTCTATCGTTGATTTAAGAACAAAAATATCCTAGAGTTTGTGGTGGAGCCCACCTTGCCTTAGCACACCTATGTCAATTCCTTAACAGAATCAGGTTATGCTAGCAATAAAATAGGAGGAAATCTCTGTTTGAGATAAAACTAAGAGAATGAACTAATATAAAAACACAAGTCTGTCCCTCAAGACTTATTTAAAAGCTTTTTCCTCCAAATTTCTTCAGTATTTCCCTCTATTTTTAGGTAAGCTTTGCATCTCCTGGTGAACAGTTCTTCTAAAACTTCTCATTTATTCCCATTTCTATTAACTAAGAATAGCTATTCTCCTTATAAAGCAACCTATTTTGGCCCACTATCTGAAACCCAAAGCACCAAGAAGTCCAGGAACATTTAGAAATTATGTCAAACCTAGAGTTCAGATAGCCCACAGCTAAACGAGGAGGCAGTGTCCAAAAGGATGGAGATGTGGCAAGGTCATACTCACAAATAGAAAGGATACTTAAGTCACTACTGAACCTCCTCAAGGTTCCATGGTTCCATGGTTCCTCCTCAAGGAACCATGCCAGAACACTCAGAAATCAGAATCAAACAAAAATTTCAAAAATTCTCCATGATAGACTCCTACATGCATGTCCAGAAGAAACTAACCTAAAGTACCAGTGAGACTCTAGCGTTGAGCAAATCCTTAAATATAAACAAAATCAACTTCAGTCAGAAAGATGCCATAGAGCTACTGTTTTTTCCCAACTCATCAGAGTACTGGATATGCTGGTACTATATTCTCAAATGAAGAGTCAAGCTTCAGGGGAAGAATTTTTTGTCTACGTTAAAAATGTAAAGACATCACCTAACATAATATGATAGTGTTTTCTTAGTTTAGAAAAGGAAAAGAAGAGAAAAAAAGAAAGTACAAAATTCAACACAAAATCACATCACTGGCTCAAGACTAGGATCATATCCAAAAACTCCTTATACCACATATAGTAAAACAGACAGCATTTTACATGATATTGAAATAAAAGATACAGTGATTCCTTCACATTTTTCACATTTTTTTTCTTATTAGGATAGTTGGCAGTTTTACATATAAACCTTATGAGTTACTTCAAAAAGAAAGTCAACTTTGCAGTATTTCTTCATTAAACTTTAGAAATACAGGGTACCTGGTTGGCTCAGTCAGTTAAGCATCCAACCTAGGCTCAGGTCATGATCTCCCAGTTCATGAGTTCAACACCCACATCTGGCTCTGTGCTGACAGCTCAGAGCCTGGAGCCTGCTTTGGATTCTGTGTCTCCCTCTCTCTCTGACCCTCCCTCGCTTGGGCTCTGTCTCTCTCTCACACACAAAAATAAATAAACATTAAACAAAATAAAGTATGATTATGTAAAAATCACATTGCCCTTGTATTGGTAGCACCTAGTTGGAAGATTTAATGATATGTGATACTTTCTATGATATAACTCCACATAGTGAGCTATTGACCATTACTTAAGTTTATGGCATATTGTGTTTAAGTTTTAAAATGCCAGTTTATGAGTGTGTTAAGAGTTTGACAAAAGCATTATTTGAGCTTAAAAGATATTGATGATTATTTCAAAGAAATCAATTTTTGATAAAACACACTTCATACTTGCTATATTCTCAATTTTTCTTCAACCTGAAATCATGCATAAGGAATATGCAAACTGGTAAGCTTTGTAGATCAAATTACAAAAATGACAAAAATAGCATGGAGATACACATATCATAACCCAGAATTATTGAAATTTATAAAAATAATATTCATCTTAAGATGAGGAGGAACTAATCCATGTCAGTCACTACATGTGCTACAATCCATAGAGCTACATGTCACTTAGAATAGGAATTAGCCATTACTACTGATGGAAGACAGAAAGGAAGGAGGGCACCAATTCAGATAAAGTCAAAAAGAATGATCCTAATGAAAACGAAAATGTTAGGTAGCAATTAATCACTTGCTTTGTAAAGATGTGCACTTTAAGCAAAGAAAAACTTATAACATTTATCAGTTGAGTTTAACGGAAGATATTTTTGTTATAAAAAGACTCCAATTCTATAGGAGAGTTTATTAATAAAAGAGAATTCCAATGTGAAAATTTTAGTTTGGGGGCAATATTTTTAACTAAGATAGTAAGAATAATACAGTTGATAGAAATGGAGCTAAAGAATTTTTTGGAAAAGTATGATTATTTCTCTTCCTTAAAAAATCTTAAGTATCATTTGCTAGAATATTATATGACATTTTTACATATCTGATAAATTAACAAAGCTGGGATATATGCTTTATTAGAATAAGATATATATGAAGCACTGTTGAAACAGACTCTTGTATACAAAAATATACTTCTTGACAGTGGAGCGGAGGTGTGGACACACTAGTAGGGAGACCCTCCATATTGAAAACACACAGAAAATAATGTTGTAAAAAACTAATCCATATTCAGTACTCAGTGTCACGATTAGGCACCAGGTGATTAAGAGAGTATGTATAAACTTTTATTTCATATGTCTTGACCTCAAAAAAAGATATTCACATGGAAAACTGAACAATTAATGATAACATAAAATTAACTATAAAATAAATGGCTTGGATAATAATCGCCATAGAATGAGAGTGTTTCTGATCCACAGAAAACTTACTAGCCCTGTATTATGCTGAAAAACTGTTTGATATTAAACACAACTATGAAATTTGCCATTTAACACTTCACTCTTAAAGCTCATAACTCAAATTAACATACTACATTTCTCAATCTCAAAATTCATATATTAACCAAATCTGTTTCATTTTAACAGAGTAGTTTCTAAATTGATTTGGTCATGGAACACCTAACATCTGTAAACATTTTGTATAAATGCTTTTTATTTCCTACACATTTTAAGAGATGCCCCTAGAGAAGTTGAAAAGAAAAAAGAACTCTTTTAGATTAGTTTTGATTAGGCATCATCGTGGAGATAGAAATTCAGCTGAGTCTTGAGGATTTTTTTTGTTGTTTACGTAAAGTCAAGGCAAATTAGGAGAGCATTATAGGCAGAAAAGAAAGCTAACATTTCAATCTGGAGTTTCAAAGGCACCCCAGAGCTCTTTCCAATAATGGAATCACTTCAGATTCCAATCCTCTCCTGGGACATTTCTAGCAGTTGGGGAATCTCTGCTTTGTTCTGCAAACAGGGGTTGTTGTCATATGTGTGTAGTCAAGAACTAAAGGGACCTAACTAATCATTTCTCCTTTTAACAGAACTTCCCTTGTGCTCCTTGGCCATAATACTACATATTTGGTTAAATAAACCAAATCTGCTCAAAATTTGTAAATAGCTTTCCATTATCACTTTTTTTTTTCTTTAGTTCGACTATATTCCTTGTCATCATATCCCTTGGTATTTTGACCACCTGGTGATTACAATGGGGTGAACTTCTCTAAAGGAATCCAAAATCTAATCCTCACAAATATATTACTCTATTGAGTAAAATAAAAAACATATAAGCTATATATTAATTCTCTAACATTCATCCATTGATAACAGTGCATGAAATATTGGGCTGTTTGTCAAGATGTAGAATATAACTAAGGATGTCTGGAAGTTTCCTAAGGTGGGATAGTAAGAAGGGAACATCGATAGATGTGCCTCAGAGTTACCAACTTAGAAAGAGAACCATGAAACAGTCATCTAATACCTTACACTGTCATCCAGAACATAGGCAATTGATAGGCATATCTACTCCTATTCCATTTCTTAGTGTAGTTTACAGATCATCTCACGAGGCAACAACACAGGCATAGCAGTATGAAATTCGTGGATTGTGAGAACCTATGGCTATACTGATTATGAAACAGTACCTTCTAATTTATTTAGATATAAGAATGAATATTTAATTATCTACCAGAATCATTGCCTCCTATGAGTTAATGCAATCATCAATCAACAGATCAATTTACTGATAAATTAACCTGAAGTACATAAGGGAAATGTTTCAAATCATCGTGTGAACTAAGGGCCTTGATACAAAGTGATCCAGTTAGTGTAAAAAATATATTTTATGAATATTTAGAGAGACTTGGTCATGATAGGATTATCTTATTACTGATGAAGGGAGGCTTTAATTGTCGTATTGACTATTTTTTAGGATGTTATCTTGCTATTCAGATGCTGACACAGATGATGACAATATCCATAGCCACCATGATTCATGATTTCTGAGGGGTGGGTGACTGCTAAGATAGGAGGTAACTTTATGGGGTCCAAATCAAGTTTTTAATCCAAGGTCATTCTACAAACTTCTTTATCATATTATGTGTTTTTAATGATATGAAATCACTCAAAGTCTCACATCATAAAGGAATCTTAAACTTAGAGCCAAATTCTCTGGAGTACAGGATATTGAGGAGAAGTTGAGCATAAACATCCTTAATTAAGACATGTGCACTAGATATTAAGTAAAATAAGAATGTATTTGCTAAGAGTCACAGTGTTTGCTTTATCTGATCTCCGATTTTGGGCTGGGGCCCTCAGCTGCTAGGGCCTGCCCCCAGGAGGTTATGTGCAGTTTGGGTATATATGCCTTGACCCTCCAGTTCAGCAGCCTTTTCTACCTACCGAAGTCCAAACTCTAGCACCTCTTTCTGCCCTATAACACCAACTGACACCCCAATGACATTATAGACAATGTGAGGGGGTTTTCTGGACCCAGCAGATAGTTTGTTTTCCCACTTCCCTGATGCCCTGTCAGAGGCAGTGTCAACTCTCCCAGGCCTGCAGCCAAAATGGCTTCCTTCAGCTAGTGTCTTAATAGAACTCAAGTCTCCTCCTCAGGGATGGAGAAAGACTAGTTGAAGTTGTAATGTAACTCTTGCCTGTATATAGTTTTTAAGTTAAATTTATTTTTAAGCAGCCTCATTTATCCCATGTCAGATCGCCCTTATAGCTTCCAAATGAGAGTATGTGAACATCTAAGGTAGGAATAAAAATATTTAGATTCTTTAAATTTAAAATCAAATTAAAACAGCTTTAAAAACAAAAGATCCTTTAAGATGCAACATAGCTTGTCAAGATTCTGTTGGCCGGGGGTGCCTGGGTGGCGCAGTCGGTTAAGCGTCCGACATCAGCCAGGTCATGATCTCGCGGTCCGTGAGTTCGAGCCCCGCGTCAGGCTCTGGGCTGATGGCTCGGAGCCTGGAGCCTGTTTCCGATTCTGTGTCTCCCTCTCTCTCTGCCCCTCCCCCCTTCATGCTCTGTCTCTCTCTGTCCCAAAAATAAATAAACGTTGAAAAAAAAATTAAAAAAAAAAAAAAAAAAGATTCTGTTGGCCGGTTCATTTTTCCTAAGTTGCTACAAGAAACAATTGGTGAACTAGAGAGCCATTATCAAAGGGACAGCTGACCTGTCATTGCTTGCATGATAAAAAAAGGGAAAAAAAGCAGCTTTAGTTGGATTTGGTACCTGACCTAGCTTAAGATTCCTGTTTATTTGGGGCGCCTGGCTGGCTCAGTCACTTAAGCATATTACTTCCGCTCAGGTCATGATCTCACGGCTGTGAGTTCGAGCCCTGCGTCAGGCTCTGTGCTGATAGCTCGGAGCCTGGAGCCTGCTTCAGATTCTGTGTCTTCCCCTTTCTCTGCCCCTCCTCTATTCACACTCTGTCTCTCTCTCTCCTTCAAAAATAAATAATCATTAGAAAAAAGTAAAAAAAAAAAAAAGATTTCTGTTTATGCAAGATTTTTTGATAGTTTATCTTCAAGTATCAACTGAAAGATTTCCCTTTGGGTTTTTCTCAAGGCTGGAAATAATGTAGGTAAATTTTTGTTTCTTCAAAAAATAATGCAGTTTTTGAAGGTTAAAACAATATATGTTCATTTTTGTGGACTTGATTTTTCATGAATAATCTGTCCTATTTAACAATACCTCAAGTCTTTGGGCATTCACTTTCGAATGTCCCCCCTCTGTAAACAGAGCTTTCCTACTATTCTTCCTTTATAATCATATTCTAATAACTTTTGCCTGCTGCTAAAAAAACCCAGAATACCTTAAGTCCTCTCACATTTTGTTGGGGTTTTTTTGGAGGGGGAATCGTGTGGATCATCTTTCATATATAGGCTACATACTTGATTGCAATCCCAGGCCAAAAGATAAGCCCAACCTATCCACTATTGCTTATAAAAACAGTTTTCTAGTGTCTTCTAGTGTACTTCTGCATTATTAAGTAAGGCAAGCTGTTAACCTTTGTGACTACTTTTGAAAATTGGTGTAATTAAATACCTGTTTTCTCCTTGCTCTTTCTGTAAAAGCTTTGAAACTTACTGACATCCATGTGATGCATTGCTAACATGTGTTGTATTGCATCTCCTGAAGTTCTATGTTCTAATAATTATCAAGGTTTCAAACTCAGGCTCCTCCATCAAATATAGTAAAGCCTGTACAAAATTAAATAAATTATCCTCATATTTCTTGCTAAAATATTCAAAAACAGTTCACTCATCTCTCCCTACCTCACTTATTGCACCTATTCACGGGATGCTTTCAAACATTAACTAATTACAATTCATTTTCAGAAAACTATGAATGCCTCAATATCTGCTGTGTCCTTTGGAGAAATTTTTGAGAAGAATGCCAGGAGATTGATAGAATCCCCCATTCATTTTCTGCAATTCATGATAAGAACACCAAATGCCATTAACCACATATCCATTGCATTTCCTGGCATGCACTTGAAGACCTCAAGAGTGTGAAGTCTCTTGATTCCAACACTACAACAGCTCAAGTTTGTTTGCGATACTGGCTACATCCAGTCAATAATAGGTTGGCTGCATTTCAGGCTAACTATCAGCAGTTTAGTCCAACTCCTAGATTTTTGGTGGGAGTAGGGGAGGGTAACTCATGCTGTTTTATTCCCTTTCTCTTAAATCTATTTTTATCTTCTTTTCCTGTATTATATTCCCTCAGCTTTTTATATTTGACTGCTTCTACCAGTATATGATCTCTGGCATCTATCCACTGAAAAAATTCCTCATTTTTCAATGAGGTATACATTTTATTATTAATGATAGTACCTAAATATTTGTTGATAATGAATCTGAGGCTTCTACCTTGAAGGTCCTAAGGGATAATATATACTTAGAAATGCAATATTGAGGTAGAGTCAGCAGAATATATCTCTTTTGCTGAAACATGTCTGATCTTCCCTATATATTTTCTTTATGAAGTGTGTCCCCAGAAAATAAAAGAGCAGAGAAAGTGTGGATCAAGAGAAGCTAAGAAACTAGAGGAGTCATTCATACAGATTGACATTCCAAATCAGAAATAAATATGAGGGCTGCCTGGGTGTCTCAGTCAGCTGAGCATGGGACTCTTGGATTTCAGCCTCAGGTCATGCTCTCATAGCTCGTGGGATCAAATCCCATATTTCGCTCTACACTGACAGTGTGGACCTGCTTGGAATTCTCTCTCTCCCTCTCTCTCTTACCCTCCCCCACTGATTCTCTCTCTTTCTCTCTCTCTCTCTCCAATGAATAAACATTTAAAAAAGAAATAAATATGAAACAAACCCCTTTCTGTATCTTTTACATATCCTAGAGAATGTGTGTACCCTTCAAGCTTCACCAAAGTTCCATTTTGCTTGGTTTAAGGAATGATGTTCAGTGAAAAGAGGCTAATGAAATATTTTCCCCTTTGTTTAATATTCACCCCAGCAATGCACTGTTATCAACTGAATTATCTAACATCAGTCATAAGTAAATTGGTTATATAGTTTTTCTAAACAAAATTTTTTGCAATTTATTTATTTTATCTCATATAATTTATCATCTCCACCACAAAATATACTATGACACCAATTTCAGGAATAAACATACATCATATTAAACTATTGATCCTCACCCACCCTCCTTAGTGTTTACTTCTCTATTTAATTTAGAAGATTCTAACTAACAACTAAAGAAGTAATATTACTTTGTAATAAAGTTGGGATATTTCTCAATAGTTCATACCATTCAGCTGTATTGTCTTCATGATGACAAATAGATAATTAGAAAAACTGGAAAGGATGACACAAATGTCATAGAGAATATGTCCAACACCGACATCTTTAGACATAAATATTTGTCAACTCACTTGTCAGATAGTAGCTGTACAACTTGAGGCAATTTATTGTTTTAACCCTCCCTTTCCTATTCTGTATTACCAATGAATGAGTCCTAGGGATCTATATTTTTAATAATCTTTTGAGTATTTCCTTTGCAGCTGAATTTGGTCCATAAATAGGTGCTGAAAACTATTGCCCAAAACCAACCCTGTTTCCTCACATTTTTATATAAAGTGTATCTGTTGAATATAAAATTGAATATTAAATAATAAGTCAATGAATAAAGATATAAGGAGAAAAATTTTAAATAAAAACACATGCAATAAAAGTAAATCATTTTAATCTGCTTCTGGGTTGCAGCTTAATGATAACAATTACTCTCTCGGGATTTTTTAATTTTTGTCTTCACACCTGTACCTTCTTTTCCTTGTTATTTTTGATGATGCCTACTTTTTTTGGCTTAAGGACACATATTTAGTACACAAAATATTTGTACAAAACTTTCCCTCATACATCCTCATACAAGGGAAATGCTTAATAAGGTTTGAGGGATATCTCAGATGGGAGTTTTCACTCAGATGCATCATTGTTAATGAACAGTGTCTTCTATAGCATTGAAAAAGGATGATACTTCTGATTTCTTTAATATGATAACATGGCAAACTAGATATCCTAAAAAACCAACACAAATAAAGCATCTAAAACAAACTAAAATATATATTAAAACAAATGTGTTTGAAATTATTGATGAAATGGCGAGAAATTTAGAGAAATCCCTCATAGAAGAAGAAGGGGCGAGAAGGAGGGAGAGGGAGAGAGAAGAAAAAGGAGACAGAGGAGGTGCAGAAAGAAATGGATTATTAAATCAAATAGGTAAGTAGCTTTTGGAGAAACTGACAATCCAATAATCTGTGTGTTATAGGTTTTTAGTTTTAAATTCTATATGGTGGGAAATTGTTTCAGGGACTCATACACAAAGCTATGACCGCTGAAACATGACCCGGATTGAAAGAGACAGCCAGGTGTATTTCCACATCCACAGTGGAGAAAAGGTCACTTGTCTATCTCTACCTTGGTGGGAGAAGGGATAGCAGTGGCATTCTCCTCTGACAGTTTTTTAAGACTAAGCAATATTGGAGACTAGTTGTGACTCAAAAAATACATATGCCATTTAAAAATAATAAACTGCATACTTTTAAAAACTTCTTGGACGATGTCATAGGAAAATACCAAAAGATAAATGATAAAGCAGGAAAATTATTAAGCAATAATAATAAATATGGAGGGACAATTACCATAATAAATGATGAGCTCTTTTAAAAAGAACAAGGCAATGGGGCGCCTGGGTGGCGCAGTCGGTTAAGCGTCCGACTTCAGCCAGGTCACGATCTCGCGGTCCGGGAGTTCGAGCCCCGCGTCAGGCTCTGGGCTGATGGCTCAGAGCCTGGAGCCTGTTTCCGAGTCTGTGTCTCCCTCTCTCTCTGCCCCTCCCCCGTTCATGCTCTGTCTCTCTCTGTCCCAAAAATAAATAAACGTTGAAAAAAAAAATTAAAAAAAAAAAAAAAATAAAAATAAAAAAAAAAATAAAAAGAACAAGGCAAAAAGACAAAATATCTGAAACAAAAATGGGCAAAAATGTGAATAGAGAATTCTCAAAATTATGATATAAAAACAGTTCTTAAATATATGAAAGTATTTTAATCTCCCTCAAAATAAGTACAAATTAAAATTACACTGAAATATTGAAATATTATATATCACCTACAAAACTGGCAAAATTTAAAAGTTGTCAACACTTCTTTTGATAGAGTTGTGGAAAAATAGGAACTCATATAATGCAAATGGAAATACATAATGGTGCAGCCTTATAGAGAAGTTGGTAATTTTACAGACCTGCCTATTCATTTACCCTTTGACCCAGAAATCTCACTTTTATTAATTTACCCTTAAGTTACACCTCAAATATCTAAAACTACATGTGCAAAAGTTTACTAAATATGGCATTAATTGCAATTACAAAATATTGGAAACAATTTCAATACACATCCACAGGAAATGAGTTGAGTAACCTATGGTATTTAATGTAATAGAGTATTATAAAACTAAAAGAAGAATGAGAAAGTTATTTTGAACAGATAGGAAGTGACTTACAGAATTATATTGTTAGAGAAAAAAGCAAATCACAAAAAAATAATTATATGTAAGGAAAGTAAAGGAAATGATTTAAGTTTGTGTATACTCATCCACATACACATGTGTTTAAATGCAATACAAATAGACACAATTGATTCTAACTTTATTTCAAATATATTACAAAACCACGTGGAAAGTAAGGGTATAATTTTAATTGTGTTCTATATCTTAACAGTTAAATATGCACTTTAGTATTATTATTATTCCATGTATCTACCATCAGTGATATCCATATTAATTTGGATATGTGAAATGGTTCATAACCTATAAAAGAGCTTCTTGGAGTGCCATAGAGACACTTGCAAGTATTCAAGGAATATTTTAAAAATGTAGGCTCTGTAATCATATGGCATCCATTCAAATTCTGTAATCTTATGCAAATTCCTTAACACTCTATGCCTCAGTTCTTTATCTACAAAATGAGTTTATAAAAGTATTTATTCAGTAATGGCACTATGAAGATTAAATAGTTATTAGACATAAACTGCTTAAAACAGTATTAAGTACATAATTAGAGATCAATAGACATTACCTGGTAATACTAGCATAGAAGCTACTACTTCTCTAGGACTCAGGACTCAGAGTTGAGGATCATTAATTTGTATCTAAATTTTAGTGAGAGCTGAAAAATAGTATTTTAGTAACTATATTCTATACAGGCAGTAACAGTGATTCTCAATTGACGGTGCACATCAGCATCATTGTTGATCTCTTTAAAATAAAAAATGAAAAAATAAAACACAAAGATTCTACATCACCAAAAACATTGAACAAAGTTTTAGACATCAGGTCCAACTCTATATAAATTCAAAAATGTCTTAGGTAATATCAATAAGTATTCCTTAGTAAGATATACTATGATAGGAATTTTGAGAGAGTACTACAGCTAAAATGCAATAATTCTATCACCTCAGACAGAGAATTGAACTTCAGTTTTTCTTCTATAAAATTAGACTAATGATTCCTTGCAAGGAATTCCTTACAAGCAGGGTTGGTGTGACAATTAATGGAGATAATGTACAGAAGATACCTAGTTCATTGTTAGTACTCAATGAATAATGGCTATTACATTCTGCTCTTGTAGAATGTTGAGAAACTACATAAAAAGAAGAAATGGTGTATTTATAAAAGATCATTGATAATGTAATTTAGTATCATATTTTAATAAGATCTGTAATTTGGGTAGAATTTTAAGCTCTAAATTAAGACCGTTAGAGCAAATCCTATAAAATACAAAAATACCTATTTTCACAAAGGTAATTGAAGGTCTTAGCACAATCTCAAATAATGGATTTATGTTGCTGACTTGCACACATAAATGAGTGCCCTTGTGAATTGCAAGATATTCAAGCATGTTTATCATAGTCAGAGTCTGTCAGTGCATACTGATCAATGCCCCTCACTCATTAACATACAGGACTCTTTGCTTGAGCTTTCATTTGCATGCTCTTCTAAAATCTCCTTTTTCCCTCACTATTCAAACAGCCAATGACCTTTGTAATCAACAAGAAAATTAGAAGCAGGTGGGAGCTTATTTTTAATGATGTTGAGACCAAACTGTTTAACTTAAATCTGAACTTTTTCTTCCGATCCTTTTTAATGCCTGAAAAATATTAATTATGTGAAGTTAGAGAGAGACTCTGACTTTCTTGTTGTCTCTGATCAAGCTCTGTAACTAACCCTTAGCTTTTATATTTAATTAATATGATGAAAACATTCTTATCTATCAGTATTTTACTTTTTCCTGCAGCCCCCAGTACAAACATGGTAAGAATGGGATTTAGCTAATGTTCTGGCAATCTTTACAAATTTACCTAGATCATTATAAATGAAACTGATTGAGGACATTTCCTATAGGATTGTAATCATTCATTTTAATGTGTGCATATTAGTGGATGGGGAATAAAGCTTCAACATCATAAATGGCAAGTATTGGCCTTGTTTTCTTTTTTGCTTTAGAATATTTTTAATCATATTTACTCTAAATAAACTCATTTCCCTAATGTTTCTCAGGAGAAGCACCAAAGAATTTTTGTTTTAGCTTTTACACATTTCAAGTGTGTAATGAATTAAGTTAGGAAGACTGCCAATTGCAGTCATAACTAGATTATCTACAAAAAATTGTGTGCCTTGCAAAGCCAAAGTAAGTTTACTCTCAGGCCAGGTTCTCTACACTATTTAACATAGGTCTACTCTACAATGTCCTACTCCCCAAGAAAATAGCTCAAAGAAACTAAAATGGTCTCAAAATGCATCGTCCAAATCTCTTGAAATAGAGTTTTGGATATACCACAGCTCTCTTTTGTTACTTCTAAACAATTTAGTGTTCACTGTACTTTATATCTCAATTTATTCAGCAATCTCTGTTATGATTGCCATTTGCATTTTAAAAATGCGTTATTATTATTATTATTATTATTATTAATATCCTACAACAAATTAAATATTTATTTATTTAAACTGTAAAACAGAATATAGTTTGGGGGGAAACTATCAAATATTTTACCTTTCATTTAAAATAAACTAAAATGACCTTCCCTTAATGGGTTGCCACTATTTTTTAAGACCATTTTAACTATTAATGTTTTGGCAAAAGGACTGATTCTTTTTAGTTATTCACACATTATTCAGTGTTCATTTAAATATTTAGACCTATAAGGAGCGCCTGGGTGGCTCAGTCAGTTAAGCATCAGACTTTGGCTTAGGTAATGATCTCACAGTTTCTGGGTTCAATCCCTGCATCGGGCTCTGTGCTGATAGCCCATAGCCTGGAACCTGCTTCAAATTCTGTGTTTCCCTCTCTCTCTGCCCCTCCCCAACTTGTGCTTCATCTCTCTCTGTCTCTCAAAAATAAATAAATGTTAAACATTTTTTAAATAAATAAATAAATAAATAAATAAATATTTATGCCTACATATATATTTAAAACACATACACAAATCCAAAGACTTTTACTGGTAGTAAATACTTAAAAACAATCAAGTAGAAACATGTTTAACAACAAATTGGCTTTTTAAAAATCAAATCCACAAATTGTGTTTATCATTATTTTTTGTGTTATATTTATATATTGAATAATTACCAATATTCCAATTAATTATAAGCAACTAAGATAGCTTAAAATGAAAGACATTTAAATATAATTTTTAACTGCAATAGAAAATTAAGATCATAAGAAAAAGTTAAGAAAATCTGATTATCAAAAGGGCTACACTATGTTTTTCACAGAGTTCCAAATATAACTATGAGCCTTATGACATGTAGAAGAAAAGTAAAATGAATACAATAAATAGCATAGTTCTCACACTAGAAAAAGTAAATAAATGAGGAAACTAAAATTAGAAACTATATTTAAGATAATCAGCATCAAACCACTATAGCATTAACCTCAAAACTCAGCTGAAGATTTGAATGCATGCTTTAAGTTCCAAGTCTCCTATGTCAGTAAAGCATGTAGGAATGCCATACACTGTTAATGTCATATAGTGTCCTATGTGAGCACTTTGGAAATGTCAGGGGAGACAGAATATAAACCAAATAACAATAAGCCTAAGTAAAGTAGAAAGAAAGGTTTAAGTAGTCTTCCTATGGTGATTGCTTTTATGGCCTCAGGGATGCTTGAGGATTTGACATTTAATTAATTTTCTTTGTATTACTGATGCAATTTATGTGTGGGTGGACATGACATCAGATCCAAAATAACTGAGAATTCAACCAAAGACTGTATAAAAGGACAACCACTTGTGCTTTATTGTTGAGAAGTGATTTGTCAGTAAAATTGAGATACACCATCAGCGGAGAATAGTAAATGTGGTGATCATTTTGCAATATATACAAATGCAAAAATATCATGCTTTATACCTGAAACAAATATAATGTATGTCAATTGTATCTCAATTAAAAAAAAATGCTCAGTTAAAACCGCCAGAACCAGAAAAAGACTGGAAGACAAATATAAGAACACTAAACAGGCAATAAATAGAAAACAGTAACAAATATGGGCGATATTAATCCAATTATACCAATAAGCACTTTGAGTATCAATGGTCCAAATGTACCAACTAAAAAACAGAGATTGTGAGAATGGATCAAAAAACATGATCAAAATACATGTTTTCTATAAGAAACTCACTATAAATTTATAGACATATGCAGATTGGAATGGATAAATAAAAATACACTATACTAACAAAAATTAAAATAAAGCTGGAGTAGCCATGTATATACATATATATATATATGTATATATATATATATTACATATATATTTTAGAGTAGCTATATCAATATCAGACAAAGCAGACTTCAAAGCAAGTTATCAGGGATAAAGAAGGACACAATAATGAAGGAGCCAATTCTCCATGAATGCTTAACAATCCTTAACGTGGGAGCACCTGTATGGCTCAGTCAACCATCTGACTCTGTTTCAGCTCAGGTCATAATCTCTCTGTTTCATGAGTTTGAGTCCTGCATTGGGCTCCATGCTAACACTGCAGGGCCTGCTTGGGATTCTCTCTCCCTCTCTCTGCCCCTCCCCGACTCGTGCTGTCTCTACCTCTCTCAAAATAAATAAATAAACTTAAAAAAAAAATCCCTAACGTGCATGTGCCTAAATAGAGCTATGTCAGGTGAACTACAAGTGGCAAAAACTAATAGAATTACAAAGAGAAAAAGAGAAATCCACTAACACAGTTGGAGAGTTTAACACCCATCTATCAGAAATGGGGAGATCCAGCAGACAGAAAATCTGGAAGGACATAACTGAACTCAACACCACCATCAATCAGTTGCTTGTTATTGACATCTATAGACTACTTCACTCAACAACTGCAGAACACATACTCTTCCCAAGCTCTCACGGAACAACCACCAAAATAGAGCACATTCTGGGCCATAAAAACATCTTAACTAATTTGAAAGCATAGAAATCATATAATGCCTATTCTCACATTATGGTGGGATTAAACTAAATATTAGTAACAAGAAAAAAAATTACAGAGATGAAACAACACACTTGTAAATATGGGTTAAAGAAGTTAGACCCCTATCTTCCCACAGAGGCTGAGAAAAGGGAGCCTCGTCTCTCTTGACACCTTTCAAAGGGATGGCTCCTAGGTCTTGTGTAAGCATGTCTTGCTTAGGTTGTAGAAGATATATCTCAAAGGGACAGAAAAGGATTTACATCTGTAAGTTTTCTAAGTTAATTAATGCCTCTAAGAGGAGGTCAAAGTCAAGAGAAGGCCAAGGGGCTTTTAGCCAGGTTTGAGTGGACTGAACAGTAAACTCCTTCAGCAGCACTGAGCTTTCTCAGACAGACATTTTATAGGGTCTGGGTTGTCATCCCAGGAGCCGATAGAGGTTAATGGTGTCTCTTAATGGTGGAGGTTGAATGAAATCACTTGTGCCATGAGTTTGCGGTTCTTATAGGCCAAGGTTGAGGCCTCGCTGAGAAGAGGGCTCACTAGAGAGAAGTTTGGTAGAGGAAGGAGTCTTTGTCACCATATATAAAGGTGAGAACTACTTCTTTATTTTCATAAATAGATAGTTGCTCTGGGAACTAGAGTAATTATTATGTTCTTTATAGCATAGCTAGCTTCTTCTTTACTGGGAAAATTCTTGGTGTTCTAAAAGTCTATATTACAGTATTTCACTTTAATAGTGTATGCATGTACTTTTCTTAATAGAAAGGAAAAATGTTAAATTAAAGGTAGCATTATACTAGTTTAAGTTTATTTTTTTGGCACCTTATTCAATACCAAATTATCTGTAGATAATATTCAATGCTAAAGATAACTTTAATTAGGTTATATTTAACACATTAAAGCTACTTTTAGAATAAGTCACATTTGGTGCTATATTTTTTATGTTACCTTAACAAAAATGAATATTAAAATGCACGCATATTGAACACTATACAAATTCCAGATAGAGTGCATGTGCTCACACACACACACACACACACACACACACAAACACACATAACTAATGTGTTTTGTAGTAGGAGGAAGATTACCACATTATAAGCATACACTTTTAGGAAAATAAATGGGTAGGCAGTTACAGTCACAGTAAATGCTTAATGGAAGTTTGAACCATTTTCTAACTCCTCCATATGGCTTGTTTAGGAGTACCCTTAAAAACAGAACAATGTAGCAAACACTGGTGAAACATTAAACTATATAATATTGCTGTTAAACAATATGAAACAAGCTTTCAAATCTTTTCAATATGAAAAGCATCTTTTCAACTTTTGTTTTCTAATCCATAATTGCATACCTTATGCTAACAAATTAAGAAGCAAACAAGTATATTCACATTTAAATAAGTGTTGGGGCTTATATGTCAAGCACTTCTCCTGGAACATTCCTTGATTTGCAACCACATATAACAGTTCATATGTGTTTAGAATAAGATATACTAGGTAAGCATGACAGGAGACCAATGCATTAATGTTTATATTTGCATTTTAAGATCTTCCACAGTTATGATAATTATTCAAGAGAGAAGATCTTTTTTTTTAAGGTCTTTACTTAGGCAACTTATAGTAGTCTTCATAACTTATAAAGAAAGAAAATAAACATGGGGCCAAATATGAATATAGGGAGAAAATATTTGCAAAGCACATGTCTAATAAAAAACATACCAAAACTTTACAAAGAACTACTACTGCTGAATGTGGGTGGCTCAGACCATCTGACTTTGGCCCAGGTCATGATCTCATGGTTTGTGAGTTTGAGCCCCTCATCAGGCTTTGCACTGACAGTGTGGAGCCTGCCTGGGATTCTCTCTCTTTCCCTCTCTCTTTGCCCACCCCCCTTCTCTCTCTCTCTCTCTCTCTCTCTCTCTCTCTCTCTCTCTCTCTTTCAATAAGCTTAAAATATTTTAAAAGGTAACCTAATAAAAATGGGCAAAAGATGTGAACATTTACAAAAGAAGATATATTAATAGCTAACACATGAAAAGATGTTAAATATCATTAATCATCAGGGAAATACAAATTAAAACCAAAATGGGATAGCATTCCATATCTACTAAGATGGCTGCAATAAATAAGGCAGAAAATATCAAAAGTTGGCAAGCATGTTGAGTAATAAACATTACTCAAATAAATAAAAAATAATAATAAAGTGTTGGTAGGTATGTAAAATGGTGCAGTCCCATTAGGAAACAATTTGGCAGTTCTCAAAATGTTAAGCATAAAACTACCATATAAGCCTAGTAATTCCACTCAGAGGTAAGTATCCAAGATAAATGAAAACACATGCCCACACAAAGATTTGCACACAAATTAGGTTACATGTAAGGTTCATAGCAGTAGTAGCCATAATAGCTAAAAACTGGAAACAACGAACTAGTTAGAGTAGGAACTGCATATAGGCATGAGGCATTTTATAGGGGAGGGGTGTGAAAATGTCCTGAAATGGATTTACGGTAATGGCTGCACTACTTGGTAAAGTTACTAAAAGCCATTGAGTTATACATTTAAAATGGATGAATCTCTTATATATGTAAAACATACCTCAATAAAGTTGTTGAAAACATTGTGTTTTTTTCCTATCTGTATGTCTATCTACCTATATTTTGAATTCAGATGTGAGATAAATATTGGGGACATGTAATAAGTTTTTTTAAGTTTATTAATTTTTGAGAGAGAGAGAGAGAGATAGCATGACTGGGGGAGAGGCAGAGAGGGAGACACAGAATCTGAAGCCGACTCCAGGCTCCGAGATGTCAGCACAGAGCCTGACGTGGGGGGCTCGAACCCACAGACTTCAAGATCATGACATGAGCCAAAGGTGGACGCTTAACCAACTGACCCACCTAGGTGCCCCATAAGAAGTTTTCGAATAAAAATATATGCAAAGATGTTTGTCCTAACAGTGAGTAAGTTTGATTTGACAATCTGCCTCACTGGTTTGACAATAAAGAGTGGAGTTTCACATTAGGTTATACGGAAGGTAGTTTTCATAAATTGTATGGGCAAATCTTCAGCTTTGATGAAAACTTTGACGAAAACCTAAGATATGAATGCAAGATACAAATGTTTTCCAACTCCTCTGTGTAAAAGAAGGTGCTTCTAAATGAAAGAATAATAAATAAAATTAATATTTTATTAAGCCCTGGTAAAAAAAATCTTGGATATGCTTTCTAGAGATAGAGAAAATAATAGACTCTAATGCAGGTGTAATAAAACTTTTCTACTATTTAAGTGTTTCTAAATCTGTTCACCACAATGAATGGGAAACTTTTCAAAAATTATCTGGTGTCATAACACTAAAACTAATTTTTACATACGATTATGTAATTTGGGGTATACAACTCAGAAAGTGTTCAAAGTACTGAGAGACATTATTATACCAGAATTATTCTATTACCACCCACTTATTTTATGTGAACAAGATTATATAATAAGATATATATAACTTAGAACTACCCACACATAAAATAGTATATAAGAGATGCTAAAACCCACCTCAGAAATATATGAGCCCATGGATACCAAACTAATTGGAAATACCCCTCATTCCTAGTAGGAAGAGCACCATGACAGGCAATCTTGACACAGACCTTTTGCAATAAGCCAAGCATTTAGAGAATAAATGGACTATACAAGGTTAATTACTAGGTTTTAAACCAAGAGGAGCTAGAGAAAGAGAGAGAGAGAGAACTCATTCTGAGCATTTAAGCCCCAAAGCTGAGGAAAACAAGGGTGGTTCAAATATCAGGAGTGAAGAGTTGAACACAAGAGCTCCTTAGCGGAGAGCTACAATTTCACAACACGTTAGCTTCATTTTCAGACCTGGTGGCAAGATGCCATAAATAAAAGTCAAAGACAAGTCAAAACAAGATGTGAAAGGAGTGTTAGAAGTAGGAGTCTTCTACATGTGACAGTTTAAAATATAATCACAGATGAGCTTTCCAAGGCTGTGACACTGAGAGACACAGAAGACAATAATTAAATCCAGGTGCATAGATCCATAAATGAGTGGCCATAAAGAAGAGAGGTCAGAGAGTAAGATAACAGATTGGGACAATGAAAAACATAAATAAGAAGATATATCCAAATTAGATGAAACTGAACGTTACATGTTGAAAGTAAATAGTACTTTAATTTATGATAGTATTTCACAATGTATATTTTTCTGTTTGTTGGAAACATCATAATTATGTTGGCATACAGATTTCAGCAGTGCTGACAAATCATGTGAAAGTTAAGCCCCAAATAGTAAAACTTCTTAGATCCATGACTTTAGGCAAGTTTCCTAATTTATACAAACTCAGTTTCATAGTGTCATCATGAGCATTAAATGAAATAAAGAATGTGAAGCTTTTCCTGCTAGATCAGGCATATAATAGATTCTCCATAAATTTTGGCCATTTGGTCATAATTAGCATTTGTATTGTTCAATTGTTTTGGGTAGAGAGGCAAATAACACTGATCTTGCATGCAATTGAAAACGGTATATGAACATTTTCACTGGTATTTTAAAATCTAAACTTGATTTAAATTCACAGAGGAACCAAATTAAAAGAGGGCAAGGGGTGCTTTGGTTTGAGTCAAACATTTACACTTGTTCTGTGAAAGCATCACAGAGCTAATATGCTATAGCTGCCAGTATCATGGTGAGCCTAGTTTTCACTGTAGTTAAATCAAGCCTCAATTGCCTGGTTAGCCTATTGGGGAAAAAAAGAAAAAGAAAAAGAGAAATAATATCTGCTTAGGAGATTGTTTGTGAGAATCAAATTTGTAAGATAATATAGAGGTGGCACCTAGGACGGTGAAAGCAACTAGTGCAAGCCCAATAAATGGTTCCTGTTATTAGAGTTCAAGTGGTCGCTATCACTAGACAGGCTCCCTCTCTCCACTCTGACTTCTACATGTTCCAGACACCTCTAATTCTCACTTTCTAACACAGTGGTACTAGGAAAAAGGAATCCTAATGTTCCTTGCTTGTCTTTCAAATGCTCTTTCAGAAGCTTGTGCCACTGACATTAGCAAAGTGCTAAATGGGAGAAGTTCTTTTGAAAAGACTGACCCACAGGTGACCACCTAAACCCTGTTATAAGACAGAACCAAGTTCATAACCAGAATATATTATTATTCATGCAAAAAATTAAAAGATGCATCCTGGATATATAACAAAGTTTTTTTATCTCTATACTTTATTTTGTGCTGAGATGTTGAACTAGGCATTAACAGTCCTTGATCCATTACTCAATTAGAGCTCCCTGTGCATCTCCTGTGTCTCCTGATCTTCTTCATGCCGCTACAGGATGGCGATGTGCCTTGTGCCAAAGAACAACACCATATCTTTCCTTGGGTGTCTAGACCAACGAGAGTGATCCTCAGACAATCCTCATGAGTGGCATTATGTAAACTGACCATTCACATCTGCATGTGTGCCTCATTTCCACCCATACACCCACACACACCCACACACACACGTACACACACACGTGCACTAACCACCATGAGTTAAACAGGAAATGTGACATGCTTTTAAAGTAGCTGGGTATCGTGTATATTTATACTTTGTAACTCACCTTAAAATTAACAACCCAGAAGTATATTTATCATTCTATGTCATTCTGAAGTAGGTAACAACCAGGAGAGAACTGTGACATTTATTCACTGTCAATATTTTCAAGTACTATCTAGCACTGAAAGGCAGCCAGTATTTTTAAATCAAAGGAGAGACTCCACAGCATAAAAGAAATGGTATTAACTTAAAGACAATATAAATGTGTCCAAATCCTGGCTTCATTACTTATTACTTTTGTAAATCTGAACAAAGTAAATTTCTTTACTCACAGAGTCTTTGTGAAACTGAAGGACAAAAGTATATAAGGATTTTTGGCTTGGATGGGTAGTGCTATAGGCAAATTTCTTGTACACATTTTTCTTTATTTAACACTGTTCCTATAATGCAAGTCTACTAATTCTTAGAGAGCTTAACAGTAAAATAAAGAAGCATTTAAATTTTAAAATGTATGCCAAATGCATAATGACTGTAGGAGAGTAGTCATAAAGAAATTAATTAGTCCCATCCCACCAATAATATTTCAAAGAGATCCACATGATTAACTAACACCTAATATCATAAAGAGAGTTGTATGTACATGGCCAAATCATCTAAGAAATATGTTTACCCAATAAATATCAAATCAAAAATAAGTTCCATATATTTATAGGTAAAACAATCTGATACACAATTAAACAGATTAGATATTTGGGCAGCATAATAACTAATATAAACTAACTTTTATTGAATGTTTACTATATATGACACCACCCCTAAAAGTTAATGCAGCTAATCCTTGAGGCAAGATTATCAGGAGGTACTGTCCTCATTCCCATAGTACAGATGGAAAAACCAAGTAAATAATCGAACAAGCAAGCAAGCAAGAAAGCCCTAGAGCACATAAAGTTTAAGTAAGTCCCTCAAGATGACTGGGCTAACTCTGGGAGATTCAGCCACTCTAAGTATTGGTGGGAGGGAGCACCTGGCTGGCTCAAATTACTAGCACCACATTAGTATAGAGCTCATTTAGAAAAGTAAGTCTGGGGAGCACCTGGGTGGCTGGGTGTCTGACTTCTGCTCAGGTCATGATCTCATGGTTGCTGAGTTCAAGTCCCTCATTGGGCTCTGTGCTGACAGCTCAGAGACTGGAGCCTGCTTCAGATTCTGTCTCCCTCTCTCTCTGCCCCTCCCCTGCTCATGCTCTGTCTCTGTCTCAAAAATAAATAAATAAATAAATAAAAACATTTTAAAAAGCAAATCATGAGAGGGGTACCTGGGTGGCTCAGTCTGTTAAGTGTCTCACTTCAGCTCAGGTCATGATCTCAGTTTTTAAGTTTGAGCCCCATGTTGGGCTCTGTGCTGACAGCTCAGAGCCTGGAGCTGCTTCAGATTCTGTGTCTCCCTCTCTCTCTGCCTCTCCCCCACTTGCTGTCTCTCTCTCTCTCTTTTTCTCTCTCAAAAATAAACATTAATACATTTTAAAAAATAAAATAAATAAATAAGTCCCAGTGGGAGAATCTGCACGGAGGACACATAGATCTTAGTAGCACATGGGCATCACAGAAATAGTCTCTAACTGTAAAACCTCAAATAAAAAGTCTTGGATGTGTGTGTGTGTATATATATATATATATAAGAGTTAGTGTGTGTGTGTGTGTGTGTGTGTGTGTGTGTGTGTGTGTGTAGGGAGTTAGTTCCTAGTAAATATCATAATCCTAAGGGTGGTTGAGATTACCAATAAACTGAACCTGAAAGAGTCAAATTTATTTATTTTTTTGCAGTGACTTAACAACATGAAAATCCAGTAAAAGTTATTTCAGACTATTTTCAGGTAAAGATGTCAATACCTAATCTGCCTAGTTTGCCTCTTACCCCATCTCTATTTTTTGACTGAAAATGTGATGAAAATATAGAAACAAATGTAAAAGTTCAAAATCCCTTGAACTAGCAATGTTTTCCTGTGGATTCCAGTGCATATGAAAGAGTAATGAGGCAGAATCATCAGTCTTGGACATGAAGAATACTGTCAATGATTTCTACCCTCCTCAGTGGTACACTTTCACTTAGGTTCATGTTAGATTTACTGCACAGATAAGTTGCTTTGTGGGGTGATCAGAGCTTCAAAATCCTCTTTCTAATTAGTTATCTTTTCATCTATGACAACTCCAGGATTTTACTTCTCAGTAGCACTACAGATTAAGCAGCCACATCAGACAGAAAAATTCATGTTGCATACTGAAAGGTGAGCTAAATAATTAGGAAGGGCTGGAGAATGGAAGGGCATTGGGTGCTGTGAACTTGAGGAGTTTTTGCACACCTTCTCATGACAGCACAGCACAGCTTGCATCAAATTTTCCAGAGATACATTCACCTCAGCATAATCAGAGAACCAGACAGGAAGAATAGAAACGCTGTCCTCAACCTTGTAGATTCACTCTGTGCACATCAGTGGGCATCAGCACAAGATCTGAGACAAAAACTCAAAAGGATGCAGGTGAAGAGTGAGGGGCAGGAGGAGAACACAGCAGCACTGCTCCTGGGGAAACAGAAGGCCTGGGTTGACCTCCTCTCATTAAAAGATAAGAGAAGAGAGGAAAAATAGCATGGGGCCCAGGAAAAAAAATCTGAAAAACAAAATAGGGAGATAATGTGTTGAAAATACAGAAGAAGAACACATTTTGGTTAAAGATTTAGCAATGAAAAAATGCTTTAGAAAGCATAGGATATATTTTTTCAATAAATATAAAAAAACCAGGGCATGAAATCCAAATGACTCTTGGTTAACAGCCCATAACCTCTCTTAAAAATTCCCAGAAAAACAAATAACAAAATACGACATTAAAAACTATAACTGGCAAAGTATAGTTAGACTTACTATGGATGGAATCTGTAAGGCATTAACAATAATTATAAGGGAATTGAAGCTAAATGGACCAAAAAATAATTTTACTCAAGTTGCAGTATAGGGTTTATTCCAGCTTTGTCTCATGATATGAGGCTGGTCAAAACAACTTGCTTAAGACGCAAAGGTGATGCTTGTTTAGAAGATGATAATAATACTATCAGGAAACCAAATAACTGGAATGGTATCATTTCCATTATTTCGATTATTAATCAGCCCATTATCTAACTGTACTTTCCAAGATATGGTGGTATCTGAATGCATGAGGAACTGGTCTTTTTGTGGTAATTAAAAAGTTGTTCAGAGGGGCACGTGGTTCAGTTGGTTAGTCATCTGACTCTTAATTTTGGCTCAGGTCATGATCTCATGCTTTGTGAGATCAAGCCCCGTGCTGTCAGCACAGAGCCTACTTGGGATTCTCTCTGTTGCTCTTTCTCTTTCTCTCAAGATAAATAAATAAACCTTTTAAAAAAATAAAATAAGTAAAAAGTAATTTAGCAGATAGGAAACTAATAATTATAAATAATAAAAATGTACTAATTTTCTCAGAAGAAAGTTTGAAAATATGCTTTTTAAGAGGTCTTTATCATGCTATTGTATTAATAAAATTTCCATTTTATTGATTATAATGGCATTTTTAATCAATATGAAATGGAGGGCATAAAGCATAGTGATTTTTCTATGATATACTTTACTTTTTAATTAGGCAATTAGTCAGAAAACCTCTTTATGAAATGAAATATTAAAGTATCCACCCCCCCCAAAATATCCACCTAGTGGCACATTTATATACCAATAAGTGAAATTTCATTTTCAACTTAATTTGTTGAGATATTTCTCTCTCTAAGACATGAATAGACTTTGTCAGACTTCTAAGTAGTAGTAAGCAGGGCACAGTCCAACGTTTAAATAGTTAAAGAATAATAAAAAGAATTATTTCAATTAGTGTTTTACAACTTTCCTCTCTTTGTTCAGATTAGCAGATTTTCCTTCATTATCTATAAGAAATGGCTGTTTTGAAATTCCTTAGATGTTTATAACTATATATTGGTATATATGACTATATACCAATTATTGGCAAACTATCTGGACAAGGAAATCCCCCAGGAGCAGGGGCTGCTGAGAATTCTTTTTGAAACCCCAGTGTTCCTCTAAACCGATCTGGCCCCACATTTTTGTTATCCTTGCCAAGAATATCCTTAATATTCTTGCTATCCCAAATGTATGTAGCCATCAAATGATAGCCTCTTTTTGGGATGAGGTCTAAACCCTTCAGCATTATGGATTGGCTCATGTGAAGTTATCCCAGATAGCTCTTTTTTTTATTATTATTATCATGCCCCAGTCACAAGCCACCCCAACTTGCACTTAATTGTTATGTTCTGCTTTCTCACTTTCCAGATTTCACATGTGTTTTTATAGCAGAACAATCTTAACCAAAACCTCTCTTTTCCTGGCTAACCTCTATCTATTCTGTAGGTCTCAACTTAAATGTTAGGAGTCCTACGAAACCTCTCAGAAACTCCACAGTCTGAGCTTGGTACCTCTCCCGTGAGTTTCTGTATTCTTCTCCCAGAACATCGCTTACCAGACACACTGTATGGTATAGTACATTTCTATCTCCCTGTTAGATTTTATGTACTTCATGTGTAATTGTCTTGTCATCATCTATCAGAGGACTAGGCATCTAGTAAGCATACATGTACATCTAGAAGTACACATGTCACAAAGAAAACAAAAGGAAAATAAAGGAAAAGGAGGATAGAGAAGGCAAGAGAAAACTGTAGTTTAAAAATTTAGGGGTTTTCTGTTTCAAATAAGGTGTACTATGTTAAGAAGTAAAAAAAATTTTTTTTTGCTTTATTTGCAAAGCATCAAAACAAATTGAATTCTATTTCATCTCTAGCAAGAGGTTGCTCTAAAACAGAGAGGCAATAAAAATTTTGTTCACATCAGAAGTTCCTCATTTCTGTGAGTTAGCCACTGAAATAGAAAATATTATGGTTACTTTCTTTTTTGTAATGATTATTTTCTATGAACTTCAGTTTATAATTTATCTACCCAGATTCCTGTGCCCTTCAAGTTAAAGCTGATTACACAATTGCCACTAATTTGTTTATTCAATAAATATTTCTTAAGTGCTTATTGTATGTTAGATATGCTACTTTCTGTAGCAAACAGTAATTCATTTAATTCTCAAAACAATCGTATGAGACACATGCTATTATTATCACCATTTTGATATATGAGTAAACCATGACCTATGAATAAACAACAATTGTAGAATTTATCCCTCCCAGACTGACAGCATGGCCAGTGCTTGTAATCTCCAATACTACTCTAATGCAGTTATCTGCTTTATCAAAATCTTAAATAAGCTTCTGTGATTCACAAGCTTATCTCTCTCCCTCTCTTCCTGCTATCCCTAACCCACTCCCTTCTTCTATCTTCATGTATGCCATGTGTATCAAAGTCTTTGCTAGATATAGCAATATGAAAACATGGTAGTTGTCCTCATGACTATCCATAAGCTCTGTTAGAAAGAGATTCAATGATAAAACAAAGCCACTAAACTAAACCTATTTACTGAGCCCCTACTGTGATCCCTGCATATGTATTTCAGGTGCTGAAACTGACCTATAAAAACAACAACAACAAATCTCTGGGCCTTTTAGTTATTTTTTTATTAATTAGTTAATAAAAATGAATAAACAAACACATAAATGCTCAAAACAAATTGATGGTGGCCAGAGAGGAGAGAAGTGGGGGATGAGCAAAGTGGGTGAAGAAGAGTGGGAGGTACAGGCTTCCAGTTATGGAATGAATAAGTCATGAGAATAAAAAGCACAGGGTAAGGAACATAGTCAATGATACTGTAATAGTGATGAGAAGGTGACAGACGGTAGCTATATCTGTGGTGAACATAGCTAATGCATAAAGCTGTCAAATCACTAAGTTGTACACCTGAAACTAATGTAATATTGTGTGCCAACTATAATCAAAAAAATTTTTTTTTCAATTTGGGCCTTGTATCTAGAGTCTACACTCTTTGTTTTACAAGTAAAAGATCTTGCTGTTTTTCTCCAACACTGATCTGATAGCTTCTCCTTAAGATTAACGATGTTGACAGGTGTGAGGGAAGGAGTAGAAAATTCTGGTTAATGTCTCAAATGATGACTCCTCTATATCTCTTCGATATGACCATATAACACAAAAGAAAATTCCCAAAATAAAAATTTACCTGCAGCCCCATTGCTGATTAATATCTGGTCTCTATTCACTTAGAATATATTGTTTGAATAAGTACACTGAATGGACGATTATTAGCCCAGATTATTTTGGGCTTTGGTGTAAAACATATCTATTCTTCTACCATAGTTTAGCCTAACTTTTCTGAAAGTGTCCTGGAGAAAAATTTTATCATGAGAAATTATCCTTGAGTTTTGAGGCATCAGCCTTGGGGGAATTGGACCAAAGGGAATCACCCCCTGAGACAGGAACAGAAAGTCAGTAACCAGTAGGACCAGGAGAGGCCAACTCCCAGTGTGTGCACTGGGCTGCTGCAGTGAACACTTTATTTAGCTAAATGCTGCCTGGAGCTGGAGAGTAGTCAATGTATGCAGTACCTCACCCCTCACCAACCCACACTTCATCTCAGTGCCTATAATCAGGAGACCAGCAAATGGACTTTTAAAATCCCTAAGCGTATTCATTTTGAAAGAAATATGTAGTCCTGCCATTATCCTTCCTTGAAGCCAGGGATAAGCAATACAGAAATGGGGAGAGAGAGCTTTGACATTTCAAAAAAAAAAAAATTCTTCTCTCTGTCTACTTTTCCCATTAAAGAGTACTCTTTTCTTTAAGACACTGATGTCAAGTCTTCCATCGCCATTTGCCCTGCCAATGATTAAGGGAAGGTGGGTGCTCACCCAGAGACACATCCATCAGTGCACAAGTCAAAGTGACTGAAAAATATGTACTAAAATGAAAACACCAATAACAGTTGTACAACCTCAAAGAAAAATGGACTAGTCACATCATTTATGGAGTAGATCGGCATTCGAGAGGCTATGCACTTATTTTACCATATAAACAAATAAAAAAATGAAAACAAAGCACAGTACAGAATAATATACACTAAATTTCTAATTGCTTTCCTGTCACCTATTTGTTTATAATGTGCTGAGTACATTGACAGGATAATAACTGAAGAGCATGACAAATGTTTGAAATGCATACGACTGCTTCCGATCCACCACCAGCATAAAACAATCACTTCATGAGTCAGCCAGTGTTTCCAGTTTTAATTGATGCGATAGCTTTGCAGTTATGGGCTTCTCTTATGAGTCTGCCTTTTATTTTTATTAAGAAGAACGATCCACCAAAAATTTTTGCATTAAGTAGGTATCATTTCCTAAATCAGTTCTTCCATGTGAGTGTTTATTCTGATAAACCTAAACCTCTCTGACATGTTTGCTGTCTCAGAGAATTCTGTTTTGCCTGTAGCATGATGCAGGGGCTGCATGCTGTGTGTCTTGGAAATGTAGCTCGGACAGGAAGAGCCTAGGAGACAAAGCTGGGTAGCATGGTGCTCCTCCTGGCCCACCCTCGTACCACTCAATCCTGGGATTGATTTTCCTCTGCCATAGCTGGAAGTCATAGAAAATTCTTTCTCAACTGCCACTCAGACTGCAGAACAGCTGTGGCAGGATCCCCGTGGTTCTCTAAAGATGTGTGCAATCTCAGAGGCAGTTGGTAGAGAGCTCTTCTCCCCTCCAAATTTCCACAGAAACCATTGGTGTAGAGTGTTGAAAAGGCAGATTGTTTTGCCTTTTTAGCTTATAGGAGGATGTTAAGGTCTACTCTTTTTCCTTTGATTATGTTAGAAAGGAAGAGCTGTTATAGAAACATTAAAAATATACTAAACAGGCTTCCCAGCCAATATAACAGATTGGATACATATTTTTAACAAGTAACACCAACGCACTGAAATAAAATCCAGAACTTTAATACATAATAAAATTAAGTTGAATGGAAAATAAGTATAAACTAAAGGAAAAATGAAAAGAGAAAATGAAGCAAATCAGTAACTGCAGGTAGAAAAAATAACTAAAGAAGAAAACACAGAAAAGTTACTGCCCAATTTCAAAGGAAATTCTTACATGGGTGAAACCTATAAATGAGGAAGAGAGAAACAATTAAAGCAGTATATCTCAACTGTAAGCTAATCAAAAAGGAATTTATAAGGGAACTCAAAATCAGGAACAAGGAAGACCTTTTGTAAAAAATCTGAAGCACCTAGTCTTATACATGCAGAGGGAATACAGGTCTCAAACAGCCCTAAATAGGCCTATTGGAAGAGATTAACTCTTTCAATGTTAGATCACTTTTAAGAGGCTGGAAAATAAAAGGAAACTGAAACTTGAAAAGGAGAGAATGGCCATAGTAGTAACCCATACTTGAGTCCATAAATATTCTCCAGTCCCCAGGGCAAACTAGGCAAATGTCAACTTCTAGATGAAGTCTCTCACCTAGAAGACCAAATAGACACTTAGCAGGTAAGAAAAGAGAAAAAAAACTAAAGGACTAAAATGAATAAAGGGAGAATGAGAATAATGTGTGGATGGAAATTAGTCTTGTGGTATGCTGTCCAGCCTCTAAAAGACTGTCTATATACACAACACTCCAGATGTGGTCAGTAAAGCCTTGAACTCAAACACAGAGCCTAGGAACAGGTTAACTAGTTTGAGGGCACATGATGCCCGATTTATAAATCCTGATCCCTTCCCTCATCTCTCCACAAAAGTCCATACATTTATTTCAGACTCCTGATAGCAAGGAATTTAGTAAATGTTCCTAGGGAAGATGGCAATTGAGTTTCTTCATTCATGCAAGTTTAACTTTCTATAACTGCCCATATATGGGTATATATACATATAGGCACATACAAACACACGATTTTTATTTTTGTTTAGAAGGGAGTGGGCTTTTTATACAGAATAAGTGTCTTGAGCAAAGGCACAAAGGCAAGAGGACATAGCAGGTTAAGATAATTTCGTACTGAAGTTTACAACAGAGTGACAGTAGTGGATGCTAGGAAATTAGGTAATGGTAAAAAAAGGAATGTATGTACTATGCTAGGGATTTCACATGTTAGCTTAGAGGAAAATAAATTTTTAAAGACTTATAAAGTAAAATTCTAGTTGTCTTGGTCTTTTAAAATCATATTTTTCTCATGAAAGTATAAATATATCACATTTCCCTTAGTATCATTTTATTTTAATAAACTGAATAGTGACTCAGAAAAGAAATCAATACTAAATTAACTTTCCAAAAAGAATACAATTTTTCCCCACACGAATACACACACAAATGTGATATACTTTCCAGGAAGTCACTTATTTTCCCAAAGAAAGTTTTAGAAACAGTTGATGGAGAAATAGGCAATAAAGGGAAGGATTATTCTGGAGACAGACAAGGAGAAAATTGCACCAAGATTTTGGTTGGGAAAAAAAAACCCAGAAACTAACTTTGACTTACATTTTTAAAACACTCATAAATAGATATATTTCTAGCAATGATGAAATTCAAGCAGCATCCATGTCACCTATTATATCAAAAAAAAATGTTATTAAACTTATTCTCTTTGTCCCAAATCAACCCTATTTTATAATGCCTGAAATTTTAGTTCAAATTATTAGTTTTACATTAGTAATAACCATAATTAACATTTATTTAGTGCTCATAATTTGCCAGGCATTATTCTCAGCACTTTTCAAGGGCTCATTTATTTACTACTCACAATACTCTCATGAGGTGAATATAATTATTTCTTCCATTTTACAAATAAAGACACTGAGTCAGAGAGAAGTTAAGAAATTTGTGCAAGGTCATACAGCTAATTAGTAGCAAAGCTAGGCTTCCAATAATCAGTTTGGCTCAATACCCATGCTCCTTACTACTATATTTTAAGATTTCTAAATATTCTATACTCATAAATGTATTAATATTTTGCAAATAATTGATTTCCAATTATTCCTCATAGAGTCATATTGTCTTTCCCTCCAGTATACACACCCTCTAGGTGTTATTTCAGAGGTTCCATGCATAACAAATTTTCAGAGTCCATCCATACACAAACTGTCATATTTTTCCTACACAGTAGATATATTTCCTACTATTTAGGATTAGGATTAGGATTAGGATTAGATATATTTCCTACTATATATTTCCCACTATTTTTCCTACACAGTAGATATAATTTGATTAAGTATAGCATCCTACATAGCAAATAGAAATTTCATATCATGTTCTATTACCTCTTCCAAGATGATATTGTCAAAAATGTTAGATTAGAGGTTATGGTGATTCCTGTTCTTTGGTGCGTGTGTGAAGGGACTGACATTTCTTCTAAAGAATGCTTTTTGGGTTTTCTCCATATTTTTAGTGTCTTGAAATTTCACTATGTCATTGTGTTTGCGTCTGCATGTGCACACGTATATGCGTGTTATCCTCACAGTCTTTTTCAGTTTCATTAGACCAATTTAAGAATTCTGTTCCCACTCTTTAGGCTTCTTCCCTCTGTACTCTGAAACATATTCTGCATTCTGGAAACATTCTTCAGTTTAATCATGCCAATACGTAATTCATTCCTCCTCGTTCCTGTTTAGTTTTTGGCTCGTATTCTGAGCTCTTTCATATGCTTGTTTATTTATAAGCAAATCTACATTTACATTATCTGTGTTGCTTTATTTTTTGTCATGATAATACAGTCTCATGTGTATTATGGTACACACAGACAATATTTATTCTGAATTTTTTCTGTGCTTCATCAACTATGGTTCCCTCTTCTTTCAGTTTAGTGTTCAGCTTTCCATGCTTCCGCAGTACTATATTTCTGTAAGTATTTATTGATTCTATGCTGTGTGTTCACCTTTGTATTTATCATTTGTTGGATGGTTACTGTACCTGCTGGGTCTGAGGGTAACAATGCTTCAAGACATTTACAGTTATCGTGGGTTCTGCCCTATGTTTGTAGCTAAATTTTCAAAGTCATATTCACTCCTGGAGGCAGAAAACAGTTGCCTCTGTGTGGCCCAAGGTATGATGCGGGGAGAAACACTGGGCCGGTTGATTGTCCTAAGGTACTCCCATCCCACCATCCTGTTGGTGGTGTTGGGAGGAATTAGGTGTCCTGGAGGTACCCACTCTCAATGCTGAGGACTGAGCAATAAGAGTTAGCAAAGCATCATTCCACATTTTGGTCTGTGGCTTCCTTCTATTATCCAATCTACCTGTTTTCCATCTTTCGGGAATGTCTTAGATCCTAGATATTAGAACAAAAAAATCCCTAATATTGAACCTAAGATATCCTAATTTTCTATTCTCTTAGAAATACTTAAAGATTGTTAATATAACATTATAACTTAGTGTTATCCCCAAAATATCTATGAAACAGTTTGTGACTTGGTATCATTTTATGCGAAAGAAATGAAGCAGAAAACATGTTTTGATAGTTTTCATGGATTCAACTCTATACTTGAAAAATGTAAACCTATAATTATACATGAGGCTTTTTTTCCTATTTCTCATAATAAATTGCAGCAAATCTTGAGAGGATGCTAGTTCTTGTAGCTGCTCTATGTCCAATAGTGACAATGTTGCTCAAAGATGAGTAATGTTTAAGGACTGATTACTCTTCAAAAGCCATGTGCCATGTTACTGGCTTCTTTTTTACCTAACTGAGGAAACCTTAAGGGCCATAATGACACAAATATGTCCTAGACAACAATAAAGTTAAATATTAATTAAATATTAGAGTCATGTGGAAAGTCTACTGGAGAAGTTATCCAAATCCATTGGCAAAGTTGTTGCAAGAAATATACTGAACATTTATTTTTTGGACCCTTTGATCAAGAATAGTTCTGACAGAGTTGGGTGCCTGGGTGGCTCAGTCAGTTAAGCGTCTGACTCTTGATTTTGGCTCAGGTCATGATCTCACAGTTCGTGAGTTCAAGCCCCACATTAGGCTCTGTGCTGGCAGCACGGAGCCTCCTTGGGATTCCCTCTCTTTCTTCCTCTCTCTCTGCCCCTTCCCCACTCATGCTGTCTCTGTCTCTCTGAAAATAAATAAACTTAATAAACGTAATTAAAAAAGAAAAAAAAGGAATAGTTCTGAAGAGTAGTAATTCATTATGAAAGAAAACACACATACCACAAATTACCATATCAAAACTATCATTAGAATGATTATATAATTATTGTACTAGACAACAATGTCATATATAAATATACACATATGAACTTATAAAAGAAAAGAGAAAAACAAAATAAATCGATAAAAATACTTTAACCAGAAAGAAGACTGGTACCACACTATTAATCAAGGAGAGCTCCTGAGAACAGTAAAACAGTTTCCAACTTACAAAGACCAAGATGACTGTGAGATGCTTGCTGGGTTCTCAAAGTCCAAAATGATCATCTTAAGTGTGAAGAAATAGCTCATGGCTCAGTGGGAAAAAAAAAAAATAGAGAGAGCAGAGGGGCAGAGGGATAGAGAGAGAATCTTAAGCAGGCTCCACATTCATATGGAGCTGGACATGGTGCTCAATCCCATGACCCTGGGATCATGACCTGAGCCAAAACCAAGGGTGGGATGCTCGACCAACTGTGCCATCCACGCACCCCAGAAATAGCTCAATTATCACAATTATCAAATGGAGTATTTGGGGCATATCCACACTGGGACTGTAATTAGTGTCTGGCAGGCAGGTGCAGTGGATTTTCCTATGTATCTTCAACACCGCACTGTCTATGCTGCATGCCGTCTGGAGCATGGATGACAGATCCTGCTATCCTCCTCCACTTTTGATTTTGAATATTATTATGCAGCATTAGAAACTAACCACATCTATAACTACATATACCATTTATAGAAAGAAAGAGAGGGAGGGAAAGAGAAAGTTTTTGCTTTTTGTGGTTGGTGTGTACTTAGTAATACACAGAATACTATTTAAACAAATGAAATGATTCCAAGTTATCAATCACACTGATTTTTATAAACACTATATTCAGTTTTAATATTCATCCTTTATCAGGAAACTATATGAAAGGGAAAAAATTATCAAATAAAATAATTATATTTCAGGCTTTCATAAAAATTCAAGGACCTGTATATATGTCAATATTCTATTCGTGACATTGTAGTATAGCCTGGCAAAATGTCACCACTGGGGGAAACTGGACAAAGCATACAAGGGTAGTTTCCCTATATAGTTTCCTAAACCATATATGAATCTAAAGCTGTCCCAAGTAAACACTTGAAATCTGGTTAATTAAAAAACATAATTAAAAAATAACTGAAGGGATAATTTGGAATAAAATGAACTCTGCTACTCAGAGTTGCTCTCATTCATTGTTTTGTACCCTGTGCCTTTATCATACTTCAAGCTCTTTTAGTACATTTTCTCCTTCATATCCACCTACCAAAAATAAAATAAAATGCATTTTAAAACATTTTATGGCAGAAATTACTCAGGAAAATCCATTAATCAACTCACCTAACCCCCAAAGATATTAAGAAATATTAGCTACCTAAGGACAGAATTTTCTCAAAAATTCCACTTTCTATATTTCATATTGCATACATGATTACAGTAATAAATCATTTTTTATTGATCAAAAATCAACAAATTAATTTTTGACAATCAAAAATGGCCAAGTAAGTTATAATTGTGGAATTTTGGTACTTCTTACATTAAATTGCAGAATGAAATTAAAGACCATATTATTCTTAATTTGATTCAAATTGAATGAGTAAAGAAAAATTCAAAACTTGTAGTGTTAATTGACTTGGGTTCTATATTTTTATTTAAAAAAAATTCTATTTACCAGTAGATCCATATTTCATTTCATTGGACAAATTAGTATCATGAATAGATATGTTTCCCAAACTGAGTGTAAACAGTTGAATTATCTTGTGATTCATATTTCTTTGCATTTATTATTTCAGGTGCAACATCATAGCAGAAAATCAAGTTAGTGTCAACTCACCAAAAAAAAATGCATATTTTTGAGAGTTTTATTATTATATTTTATAGTAAAATATGAATAATATATATCTTCTCTTAGGTGTAAGCTCTTTTTGCTCATTTGATTAACAAAATTAACTGGATATAGCCCATTTGATGCTCCATTTCCTTTGTAAAAGTTCAAACACAAAATCACAAGATATATCATTACAAAGACTACTAGCAGAATTTAATGTGACATACAAAACATTACATCATTTTCCTTTTACCCTTTTAAAGAGAACATGTTGGTTTGAGCTAATTTTAGATTTCAGATGAAATGCAGTCACACTATTTCACCCTCACCTAAGGGAAGTAAAAAATTAAACATTATGCATTAGGCTGTAAACTTAAGATTACAGAATGATCTCTTTTCTTTAATTCACTGGCAATATAATAGTTACATCACTTCAGAAGAGATTAGAATTTCGAGACAAGATCCACAAAGAATTTTAATCTCCCTGATTGGTTCTGATAGTTTTTGCCAGATGACTATCAATTCCTTAGACAATATAGGAGAGTTACATTCACTACATATCTTTAGTCTTGAAAAGCAAAGGACAACTTGAATATATCATTTGGTAGCCTAACCAAGCTTTTCATATTTAAGTTAAAAATGTGGGCATGTGTGGCTGACTCAGTAGAGCATGTGACTCTTGATCTCAAAGTCATGAGTTCAAGCCCCATATTGGGCATGGAGCCTGCTTAATTTTTTTTTTAATTTTTAAAAAAATGTGATATATTTCTAACTTTTATTTATTAAAGAAGAGTGTGTATATCAAATATGTTTCAAATACTGTTCTAAACAAATGGTGAAAATAATAGTGAAAAAAGCCCAATCTGAAGTTTCAAAGATTTCTATTCTATTGGGGAACTATTAGGAAATTATAGTTGAATATGGAAATCATGACAGAGAATTCATTTGGAGATATAGCCTTACAATGAAGGGAGACAGTATCCAGCTCAGTGCTAAGAGCTAAGAAAAGCCCCCTAAAGAAAGTAATAGCCAAGCAAGGGGCACCTGGATGGCTCAGTCTGTTGGGCGTCTGACTTCGGCCCAGGTCATGATCTCATGGTTCTTGAATTCGAGCCCCGTGTTGGGCTCTGTGCTGACAGCTCAGAGCCTGGAGCCTGCTTTGAATTCTGTGTCTCCCTCTCTCTCTTCCCCTTCCCTACTCACACACTGTCTCTCTCTGTCCCTTAAAAAAAAAAATAAGTAAACATTGAAAAAAATTAAAAAAAAAAAAAAAGAAAGAAAGTAATAGCCAAGCAGAAAGTAGAAATGTTGTGATTTCTGTTAGTGGTTTGTATTTTAGCTTGAGGACTAATAGTATCCATTGACTACATTTTAAGCAAGGCAGTGTTACAAATAAGATTTATATTCTTTAAAAAATCTCTCAAGTTGAAGTATAGACAATGAATCACAGACAGGGCAGTTTACAAGATATAAAAGAATCTGTAGAGTGTTTATGAAGCTATCAGCCAGTGACTGAGTCTTATATATTATATAGCATTGGTGGGTCAGACGTACCACAGTCTGGATTTGGATCCAAGGAATGAAGAGATTCTGCTTACTACAAAGACTCATAATAGCTAAGAACCAACCTACTTAATAAAAGAGTGGTATTTTGACTTATAATTTTTCTTCATTCTTTGTAATAGAACATCCTCAGAAACTACACAGAATTCTGAGAGAAAAGAACAAAGCTTATTTGTATCCTCTTGGTTTAATACTATATTAATGCAATCAAATGCTCACCAGAATTCTGGAATTTTAACAAGACATACTTGCTATGGTTTAAGTTTGAGAGGGTCCCTATGACACTTCTAAATCATTCTCTTCACTCAGTTTCATACATGATAATTTCTTTCTAATCATGTTAATTTTAACTGCCTTTAAAATAGAAGGCTCAACAAATTTCATTGGACTTTCTTTTTAACATCTTTAGCTCATTTTCTTCTGTTTGGAGAAGAACTAAATTTCTGTGGGTGTGTTAGACGTTTATTTTAAATCTTCTCTCACAATTTTAATGTTGTGAACCTTGCTTTAGGTTAATAAACCCTTTAATTTAGGCATTTATATTAATCAGATCTGTTAAGGGTTAAAAAAAATCCAATTTGAATTACCTTAAAGAAAAGGAGAATGTATCAACTCAGAAAACCAGCTGAAAGATGTTACCAAGTAACGTGAACAATAGGAAAAATTATTTCAAATGCGAACAGGACTCAGTCTCTACATATTCCACTCACTTTGCTCTGAAGATTTGCTGGAACTTTTCAGACTAGCTTCTTCTGTAGGAGTGGAAACATGAGTGCTATGCTATTATCCTATACATCAAGTTCCACAACTTTGGCCACCAACCTAGACCAATCTCTTACCCAGATTCCTAAAGAAGTACTGAGATTGCCCCAGCTTCAGTCAATGGCTCACCCACTGACCAGAGAAATATACCAGTGTTGTTGGGTTGTTGGGTCCTACGATGGTAAGTCATTATAGAATCATAGAATTGGAGGAG
Organism: Lynx rufus; assembly: GCF_022079265.1. Classification (NCBI taxonomy): domain Eukaryota; kingdom Metazoa; phylum Chordata; class Mammalia; order Carnivora; family Felidae; genus Lynx; species Lynx rufus. The sequence goes on along the minus strand of NW_025814878.1, from coordinate 52,610,971 downwards.
AAGGAAGAAGAGTTCTTTCAAGGGAAATCTTAAGAAATGGTACTGATTACATTGGTGAGCCCAAGATCATACTAAGATAAATAATTTAAAAGCTTAGAATTTTATTTAAAAGTCAATGGAGACCCAGTAAAAACTCTTAATTAGGAAGATGAAAATCAGATATTTATTTTGAAAAAAACACTCTGGCTACAATGTAGACAGTGATCTAGAAGTGTTGGTGCAGCATGAAATGCAGAAAGTGATTAGAGAAATCCAGGCAGGGAATGGTTTGTAGTTTTATGGTAGCAACTGAGCTAGAGAGAAGGGAAGGAATTTAAGGGAAAATAGGAATGTAGAATCTATAGGATTTGGTGACTGAAATTTGAGTTATACAGCACCTAGCAGAGGAAAAGATTTCAAGTACCTGGTATGAAACTTCTGGTTTTGGAGTTAAGTTTTCTATAGAATACACAAGTAGAAATATCAGAAAGATGGTAGAATAGGAAGTCTGTTCTCTCCTTCTGCCTATGGTGATACCAATTCAACAATGGTACATGTGCCAATTTCTTTTCTGAGAAATCCAGAACAATTAAGAGGCTCCTACACCCCAGGAGAGCATGAAATCAGCCACATCAAGGTTGGCAGGAAAATGTGTGCTGCTAATGCTCCATAGGCATGCCCATAAGCTCAGTGCAGCACAACTGGGAGAAAACTCCCAGTTCCCAGCTTCACCCCTGGTGAAGGAAAGAGAAGACTGAAATACACACCCAATGTTAAGCCTTTTCATGAGGCCATCCAAGGGCAGGTTATCTGTCTTGCTTGAATCTGATTGGACAGGAAACAGCACCAGGCTGAGGGTCAATAAGAACAAGGGCGAAGTTTAGACTAGTACACACTCACTCACCATGGTCCCTTCCCTGGTTCAGTGTGGAATGAACAGAAGAAAAATCGCAGCTCCCAGTTTCTAGTTTCTCCCCAAAGAGGAAAAGAGAGTGTGCATCTAATGATCTGGGTGTCCAGGGAGGAGGTTGTCCAGGCTGTGCTTTCTGTCTCACCTGATATGGAGTGCTGGCACAAGGTGGCAAGCTCTAGATGTCTGGTGCCTCTGAAAATAAAAGAGAGCTGGCAGCTTTCTGCTGCTCCAGAGACCCACAGTACAGCAGACAGAAGCCAGTACCACTTGGTATCCTCTCCCTCGGGGAGTTGGGGGGAGAAAAGAGCAAAGCATCTTTCCAATATTCTGGCCTTTCAGGGGGGCTTCCCAAGTGACTGGCATCTGTCTTGCCTGACTAAGAGCACTAAAGGGACCCATCGTCCTCTAAAAGTCTGTCGAGGGCAGAGGACAAAAGAGAACTGGGCCATTTGTGGCAGCTTCAGAGAACCAGAACTGCAGACAGCCACCAAAGTGGCTTAAAAAAAGAAGGAAAACATGTCATATGCTACCATATGGATTGACCTTGAGGACGTCATGCAAAGTGAAATAAACCAGTTACAGAAGGACAAATACTGTGCAATTCCACTTGTAGGAGATATATAAAGTAATCAAACTCACAGAAGCAAAAAGTAGAATGGCAATTGTCAGAGTCTGTGGGGAGGGAGAAGTGGGGTATTGCTGTTTATGGGTATAGAGTTTCAGTCATGCAAGATGAAAAGAGTTCTAGAGATTTGCTGTACGACAGTGTACATACAGTTAACAAAAATGTACTATACACCTAAAATTTGTCAGGAGGATAGATCTTGTTATGTTTTTTTATCACAATAAAAATGTTTTAAACATACTGCTAAATTTATCCCTGAGTTTCTTGCTAAGAAAGAAAGAAAAAGAGAGAGAGAGACAGAGAGAGAGAGAGAGGGCTTGAGAAAGAGAGGAGAGAAGAGAGGGAAGTAAGGGGAGGGAGTAAGGGAAGGAAGGAGAAAGGGAGAGAGGGAGGAAGGATCCCATTAACAGGAGGAGCTGCTGCTGGTGCTGGGCCGAGGGACATGGCACAGGGACTGAGTGAGCGACAGACATATCACCAGCCCATGCCACAGCCACTTGGAACCTGCAGGGACCCTCTGCCTGAGTATAGAATGAGCCAAGGATATTCAAACCCAGCAGCTATTGCACATGCAGTGGTCGATATTCAAGGAGATGACAGATGATGTCTCAGCACAACAGATTTGTCCTAGACCATAAACACAAAGAACAGGATGTACTGTTTGTGGGGACTCCAAGGTGGAGCAATAGGAGATATGGTGAGAGCTTTTTGCCCCAATTAATGCACTGAATTTTGGAACTGAGGGAGATACAAAATATGTTTTATGGAGACTAAAGAATGGAGAACTGGAGTTTATTATTATTTTTTAAGTTCATTTATTTTGAGAGAGAGAGAGAGAGAGAGAGTGCATGTGCTGTAGTGGCAGAGAAAGAGAAAGAGAGAGAGAAAGGGAGAGGAAGAGAGAGAATCCCAACCAGGCTCCACACCATCAGCATAGAGCCCAATGGGGGTCTTAATCTCACAAACCATGAGATTGTGACCTGAGCCAAAATCAAAAGTCAGTCACTTAACCGACTGAGCCACCCAGGCAGCCTGAGAACTGGAGATTATTAAACCTAAGGTCATAGTCATTTGGGTAGGAACAAACAACCGTGAAAATATAGCGGGAGAAGTAGGAGGTGGAATCAAGGCCATTGTAGAACTTTACTAACACAAGGCAGCCACAGGCTAAAATCATTGTAATTGTGTTTGTTACCTTGAGGTGAGAAGCCCAGCCCTTTGAGGTAAAAGAACGCCAAGGTGAACTAATTCCTCACGGTTACCCTGCCAAAGCTGCCAATGTGCAGCTCCTGAATATAGATGGGGGCTTTGTGCACTTGGATGGTGCCATCTCCTGCCAAGACATATTTGATTTTCTGCATCTCACAAGAGGGGGTTACTCAAAGATCTGCAAACCCCTGCACAAACTGATCATGCAGTTGTTGGAGGAAACACCTGAGGAGAAACAAACCACCGCTGCCTAATTGGCTCCCATCAGTGTTAATCACAACCTGGCTTCCTCAGATCACTTATGTCACTAGAACTTCAGAATCTTTCTCTTTCTTAAGGCACTTGGCATTGTAGAATGTTCCTGAATGTTCATATCTACTGTTTGAAGGGGAGGAGGTATTTGAACTGGTCCTGTACAAAGAAGTTGTGTCTGGCATAGGAGAAAAATTAGCCAAGGAAGATTATTGTTTAAATGTGTTTGAAACCAGAAGGGGATTTTCAGTTGTATGTGTGACACATTCATTGAATTGTCACTGTTCTTCATAGGATAACATCAAACCTAAGTACTGAACAAAATGAAGATTTTTTTTCTGGGCCTTCCTTTCCTTCTGTGGATTATGTCATATATAGTAATGATCAGGATTATACCTACTTGGCTTTAGAACAGATGGGTTTTCCAGTTTTTAAGGTTAGCCTTTTGTTTTTATTTTGCTTTACTCATATATATTCTCAACAATTTCTTAACTTATAGCACCAGATTGAACATATTTATCATTCAAATATGGGAGTGCTATAGTTACAAGTGAATTTATTTTTCCCATGTTAAGTTGTGGAAGATAGGTTTTGCCCCATTTGGGGGGCTATATGGAAGGTATTATTTTTATGCTGTTGAATATCATGTCTATAACAGACCCAGGCAGGCTTTTCTTCCTTTCCCTCATACCGTTTTTTTTGTCCTTGACATTACAAGCTTTTAACACATTTTTGACCCAGGACTTCTGTTGCAGGAAATCTAAGTCGCCAGCCAGTTATTTGCATGATAATCACTGATATGTAACTCACTCTTGTGTGGTGTTGTGTGCATACAGTCTGTGAAATGCTATCCATATTCAGAGTTCTGTTTTGTTTTGTTTTTACCTTAAAACTGTATTATAGTTTCCTTTCTTGAAAAAGAAAAAAAAAAAAACAGAACTCTATTTCCCATTCCATAAACCCTGACATTATTTCAAGTTTTATAGTATCTTAAGGTGTATATTTTATTTTTTTATTAGCTTAGTTTTTAAATTATATGAGTCCTAAAAAATTTGGCCTTTTCTCGTGGGGAGACAAATGGAGCTGCTCTTCAGAACAGACATTCTACCTTGATCCCACCATTTTAGTGAAAAAAAAAAAAACTAGGCTTGTTTAACTTTCAGAGTTTCTCCTTAATGTATTTTCATCTGAGAATTTCTTTCAAGAGAGAGCTCTTTATAATCTTAATGGTTTGCTTCTGCTACAAGAGCTGCCATTTACAAAATAATAGGACAATACATGGCTTCTTGTTCAGTGTACCTATGGAGGACATACAAACTGGATCTCCAAACAAATATTTTAAACTGGACCAGGTGGGCACTGAAGTAACCTGTTAACTAAGGCATGTGTTTTATGTTCTGCTTGCAAAGACAAATGGCAGTGCTTTTGTGTGTGGAGGGGTTGCTGATTTGTGCTAAGAGACACTTCTGAGTGAAAGGAATAGAACTTGGGCTGATTTTTTTCTCGTGAAGCCTCTTTCTAGGAAGGTGTTTGGTCTTGTTTTTTTTGTCTTTTTTGTTTTTTAATACATTTCTGAATGTATCATGTCTTCATTAACAACAGAAAATGCACATGATGTTTAACACATTAAAATTTCCTTTCTATAAAAAAAAAGAAATCCATTAACAAGTTTTGAAAATCCTGCAAAAATAAAAGGGAAATATTCACAAGGCAGTCTGATATATGGATGTGAAACCATGCCTCTTGGTGAAGTATATTACTTGAAATAGTGCATCTGAATAAATAATATTCATTTTTCGTTATCAAATTTCAAACTTAACATTAGAGAAGTAACAGTCACTTTCTATAATTACCCTTGTCTAGACAGATTACTCAAAATCTGAAATCCCTTTGTAGCTAGAATTTTAGGTTGCTCATCTGACAGGCAAAATTTACCTCACGTTTTCTATTAAACCAAGATCTTTATAATACATCATTAAGCTCTTTATCTCCAAGACTGACTTTTAAGATAAAACTAAATTTCAGAAGTAACAGTGCAGAATCACAAATCTGAATGCAACACACACAGGCAATTGTCAGCCTTTCTCTGGCACACCTTGGAAACATTCACAGTAACACAGAGGATCTTAGAATGCAGATTGATTTTTAAATCACTGGTGAGTATCTTGATAAAATATTTTAACTTTATGTAGAATATAACCTATTAATATCCTGAAACACTTTCTTCTTGATTAGATCCTGAAGGAGACACAGGTAGAAGAGGTATAGTGTTGAAAGGCAGGGTTAATTTATACACTGGTCCCACCCATACAAGTTATCCAGGGACCAAGTTGAAAAGACCAATTACTAGGTGAATTAGGAGTATTATATTCTTTTTTGGTTGCAATGGATTTATATAGGTTCCATCAAGTAATAGAAGCCTGGTGTGGATTACACACAGGCATGTCTTAGCCTCTTCTCACACAAACCCTAGAGAGGTGGAATAATCAAGTAGAAACTGATGTGGGAAACAAAGTCCGAAGGAAATGGCAGATAGAACTCAATTTCCTTATAACCTGCAGCCCATTGGCAAATACTTGAGGCTGGCAGAGTTTCTCCTGGAACTCCCTACTACCTTAATGCTAATGCTTTGCTAGAGGGAAAACAACCTTAGCCTGACAATAGCTAGGCCTCCACTATCCTGTGAGTCTTGTTTAGGATATGAAAATCTCACTGGAAACTTCCCCTGGACTTTACCTCCCCCCAACTCCACAGTATGAAACCAGTCTCATCTCATGGTCTCAGGGCAGCTCTTCCTGCCCATGTGTCCTGTCCTCATGCTTCAATAAAATCACTTTTTGCACCAAAGACATCTTCAAGAATTCTTTCTTGGTTGTTGGCTCTGGACCCCATGAACCCCACTGTCACCCCAAAAAAAGTCACCAGAAACCATGTTAGTAGGATGGTCTAACTGCACCTAAAACCAAGAAGTCTGACAACTAGGTTACCCTGTAATCTTTCAGCAATAGCAGTCTGATGAATTTCAAGGTAGAATTGCATGGGGTGCCTGGATGGCTCAGTCAGTTGAGCACCCAGCCCTTGGTTTTGGGTCAGATCATGATCTCATGGTTGGTAAGTTCAAGCCCCTGTCATGTTCTGCGCTGTCAGCACAAAGCCTGCTTAGGATTCACTCTCTCCCTCTCTCTGTCTGTCCCCTGGTCTCTCAAAAACAAATAAATAAATAAACTTTAAAAAAAGAAGAAGAATGGGGCGCCTGGGTGGCGCAGTCGGTTAAGCGTCCGACTTCAGCCAGGTCACGATCTCGCGGTCCGTGGGTTCGAGCCCCGCGTCAGGCTCTGGGCTGATGGCTCGGAGCCTGGAGCCTGTTTCCGATTCTGTGTCTCCCTCTCTCTCTGCCCCTCCCCCGTTCATGCTCTGTCTCTCTCTGTCCCAAAAGTAGATAAACGTTGAAAAAAAAAATTTAAAAAAAAAAAAAAAAAGAAGAAGAAGAAGATATGACTAGTTGTTGACCTTTGAGTTGAACCTAAGCAATCGGAGCCTCCCACTCCCTCCCACTCCTCCTTGGAATATGCACTCCATTTGCCTTCTCTGTTCTTAGAAGCCACCCCAAAGACATAGCCTTGAAAACAAATGAGGTATTAAGACCATATGAACAATGTATGTGACTGAAACCAATGAAGGTCATTTATAAACTTTTAAGATTTGGCAAGTAGGTACAGAAATCCACTAGTTTTACAGCTGCTCAAAACAAGCTTCAAAAGTACCCTTGCTTATTAAAACTGTCCCCTATCAATCTGGAGTGGTATGCTTTCTTTGGCTTCTCCTTGACTTCTGTACAGGACCATGCTAAATTGTCCCAATTTATTATCCTCCTCTTCCAACTTGTCTGCCAGCCACAAAGCTAGCAGAATAATGGACAATTGCATGCCTTTTTCTAACTTCCGCTTTTCTTCCAACTTTCTAAGTCAAGTTTTAGCTTCTAGTTGGGCGTCCATGTCTAGGTGACTGCCAACAGCAGGAGCCAGTCCACTGTAGTGACAATTCCTTTCCTTTCTTTGTCACAGTGCACTGTGAAAACACAGCACATGAAAACATCCAGTGTTTTCCAAGTGTCTACATACTGACACACAGTCCACTGGCATTTAACATAAGAGCCATCCGCCCCCCCACACACACACAGATGTTGGTGGCTACCTTGGGATTTCCCCTGTGGATGCTTTGTTCTCAAGGCTCATTACTTTAGTCTCCTGCCTGACTCAGCAATTGTTGGTTTGCAAACTGGTCCTAGCTTTGTGGCTGGCAGACAAGTTGGAAGAGCAAGGTAATAAATTGGGACAATTTAGCATGCTGCTTAGGAAAACTGGGATGGCACAAACTGCTACAGATTAAGGTCTGGGCACTTGTGACAAAGCCTAACTGGGATGCTAAAAGATGGAGTCATTGGAAAAATGAGAATGAAGAGGAGGATGTTATGGTGATTGATAGAAACTGGAAATACCCCATGTTGTCTCACCCCAAATACAAAAGGAAAATTTTAAATAGCAATTATCCCAAAATACTTAAGGGAAAATACATTCTTTCTCTGTCCCTTGAAGTTGTAAATCTTATCATGTCTTTGAAATGCATACACCCCAGGAGATAACCAAAACATTGCCCACAGAGACTCAAGAAGAAAAAAGCACTGGGAGGAAGGAGGCTATTTAATATTCAGACTATTGGAGGGGCAACTGGGTAGCTCAGTTGGGTAAGTGTCTGACTCTTGGTTTTGGCTCAGGTCATGATCTCAAGGTTTGTGGGCTCAAGCCCTGCATCAGGCTCCAGGGTGCTGGTGCAGAATCTGTTTGGGATTCTCTCTCTGCCTCTCTTGCGCTGTCCCTCCCCTGCTCATGCTCACACACACACATACCCTCTCTCTCTCTCTCAAAATAAATAAATAAACTTAAATAAAAGACTGTTAGAGAAGTTCTCTTGCTCAAAAATCTAATGCACAGCCTTCATAAGATCACAAATACCATGTGAGTGGGTACATGATTTATGGCTAAAGTTTTGGAATGAAGGCTATGGGGTTTCTGTTTGTGTAAGTAGTATGTTTATATATGTCTATGTGTTGCAGGACTTTTTAACACAATACCTGGGATTCATTGTCTCACCACTTCAAATAATTAAAAGATGGACACAAAATGGGCAAAAAGAATATAAGATTAGGAAGGAAGAAGAGTAGGAAAGCTCTCTTTACAAAGAGGGGACATTTGAAAGTGAATGCCCACCTACAATAGGCAAGGGTCCTTGTTTTATCAGGTTCCAGTTGCCCCACTCTTACCCTCCCCACTTGATCCTTCTCAGGTTTCATCCTTATTGGCTGGATAATTCTAGTTGCTGGGCTGTCCCTTCATGATTGGCTCATTTCCATTGTATGAGGGGTGGTCTATGGCCATACCAGTTCCTTGTGGGTCATAGGTTTTATGGTCTACTTATTTTTAGTCAGGTCTTTTGTTAAATTCCTGAAAGAAACCTGGGATGAGTCACCTCAGGGCATTTGCCATGGTCAGACATTCCCAGCATTGTTCCAAAATATGTCTTTCCCCACCCAGGGACATCAGGTCCTAATCCTTTTCATCTCTACCTATTTTATCCTATTTTTTTCCTATCATATATACATGTATGTTGTATGTATATGATGTTTTTCTACCTCTAGGGGGCATTGCCAAAATTGATTTGTAAAAAAGATAAGGTTTTTTATTTACAAAACTACTACAAATAATAAGGGTGAAAGCAAATGAGTGTATATAAAAAGGTTAAAAAATAGAACATATGAGGTTTTTTTGGATAAGGAAAGATATGACGGGTATGTTTTTATGTCTGTTTGGTTTTTTGTTTTGTTTTGTTTTTTATTGGTAAAGAAAAAAATAATTTCATCCCAAAACAAAATGATGGGGGAAAAAAGGACAAAATCTAAGGAGGTATGAAAATTATAGAGAATTTGTGGAAAAGGAATATTGAAAAAGGAATTTCATGTATAGTCAGGCTAAGATTGGAATGGATTTAAGCTAAAAAGAAAAAATGTAATGTTAAGAGTACACCAATATAAAATTAGAATTTGGTTTTCTCTCTGTTAAAAGTACAACATTTTCTTATATTTTTGGTCTGCTCTTGATAAGAAATTGTAAACAAATGTTTATCTTTAATGTAATCTGCCTGTAAAACAAAGATTCTGTGTTTTGTCTTTATCAGATCATTGACTAAAGAAAAAGAATCTTCTCTATTATAAGAGCTAAGTTGCTTACAACTATGTAACTTTGTGCGTATGTTAAATTTCATGGGAAGCATTGTCAAGTAAGAAGTGATGCTAAACTTTCTTTAGGGTGTATTTATGTGAAATTCCTAAAAGACTGATATGTCCTGGTATAATGATAATTATACTCTATCATTATGTAATGATAGACCGGTTATAATTTTAAAAAGTATGTCACAGATATGACCTAATTCTCTTGTCAACTGCATTATAATAAACTCTTATCAGATTTTTAACCGTGGTCATTTTAAAGTCCTTTGTCATTTGCATAATGTTATTATTTGGCTCTGGTGCTTTGGCAAAAAGTATTCTGGCAGAAGTCCTTCATCTTCAAGGAGATTCATGGAAAAGTCTTTGACAAGCACAGTATACTGATAACTAAGATCAATTTGCTTTCATGTGGGAAGGACAATAATATTCTGTTCAAGTGCTTCTCCAAGGCTATTTGCACAGCTCCACCATATGTCATGAGAAGGTAGTCTGCTGTCTATCCCTGCTCTCCTCTGCATCAGTAAAATGGACCCATTGCATTAACAGGTGAAGACCTGCCTCTACTACAGGACATTCTGCAGGCTTTGCTGGAACATATGCAAAGAAAAAGATGGGTGGTAAACCCACTGAAAATTCAGGGCGCAAGCAACACTGTAAGGTTTTGGGAGTCATTTGGTTGGCTAAGATATATGTTGTCCCAGAAGTTATGTTTGATAAGATCCAAACCTATCCAACCAATAAGGATGTAAAGGAGATTCCAGTCTTTGTAGGAATTTGGGGTTTTTAGAGGACTTTTATTTCCCACCCTGTATGGTGCCTCTGCCACTCATGCTGTGTAGTACAGAAAGAACATGTGTGGAACTGAGAAGCAGAGCAGCAAGTAACCTTTGAGAAAGGCAAATACCAGAAAAGTAGATTAAAACTCTGGGCATCTCCCAACATGACTACCATTTAAATTAGCTGGATCCATGATTCTAGAAGGTATGAGTTGAGCACTGTGGCAAAGACAATGGAAGAGAGGAGTGCCCCTAGAATTTTGGTCCCGACTCTGGAATGGGGCAGAAAGCCAATATACCTCCATAGAGCAACAGCTCCTAGCAGGGTACCCAGGGCTTCTCCAGGTGGAGCCTCTCAGGAAGAAATAAACTACAACAGCCAACAGGCTAAGCTCAGTGAGGTTTGGTGATCGCTCAGGAGCCCTGGCTGTTACTCCTTTGCACTGACAGTTGGGCTAGTCTAAAGAGACTAACCCTGTGGTTTGGACAACGGGAAGCCACAGAGTTGATGATTCATGAGTGTGCCCTTGTGGAGCTAGGATGTGTGGAGAGACATTTGGGTTCACCTGTAGGAGCCTGAGGTAATCTTCACTGTCATTCACATTATGGCTCATAAGGCACTTACCACCTCTAACAATTAAGAAGCCATTGCCCAGCTTGGATATATGCCCTAACAACTGACCCTTTAGCAGATACAGCAGATTTGATGCATAGAAAGAGTGACTACTTCAATAGTTGGGTAGGACCACATATTACCAACTAGCCAGGTTGTCCTTGAAATATAGTCACTCGGTAGATGTAGTAATAACATATTCTGTGTGTTTTAAACAACATCCAACACAACTGCCAAAGGAGTCTAAGGCCACCCACATGAGTTCCCAACATATGAGGGATTGGCCAATTGATTTTATTGGCTCCTTCCCTCTTAGTGATACTCCCTGGTTTGTGTGGACACTGCATCTGGCCTAACCCAAGCTTCCCCTTGATGCCATATAAACCAGGCTGCCAGTATTAGGAGAAGCTGAGTACCATGTGTGAATACTCTCATCAAATCGATAGTAATTTGGGTCACATTTCATGATATGCAGAACTGTGCAAAAGAACATGACACTGATTGGGGGTTCCATGTACTCTAAAACCTGTAGGTTTGTAGGGCTGGTATAAAGGAAGAATGAGATATTAAAGCAGCAGATTAAATTACTAACAGGTAAAACCACCTTGGCCAGGTAGACTAAAGTACTGTGTTCCAGGCCTTAATACATTTCAGTGATCAAGCAGTAGGGTCTATTGCCCCATATCCCAGACTGGGGACTCCTGCTGAGGCACCTAATATTGTAAAGGTATGGAAGTCAGCCAAGTATGGAAACAGCCATTACCCGGACTCTCACTGTGGATCAATGTGCTATGTGGCTGAGAATACCAAGCCCCATCACAAGTGGAAAGGAGTTATCTACTGGAATTTGCAATAGGACATCCCCCCAGGATGAATGAGTTACTCTGCATCCCTAGGTGAGGAGTAACTACTCAATCTCTACTGGGTAGATATTGTTCTGCTGCAAGCTGCACCTGTTAAAACACATTACATTTTGAATGGAACACATATCATTAAAAGAGGAGAGAAAGTAGGGGTTCTGATCTGGCTTATCCCACCTGCCTCTTCTCATGCCTGACAGTTCTCCCTTTCCCAGCCAACATGTATAGTATGTACAACCAGGTCAAGTTCCTAAAGCTGCCACCCTCTCTCTCAAGGCCAGGTGAGCATGTTCTATTTCCTACTGGTATGATCATTTGGCTGTCATCTCTGCTCCCTCTATTGGCCTGAAGGAGGTTACAGCCCCTACTAAATTCACTCAGCGAGCCCTGAATGATAGTCAACAAAGCCTGCCATTACTGGACACTGAGATGTCTCTAATAAGAAAAGCTGTCCTCCAAAATAAGATGGACTTGGACATTATTACTGCCCCACAAGGAGGCATCTGTGCTATTATCCAAGAAGAATATTGTGTGTCCATACTTGATGAATCTGTTAATGTAGCATCTTTATTAAATCACATGAGGATACAAGTGAACACCTTGGGTGATCTGAACACCAGCCTAGGGGCCTTAGTAAATCAATGGTTCAGAGTATGGGGCTTGTGGGGGAAAAAGTGATCACTGATTTGGGGAATTAGTGTCTTAACCTATATTTTCTATTGTATGTCCCTATAACATTGCTATGGCATCTACCTCCAATGCAGCCAGATAGCCACCAAATGAGCCACTTCTAGGCTTATGAAACCCCCTACTGACCTCTCAGGGCACACTATGAAAGAAGCAGGCATGTGAGATTATAAGAGCCAGTCACAAGAGATGGAACATTGAGTGAGGTCATTGAAAAGGTGTTAGTACCGGTTGACCTGTAAGCTGGACCCAGGCAATTGGAGGGTCCTCACCTCTGCCCTTGTTTGAAGGTTCATTCTGCTTACCTTCCCACTCCCAGAAACTGCCCCAAGGATACAGCCTTGAGACAGAAATGTGGTGTTGAGACTATCTAGATGGTATTCATGACTGAACACAGTTGAGGCATCTAAATAAACTTTTAAGATTTGGAGAGCAAATGCAGAAATCTACTCATCTTTCCACTGCATAAGACAAGCCTGGTATGTAAGTTTCCTTGCTTATTAAATATGTTATCTACCAATCTGGAGTGGGTCTTACCTTTTCTTTGGCCTCTCCTTGCCCTCTATGTATGAGGCCAGTTTACAAACCAAGAGTGGGAACTGCTAGAAAAAGAGCATGGCCTCAGATAGTGGCAGGCATTCTGTCCAATACACTGGGAAGTGTCCAATTAAGAAAGAGGAGATCTTGAAAAGAGAAACGTATTGGCAGCTACAACAGGCAATAAATAAGCATGCTACATTGAAGGGGCTGTATGTAGTAGGGGTAGAATAGACAGGAGTTAAAAAATCAAGGGTCAACTGAAAAAGGGGAAAATAAAAAAGTAAAGATGGAAATAAGCACCACAGGTAGGGAGGGTTAATTGATAGAACTCTCAGTTCTGGGTTCGATCTACTTCTTTCTCTTATCTATATATTACAAGCTTTTTAAAGTATTCACAGCAGAAGGTTCCAAAATGCCTTACTCTAAATGTGTTTAGCCACTCATCTATGGACTATAAACATGACAGTATGATTCCAGCAGCTGTTAGTTCCAGGGCTCTTCAGACCCCAGTTGTTATTTCCATTCACAGAAGGTAATTGATTCTAACAAAAGTTTTAGTCTACAATGCACTCCCAATTTTTAACTGTGTTTACTAGATAGTATGAATAGTTGTCAGGGGGATTTCCTGGCCAGAGACTGAGATGATCTCTTTTCACTATTTATATATTCACTAAATAGTGGGATTATATGTGATTTTTTTCAATGTTTTTCAAGTAAAAATTTTTAAAAACAAGAAATTTAAGTGGTAATCATTCTGGACATGGGTATAATTTCTGAATGTATATTTAAATACAAGACATTTTATACATAGGGATTACATCATTCTGAGTATTTTATGACTTAGTATGAAAGGCTTGTTCTTTATCACGGTGTAATCCCCACCTTACCCTGAATGAAAAGTTCAGAGATGGGCACTAGAAGTACAGTATTACCACTCAAAGACAGAAAGGGAGGGAAAAAATGATGCTCATTTGAACACAAACATGTTTTACAAAGATTTTGGTAATGAATTATAAGGAAATAATTAATATTGTAAAAAGAAAAGAAAATATTGTACTTGTATTTTTACCCTTAAAATATTTTAATCCTCTTGGGGCACCTGGGTGGCTCAGTTGAGCATCTGACTCTTGATTTCTCAGCTCAGATCATGATCCCAGGGTGGGGGGATCAAGCCCCACCTGAGTTCTGCGCTGAGTGTGGAGCCTGCTTAAGATTCTCTCTCTCTCTCCCTCTCTCTGACCCTGACCTCCACTTGCATGTACATTCTTTCTCTCTCTCTAAAATATAAATAAATAAATAAATAAATAAATAAATAAATAGTAAATAAATAAATAAAAATTTTTAGCCCTCTTATAATAAAAATATGGCTTCAAATTATAGTTCTTACTGGAGTTTGAGAAAATACATATTTGACTTCATGCTATTTTGGTGACTGAATTATAAATCAGGCAAATATACAGAGGCATATTGTAATTGCAGATGGATACCTACCTACAACCACAGTGCAATTAGACATTGTTTTACCTTAATAATTATTTCTAATTAGAATAATCTTCCCTTGTATTCCCATTTAGTCAAAACATACTATTTAATGTTGGATAGAACCAAAACTTAACACTGAGGAGGAAATTACATTCTATTGAATCAAAGGAAGGTTAAAACCAAAAATATTTTTCTTGTAGCTGAAACAAAATTTTAAAAATTATAACATAATTGCTGTGTTCTTAAGAAAAATGCATTCATTGTTCTTTCCAAATAGCAAGTTATTTATGGAATAGATTCTTGTTATTAACATTTATAATAATTGATAAAAGATTCTTTAGCTTATAAATACCATGCAAAGATTTGGGGAGGATTAAATGCAACATTTAATTGAGTAAGTTTTCATGAAGAGCTGTTGTTACATATTATTTAGATCTTATATATAATCTGATATATATAATATGCATGATTATTGAAAGCTGGATGTTTACAAAACCATACAAAAGAACATAGCAAAGTCGAGAGACAAAAGGATGAATCATCACTGCAGTCCAGCAGTTCCAGGACTTAGAAGAATGGTAATAAGCTTTTTCTTTCTGAACGATAAAGAGAGACAGAGACAGAAAAATTTGGCTCTGCCTTCTCCCACAAAGGACAAAAATAAAAACAAACAAAACAGGCCTCTGGTTAGGACATGATGTGAATTCTTGGCTAAAGACAACCAGATTGAAGAACAGGAAATCTTTCTATCTGCCTTCGAAAATAATTAACTCAAATACAATTCAGATAGCTTAGCAGGCATAACCAATTTCTAGGTAGTAGAAAGTTATGGGAAATAAGAACAAATGTGCCAGAATTTGAACTTCATACACACATTAAGGGAATCAAAATTCATAATTAATCAGAGGTATTTGCAGATTGATTTTTTTCAGTAAAAACATTAAAAAGTACAAGATATAAGGCCTGAAAGAACATACAATAGACACTGTAGTAGAAGAGTTGGTAGAGAGTTATTACTTTGGTTAATCGATTATTTTGTAAAAGTACTCTTGAGCTATCATAGTGGCTTGTCTATTGTGTGATGCAGAGAACATCCTGGAATCCCAGTGAAGCTAGAAACACAAGACTAGAAAACCCTAAATAATATCCAGTAACTGTCATGAGAGTAGACAAGAAAAAGAGTTTCCTAAGGACCCCACAGAAAATTTAGAGTTTTTTTCCCCCTCTAACACACTGTTCATGTGCTCTAGCGACCTTGAAGGTCATTAAGTAGGCTTCATTAGAATACATATCATCCAAATTTTATCCAGTGGCTCTAATACCTGGCTAGGCATCACATGGGAACTGAATAAACTGACTCACTCTTTATGGCTAAAACCCTATGAAAGTATCATAAGAAAAGTTACTTGAAAGCCCAGATGAAAAAATGTGTTTTTTACCCAGATTCTACATTTTATGGGCATCAGAAAAAATATTCTTGAGGTCACCAAAAGCAGTTAAGAGCTTATAGCTTTCATCAAAATCTCTCACCAGCAGATAACACCTGTGGGTACTCTCCATATGTCTCAGGGTGGCATTACATCATTGTGCTCAAACACAGGTATAAACATGGTCTCTGCCCTCTGGGCCACATGTAGACCACCTTTACAATCTCTTCTAATGAGAGACTTTAATTATACATAACTCTTACTAAAGAGTTACCTCCCCAGTCTGAGAGGAGTCTGTTGGAAGCTGATCAACCAAAAACCATAGGCAACTCCTAAAAAGGCTGAGTGCCCCTGACTCTCCTTGGCAATAGCTACACTGATTCTCTTGGCAACTTTCAGACCAGCATAACACACCATGCTGCCCACCTATGAGTCCTGTTATTGATCAGTGCCAAGAGATAAAGAATCCTGATGTTCTCTGTGTCATTATTATCATACCTACCACTCCTTCCTTTTCTCTGAAAAAACTATTTATTTTATCCTCCAAGTGTTCTACTAGGTTCTTCTTCAGGCTTATGTCATTATATGAGAACCCCCTTGTTCCCAAAATCTTCACCAAGTATCTGTTCACCACCATGTCATAACTGATACCAACTCCTCCATAGCCTCAGAAGAGAAAGTTCAGTAGCTCACTAAATTGAGAATTACGAGGTGAGATTAGCATTTCTCAGCATCCCTCTTCTTTTCCAGCACTATCTCTAGCCATTTACCCCTCCACCTTCTTATATAAAAAAAGAGACATCCTTAGAAGCTCTTGCCTTTCAGCTGTACCACACTGTCTCGCTTCACCCTTAGTGAAGACTGACAGAATATCTTCCTCTTTACACTTGTACCCTGAATAATACTGAATGACTCCAATGCCCATGGGAATAGCCAATCCCACTGTGTTTTTCTTTGCATCCTTGATTTCCTAACCTCTAAATAACTTAATGTCCAGTCCACTTCAACTACCTATCATAGTGCCATAGAAAAATTCAGTTAAAATCCAGGACTGCTTTACCTCTGAAATATTGAATCAAAATATCCTATTCCCTTACCATTATATGACTCCCACATAGTTTTATGTCCATACCTGTTCTTCAAACTCTTGATGTTCAAAACATTATTCCCTTTACTTCTAGACTCTACAAATTACTTTACTAATAATCTTTACAAGTAGCCTCTACCAATAACCTTTGCTAATCTACCAATAACTTGACTGCTCCCCTCATCTACCATCCTTTGAGTTGTGTAACCCATCCCTTTGTAATGCTCTTCCCAAATCCAACTTCCTTACCCCTTTACCTTCCGTTGTTTTAGGCCAAAAGATATCAAAAACTTGAATCAAAATATATACCTTTTCCAGGAAATCACACAAACATGTAAATTAATGCCACTAATTCATTGTTTCTAGCCTCAGCAACAATCTGTTTTCCTAATTAGTAGTCCCGCCTATTTACCATCTAGACTTTCTTCTGTCCTAAAAACAAATGTGACTCTGACCATTTTCCTCCTCAGTGTCAGTGTTTGGCCTTCCTTTCCACTCCACAGAAACTTTTTAAGTAATCTTATTCAGATGCATCCCTTCAATTAATTAAATACTGATAACTCCCACAGAGAAATTCTGAGATCTGATCTCCTAACAGAGCTCCTTGGGTTAACATACAGTTTTCTTCCAGATATTTCCACTTAGCAATCGTCAAACATGTCAAATGCAGTAACTCTAAAACTGAACATCTTTTATCCCCATTTGTATTATATTTTCTACAATTCTTATCATCTACCAAATTGTTCCAAATTGAAAATCAGTCATAATCTTTGGTTTTTCATTCTCATCCTTAAACTTCATCTAATCAATCACCATTGGTTCTATCTTCTGAATAGTATTGTATCAATTTCTATTTATGTTAATTACCCTGGTTCAGGCCACCATTACTTTTTCCCTAAATTATTGGCAGACTACTACACCAGACTACTACATTTTATCTGATGCTCCAATTTATATCTGGAGCCATAATCCAAACACCATTTTAAAGATGAAAATCTAATTCCATCACTCTCTTTCTTAAAATGCTTAACTGCTCCCCATTATCCTCTGGATAATGTCTAAGTAAATGTCCATAGTACTACTCATGGCACTCCTTACCATTTAAGGAGTTTAAATGGTACTCCTTAAATGGCACTCCTTACCATTTAAGCATCATTTATCTGTCTCTTGACCCTATTTTTATTCTGTGCTTCAGGAGGGACCACCAACTCTCTTTCCTCAAATTATAGAAACACTTTATCCCACCCCTTGTTTTCCAGCAATATTCCCGAAATAGAATATCTGATTTATCACCTGATTACCTCTTTCTTAACCTTATATTTGTTGCTATTTCCACTACAATGTATCCCTGAGCATCCCTATGGAGACCTAAACCCAGATTAGTGCATGAAAGCACTAGTCCTATGTACTTCAGGGACACACCCTATAATAGATTCACTATAGTATGTATTCCCCAAATTATTACTTGCTTATTTGTCTGAATCACATGATATGACTGAATGTTTTTAAAAGGCAGAGACAATATCTGTCATATTGATCTCCATATGCCAATAAATAGTATATATGATATTATTTGTTGGAAATATAAATAAATGACTGAATGGATATATGACATGTCTTGAGACAGTTACCAAGTGTTTGGCAAGGCCTTATGCAGCAGATGACTTTTCTTTGGAGAGCTTGGGTGAGGCCATTCAGTGGGATGCTGCCCCTAGTTGATAGAAGGTTGATTTTGGTTTAGTTATCCATTTCTAGTCTAACCACCTGTGTCCAACATAATGGGATCATGTGTTATAAGCAGGCAAATTATACACAAAGACTCACAAGACAGATGTGATAAGCCTAGATATTTGCTTACATTCAAGCTTCTTAAAATATGGTGATGCAAATGATAGGTACCTTGTTTAGTCTGTCAAATGCATTGTTAATCAGGCCTCCACTTAGAGGTTCATTCTTCTAAAGAGCTCTTCATGATTCCTATTTCCAAAACTTAAAGAAGCTAACTCTCATAGACATGTTCTGTGTTTTTGTCATGAGCTGTTTACAAGAACAGGCTTCATCTTGCGTACTCAGTGCCTACTGCAGTTAATGGAGAAAAGTAAATGCTTAATGTATTTGTGTTGCACGTTGTATGAACTAAATGATAATATGAATAAAGAAACAAATTCCTAAATCAAATCATATGAAAATTATAAAAGGTCACAATAAATTTTTATTTTATTTTATTCTTTTCCAAATAAATGTCCACCCAAGAGGATGGGTGGGTGACTATTTTACTGATCCACTAACAAACTCAGCTTTCCAAAAAGCAAATGAGTCTCTCAGTTATGTATATCAATATAAGTCATTGCTTGAACGCAATCAGCTATTTGATTTTCAGCACAGTGCTCTGCACAGAGTAAGTGCTTATTGAGTTAAATTAATGGAATAGTTGAACTACATTGAATTTGATTTAGATAGATTATCTCCACATGAGATTACTGAGAAAGAAGACTAAATCATGAAATTCTGATGTTTTCTTATCCCATGAACTGAACCATACCATACATAATTAACAAAAATTAATAACATAGCTTGTGCTGGAATCCACACTGTATAAGCTTTTTATTTTTAACATATCTATAAATTGGGGAATATGCCTCCCCTGTAAAAATTGTTCTTAATGAATTATTCAAAGTAGATTGAGCCTCTGTTACTTCTTAAAATTGTAAACAAAAATGAGAATCAATAGTAGTTCTTCAAAATCAACTTAAAATAATAATCGTTTTTTGGAATATCTGATTATTTCTTAGCAAACTGATAAGAGTTCTCCTCTATAACGGTGCCACTAATGTACTAAAAAAGAATATGGCTCCCCAAATTAAAATATATTTAGTGACAGATGGTCAGATCTTTTTTTTTTACGTGTAGGGGACACATACTGTATAATAACTGAACTGTATGTAAAATTTCTTTTGCTCTTCACCCAGTGGCAGAAAGGTCCATAAGGAACAGATGTCTGTTTCTCCTGATTAAAGTGAGAGATATTTCTGAACAATTTTTGAAGTGCATTTTTATGCAAAAATGTTCTAAGAATATGATAATTGATATGCCTAAAGTATTCTTCAATGTCAATACTTGTACAGAGATAGAGATGCCCTCTAGATACCCTTAAGTCTGATCCATTTCTATAATATAAATACCATGAAATAAAGATGCTAAATGGTATGATGTTCATTTTTCCCAAGTTTCCTTATAATTACTACTCAGTGTTTATACCTGAAGAGCTTTTAGAAATATAATGAAGAAAGAGGCACCTGGGTGGCTCAGTCGGTTAAGCAACTAACTTCACCTCAGGTCATGATCTCATGGTTCATGAGTTCAAGCACCTGCATGGGCTCCATGCTGACAGCTCAGAGCCTAGAGTCTGCCTTGGATTCTGTGTCTCCCTCTGTCTCTCTGCTCCTCCCCTGTTTGCATTCTGTCTCTCTCTCTCTCAAAAATACATATTAAAAACAACTTTAAAAAAAGAAATACTAATGAACATATTAGTAAAAAGCTAGTACTGCTATTTAAAATATTGCTACTTCTTGATAAATAGTATATTAGTTCATACCCATGCCTATTTGCTTGATTGTCACCTCCCCTTCATCAGAAATAATCCCTTTTTTTCTCTTTTTGAATATCTTCTTTCACTAAAGATTCCAGTTTCACTAAGAAACAGTTCAGGAATTATATTTTCCAAGAGAATTTGAAGTGGTTTTTACTGCTCTAAAACTAAGTCCAGAAGTGCTTGCTCCTCCTGAGACACGGTCCATAGACATGTCCCCAAATACTCCAGGGAGACAGCAGATCTGTTCACCTGGTTCATTTCTGTTCACACTTTCCATGCTGTGAGGTTCTCTATGCTCCCCAGGGTAATGACAATTGCCATGTAATTCAGAGGAAGGTTTGACGTTCCTTTCAGTTTTACTTCTTGGTGGCTTAACCCTGTTATTATTACATTTTAGATGGAAGTTTGCAAATAGGTGGCTCTGTATTCCATACTTGTACCATTTCACTCTGTGCTTTCGAAAGTGGACCCCTGCCCGATTTCCCATTGATCCAACAGAAGTAAATTGGTTTTCTATGGTCCTGTTTGGATGTGATTTGTTTGTTAACTTCCTCTCCAGGGTGGTTGCTTCTGTCCTGGTTTTACATCAGCACATTACGTGGCACTAAATCTAACCACGGTGAAATTTCTTGTGTGAAATTGAATTATTTTTAAGACATTGATAAAAAAAACTATTCAACTTGTGTTTAAGTCTCTGCTTCACTTGAATAGTTTAGTATATCTGTGTATTTTTTTTCTTGGGCATAAATTACACATTTCAATTTTGTTATATTCTGATTTCTCACTACATGTATAGACAGAGCCCATCGGAATAGTATCTTAATAAATGCCTGACATTTAGAAAGTGCTCTGTAAATATTTTTGTGACTTACATAGCATATTTTTTTTTAATTGAAGATCTCATTTAATATGATACTTCAAAAAATTAGCTCAAGGGCATATTTTATAATTTATCCCTAGAAGACTCTATGTTCCTGTTCCCTGTTAAAAAAAAAAAAAAGGATAATCTTATACAAACAAGCCTTCCTACTTGGAGTCCCATTTTGCTTTTGGTGTTCTTCAGGTATGCATAGCAACAGAACAACACTGTTCTCACAACCCATGCTCTCAATCCAGACATCCTTAGCATTATTCTTCAGACAGACAGTATAATGTCAAGGTAAAATCAAAGCTTTGGTTTAGTTCTCACAAGTACAAGTAATAACAACTACATTAGAACTTACTCATCTATCTTGCAAATGTCAAGTTTCTTTGACATCAACTTAACTACCATTCCAACTTCAGAAACTTCAAAAATGTCAACAAGAAAACACTGTTTTATGAATGCTTAGGTGTCTAAGTCTCCTACTGATATTAATGAGCTTAAACTATTTTTGGCTTTGGAGGGCTTTGGCGGGCGGGGCTTGGGGTTGGTAAACAATTTTCTTACAAACTTCCCAACACAATGCATTCTTTTTAGGATCATCAGGAGTGGGTAATAAGCCCATTCATTTTTAGTACTAAAAGGAATTAAACACTTTATAGTTGCTGTTTCATTATGTTGGCCATTTGTATAGTCATTGACATCAATGACTACTGGTTAAATCATACAGAGATTACCTCTGTTCTTCATTGCATAAAAATATAGGTAGAGAAAATGGATCTGTCTATACATGCAGTCAAATTTCAGAATTTGATAAAAATTAAAATGTGTAATTATGCCCAAAATCAAATACACCAGATACAATAAAATATCAAGGTAAGTGAGGCAGAGGTGGTATTTTTGTTTGTTTGTTTGTTTTTAACTTTTCACCTTGTATGTCTATCAGTGCCTTAAAAATGAGTCAGGTTCACACAAGATAATGTGATTCCAATAAAACTCCAGGGAAGTCATTATTATTATTATTATTATACAGAGATACACTTGATTTTAAAGTCCACATATGGAAATATATACTGACTGGAAAAGTAGAAAACCTTGACAAAAGAAAAACAATGAGGAGCTACACAGAGAATTATTTTCAAATGATTGTTAGCATGTGAATAGTTGTTCAACTAGAGGGACAAATAAAGAAACACAAACTAAACTGGCTCTGAGATAGAATGTTTCCTCTCATATTGGCAAACTTTCAAAAGCTTAACGATATACTTTGTTAGTGAAGATGCAGGAAAATCAGCACTCTGAAACACAGGATTACACATCAGTGCAATTTAACGGAAGAGAATTTGGCAGCAGCTGACAAAGTTAGATAGCCATTTACCTTTAGTCCAGCAATCCCACATTAAAATTTTCACTGAAGATATGTTCTACTAACATAAAACAATGTATTCACAAGAGCATTCATTGTGGAATTATTTGTAAAAGTGAAATATTGGGAATAGTCTAAATGCTCACATATGAGATCTCTGGTTTTGGCCAAATGAAAAAACTAGGGCTGAAATAGCATCCTACCTAAAAGAAAACATTTTAATTAAATTAAAAATAATCAGACAAAATATATAAACCACAGTTTTCAATATACTAACTATTGCACAACAAAGGACAGTGATTCCTAAGAGATGGTATATTAGTCAGGGTCCTCCAGAGAAACAGAACTAATAGGAGATGTATGTGTGTGTATACATCTATCTGTATCTAAATTTATAACTATATCTATTTATTGAGAGAGAAAGAGAGAGAGAGAATTTATTACAAGGTATTGGTTCACATGATTATGGAAGCTAAGAACTCCCACCATCTGCTGGCTGCAAGCTGGAGATCCAGGAAAGCTGGTGGTGTAGGTCACAGTCCTAAGAGGCCTAGAGCCAATGGTGAAGATTCTCATTGAAATCTGAAGGCTGGATAACCAGGAGCATGAAGTAAGGGCAACAGGTTGATGTCTCAGCTGAGTCAGTCTGGCACAGACCAAATTCAACCTCTCTCCACCTTGTTGCTCTATCCAGGCCCTCAGCTGATTGGATGATGCCCACCCACATGTAGGAAGACATACTGCTTTGCTGAATCCACCTAATTCTAAATGCTAATTTCATGAAGAAACACCCTCACAGACATACCAGAAAGAAATGTTTAACCAGATATCTGGGCACCTTATGGGTCAGTCAAGTTAATACATTAAATTCACCATCATCGATGGAAACCACATGAAGTGAACACTACAACTGCTCTGGCTGGCTGCGGGGAGTTTCCAGGTCCTGGCACAGGGAGGAGGTACTGAGGTGGAGCCCAGCAGACTCTCTCTGCTGAGGAGATATGGCTGAGCATGGGGGAAACCAAGGTGACCAGAGTTCACAGAACAGTACAGAGAAGTGACAGCTACACAGGAACAGAATCACAGAAGTCTAAAGTGTCCTCTGAAGTATTTATCAAAGTACTAGTCACTATATATATGTGAAAGGAATCAACCTGAGGTGAGAGAAAGAAGCATCTCACATAATTAGAGGGAATAGTGTCCAGCACTCACACAGGCTGGGAATAAGGTATGTCCTCACCAGGAAGACTCATAATTCCTGGGATGCTGGATACAGTATGCAAGAAGGTCTTACCTTCAGAGATGGAAAAAACGAGCCCTAGACTGAGCACTGCTCCAGATCCTCCCAATGAATCATAAAAGTATAATCCAAAAGTATCAAACTGTTTCCAAATAACATGACTACATCCCAGACCAAATGTCAGAAAAGAACCCTGAATGTTGGCTCCAGATGCTTGAGAGGTTCAGAATTAGGAGAAAGCAGCCCAGCCAGCAGATATCACGAACACACTCATACTTCTAAAGTACATAAAAAGGTAAGTGCTTGCCATAGAGTTTGGTCCACACATTCTGCCCATTTTCTCCATAGCCAGTCTTCTGAATCTTGCACTAGGCTCACTTTCATGTCAGCTTGGATGAACTTACCTTGCTCAACCTTATTGTTGTGCCCGGGTCAGGATTGTCACATGAACTCTCCTGCCTTATTCCAGCAATTGCGGACCAATTTATGGACCAACTTCTTATCTAACATTGAATCTAATATTGAGAACAGAAACTGAATAAAATCCAATACAGTATTTGTATCTAGTGAGGGTTCAATAAAAGTTAACGGGTTTGAATTTAATGTATGTTAGCTAAGTTTTTGTTTTTGTTTTTTTGTTTCTGTATCACCAAATAGCTTCCAAGTGTGTCCATTTTTTGTGGCTAGAAATCTGCTGGTCCTACTTGTAAGAACACAGATCTTTTCTAAAGCACTGGGATGGCGCTATATTTCTTTCAGCTGGGCTACAGCTGACTGCATGAGATGTATACACAATCATAGAGGTGGCAGTAACTTTAAACAAACACAAGTGGAAAACCAAAATGAAATGGGAACCACAAAGTAAGAGGTCTTTGCAGACAAACAATTCACTCACAGCAGGATTCATATTGGTTATATGACATTGGTCTATATCAAGCAGGGTTCCTGAAAATACTTTACACTCCAGCTATCTATCACACATGCCAATAGCCCAAGACAAGAGAAGGTACGGGAGAAGAGGAAAAATAAGGCTGTTCCTAAAACATTCTTAAAAAGTCTATGGTTCTTATGGCAAGAATTATCTTCATAACAAAGGTTTCTAAACATTAATCATGCTTTGCTTTGCCTTCTTATCAGAAAATGGGGCAGGTAGATATTTCTTATTGTTTTCTCAGAACTCAGATGGAAGGAAAGATATACGAAAACATGAATACCAGACTGCTTCTCTTCACCATTTACTAGTGCTGCTATTTTGTGCCTATATCAAAGATGTCTATGTGATTTTTATGATTTTAGTGCTGACATCAGAAAGATGAATGCCTCTGAGAAGCCTAGGCATACAGGGAAGTCTGCACTGAAAACTTATTTATTTTCAATTAAGAAAGTATAAGAGATCAGTTTTGATATGTTTGTTTGTATATTCTTAAAACACTGGGTGAAACTACACCTAAGGTAGAAATTACCACAGGCAATTGTGATCCCACATGCATTTTTCTTTAAACTCAGCAGGACTCACTTCTAAAATGCATAGCTTTTGAAAGGAATCAATTATACCACAGGTCAAAACAAGTCTCTCAAATACAAAGATGATAGAATTTCTCACTCAGACATAAGAAATTAATCATGCAACATGAATGCTAAATACATAGAGTGTCCTAAATATTTGAGCTGCCTCCTCCCAACAGATGAAACAGTGACATGGCTATTACAGTTATTACTTGTATAGGACTCATCATATCTACTTAATCAATATGTGATGATTGACTATGGATCATTGCTATCTCGACCATTCTTTGCTACTGCTCCAAGACAAATCCGTGGAATAGGTTGGAATATATTTTATGTATCTGGGCAGAAAATATCTCTTATTAATAGTTCTTAAAGTTGGGTTAAAGTCATCGAGCTTCAACCAGACCCTGGCATCAACACCATGGAGACAAGAGTGATTGCTCTATTTAGGCAATGGTTTAATCTTAATGTGCATTGGAATTACTTGGAGGTGATTGCTGGGCCAAATTCAGCCCTTCCTCAGGGTTTTTGATTAGGTAAGTGTTATGGATTGAGTGTGTCCCTCTCAAATTCATATTAAGGAGTTGAAAACCTAACCCATATTTTGATGGTATTTTGAAGATGGTCTTTGGGAAGTAATTGGGGTTCAATGAGGCCCTAAAGCTGCAGCCTAGTCTGGGTATGGATTATGTGGGGAAAGTGCACTTACGACAAGAAATACCAGGTAGTCCCCCTCCACACAGCACAAAAAAGGAGAGGTCATGTGAGTACTTGGAATAATGACAGCCACCTGCATGCCAAGAGAAAAGGCCTCAGGATAATGCCTGCTTTGCTGGCAGCTTGATCTTGGACTTTCTAGCCTCCCGAAATGCAACAGACAAATTTCTGTTGCTTAAGCCACCCAGTCTGTGGTACTGTATGATAGCAACCAAATAGACTAATAGAGTAGGTCTGGAAATTTGCATTTCTTATGTCTTTCCAAATAATGCTGCTGCTGCTGGTCTGGCAATCACTTTTGGCAACCACTGCCTCAAACATTAGTGTAAACACAAGTCACCTGGGGATCATGGTGAAGTCCAAATTTTGATCCAGTAGTTTAAGAATGTGAAGGACCCAAGATTTTACAGGTTTTAACAAGTACCCAGGTAATGCTAATGGACTATATTTTGAGTTGTTAAGTTAGAGAGGCTCTGAAACTCAGATGGTACCTCTGAGCTCTAGGACAATGCCTGAAATAGTCGTATCAACCTGTCCCCCAATTTCTCCCAAAGCCCCCACCCACTTCACGACCTAGCAGCAGTTCACCTCCTAAAAAGCCTTCCATGAGCAACAAAGTCAGAAATAAATTATCGTTTAAACTGTAACTATTAAATTGTAACCATTAAATATTTGCCTCTCAGTTATTGTTGTTTTATTGTCCTTGCTACTTTTTTTCTTAAACACTTGCTAGGGACTGTGCAAAACACTTTGCAAATATTTTGTTTAATCCTCAGAAGAACACTAGGATGAAATATTGTTAGCCCCAATTTAAAGTGAGAAGAAAAAAAGAGGCTTGGAGAGTTTAAATACTTGTCCTGAGGACACCAACTTAGAGTATGAATGCCTGGTAATGGCTGGGAGGGGGGTGGATGTGTGCAGTTGGGTCCTGGAAATGCCAGCTGACCTAGACTATCCTTTAATTACAAAGCTGAGCATCCTTCATGTGAAAAGTACAAGCAGTTTGATATTAAAAACATGACCCCATATGCTATATGCTATGGTACCAAATTAGAGGCAAAAAGAGTTGTCACAGTGTTTACAATGTAGTAGAGGAGATAGATATTGATTATATAATTGCATTAATTAATTTATAATTCCAAAATGAGGTAAGTGCTCTGAAAGAGATACCACTGTTTGAGACAGTATAAGAATAAACCTGGGGTGGGGAGTAGGGAAAGGGCCTCTGGGTCAAGGAAAGCGTCCAGGGGCCTGAGATGCCTCAGCTAAGAGTCTAAGGATGATATGTTTGGAGACTGAGGGGGTGGTTCCTTCCATACAGATGAAATCACAAATATCTTATTATAAGAGAAAAAAAAATCTGGCATTTTTCCAGAAACAGAAACAAGACAACTGTGGCTGTACTGCAAATAACTGGGGAGAGGGGTAAAAGTTATGCTTAACTGTGGCATTATTGTTATAATTATTATTTGATTACACATAAATTACCTTGTTCTTAACAACTCAGAGTTTTACCTTTTTGTCTTCATGTCAGGGTTGTCAGATAAAATACAGGACATGCAGCTTAATTTTAATTTCAGAAAAACAACTTTTTTTTTAGTGTATCATATATTATTGGGACATACACTTAAAAATTTGTTGCCTATCTGAAAAAAAAAATAACTGGTTGCCCTATAATTTTTTATGCTAGATCTGGCAACCAACCCTACCCTATATAGAAAACTTCTTTGAATTTTCTCTTAGTTGTTTCTCAGCAATAGCTTGGGATACTCGCTGGCTCAACACATCTTAGAAATACCTCTATCACACCCACCTAGGCATGGAACACACACATACCCATTATGGGGTATGGAGCACATACTGCATATATTGCATATTCTTCTAAGTGCTGGGAATATCATTTAAGTGAATAAGGCAACTTTCTTTTCTTGTACATATACTTAATGGCACACACGGAACACATATAAATCCTGCACGGATCAACAGCCAGGGGAAGTGCTGTACATCCATCAATTCACTTAATCCCAATAGAGTAACATCATTACTGACATATATTACTTCAAGATAATAAGAATTAGGTCTTATTAACTTCATTGTTATTGCGGTTCAAAAGAGGAAGAAATTGTGGCTTAGGGAAAGCAAATAAGTTGCCTGTTGTAACATAGCAATTAAGTGGCTGAGTCAAGAGTCAATGCATCTGTGTGACTTGAGAGCCAGCATATGTTTATATGCCCTACTGGCCTCCCCCTAAGAATTCAAACCCTGCACATTTTCTCATTTGTGGTTTAAATATTAGCTTTATTTTTTATTATGTTGTTTTGTTTACTAGTTTTTGGTTTGCTTTGTGACTTTTAAGTTAAAAAAGAAAACAGAACTTCCTTAAAATGCAATTTCATAATTACTATTAATTGCTCATTTGTTATTTGTTCAGGGTATCTTATAAAGGACTCTGCTTCAATATTAGTTTTACATTGAACCCCACATCACACCCAAAAGAAGACAGACTTATGGTCTTTAGATCATGAGATTTCTCTAGGGTCACATGGAAGTGTCAGAACTCCCCCTCCCCATAAAGAGTGACTGTCATGCTTTTAGGAAAAAAAATTCTTAAAAATGAATATATCTTCAAGGTAATGCTTATAAAATGATTTTTGAAGAATTTATGCTCTTAAAATTCTACCATAAATCCCCAAACCACAACATTTTATTATGGAAGTAGCAAGAGTAGAGTTCCCCTATTCTTTATAATTTTATCATTAATTTGTTGCAGTACTTTCCATTCTTGAATTGTGGCTGTTTAACAAAAAAGCTGCGAAACTTTTGGGGTTATTTATTGTTGGGTGACAGCACGTACCATAGCTAGATAAACTGTGGTTTCACCAGTGCTTTGGATTTCAATGTAGCATTAGAGCTCCCGGACTCCAACATTTAACTTGATTTATGGTTTGTGATGTAAAAATACTAGGGCTCAGATGGCTTTAAGTGACTTTGAAAATTAAGTAAAGAAGAAAATGTAAAGACTAATCTAAACTTGCTGTGAAATATTAATTATGCATTTCAAGTAAAGGAAGTAAGCAAGCAATAATTTAATCTGTGACATAAAATAAATCCCAAACTGTACTCTTTGCTGAAGACATTTACTAAATAAACGCTTGATTTTTAAGTCACAAAGGAACTGAAGTTGAAACCATTAGTTACTGTATTCTGAGCTGTTTGTTAAACATTTTCTCCCAGATATCTGTTTAAGAAAAAAATCGGTTTGAAAGGTGAGTTAGGGTGGAAAAACAGCTCTAACCTAAAGGAAGAGAAGCATCTTTTAAAAGTGTGCCAGGTGAAGCTTCTTAATGATCCATGAGCTTGTAAGATGACAGCTGTGGCTGCTGAGTCAGGGTAGAAGAAAATCTAAATGTAAGAGCAATTGTAGCCTTTATTAATGACCTGCTAGGAACTTGGGCAAACTGCCAGGGCCAGGGATGCAGCAAAACTTCTCTGATAACTGAGCATTCCAAACCTCCTAGATATAAATTTCTCCAAACTCCCTAAACCAGAAATAATATCCTCAGCATTTTGAATTAGGCAAGACACACAGGCATGTTATCCATATTATATTAATCTTCGAAATGTATTGCCCAAGGGGGAGACATGAAAGGGAACAGATTATCTCTACTGGGGGAATTAACATTTGAAAAGAAAAAAGGTTTTAAAAAAATGCATCAGAGACAAACACAGACACATCTTGAATCTGCAAGATTTGCAGGAGTTTGCTTTTCCTAGCTGGGTGCACAAAAACACGGTCATAACACAAATATTTTGCCATACCTGTTAAAAGAGCTTCTTTACTTTTTCTTAAGATCTCAACGTTATGGTAGATGCATCCCTCAGAATTTGGATGGCAGGAATATCACTTTTCTTCTGTCAAAGATGAAGAAAGTTGAATTACCCCAACTTGTTCATTGGACATAAGAGGAGGCTTTAGTTTATCAATTGTTAAGATAAAATAACAGTAACTTTGAATTTATTAATAGGTCAAGTTCTTGGGCTAAGTCAATTTTGGTGAAGTTGAATATTTCCAGGAAGCATTTGGAAATTTCTACTCAAAGATGGGTATTTATGAAACCAGCATCAAATGTAAACTACTTGTATACAAAGGAATGAGACAGAGAAAAACGTAGGAGTAAGAAAAAAACATTTCCTAAAGTGGTTCTAATAGTGTAGCTCCCACATTAGCAGCACAAACATTACCTGGCAAAGTGTTTTAGAAATGCAAATAACCAGGACTAACCCACCCCCAACCTATTGAACCTAGTGAATCAGAACTGGGAGGAGGAGCCAGGCTTCCACAGTTTAACTACCCCAACAGGTGATACCAATGCAGCTCAGTTCAGGAACACTTACTTGCAAAATTTCTAACTTGATCTAAGGTGAAAATATCCAGTTTTTACTTATGCAAACAAATGAGCAAAAATTCACCTCAAATGGTGTCATCTTTCTTTAGCCCACAACAAAGTTCTTTAAGGGTGAGATAAAAGTAATTACAAAAAAGAAACTGGTGTCATGGTTCAGAAGAACTTTGGGAAAAGACTATAGAATAAGGCCGCATGAAAAAGCAACATTTAAAAGTACATTTTGGGGGGCACCTGGGTGGCTCACATCATGATCTCAGGGTTTGGTGAGTTTGAGCCCCACACTGGCTCGGCACTGGCAGTGCAGAGCCTGCGTGGGATTCTCTCTCCCTCTCTCTCTGACCCTTCCCCACTTGTGCTGTCTCTGTCTCTCTCAAATAAATAAACTTTAAAAAATAATAAAAGTACATTTCTTCTGATTCTATATATTGTTAGAGAAAATGTCTGTAAAACAGGATGAACAGTATGACAGTCTTTGTTATACCCACATGCATACACACATACATATATCCTCATCCTAATTAGTATTTAGATTGATTGGAAATATCTAGAAGAATGTTAATCTATTTACAGTGATTATCTTTGGTTGGCAAGACTATAATTAACTTTGATGGTTTTTATGTTTACTATGTTTGCTACATTAAATATATACAACTTCTATCACCTTTGGAAAAAATATTGCTATTTTTAGTTTAGTGAATATCCTCTAATATATATGTGTATACATATCCAGGTGTTTAGAACCTCTATTGAGAAGTTGGCATGGAAACCTATTATTAAACTCTAAAATGATTGTGGGTGGTTCTCAAACATGTGTGCAGAATAGATTCACCTGATCACAGCCCTAGAGATTATGATTTAATTTTTTAGGCCATAACCTGTGTTTTAGAAGTGTTAAAAGATTCCCCAGGTGATTCTAATCTGAAGCCCTGTTTGGGAACCAACAGTCTACATGGCTTTAAATACATTTATTTCCAGTGTTACCATCAAAAAGCAGAATTAGGGTCATTAGATAAGGATCCTTGAGATGCCTATTAATAAGGAAAATAATTTTGATTTTACCTTCTTTTGATAGTCCCAGACAAATTTTCAGAATCCTGTGCTCATTTGTAATAGTCAGGGCTGACACAATCTAGGCAGAATATTATGTATTCATCAGAAAAAAGGCATTCTTTGGTGTCCTGGTAGATGCAAGGCATCAGGGTCAGGTGTCAGATGTGCTCTCACAGGATTTATTCCTTATGTCTAAATCTGGACTCACTATGTCTTGCTGTACATATCAAAATTTACTTCATCATGGCCAACTTGAACTCTGTATGTAACCGTGCCTGTGAACATAGATTCTGCTACTCTACATACCTCCAAATTCTAGATTTTGCTTCCTAATGCCCGAGTGTTTGAGACTAATACCAGAAGTGTGTAGAGTGGGAAGGAACAGACACTAGGAAAGTACCTTCCATGTGGAGATTTCTAATCATCTCAGAATGTGGGTTTTTGTTGTTGTTTTTGTTTTTGTTTTTGTTTTTTGTTTTTTAATTTCCTCATCACTGGCTAGAGATTCACAGAATAAAATAAATAGGTAAAATCTATAATTACTAAATATATGATGCATCATCTTTGTTTTAGATGATATTTTCATGCACATGACCCAATTCATATTGTACATATTTTAAAGCCTAACATAAATCTAATTTTAAGACAAGAATGTACTTTAAAAAGCAACACTAACTTCTACTATTGCCATTATTAAAATGCACTAAAAGAAATCTTGAGTCCTGCCATTTATTTTAACATTTCTTCTTTAATCCATTCTGAGTGAGAGTTCATTCTGATATTGCAAGCTACAAATCAGAAGATTGTCAAAGTAAGATAGATAGAGACAGTTAGAAGGCCAGTGACATAATGTTTATGGGATATTAATATAGATTTCACTTGGAACAAAAGAATGACTGCATAGAAGAAAACCCTAATACCCACTGACAGATACCCAACATCACTCATTTTTTTGTAGGAATAATGGCATCTTCCTCATTATTTCTTGTTCCCCTTATTTAAATTTTTTTTAATGTTTATTTTTGAGAGAGAGACAGAGTGTGAGAGGAGGAGGGGCAGAGAGAGGAAGACACAGAATCTGAAGCAAGCTCCAGGCTTTGAGCTGTCAGAACAGAGCCCAACTTGGGGCTGGGAGATCATGGCCATTAGCCGAAGTCAGAGGCTTAATCAACTGAGCCACCCAGACACCCCTTGTTCTCCTTGTTTAAAATAAATATTTTGTTTTCGCTATGGGGCAAGTGAAAAAAGCATTCAATAAAATTGACTTCTTTTTCAGGTATAGAGTGAAATAATTACAAAGAGTATATAAATTGGTTAAGGTAATACTAGCTTCTAGAGCAGAAAAACTCTGAAATTTTAGTGGCTTAACACAACTATCCTATCCTCCTTCCTCCCTCACTGACCTAACAGTAGCATTAGAGTGCTCTTGGTTGAACAGCTTTTCAGAGTAGCTTTCTTCTCGGGAGTGATTTAGGGGAGAAGTCTTTCCATTTTATGGCAACACTTGGCCCTCAAGTTTACCACAAAGCCCTCTCCACTCCAGTCAGCAAGAAAAGACCATAAAAGAACTCATGTGGGAGATTTATGTAGGCCAAGCCTCAAAGTGAGCCACACAGGGGAGGGGCTTAAAGTCTGCCTCAAGACACTAAGCCCACAAAGGAGGCTGGGAAAGCCAATCTAGCTAAATTCCCAAACAGAAGAAATGAAATCCATGGTCACCTAGCACTCTCTTGGAAGATATTCAATCACCTGGGTTTGTTTAAAAAGACTGAGCAATGTCATCCTAATAGAATCCCCACAACCTGAGCATTTGGGTTAAAATTCATGCAAACATTATTTTAATTTTAATTTTTATGTTTTTAAATGTTTGTTTCTTTTGAGAGAGAGAGAGCACATGAGCAAGAAAGGGGCAGAGAGAGGAGAGAGAATCCCAAGAGGGCTCTGCACTGTCAGCACAGAGCCGTAGGCAGGGCTCGATATCACAAACTGTGAGATCATGACCTGAACTGAAATCAAGAGTCGATGCTTAACCAACTGAGCCACCCATGGACTCGTATTATAATTTTTAATTAGTATTTTTTTCTGTTTATACAATACAATAGTATATAACACACAAAGATAAATGCTATTTGAAATTATTATTGGGAACCTTCAGTGTTATTAATATTTAATGTGATACTGTTCTTTTAATTACCAAACAACATAAAAATAAATTTTGTACCACTGAAAAAATTCTGATAAAACCATCTCTCCTGAAAATATCAAAACATTATATGGGGCGCCTGGGTGGCGCAGTCGGTCAAGCGTCCGACTTCAGCTCAGGTCACGATCTCGCGGTCCGTGAGTTCGAGCCCCGCGGCAGGCTCTGGGCTGATGGCTCGGAGCCTGGAGCCTGTTTCCGATTCTGTCTCCCTCTCTCTCTGCCCCTTCCCCATTCATGCTCTGTCTCTCTCAAACGTTAAAAAAAAATTAAAAAAAAAACATTATAATGAATAATTTACCAGAATGCATATTTTCTCTTATTCTCAAATAAACACTGGATTAATATTTTAGCAAAAAAATAAATAAAAAAAAAAACAAAAAAACACAGTCTTGCAAAAGAAATTAAATTATTGCCCTTTTTAGTATTAGTTTTTTGTATGACTATTTTATTTTGCTTCTCAACAGCTTTGTTGAGATATAATTGATATACCAAAAAACAGCACATATTTAATAATGGATTTGGGTATATACATACAACCATGTAACCATCACCAAAAAGCACCTCCTTTCATATTGATTTGAAATCACTATTAATGAAAGAATTATACTTGATAATATGTATATTCTTCCTATGTGTAAGAGATGCTACTGATCAAAGTTTGGAGACCATTACAGATGCTGATGATTATTTAAGGCTGTGTCACACTTATGTATGTATACACACACACACACACACAAACACACACACAGGTGTACATGTATTAGGTGTACATGTACATATTCTTAAAAATCTGGATTCAAAATTTTAAAAATTGATTAAAGAAAAATTATACTTTTATTGGGATACTCTGCATCATTCACTGCTTAAGTACTGGCTTCTAAATCCCTGCAAGCTGATGTCAAAGAATATCTCAATTTCAACCATTAGATTCTGGTCAATTACATAACAAATGAGTCAAAATAAAGTAACTTTCACTGCTTTGTGAACATTTTAATGTTGATTACAAAATCCTTTTATTGCACATTGAGGTTTGTTCGTTGACAGAGAGAAATATGTACCCACAGATTTATGAGCTGAGAGATGCTATTGCCCTATTTTTGGAACACCAGGGGAAAAAAAAACCAACTGCTTCAGACTTTTGAAAAGATAAATTTCAGGGGAGCTTGGCATATTTGGCAGATACAGTTAAAACTTTGAATACAATGAATCCAAAACTTCAAGGACCAAGAGCAACATCATTTTTATTATATTGTACTTCAAGAATTTAGAGCTAAAATACAGTTATGAGTGGAGTGAACTAGCACTAAAAATATCTCTTCAATTTTTGACTTAGTGATGCACTCAAAGAAAAGGTTCATAGAAATGATTTCAGGAAAATATCTAAAATTGCATCTAGTTTGTTCCCCAGGATGAATACTGTGATAGATTCCTGATGTGATACTTAAAAGTTCCAGTCAGAGACCTATGAGGAGAAAGTTTCTTCCTGGAATCTCACACTCACCTTGAGATAGTTAAGAAAAATATTTGAAACCCAAGGTTGATAAGGTTACTGAATAACTGAGGAAATCTCTTTAGAAAATTTTGGGCTGGAAGGAAGGAGAAATATTTCTCTGTTTTCCCACAAGTCAGTCTCTATTCCATTTGTATACACTTGTGGATTTTGTTTGTTTGTTTGTTTCTTCTCTCGACTTCCACTATGAAAGCAAGTGCACAACAAGTTGGGTATTCAACATGCTTTCTATTCCACCACATAGAAAAGCCTCGTATGAAGAATCAGTAATCACATCGACATCAGAAAATCCAAGGTGTGGGGAGGCTGTCTCAAATCCAAATGACTTACTTTCTAAAATTGCCACTACTTTCTTTTTAGTTTTATTTAATTCACTTCAAAAGTTCAAATAGTATTAAAAAAGGGCATGAGGTAGCTATGTTTATCAAAATAGTTTATCACTGCATTTCTAAACAGGACCAAGAATTTCTAACACTTAAGGGATGTTTTCTGTTGTAGGAAAAGAGATGTTTCATCAGTCTTCCTATTAGGTTTTGATAGGACTCTACTGTTTTTCATGCAATGATCTAATTCTATCCTGAACACACGCACAAAGAAATCCTAGTTATTAACCTTATGTTCGTTCTGGTAATTGAGAAAGGAGATACTCTGAAACATGGATATAAAAAAATTGATCAGTAGAAAGGGGTATGCAACATTGTAAATCAACATATTGGCATTCTGCAGTGCAGAAAGCCGAGGCCATGAAATAATTCAGATTTGCATCCCGTCTCTTCCAGTTTGCTTCCTAAAGCCACCTGGGCAGGTTAATGAACACTCAAATTCATTTCCCTCATTGACTAGCCCTCAAATCTATTTTTAAATGCTGTAACGAACATATGGGAAGGGGGTGGGAAGAAGGAGAGAGGGAAATTGGTTTGTTAAGAGACTTTTATGGTAGAGAACAAACTGAGGGTTGATGAAGGGAGGTGGGTGGGGAATGGGCTGGATGGGTGATGGGTGTTACAGGAGGGTGTTTGTTATGATGAGCACTGGGGGTTGTATGTAAGTGATGAATCACTAAATCCTACTCCTGAAACCAATGTCGCATTGTATGTTAACTAACTAGAATTTAAATAATTTTTTTAAAGAAAAGAGAAAAAAAATAACAAAACTAAAAATAAATAAGTGCTGTAGTGGGAACTGCATGAAATAACAAGTATTTGATTTGGTAAATTTGACATATCATAAATATAAAATAAATGATAGTTATTAAATCAATCCTTTTTCATACTTGTTGGTTTGAGCTAGTCCTTATATAAGGAGTATCTCTTAAATTACTGACCGTTGATTTTTCTTGACTCAATAAACAGGGCAAACCCCTGTTAAATGTTACTGAGCCTTTGAGGGTAATATTCCATACATTGATTGATGGCAATCTCCTATTGAATGAGGTTTGCAGCCACCTTCTTTTAGAACCTGACTAGGCTACCCAACATTTAAAAGCAGCATTTGCTCTAAATTTCCTTCAACCCCAGCTCTTCCAGTGGTACCTTGTTTCCTGTTATGGTAGACAGAATAACAACGAGCCAAGGATGTGTATGTCTTAATCCCTAAAACCTATGAATATGTTTCCTGACATGGCAAAAAGACCTCTCAGATGTGATGATGTTAAAAATCTTGAGATGGAGAAAGGTCGGGGAGAGGAGAGTTGTCCCGTGTTATTCAGGTGGGCCCAGTGTAATCACAAGGGTTCTAACAAAGCATAGCGAGAGGCGTAAGCAGCAGAATCAGGAAAAGCTATGATGACTGAAGCAGAGGTTAGATTGTCTCACTCTGAAGATGGGAGAAGTAGCCATGAGCCAAGGGACACATGTAGCCTCTGGAAGCTGTTAAAGGCAAGGAAAAAGATTCTTCCCTGGAGGCTCCAGAAGTAATGTATGTTAGCCTACACTTTCATTCTAGACCCGTAAGACTCATTTTGGACAACTGACCTCCAGAACTATAAGATATTCATATTTTTTTAAGTCACTACATTTGTGATAATTTGTTACAGCAGTATTAGGAAATCAATGACCTGTTCCCCCTCTCATTTTAATGACTCATCAGGCCTTACTCTACCTACCAAGCCTACCTTATCCCCTGGCTGTAGCCAAGTCCTTGCAAAGTCCAGCTCCCTGTTCCATTTTTCTGCTAATCAGAACTTTACTAGGCCTAATACATGCTTTCATTGGACACACCTTAGTTCTAATGCTTCTGCTTAATTCTTGGGCTGCAGTCACATGGTGTTTACCTCTAGGTAACCTCTAAATGGTGGCTTGCACCTTAAATCTTCCCATGTTCAAAATTTGCCTGACAATCTAAGTTAGGATCTCAATTTTTTATCAGAGCTTATTATTTTTTTCATATGACTTCTCTAAAAATAAAAAAATGACCAAGAACTATTATCTTAAATTTTTAAATAAAAAAATGTAGGTTTTCAACATATAAAATATAAATAACATACTACATATACTTTCCTGCAGTGGGTGACAAAAATCAGGAAATATTTGTAGCCTCTATGTTCTATAGTAAAGGATTAACTCAGTAGGCTTGGGCTGCCCAAAACCAGCACATTCCAAAATTTTCAGGGTAGCTTCTTGAGATACTCCTGGGTGATAACTTCTAAGTCTTTCAAATAACCTGATAAGACTGTCTTTGTATACCTTGGGCCTTGGATCACACCAGACAGTTTTTGCCAACAATGTGATTTATGGTACATACTTGTTTTTGTTCACTTGGGCCATTAGTTTGCCCTCTGGTAGGGGGTACTGGAGACCGAGTAGTCAAAATTAGTCATGTAGACATTCCATGTCTGACTGAGTTCCAGTAAAAACCCAGGGTATGGAGGCTTGGATGAGCTTCTCTGGTTGGCAACACATTGCATGTGTTGTCACACATTATTTCTAGAAGAAATAAGCACGTCCATGTGTCTCCAATGGGAAAAGAAGAGTGAAAACTTGCACCTGGTCTCTCTTGAACTCTGCCCTATGCACCCTTTTCTTTGTGGATTTTAATATGTTTCCTTTTGCCACAATAAACCATAACCATGAATTTAGCAGCTTATCTGAATTTTGTAAGCTGTTCCAGCAAATCATCAAACCTCAGGGTAGTCTTAGGGCTTTCCAACACAAGGTCACAGACTTTTCCCTAATGCTTAAATGATCAAATTGATTAACAAAACCAACTATTCATAAATTTGCTACATTAGTTTAGAATTTCATGATCAAATAATTCCATCTCCAATCCTGACTTACCACTACCCCCCTCACACACACTCATGTACAACTTCATGTGTGAGCATACACACAAATATACACACCACATTATAATCCTTTAAATAAGAAGACATTTACTCTTTCTTTCTACATTTGCTATGTCTCTTCCCCAATGAACGATAAATCTAGTCAGCCACACAACCTACTTTATTCAAATATTTCATGCACAAGCACTTCTATCTTTTCCTTTGGTGGACTGGTGCATCTGTATTATTTCTTTTCAAATACTTTGACTAAATAAGAAATAAGCTAACATGTAAAAATGGCTATCACAGTGACTAGGAGAGGGATACTTATTAAAGGTCCTTTTATTTTTCTCTTCCTTCCTCTTTTCCTTCTCTACATCTTGGGACAGACCACAGGAAATTTTTTCCTATTGAGGCCTTAGTTACAATGTCTGGAAACCATGTCTAATATAAAAATGTTTCTGAACATTGAATCTATTGAATTGGAAGCACAATGTCATGTTGATACACTCTTGGAGAATTTAAGAGGTAATGCAGAATTCAATTTCTCATTCTGGTCACCAATCACAGTAGCATACTCTCACATCATTATACAGTAGCTTTAGATCAGCCTTTAGAACTAGAGCCAAGTTAAATGGATGATGCATACAATCTCCAAATTGGACAGATTGTTTACACTGCAACAAAAGAAGGATGTTTGTTTTTCCATATATTAATACTTACATGAAGTCTATAGATTATACTTTTGCAGGGTCATGTTTTCTGCAAAAAAATTTAGCAAGGTGTTATTTGAAACAGGATGTTTCCTAAAGAAATAAATATGCTAAACTGGTACCCTTTAGAAATTTTAGTTTATCATTGAAAACTACTATTAACCAAGGCTTTCCATTGGTTAACTTAACATAGCCTTTTAAATGTAATTTTAATGTGTGCCTTCTGAGTCAACATAATTGTTAGCCCCTAAAAATACTATGAATACAGTCATATGAAAACTACAACCATGTCTGCAGTATTTCTAATTGGATTTACTATACTATAATAGTGATAAAGTCTTTCTATAAATTAGACTTTACAAAAAAAATTGAGACAGCATGAAGTGTAGTTTGCAGTAAAGAAAACAAATGATCAAAATGACTTGAATAAATGGATGCATTTAATATTAATTATGAGTCTTTTTCATGTAAATAGAACTGATCGTGACAGCATACTCAAAATGCTAAACAATTAGTTTGTGACTTTATAAAAAACAGATTTATTAAAGTCATGCTTGTCTTAGTTTTAAGTGTAGTATTTGTCCTTCAGTTGGAAGTGCCATCAATCAATTTTAAAGCAAAGCATATGACCCCATGCAGTGTTTCAAATGAAATCCTTCCTACTAGGACAACAAAACATCTCAGGACATCAAGTACTTGTAGCAATCAAGAGTGTTTTGTTTGTATTTGTCAGTGTAACGCTCAACTGTTTCTGTTTTTTTGCTAATTTTCAAAAGGCTGGAAAAAGAGGGTAAATACCCCCTTAGAATATGCTTAAATAGGTAGATATTTGCTTACGATATGTTAAATGTTTCTACTTATATTTTTATTTGGGACTAATTTTAGTCATCACTTTATTGAATATAAAATGACTTCTTTTTAAAATCTTAAATCATAATAATTACTCAAGAGATACAAACAGGAAATTAATAAATATCTGTAGTTATACATCTGGGTGGAGATTTTGAGTTCTACACAGAAAGAAGAAAGTCTTGGACTTAAAGCCACAACAGACTTGGTTTTCAGTCTTGGACTGGCTTCACCACTTGCCTGGCAGCATGACTTTGATCAAATTATTCATTTTTATCAGATCTGATCTAATTCATGAGGAGTCTATATTGTTTAATGACTTTTTTACCTGACGGTCATAAAGACAACAGACTGGAAAAACTACTAGCATAGCAAAGGGGGGAAAAAAATGTCAGCAGGCTGAGTCCTGACTTCTATAGGTTTCCCATTCCCATCCTCACACTGGAAGAAAGCTCAGAACAAAACTTAAAAATAATTTCAACAACAGACAAGAAGATGGTCATGGTAATGATACCTAGCATGTGTGTGGGCAGGAGGTGGAGAATAAGATGATCAATTCATTATTTACAATACAACATTTCAGGATGATATTAGAATCAGGATGAATGTATTTAGTCCTATTTTGAGGTGGCCCCCTATCTGTGTTATGTTTTGAGAGAGATGATATATGAATATTGGAATAAAGCATGTTACATAAGTCTTTGTATTTTTGTAGTTAAGAAATGAGACAGATTCTTTGAAAGCAGAAATCCTAAGAAATATTTTACTGTAAAATATGAGATTTCAATGAATGGGATTTGGACTACGATCAAGGTTTTAATTGTTTCCTACTGAATAAATATTGCTATAATCATTTCAGTTAACATTGTAATTACCGTCATGATAAATTTCCTACATTCTTTATATCATGTGTACTTGTGAATTAACTGCTTCATCGTTTTGCTCATGATTCCCAAAAACAATATTTCAAAAGAAAAGGAAAACAAAAGAATAAAAGTACCCCAGTAACACAATAGACAGATTAAAGAGTATTCCTACTATCATAGAACTTAGACACTTTTTTAAAAATCTTGTTAAATAAAGAAGCAAGAGCAACATGTTCTAAACAAGTCATTAAATTGGGTTTATTTTGTTTAATACATACAATGTATTTCCTCTTTAAGCACATCTTAGAGTTCACTATATTGTTTGTGACTTTTAAAAGTTAATTGAAATGCCAAAGTTTTGAGCATGAAGCATAAATTTCATTTGACCTTTTAAGAAAAATTGTTCTTGTATATTCTTCTGAAGATGAATTTGTCTTCTCCACCAATCACATTAGAATGAGCCAGGTGGCAGATTACTTAAATATCTTGCCTTTCACCTCTGGAGACTGGGGTTTAAATGTGGTTTAAAAGAAATACCCAGGAGTGATTTGTGTATATCTCAAAGCCCATACAATTGGGCTTAAGTAGCAATTACTTGCAGCTGTGGAGATGCTCTTTCAAAAAACATCAGAAATGTCAGAGGACAAGATTGCAGGGTTTCAATAAAGGTATAAAGGCCACCCAGACATCCATAGGGGATAAAGCTTATCAAAATAATGAACCTAAAGGTCTAGAACTTTCCTGGTCAATGAAAACTACCAAATGAGCTTAGTGGTCTTAAAAAAACAAAAAACAAAAAGCAACAAAGAAAGAAAAATGAGTAGTCTCAAACAGATCAGATTAAGCAGCAAAGCATCCCTAAAGACATGCAAATTATAATGGTAAATGAAAATAAATAAATAAATAAAAGTATAGCTTACTAGTGCCCTCTAGTGTACCTTCTCTCCTGTTTTATGTGAAGTGTGATTCTTTTTTTTTTTTTTTTAATTGTATTTTTTCCACAGTGTAAGTAGGGATTTGGACATCATAATTCTAGACCAACTAAACACTAAAAAAAAAGAATTAATAGCTATAAATTCTTAAAAACCAAATATTAACGCCCTCAGGAAAAATAAAAACAACCAACCTAACACTATTAATACATTGTATTCGTGTCAATAAACTGACACTGGTGGCAAATGAAAGAAAGACTGAGAGCAGAAGAATGGTATCATTTCCCCCTCCCCAGGCTTGGGCAAAACAGCCTTCTCCCTGGAAAATGTTTTGCTTCACAGTCACTCTGTTTTGCATCCTAGTTGTATCATGTGCCAACAAAACAGATTGTTTGCTAATTGATATCATAAAGCAAGACAGCCCAGTGAAGGATGATAATTCTGACTCCAGCTAGCAGCAGCTGATGTAGAGCTTGACAGAAATGCTGTCATTTTCAACACAAACTGCTCAGAATTGACTTTTCACTGTAAATATAGGGACGTGACAGAAGCCTCATACACCCACCTTTATTTAAAAAAAAATGAAATGATAATTCTGCTACAATATTTCTGTTACCCGTTCTAGTGTAGCTGGTAGCATCTCAAAGAAAATAACCATAAAGGGATGGTTCAGTCTCTTACAAAGCGTTTACACGTAAGCTAAAACTTTTTGTGCATAGTCAGATGGAAGCTCAAGAATAGGTTTGTTTATAGATTTTTAGAAGGAAATAGAGTACCCAGTGCATGAACTATGTCTATACTGAAAAATTGCAAAATGTAAATAAATTAGAATAGTAACAGGAGTATGTTACTTCAAGTATTTGTAAATTCAACCATGGCTTATTTGAAAAATAAAAATTATTCTCATTTATAGGCATCTTTCACAGCAAAATGCTATATTTCTCAGTGACACTTAGCCTGTCAGCATAAAAGAGTAGTACTTAAATGGTGTGTGTGTGTGTGTGTGTGTGTGTGTGTGTGTGTAGAAACTGATATTATTAGCCATTAATAAACGTCTAGGGTGAAATCAAATGTGATTCCACACAGAACAGTCTTCCAAATCTACGTTCCTAAAGAACAATACCCATAAAATGCAAATAATTCAAGCAATGGCAAATGAGAAAATAAACGCATTTAGAGAAAGAAGGAATGAGGATGAAGAGATTTCCCACTTACCTCCCAAGGAGGAAAATCAAGGGACAGGTAACATACCACCTGTCATAGTATACAGCAGTTAATTATTTGTGGTTTAAGAAACTCATTTGTCCTTTCTAGTTATTTACGCTTTGTTAAATAATTCCACCTCATCTCAACCTTGACTGGTTTGTTTTTCAGAGTAATGTTTGATTAATAAAAACATGGATTAGATTCAGAAAATTTTCAGAGTAAAAGAGAACCTCAGAGATCATCTAATTTACCCACCCCCAGATCCCATCTCTTCACAAATGAGGAAACTGAGGCACAGAGAGGTAAATCAGATGTGTTCAAAATCATCCAGCAAGTTAGTAGCAGAGGCAGAAGTAAACAAAGTCTCCAGTATTCTATCCAGTTTTTCAAACTAGCTTTTTTTGATGAAATGCAAAATCTTTTTAAAAGGACTTAAAATAGTTCTATTTTCTAGCTTTTTAAGCTTAAGTTTGACAATTTAGTTCTTGGAATGGGCAAAGGAACAGAGCCAGGGGAACAAACTACAGAATGAATTGAAAACCCATCAGAGTTGATGGCAAATTGTTTTGCAGTCTAAAGTTAATCCTGAGGTAGTACTTGATGGACTTTTAATTAAGTAACAAACATCTATACATTTGTGAGTCTGTCAATTTCTACTATGGACACTAATTTGAAAACCATTAATTGACATATTCTAGGAGTTTCCTTATGAGTAACACCATACCTCCATTTATTTTTCTTTTTTTTTCTTTTTTACTTCTTAATTTTATTTTATTTTATTTTTTATTTATTTTTTATATATATGAAATTTATTGACAAATTGGTTTCCATACAACACCCAGTGCTCATCCCAACAGGTGCCCTCCTCAATACCCATCACCCACCCTCCCCTCCCTCCCACCCCCGATCAACCCTCAGTTTGTTCTCAGTTTTTAACAGTCTCTTATGCTTTGGCTCTCCCACTCTAACCTCTTTTTTTTTTTTTTTCCTTCCCCTCCCCCATGGGTTCCTGTTAAGTTTCTCAGGATCCACATAAGAGTGAAACCATATGGTATCTGTCTTTCTCTGTATGGCTTATTTCACTTAGCATTACACTCTCCAGTTCCATCCACGTTGCTACAAAAGGCCATATTTCATTTTTTCTCATTGCCACATAGTATTCCATTGTGTATATATACCACAATTTCTTTATCCATTCATCAGTTGATGGACATTTAGGCTCTTTCCATAATTTGGCTATTGTTGAGAGTGCTGCTATGAACATTGGGGTACAAGTGCCCCTATGCATCAGTACTCCTGTATCCCTTGGGTAAAGTCCTAGCAGGGCTATTGCTGGGTCATAGGGTAGGTCTATTTTTAATTTTCTGAGGAACCTCCACACTGCTTTCCAGAGCGGCTGCACCAATTTGCATTCCCACCAACAGTGCAAGAGGGTTCCCGTTTCTCCACATCCTCTCCAGCATCTATAGTCTCCTGATTGGTTCCTTTTGGCCACTCTGACTGGCGTGAGGTGATACCTGAGTGTGGTTTTGATTTGTATTTCCCTGATAAGGAGCGACGCTGAACATCTTTTCATGTGCCTGTTGGCCATCTGGATGTCTTCTTTAGAGAAGTGTCTATTCATGTTTTCTGCCCATTTCTTCACTGGGTTATTTGTTTTTCGGGTGTGGAGTTTGGTGAGCTCTTTATAGATTTTAGATACTAGCCCTTTGTCCGATATGTCATTTGCAAATATCTTTTCCCATTCCGTTGGTTGCCTTTTAGTTTTGTTGGTTGTTTCCTTTGCTGTGCAGAAGCTTTTTATCTTCATAAGGTCCCAGTAATTCACTTTTGCTTTTAATT
Organism: Lynx rufus; assembly: GCF_022079265.1. Lineage (NCBI taxonomy): Eukaryota > Metazoa > Chordata > Mammalia > Carnivora > Felidae > Lynx > Lynx rufus. Next base: position 52,566,113 of record NW_025814878.1, on the reverse strand, counting down.
CCCTTGCCTTTGGGGATGTGTCGAGTAAGAGATTGCTACGGCTGAGGTCAGAGAGGTCTTTTCCTGCTTTCTCCTCTAAGGTTCTGATGGTTTCCTGTCTCACATTTAGGTCCTTTATCCATTTTGAGTTTATTTTTGTGAATGGTGTGAGAAAGTGGTCTAGTTTCAACCTTCTGCATGTTGCTGTCCAGTTCTCCCAGCACCATTTGTTAAAGAGGCTGTCTTTTTTCCATTGGATGTTCTTTCCTGCTTTGTCAAAGATGAGTTGGCCATATGTTTGTGGGTCTAGTTCTGGGGTTTCTATTCTATTCCATTGGTCTGTGTGTCTGTTTTTGTGCCAATACCATGCTGTCTTGATGATGACAGCTTTGTAGTAGAGGCTGAAGTCTGGGATTGTGATGCCTCCTGCTTTGGTCTTCTTCTTCAAAATTCCTTTGGCTATTCGGGGCCTTTTGTGGTTCCATATGAATTTTAGGATTGCTTGTTCTAGTTTCGAGAAGAATGCTGGTGCCATTTTGATTGGGATTGCATTGAATGTGTAGATAGCTTTGGGTAGTATTGACATTTTGACAATATTTATTTTTCCAATCCATGAGCAGGGAATGTCTTTCCATTTCTTTAAATCTTCTTCAATTACCTTCATAAGCTTTCTATAGTTTTCAGCATACAGATCCTTTACATCTTTGGTTAGATTTATTCCTAGGTATTTTATGCTTCTTGGTGCAATTGTGAATGGGATCAGTTTCTTTATTTATCTTTCTGTTGCTTCATTGTTAGTGTATAAGAATGCAACTGATTTCTGTACATTGATTTTGTATCCTGCAACTTTGCTGAATTCATGTATCAGTTCTAGCAGACTTTTGGTGGAGTCTATCGGATTTTCCATGTATAATATCATGTCATCTGCAAAAAGCGAAAGCTTGACTTCATCTTTGCCAATTTGGATGCCTTTGATTTCCTTTTGTTGTCTGATTGCTGATGCTAGCACTTCCAGCACTATGTTAAACAACAACGGTGAGAGTGGGCATCCCTGTCGTGTTCCTGATCTCAGGGAAAAAGCTCTCAGTTTTTCCCCGTTGAGGATGATGTTAGCTGTGGGCTTTTCATAAATGGCTTTTATGATCTTTAAGTATGTTCCTTCTATCCCGACTTTCTCAAGGGTTTTTATTAAGAAAGGGTGCTGGATTTTGTCAAAGGCCTTTTCTGCATCGATTGACAGGATCATATGGTTCTTCTCTTTTTTTTTGTTAATGTGATGTATCACGTTGATTGATTTGCGAATGTTGAACCAGCCCTGCATCCCAGGAATGAATCCCACTTGATCATGGTGAATAATTCTTTTTATATGCTGTTGAATTCGATTTGCTAGTATCTTATTGAGAATTTTGGCATCCATATTAATCAGGGATATTGGCCTGTAGTTCTCTTTTTTTACTGGGTCTCTGTCTGGTTTAGGAATCAAAGTAATACTGGCTTCATAGAATGAGTCTGGAAGTTTTCCTTCCCTTTCTATTTCTTGGAATAGCTTGAGAAGGATAGGTATTATCTCTGCTTTAAACGTCTGGTAGAACTCCCCTGGGAAGCCATCTGGTCCTGGACTCTTATTTGTTGGGAGATTTTTGATAACCGATTCAATTTCTTCGCTGCTTATGGGTCTGTTCAAGCTTTCTCTTTCCTCCTGATTGAGTTTTGGAAGAGTGTGGTGTTCAGGAATTTGTCCATTTCTTCCAGGTTGTCCAATTTGTTGGCATATAATTTTTCATAGTATTCCCTGATAATTGTTTGTATCTCTGAGGGATTGGTTGTAATAATTCCATTTTCATTCATGATTTTATCTATTTGGGTCATCTCCCTTTTCTTTTTGAGAAGCCTGGCTAGAGGTTTGTCAATTTTGTTTATTTTTTCAAAAAACCAACTCTTGGTTTCGTTGATCTGCTCTACAGTTTTTTTAGATTCTATATTGTTTATTTCTGCTCTGATCTTTATTATTTCTCTTCTTCTGCTGGGTTTAGGCTGCCTTTGCTGTTCTGCTTCTATTTCCTTTAGGTGTGCTGTTAGATTTTGTATTTGGGATTTTTCTTGTTTCTTGAGATAGGCCTGGATTGCAATGTATTTTCCTCTCAGGACTGCCTTCGCTGCGTCCCAAAGCGTTTGGATTGTTGTATTTTCATTTTCGTTTGTTTCCATATATTTTTTGATTTCTTCTCTAATTGCCTGGTTGACCCACTCATTCGTTAGTAGGGTGTTCTTTAACCTCCATGCTTTTGGAGGTTTTCCAGACTTTTTCCTGTGGTTGATTTCAAGCTTCATAGCATTGTGGTCTGAAAGTATGCATGGTATAATTTCAATTCTTGTAAACTTATGAAGGGCTGTTTTGTGACCCAGTATATGATCTATCTTGGAGAATGTTCCATGTGCACTCGAGAAGAAAGTATATTCTGTTGCTTTGGGATGCAGAGTTCTAAATAGATCTGTCAAGTCCATCTGATCCAGTGTCTCATTCAGGGCCCTTGTTTCTTTATTGACCGTGTGTCTAGATGATCTATCCATTTCTGTAAGTGGGGTGTTAAAGTCCCCTGCAATTACCACATTCTTATCAATAAGGTTGCTTCTGTTTATGAGTAATTGTTTTATATATTTGGTGGCTCCGGTATTCGGCGCATAGACATTTATAATTGTTAGCTCTTCCTGATGGATAGACCCTGTAACTATTATATAATGTCCTTCTTCATCTCTTGTTATAGCCTTTAATTTAAAGTCTAGTTTGTCTGATACAAGTATGGCTACTCCAGCTTTCTTCTGGCTTCCAGTAGCATGATAAATAGTTCTCCATCCCCTCACTCTGAATCTAAAGGTGTCCTCAGGTCTAAAATGAGTCTCTTGTAGACAGCAAATAGATGGGTCTTGTTTTTTTATCCATTCTGATACCCTATGTCTTTTGGTTGGCGCATTTAATCCATTTACATTCAGTGTTATTATAGAAAGATACGGGTTTAGAGTCATTGTGATGTCTGTATGTTTTATGCTTGTAGTGATGTCTCTGGTACTTTGTCTCACAGGGTCCCCCTTAGGATCTCTTGTAGGGCTGGTTTAGTGGTGACAAATTCCTTCAGTTTTTGTTTGTTTGGGAAGACCTTTATCTCTCCTTCTATTCTAAATGACAGACTTGCTGGATAAAGGATTCTCGGCTGCATATTTTTGCTGTCTAGCACCCTGAAAATCTCGTGCCAATTCTTTCTGGCCTGCCAAGTTTCAAAAGAGAGATCAGTCACGAGTCTTATAGGTCTCCCTTTATATGTGAGGGCACGTTTACCCCTTGCTGCTTTCAGAATTTTCTCTTTATCCTTGTAGTTTGCCAGTTTCACTATGATATGTCGTGCAGAAGATCGATTCAAGTTACGTCTGAAGGGAGTTCTCTGTGCCTCTTGGATTTCAATGCCTTTTTCCTTCCCCAGTTCAGGGAAGTTCTCAGCTATGATTTCTTCAAGTACCCCTTCAGCACCTTTCCCTCTCTCTTCCTCCTCTGGGATACCAATTATGCGTATATTATTTCTTTTTAGTGTATCACTTAGTTCTCTAATTTTCCCCTCATACTCCTGGATTTTTTTATCTCTCTTTTTCTCAGCTTCCTCTTTTTCCATAACTTTATCTTCTAGTTCACCTATTCTCTCCTCTGCCTCTTCCATCCGAGCCGTGGTGGTTTGCATTTTGTTTTCCATTTCCTTTAAAGCGTTTTTCAGCTCCTCGTGACTGTTCCTTAGTCCCCTGATGTCTGTAGCAAGAGATTCTCTGCTGTCCTGTATGCTGTTTTCCAGCCCAGCGATTAATTTTATGACTATTATTCTAAATTCACTTTCTGTTATATTATTGAAATCCTTTTTGATCAGCTCATTAGCTGTTGTTATTTCCTGGAGATTCTTCTGAGGGGAATTCTTCCGCTTGGTCATTTTGGATAGTCCCTGGTGTGGTGAGGGCCTGCAGGGCACTTCCCCTGTGCTGTGGTGTATAACTGGAGTTGGTGGGCGGGGCCGCAGTCCGACCTGATGTCTGCCCCCAGCCCACCGCTGGGGCCACAGTCAGACTGGTGTGTGCCTTCTCTTCCCCTCTCCTAGGGGCGGGATTCACTGTGGGGTGGCGTGGCCCGTCTGGGCTACTTGCACACTGCCAGGCTTGTGATGCTGGGGATCTGGCGTATTAGCTGGGGTGGGAAGGCAAGGTGCACGGCGGCAGGGGGGGCAGGCTTAGCTCGCTTCTCCTTAGGTGATCCACTTCAGGAGGGGCCCTGTGCAGCAGGAGGGAGTCAGATCGCTGCCGGAGGTTTGGCTCCGCAGAAGCACAGAGTTGGGTGTTTGTGCGGAACGAGCAATTTCCCTGGCCGGAGCCGGTTCCCTTTGGGATTTTGGCTGGGGGGTGGGCGGGGGAGATGGCGCTGGCTAGCGCCTTTGTTCCCCGCCAAACTGAGCTCTGTCGTCCGGGGGCTCCGCAGCTCACCCTCCCTTTGTCCTCCAGCCTTCCTGCTTTCCGAGCAGAGCTGTTAACTTATGACCTCCCAGACGCTAAGTCGCGCTTGCTGTCGGAACACAGTCTGTCAGTCCCCTCCGCTTTTGCAAGCCGGACTGGGGGGCTCTGCTTGGCCGGCGAGCCGCCCCTCCGCCCCGGCTCCCTCCCGCCAGTCCGTGGAGTGCGCACCGCCTTGCCGCCCTTCCTACCCTCTTCCGTGGGCCTCTCGTCTGCACTTGGGTCCGGTGACTCTGTTCTGCTAATCCTCTGGCGGTTTTCTGGGTTATTTAGGCAGGTGTAGGTGGAATCTAAGTGATCAGCAGGACGCGCGGTGAGCCCAGCGTCCTCCTACGCCGCCATCTTCCCAGAATTCTACAGTTTTTTTAGATTCTATTTTGTTTATTTCTGCTCTGATCTTTATTATTTCTCTTCTTCTGCTGGGTTTAGGCTGCCTTTGCTGTTCTGCTTCTATTTCCTTTAGGTGTGCTGTTAGATTTTGTATTTGGGATTTTTCTTGTTTCTTGAGATAGGCCTGGATTGCAATGTATTTTCCTCTCAGGACTGCCTTCGCTGCGTCCCAAAGCGTTTGGATTGTTGTATTTTCATTTTCGTTTGTTTCCATATATTTTTTGATTTCTTCTCTAATTGCCTGGTTGACCCACTCATTCGTTAGTAGGGTGTTCTTTAACCTCCATGCTTTTCCTCCATTTATTTTTCTTATTGCTGTAACTGTCCTCTTTACCCTTAACATGAAGAGGAAACTTCTGAAGATAGTCATTCGTATTTATGATCACTGTTAAATAAAGTCTACCATTGTTCATTCCAACTGCTTTTTTATGCATTATGTTTCCACTTTATTCACATTTTCTGTCTAATTTTCAGACTATCCTGATTGACTGTTCTGCCTCTATCCTAAGGTTCGACTCCCAGATTTCTGAGGCAAAAAGTTGACTTCTTAGTACCCTGGGCATATGTGATGGCATCAAAGCTGGATCCTTGGTGAGCCTCAACAACATATGCAGGAAGTGAGGAAGATCTAGATCATATTGTGGCAATAATTCAGTGACTAAAACCAGTGTTCAGTCCTCCTTCTCCCTCCCACCCTTAACAGGACATGCTCAACATCAGAAGAGAGTACAGATAAAAGCACACAGACCAAAAACAAAAAGGGACGCAGGATTTGAGTTCAAAGCATTCAACATCCAATTTCATTTCATCTCAAAGTTATAGTCCCAGTAACTTTGTTTTCCCTCTCTAGTGAGCATTAGTGCCACTGTGCCCTATGCCACTGTTTGGAGCCATGTCTCCCTTAGTTATCTGTTAATTGGCTTGACCTATGGGAAGGATGGCTTCCAACCAAGCTAATTACATAAATCCACCCCAGGCTCTACAAATTCCACTATAGACAGTTCTTCTGGGAGAATAAAAAAATAAGGAACAATTTATCCAATGTTTCAAACTTCATCCATTTCATATACCGAAAGCAGGCATTTTGTAGCATAATAAAAGGTAACAACCATTATCTTTGTTTATAATTAGAATTTTCTTCCTCCCATATAGTCAACACATAATTAAGATTTGAAATTGTACCTGTATGTGAAAAGCATGATTTAAACAAATAAAGTCAAAATTATAGTTAGAAAACTAATTTTTTGGTATCAGTTTTAAAATTCTGATAAAAAATGATTGGATGCTAGATTCTTTTAAAATATTAACTGAATAAAAATAGTGAGGAAAATGTCAAATTACCAAACAACACAAAACACCTCATTTGATAGCTCTATAAATGTAGACTGCTGAAGAGACTGTTACACAAAATAGTCACACATCAGAAAAAAAGAAAACTTGCCAAGATGATACATACAGGAGAGCTACTTGAAAGTTATACTTAAGACCACAAAAATCACGTGTCTCTTGCAATATAGGCATATTTTTTACTGATACATTTTCATTGATCCATCTGTCACACACATTTTATAGATTAATGGTTGAATTTTATGTACTTTTGGGGCATCTCTTAACTTCTGACATCTCTTAAACTTCTGAACCGTGAAAATGTTTAAATAGACCCATGCAAGATGGGAATTTGAAGCATGCATGATACTCCTAATTTTAGCAGAATAAAAGATAATTATTGAAATACTAAGAAGCATTATGTAGGTGTTTCATAAAAGAAAATCTTAATCATATTCTATAAATTCGTCTCTATCCTCTAAGATGTCTGTTTAAGCAGGTCAAGTGGCGATAACTAACAGGTAACTTTCAGATGATCAGTTTAGTCCAGGTGCTTTTGGGGGAAAAGACAAAAGCAACTCCAGCAGTACTGCATGACTTGACAATAACTAGACATTTCTTCTCGAAACCATCAGCCTTATTCATTGCTACTCTTTGACACTGCTTTAGTGTTTTGACTAAAGATGTGTCATATTTATATTATATCAAATGTTGATTTTCTTTATTGAATGGATCCATCTTTTGAAAGAGTTAGGGGATTATCTTGTGATATAATGTTGAAAAAACTAATAAGATCAACAAAAGGGTATGCACATGACATTCAAAGTTGTCACTTTATTTTAAGGAACTATTAATCTGATGGCCTTACATTCAAAGATTACAACTATTTGGAAATATTTCCATAAAGCATATGAACAATATTGAATGAATAATTAACTGTTTATGAAAGTACTATTGTACTAAAGGATTTGATAACTGAATTAAAATTTTTCTGTGTAGACATAGAAAGCTAAATTGATTAATATAAAACAGATTTGGAAAGACTAGTAAATAATGAAAATGATAACATTTTTAGGTGATCTTGCTAATAGAAATAGTTGAGAAAACCATGGCATTTTCATTGCACATATTTTCATGCTTTGCACTTTATGGAAATATAGACTACCGAATGGAAAGAAACTCCAGATACTTTCTAGACTGATGCAAGTCTAATAGTGCTAGGATGACACAGAGATGATCATCCATCCTACTGATGAGAAGTTTAGTAGTTCACAAAGCATTAACATGTTTTTGTCTTTTTTTCTGTGGAATTTTAAGTACTTGATCATTTTTTTCCCTTATATTTAGGAGGTAGATACTAATATCATATCCACATTTTAGATCAGGACACTAAATCTTAGAGATTCAGCAATTTGGGCAACATAATAGATAGTAATTGGCAAAGCTAGAGTTTAAATATTTCTGAACTAAAATGTTGCTATATTATCTGTAAAATAACTCTAAATTATATATTCCAGCAACATTTATTCTGTGGTAGATGACAGGGTTTCCATATTACTTATATCAAAGCTGACTGCCTATACACACAGAAATTTTCCAATACTCACCCCAAAAGAGATATAAATAAATATGAGACTTTAAAATATGACCGAGTATAAAATAAAGAGGGATACTTTGTTTTTGTGTACTCAATTAGCATTAGATTTGTAAGGATCCAAATCACCGTAGTTATTGTAGACTCATAACAAATTTGTAATAAATTACAATCCTAGGTGTTTCCTTTTCATATGAAATAGTTGTGGCTAGCTAAATAGACCTCCCCTTCTAAATTCATGCAAATATATTTTGGCCTTTAATATTAGATTACAATGAAGATAATTTATATTCCTGCTAAATTTCATACTTTTAGTTATGTGTCTGTTTACAAATAGTAATGATGGAGTGTGGGGCAAGCTGAGGCCAAAATACAGGCTAACAGCACACCCCTCCCCCAACATGTGGAATATGTGTGATATTCTACAGGCTAACAGCACACCCCTCCCCCAACATGTGGAATATGTGTGATATTCCTTGGACACTCCTGACTACCCGAGAGCAAAAGAAAGGGGTTTAGGTGCTTGTCATGGTAATGTGGGAAACTAAGGCAAATGAGAAATTAAATTCCCTTACTGCTTACAGCCCATTGATAAGTCCTTGAAACCGGCAGCGTGACCTCTCTCTAGGAGCTCAGCTGCCTCAATGATGACACTTTGTTAGGGGCAAAAGAGAATATTTGCTTACCATTATCCCAAACACAAGGATCCTGTAAGTCTACTTTAACATACAAAAATTTCTTTAGAAACCTCCTTTATCTCAACTACCCCAAGATACATGCTGCCAATCATACTCTAGGCTTATGACCCCTTGATATACATCTGTAAGATCCCATGACTGTGGTTTTACTAAATGGTAAAAAGTGGTGTTTCCCTAGCAACAGCTAGCCCCTGAAAGTTCTGGAAACCTTGCTTCCAAAATACCTTAGAGACTTACTCTTTCCCTGACTCCCTCCCTACCTGAGGGTGTATAATGAGTTACTTGTCATGAGCCCAGTGCCGCTTTTTTGTCCATGGGTTCTGTCCCCGTGCTTTAATAAAATCACTTTTTTGTACCAAAGATGTCTTCAAAAATTCTTTTTTGGCCTGGACCACCCCACCATTATCCCAAGACTTCATCAATAGAAAGAGTCCTTTAGCTACTCTTCCCAGATTTTCAATATATATAACTATTAATTTTCCTGATATGTCTTCTTTCAAGGAACTCATCAACATATTAAAGAATACATGATCAAGAGGAGCTCATTACAGCAATAGTTATTTTAATACAGGAATTTATTATACATGCCATAAGAATAAATAACATTTTTGAACATTTAGTTCAGGCAAGTCCACTGTTATTACTATGCAATTCCTTAATTACTACTTGCAACACTCTATAAAATTAGCCCTATCATCATCTTATGGTGAGAATAGAGGCAAATTGAGTTATTCACCTGAGGTGATATAGCCTATAGAAGAACCAGGGACTGAACACAGTTCTGACTCCCCAGAGTCAGTCCTCCAGGATTTTCAATCTAAATCTGAGAGCAAGAAAATGGTAAGGACTTGAGCCTGGAAGTACCAGCATGTCAGGTTTCAGTTTTGTGGTAACTGTCAGAGAAAGCGAAGCCAAAATTTGGGGGGTGGGCAGAGAATATAAGCAAGAAAGCTATAAACGAAAAGTAAGTAGTAATGAAATTTGGAAAAGGAAGGGCTAGTGATATTGGAATTCCAGATTCCAGACCTATTTCAGCCATCAGTCTTTGAAGATGCTACATAAACTTTCCACTAACATGTCTGTAATATAAAAAGAACACATGGGAGAGGGGAGAAGAGAGAAAAAGGAGAAAGGAAAGGGGACAGAATTCTGAGACAAAAATGGGAGAGGGAAGCTAGCCTTAAGACACTTGAAACTGAAAAAGAGGAAAGACTGGGTCTACATAAAACTGAAGGGCCAGGAGAGTATGTAAATAGTAGATGTTGTGAAAATAAAGGAAACTTCATTAAAAATGGACTCAGGAAGCCCTTCTGAAGGGGAAGCTGTTACGCACTACCACCTGCCATAAGAAGCATATCCACATTGCCCAACAGGAAGAAGCCTCTACTTTAGTACCCCAGCCAAAAGAAGGAAGAATTTCTCTTCTCCCAGCAACAGCCCAGTCAGTGAGAAATCACCACACTCAGTCAATGAGAAGCTGCAACAGCCCTGCTCAGTTCCTTCCTTTTTCCCTATAAAAACAAACTGCTCTTCTGTGTTCTCTGGACTTACCTATGATTCACCAAAGTTTGTCCCCAATTTGCAGTTTTCAGCTATTCCTGAATAAATTCATTTTGCTGGCAAAACAGCTGCCTCTTGTGAGTTTTAAGGTCAACATCACCCAGCAAGCTAAGTAGAAGGAAATATGGCAACAAACAATTGCCCAACCACGTTTATTGTAAGGTATGTGATCCCTCTTTGAACATTATAAAAACACACATTTTGTGTGGTTGCATTGAAATAGAGTCAAATACTTATGTTTATCCATCCCAATGGTGTCTTCAAGGAGCACCTATATCCTGGAAGTACACTCAAATTTCCATATCAAAGGCTCATTTTTCTAGTGACCATGGTTTATCTTGTTCTTCCTTTTCTCTCTTTGCTTTCACTGTCACCGATTTGTTGACTTTGTTTTTAACACCTAGTAGTTTCCGCTAATCTGAAACTGGGAAGAATGGTGACTGGGAGATATATAAGTAGCATAGTTTTTGTGCTAGTATATAGTTACTTATATTGGAAGACAGCCCATGGTGTGCCCGAGAAGGCTAGACAAGACATGACAATGTGAAAGACTTGGCAAAAGTCCAAAACACAGAAAGAAGACCTGACTACCTCCAAGTGGATCATTTGGGCTCATTTGAGTCTGTGCACTGAGAGGCATACTTGCACACAATATCCTTTGGCATGTCTATTTTCTCAAAAATAAATCCCCTTCTTTTATTCTCATTCATCTGTCATAAAGCCCATTGTTTGGATAATAATATTCCCATTGCTGTTTATTTATCTATTTTTGGTCATTGTTCTATTTTCAATTATTTTTATGTCATTTAGATGTAAATGACATTTATAAATGACTTCACTAAATTTTGTATTAATTCAATCTGAAAATGTCTGAACTTGAGTGGCATTATTTTGCATTGCACATCTTTTATAATCAGTCTTATTTTGTCTTATCCCTGACATAATTTATTTTCCTTTATTTCAATGGAATATACATATGCTTCTTGTTTATTCTTTCTTTCCTATTCTTTCATGAAGAATTAAGTATTGCTCATTGTCTCCCTCTCCCACTAACTTCTGGTGGTTTGGAAGTTCTGCATCTGTTTGTTTTACACTACTGTATATCCTTAAAGTTGGCATTATTTCTTTCTTTGTCAAATCAAGTTATAGCTAAGTGTTGTCCATAACTTCTGACTTATGAAAAGCATATTTTAATCAATATTCTAGATTAGCAGTATAAATAAATTATACCTCTCTCACACGTGCGTACACACACACACACACACACACACACACACACACACACCTTTTATCATACTTATTCTCCTTCTATAGCACCCTCTATTGGCCAAGATTTTATTGAAATTAGTAGTAATCTTGGTTTAAAATGTACACTACTATTGTTAAGAAATCTTTATATTTTGTTTCCTAATAACTTATTAAAGTTGCACTATGTTAACAATGGCTTTTAAAATCAACTTGTATGTATTACTATCAATTACCAATTTTGTATGTTTTCTTCTTTATTTTATGATTTTTTCTGAATACTTTCTTTTAGTGATTTTTTTTGAGAAGAAAAGAGTCTATAGGATACATTTCAACTTTCCAAATGACCCAAAGACTTTTTATCTTGTCCTTATGTAAATGGTAATATTGTCACAAATCGGTTTTAAAGACTTTTTGAATCTAGAACTCTATATTGTTAAGCTATCCATGAGAAGTCTAATAGTCTGAGTTTCTTTTGTAGTTGTGCTAATTTTGGGGGGGGGAGGAGTTATAGGATTATCTCTCTTTCTTTTGAATTTAAATTTTTTACCTGGATACCTGTGTGTGTATATGTGTATATGTATGGTTATGTGTACATTTAGGCACTATACAGATGTGTGCAGATGTGTGCATGTGCATGTGTCTGTGTATACTCTTGCACATAGTGCTTTCATATAATGTCATATATGTGTTGCTTTATTTGGGGCTAGATGGGAAGAGTCATTAACCTTTATGAGTTGAGTGACATGACATAAACTATGTAAAATCATAAGATAAATTTGAAAAAATAACAAGTGTAAAGGGAGAGTTTAACACCTTCTTGATCTTTGTGGTATATTGCCTCACTATGCACAAGTACTTGGAACTTACCTGTGTATTTTCTTGTGAGTGACTCTCCTCATCCTATTATTTCCTTAGGCCCCTATAGTTCTAAAAGTAGGTGTTAGTGGAATCCATGCTAGTAAATCTACCTGCTAACTCTTCAGGTAAACTTCCCTTGCACAGGTACATAAATGAATTATGGGCTAATATTTGCATAGTAATTTGCAGATACCCCTTAAAAATGTCCATTTTTAATTGCAATCTTTTTTTCCATAATAGATATCATGAATACAGGTAACAATGATTGTCCAAAAAAGGGCAAAACAAAACAAAATAAAGCAAAACAGGCAAAGATTTAATGTAGGTAAATGATACTATTACATGAAGTAGATTCAAGAGCATTCTCCTCACCAGAGCATCAAGCTTTCCTGCACATACCCTAAAAGACATCTGAGAATAAATAGTTCCTATTCTCTACCCCTAAAAATATCAATCTGTTAACACACATGCTTCTAAAATTTCATTAATCCCTAATGTCACACTTCACCAAAACCTACATTACATTAGATCTCTCCTTAAAAAGACTGGAAGCTCCCTTTCCCTAGCAAGCAATAGAGTTAATTTTGTTTTTGTTTTTCTTACCAGATTTGAGTAGTGGCCTCTTGTGTGACACATCCAGTGACAGGGCAGACAAAGGCAAGGAGTCCACCAATCCTTTGAGAAGTCCTCTTTGTGCCACTCCTAGTAGTTTATAATACCCTCGTCTCTAAGCACACTAGAAATGGGACAATATCCTTCTGTCTAAGAGGTAAAAATACCTGGTAACAACTCTACATCACCCCTTAATTCTCACTGTGAAAGGAATAAAAAGTTAACTTTCCTGAGTCATTTTTCACAGGTATAACATAACCTAATAGAAATTTAGGTCTAGGAGTATTCAATGATTTGACTTAAATTGCTATTTTTAAAAACCTACTTTTTTTAATTTTTTTTTCAACGTTTTTTATTTATTTTTGGGACAGAGAGAGACAGAGCATGAACGGGGGAGGGGCAGAGAGAGAGGGAGACACAGAATCGGAAACAGGCTCCAGGTTCTGAGCCATCAGCCCAGAGCCCGATGCGGGGCTCGAACTCACTGACCGTGAGATCGTGACCTGGCTGAAGTCGGACGCTGAACCGACTGCGCCACCCAGGCGCCCCTAAAAACCTACTTTTAAAACTCAAAGTGAAAAAGAAAAAAAGGAAAGAAACTATAGGATAATTAGAAGAAAAATCGAGTCGGGCACCTGGGTGGCTCGGTCGGTTAAGCATCTGACTCTTGATTTCGGTTCAAGTTGTGATCTTACAGTTTCGTGAGATCTCTGTCTTTCAAAATAAATACATAAACTTAAAAAAAGGAAGAAAAATCAAGTGAATATTTATATAATTTTATATAGAGAAAGGCACATGAATGAACAGGAATATATCATTCCAAAAGAGTTTAACCTCATAAATACACTTTTGTACTTAAAGGGTAAATAATATTAAAAGGAGAATTACAGAAACAAATATGTGATAAAGTTCATATAATTATTGAAAGTTACAAACCAATAGAAAATGGTTGTCCTACTTATAAAAATAGTCAAAGGACCAAATTAGATTATTTATAAATGATAAAAAATAAATATCTGATAAATTAATTCAACCTCCATTGTTTTTAAAGAAAAAAAATGTAATCAACAAAATGTTTGTCATCTGCACTGTAATGGATTTTTTTTTTTTGAAGGAGCAGATTGTTTGCTTCGTTAAAATAAAAAGAAAAAAAGAAAAAAAAAAAAAAACACCTAAAGCAATGGCGCCCGGGTGGCTCAGACGGTTGAGCGTCCGACTTTGGCTCAGGTCATTATCACACAGTTCCTGAGTTTCAGCCCTGGCATAGGGCTCTGTGCTGCCGGTTCAGAGCCTGGAACCTGCTTCAGATTCTGTGTCTCCCTCTCTCTTTGCCCCACCCCACTCATGCTCTGTCTCTCTCTGTCTTAAAAATAAATAAAACATTAAAAAAATTAAAAAAAAACTAAAGCTGGCAAGTGCAGGAAGAAATGGACACATATAGCTGGAATAATGTAAAAAGATATGAACTTAACTAAAATGTTATCCAAAAGATAAAAATGTATATAACTATTTTTAACAATTTTATTCTACAATAGATTCTAAAATATTTCTAGGCTATTTCCTAGGAAAATTTAATTGTATAGAATGTTAGTATATTGTTTGTATACAAGGATAAATAATGCTAAGAATACAATGTAAATTTGATTAAAATACATTATGATTATCTACACAATTAAATTATATTGAATCATTGAAATATAATTCTGTAAAAATAAGTTAATATCTCATCAAATGTGATTTTGATTTATAATAACAGCTTTAGACTTAAGCACTAAAATCCAAAATCGACTCATGTTTCAATTAACCATGACAGAGTATTACGGAGCGTGTGAAGAGGATAGGTAGTTGCCTAAGCATTTTGCTGAGGGTTTCAATGATAAAACACGTATAAAAGCATGAAACATCAACTACAGGACTGCTTCCAAAAATGTTAGAAGTAATAGCTGAGAGAACTGGTAAGAAAAACAGCCTCAATTTAACCATCACGGGTTTCAAAGAATGTGATTAAAGAACAAGATTAGGAGCGGTAGCATGTTTGTAATACCAAGGACCAGATTGTGCTGTGAAGATGGTTGTCTTCCAGAGCTGTGTTTTACTGTAAAATAATCATGCATATATACACTTTGATCATTTTAATTTTCTCCCAACAGCCTCTTGTCCTCTGAAAGTTTGGTCTTGTCAACTTCTCTAATCCCTCTACTTTTATACTTCCAACTTGAAAAAAGCAGAAAGAAAAAGAAAAATACAAGCATTATAGAAAGCAAGCCAAATGGGTGAAATCCAGTCTGGGCTGCCTCCTGCTAGAAAAGGCCCCGTTGTCATGTGGGGTTCAATGCTTGCTTCCTTTGGCTGTGTGTTTTCCAGTCTCTCCACCAGCATCTCCAAGAGCTCCATGCTGTGGTGGCTGAGATTTCTGCTGAGATGTTATGTTGCTTGAGACTGTTATTTTAATTATAACCATTAATTACATCACTGAAGATTTGTTTCATTGTAAATATATTTTGGCTTGTATGTTAGAATTATTTTAACAAAGACATTTCTAGTATATTCTATTTCAATATATGGCAATGATCTATCCAAGGTCTGCTCTGAGAGACAGCTGTAATTCTTGTTTGATATTTTAACCTTACTAGTGTTTCGGTTAAGTGAGCTCATCACATAGCCTTAGGCCTTCTACTGTGGTCTACTCCTACACTCCATATCAATTTGTAGAAAAAAATGAAAGGAAAATATTAGATTAAAAATTTTTGATGGATTATATTTTTTTAAAGACATTACTTTTTAGAACAGTTTTGGGTTCACAGAAAGCTTGAGTTGAAAGCATAAAGATTACCCATATACCCTCTGCCCTAGCATACACATTGCCTCCTCAACTATCAATATCCCCCACCAGAGTTGTATATTTGTTACAATTGATGAACCTACATCAACACATCATTAACAACAAGAATCCATAGCTTACATAGGGTTCTCTCTCGGTTTGTAAATTCCTTGGGTTTGGACATGTACCCGTAAATACAATATCATACAGAGTAGTTTCACAGCCCTAAAACTCCTCTGTACTTTGCCTGTTCCTTCCTCCCTTCCCCGCCAATACCTGGCAAACACTGATCATTTTATTTTCTTGATAGTTTTTCCTTTTCCAGAATGTCATATAGTTGGAATCATACAGTATATAGCCTTTTCAGAGTAGCTTCTTTCTCTTAGTAATAGATATTTAAGGTTCCTCCATGTCTCTAAATGGTAGGTCAGTTATCTTTCACACTAAATATTATTTCATTATCTGGTTGTAACACAGTTTATTTATTCATCCACCTACTGAGAATCATCTTGGTTGCTTCCACATTTTGGCAATCATAAATAAAGCTGCTATAAACATCCATGTGTTTTTTTATGTGGATATAAGTTTTTACCTGTTTTGGTAAATATCAAAGAATATAATTGCTAAATCATATGTTAAGAGTATGTTCACTTGCATGAGAAACTTCCAGTCTTCCAAAGTGGCTGTAAAACTTTGCATTCCTAGCAGTAATAAATGAGAGTTTCTGTTGCGCCACACTCTCACCAGTATTTAGTATTGTCAGTGTTCTGGATATTGGCCAAAATTATAGGTAGGTAGTGTTATCTCATTGTTATTTTAATTTGCATTTCTTCTCTCAGTCTTTTTCTCTACAGCTAAAATCATGGATTCAGGTAGAGAAAATCAATACGAACTCTCCTATATTTTACAAAACCTACAGCTCAAGATAATAAAAAGAAGATGACTGGGGATGATGTTTTATTTATTTATTTTTTTTTTAATTTTTTTTTTCAACGTTTATTTATTTTTGGGACAGAGAGAGACAGAGCATGAACGAGGGAGGGGCAGAGAGAGAGGGAGACACAGAATCGGAAACAGGCTCCAGGCTCCGAGCCATCAGCCCAGAGCCTGACGCGGGGCTCGAACTCACGGACCGCGAGATCGTGACCTGGCTGAAGTCGGACGCTTAACCGACTGCGCCACCCAGGCGCCCGGGGATGATGTTTTATAATTAAAATTATAATTTCAAGAAATTCTCACTCTGGCCTCCTTTCTTTTTATCTTCTATATAAATTGAAGTTAATTTGAATGACTTGAGATTTTTGCCCTATGGCAATTTAGTCTAAAAAGGGAGGTAATTTTCTTTATTCTTATCAAATGTTATATTTTTATGAATTAAACTTGTTCTTCAAAAACAGTGAAGGGGCATCTGGGTTGCTCAGTTAAGTGTCTGACTCTTGATCTTGGCTCAGGTCATGATCTCACAGTTCGTGAAATCGAGCCCCACATCAGGCTCCATGCTAACATCGTGGAATCTGCTTGGGATTCTCTCTCTCCCTCTCTTTCTGTCCCTTCCCTGCTCTCTCTCTCTCCTTCTCTCTCTCTCAAAATACAATAAAAAAATTGGTTAATTGTCATACTCTATCATCAAAAATAGCATAAAGTTTCAATTTATTTGGTTGTCTTTTGTATCAACATCCCTACTTCCACCGAAGTCAATGATTTGTCTCTCTATAGAAAGAAAGGTATTTAGAAATACTTTTACTTTAATTTTGGAAATTCATTGGAAAACTATTTCACAATTCTTTTAAGTTTTTACATATTTGCTTTGAGAAAGAGAGAGAGAAAGGCAGAGAGAGAATCCCAAGCAGTCGTTGTACTGTCAGCGCAGAGCCCAATATGGGGCTCAGTCTTACGAACCCTGAGATCATGACGTGAGCCAAAATCAAGAGTTGGATGCTTAACCAACTAAGCTACCCACACAGCTCCATTGGAAAACTATTTTAAAAATCACATTATATTAAGGAAGCATTATTTGAATTTATCAAGGACTACAGTGGAAACTAGCAAAGGTTGGCAGTATTACATTCATTTATTCATTCAACAGAGATTTATTGAGAGCCTAGAAAATACCAGGCATTACTTTAGAAACAAGAGTCAACAAAATAAACAAAAAATCCCTGCCTTCAGAGAGGTAATGTAGTGAATGATGATAAGAATTCTATATCCTGGAGATGCCTGGGTGGCTCAGCTGGTTAAGCATTCAAATCTTGATTTCAGCTCACATCATGATCTTACAGTTGGCTCTGTGCAGAGCCTTTTTGGGATTCTCTCTGTCTGTCTCCTCTCTCTCTGCTCCTTCCCCTGCTTATACTTGCACTAGCACTCTTTCTCTCAAAATAAATAAATAAGCATTTAAAAAAAATAGAATTCTACACCCTGTGGATGAGATGGAAGACAATAATTCATTGCATATGCAGAAGATATCCCCATCCTTTGATGGATGTCATCTGAAACACCAAATTCCCACACTTTCTATCTCCCTAGAAATCCCTGAGGCTACTTTCTTCCCTTTAATGTCTTCCAAATATCACCAAGTTGTCTTAATTTCATTTTTCAAGTTTTCTTTTACCTTTGTGATTGCATTCAGTTCTGCCTTAATATGAATTCTGTTCAGAGAAACATAATTTCTTGTAGAAGAGAAGTACTCATACATTTATAACATTAATTTCCCATTTAAAATTCATGGTTATGCCTTCCCCATAGTCAATGGTCTTATATCTATATATCATCAAATTCATCAGGATTCAAGCTAAAGGATGGATGTTGGTACTGTTTGGTTTTGGCTTTGTTTGTGTGTGTGTGTGTGTTTTTCCCTCTGCTGATTGATGTCATTTCCTAAAATGTGTGTTTTTAACTTAATTAAAATTACTATTGCTCTGGGGGTGCCTGCATGGTTCAGCTGGTTAGCATCTGACTCCTGATTTCAGCTCAGGTCATGATCTCATGGTTCATGAGATTTAGCCCCGCATTGGGCTCCATATTGGTAGGCTGACAAAATGGGACTTTGCTTAGGGTTTTCTCTCTCTCCTTCTCTCTCTGCCCATCTCCTGCTCACATGTGGTCTCTTTCTGTCTCTCAAAATAAAAAAAAAATTAAAAAATTACTACTGCTTTGAAGAAGCATATTTTGCTCTCAAGTTTGTTTTTTCATTGGTGATTCTCTTCAACATTTCAATAGAAAGAGAATATAATACCTACAGTTATCAGACATGGGCACCTACGCACCAATTGAAAGCCATGTCTTCTCTCATTTTATTTTTCATACCTCAAATCTAACTTCCACATTTCTTAATTCTTCAGATCTCAATTCATTTGTCACAGTTCAAATATTCCCATTTGCTCTCTCTTTTCTTATAGCCATAAAATTCAAGTTCTTTATTCCTTTTTTAATATTTACTTTTTATTCAATTTATTTAAACTAAAAAACAACAAAAAGAAATAAATAGTTCAATCATTTCTACCACCTTGACCCCTCACTTTGTACAACTACCAGTGTGTTGTCTGTATTTATGACCTTGGTTTTGCTGTTTATCTTGTTTTTTGTTTTGTTTGTTTTGTTTTACTTTTTAAGTTTATTTATTTATTTTAAGAGAGAGAGAGAGAGAGGGTGAGAAGGAATGGAGGAAGGGCAGAGAGAAAGTGAGAGAGAGGATCCCAAGCAGGCTCCATGCTGTCGGTGCAGAGCCCAACCCAGGGCTCATGTGACATCATGACATGAGCCAAAACCAAGAGTAGGACACTTAACCAACTGAGTCACCCAGGCATCCATGTTGTTTATTTTTGTTTTTATTCCATACATATAAAAGAGAGCATACAGTTTTGTCTTTCTCTGACTTATTTCACTTAGAATAAAGCCCTCGTGGTCCATCCAAATTGTTGCAAATCACAAGATTTACTTTTCGATGGCTGAATAATATCCCATTACACACATGAGCGCGCGCACACACACACACACACACACACACAAAACACACTACAATTTCTTTATCCATTTGTCCATTTATCCATCAATGGACACTTAGGTTGTTTCCATATCTTGGCTATTTTAAACAATGCTGCTATGAACATAGGAATGCAGACATCATTTCAAGTCCCAATTTTATTTCCATTGGATATATTCCCAGAAGTGAAAGTGCTGGGATCATATGATAGTTTGACTTTTAGTTTTGTGACTTTTAATTTTTTGAGCACCAATTTTTTGTACCAATTTACAATCCCAACAGTGCATAAGTGTTCCCTTTCCTCCAAATCCATGCCAGCATTTGTTATTGCTTGTCTTTTAGATGATGGCTTTTCTAACAGGCATGAGGTGATTGCTCATTGTGGTTTTAATTTCCATTTCCCTAATGACTAATGATGCTAAGCATTTTATCTTTTCTTTCATATATCGTCTTTGAAGAAATATCTATTCAGGTTCTTTGCCCACTTTTAAATTGGGTTATTTGTTTTTTTGCTTTGAGTTGTATGAGATATATATATATATATACACATATATGTATATATTCTGCACATTAACCCCTTATCGGATTTATCGTTTGCAAACAATTTTTCCATTGCATAGGTTACCTTTTCATTTTGTCTATGGTTTCCTTTGCCATACAAAAGCTGTTTAGTATGATGTACTCCCACTTGTTTACTTTTAATTTTGGTGTTTGTGCTTTAGGTGTCATACCCAAAATATAATTACCAAGACCCATGTAAAGGAGCTTTATTTCTATGTTGTCTTCTAGAATTTTCATGGTTTCAGGTCTTACATTTACGTTTTTAATCCATTTTAAGTTAATTACGATGAGTGGTATAAGATATTAATTCAGTTTCATTCTTTTACATCTGAATATCCAATTATCCAGTACCATTCATTGAAAAGACTATCTTTTCTCCACTGAGTATTCTTGGCTTCCTTGTCAGGTATTAGTTGGTTATATATACTTGGGTTTATTTCTGGCCTCTCAATTGTCTTCCATTGGTCTCTCTCTTTTTATGCCAGTACCATACTGTTTTGATGACTACAGCTGTATAGTATAGCTTGAAATTAGGAAATGTGATGCCTTCTGCTATGTTCTATTTCTCTTTATTTCTTTGGCTATTCAGTATCTTTTGTGGTTCCCTCTAAATTTTAGGAGGTTTTTCCACTTTTGTAAAAATGATATTTGAACCTTGACAGAGATTGTATAGAATCTATAGATGGCTTTTGTTAGTATTTACATGTTAACAATATTAAGTCTTCCAATCCATGAACACAGAATAGCTTTCCATTTATTGTATCTTTTATTTATTTCATTAATGTCTTATATAGTTTTCAGAGTAAGGATCTTTCACCTCTTTATATTTACTCCCAAATTGATTTTTTTTCTATGTTATTGTAAGTGGGATCAATTCCTTTACTTCTTTTTCAGAAAATTCTGTCAGTTTATAGAAATGCTGCTGATTTTTACATGTGAATTTTGTATCCTGCAACTTTACTTAATTTATTGATTAGATCTAACGTTTTTTTTTTGTTGAGTCTTTAGAAATCTTTATATATAAAATCATGTCATTTGCAAACAGAGGTAATTTTACTTCTTTATTTCCAATTCTGATACCTTTTATGTTTTTCTTACCTAATTGCTCTAGCTAGAACTTGTAGTAGTTGTTAAATAAAAGTAATGACAGTGGACACCCTCTCTTGTTTCTGATTTTAGAGAAAAATCTTTCAGCCTTTCATCATCGAGTATGATGTTAGCTGTTGGCTTGTCATATATGGCCTTTACTATGTTGAGATATGCTCTCTCTCTGCCTAATTTGTTAATAATTTTTATAATTAACAATAATAAATATTGTTAATAATTTGTTAATAATTTTTATTTGTTAATAATATAATGAACAGATATTGAATTTTGTGAAATGCTTTTCTGCAACTATTAAGGTGACCATATGATTCTTTCCTTCCATTATATTATTGTGATGTATCACATTGATTGATATGCACATTTTGAACCATCATTGCATATCAAAGATAAATCCCAGTTGATCATGATATATGCTATTGTAGCATCAATGTGCTATTGAATTTGATTTGGTAATATTTTGTTAAGAATTTTTGCATCTATATTCATTGGGGATAATGGCTTATAGTTTTCTTTTCTAGTATTTTCCTTTTCTGGTTTTGATATCATGATAATGATGACCTGGGTAAATGCATTTTGGAATATTCTCTCCCGCGTCTTTGATTTTTTTTTTTTTAATTATTTGAGGAGGATTGACATTTTTTCTTAAATGTTTGGCAAAATTCACCAATGAAGCCATTTGGACCTGAGCTTTTATTCACTGGCAGTCTTCTATTACTAACTCAATCCCTTTATTGCTAATTGGTCTATTCAATTTCTATCTTTTCTTGATCCAGTCTTGGTAAGTTGTACATTTCTAAGCATTTTCCTGTTTCTTCTAGGTTGTCCAGTTTTTTGGAATGTAGTTGCTCCTAGTAGCTTTGGATGATCCTTTGAATTTCTGTAATATCATTTGTAATGTCTCCTTTTTCATTTGTAATTCTGTTGTTCTGGGTCCCCTCTCTTTTTTCCTTGGTAAGTGTAGCTAAGCATTTGTCAATTATGTTTATCTTTGCAAAGAACCAACTGTTAGTTTGGTTAGTATTTTTTATTGTGTTTCTGTTCTCTATTTCATTTATTTCTGCTCTAATCTTTATTATTTCTTTTTTTTTGCTAACTTTGGACTCAGTTATTTTTCTTTCCATTTCTTAAGGCATAGAATTGGGTTGTTTACTTGTGATCTTTCTTGCTTCTTAATACAGGTGCTTATTGCTAGGAACTTCCCTCTTATAATTCCTTTTTCTGCCTCCCACAAGTTCTGGTATGTTGTGTTTCCACTTTCATTTGTCTTAAGAAACTTTTTAATTTCCCCTTTAATCTTTTTTTGATCCATTGGTTGTCCAATAATTTTGAAATTAACAAGACTAATTTTGGAAACTAACAAGACTTACAACCTGAGAACCACAAGACACTAGTGATCTGAAAAAGGCCTTTAAAAAAGCTTGAAAACTCAGACTTATCTGCTTCAGGGCCCACCTCAGAAATAGCACCCAGACTTAAAGTGAAGGAGGCTTATATGCTTATATTAAAACCTTGGCCTGAGGGGCAGGTATCTAATTTAACTTACACACTTAGGAACCTGCTGAAGCACTCCCCTTTGGGAAACTGACAGATATTAGCACATCCTCAATTATAGGGAGCTATTAAAAATAGAATAGGCTGCTTGGACCAGCACAGAGGTTTGAAAGACAACCAAGAACAGGGGCAGGGATGAACAAAAAGTTTCATATTACGTACGAGGCCATTTCTTCAAGACTGTAAGAGATGGTTGTTTAATCTACTATATAGAAACCAACACAGAGTGGTGTCTGGGTGGCTCAGTTGGTTAAGCATCCAACTCTTGTTTTGGGCTTAGGGTTGTAAAATCAAGCCCTGCATCCACCAAGTGTGGAGCCTGCTTATGATTCTCTCTCTCCCTCTACCACACTTTCTCTCTCTCTCAAAAAGAAAGAAAGAATGAATGAAAGAATGAAAGAACAAAAGAAAGAAAGGAAGGAAGGAAGAAAGAAAGAAAGAAAGAAAGAGAAGCCAACACAGAGAATCGAGCAAAATGAAAAATGAAAAGACACAGAAATATGTTATTTGAAAGAATAAGATAAAACTTGAGAAAAAGCCATAATGAAATGGAGTTAAGTAACCTACTTAATAAAGAGTTCAAAGTAATGGTCATAAAGATGATCACTGAACTGAGGAGAAGAATAGAGAAACACAGTGAGAACTTCAACAATGAGATTAAAAATATAGGGGCTTCCGGAAGATGGCAGCGTAGGAGGATGCTGGGCTCACTGCGCGTCCTGCTAATCACTTAGATTCCACCTACACCTGCCTAAATAACCCAGAAAACCGCCAGAGGATTAGCAGAACGGAGTCACCGGACCCAAGCGCAGACGAGAGGCCCACGGAAGAGGGTAGGAAGGGCGGCGAGGCAGTGCGCGCTCCATGGACTGGCGGGAGGGAGCCAGGGCGGAGGGGCGGCTCGCCGGCCAAGCAGAGCCCCCGAGTCTGGCTTGCAAAAGCGGAGGGGCCTGACGGACTGTGTTCCGACAGCAAGCGCGACTTAGCGTCTGGGAGGTCATAAGTTAACAGCTCTGCTCGGAAAGCGGGAAGGCTGGAGGACAAAGGGAGGGAGAGCTGCGGAGATCCCGGACGACAGAGCTCAGTTTGGTGGGGAACAAAGGCGCTCGCCAGCGCCATCTCCCCCGCCCATCCCCCAGCCAAAATCCCAAAGGGAACCGGTTCCAGCCAGGGAAATTGCTCGCTCCGCGCAAACACCCAACTCTGTGCTTCTGCGGAGCCAAACCTCTGGCAGCGGATCTGACTCCCTCCGGCTGCCACAGGGCCCCTCCTGAAGTGGATCACCTAAGGAGAAGCGAGCTAAGCCTGCCCCCCCTGCCGCCCGCCGTGCACTTTGCCTACCCACCCCAACTAATATGCCAGATCCCCAGCATCACAAGCCTGGCAGTGTGCAAGTAGTCCAGATGGGCCACGCGACCCCACAGTGAATCCCGCCCCTAGGAGAGGGGAAGAGAAGGCACACACCAGTCTGACTGTGGCCCCAGCGGTGGGCTGGGGGCAGACATCAGGACTGACTGCGGCCCCGCCCACCAACTCCAGTTATACACCACAGCACAGGGGAAGTGCCCTGCAGGTCCTCACCACACCAGGGACTATCCAAAATGACCAAGCGGAAGAATTCCCCTCAGAAGAATCTCCAGGAAATAACAACAGCTAATGAGCTGATCAAAAAGGATTTCAATAATATAACAGAAAGTGAATTTAGAATAATAGTCATAAAATTAATCGCTGGGCTGGAAAACAGTATACAGGACAGCAGAGAGTCTCTTGCTACAGAGATCAAGGGACTAAGGAACAGTCACGAGGAGCTGAAAAACGCTTTAAATGAAATGCAAAACAAAATGCAAACCACCACGGCTCGGATGGAAGAGGCAGAGGAGAGAATAGGTGAACTGGAAGATAAAGTTATGGAAAAAGAGGAAGCTGAGAAAAAGAGAGATAAAAAAACCCAGGAGTATGAGGGGAAAATTAGAGAACTAAGTGATACACTAAAAAGAAATAATATACACATAATTGGTATCCCAGAGGAGGAAGAGAGAGGGAAAGGTGCTGAAGGGGTACTTGAAGAAATCATAGCTGAGAACTTCCCTGAACTGGGGAAGGAAAAAGGCATTGAAATCCAAGAGGCACAGAGAACTCCCTTCAGACGTAACTTGAATCGATCTTCTGCACGACATATCATAGTGAAACTGGCAAACTACAAGGATAAAGAGAAAATTCTGAAAGCAGCAAGGGGTAAACGTGCCCTCACATATAAAGGGAGACCTATAAGACTCGTGACTGATCTCTCTTTTGAAACTTGGCAGGCCAGAAAGAATTGGCACGAGATTTTCAGGGTGCTAGACAGCAAAAATATGCAGCCGAGAATCCTTTATCCAGCAAGTCTGTCATTTAGAATAGAAGGAGAGATAAAGGTCTTCCCAAACAAACAAAAACTGAAGGAATTTGTCACCACTAAACCAGCCCTACAAGAGATCCTAAGGGGGACCCTGTGAGACAAAGTACCAGAGACATCACTACAAGCATAAAACATACAGACATCACAATGACTCTAAACCCGTATCTTTCTATAATAACACTGAATGTAAATGGATTAAATGCACCAACCAAAAGACATAGGGTATCAGAATGGATAAAAAAACAAGACCCATCTATTTGCTGTCTACAAGAGACTCATTTTAGACCTGAGGACACCTTTAGATTCAGAGTAAGGGGATGGAGAACTATTTATCATGCTACTGGAAGCCAAAAGAAAGCTGGAGTAGCCATACTTATATCAGACAAACGAGACTTTAAATTAAAGGCTGTAACAAGAGATGAAGAAGGACATTATATAATAGTTACAGGGTCTATCCATCAGGAAGAGCTAACAATTATAAATGTCTATGCGCCGAATACAGGAGCCCCCAAATATATAAAACAATTACTCATAAACAGAAGCAACCTTATTGATAAGAATGTGGTAATTGCAGGGGACTTTAACACCCCACTTACAGAAATGGATAGATCATCTAGACACACGGTCAATAAAGAAACAAGGGCCCTGAATGAGACACTGGATCAGATGGACTTGACAGATATATTTAGAACTCTGCATCCCAAAGCAACAGAATATACTTTCTTCTCGAGTGCACATGGAACATTCTCCAAGATAGATCATATTCTGGGTCACAAAACAGCCCTTCATAAGTTTACAAGAATTGAAATTATACCATGCATACTTTCAGACCACAATGCTATGAAGCTTGAAATCAACCACAGGAAAAAGTCTGGAAAACCTCCAAAAGCATGGAGGTTAAAGAACACCCTACTAACGAATGAGTGGGTCAACCAGGCAATTAGAGAAGAAATCAAAAAATATATGGAAACAAACGAAAATGAAAATACAACAATCCAAACGCTTTGGGACGCAGCGAAGGCAGTCCTGAGAGGAAAATACATTGCAATCCAGGCCTATCTCAAGAAACAAGAAAAATCCCAAATACAAAATCTAACAGCACACCTAAAGGAAATAGAAGCAGAACAGCAAAGGCAGCCTAAACCCAGCAGAAGAAGAGAAATAATAAAGATCAGAGCAGAAATAAACAATATAGAATCTAAAAAAACTGTAGAGCAGATCAACGAAACCAAGAGTTGGTTTTTTGAAAAAATAAACAAAATTGACAAACCTCTAGCCAGGCTTCTCAAAAAGAAAAGGGAGATGACCCAAATAGATAAAATCATGAATGAAAATGGAATTATTACAACCAATCCCTCAGAGATACAAACAATTATCAGGGAATACTATGAAAAATTATATGCCAACAAATTGGACAACCTGGAAGAAATGGACAAATTCCTGAACACCACACTCTTCCAAAACTCAATCAGGAGGAAAGAGAAAGCTTGAACAGACCCATAAGCAGCGAAGAAATTGAATCGGTTATCAAAAATCTCCCAACAAATAAGAGTCCAGGACCAGATGGCTTCCCAGGGGAGTTCTACCAGACGTTTAAAGCAGAGATAATACCTATCCTTCTCAAGCTATTCCAAGAAATAGAAAGGGAAGGAAAACTTCCAGACTCATTCTATGAAGCCAGTATTACTTTGATTCCTAAACCAGACAGAGACCCAGTAAAAAAAGAGAACTACAGGCCAATATCCCTGATTAATATGGATGCCAAAATTCTCAATAAGATACTAGCAAATCGAATTCAACAGCATATAAAAAGAATTATTCACCATGATCAAGTGGGATTCATTCCTGGGATGCAGGGCTGGTTCAACATTCGCAAATCAATCAACGTGATACATCACATTAACAAAAAAAAAGAGAAGAACCATATGATCCTGTCAATCGATGCAGAAAAGGCCTTTGACAAAATCCAGCACCCTTTCTTAATAAAAACCCTTGAGAAAGTCGGGATAGAAGGAACATACTTAAAGATCATAAAAGCCATTTATGAAAAGCCCACAGCTAACATCATCCTCAATGGGGAAAAACTGAGAGCTTTTTCCCTGAGATCAGGAACACGACAGGGATGCCCACTCTCACCGCTGTAGTTTAACATAGTGCTGGAAGTGCTAGCATCAGCAATCAGACAACAAAAGGAAATCAAAGGCATCCAAATTGGCAAAGATGAAGTCAAGCTTTCGCTTTTTGCAGATGACATGATATTATACATGGAAAATCCGATAGACTCCACCAAAAGTCTGCTAGAACTGATACATGAATTCAGCAAAGTTGCAGGATACAAAATCAATGTACAGAAATCAGTTGCATTCTTATACACTAACAATGAAGCAACAGAAAGACAAATAAAGAAACTGATCCCATTCACAATTGCACCAAGAAGCATAAAATACCTAGGAATAAATCTAACCAAAGATGTAAAGGATCTGTATGCTGAAAACTATAGAAAACTTATGAAGGTAATTGAAGAAGATTTAAAGAAATGGAAAGACATTCCCTGCTCATGGATTGGAAAAATAAATATTGTCAAAATGTCAATACTACCCAAAGCTATCTACACATTCAATGCAATCCCAATCAAAATTGCACCAGCATTCTTCTCGAAACTAGAACAAGCAATCCTAAAATTCATTTGGAACCACAAAAGGCCCCGAATAGCCAAAGGAATTTTGAAGAAGAAGACCAAAGCAGGAGGCATCACAATCCCAGACTTCAGCCTCTACTACAAAGCTGTCATCATCAAGACAGCATGGTATTGGCACAAAAACAGACACACAGACCAATGGAATAGAATAGAAACCCCAGAACTGGACCCACAAACGTATGGCCAACTCATCTTTGACAAAGCAGGAAAGAACATCCAATGGAAAAAAGACAGCCTCTTTAACAAATGGTGCTGGGAGAACTGGACAGCAACATGCAGAAGGTTGAAACTAGACCACTTTCTCACACCATTCACAAAAATAAACTCAAAATGGATAAAGGTCCTAAATGTGAGACAGGAAACCATCAGAACCTTAGAGGAGAAAGCAGGAAAAGACCTCTCTGACCTCAGCCGTAGCAATCTCTTACTCGACACATCCCCAAAGGCAAGGGAATTAAAAGCAAAAGTGAATTACTGGGACCTTATGAAGATAAAAAGCTTCTGCACAGCAAAGGAAACAACCAACAAAACTAAAAGGCAACCAACGGAATGGGAAAAGATATTTGCAAATGACATATCGGACAAAGGGCTAGTATCCAAAATCTATAAAGAGCTCACCAAACTCCACACCCGAAAAACAAATAACCCAGTGAAGAAATGGGCAGAAAACATGAATAGACACTTCTCTAAAGAAGACATCCAGATGGCCAACAGGCACATGAAAAGATGTTCAGCGTCGCTCCTTATCAGGGAAATACAAATCAAAACCACACTCAGGTATCACCTCACGCCAGTCAGAGTGGCCAAAATGAACAAATCAGGAGACTATAGATGCTGGAGAGGATGTGGAGAAACGGGAACCCTCTTGCACTGTTGGTGGGAATGCAAATTGGTGCAGCCGCTCTGGAAAGCAGTGTGGAGGTTCCTCAGAAAATTAAAAATAGACCTACCCTATGACCCAGCAATAGCACTGCTAGGAATTTATCCAAGGGATACAGGAGTACTGATGCATAGGGGCACTTGTACCCCAATGTTCATAGCAGCACTGTCAACAATAGCCAAATTATGGAAAGAGCCTAAATGTCCATCAACAGATGAATGGATAAAGAAATTGTGGTTTATATACACAATGGAATACTACGTGGCAATGAGAAAAAATGAAATATGGCCTTTTGTAGCAACATGGATGGAACTGGAGAGTGTGATGCTAAGTGAAATAAGCCATACAGAGAAAGACAGATACCATATGGTTTCACTCTTATGTGGATCCTGAGAAACCTAACAGGAACCCATGGGGGAGGGGAAGGGGAAAAAAAAAAAAGAGGTTAGAGTGGGAGAGAGCCAAAGCATAAGAGACTGTTAAAAACTGAGAACAAACTGAGGGTTGATGGGGGGTGGGAGGGAGGGAAGGGTGGGTGATGGGTATTGAGGAGGGCACCTTTTGGGATGAGCACTGGGTGTTGTATGGAAACCAATTTGTCAATAAATTTCATATATATATTAAAAAATATATATATAAGAAAGTACCAAATAGAAGTCACAGAGCTGAAGAATATAATAACTGAACTGAGAAATACACCTGAGGGGTTCAAGAGCGAACTAGATGAAGTAGAAGAAAAGGTAGTCAACTCAAAGTCAAGGCAATGGAACTCACCCAATCAGAGCAGCAAGAAGAAAAAAAAAAAGGAAAAAAAGTGAATATAACTCAAGTAATTTATAGGATAACATCATATGGGCTCAAATCATTTTAGAGCTCCCAGGAGAGGAAAGAGAAAAAGGTAGAAATCTTATTTTTAAAAAAATGGCTGCAAACTTCCTTGAAAGGAAAAAGACATACAGATCCAGCAGCCAGAGAGTTCCAAAAAAATGATGAACACACAGAGACCTGCACCAAGAGACATTACAATCAAAATGTCCAATGTTAACTACAAGGAAAGAATCTTAAAAGTAGCAAGAGAAAAACAATTTGTTATGTGCAAGGGAATCCCCAGGAGACTATAAGCCGATTTCTTAGCACAAACTCTGCAGGTCAGAAGGGAGTGGCATGATGTACTCAAAGTGGTAAAAGGAAAAAATAAAAATAAAAACAAACTAAAAAAACTTACTTCCAACCTATAATGCTTTACCTGACAAAATTATCATTCAGAATTGAAAGAAAGATAAAAGTTTTCCAGACAAGCAAAAACTAAAAGGGTTCATCATCCACAAACTGGTCTTACAAAAAAATGTCAAGGGGACTTCTTTAAGCTGGACACAAAAGATACTAATTAGTAATAAAAGCACATATGAAAGAATATATCTCACTGAAAAAGCAAATACAAAGTAAATGCAGTGGATTAATTACTTATACAGCTGTATGAAGGCTAAAAGACAAAAGTAGTAAAAATAACTATGATTACAATAACCAGTTAATAGATACACACAAGATAAAAGATGTAAATATATGGGGTGCCTGGGTGGCTCAGTTGGTTAAGGGTCTGACTCTGGCTCATGTCATGATCTCGGGGCCAGTGAGTTTGAGCCCTGCCTCAGGTTTGGTGCTGACAGCTCCAAGCCTGGAGTCTGCTTCAGATTCTGTGTCTCCCTCTTTGTCTCTCTGTCCCTTCCCCACTCATGCTCTGTTTCTCTATCTCTCAAAAATAAATAAACATTTAAAAACTTAAAAAAAATTTTAAAGATGTAAATGTGACAACAAAAACATAAAACATAGTGAAGGGAAAGTAAAATGATAGGCTTCAGAATGAGATCAAACCTAAGTTGTTATCAACTTAAAATAGACTGTATAGATATAAGTTGTTATATATAAGCCTCATGGTAACCACCAAGCGAAAACCTATGGTAAATAGACAAAAGATGAAGAGAAAAATATATGTTTACCACTAAAGCAAATCATCAAACTACAAAGGAAGAGAACAAGGGAAGAAGAAAGGAACAGAGAGGGACTACAAAAACTAGAAACCAATTAACAAAATGGAAATAAGCACATGCCTATCATAAAATTACTTTACATATATATAGACTAATTTCTGCAATGAAAAGACATAGAATAGCTGAATAGATAAAAAAAAACAGACCCATTTATAAGAGGCCTACAAGAGGTACACTTTTTGTTTTTTAATGTTTATTTTTGAAAGAGAGAGAACTCACACACAAGCTGGGGAGAGGCAAAGAGAGGGAGACAAAGGATCTGAAGCAAGCTCTGTGCTGACAGTGGACAGCATGATGCAAGGTTCAAATTCACAAACTGTGAGATCATGACCTGAGCTAAAGTCAGAAGCTTAACCAACTGAGCCACCCAGGTGCCCCAAGAGTTACACTTTAGATGTAAGAACATATACAGACCAAAAGTGAAGTGGCAGAAAAAGATCTTTCATGGAAATGGAAACCAATAGAATGCTGGAGCTGTTATACTTATATCAGCCAAAATAGACTTTAAAACGGACTATATAAGAAGACATAAAGAAGGGTGTTACATAATAATAAAGAATTTAATCCAACAAGGGAATATAACATTTGTCGATATTTATGCACCCAATATAAGAGGACCTAAATACATAAAGCAAATATTAACAGACCAGAAAGAGAAATAGATAGCAATATAATAAAAATAAGGGGTTTTATTTTTTTAATGTTTAGTTATTTTTGAGAGACAGAGAGACAAAGCATGACTGAGAGAGGGGCAGAGAGAGAGAGACACACACACACAGAATCTAAAAAAGGCTCTAGGCTCTGAGCTGCCAGCACAGAGCCCAATGTAGGACTCAAACTCATTAACCTATGAGATCCTGACCTGAGCCTAAGTCCAATGCTTAACCAACTGAGCCACCCAGGTGCCCCAAAAGTAAGGGATTGTAATGCCCCACTTACATCAATTAATAGTTCATTCAGACAGAAAATTAATAATGAAATAGCAGCCTTAAACAACACATTAGATCAGATGGACTAATAGATATTTACAGAACATCCTACTCAAAAGCAACAGAACACACACTTTTGTCAAGTGTTCGTGGAACATTTTTCAAGATATGTTAGGCTGCAAAATAGACCTTAAAATTTTTGAGTATTCGAGTTATATCAAGCATCTTTTCAGAGCATACTGGTATAACACTAGAAATTAATTACATGAAGAAAATTGCAAAAATTCATATATGTGGAGATTAAACAATATGTTATAGAACATCCAAGGGGTCAAAGAAGAAATCAGAGAAATTTAAAAATACCTTGAGATAAATGAAAATGGAAATGTAGCATACCAAAGTCTATGGGATGCAGCAAAAGCAATTTTAAGAGGGAAGGTCATAGCAACAAATTCCTACCTCAAGAAAAATCTCAACAACTTAACTTTACAACTCAAAAACTAGTGAAAGAAAAACAAAACACAAAATTAGTAGAAGGAAGGAAATAACAGAGCACAGCAGAAATAAATGAATAGAGATTTAAAAAACAGTAGAAAAGATCAATGAAACTAAGAGCTGGTTCTTTGAAAAGATAAAATTGACAAACCTTTAGTAAACTACTAAGAAAAAAAGAGAGAGGCTCAAATAAATAAAATTAGAAATACATTATGATACCACTTACACCATAGAAACACAAAGGATCATAAGAGACTACTAAAACAATTATATGCCAACAAACTGGACAACATAGAAGAAATGGATAAATTCCTAGAAACACACAACCTTCCAAGACTGAATTATGATGAAATAGAAAATCTGAACATACTGATTACTAGCAAGGAGATTCAATCAATCATCAAAAACCTGCCAACAAACAAAAGTCCAGAACCAGGTGGCTTCCTGGTGAATTCTACCACACATTCAAATAAAAATTAATATCAATCCTTCCCAAACTCTTCCAAATACATTTTTTGGGGGGCCAGAAATACCCTGATACCAAAACTGGAAATGATGGAAAGAAAGAAAGAAAGAAAGAAAGAAAGAAAGAAAGAAAGAAAGAAAGAAAGAAAGAAAGAAAGAAAGAAAAGTAAAAAATAAATAAACAAAAACGGATGTCTAAGTGATTCAGTCAGTTGAGTGACACTCTTGTTTTCAGCTCAGGTCATGAACCCATGACCTGAGTTTGAGCCCCATGTCAGACTCTGTGCTGGCAGCGTGGTGCCTACTTGGAGTTTCTCTCTCTCTCTCTCTCTCTCTCTCTCTCTCTCTCTCTCTCTCTCTCTCTCCCCTCTCTCTTTCTGCTCCTCCCTGCTTGCACTCTCTCTCTCAAAATAAATAAATAAATAAATATTTAAAAAATGAAGGAATGAGAAGGAAGGAAGGGGAGGAAAGAAAGAAAGGGAGAGAAAATTATAGGTCCTCATTCTTATTCTACTTCTCTCAGGTACTCCCTAAACTTTTTAAATAGATTAAATTCATTTTTTTAACACTTCAGCATACGTCTATAATTTGTCTCAAGTTTGTACTACTCTATGTAGGGAAAGCATTTGGATGGATCTAAGAGTAACCCTCATCCTTCTTCTATCTCTTTTACAATTCATGTTTTACCAAAAATTAAAACCTATAGTTGCAAAATGATTCTAGTCTTGTCTACATCTCTGATGTTATACTTTTTTTTTAATGTTAATTTATTTTTGAGAGAGAGAGAGAGAGAGAGAGCAAGCAGGGGAGGGGCAAAGAGAGGGGAACAGAGGATATGAAGCAGGCTCTGAGCTGACAGCAGCAAGCCTGATGTGGGGCTCAAATTCACAAACAATGAGATCAAGACCTGAGCCAAAGTCAGACACTAAACTGACTGCGCCACCCAGATAACCCTCTGATGTTATACTTCTAAAGCTTGAAAACAGTTCTCTATTCAGATATGGAATTTGGGACCATTCATCCTCTATGGAACAAGAATATTTTCTAGAGAAAAATGTATTCTATGAAGCCTCTTTTCTCTTTTTTTTTCTCAACACCTGATATTATAGAACATTTACTTTATTATTTTTCTCCTCATCAACACAATAGGTTGACACATCTCCTACATAGTTCAAACATCCATTAGTCTTTTTTTTATGAACTTTATCTGATCCACTAATAGTTGAACTCAAACTATGGTCTCCAAAATATATTACAAAACAAGAACAAAAACAAAACACCAAGTTTATTTAAAAATAAACAAACAAACAAAAGTCTGTCAGTATTGACTAAGGAAGATAATTTGGAGAGAAAGAATGTGTAACACGCACCAGACAAATATATGCATATCAAAACACTGTATTATGAACACAGCTGAGCCCTGAACATGGATATGAATCTTTTTCCCACCATTGTCTCATTCTGACTACCTGATCATCATTAAGTAAAAGAGGCTTTTACACAGTACACTTTGCCCAAAACAAACATGACTGATCTAGCCATTAAAGGTTCTAAAAGAGTTTCTTCCAAATTCTGGCGCTCTAGATACCTGCTCAATTAGAAAACATATATGTATTTCCATATAAAAATATGTCTTAATCAGTTTGGACTGCTAAAATGGAATATCAGAGATTCTGTGGCTTTAATAACTATGTTATACATAATGATATAGATTATTTATATATGTATATGTATATATACATATACATACACAAATACATATACATATACATATATATATATATATATATATATATATATATATATATATTTCTCTCTGGTACCACTGCATTAGTAAGATAAATATTTCTATGGAGAACTAGTTAAGTCAGATCTTAGGTATAGCATTAACCCATAGGTCATATATGTCATATGTAGAATTGCAAGACCCATAAGAGTGATGATGATTATCAATAATTTTTGGATAAAGGTTTCAAACTGTTTAATCCCTAGATATTCTATGTTTTGATTTTGATTTAGACAATACCAACAAATGGATGGAATAAAACTTATTAGTGAAAAATATTTTTCTGAAGAACTTATTTTGTCCTTCTCAACTTTTTCCTTGACCTTATCTTTCTATTCTATTAGTGTTTTCTCATGGTCCTGATATATTTATATATTTTTCAATTTCACTGTAATTTATATACTATGCTAAGACAACTCAAATATTTGTGGACAACAGAGTGCATATATTTAATTAAATAAAATAATCATTTATTTTCATTTTTCATTTTTATGCTTCCTTCCACCTTAAACATCAATAAATAATGATAATCTCTGCAGCAAACCATGATTTCAGTATAGCTCTGACATTTACCAGTTAGTAACTTAACATTTGAGATTTAGTACCAGCATTTATAATTTGTTGATATTAACCTCATTGTGGATACTGATGTAACTAATAAAAGTGTTTGCTCACTATATTTTACACTTTTGACATTAATCATCATTGTCTCATTTTCGCCCACAACACACCATCTTTAATTCCTTTACTTTGCCTCCCCTAAGAAAAACATATACTATTTCCTGGGTGCAGGAACAGTTCTAAAATCAAGTCTTCAAGGAAGCTTTGGGACCCTCTCATTATTCATGTCACGCATTTTCTGGCCTTTTCCCTATGCTCTGTAAATACCTCCTAACTATTAACACAGTTCCTTCTTCCATCCTGCTACTTCTACCACTAAATGCAATAAGTCAGAAATTAATTGGGAATTGCTGAAGTTTTAACCTGATTTTTTTTTTATTTCTCAAGCATAAAATTAGCTAGGCACTAAAATCAATTAAAGCAGGACTATGCTACTATTGATAAAATGCCAAAAAGCATTTCATTACCCTAAACATTTAACATATTTGACAAGATAATACTTTCAGCCTTGCATAGAGTTGGACAGAAAAAACATTGAGCTGATCTGGACACATCCCTATTTATTTTCTCCATGTGTTGAGAATCCAATTAAGGTGGGATCAAAATTAATGATTAATCAGTATTTTTTAAAGATGGCTATTGCGAATGACTTCCTATTATTTAAAGATTTTCATACTGTAAAATACATCATAAACTCAAAAAAGTGCTTGTATTTTATGGTCTTAATAACAATGATACTATTTGATAAAAGCACACATGTATTTACCACCTACCTTAAGATTTAAAACATAACCAATACCTTTGAGATCCTCTGCATATCCCTTCCCAATAAACTGACATCTTCCCTGAAGAATTAACGATTCACTATTCTAAATTTGCTGGTATTTATTTTTTCAATGATTACATGGTACATGTATATTTCCATAAATAGCATACTGCTTGGTTTTGTAGGCATTACCATTATATAAATGGATCCATCCATCTTGTCTCTTCTCATGTGATTTTTTTTAATTCCTAAATATTATATTTGAAATTGATATATTTTTGTACTCGTTTCCCAGGATTTGTATATCCCATCGTATAAATATATATATTTAGTATTCCATGATTCTTTTGCCTATTTGCTATTTGTTTTCTTTAGCTTATTGTTCCATAAATGTGTGTGTGTGTGTGTGTGTGTGTGTGTGTGTGTGTGTGTTTTCCATATAAATTTGTCTTAATCAGTTTGGGCTGCTATAATGGAATACTAGAGACTGTGTGGCTTAAATAACAAACACTTCTCACAGTTCTGGAGGCTGGGAAGTCCATGGATCAGGGTACTAGCAGATCTAATGTCTAATGAGGTAACTTTTCCCGGTTTGTACACAGCCTCTTTTCCTTATATCATAGGGCTGAGAAAGATAAGCTCTCTCTGGCTTCTTAGAAGGCTAGCCCTTCTAGCCCCTTCATGAGGGCTCCATCTTTTTGACCTAATTACTTCCCAAAGACCCTGCTTCCTAATACCATCATGGCAGGAGAGGGGTGGGGTTGGGGGGGATCAGGACTTCAACCCTTTGGGAGGACACAAACAACACATCGTTACAAAATCTGCTGTTAGCAATAGATAGTAAATCTTTCTTGTCAGTAATATATGTATGGGACAAATATTTTCTCTCCAGTTGTGTATTTTGGCACTCCCATTATGCTATATTTACAAAAATAGTTCTTAATTTTAATGCAATAAAATTTTAGCTTCACTGACTTCAATTAGATGAAAGCATAAATGTTAGAACTTAGCACTTTACATGTCTCCTAATTTGTCCTTCATAGTTTTATCTCTTATTTTTCTCTGCTGCATTCTAGATGTATCTCTTCTAATTTGTTTTTTATTGCATTAATTTTCTCTTCATTGCATCTAATTTTTGGTTTAGTCTGACCTTTATGTTTCATATGTTTCTAGAAATGCTATAATGTGTGTTTTCAGGTCCACTTGATCTGTAGAAAGTCATATATCTTAATTTTGATACTTTTTTATTTATTTAAACATATTTAGCATACTCAATATTCTCTGATGACAATTTCAACAGTCTGCGAATATCTCATTCTGTAGTTTGTGTTTCTATTAACTGTAAACAAGTCTTAATTCTTTCTGCATGTGTCTTATGAATTTGTTTGTTGTTGCTTTTGTTTTTTAAAAAATCATGGTTCCTGAGAAGTATACTGTAGGATTTTCTTGAGGCTTGTGTTTAATTTGTATACAGTTTTATCAGGCACTTGAGAATCAATCTCAAATAAATTTTCCAGTTGTGGGTTTCAGAATTAATTATGTTATTTGTAGTCCCTAACCCAGGATAAATGGTTATTCATTCTCAGGAAATTTTGTTTTTTCAATTTTTTTTTTTTTTCTGAAGCCAGCCAGAGGCAAAGATTTTTTATTTCATGCCAAAGGACAGGTTTGTTTTCTCATTTTAGACACAGAAAGGGTCACATTTTGAGGGTTCTGCCTTAATTCTGAATCTCTCATTCACCTCTCCACTATGTATGTTTTAATATTTATCACTCACATGTGGTCCCTAAAACCGAAGCTCTGGATCAGCCCTCATCAACTGGCAGATCTCTGAAGGTAACACCCATCTTCAACGCTTGCTGGTTTTTCCAGATTTAAGCTTTCTGGTTATAGCTTCCGAGGATTTCTTCACTTTCTTGCTCTTGAAAGATAAATTTTAAATATCTTCTTGTATCTTAGGTGGTTTTGCACCACAAAGCTGAGTTGCATCACATTGTTTTTTGTGCTTTAAGTAGAATCATTTAACTGGCAAACTGAAAAATGTACTCCTTAGTATGAGACACATGTAGTTGAAGTATGAGTGACATATCTCCTAAGATTGAGTTCATACCCCAATAGGTACACAGAATATTTTTTTGTAAGCCACATTTCTTTTTTTTTTTTTTCTTTACAAGTTTTTAGTTAAATCTCAGGTAGTTAACATTCAGTGTAAATTTAGTATCAGGGGTAGAATTTAATGATTCAACACTTACATATGATACCCAGTGCTCATTACAAATGTCCTCTTTAATCCCTATCACCAGTTTAACCCATCCCCCCATCCATCTCCACTCTGGTAACCATCAGTTTGTTCCCTATAGTTAAGAGTCTGTTTCTTGGTTTTCCTCTTTTTTCCCCCATGTTCATTTGTCTTGTTTCTTAAATTCCACATATAAATGAAATCATATGGGATTTTCTTTCTCAGACTGACTTATTTCACTTAGAAATAGATCCATCCATGTCATTGCAAATGGCAAAATTTCATTATTTTTTATGGCTGAGTAATATTCCACATCTTCTCTATCCATTCATCAGTCAATGGATATTTGGGTTCTTTCCAAAATTTTGCATGCCACATTTCTAAGATAGAGTCCCAATTTAGGAACTAAGGCTTATGCATACATATTGGATCTTAGGTACCATGTGGTTCCACTCTGTTTATGTGGTTTCTCTGCAACACATTACTGAGCATTATATCTGGTACCAGGCACACAGGAAGGCCCAACTGTCTCAGCAATGGAGGCAGTGTAGTTGTCTATCTTTGTTAACTGAAGCATATAAGCAAATTAAATTAGGTGGACGTGACAATCAGACTCTTCAAAGAGAAGCATATTTGTTTGAGTTGAATTGATAAAGAAGCAAACAAATCAAATGATTTGACTGTGGAGCTCATACTCTTATCATTGCACTATAATTCCCAGAATTGCTACTTCAGAAATGGAACTTGATTCCTAATTGGTATATTCATAAGAATATGAACACCTACTCATTAAAAGCACAGGTTCATATTTAACTGATAAAGGCACATTAGTTAGCAAAGCTGACTCTAGAAGCAAATCTACTATATAATAATTTTTGAGATTACCATCTGCTAATAAGCACAAGCTTATCTCTAATATATACTTTTACAATTAGATGGTAATCCAAAATGTATTTAATATATACGCCTAAATATATTTACTGTGCTTTCATTTGAGAAAAAAAATCATAATTCCATATTTTGAATACCCTTAATACAATGGCCACCAAAAATTTAAGCCAAAACCTAGAAAAAAAGAAGGGTCTGTGAGTTCTGGTTGATTTGGACATTGATTCAAACTACTTAAAATTTTTACTCATCTTTTCTTTTTACTTTATATTTTATATATTTTTTAATTGAAAACTTTAAGGAACATTGCAAAATCCAGTGCTTCCCAAGGAGACGGACAAGAATAAATGTGTACAATAAAGATGAAAGAAAATATATTTAGTCTATGTCATCCAAATAACAACCTTCAAAGTCACAATAAATTAAATTAGAGGAAACTGTGTTCTGGAATAGCAAAGATCATCTTTTGAAAGCTTTTCTACCCCAAAATGAAATTTATATCCTTAACAAATAATGAGTTTTCCTTCCCTAGAAGAATCCACCAAGAGACAGGTTATAGCTCTGAGATGCTATACCAGGTGACCCAGGGCTGTGAGTCTAGGCTGTCTTTCACAGAATCCCACTAAGCCTGCCTCCTTTCATAGTCTTTTGCTCTTCTCCTTGATGTTTATAGGTTTGAATGCTTAGATTTCATTTATGGAGTCTGTGCCCTAAAATTGCATTTGTTCCAACAAGCATTTTGAGCAACAATATAGCTTCTAACCATTCAGACATGGCCTGTGGGACTCAGTGGATCAAGCAGGAGATGACAGATGCAATTGGTTTGTAGAAATTTTCAAGTCTTAAGAGAAAGATCTCCTAGGAAAAGTGGCACGTCTACTGCCGCTTTTAAAGTGACAGAGCAATAGATCTTGGGTTGCCTCAGGTGCTGCCTGAAGAATCAATAAAGTCTCTTTAAAGACCCACTGATGTTTCATGAAAGGCATCCAAAAACATTCTATTTAGAATATCCATCTTATTTCCTTGTGAACAATGTAACTCCCTTATGGGTAACAAATTGAGAAAAGCTTGATTTGTCTGTTTTAAAGGGTATCTGTTTTAATAGAGGACATTGGGAGGTAATTTGGAAATTCTCCTTTTGGAAGGGAGTCCTCAACTGTGTTTAAATGAAAAGTGTCTCATTTAGGGAAACGTTTATTTCATGAAAGTATTTTGGAGTTATTCAAAGACTCTCAGTAATACCTTCTAAAAATTGGTATATAAAAAGTCTTAATCATTATTTTTATTGTTACTATTTAATTCAAAAATCTAAAATTTACAACTTCTTTATATGATGTTAGAACACATCATTGCTAAGTAATCGTATGTTAGTGGACTGTCTCTCATTCCATGAATACATAAACTGAGATTATCAATTTATTGAAGCATTTGCTAAGGCCTTCTCACTGGAAAATGGGAAGAATACCTTCCTCACAAAATTATTGCTGATATTAAATTATCTAAATGCTATCAGACATAAATTCTGGGTACATTAGTATGTCAATATTATTTTCTTACTTGCTGAAATATGAGTATACTATTTATGACTCAGTATTTATGAAAGTTTATCTCATATTCTTTGGGTATGACCATAAAATATCAAGTCAAATTTGACAAATACAATTTCCTATAAACTGTATGCATCTAAAAGTTTCATAATCCCTATTCTTGGCATCACTTTGAAATTTATTCACAAAACTTATTTGAGCTATCTCCAAAGAATTTGAAACTGTTTTTCATGATAAGTTTTGTGATAATGGTAGTGGAGAATCAGTAATTTTTTTTTTATTTTAAAACATAAGTTTACACACAGTAAAAAGCCAAAGCAATGTAGAGAAAATAGACAAGTAATTAAACAGAATGAATATAATAGCATGAAAATTTTGGGATAGGGGAAGGAGAAAACAGGCTGTAGAGATCTAAAATTCATATATATTAATACTCACAAAGCCATGTATAGGTTTCATCACATAGAGCATGGAGTGTAAAAAGGGGATTTTAAAAGAATATAGGACACATGGATGTGTGCAAACATGATGTTTCCTTTAAGTATTTCCAACAACAACAAAAAAGACAAGCCTTATGAATACATCCCTTTTGTGTAAAGCACTAAATGTTCTTGCTTCCTGGGCTAGGAGACATAGTATCAATGAAGTTTGCTTACATGTTTGTGTTGTTGTTGAAATTGTAGTAATTAGTTTCATTTTTTGATAGTATTCAGGGGGAAATATCGAATTAAACTGCCATAAGGTAAATTATACACCTTCTAGTACCTATAGCTGTCATCATTCAGAAGATTCACACACTTAAGTCCTTGGTTTAAGAACACATTTCACTTTGATATCTTCTTTAGTGTTTTTAGATAGATGAACTATTTTACCAAATATTCTTAAATCCATGTAAATAGTCCATGCATGCAAGAAGTAACTAAGCTTATCTTAACACCTTTCTTTCAGTTTCTTGGGTTTGTTTGATTGTTCTGGCTATGTTTTGGGAATCAGTTT
This sequence comes from Lynx rufus, assembly GCF_022079265.1. NCBI lineage: Eukaryota > Metazoa > Chordata > Mammalia > Carnivora > Felidae > Lynx > Lynx rufus. Next base: position 52,524,531 of record NW_025814878.1, on the reverse strand, counting down.
TCATTTGGAACTTGGTTTCTATATGCTACTGAAAGCTGGTTAATTATCTGGTCTTAGTAATAGAATATGAAAAATAACAGAAGTGCCACTACTATACTACGTTCAATACTAGCATGGCCAAACTCCTGATCACTGACAAAACCAAATGCCAGCAAGGATGTGGTGCAACAGAAGTTCTCATTCATTACTGGTGGGAATGCCAAATGGTACACCACTTTGGAAAACGATTTGGCAGTTTCTTATAAAATTAAACATGCTCTTAACCATACAATCCAGCATTTGTACACCTGGGTGATTACCAAAAGGAGATGACAACTTATATCCACAGGAAAACCTACACATGGATGCTTAGTGTAGCTTTATTTATAGTTGTCAAAACATGGAAGCAACCAAGATGTTCTTCAGGAGATAAATGGATTAAAAACTATGGTACATCCAGACAATGGAATATCATTCAACACAAAAGTTGAGGGAGCTATCAAGCTATGAAAAGGCATATTATTATGTGCATATTAACATGCAACCTTAAATGTATATTATTAAGTGAGAGAAGCCAATTTGAAAATGATATATACTATATGATTCCAACTATATGACATTCTGGAAAAAGCAAAGTCTTGGGGACAATAACAAAATCAGTGGTTGCCAGGGGTGAGGAAGGAGAAAAGGATGAATCGCAAGAGCATAGAGGATTTTATGACACTGTAATGGCAGATAAATGTCATTATATACTTTTCAAAATCCTTAAAATGTAAAACACCAAGAATTAACCCTAATATAAACTCTAGACTTAGGGTGATAACAATACATTAATGTAGGATCATTAATTATAACAAATATACCACTGTGCTGCAGGATGTTGACAGTGGGAGAAGGTGTATGTGTGTGGGTGCAGGGAGTACATAGAAATTTTCTGTCTTTTCTGCTCAGTTTTTCTGTGAACCTGAAACTACTCTAAAAAACAAAATGTTCTTAAAAATAAGTAAGTAACAAATGACATTAAATACATTTTGGCATGCAAATGTGTGATATTGATAATGCTGGTAAAGGTAAGGCAGCAGTTCTTAAATATATATCCAGACTCAAGAAGTTATTGTATCCTTCTGGAAAACTGCTATATGTCAGGTTAAACATAACTGTTGCCTGAATCTTCATCTTTAGAAAAGTTAAAAAAAAAAAAAATTAAAAAAAAAAAAAAAGGGGCGCCTGGGTGGCGCAGTCGGTTAAGCGTCCGACTTCAGCCAGGTCACGATCTCGCGGTCCGTGAGTTCGAGCCCCGCGTCAGGCTCTGGGCTGATGGCTCAGAGCCTGGAGCCTGCTTCCGGTTCTGTGTCTCCCTCTCTCTCTGCCCCTCCCCCGTTCATGCTCTGTCTCTCTCTGTCCCAAAAATAAATAAACGTTGAAAAAAAAAATTTAAAAAAGAAAAGTTAAAAAATACCAGTCTCTAGTTCCTGAGATTTATCATCATCATTTTCCCCTTTGCTCTCTGCCCTTAGTCAAAATTACATCTTATTTGTTTTAAATAAAGAAACCCTTATACTTCCCTAAACAATGTGATGTGGATCCATGATGACTATACAAGATTTCCTATTACAGATAATGAGGAATAGATTGGTGTTCTATGAAAGAGAACTTTCTGTTCACCTGCTGAATTAAAGAAAAGGGTTTCTGATGAAATATTCTCATTAGTAGAGGCTACCACACACACAGGCATGGAATGATTTGAAAAGAGGAAAAAAGGAAGAGAAGGAAGAAAGAAAAAGGGAGTGGGGAGAAAGGAAGAAGAGAAGAACTAGAATACAAGTAAAAATACATTTTATTCTACCTCCATACTAAATACACTTTAATCACAATAACTCACATTGCACTTCAGATTCCTAGAGTTCATGAGTATCATATTTTGAGGATAGTTATTGAACTATAGATGTTCAGAAGTCTTGACTGATACAAAAGAGAAAATTATAATCAAGCCAGATTTTACTCTAGTAAACTTGGTTTATTTTTTGAAAGCACTGGCTGACATTGTAAAACATATCCCAATGATAATGACGCTAGATGACCAGAGGTAATATTTAAGTATTTCTCTTGAAAAAGACTCATAAGTGCAAACAGAGTTTTTCCTCAAGATATAAAAACCCACTAACTTGAAAAAAGAAAGAATTTTTTGAAAGAGTTTTTGGACAGTCCAAATTATAAATTCCTTGCTATTTATAAATAATGTTACATGAATCTTTTTAAGTTAGTGTTATCATTTTCTTCTATTATATTGACCTATTCTGTATCTAAAATGCACAACCAACTAAAAATAATTATTGGATACTCACAGGAGAACAACTAGAACTCCACATTTAGCTGTTATTGTTAAAGGGGATATCTTTAAAGTATTGCTGTGATATCTTTTCTCTGTAACACGACTTGCTTTGTTTTAACTTCAAGGATATTTTTTAATATTTAACATAAATGTCCCTACTGGAATATATAGATTTTTAGAATAAAATTAATGGAAAATAATATGTTTACATAATATGAATCCTATGTGAATTTTTATCCATGTTTATACTATAAATTTAGCAATAACTGTAATAAAATAGAAATTTAAATCAAACAAACAGAATCTGCTGTAGTTTTATGTGCCAATACAGAATCATTATTTCATTGAAAGAAAAAAATCCTTCATAAATGACTTAAATAACAAAAAAAGGTAGAAAATAAAACATGATAGATAATGTAGCTGGATTCTCACACAGAGACACGGGACACCAAGGCTTTTTGTCCAGGAAGCAAATTTATTTGTGCTTCCACAGGCTTAGTGGGCTAAGACCCCAAAAATGCTGAGCCCTGAGCATGGCAGAGTATAGTCTTTTATGCAATTTCTACTTCTTTGTCTCCTATATATAGTGACACATATAGTCTGATTGGACACAGTCCAAGTCCAAGTTGAGTCAAAGTTATGCATATGCATATAGGAGTTGATTGGATCACATTGCACATTGCCTTCCTTTCTTCTGAGAAGGCCTCCACTGCATTCCTTACCACAATACCAATTTTCCAAAGAAATTATGCTTAGTGTGCTTTTATTTTTTGAGGAAAAATCATGGTACTGAACACTCTAATACAGTTTATGCCCTAAAGTACAATTAGCAAACAAAGAATTGGCCATTACACATTTCTTTAATCTGACTTGACTTCTTTCAGTCCCTTGGAGGAATGAGAATTCCAAATACTAATTACACACGAAAAATAGAACATGCTGTTCATATAAAAGACATTTCTGAAAATATAAAAGAGCAGCTAAAAAAAATCACATTTTAGTAGCTGTGTGTCTTTTTCATTTTGTTTTGGTTGAGAAGTTAATAGCAGAAATATCTGCCTTTCTTCTAGGAACTGCTCCTTCACCCTACTCATGAGTTTGCACAAGAGTGGTATGGAATCTTAGTTCTCTTCCTCTCTTCCCATTATTGATCCATTAAAAGGGGTATGGCTCATAAGAGCTCTTTTCTGTTGTTTTACTTCCTTTTTAATTTCAGAAGCTGGAAATACACATACATACCAATGAGTACCTCCTGTTCTACTGGGAGTTGCAAAAATTGAAACATGGGGGCTGTTGACAACTACATTCTCTGGCAGATAGAGAAATATACTCTACCTGCCTCAGGAAAATGTATGCAACACACAGACAGGAAAAGGCATAGATGGGAGCTGGAGGAAAAAAAGGGTGCATAAGGAAAATAAGGGGGTCAGGGGAATCAGTAGAAATTAACTTTGTAATGGAAATCAGTTGAATCTTGGCTCTCCAATGATTATACCTTTCCTGGTATGAAATAAGGCACCTTTAGCACCCATCCCATAATTTCCTTATTCTGCCTAGGACAGAAGTGAATTTGTGGTATTTTTAACCAAGAGTCCCAATTACTATGGTTATTGTCTTCATAGTTTTTTAGATTGTCTTCATAATCATTACTTACCACCTTGTATTATGTATGGTTTTAAATAAGATTACAAGACAATTAACATATGAATGTTTCCCCTCTTCTCTTTTTTTTCTCATTCTTTGTCACTCAATAGTTCAGTTATCTGTGATGGAAATTAGAATTATTTAGTGACAGAAGGAAGGTAATGGACTTGACTAGAGATGTCAGCTAAACCTATCAATAAGCTAAGACAAAGAATAGAGCTGAGGAGTGCAAAGTCCTATCGATAGGGAGCATGGGGCAAGCTGAGGGCAAAATACAAGCTAACAGCACCACCCCACCCACCACAGGTGGAATATGTGTGATATTCCCCAGACACTTCTGACTACTCAAGAACAAAAGAGAAGGATTTAAGTGCTTGCCATGGTAATGTGGGAACCAAGGTAAATGAAAAATTAAATTCCCTTACTGTCTACAGCCCACTGACAATTCCTTGAAACCAGCAGAGTGACCTCACTCTAAGAGCTCAGCTGCCTTAATGATGACACTTTGCAAGGGGCAAAGGAGAATCTTAGCTTAACGTTATCCCAATCTGGAGGATCCTGTAGGTCTTCTTTCTTCATCTCAACTGCCCCAAGATATATGCTGGCAATCATACTCCAAGCTTATGCCCACCGCCCCGCACCCTCATATATATCTGAGAGGTCTCATGACTGAGGTTTTATTAAACAGCAATAAATGGCATTTTTATAGAAACAGCTAGCCCCTCAAGGTCCTGGAAACCTTGCTTCCAAAATTCCTTAGAGGCTTACTATATCCCTGACCCTCTCCCAACCTGAGGGTATATAATGAGTTATCCAGCACCACCCCGGTGCAGATCTTCCTGCCCATGGGTCCTGTCCCTGTGCTTTAATAAAAATCACCTTTTGCAACAAAGATGTCTTCAAGAATTCTCTCTTGGCGGTCAGCTCTTGACCACCCCACCATCACACCAAAACTATCACTATTGCTGGAGTTTGGGAGAAAACTTAGGTTTTGGTAAGCAAGAGGACTGTAAACAGCCGAAAAATGAGAAAAATTCAGGAGTAAAACAGAGATTAGTGAAGTTATGTTGAAGATCATGAAATTATTTCCATTTTTAAATTAGTTACAAATCTTATAACTCACTCACAGAGATCTGTAAACTAAAGTTTATGATTATAGCCACTCACGCCAGCAATACACACACGCGCGCGCGCCCACACACACACACACACACACACACACACATCCAAGAGTGGAATATGACTTAGGTGTTGCTCACAGATTGATATTTCACTTCACCTTTTTAACAATTTCCTCAAGTTGTTTGTTTTTAGTTTTCCATTCTTGAAGACAGCATACCAAAAATCATATCCATTTTCCTCAATATTTCCTTTCCCCATTTCAAGTGCAGAAAAACTCCTTGCTGGTAAATATAACAGACTGGGTTTATTTTTGTTTTAACCTCATGTTGGGACTTTATATAAGATTCTAGACAAGTCATGTGGAACTTCAGTTGTCACTGTCACAGAGGAGGTATTTTAAATCTCCACTTTCATTTTACAATAATATTGCAGGTAATTGTACATGACTTATGCTTATACTGTCTTATATTTCTATATGCCTTTATGGTGTTTTAAGTACTTCCACCTATTTTGTCCAATTGGATCGTAATAGCATCTTGCGAGGCACAGTGATACAGTTCATTGTTATCACCATTTTAGAAAAATAAGAACCTAAAAATTCAGGAAGTCTGAAAAGTTACCCAAGGTCTATGGCTGGCAAATGGAAAGCTAATAACAGAATTCAGTTTTTCCTCACTCTAAATTCAGGATTTTTTTCAGTGTTATTCGATGTTCATACTACATTGACCTTGTTCTAGTGTTTCCATCATACTAGAGACATCTGTGCAAAAGAAGTTTTGCTTCAGTGTTTTTATCCTTGGTTTAAGGTTAAAAAAAAAAAAAAAACCTCTCTGCTGGTCTCAGCTGGACTCACAACCAAGTCCAGCACCAATACTTTATGCTCAATAAAGAAATATTTCTTACAAAAATGTTTCTTATAGAAAAATAAATGTTTTTCTACAAAAGCTAAATTATACATAATCTGTTTTACAAAAATACACTAGCCTCTGAATATCTCATGATGAGTAATCCCTCAAATCAGTTTCCATCCCTCGTCACTTGCGAATACACCATGGCCTGTTCCCTCAGTCAGCTGTGTTGCTCTATGCTGAAGTGACTCTTCTACAGGAAATCACAGATTTTATTAAACAATTATAAGTGAACGTTTATTTTTGGCTAAGCTTACAAAGAATATAGGGAAGCATTTATGATCATGATAAACATACACTCAAAGTATATGAAAGCCAGAAAGAAGGGTCTTGCTGTATCAGAGAAGACTCTGGAAAGGGGCTAAGAAGTGATGGATAAACAAGAAGTTGCTGAAGACATGAGAGGAGAGGCTTCCTGGAAGAAGGGACACCAGGTATAAGGTCCAGAAACAAGGGAATTGATGGCATATTCGTGGGACTACAAGTAGATCCAAAGTGAAATGAGGGGCACCTGGGTGGCTCATTGGTTAAGTATCCAATTCTTGATCTTGGCTCAAGCTATAATTTCATGGTTTGAGCCCTGCACCAGGCTTGACGCTGATAGCGTGGAGCCTGTTTAAGATTCCCTCTCTCTCCCCCTCTCTCTCCACCTCTTCTGCTCCCTCTCTTTTTCAAAATACATTAATTAATTTAAAAAAACTATTAAAAATAAGGTGAAATGAGCAAGTGAGAGTAGCAGGAATGATGTTTAAAAGTGAGGAGGGGGAGAGTTAGATAAGGTCTTGTATGACATGTGAAGGAATTTAGACCACATCTCAACTGTTACTGAAGGGTTTTAAAGAGAAAATTTATATGATCAGATTTGCATTTAGAATATATTAGTACAATGGCAATGTTTGGGATGTTTTAGAAAAGAGTAATCTATAGGACAAAAACCAGCTAGGAAACTTTTAAGTGCTTCCAACAGAAGGTAATGGTGTCAGGTTTGGGTGATGACAAGGTGCAGGTACAGTATGGAAGTAGTGGCTGAGGGAAGTGGAGATAAAGGAGAAAGTAATTTCAAAAGGCAAGGAAATGTCACACTAAGCAGTGGTATGTGTATTTTATATGGATATTATAATAAATTGGATGTGGGACAATATTTACATCAAATCCCCAAACCCTCAGTTAATGATAAGGAGTGGCCTGCATGAAAGCAAAGGAGAACGACAGAGAGAAGAGCAATGTTCCCTTCCTTCATGTGCCATCAAATTTTCATTAAGGTATAAATTTTTACTTCTGCTTTGAGAACATACATTTTATGATGATTTGTTAGAAGATAAAAATTGAAATGAGATTGAAGTATAAAATATTATATGTGGTATAATTTATCACTAATCAAGCACCAAAGATGGGGCACCTGGGTGGCTCAGTGAGTTGAGTGTCTGACTCATGGTTTCAGCTCAAGTCCTGATCTCACAGATTCTGAGTTCGAGTCCTGTGATGGGCTCTGTGCTGTTAGCACAGAGCCTGATTGGGATTCCTTCTCTCTCCTTCTCTCTCTGTTCATCCCTTGTTCATGTTCACTCTCAAAATAAATAAATAACCTTTTTTTTTCAAAATTACCAAAGAGAAATTAGTTATTTTTGGAAGATATGACAGTGAGTTCAGAACAAGGGACAATTCTACTTAAAGGAGATAGCATGCTTAATAGAGTAACCTACTGCCTCAAATAATGAGATAACTAGAGAATTTTTTGTAGTTGTTCAATGTTCCAAATCTCAGACATCCTTTTAAACTATTGTTAATATATCCTTCCACTTATGTGACCAATGATTTGATTTGAATAAAATTTGAGAAATGCTATAGTTAAAAGTATAAACAGGAATATAAAGAATGCAGGGCTTTCAACAATAACAGAAAGAAACATGACAAACGGTTTTGAAGTATGTGATAATCTGTAAAGTTGGTCTAATTGACAACCTAGAAGATCATGCTTATTCATTATGGTAGGTATTAGTGCTATTTGCCATTATTTTCAGCTCTTTAACTTCTTGGCACAAAGTAGTATTGTGCTTTCTGGTCCTCTTGAGGTTGTATGAGATTATATGAGTAGTTGGCGATTAATGACTTAGGAAAAACAATGGTATGTATCTAACATTATGGATAGACACTGTTGATTGCCATCAGAAATGTTTTTTCTCTCTAGTCTGACCAACAAAACCATTAGCAATGGTGGATGTTCTAAGGATCTGTGATGAACTGACCAGCTGACCAGTTATAGACATATAGTATAAGCAAGAAATAAATTTTGCTGCGTTAAGCCACTGAGATATGGGAGTTGTTTGTTACTCCTGCTTACTTAACCCAGTGTTTCTTAACAGATACCCTAATTAATACATAGATTTATGTCAAAAAGGTACTGCTGAAATGATATATCTCAGTAAAAGTCCTGAGACTGGTGCAAAAAATATTGTTAATTGAACCATTTTCACTTACTCTGATCAGTCCTGGGGATGTCTTGACCAAAAATAGGCTGACATGGTGGATGTGGAAGAGGATGTCTTTTGGTTCCTATTAGAATATCTTGCAGCCTATCATCATGAATAAATTAAACAATGCAAAATTAGATGAGATTCTTACAACCTAAACAATGTTGTGTAAAAAGTATTAAAGGATTGGGGCGTCTGGGTGGCTCAGTTGGTTAAGTGACTGACTCTTGGTTTTGGCTCAGGTCATGATCTCACAGTTTGTGAGTTCAAGCCCCATGTTGGGCTCCACAGCTGGCAGCAAGGAGCCTGCTTGGGATTCTCTCTCTTTCCCTTTCTCTCTGCTTCTCCCCTACTTGCAGTGTCTCTATCTCTGTCAAAATAATTAAACTTTAAAAAAATATTAAAGGATTAAATTTTAATTAATAGATTACTTTGAAGTCAAATGGAAATATCCTATTAAAAAAAGAAATATTCCATTAATTCTTTTGGTTTTTTTGGCGGGGGGAGAGGTGAAATTTACACAACAAAATTAGCCATATACAGTCTATCATTCAGTGGCCCTTAGTACATTCATGATTTTGTGGTACCATCACCTCTATCAAGTTTTAAAATTATTTCATTGTCTCCAACAAAAACCCCATACCCATTAGGCAGTCATTCTCCAGCCCTTCCTTTCTCCAGCCCCTGGCAACCATCAATCCTTTTTTCTTTCTATGTTTATACCTATTCTGGATATTTCATAAAGATGAAATCATATGTTACCTTTCAAGTCTGGCTTCTTTCACTTATCATTATGTTTTCAAGGCTCATTTACTTTCAAGGCTCATCTCTCTTTCAAGGCTTACCATTTAGCATTATATTTTCAAGGCCCATCAAAAAGGAGTCAAAGGATTCATTCCTTTTTGTGACTAAGTAATATTCCATTTTATGGATATACTACATTTTGTTTATTCATCCATTGATAGATACATTTGAATTGTTTTCATATTTTGGCTTCTATCAATCTTATCTTGAAAATAATTCTCATCACATATTTTCCCAGGGACTATATAACTATAGCATGTAAAATATGTCAATATGAGAAATTAAGAGAAAACAGTATTAAGCTGTGTATTGAAACCAAAACCTGACTGAGCTGAATTATCAGACTTATCTGAAGAAAAAAAGACAAAAACCCTTATTTATGGTATTAGCACAACAATGGTTGGTTGTTTAAACCATATAATTTACACACATACACACACCCACACAACTTTGAAAAGGAGGTCAATAATTGGGTCAGTCTTCTAGAAGGTATTACTGGGAAATGAGGATGATACCATGCCTGAAGCATGAGAGAATAATCTTTGCTCACCTGAAAGGGCTACCTGGGCCAAGTGCTTACCAACAATGACCAGATTTCACTTAGAATTGGAGGAGAGCTCTAGGTGGTGCTTTCTCCTAAAGCTCTCTACTGACTACTTATCTACCCAGCTGCCCTGTGTTGAGCACATCCATCATCTCTTCTGGCCCTCAGTTGATAAGCTACTGATCCTTCTGTATCTGGAAGTTATTGCAGGGATTGTATCAGGCAGAGTCACCATCATGTGACTTCTTTACTAGTAATAGACATTATTAATGAGGGGCTCTGGAGTGGAAGAACATGGGAGGGCTGTTTGTGCCTACACGTGAGAAAAATCACAGAAATTCTCAGAAATACATGGACTAGAAAGATATTGACACAGTAAGAGAAGGAAATGAGATCCTGAAGTATGTAACATAAGTCAAAGAAGCATAACTTTGTACTGTTAATATGAACTCATCTATAACTACAGACTGTAGACACCTGGGGGTTTTAAGTTATAAGGTTACACTACTATTTTGTGAATGTATATAAATAATATTGTGATAAACAAAAAAAATCAAATTTATTTATTTTATTTTTGAGGGAGAGAGGGAGGGAGGGAGGGGGAGAGAGAGATCAAGCATAAGCAAGCTCTATGCTCAGCACAGAGTCCTATATGGGGCTTGATCCCATGACCCTGGGATCATGACCTAAGCTGAAATCAAGAGTTGGATGCTCAACCGAGTCACCCAGGTGCACCAAAACTCTATTTAAAAACATTATTGTATTCATAACAAGATATTTTCTACTCTCAGATACTAAGCATAAGAGTTCATGAAGATTATCAAATTTTGTCCCATAAACAAAGTATCCTTCACACTTAAAAATACTGAGCACTAGTCATGCTCCACTCTCAGCCACATGAGCCAAATTTCTCTGAACTTCCTGAATATTCACAGGTGAAGCAGAGTTTCATTCCTGTTCTGGCCAACAATCTAAACGTTTTGAGGAGATTACAGAGCTCTAGTAGTTAGGTGCTTTACCAGAATTACCTAAATTTTCAGATGTATGCTTCTTTCCATATAGATGCAACCCCTGCTTTCTATAGATTGCCCAAGCCTAACTCCTAAGAAAGCAAATTTCTTAAATTCCACATATTAGTGAAATCATATGACATTTATCTTTCTCTGAATAACTTAGTTTGCTTAGCATAACACATTCTAGCTCTATCCACACCATTGCAAATGGCAAGATTTCATTCTTTTTGATAGCTGAGTAATATTCCATTGTGAATGTATATGTGTGTGTATACACACACACACACACACACACACCCCACATCTTTATTATTCATAAGTCAGTGGACACTTGGGCTGTTTTCATAATTTGGCTATTGTTGATAATGCTGCTATAAACATTGGGGTGCATATACCCCTTCAAATCTGTATTTTTGTATCCTTTGGGTAAATACCTAATAGTGCAATTGCTGGATCATAGGGTAGTTCCATTTTTAGTTTTTTGAGGAACCTCCATACTGTTCTCCAGAGTGGATGCACCAGTTTGTCTTCTCACCAACAGTGGAAGAGAGTCCCCCTATCTCTGCATCCTTGCTAACACCTGTTGTTTTTTGTGTTGTTAATTTTGAGCTGTCAGGTTCTGACAGGTGTGAGGTGGTATCTCATTGTAGTTTTGATTTGTATTTCCCTGATGATGAGTGATGTTGACTATCTTTTCATGTGTCTGTTAGCCATCTGGATGTCCTTGGAAAAGTGTCTATTCATGTCTTCTGTCCATTTCTTAACTGGGTTGTTTATCTTTTGGGTATTGAGTTTGATAAGATCTTTATAGATTTTGGATACTAACCCTTTATCAGATATGTCATTTGCAAATATCTTCTCCCATTCTGGAGGCTGCCCTTTAGCTTTGTTGATTGTTTCCTTCACTGTGTAGAAGCTTTTTATCTTGATGATGTCCCAATAGTTCATGCTTGCTTTCATTTCTCTTGCCTTCAGTGATGTGTCTAATAAGAAGTTGCTATGGATGAGGTCAAAGGGGCTTCCTACGTTCTCCTTTAGGATTTTGATGGCTTCCTACCTCACATTTAGGTCCTTCATCCATTTTGAATTTATTTTTCTCATATGTGGAATTTAAGAAACAAAGCAGATGAACACATGGGAAGGTTAGGGAAAAGAGAAGAAAGGGAAACAAACCACAAGAGACTCTTATTGATAGAAAACAGAGGGTTAATGGAGGAAGGTTACAGGGGGGAGATGGGCTAGATGGGTGAAAGGTATTAAGAAGGGCACTTGTGATGAGCACTGGATGTTGTATGTTAGTGATGATTCACTGAATTGTACTTTTGAAGCCAATATTGCACTGCATATTAACTAAAATTTAAATTAAAAATTAAAATAAACAATAATAAAACAAAACAAAATAAGTCACAGAGATGCAAATTACAGCATAAAGGAATATAGTCAATAATATAGTAAGTATGGTGACATTGTATGGTGACAGATGACCACTATACTTATCATGGTGAGCATTCAGTAAATGTATAGAATTGTTGATCAATATCTTGTCCCCCTGAAGCTAATATAATATTGCATGTTAATTATACTTCAAAAATTATTTTAAAAATTGAAAAATAAAAAAGACATAAGTAAATGTAAAATAAAAAAACAAAAGCAACTTTCCACTTACATTACTGAAAACCAGGAACACTGAATGTTTTTTTTTTCCCCCAGGAGGCAAACTTCAAACATCCCCAGATGTCTTTTCAAATTTGCCCAAAAGTTTCTTGGAGAACCCTCCTAAAAAAAGAATACCGTGTCATTGTAGAAGCTGGAGGCACACTCAAATTCTATCCAAATTTGTCATTCAGTGTCAAAGAGGAATATTAACATCCTACATAAATTTAAGGAGAATTTTTGGTTATAGGTTTGCATTCAAGATGCAGATATATACCTCACAGTTTGTAAAAGATGCAAACTTCCCTGAGGAAGTACCTTCAGTTCTTTTAAAGCAGCATTTGAAGGAGAAAGTGGACACAGTCCTGAATCTTCCTGCCAGCTAAGCAGAAATACAGAATGCTATCCACTCAGACTCCGTTATGGAAGGGAAAACTGTTTGGCATTTCTCATACAGAAATATATATTTCCACAAACCATTTCCAGCTACTGCTTTCCTCCATTATTGAGTAATAAAAGATAGTCACTATTGAAATCTAAAGCTTAAATGAGTCTGAGGTAAGAAAACAGCACACATTTAAGACATCATTTGTATAGGAGAAATTCTTCAAGAGAAACCCATAAAACTCAAAGATATTAAATAGATTTATTGCCTCTGGCTTTAAACCAAAGGGAGAATATCAGTTACACACTGTGCCCAGATGCTTTATAAAGAGCATCTGCGTTGCTTGGATATCATCACTCAATCAACTAAAAATTCATGATCAGATTCCCTCTGTAGTTAATTCTTCTCTAGGTCCTCCTCACTGAAAGGGAGATAGTATAGGGAAGAGGGCCACTGCTGTGTAAAACAGAGCAATTTTAGAAAGCTGTCCTCTGCATCACCCTGACAAGATCCTAATAGTTACACAGTGTTAGGAAGAGCAGCATGTCACAAATTCATCACGAATTCCAGCTTTCCCAGAATAACTTAAAGTAGTAGTAATAGTGACATCACTGAACTTGGACTTAAAAAGCCTGAGTTTTCTTTTATAAAACGCCCTATTTTCTAACATTCTTCTGATTATTTACATATGTGGTAAACAGATCTATCACCCAGTACTTCTATAAATGCTTAAATGAAGGGGAGGGCAAAAGTGCCAGGAGGGGCTCCTCTTTTCATGAGATACTTCAAAAACTTTGCACCTTCTTAGAGAGGCTTGTCTTTCTCTCCTCTGCCAATTCTATTTTTCAAATGATATGAAATTTACATTTCAGTAAGGTAAACTCCAATGATTAAAAAAGGAAAACTGTCCGATTTTTGGAAGGAATTGCTCTTTTTAATTCTAGATGTCAGCCAGAGTAACACTGCATCTCGCAGACAGAGAACATGTTCCACACTCCACCTGTAGCCTGTGAGAAAACGCAATGAGACCAACAAGTACCTGTAAATTCCCAGGAGGCTAACAGTTTTCTTGGTCACTTTCAGCCATGGACTTGTATTTTTCATGAATCGCTCCCCCCATCCAACCTCACTTGAGGTCTTACAGCTGTTTCTCTTTGTCTCTAATTAGACACTAAAAAACGGAATGTTTTGAGAAGCTGTTTTACTGTTAAGTGGGGGGTCCCACTTAACTCTCTGCACAGTGCCAGGTAGACCCTCGGGAATGGTTTTTCTAGGGAGAAGAATGTGGTAGACCTTTTAAAGACGAAAGACTGCTGGCTGTCTTTGTTCCATATCAGGAAAATCTCGGTCTCTGTGCACTGCTGATGGGCTGGTGAAAATCTGTATTGTAGTTATATGAGCACGGGGCTGACTGGAGATAGTTTCCTGTGTAGTTTGGGGTCCATAACACAATTATGGTTTCCAGGTACCTCTGCATTGTATGTGAAGTGCCTCAGTGAAGATTTTATCACTTAGATACATCATCTGCACTGGGAACAGCAAGTTAGGGGTACAGGGGAGGGTTACTAGCATCCTTAAACAAACCAATCACGTGGCAATAACAAAAACAACAAAATCATACCTACAGTTTGTTGGGAGAGTTTACAGAAAAGAAATTAAAATGTGAGTCAGTTCTATTAAAAAAGAATGAAAGTAACTTCCATGGAGTTAATAAATACCATCTCCTTTTAAAGGAGGGAATCATAACTTTTCTTAGATGATTTGGGAATTCTTATTTGACCCGTCTATGCCCTTAGAGAGGTAAAATACAGGATATAATGCTATTTTATCTGGAACCTTAGAGGAAAGAACATTGTCTAAAGCAGCAGCTGGTGACATGATGAAGAAGCTAAATAAACTTCAAAATGCATGTCCATTCAGGGATGTCTGGATGGCTTAGTCGGTTAAGCATCCGACTTCAGCTCAGGTCATGATCTCACAGTTCGTGGCTTCGAGCCCTGTTTCAGGCCCTGTATTGACAGCTCAGAGCCTGAAGCCTGCTTTGGATTCTGTGCCTCCCTCTCTGCTCCTTCCCTGCTCCTGCTCTCTCTGTGTCTCAAAAATAAACATTAAAAAAAAATCCATATCCATTCATTCATGGGCCTCCTAATATTGCAATAATTTTGAAGTATTTCTCTCATAAAATGTTAGCAATTCCACCTCCAAATGATGCTTTACATTTCTTTTAATCAAATAGGTAAAAATATAAATGTATACATTTGCACAGAAAGGCAAATTATTCCTTTATTATATAATTCACTATCTTACAAAGATTTAGCATACACATACAAAAATATGTGTGCACACGCACACACACACACACACACACACACACAGTGGACTTTCCTAGTGCATTTATTGATCTCCATTTATTTTACTCTCTACAAACATAGCAACTGCATGAACTTAAGAATTCCTTTCTAATGCTAAGGAAGAAAGGCCTTCTGTAGTCTATGATATGATTGTTATTGTTTTGCATACACCATTAAAATACAAAAAGAGTAATTTTACTCATGTGAGCTATAATTTAACTGTGTATAAGACTGTCTTATATATTCCATGTGTTCTGAGTATATTCACAGGGAAACCTACTTAAGCCAGGGATGTTCATCACTGGACAAAATATTCTGAAATCCTAACTTACTTTGAAAGTAAATCATGTAAAGAATGTAACACATCTGACTAGTTGAAAACCTTCGGCAACAATTCCTGTAAGAAGTTTAGTTATAATATAGTATTTTTCATTTTGATAATAATGCCAATTATTTACATCCTCATTGCGTTATTCAAGCTTGCAAACTGACATAAAATAGGAGTGTCCTGGAAAGGCAGGTATGTCTGTATTGCCAAAATTTAAGCCAGGAAAATGCATTTTATACCTATTATCAATCTGTATTTTTTCCAGGAAGCTTAATATCAAATTCTTTTCTCCATACTATATTCTATATTTAGTATAAGTGCTACCAAAGCAAGGACACCATACTATATCCTGAAAAACTAGTTTGTTTACTCTTGTGTGGATTTTTAGCTTATACATCTTACTTCTTTTCTAACACAGTTTTGTAAAAAGTTGACAAGTCCTAATGGGATTCAAAGACATAATCAAAATAGTTCATTATAAATGTATTCTGAAACTTTGGAAAATTTAATAGCTTCACCTCCCCCTAACTGGAATCCACTATGTAGCACTGGTTGCTTTTATACTTGTTTGATGACCAGATCCAGGATGGTATAATGGAAGACAGGAAACCATAGATTTGATTCAGCTACACTACTCTTTTATTCAATAATATTTATATATCAGGTATCACGCTGTCCTGTATTTAATAGGTACTCTCTCTTTGGAGAACAGTCTCATGGGCATGACTTTCTATGTGCAGAATTATATTCTGAGATTTAATAAAAATAATATGTATATGCACTCCAAAGAACTTTAAGATAACATTTATGTAAGTGGACTATCCTAAGGAGTAGCCAAAACAATGATCTTATTTCATTTATAACATTACAAAAATAAAAACTGAAGGAAGTTTCATCCACTTGTATGAAAAAATTTTTCTGAAATACATGTATTTTATATTGGTTTTTCTTGCAAGTTACTCAGTGAGCACCTAATATTTATTGCATTAGGAGTGAACAGAATGAGATCCTAGCCATTCATCTATACTGAATTCATGGAGTCATTTTCAGGGTAATATATTCCCATTGAAATGAACAGGTCTATTAATTTCATTGAGCTTTTTATGGGTATTAGGTTTGGAAAATAATCCAAGCTGCTTGACCTGCAAATGCATACATAGTATGTAATGCCTCTAGGTTTATCAGCAAGGAAGTTTATCCAAAATTTGATTTTCTCTTCTTTAATCCCCTAATTATCTCATTTTTACATTTAAGGTGTTATATTGCAACAAAAATTTCAGTTTTTTGGTTATGGATTCTAGATAGTATTCATTGCCTCTCTTCATGTGCATTTTTTGTTCTAAATTTATAATAGAGTTACTTTTCTTTATTAGGATAATCAGCCAATTAAAAGCATAGTTAATAAAATAATCTAATACCGTGTAGAACATAGTTTCCCTTTTAAATAAATATTATTAGCTGTATAATACCCCTTTAATACCACTAACACTATGCTAAATGCCATTTAATCTTTTTTCAGAAATTCATAAAATACTTCAGAATTTATAATACCTCAAGGTCATTATTATCAATATTTTATTATGGATGCATGAAAAATGCCAATTACAACTTTATTAACTGGAATAATGGTAGGCAGAAGGCCATGAATACGCTAAAATCCAAATTAAACTGATCACAATGTTGTACAAAGTGATTTTAATGTAAGTTTATTAAACTAGTATTCAGTACTCAGGATGTATGTACTCAATGTATTTATAATTTTAATTTAACAGATTTCTACATGTAATTATGGCCTTCTGATGCTATTATTAAAGTGATTATCCACTATGGCAATGTGTAATGATTTTTTGGTGAAAGCACTCAAGAATAGTGAGATTCTGCCTTAAAAAAGTCACCACACTCCCCATGAGATCCCCAAAAAGGCAGTGATTATTTTACATTGACTGAATTTGAACCCCATTTACAGTTTCCTGGAAAATTTGGTGTGAACCCAAAGCTTGACCTAGAACTGTCCCAAACATGAGACCAGCTCTTGCTTTAGCCCTATCTAGTCCCTCAGCCTCTCTAAATGAGAACACATGTGAGAGAAAGCAAAGACAGAACGTGAATGTGACGCCCAGCTTGAATGAATACAAGGAAAGAAGCTGAAGAGAGAGGAAGTTAAATGGCCAGGGCTTGGCCAAAGTACCATTCTAGTTTCCCAAATAAAGACATTTCACATAGAGCATCAGTCAGTCCTGCCCCAGAGTCACCATCAACCAATTAATATCACAGAATCAGCCTCAGCCAGATTAGTTTTCTCTCCCTAAGAAGAGACACAAAGAGGAAAGGAGAAACTAAAGGGGTAGAGGGATTTTTTTTCCTCACATGAATACAAAAATAAAATCAAAACTGTATGTGGAATATAAATATAATATTTTAAATATATTGACCAATAACAACTAAAATGTTACCGTGTGTTAAAATGCCAGTTGCTGTCTGCTGAATATAGAAATCTAGAGTGACTTCTTCCTTTTTTCTTTCAGTATTAAGGATCATTCTTTGTCTCGTAACTTGCATTTACTGATGAGAAATTGTCATCATTCTTGTATCCCTTTTTCTTTTCCTCCTGTAGAAGATGTGTCCTTTCTCTGGTTGCTTTTAAGATTCTCTTCATCTTTTGTTTTCAGCAATATGACTATATGTTGCCTAGGTTTGCTTCCTTCACATTATTCTACTTGAGTTTACTGAGTTTCTTAAATCTGTGGGTATGTTCTTTACCAAACTTAAAACACATGAAAGCATTAGGTCTTAATTTTTTTTCCTTTTTTTTTTAAGTTTATTTATTTATTTTTGAAAGGAGAGAGGCAGAGAGACAAGGAGAGAGAGAATCCCAAGTAGGCTCTGCACTATCAGCATGGAGCTCAATGCAGGGCTTGAACTCACGAACCGTGAGATCATGAGGCTCAACCAACTAGCCGCCAAGGCGCCCCTTCTGTTCCACTTTTTTCTCCATAACTTCTGAGACCTCAATTACATCTACTTAGCTCTTGATACTTTCCCACAGGTCCCTGATGCTTGATATTTTAAATTTGTCTTATTTTGGTTAATTTCTATTAAACTGTCTTCAACTCACTAATTTTTATGCAATTAAAGTTATTCAATAACTACTTGATTTCAAATACTATATTTTGTATTGTATAATTTCTCTTAGCATTTCCATCTCTCTCCTGAAAAGTTCCATCTTGGGACCTGTGATTTTTTTATCAGACAATTCTTTGACATATCTATAATAGTTGTTTTAAAGTTCTTGGCAGCTAATTTTAATATCTGGATCACCTTGAATCTCTTCATAGTGACTAATTTTTCTCCTGATTAAGAGTCAGATTGTTCCCTTTTGTTGCATTCATTTATTTTTATACTATTTTGGACACTATGTTTAAAAGAACAGTGGGAAATTAAGAATACATATTTTTTCTCTCCCCCCAGAGAGCAGAAGCCTTTCCTATATCTGGTAGTTAAGGGGCTGATTTTCAGATTTCTCCAAGAGTCAAACTGAACTGAGATAGGCTGCTGCTTTAATTAAAATTTGCCTCTGCTTAGCCTAACGCTCAATCTCCTATGCTGCCAATGCCAAGGACACAAATATTGCTGCTTATCAAATACTGGTCAATATTTGAGCAGAGTAATAGTTGGGTTACAGTTTCCAATAGTTTTACTTTTTTTTGAATTTTAATTCCAGCATAATTAACATAGTGTTATATTAGTTTCATGTGTACAATTTCCAATAGTTTTGATCCTCCTTGGAATTAAACTCTGGAATGGCCCTAAACTCTAAACACTATAAGACTGCTCAGGGTTATTTGAATTATATGTTTTCCAATCTCTCCTCCAGTGTTGTTTTCTTGGCAAATTCTGAGATCTGGGTGAGGGAAGATTGCTCACTGTCAGACTGAGTAATTTATTTTTGCATTTGGGGATTTTCCAGATTCCAATTGATCCTTTCCATCATACTTCCCTTCTTGAAAAGGACTACAATGCCTTTTCAGGTCTATTTCTCTTCCTATCCATACCCTGATTAGGTAATAGCCCTCAGGTATGAAAGTTCTCACAGGTCACCTATAAATACTTGTTTATCTCTAGAATGTAGTTCAATACACCCTCTTTAAACTGAGGACTTTAATATCTTCAAAGAGAAATATGACTTTATTTTGAAAAGTATGATTTATTATCCATTTCCTTTTGTTATTGTTACCAACAAAAGTTTTTCACATTCTTTCTACATCGTCACTGGACGTGAAACTCCCCTCATTTCTCTTTGAAATTAGTAATACCAAAATAGGACAAAATATTTCTCAGTGGTAAATAGTAGAAAATTGTGGCACTATAATTTCCCAAATCTTAAGGAGCTCTTTTAAGATTTTAAACAAGTGAGTGGTATGTCATTTTGATGTTTCAGATATGTTTTTACCTCTTCATGTTCAAGAAATCATTCTTTGAAAAACACGTAGAATAAACCCCAGCATAAATGCCAGATTTCTCTGGCATTTAAAGGGAAAAAGGCTGAAAATAAAAATATGAAAGGAGACAATTATGACTGGAGATAGCAGAAACACACATGAATTTTAACAATACCTCTTTCCTAAGGCACCCTAAGAAATGCGTCCAGATGCTTCTATGAGAGCTCTTCCTGCAAGCAGCAATGCTCTGCACAGACTGCTTAACAACCCTCAGAAAATTACTGACTACTACAACAAATATGAAAAATAAAATCTGACATGTATGCACAGTTTTCTACTATTTGATTTTATCACAAAATTAGTGTGCTAGTATGATATTAAGCCAGACAAATGAGAAATTCCAGAATAAAAAACAAAAATAATTGGTCCCATTAGTTGAGTTTAGATTCAAAATACACAAAATAGTAGCTTAAATAAATTAAAAGTTGCAATATAAGAACCGGTTTAATTGCAGTACAGTACCATCAAGGAGCAGGCTTATATTTTTCTGTGGCATGATCCTAGTGAAGGACCTCATGATTCAAGATGACTACTCTAGCTGCCGCCATCATATCAAGACCAGAAGACAAAGGCAAGGCAGATAGGTACAAAAAAGGCCCCTCTCAGTTAGGTTAGCTCCTTTTAATAAACATTTTATCTTATGCAAGTATTGGCCAGATTTTATTTACACTGTCACTCCAATGAAAAGGAGAGTGATAAATATAAACTTTTCATTCTAGAAGACAATGTTTCCACCTCAAAAACACAATTCTTTTGCTGAGAAAGACATTAGGATGACTATTACAATAGGCAGCAGTCTCTTTCTCAGACTCCTTCATCAAGGGGCTTGGGGAAAGATTGAACAGTAATAAATGAGAGCAAAATATACATATTATAAATATCTACATCTTTTGCCATATATAGCAATGCAGATAATGTTAATCTATTACTTACTGTATTAATCATTCTTAAGCTATTAAGGCCTGTATCAATCAGGATATCCTAACAGGAAACAGAAAACATAGTAATTTGAACACAAAAAAAATTAATAGAAAGAACTATTGACTGTAATAGGGGATTTCAATAACAAAGTATTGGCTATTAAAAGTAAAGAGAACTCTTGGGGTGCCTAGGTGATTCCGTTGGTCAAGAAGCCAAATCTTGGTTTTGGCTCAGGTCATGATCTCACAGTTCATGAGGTCGAGCCCCACATCAGGCTCTGCACTAGGTGTGGAGAATGCCTAAGATTCTCTTTCTCCCTCTCTTACTGCCCCTCTCCTAAATAAAAACAAAACAGAAAGAAAGAAAGAAAGAAAGAAAGAAAGAAAGAAAGAAAGCAAGCTCTAAAAAATACAGATGCTATAAATATAGCAATTATCACCTGTAGGGCTGAGATAGAGCCCCAAAGGAAGAGAGAACCCACCTCCTTCTACACATAAAAGGCTGTGGCTTGCTGGATGGTGTAAGAGTCACTGTGGTTTTCGGCCAGTGAACTTGATGGAAATTGTCCTCTGGAGTTCCAAGGGAAAGCCACGCAAAAGGAGATGCCACAGCTCAGAATGCACTATAAAACTGCCCAGGATGGGGGCAGTGTTCATGGTGAAGTGCCTGTCTTTGGCAGTGCACTGTGAGGCCACCAGAGAGCACATATAGAAAGGTTTTCATTACTGGGCACACCAGCAGGTTGTGGCAGCTGAGAGTTAGAGAAGCTGTTCACTACAGGAACCAGAAGCGGGAGAAGCCAGAGATTCAGGAGCCTTGAGTGCAGCACTCGGAACCCAGAAAGAAAATTCCTCTCTTCACTACTGGATCATCTAGTGACAAAGTTGAAGCTGTTTCAGCTGCTCTGTTTTTACAGAGAAGTTGATGAAAGAGGATTTGGAGATGGCAGACAACAAATTGATAGTACAAGGCCTAAATAATTTCAGAGAAAGTATATAGTGAGACCTTCTGAATTTCACCCTCTTTGACTTATATCTGAATTTTAGCATGTGTCACTATAAGCTGACAAGAGGGATCCCACATATACCTGCATCGGAAAGGAAAGAACCAGAGAAAGAGCCAGACACACACAAAACACATTTTCTTCATTAGAAAAGTTCATGAAGTTACTCATGAACTTGAAAAGGATGGTTATTCCATGGAAGACATAAAAATAACAGAAGGCCGACACATATGAACTTTTCATGTACGAGGCCACATTAATCTACAAAGTTAGTTCAATTAATGTCCTAGAATCTGGCCAGTGAAATTACCAGTTTCTTTTTTGAGACAGTGTGATAAAGTAGAAGAAGCATTTCCCAATAGAACCAGCTTCTTCCAAAAATGTCTCCAGGGCAGTTTCTTTCTTCCTTTCCTAGTTAGGTTTATCTCTGAATTAAGAAACAAAATGACAGTGATACTAAATTTCATATTCTTCTTTTATCTGGGTTCAAACTATTTAGATAGGGTCATATGTATTTTCTACTCCCCCAAATGTAAAAGTGTAGATTTCCATCTGTAAGGAAAACAAAATGAAATATTTTCCCCACATAAAATATTCCGTACTTAAAAAAAAAAAAGAAAAAATGTGTAATCAGATAAAATGGCTTTAAATATAGAATCACAGAAATAAAGAAGAAAAAATATATTTGAAAGTAAAATATGTTATTTTTTTCTCATTAAGCACTATTAATGGTGGGAAAATGCAATACACAATAAAAAATTTAATAATTTTGACTTCTATTTCTTAATAACCACGTTTAATATTTTAAATTTTTGCAATACATGCTATGTGTATGTTCATAAATATAGAGATTTCAGAGAAATCCATATTTGCGTGCAATTTTGTACTTACTTTAAATTTTTTTGAACATTTTATTTTTATTATTGAGATACAGAGAGACACAGAGCATGAGCAAGGGAGGGGTAGAGACAGGGGAGACACAGAATCTGAAGCAGGCTCCAAGCTCGGAGCTGTCAGCACAGAGCCCGACGCGGGGCTAAATTCACAAACTGAGATCATGACCTGAGCCGAAGTCGGTCACCTAACCAACTGAGCCACCCAGGCGTCCCAGTTTTGTACTTATTTTAACCTACTGATCTATCATGGATAATTTCCAATATAATTATGGCTTAAGAGTATTTATAATGCATGTTCTCTATCAAAGAGAACATCACATTAAGGTTTATAATATTAATATCAAAATACTACTTCTTGATCTTTTAGCAAGTGGCAAGTGGGCAAATGTACTACAAGAGAAACAGGAAAGCATTTATTTTTAAAGAAAAAAATCACAAAGTGAAAATGTTTTCAGGATTAATATTTCAATTTAGAATAAGGAACATTGATGCACCAAAATAACATGCATTTATATGAGTGCTTTCCAAAGAGTGATAGCCAGTGCTGGGTGTCCTATGGGACAAGCAATCACAGGCACCTGAGGCCAGCATGTAATTCAATGCAATCTCAGCACTCTTAGAAAACAGAAATGTCTCCACAGTTCATGGTTCCACCTGTGTTCCCACTGAAGCAGTGGAGGAAGGCATTTGAGAGCATGGATCTAGAATGTACAGCCGTAGGTCCTGGTCTGCAGTCCCCCCCCCCCGCCCCCCTGCCCCTCCATTAGTGCCTTGTAGTGATATCTCCTATCTTCTCTTTGGCTCTGTATTCTCCACTGTAAAAAATATAGGCATACCTCAGAGATAGGGTAAGTTTGGTTCCAGACTATCACAATAAAGCAAATGTCACTATAAAATGAGTCAAATAAATGTTTTGGTTTCTCAGTACGTATAAATGTCCACACTCTATTATAGTTTGTTAAGTGTGCAATAGCATTATGTCTAAAGAAAACAATGTATATACTTTAATTAAAAATAATTTATTGCTAAAAAAGTGCTAACCATCATCTGAGCTTTTTTTTTTTTTAACATTTTTATTTATTTTTGAGACAGAGAGAGACAGAACATGAACGGGGGAGGGGCAGAGAGAGAGAGGGAGACACAGAATAGGAAACAGGCTCCAGGCTCTGAGCCATCAGCCCAGAGCCTGACGCGGGGCTCGAACTCACGGACCGCGAGATCGTGACCTGAGCCGAGCGGAAGTCGGACGCTTAACCGACTGAGCCACCCAGGCGCCCCCATCTGAGCTTTTTTGGTGAGCTGTAATCTTTTGGTTGGTGGAGGGTCTTGCCTCATTGTTGATGGCTGCTGAATGATCCGGGTGGTGGTTGCTGAAGGTTGGGGTGGCTGTAACAGTTTCTTAAAATAAGACAACAGTGAAATTTTGCAACATCAGTTGACTCTTCCATTCACGAACAATTTGCCTGTGGCATGTGATGCTGTTTGATAGCCTTTACCCATAGTGGAACTTCTTTCAAAATTAGAATCACTGCTTTACAACTAGTTGCCATGGCTTTATCAACTAAGTAGATGTAATATTCTCAATCCTTTTTCATTTCAACAATCTTCACAGCATCTTCATTAGGAGTAGATTCCATCTCACTTTCTTTGCTCATCCATAAGAAGCAATTCCTCGTTGTTAAAATTTCATCATGAGATTGCGGCAGTGCAGTTCCATCTTCAGGCACCACTTCCAATTCTAGTTCCCTTGCCTTTTCCACCACATCTGCAGTTACTTCCTGAACTGAAGTCTTCTTCCAAATTCTGTTCATGTAAATATTTTAACCTGTTTCCATGAATCATGAATATTTTTAATGGCATCTAGAATGGTGAATCTTGCTAGAAGGTTTTCAATTCACTTTGTCCACATCTATCAAAGGAATCACTACCTATGGTGGCTACAGCCTTATAAAATGGATTTTTTAAATAATAAGATCTGAAAGTCAAAATTATTCCTTGATCCATGGGCTGCAGAATGGATGTTGTGTTAGCAGGCATGAAAACAACATTGATCTTACTGTAAATCTCCATCAGAGCTCTTGGGTGACCAAGTACGTTGTCAACAAGCAATAATATTTTGAAAGGAATTTTTTTCCTGAGCAGTAAGTCTCAACAGTTGGCTTGAAATATTCAGTAAACCATGTTGTAAACAAATGCGCTGCCATGCAGGCTTTTTTTATTCCGTTTTATAGAGCACAAGCAAAGTAGAATTAACATGATTCTTTTTCTTTAATTTTTTTAATGTTTATTTATTATTGAGAGACAGAGACACACAGAGCATGAGCAGGAAAGGGGTCAAGAGATGGAGAGACACAGAATCTGAAGCAGGGTCCAGGCTCTGAGCTGTCAGCACAGAGCCCGACATGGGGCTCGAACCCACAAACCGTGAGATCATGAACTGAGCCCAAGTTGGACGTTTAACCCGACTGAGCCACCCAGGTGCCCCAAGTTAACATGATTGTTAAGGGTCCTAGAGTTTTTAGAATGATGAATGTGGATTGGCTTCAACTTAAAGTCACCAGGTACATGAAGCCCCTAAGTAAAGTCAGCCTGTCCTTTCAAGCTTTGAAGCCAGGCATTCACTGATTTCTCTCTAGCTATGCAGGTTCTAGATGGCATCTTCTTCCAATAAAAAACTGTTTGTCTACACTGAAAATCTGTTGTTTAGTGTAGCCATCTTCATTCATTACTTAGCTAGATGTTTTGGATAACTTGTTATAACTTCTATATCAGACTTGCTGCTTCACCTTGCACTTTTATGCTATGAAGACAGCTTCTTCCCTTAAACTACATAAACCAATTTCTGCTAGCTTCAAACTTTTCTTTTACAGCCTCCTTACCTTTCCGAGCCTTCATAGAATTGAAGAGAGACAGGGCCTTGCTCTGGATTAGACTGTGGCCTAAGGGAATGTAGTGGCTGGTTTGATCTACCATCCAGACCACTAAAACGTTCTCCATATCAGCAATAAGGTGATTTCGTTTTCTTATCATTTATGTATTCATTGGAGTAGCACTTTTAATTTCTTTCAAGAACTTTTCCTTTATATTTACAACCTGACTAACAAGTGAGAGGCCTAGCTTTTGGCCTGTCCCAACTTTCAGCATGCTTTCCTCACTTAGCTTAATCATTTCTAGCTTTTGATTTAAAATGAGAGGTGTGCAACTCTTCCTTTCATTTGAACATTCAGATGCCATTGCAGGGTTATTAACTGACCTAATTTCAATATTGCTGTGTCTCAGGGAATAGAGAGGTGAGAGGAGAAGAGAGAGATGTGGGGGAGGAGCCAGTAGGTAGAACTGTCAGAACACATGTATTTTTTAAGTAGTTTTAAAATTTGTTTTCTTTATCTTTATTTGAAAGAGAGAGAGAGAGAGAGGGAGGGACAAGCGCAAAGGGAGAGAGAGGAAATCTTAAGTGGGCTCCACCCTCAGCGAGGAGACCTTCGTAGGGTTCAATCCCATGACCCTGGGATAATAACCTCAGCTGAAATCAAGAGTTGGATTCTCAGCCAACTAAGCCACACAGGCATCCCAGAACACACGCTTTTATCAGTTAAGTTTGCTACCTTACATGTGTGGTTTGGGGTGCCCCAAAACAAGTACAATAGTAACATCAAAGGTCACTGATCACTGTAACAATAATAAAAATAATGAAAAACTTTGAGTAATGCAAGATTTACCAAAATGTGGCACAGAGCAAGGAAGTGAACCAACACTGTTGGAAAAATGGTACCAATTGACTTGCCTAATGCAGGGTTGCCACAAACCTTTCATTTGTGAAAAAACACATTATCAGCGAAGTACTATAAAGCGAAGCATGATAAAACAAGGTACGCCTGTATGTGATAATACCAATACCTACCAACCACAACCACAATAATTGAGAAAATAATGTCTGTAAAGCTTTTAGTGTCATGTCTGGAACAAAGTAAACTCTCAACATATGATAAAAATCTGAGAGTGTGCCCAGGGCTCTGGACAGAATTTCAGTGACATTAACTTTTTCAACCACTAACAAATACTCAATTTCTTTATGTTCAAGTACTCATTATGTATTAACCTGAAAAATACTTAAAACTATTAAACATCATAAAAAATACTTGGAAGACTCTATAAAGGGACTTACTGTGTACTTTCACAAAACAAATGGCAAGAATAAGAGGATAAAGCAACAAAATACTGGTAGGTTTAACCAAATACTATGCCAAATTCTGAACAGATCTGGGAGGTTTCTTCAGATGCTTGCATTTTATGTTTATATACTCTTTTTTCTTCTGGTTATATGTATATTTATATGTGTATAAATATATATATTATTAAAAAGGTCAACTTATATCCTTTGACAAAGAAACTTTTAAATATATTTTATTATTTTCAAATGGGAATTCTCAGTGATTCTAAATATAATCACTAAGTAAGGTAAATTATATTGATTTACTGATGTTAAACCTTGTCTTATTCTGAGTCCATTTCTTTCATAAAGAGTTCTATTCTTCTCTCAAATAATTTTAGTATATGATTTTTATATATTATTGATTTTATTGATATTTATCATTCTGAATTTATAACATTACTTTGCTTTCATGGCATTAATTTTTATTGTTAATATTCCATAAGAGAATGATGCCAAGGAACTATATGGCTATAGCAGGGAAACAAAATTTCCTTTTTAAAATACATGTATTTTTATTTTTATTTGAAAAATGAATTATAGTTATTTTTCAAACATAATAGTTATTAGGTAATAAAATAAGAAACATATTGATTATGAATTGTATGAATTATAGTTATTATAAAATAATGAATTATAGTTATTTTTCAATAATAATAGTTATTAGGTAATAAAGTAAGAAACATATTGATAGAGTAAACTACTGAAACTTGGTAGAATGAGAATACATGATACCAAAAAAGAATAATTTTTTAATGTAAACATCCTTTAAATTACTCCCAAGTCAGGTCCAACAACCACAACAACAACAAAACTAGTAATTTACCATTATCAGATATTTTATTTTATAAGTGAAAATGGTTTATGTTAGAAACACAGATTACATTTACTTCCCTCAGCAATTGGTCAAAAAAAGCTAAAAATATCATTTAGTGATGCTGCAAAGTCACTTAGAAAAGAGATTTCAACTGCCACAAAGTTTTAAAAAGTAACTTTACTGGGAATAGCAAGGTATTTTTGTTGTATATTAATATACATCTTAAAATGCCAAATTACACTAAATGTTGAAACCACAGAACTCTTCTCATCTTTAATACTAACTCTTTAATACTAACTCTTCTGGGAGTTCCAACCATCACAACAAAGGGCTAACAGATATATGAGCCCTCCAGTGTAATAAATAGTAAGACTGAGAACACAAATTAGCACACCTAATTTTTCTAGAAGTGTCAGAAAAATATTTTAAAATGAATAAACAAATGAATAATACTGCTAAAAAACATAAGGGAGATGGAACTGAGAAGGTAGGGGAGACCTGAAATGTGTAGCAGAAGAATAATGCTTTATAAGAGCACACATCAATAAATATGCCAGTAAACAAGATACTTAATTTCACAAGTAATTAAATGCATCCAAAATAAAACACCAACATGGTACCATTTTTATAGCTAAATTTCAGAGCTTATATCAAGAAATTATTCTGCTAGGTGAGTCTGCAGTGATACACATCCTCACATGCAGTGGCTTAGAGTATAAATGAGATGGAAATTAATTGTGTTCAAAGTATTCAAATTCTGGGAATATAATAAATATTCTGGGGGCCATCAAAGCTGGTGAAACAAATATTGAACACTTTCAAAATATGTAACTTTTGAATGAACAAGTCTGCATTCACAAATTATAAGAATGCAGTAAATTATAAGCAAAAAGATTTAGCTTCAAGGATTTCATCACAAAACTGTTTATTTATTATAAAATGTTTGGAAAGAAGCTACATGTCCAGAATTAGGGGATTGCTTAATTAAATAATGTTTAATTACTTCCACGATTACTACCACCAACATCAAAAATTGTATTAATAGTATTTACTAAGCATTTGTGTAAATCAAACAATATTCTAAGTTCCTTACATGTATTATGTCATTTTATCCTTAAGAAACCATATGGGATTGTGTTAGGATTTTTTTTTATTCCTATATATACAAAAAGACACACAAAATTTCTGACCCCAAAGTCAGTGTTTTTAACTACCACTTATACTACTAATCATCTGCCTTCTTGGCCTTTTTCCATACTAAGATCCCCTGGAGCCATCACTGTGTTTCTTTTTTCTATTCTCTAGGAGAAAGACATACTGGGGTTTTGTTTGTTTGCTTGTTTTTGTTTTTTTTAAGTAATCTCTATGCCCAACTTGGAGCTCCAACTCATGATCTCAAGGTCAAGAGTCTCATGGTCTACTGACTGAGCCAGCCAGAATCCCTTGTGTTTCTTTTTTATATATTCTTGATTCCTAGTACAGTGTCTAGAACATTACTGACCCAATGAATATTTGGGGGAAAAAAAGAGGAATAAAGAACAAAAGGAGAAAATGAAGGAGAAAGAGGTCAGAGAGCACTGGGATGAAGGGAAAGTAGAAGAAAGGAAGAAGAAATAAAAGAGGGGAGAAGAGAGGGAAGGAAGGAGGGAAGTTAGTTTAGTGTGACAGAGTAGAAGTGAAGGAACTGGAAATAGAGGAAGATCAAAACAAAAAACCACAGATTATGAAAATTTATATTTTAACAGTTATAAAGAAGAAGGAAATAGCTTCTTGCCATTCTAATTAGAAGCAGAGGTATAACTTATTCTACCAATAAACAGAAGATAAGTTTTTTCAGCTCAAGTATAACTTTATGATATCACTTATACAACCTCTGATGGTCACGGAATAATTTGATTCCACAGGAATAGATTCATTTGAGAAAGCAAATGGTCATACAGGTAACTTAATTTATGGTTTAATCTTTTGAGAATCATGGGATTTTAAAGTCATATGAACACTTTATCTAGTCCAATTCCCTTCTTAATGCTCATGTAAATTACTTGCCTGGAGACATGTGCATGCTGACTTAGAACACTAATCTGATCTCAATATACTCTTGTTTCCAATACATTCCTCTACCTCATTGATTATTCTCAAAGTTAAAGATATTAATGACTCTTTAGAAATAGTTTGGCAACTCTTATGGGTAATCCTTTCTTATCACAGCTCTAAAATCAAAAGGAATGTCTTCCTTCTCTTGAGTAATTAGAAACTACAAATAAATACTGTTTATTACAAGACTCATTTGGAATATTCTAAACCCATTCTTATAACAGAAACTTAATGTTTGTTTACAAATATAAAATTTGAAATAAAACAATCATTTTTAGTGTGGTCTTCAAGAAACTATATTTCTGTGTCACTAAAGTTTCCAAGAATGTAAGCTGTTACCCATCACATTTTAGCAGGTACATTATGTTATTCTCCATTACATGTGATTGGCAGTTATGTACTATAATAAAATCTGTCAGTGTGGCAATTTTTTTTTATTATTTGACAGTTTTCTAAAAAAAAAATAAAATCTTGTTCTGGCTACCAATTAAAACTTGATTTTCCCCCTCCATTTTATCTCTTTATAGCATTTTAGTTTAACTGAGCACTCCCTGTTACTTTTTTTTCTAGTAGTAATAAATTGACAGCACAAAGTAATTAAAAACCTGGAAACAATTCTTTCTATAAACTACTCCCTGCCTTCTATTAGCCAATGCTTGTGCTAATGTGACAGATATGTCATTTGGGGCCTGACATTTCATGGCCACTGAATCAGCACTTCACTTGGTTATAGGATCACTTCTTTTGAGGATTCAATATGAGGAGAAAATGCTGTACTACTGGAAATGACACATAGGAAAGTGTCATAATGCTTGACAATAAATACATAAAGTCTTATATTGTCAATAGGGCTATGTTTAGAAATTCAGAAACTTAAGTTAAAAATAAAAATGAAAAGAGATGTTTGGGAAAGAACAGCAAAGAGGACACCAATTATCTTAGCAAACTGTATCTTAAGAGCATCTTTAAGTTTAGATATCAGCAGAATCAAGGTGATACAGGTAGTTCTTTTATAGTAATTAATTTTTTGTGGTTTAGTATTTATACCTCTTCATATGTTGAAATATAAATTAACATTTTGGTAAGACTTAAATTACTTCATTCTTTAGATAACATTTTACTTTCTCATAAAATATAAATCGAGTTCAGAATATCAAATGATTAAGAAGTTGCTAACATATCTAACAGTGCTCAAGCACATGTGTTTGGTTTTGTTTATATGCTTTTTCATTGATCTCATCCTACTCTATATGGTTTCTCAGCCAAAAAATAAGTGTTCAGCTATCTGTGACGTGATGTCTCTCACAGAGACTCAGTTATCTCATCCCAGCATCACTAGAAAATTAACTAACACTACAAATTAAAGCAAGAATCTTTTTCTAGAAATATATTTTAAGATTTGATTGCCTAATTAAACCTAAAACATGCTATTACATAATATACTATTTAAAGATATATTTCATATATCAAAAAGTGTTATTGAGTAACCATTATGTACAATGCACTGGGCTTAAAACAACAAATGGCGGTTGGGCATTTACAAATGGACATTAACAAAGACTACATAGAGTTTAGTCTCCATGTAAAACTTCCCATGTCTTTTTCTTTCAGTTTTTATCAAATTCTTGCTGTTGCTTCCATTTGTTCGCCATGGTTAAATGGATGCATACTGTGAAAACAATCAATTGGTGAAGCAGCATTTATTTCTTCACTTTTTTTTTTTTATATTTTAGAGAGAGAGAGAGAGAGAGAGAGTGTGTGTGAATGGGGGAGAGAGGCAGAGAGAGAGAGAATCTTAAGTGGGCTCCACACCCCGTGTGAGTGTGCTCTATCCCATGACCCTGGGATCATGACCTGAGCTGAAATCAAGAGTCGGACACTCAGCTGACTCAGCCACCCAGGCACCCCAGCAGAGGCAGCATTTATTTATTTTTTTTTCCAACGTTTATTTATTTTTGGGACAGAGAGAGACAGAGCATGAACGGGGGAGGGGCAGAGAGAGAGGGAGATACAGAATCGGAAACAGGCTCCAGGCTCTGAGCCATCAGCCCAGAGCCTGACGCGGGGCTCGAACTCCCGGACCGGGAGATCGTGACCTGGCTGAAGTCGGACGCTTAACCGACTGCGCCACCCAGGCGCCCCAGAGGCAGCATTTAGATCAAACTATATTCCTAATATATTTTCCATAGAAGACAAAGCTTCTTTAGGAATAATTACTTAAGCAAAGCTTGTTATTTAAAGAAATGAGATTATTCAGCCTCCTATTGTAAAAAGCACTATTATATTCTCTAATTGATTTCATTAAAACCACATGGTGAAGGAAAACTAATTTTTTTTAAAAATTTGTCTTAAAAGTAGACTTCTTGTCCTGATGGGTTTGTGTACAGTATTTAAAAGATTAAAAAAGAAACCAAACTATGAAATGATTAGCAGCAACTAAGCTTAGTATTTATACCAAAAGTTGTAATGGAAAAACCACACAATCTTCTTTTACATTAAATATAAATATTTAATATATTTATACCTAGTATATTCTGTATATACTAGGTAGACTCTTCCTGGTTTCAATTAACTATTTGGCACAAATTTATTGTATACATTATTAATTTGAGATTTCATTTATGTACATCCTTCCTTAATGCACTCTTAACAAGTATCCATGAAGGCCTACTATGTTCCCATCACTGCTGTAGAAACAGGGAATATGGTAGTCATCAAATAAATTCACATTATGAAGTATTCATTCTGTGTGGCAAAAAAGACAATAAGCAAAAAGCATATGTAATAGATCAGGTGGTGATAAGTATATTTAAAAAATTAAGCAAGTAGGGGATACAGAGTATGGAGCTACGCTATTAGAGTGACAGACATTCCTTCAGAGAGAATTTTAACAAATTCATGACTGAAATGGGAAATTAGTCCATTAAAATATTTAGGGAGTGCATTAGAGGCAAAGGCAGAGGCAAAGGCAGATTCTCAGAATACAAACCTCTTTATGCTGATAGCCTTTCATTATAAGAATTTAATTGGTGTAAATTTTACATTTTAGTGGAAAATTTTTGAATTATATATCTGCAGCAGTAGGTATAAGGCAAACACTCTCCTTACCTACTGAAATTTCTTTTAAAAATATGATTAACAAAACAATGTCTTTCATGTATAACTTTAATATCAAGTAATGATATACATCTTTTACATAATCACAATTGCATCAGAATGTAAGCTCCGTGAGGGCAGAAATTTTGTCACCTGTTTTGTTGACAAGGACTCCAATGTCTCAAACACTGTTACATTGTAGATAATTGACAAATGTGTCAAATAAATGAAGAAATAATTGTGCATTGAATTATTTTTTCACAAAATATTTTTTAAATAAATACTAAATATAGATATAGTTCTAATTTCTTTTAATAGTGTTCATTATCATAATATACATGATCCAATTGTCTAGGTAACTTATTGGTAATGCAAATATATTCTCTGTGCGAAAGGAAGAATTTGATTGAATCTAATGATTAATTTTTTATTTTTATTTTTATTTTTTTATTAAAAAAAATTTTTTAACGTTTATTTATTTTTGAGACAGAGAGAAACAGAGCATGAATGATGGAGGGTCAGAGAGAGGGAGACACAGAATCTGAAACAGGCTCCAGGCTCTGAGCTGTCAGCACAGAGCCCAACAAGGGGCTCAAACTCACGGACCGAGAGATCATGACCTGAGCTGAAGTTGGCCGCTTAACCGACTGAGCCACCCAGTCGCCCCAATGATTAATTTTTCATGTCTGACATTTTGCATCCCAGCAGAAATTTGGGGATCAATAAAGTCAATCAATTATTGATATGAGTGGGCCTTTTCTTGAATTTCCAATGAACTGTGAAATTAAAAAAAAAAAAAAAAAATTCCTCCCTGACTTCTTAGCCACTACATCACAAGTACATCCAAACATCATTCGATTTCAAGGAAAAGATCTGATGTGAAAAAACAAAGAAGCAAAAACTAGTGACGTTGATCATTAAGATCCACTTTTTTTTTTAATTTTTTTAACGTTTAATTTTGAAGGAGAGAGAGACACAGCATGAGTGGGGGAGGGGCAGAGAGAGAGAGAAGGAGACACAGAATCTGAAGCAGGCTGCAGGCTCTGGGCCATCAGCACAGAGCCCAATGCGGGACTCGAACCCACCAACTGTGAGCTCATGACCTGGGCCCAAGTCGGACGCTTAACTGACTGAGCCACCCAGGTGCCCCAAGATCCACTTATAACTGAAGACTTAAAAGAAAAAGAATATAGGAAATGGATACAACATAATTATCCAGGATTGTAATGAATCTAAAGTAGGAAATGCAATGTGAGGTATACTAGATAAATTCAATTTCTATATATAGGCCTAACACCTAGGAATTAGTCACCACAACACTGGTTAAACATAAGTTTTATATACATGTATATATTTCAGAATCTGATTTACACATACTATACATATGCATTTACAGCAGGTTTTAAAGTTCTTCTATACGCTTTAATAACTTACTAAGTGTTAAATATTTTTGGCACTTATAGCTCAGAATTAATTCTGACAGACCAGTACTATCATACAAATTTTATAGATGAGCCAGATCACCCTTCCTTTCATCTGTAACCATTTAACTGTAAATACATATTTCTTAGCAGAATCAGAGATGATTATTTCCTCAAAAGGATTTGCAATGATAACAATAATTCCACATGAAGTTTTGGTTCTTAGATCACAGACACGCCCACAATACAGGTGTGGTCTACCAAGTAATATTATTAATAATGATAATTTAATAAGTCCTGATTTATTTTCTCTTTTAAGACCAAACTTCTTGTAAAGTACAACTAGGTGCAAACTGTCATTCCCCATGAATTGCTTCTGGAACACAGGAGATCAATT
Source organism: Lynx rufus (assembly GCF_022079265.1). Lineage (NCBI taxonomy): Eukaryota > Metazoa > Chordata > Mammalia > Carnivora > Felidae > Lynx > Lynx rufus. Next base: position 52,489,643 of record NW_025814878.1, on the reverse strand, counting down.
TTGTTTCTGAGGAATGGTCTTAATCATTGGCAGCACAGCTTTGAAAAAACTTTATCTGTTGTGAGCAGACTGAAAAACCCTCAGCACCTGGGAAGCAGTCACTTTCAGGAACTGCCACATATAGGATGGGCTGCCATTCCAAAGAGATCTTATTCCCATTTGGGCGCTATACAGACAAAGTCAAGGGCGAAAACAGGAAATAGACTACAAAGCAGCTGGAAATAGCAAAAATATAATAGGAACCATTTTAATGTATATATACAGATAACATGCATACAACATATGTTATATAACATATATATGACACACTCTTTTTAAAATATTTTACATACATAAGTTTATTGAATCCTTACAATCCTATATAGTAAATGTTATTACTATTAGACCTATTTTATGAAAGCTGAAAGTGAAATACAGAGATAAGAAATAGTTTGCTCAGGCTGTCCAGAAAAAGGCTTAGGAAATTTAAGAAGTGAAGATAAAGCACATAACTCAGAGTCCATAGTAATGGAAAGGTCATTGAGATAAGGGTTCTCAGAGGACTATGGAGTCCAATCCAACATGTCCAAAAGACTTGAATTTTTTAAAAAATACAACGTTACTGGGACTCCATTGGTGAGAAAACATAAAGAGAATTTAGTTTCATTTAAAGTAAGTCAAAATAGGGGCGCCTGGGTGGCTCAGTCGGTTAAGCGGCCGACTTCAGCTCAGGTCATGATATCGCAGTCCGTGATTTCAAGCCCAGCGTCAGGCTCTGTGCTGACAGCTCAGAGCCTGGAGCCTGTTTCAAATTCTACGTCTCCCTCTTTCTCTGACCCTCCCCAGTTCATGCTCTGTCTCTCTCTGTCTCAAAAATAAATAAATGTTAAAAAAAAATTTTTTTTAAATAATAAAGTCAAAATAAATAAATAAAAATTTACCACCCATTTATTGAGAATCAACTGGGTTCCAAGCACTGTCTACAATAATAGACTTAAAAAGATTATGAAAACATTTACATCATTGAAGAGTTTAAAATCCAATGCGGGGGTGGGGGTAGGGGAGTGCCTGGGTGGCTCAGTTGATTAAGCCTCTGACTCCTGATTTCAGCTCAGGTCATGACCTCATGGTTGGTGGGAGTGAGCCCAGTATTAGGCTTGGTGCTGACACTGCTAAGGTTGCTTGGGATTCTCTCTCTCCCTCTGTCTCGGCTCCCTCCCCTGCTCATGCTCTCTCTCAAAATAAGTAAATAAATAATAAAAATAAAATCCAGTGGGAAAGATGCATACAAGGAAACAAATATGATTCAACATGACAATTGCTCTATTGGATGAATACAAAAAGCATGAGAGGAGCAAAGAAAAAATGATATAATATGTCTTTGCTATGAAGGAAAGACATTTACAGCTATTGGCTTAAGCATAAACTTTGCATGTGAATAAGTGTGAAAGGTACTGCAAAGAACATTATGTGAATGGGCAAAGGGAGTGAGAAGGCATATTAAAAATACTAGATTTATTTCAGTATCATTCAATATTTACCCTAAAGTGGGGAAGTTGTGGAAGATGCTGCTGAATAGATAAATACAAAGCAATTAAAAAATTACAGAGACATTAAAACATTTTGTACCTGACTGTCTAGAGGCAGAAAATAATGAGCCTATATTATTTAATATAAACACTAAAATCTCCATATTCTTTTATTCAACTCGGCTAATCAAATAAGGGATAAAGCCTGAAAGTGCAAGATTCTTAGACTGTATTAATTAACAAACTATGGAAAGGATAGAAGTTATGACGCAGGTGTGGTATGGAGAGAAGTCTCTGAAATACGTAAACATTTACAGTCTGAATTCCTACAACATTTGATTTTGAGATGCTAGAAAGCTCAATCTCAAATCAGATTTGAGTGAGCATTTTAAAAATTTTTTTTTTTTAACGTTTATTTATTTTTGGGACAGAGAGAGACAGAGCATGAACGGGGAGGGGCAGAGAGAGAGGGAGACACAGAATCGGAAACGGGCTCCAGGCTCTGAGCCATCAGCCCAGAGCCTGACGCGGGGCTCGAACTCACGGACCGCGAGATCGTGACCTGGCTGAAGTCGGACGCTTAACCGACTGCGCCACCCAGGCGCCCCGAGTGAGCATTTTTTAATCATATATTCATTTTATCAAAGTATATACATATATATGGATACGTATATGGGTTTTGTTTGCTGTGGTTCGAATTACCAAAGCTTTCAAGTGAGAAGTATAGAGCATGCGTATATGAAAAAGTAATAAGTTGCATTGAGTTCATAAAAAAAAAACATTTCAACCTACTCACCAATACATATGCATTAGTCATTAAATCAGCAAATATTTATAAACCGCCTACAATGTTCAACAGCACATTCCAAGTATTGAATATTTTTAAAAAGTGTGTGCTACCTATTACTTTTTCATTTCTGAAAAATAGGTATGTTGATAAAACACATGAATAACAAAAAAGAAAATGAAATAAAATTAAAATATAAGACAAATTAAAACTGTAATGAGTGTCGTGAGACTCAAAGTCTCTGAAATTTAAACAAGCAAGTTATCGCATCTTGTTTGGCATATGATTACTAGGGATGCTGGAAATTATTGAGAAATCTAGTATTTGACTAGGCATTTAAGCATTCAACATGGATGGGTACCATTTTGAGAAGTGAATGTGAACAGGATAGTCATGTAAAATCACACTGGAATTGATCAACTGAATTGTTGTTATTGGCTTAAGGTTAAATTGAAATGGGCAATCTAAATGTAATTCTATTTAAAATAATACACATTTTAACTTCAATGTAAACATTTTATTGTTGTATCTAATTATTCTGTTTTCTCCAGTGGAAATCACTTGTGCATATGTTAAATCCCCCTTGACTGTTTCCATTTTATCTTTATTTTCCCCAACTTCTTTAAATAACTTCTTTGTTAAATGTTTTCAATTCTATCATTGTCTGTTACTGGTTTTATGTGAAATGTATTCTCCTTTATGCTCCTTGTAATTTAGTGTTCATTTCTCAAATGATTTTGTCTTTTTCTTCTACTTATTTGAGTTCTGCATTTTTCTGTTTACCATCCTACAATTTGGCCATTTTATCTCAGAATTTTTAAATATATATTCTCTGGTCTTCCTTCATAGAAGTAACTGCTTCCTTCATTTAAAAAAAAAAAAAAAGTCATGTCAGAATGGCTCTACTTTAGGGCACCTGGGTGGCTCAGTCGGTTGAGCTTCTAACTTTAGCTCAGGTCATGACTTCACAGTTTGTGAGTTTGAGACCCATGTTGGGCTCTGTGCTGACAGCTCGGAGCCTGGAGCCTGCTTCAGGTTATGTGTCTCCCTCTCTCTCTCTCTGCCCCTCCCCTGCTCATGCTCTGTGTCTCTCTGTCTCTCAAAAATAAATAAACATTTAAAAAAATTAGTTGCTCTACTTTGTGGCAATATATGTGTAATAAAGTTTTCTAATCCATAAAAAAAAAACTTGTACTACTACTTTTTTCTTGTGTTCTATAATATTTTTGTATGGACCCTGTATATTTTCATTTTGTTGGCCCTGTTTGAATTGACACACTTTCCTAAACAGCTCTTTATGAGCTTCTTCTCCGAATGGGATGAGTGGTAGCCCAGGTAGCTTTTCAGACTTGCCTAGTCATGAACTCTCTCTTGTCTTGCCCCAGCTAGAGATTATAACCACCACTTCTCTTCCTTTCTTAAACTAATCTGGCTCAAGAGGGTTTTTAATAGAATCTCTGAGTTTCCACTTTCTTCACAAGCTAATGACTGGCATGGGATACAGTGTAGCCTTCAGGGTGATTTACTTAACAATTAGAATAGACATTTTGCTTTTACTCCGGGCTTCCATTTCTGGGCTGCTCTGCTCTTTGCATATCATCTCTGTTTTCGCCAGACATTCAAGCCGTGTCCATTCTGCCTTGTTCACAGCAGGTGAAGTATGAAAGTTCCCTATTGGTTCTTCCTTAAGATAATGACTAATTGCTGGAGATTTCTAAGATCTCCTAATATGATGCCCCGCTCTGTCCAGATCTATTGCCTCTGGAAGTATTGTGAATATTGGGTTTTGAGGTTTTCTCAGTCTTCCAATTTTGCTGAAAATACATCTTTTCAGTGCTTTTATTGTCCTTGCTTTGTCACTCCATCTACCTACTTAAAAACAACTTTTACACATACATTCCTCTGCTTACCAATGGTTATGACTTTGTAATGAGTCCTTAGAGACTATACTTTATTCTATTCCTGGGAATATTTCCTATGTTTTAAGAAAATGGATTACTTTATTTCCCCCAAGAAAATACTTACACTTTTAAACTGTTGGTTGTGTGCCTTCTCTATATAGAATGACCTCCTCTTCCATCCATTTATAAAATTCTTTCATATAACATGTCAAATTACTTTACCTCATAGAACTTTTCTTGTTATTTTCATGTTATTTAATTGATTTCTCAGCTCTTCTCTAAACTCTCATAACAATTTGATTTTTAGCTCTTTGTGGATGGTTTCTTTTAATTTCTATTTGGTATGTGTGTGAATATGAGTGTGTGTGGATGTGTTGTATGCTTCAATCGTATCCATCTTAGTAGATATATGGTCCTTGAGGGTGGCAATTAATTCATTTCACTAATATTTATGTCACCTGGAGGCTATGCAATATAATTTTCTAAATTGTTGAAGAAAAAAAAATCAATAAATGTTTTCAACTCTGCTATATATATATTTGTACACAAGTCATGGGAGACATAAGAGACATAAAAATCACAAGGTATGCCTTAAGGAATTGATACTATATTTGAAGAAATGAGATTAAACTTGCAAAATTTTTATGACTATTGGTGAAGTTGGAATAATGAGGATAGACAATGCATGGCCTCTATGGAACAATGAGAAAATCTGTAAAAATTCTATGATTTTTTACTAACAAAACACTAAAACATATTTATTTTGGATAAAATAGATCATTTGGTGAAATCTGAAAACATGGTTTGCACTTACATATTTTCTTTATCTTTCTTTTTAATATAGCATAATGTGATGACTTTACAAAGAGACATCACATATATAAATGTCGATACTATATAGGGCTGCAGGTTGAGACAGTATAGCAGACTGAATAACAACATTTATATGTTATGACAATCAGTTCAGGTCTTCTTACAATATTTGCTGTATTATTGGACATTTCTGAAGCACTGCTTTGAGAGATTGGCAGGGAAATTAATGTCCTTAATGCAATCTACCTGAATATTTGATAGTGAAATGTCATGAGAGAGTCAAGCTTCAGTGTATCTCAAAGCTAAGACATCCTAAAGAGGAAGGGTGGTGTCAGGTGAGTGGTTAATTGGATGTCCACTTTCCTCATCAGATTCTTTCTGATGGAAAGGAAAGAATACCACTGAGTGAGATTTGGACAGCTTCAAAAGTGCAATAAAGCAAAATGAACAATTTAAAGTTTCAAACTCTTTTGGTATTAAAGCTAAAATAAAAGACAACGTCTTCTTATCAAGAATTAGTGTATGCCTGTTCAATTAAAGCTGAAAGAGAGCTATGATTATAAGATTCATCTCTGACACACATACTATCATTCAGTTGATCGGGAACTAACCTTCGGGTAGACATCATGGTCTCAGAATTTGCTTCACATCAATCCGCTACCATCTTGTATCACCCATGAAATCTTCAAGAGGATGCTATGAAAAGAGTTTGTGACATTTAATACACTTTCATATTGTCTTTCATCACTACTGTATGTACTGAAATATACACTCAAATCCATTCTCAAGTAGAATTATTACCAGCTGGTTTAGAAATTTTGATTGATAAAGCAAAATTTTATGAAATGTGTTAAATCTCATTTGATGGGTATGCTGATGACAGTTAACAACATAACTGGTTTCTCAAAACAATCTAGATATAACAGATACATATATTTTGAATTAAAAACATTAAAGTTTATGATCTAAAGTTCTCTATTTTGTGTCCATCTCTCCCTTTTCTCTTTTCCTTCCTTCCTTCAAAATTGAAAGTCTATTTTAATTACTAGCTTATGATTATTCAAGTAACAGATATATGATAAAATGGAAAGGACACAGAAATAAATGTTCTGGTTTCAGTTCTATTGTTTACTATCTAGATGACCCTAGACCTTGCAAGAAGTACCAAAACACTACCTGTGCAACCCAGGGAAAGGGATGTCCTTCTTAACCAAGATACCATAAAAACTTGATGTTATAAAAGAATGAATGTGCTATTTTCAGTTAATTAAAATGAGCATTTTTAAAATTAAATATCAGGGTTAAGATAAAATAAATATTGGAAAGTAAGCAATATATTTTGAAATATTTACAATGCAAGGTACAGACAATTTATTTAAAAATAATTTATTAAAAGACACAATGTGGGGCACCTGGGTGGCTCAGTTGGTTAAGCATCCAACTTTGGCTCAGGTCATGATCTCACATCTTGTGAGTTCAAGCCCCATATTAGGCTCTGTGTTGACAGCTCAGAGCCTGGAGCCTGTTTCAGATTCTGTGTCTCCCTCTTTTTGCCCCTCCCCCACTCACTCTCTGTCTCCGTCTCAAAAATAAAATAAACATTAAGAAAAATTTAAAAGACACAATGTGCTTTTTACAAATTGATAAGAAAATGGTCAGTTGCACAAAAGGTAGACAGAAAAAATAGACAAGCAAGTTCAGATGACCAACAGGCATATAAAATCATGCTTAAATTCAATAACAGAAAATGTAAATTATTAAATTACGAATGATTGATAACTTTTTACCAGCCTGGAAACATTAAAAAAAAAATTTTTAAGTGATATAGGAAAATATACTTGCATGTATTGTTGGCAGGAGTACAATTTGTTGCATTTTAAAACAAAATCTGCTAGTATATATGGAAACGAAAAGTACACTTATCCACAGAACCTGCAAACTCATTGTGAGAACTTATCACATAGAAAAAAACTATATATACTGATTTCTGATGTGAAGCAACAAGAACTGGATTTGGCTTTCTCTTTCTCACCACTGGGCACAAACAAACAAAAATCCAGCAGAAAACAAGTACACGAAATAACCATCTTCACGGTATTGGACATGACACAATAAAAAAACAGTGATCCCTGAGAGAAAGAAAAGAAAACAAGATAAACCAAATGACTCCCACAGTTATTACTTTGAGAAAATGCCCAGGCCACAGTGTAAGGAGCTAGAATCCAGTCAAAACTGATCAGAGAATATCGAGCTGAGTGTCTATGGAGACCAAGGCACCCAAAAATTTCAGGACAGAGTACCAGAGAGGACAAATCTACACAGAAAAACCCAGACACCTAGAGAGATTTCTTTCAGTTCTTTAGATTTCTGATCAGTACAAGTATTAAGGAAATCACCAAAGACCAGGGAAAGAATCATCCAAAAGGATTAGAGGGGTTAGTATTTGACACTCATAGAGGGTATGGAATAGTAAACCTGTTTAATCCAGTAAGTTCGGACAATTTCATAATTCATGAAGCATAGGGTACATTACTAAGGCTCTTGCTCATATAACAAATCTTATAAAGCAAAACAAAAGGATTAAACTATTTTTAAGTTACACAGTTGTGTCTCCAAATGAAGCACCTAACAAGATAAAATTATATTGTCTGTCATTTGATAAAAGTTACCAGGCATGGAAAGAAGCATGAAAATATGACCCATAATGAGGAATAAAATAAATCAGTGAAAACTGACCAAGAACTGATATAGATGTTGAAGTTAGCAGACAAGGATACTGAAATTATAATTATAGAGGTATTCCATATGTTCAAAAAATTAATATATACCCTGAAGACATAGAAAAGACCAAATGAAACTTCCAGAGAGAAAAATTGCAATGTCTAAGAAGAAAATATAGTCAGTAGGATTAATAGAAAATTAGATACTGAAAAGAAAAGATCAGTGACCATGAATTCATAGCAGTAGAAGCTACATAAAACTAAACAGAGGAAAAAAAATAAGTAAAAAAATGAAAGGAGAATCAATTGAATGACAAAATTTCCAAATTTGATGAAAATTATAAGCTTACAGATCCAAACCATTCAAGGTTCCTCAAACATATAGGATGTGAAAAACAAAAACAAAAACAAAACACTACACTTTGGCACATGAAAATTACTGATAAAAGGAAAAAAAGTCTTAAAAACAAACAGAAAAAGACAGATTCCATCCAGCAGAAGAGAAGCAAGAATGACCATGGGTTTCTCATTAGCAACAATGTAAGCAAGAAGAGAGTGGAATATTATCTTTATAAAATAAAACTGAAAGAAAAACTGTCAACCTAGAATTCTATACCTAGAAAAATATCTCACAAAGCGGAAAGCTAAATTACAACTTTTTCAGACATATGAGAGCTGAAATATTTCATCACATACAGATGCACAGTACAAGAAATGATAAAGGAATTCTTTAGGCAGAAGAAAATATCATAGAAAAATATGTATCAACAGAAAGAAATATAAAGCTTTCAGTTATGGATTGAAAAAATCATGAGAATAAATGGTACAGCACAGTAAATATGGTCAATGATATTGTGATAGTCTTATATGGTGACAGGTGGTAGCTACACTTGTGGTGAGCACAGCATAATGTATCAAGGTGTTGCATCATAGTGCCACACACCTGAAACTAATGTAACATTGTGTGTCAACTATACTCATTTTTTAAATACAGAAGGAAATATAAAAGGGCTGGAAATGGATTTATATAGAATTACACAATATTTCAGAGAAATGGTATATATATGGATAAATATCTCAGATGTTTCTTGTATTACAGATGATTTTTCTTAAATTTGTTCATTCAGTTTCCAGGTTGTTTTTTTTTTCTTTTCTTTTTCTTTTCTTTTCTTTTCTTTTCTTTTCTTTTCTTTTCTTTTCTTTTCTTTTTTTCTTTTCTTTTCTCTCTCTCTCTCTCTCTCTCTCTCTCTCTCTCTTTTTCTAGTTTATTTATTGATTTTGAAAGGTGGAGGACATGTGCATGAGCAGGGGAGGGGTAGAGAGAAAGGGAGAGAGAGAATTCCACACAGGTTCTGCATTGTCAGCACAGAGCTCAACAAGGGGCTTAGTCTCATGAACTCTGAAATCATGACCTGAGCTAAAATCAAGACTTCAATGTTTAACCAACGGAGCCACCCAGACTCTCCCTTGTTTCCTTTCTAGTAGCATCTGCCACATTTTTCTTGCATCCCTTCTCATCCATTTGCTCTCTTTCCCTTTTTCAAGGCTCTTGAAAAGTTGATTCTGTCACTAATATTCTAGTTTATTTGTGTTGTTTCCTTCTGTCCCAATTAGTTTCAATAATTTTTTCCTGAAAGCTGCTTTCTTTTGATTTTCAGTAAGGAGAAAAAGGATTCTGATATATAAATGTTTGACTCCTTTATTAGTTGTTAGTAGAATCATTTGAAGGGGATGTGACAAATAATATATCTACAGACCTCTGTAATTTTAAAAAGCTACCTATCTCCCTGACATTCTAGTCATTTCCTTTGCAAATTAAATCAGATGCAAGGCATTTAGGATGCATTTAGGGATGTGAAAATAACCATGTTGAGTGGAAGGTGGCATTTCCTGTGAGAAAAACATGTTTTCTCTACATTTCCTTGAAGTTGTAATTCTTTTTTTTAATTTTTTTAATGTTTTTATTTATTTTTGACACAGAGAGAGACAGAGCATGAGCAGGGTAGGGGCAGAGAGAGGAGGAGACACAGAATCTGAAGCAGGCTCCAGGCTCTGAGCTGTCAGCACAGAGCCCGACATGGGGCTCGAACTCACAGACTGTGAGATCATGACCTGAGCTGAAGTCGGACACTTAACCAACTGAGCCACCCAGACGCTACTAGAGTTGCAATTCTACACAAAGACATACAGGGGTTCTTTTTTATAGTTGAGCACTGACAAGTTTAGATTACCCTTATGAAGCCTGATGCCCAGGTTTATAAGAATTAAGGTAACTCCACGAAGGTACTGACAGAAGTACCTTGAAGAAGATTTCTTCAAATAATGTTTTAAAATTAGTCCAAAGGATAAGAAGATCACTGAAAGGTAAAAGTCAATTGTGTCTGTGTGTGTGCCTAAGTTTCACTATTAATAAACTGAAATTTTTAAAATCCTGAAAATAAGCTTAACACTATGTTTGTTTTTTTGTTTGTTTGTTTGGTTTTTTTTTTTTTCAATTTATTTTTAAGAGAGAAAGCACGAGTTGGGGAGGGTCAGAGAGAGAGAGGGAAAGAGAGAGAATCCCAACCAGGCTTCACACATGAGATCATGACCTGAGCCGAAATCTAGCCCTTAACTGACTGAGCCACCCAGGCGCCCCAAGCTTTACGCTATTAACAGGATAACTAAGAAGTATGAGTTTCTGTACTTCCAATGACCAACATGATGAAGCATGCAAAAAAAACAAGTAAAATGCATTTTAGCTACACCAATATTAATTAATATTTATGGTAAAATATAGCTTAAGACTTTCCAAAATACAATCACTACAGAAACATTAAAGTGATGAAATGTTTGCTTTTGTGTGAAATAAGAGACAATTTAGACTTAAACACTTACACTTAAATTTTGAAGAGAATCTTGACATGCACTTACTTGAATTTGGCGGTTATTAAAAGGGTTGCAATTTTAATTTTAGTTGTTGCTAATTCCTTTTTCCTTTTTTTCTGTACTCCAAATTCCATAATTCTAATCACTAATGAGATTCCTTTTTTTTAAAAAAAAATGAATATAGCAAATAGACTGTATAGTCATCTTTGCATTAAGGCTCTGGAACATTTCTTATGTTTTTCACTTTCTCTGATCTCATTCAGTTTTTAAAAATAGTTATTGACTTTCAGAATAAACAGATACAATCAACCCAGAAGAATATTTTAAAGGTACATAATAATATCATGTCTCCCTACACCTCACAAAAAATCATGTGAAGAGAAAGCTGATAATAATAGCAATGGGAAATGACAAGGGAGTAATTATCCAAGCAAGATAGAGAAAAGCCATATGCTTTGCATAGAAATTGGAACTGCACAAATATGGTAATTGATTTCATATTTTGACCTTTCATGCATTGCCATTCCATCTTTTCCAGTTTCACAACACAAAATAACAAAAATAACAATAGCAATTTAAATGAGAACTTGGATCTGCTGTTACCTGTTTGTGGGGGTTTTCTTGGCTCCTTGTGAAATGATCATGTAAACTTTTTAAAAAGAAAAAAATGATATATAGCTACAGGTTACAGAATTTGTTCTAAGACACAGTTAGCTAAAATGACCAAGTACCTGAATATTTTTCTCAAAGTGTACAAGGCACTTATCCCTTGGTTTACTGCAATTCCATAAATGTCCTTGTGCAAAAGAGTGCATATAAGACAAGCAAAGCAATCTGTTTTCCATCATCAAAAGGACGCCTGTGCCACCCTTCCAAACTATTTTATTTATTTTTTATCTTTTCTATCTGTGCATGCCTTATCTCTGGGTTACTTTCAAGGAAAGAGATTCTCAAGCAGATTTTCCTATTGTAAAACCATTTATTATATATTGGTAACCTAATGAGTTAGAACCCATAAAAATACTTCACAAGGGTCTAGGATATATATCAATTTGGAATGTGGGATGCATATCAATTTACAGAAATACCTTAAAGGAGGCATTGTTTAATGCATATATCAAAACTGCATTGTTTTGACCTAAATACCCATCATCTCCCCCATCACCTCCAGGAGTCAGTTGTTAATTAATTATACTGGAATTACACTGACCTTTTACAATGAAGGTCAAATGTGGAATAGTCTACAGCCCATCATGAGAATCATATTATTTGGGACTTTTTGTTTTAATTTTAATTTATTTTTATTATTTATTTAATTTTATTTTAGAGAGAAAGAGAGAGTATGTGAGTTGGGGAGAGGGAGGGAGAGAGGAAGAGGGGAGAGAGAGAGAGAGAGAGAGAGAGAGAGAGAGAGAGAGAGAGAATCCCAAGCAAGCTCCTCACCCAGCATGGAGTCTGACATGGGGCAGAGACCCATGACCCTGGGATCATGACCTGAGCCAAAATCAAAGTTGGATGTTCAACTGACTGAGCCACCCTGGTGCCCCTGTTTGGGACTTTTTTAAAATTAATAAACCTTTTAGAACAGTTTTAGGTTCACAGCAAAATAGAGTGGAGAGTAGAGAATTCCCTTTCACCCCTTGTCCTCCCCACCACACACACAACTTCCCCAATATCAACATGCCACACCGTGATGGCACATTTGTTATAATTCATGAACCTACACTGACACATCTGGGATCTTTTTTAAAGAGTGCTTTCTCTTAAAAGGATGCATAGGACACATGTCGCTTTAGAATCGAGAATCAGTGCTCTTCTCTGAAGCAGTGGATTGATTTGAAACAGTGTTTCATTAGCCATTTGTTTTTCTGTGTCTGTTTGGACTAATAAAATGGTTGTGTCCAACTCTCAAAAGACTGCCAGCATGTATTTTGTGAATTAATCTTAATCCTGCTACATTTTCTTTCCCCCAATTTCTTTTCTCTTAACACTCTGATATTCATTTAGATATTCCTTAAATTGTTGCAATTTTGGCATTTTTTGTAAGTCACATGAACTTCTTAAAACAAAGAGGAATAAAAACAAATTATTCTTTGTTATGTAAATTAATAAAATATAATCATATGAATTTAGTTAGTAGCTTTTTAATCATCTTTATCATTTTCATTTGGGGGATGGATAAAAACTACCAAATTTTATTATATTTGGTATCAAATTTCAGAACTGTACATGTACTAGCAGAATACATGAAATTTGAAGCGTTCCTTCAAATTTGCAGTTCCATTTGCACTGATGTAAGTAGCCAGGAGGCAACCTTAACACATATGTTGGGGACAATACATAAACATATTCCCTAAATTACGCACAGTATGTTTACTTAGTGGAGCTTTGTACAGCAACTACATGTGGGCGCGGTGATTATATGCTGACCTGTATAATTAAGAAAGTGATTTGCTTAGCAAGTAATTGTAATAAAATGCCTAACCAGTAATCATAAGCATAAGCCATATGTTTTTAAATATGACCCAAACATTTGCATAGTGTTTATGTACAATAAATTAAGGCAAAATGAAAAATCTGCTGACAAGAAATAAGTAGCAATGAGGATAGAGCAATGTATTAAATCCTTCATTTTGGATCATTTAGGTAATGTTCCATTCATTTTAGATTCATGAATAGAAGCCTTTACAGATTGGACATGCATACCATAAATCTGGAGTTATCCATTATTAGGTGGCATTTTGCTGTTTACAGTTGTACATGTTTACTTTGTGCATAATTAACTGCATAATAGCGGTCTGTGTTTTGTACAGAATTTACACTCAGGCTCTCATCAAAACAAATGACTCCAGAAAGTAGGACACTTCCATTAAGTTCCCTGTAATCAGTATTTCCTAATACAGGTTTACAGGAGTGGCTTTGATTGTGACTGTTAGTATATTGTTTTCAGCAGCTAACATGTATGTTGGAGTTTAATTTATTAAACCCCTAAGATGCACAAAGAATACAGACAGGTAAAAGTGGAAGGATATAGAGCATACCTAAGAAGAGCTAAGGAGGAATTTCCATGAAAATAGTTAAGTGCAGAGCCAAGTTGGACAGGCAAATGATCACTGTGCAGCATAATTCAGTGGATCAAATACACATCCCAGCAGTTCTTGTGCAGAGTACAATTCTGACAGCCGAATCCACAGCGTGAGAGAGAGCAGTGTGTCTGAAAACGAGCTGTCAGAAGAACCAAGATTTACTCCAGCCACGCCCTTTGTTTACAGCAATATAAACTTAGAAGGAAAAGTTACCAAATTAATCGAACCAAAAAAACTTGTGGAGTTAAATACCAAAGAATAAGATGAGTAGAGATTAAGTACAACATAATAGCACTGAATGTGGAGTTTATTGGTTATGACTATGACTACTAGTTGAAGCTAAAGTTGAAAATATTTTTTAAATCATGATAAATGAGACTGCATAAGCTCTATTGAAAGCAATTGTTCTTCAAAGTGGAATAAAACAAAAAATATATGTTTTTTTAGAAAGAAATGGTCATTTTAGGATAAAGAGGGAGAACTAAAGTAGCTTAACCAATTCTCAAAGCAAAAATAATAAATTATATTCATAAAGCTAAATACTCTTTATGATGAAGTATAAACTTTTAAAAAAAATGGACCTTGAAACAAAGATTTGAAAAATACCAGTTAATTTTCTCCTTTTCAGAATCTAAAACATTATTTAATAAAATAAGTATAAATAGTATGCCATATATATAAAACACAGGACCTCCAAAAATAATCATCAAAATTATAACTCCATATTATCTGCTTCCACTTAAAACATTCACTCCATTTTATTTAAAAAAATTTTTTATTAGTTTTCTTTATTTTTGAGAGGAAGAGAGAGACAGAGTGCATGTGGGGGAGGGGCAGAGAGAGAGAGAGAGAGAGACACAGAATCTGAAGCAGGCTCCAGGCTCTGAGCTGTCAGCACAGAGCCTGATGCAGGGCTTGAACTCACAAACTGTGAGATCGTGACCTGAGCCAAAGCGGGACGCTCAACCAACCTAGCCACCCAGACGCCCCATCAAACAAAATTTCTCTAACCACACTCTACCACTGCTTTACTTAGTACAATGATTAGACACACACACACATATTTTTTAAATGTTTATTTATTTTTAGAGAGAGAGAGAATGAACAGGGGAGAGGCTGAGAGAGAGACAGAGAGAGACAGAGAGAGAATCCTAAGCAAGCTCCAAGCTGTCAAACATATGAACTCACACAGCTCAAACACATGAACTGTGAGATCATGACCTGAGTCGAAACTAAGAGTCAGACTCTTAATCCGATGAGCCACCCAATGGCCTCTCCCCACATGTTCATATATGCATACATTTACATATATATTTAATGAATTTGTATATATGTAAATACAGAGTGATTATAATGTATATAATATATAAATAAATGTATACAAATATTTTAAAAGTGCCCTTGATAGAAAAAATGGTAAATGATAAATACTTCTATGGATGAGAAGCAGATCAGAAATCCATATACATCTAAATACATAAGATATAAACTGTGCTCATGGATGGGAAGATTTGGTATCACAAAGATGCCAAACAAAATTGTATTTTCAGTGCTACTCTGACCAAAGCAAGTAATCAATATAGTTTTGCATGGAGACCGGCAAGGTGATACTCAGTTAATATAAAAGAACACATAGACAAAAATATATAAGATAATTTTTAAGGAAATCATAGGGTTAAAGTTATCACAAAGTTCACTGTAATTATTCATCTCGTCTCGGGGATTCTGGGAAGATGGCGGCGTAGGAGGACGCTGGGCTCACCGCGCGTCCTGCTGATCACTTAGATTCCACCTACACCTGCCTAAATAACCCAGAAAACCGCCAGAGGATTAGCAGAACAGAGTCACCGGACCCAAGTGCAGACGAGAGGCCCACGGAAGAGGGTAGGAAGGGCGGCAAGGCGGTGCGCGCTCCACGGACTGGCGGGAGGGAGCCGGGGCGGAGGGGCGGCTCGCCGGCCAAGCAGAGCCCCCGAGTCCGGCTTGCAAAAGCGGAGGGGCCTGACGGACTGTGTTCCCACAGCAAGCGCGACTTAGCGTCTGGGAGGTCATAAGTTAACAGCTCTGCTCGGAAAGCGGGAAGGCTGGAGGACAAAGGGAGGGTGAGCTGCGGAGCCCCCGGACGACAGAGCTCAGTTTGGCGGGGAACAAAGGCGCTAGCCAGCGCCATCTCCCCCGCCCATCCCCCAGCCAAAATCCCAAAGGGAACCGGCTCCGGCCAGGGAAATTGCTCGCTCCGCGCGAACACCCAACTCTGTGCTTCTGCGGAGCCAAACCTCCAGCAGCGGATCTGACTCCCTCCAGCTGCCACAGGGCCCCTCCTGAAGTGGATCACCTAAGGAGAAGCGAGCTAAGCCTGCCCCCCCTGCCGCCGTGCACCTTGCCTTCCCACCCCAGCTAATACGCCAGATCCCCAGCATCACAAGCCTGGCAGTGTGCAAGTAGCCCAGACGGGCCACGCCACCCCACAGTGAATCCCGCCCCTAGGAGAGGGGAAGAGAAGGCACACACCAGTCTGACTGTGGCCCCAGCGGTGGGCTGGGGGCAGACATCAGGTCGGACTGCGGCCCCGCCCACCAACTCCAGTTATACACCACAGCACAGGGGAAGTGCCCTGCAGGCCCTCACCACACCAGGGACTATCCAAAATGACCAAGCGGAAGAATTCCCCTCAGAAGAATCTCCAGGAAATAACAACAGCTAATGAGCTGATCAAAAAGGATTTAAATAATATAACAGAAAGTGAATTTAGAATAATAGTCATAAAATTAATCGCTGGGCTGGAAAACAGCATACAGGACAGCAGAGAATCTCTTGCTACAGACATCAGGGGACTAAGGAACAGTCACGAGGAGCTGAAAAACGCTTTAAAGGAAATGGAAAACAAAATGCAAACCACCACGGCTCGGATGGAAGAGGCAGAGGAGAGAATAGGTGAACTAGAAGATAAAGTTATGGAAAAAGAGGAAGCTGACAAAAAGAGAGATAAAAAAATCCAGGAGTATGAGGGGAAAATTAGAGAACTAAGTGATACACTAAAAAGAAATAATATACGCATAATTGGTATCCCAGAGGAGGAAGAGAGAGGGAAAGGTGCTGAAGGGGTACTTGAAGAAATCATAGCTGAGAACTTGCCTGAACTGGGGAAGGAAAAAGGCATTGAAATCCAAGAGGCACAGAGAACTCCCTTCAGACGTAACTTGAATCGATCTTCTGCACGACATATCATAGTGAAACTGGCAAAATACAAGGATAAAGAGAAAATTCTGAAAGCAGCAAGGGGTAAACGTGCCCTCACATATAAAGGGAGACCTATAAGACTCGTGACTGATCTCTCTTTTGAAACTTGGCAGGCCAGAAAGAATTGGCACGAGATTTTCAGGGTGCTAGACAGCAAAAATATGCAGCCGAGAATCCTTTATCCAGCAAGTCTGTCATTTAGAATAGCAGGAGAGATAAAGGTCTTCCCAAACAAACAAAAACTGAAGGAATTTGTCACCACTAAACCAGCCCTACAAGAGATCCTAAGGGGGACCCTGTGAGACAAAGTACCAGAGACATCACTACAAGCATAAAACATACAGACATCACAATGACTCTAAACCCGTATCTTTCTATAATAACACTGAATGTAAATGGATTAAATGCGCCAACCAAAAGACATAGGGTATCAGAATGGATAAAAAAACAAGACCCATCTATTTGCTGTCTACAAGAGACTCATTTTAGACCTGAGGACACCTTTAGATTCAGAGTGAGGGGATGGAGAACTATTTATCATGCTACTGGAAGCCAGAAGAAAGCTGGAGTAGCCATACTTATATCAGACAAACTAGACTTTAAATTAAAGGCTGTAACAAGAGATGAAGAAGGACATTATATAATAGTTACAGGGTCTATCCATCAGGAAGAGCTAACAATTATAAATGTCTATGCGCCGAATACCGGAGCCCCCAAATATATAAAACAATTACTCATAAACAGAAGCAACCTTATTGATAAGAATGTGGTCATTGCTGGGGACTTTAACACCCCACTTACAGAAATGGATAGATCATCTAGACACACGGTCAATAAAGAAACAAGGGCCCTGAATGAGACACTGGATCAGATGGACTTGACAGATCTATTTAGAACTCTGCATCCCAAAGCAACAGAATATACTTTCTTCTCGAGTGCACATGGAACATTCTCCAAGATAGATCATATACTGGGTCACAAAACAGCCCTTCATAAGTTTACAAGAATTGAAATTATACCATGCATACTTTCAGACCACAATGCAATGAAGCTTGTAATCAACCACAGGAAAAAGTCTGGAAAACCTCCAAAAGCATGGAGGTTAAAGAACACCCTACTAACGAATGAGTGGGTCAACCAGGCAATTAGAGAAGAAATCAAAAAATATATGGAAACAAACGAAAATGAAAATACAACAATCCAAACGCTTTGGGACGCAGCGAAGGCAGTCCTGAGAGGAAAATACATTGCAATCCAGGCCTATCTCAAGAAACAAGAAAAATCCCCAATACAAAATCTAACAGCACACCTAAAGGAAATAGAAGCAGAACAGCAAAGGCAGCCTAAACCCAGCAGAAGAAGAGAAATAATAAAGATCAGAGCAGAAATAAACAATATAGAATCTAAAAAAACTGTAGAGCAGATCAACGAAACCAAGAGTTGGTTTTTTGAAAAAATAAACAAAATTGACAAACCTCTAGCCAGGCTTCTCAAAAAGAAAAGGGAGATGACCCAAATAGATAAAATCATGAATGAAAATGGAATTATTACAACCAATCCCTCAGAGATACAAACAATTATCAGGGAATACTATGAAAAATTATATGCCAACAAATTGGACAACCTGGAAGAAATGGACAAATTCCTGAACACCCACACTCTTCCAAAACTCAATCAGGAGGAAATAGAAAGCTTGAACAGACCCATAACAAGCGAAGAAATTGAATCGGTTATCAAAAATCTCCCAACAAATAAGAGTCCAGGACCAGATGGCTTCCCAGGGGAGTTCTATCAGACGTTTAAAGCAGAGATAATACCTATCCTTCTCAAGCTATTCCAAGAAATAGAAAGGGAAGGAAAACTTCCAGACTCATTCTATGAAGCCAGTATTACTTTGATTCCTAAACCAGACAGAGACCCAGTAAAAAAAGAGAACTACAGGCCAATATCCCTGATGAATATGGATGCCAAAATTCTCAATAAGATACTAGCAAATCGAATTCAACAGCATATAAAAAGAATTATTCACCATGATCAAGTGGGATTCATTCCTGGGATGCAGGGCTGGTTCAACATTCGCAAATCAATCAACGTGATACATCACATTAACAAAAAAAAAGAGAAGAACCATATGATCCTGTCAATCGATGCAGAAAAGGCCTTTGACAAAATCCAGCACCCTTTCTTAATAAAAACCCTTGAGAAAGTCGGGATAGAAGGAACATACTTAAAGATCATAAAAGCCATTTATGAAAAGCCCACAGCTAACATCATCCTCAACGGGGAAAAACTGAGAGCTTTTTCCCTGAGATCAGGAACACGACAGGGATGCCCACTCTCACCGTTGTTGTTTAACATAGTGCTGGAAGTGCTAGCATCAGCAATCAGACAACAAAAGGAAATCAAAGGCATCCAAATTGGCAAAGATGAAGTCAAGCTTTCGCTTTTTGCAGATGACATGATATGATACATGGAAAATCCGATAGACTCCACCAAAAGTCTGCTAGAACTGATACATGAATTCAGCAAAGTTGCAGGATACAAAATCAATGTACAGAAATCAGTTGCATTCTTAGACACTAACAATGAAGCAACAGAAAGACAAATAAAGAAACTGATCCCATTCACAATTGCACCAAGAAGCATAAAATACCTAGGAATAAATCTAACCAAAGATGTAAAGGATCTGTATGCTGAAAACTATAGAAAGCTTATGAAGGTAATTGAAGAAGATTTAAAGAAATGGAAAGACATTCCCTGCTCATGGATTGGAAAAATAAATATTGTCAAAATGTCAATACTACGCAAAGCTATCTACACATTCTATGCAATCCCAATCAAAATTGCACCAGCATTCTTCTCGAAACTAGAACAAGCAATCCTAAAATTCATATGGAACCACAAAAGGCCCCGAATAGCCAAAGGAATTTTGAAGAAGAAGACCAAAGCAGGAGGCATCACAATCCCAGACTTCAGCCTCTACTACAAAGCTGTCATCATCAAGACAGCATGGTATTGGCACAAAAACAGACACACAGACCAATGGAATAGAATAGAAACCCCAGAACTAGACCCACAAACATATGGCCAACTCATCTTTGACAAAGCAGGAAAGAACATCCAATGGAAAAAAGACAGCCTCTTTAACAAATGGTGCTGGGAGAACTGGACAGCAACATGCAGAAGGTTGAAACTAGACCACTTTCTCACACCATTCACAAAAATAAACTCAAAATGGATAAAGGACCTAAATGTGAGACAGGAAACCATCAGAACCTTAGAGGAGAAAGCAGGAAAAGACCTCTCTGACCTCAGCCGTAGCAATCTCTTACTCGACACATCCCCAAAGGCAAGGGAATTAAAAGCAAAAGTGAATTACTGGGACCTTATGAAGATAAAAAGCTTCTGCACAGCAAAGGAAACAACCAACAAAACTAAAAGGCAACCAACGGAATGGGAAAAGATATTTGCAAATGACATATCGGACAAAGGGCTAGTATCTAAAATCTATAAAGAGCTCACCAAACTCCACACCCGAAAAACAAATAACCCAGTGAAGAAATGGGCAGAAAACACGAATAGACACTTCTCTAAAGAAGACATCCAGATGGCCAACAGGCACATGAAAAGATGTTCAGCGTCGCTCCTTATCAGGGAAATACAAATCAAAACCACACTCAGGTATCACCTCACGCCAGTCAGAGTGGCCAAAATGAACAAATCAGGAGACTATAGATGCTGGAGAGGATGTGGAGAAACGGGAACCCTCTTGCACTGTTGGTGGGAATGCAAATTGGTGCAGCCGCTCTGGAAAGCAGTGTGGAGGTTCCTCAGAAAATTAAAAATAGACCTACCCTATGACCCAGCAATAGCACTGCTAGGAATCTACCCAAGGGATACAGGAGTACTGATGCATAGGGGCACTTGTACCCCAATGTTCATAGCAGCACTCCCAACAATAGCCAAATTATGGAAAGAGCCTAAATGTCCATCAACTGATGAATGGATAAAGAAATTGTGGTTTATATACACAATGGAATACTACGTGGCAATGAGAAAAAATGAAATATGGCCTTTTGTAGCAACGTGGATGGAACTGGAGAGTGTGATGCTAAGTGAAATAAGCCATACAGAGAAAGACAGATACCATATGGTTTCACTCTTATGTGGATCCTGAGAAACTTAACAGGAACCCATGGGGGAGGGGAAGGAAAAAAAAAAAAAAAAAAAAAAGGACGTTAGAGTGGGAGAGAGCCAAAGCATAAGAGACTGTTAAAAACTGAGAACAAACTGAGGGTTGATGGGGGGTGGGAGGGAGGGGCGGGTGGGTGATGGGTATTGAGGAGGGCACCTTTTGGGATGAGCACTGGGTGTTGTATGGAAACCAATTTGTCAATAAACTTCATATAAAAAAAAATTATTCATCTCGTCTCTATCATAATACCTTTGGTCTATCTAGGCATTCCTAGGCTTTGCAACCGAGGTAGGCAGCATTCAGTGGCTCCCTTCGACTGAGGAGACCTCACTTCAGCTCTTGCTGCCATGGAAGTATCATTGACTCTGTGTCTCATCCTAGGGGGTTCTCCCTGCAGTCTCTGTTGTGAGCCACCATATTATTTTTCAATTATTTTTCGGCTACAATGGAAAGCTGATTCTTGCGGAATTCAGTTACTTCATTCTTTTTTGTGAGAGTAATGAAAGAACTTCTAACTCTCTCAAGCAAAGTGAGTTCATAGTGTCTTCAGGAATGCTAAACTTAAGGGGTGCCTGGGTGGCTCAGTCATTTAAGTGTCCAACTTTGGCACATGTCATGATCTCACAGTTCATGAGTTTGAGCCCCGCATTGGGCTCTGTGCCAACAGCTCTCCCTCTTTCTCTGCCCCTCCTCTGCTCATGCTCTGTCTCTCTCAAAAATAAACATTAAAGAAGGTGGAGGAGGAGGAGGAGGAAGAGGAGGAGGAGAATACTAAATTTAAGAAAGCCAAGACCTGTGGGGCGCCTGGGTGGCGCAGTCGGTTAAGCGTCCGACTTCAGCCAGGTCACGATCTCGCGGTCCGTGAGTTCGAGCCCCGCGTCGGGCTCTGGGCTGATGGCTCAGAGCCTGGAGCCTGTTTCCGATTCTGTGTCTCCCTCTCTCTCTGCCCCTCCCCCGTTCATGCTCTGTCTCTCTCTGTCCCAAAAATAAAAATAAACGTTGGAAAAAAAAAAAAAAAAAAAGAAAGCCAAGACCTGAGATACTTAAAGTTAGAAGGGTTAGGGAAGGTGACCTGGGAGTCCAGGAGTTGCTCAGCTGAAGAATATTAAGAGTTAACAATTTTAACTATTAATGTAGCACCTATTTGCTGTGCCTGCACCTATTTACCAATGGGTTTAAAAGTGTTTTGGGTAGAGGTGCCTGGCTGGCTCAGTCAGTGGAGCATGTGACTCCTGACCTCAGGGTCATGAGTTCAAGCCCTGAGCTTGGGCACAGAGCTTACATAAACAATTAAAAAAACAATTTTTTAAGTGTTTTGGGTATGCTTCCTGAGGTATCTACCACGTTACCTTCTCTGAGACATGTAAGCTTCACCCTATGCCTGTCTTGTCCTTTCTCACCTCCCTACTTCCTATCAAAGTTTTCCTGGGAAGAAAACTGTGGATGTCATTTCTCTTTTCCAGTGCAGCTAAGTCTTAATCTAACTGATATTTGGTCTATTATTACTTCATCTTAGAGGTAAAGATTTACTGAAAAATGGGATGCAGAAGAGAGGAAGATCAGGAAACTGGGATCTAAATTAGGAACTATATAAAATGTATTTATTATCTGCAGTAATTTCCAAATATTCTTTTCCAATAAACTATTCTAAAATACTGTACTTAAGTGATGCTTTAGATGTATATGTTCAGAGATATTAGGAAAAGAGACTAAGATTTCTAGTTTAGTTTGAAATTAGTGAACTGTTAGATCCATTTAAAAAGTAAACAGAAAACTAAGAAAACATGCAGTCTTTGTGATGTGAAAAACTCCAACTCTTAATATGTAAATGCTATTGCAAATTAATAATACAATATGAATCTCAGGAGAAAAAAACAGTTAATGGGAATAAGATAGTGTACTGTATAGAGTTTTTAGTTTAAACCAGAGCCTATTCAGGCAGAATACATGAAAATGGATTTATTACAGTATTAGTAAATGTATAGAATTTCTAGAAGGAGGAAAAGAACCAAATTCTGATACTATTTAACCAGAAGTGACACAGCCACGAGTAATGCCCAGCTGCAGCAAGAGAATATTCCAATAGAAATAATATTCTGCTGCCACCTGTCACAGCTATCAGACACCCCGGAAGCCAGGGATCTGACAATACAAATGGAAACAAACAGGGGAAGCAAACAATAAACAAACAAACAAAATCTAAACACTTTTGTTTGACAGAGGGACTGCATGGACTCTTGCTGGTCTATTTAGGAAATAGGTATTAGCTTGTCAGGCTTTATCTTAAAGAAGTCGGACTAAAAAACAGAAATGAGGTAATTTTGAGTGAGCCAATTTGCTGTCACAATAGACAATTATAGAACAAATACAAATGGCCAGAATATAACAAACTTGATCAGTCATCAAACTATGCATA
Organism: Lynx rufus; assembly: GCF_022079265.1. Lineage (NCBI taxonomy): Eukaryota > Metazoa > Chordata > Mammalia > Carnivora > Felidae > Lynx > Lynx rufus. The sequence goes on along the minus strand of NW_025814878.1, from coordinate 52,466,109 downwards.
GGATAACAACAAAATACCATTCCTTATGAAATTGTCAAGGGTATCATAATACAGGATTTGCCATAATGTAGAGAAATATGACCATGTATTATTTCTGAAAAGATAAATGGGTAAGATATTTTTGAAAGAATATTAATCATTTATTTCAAAAGCTAGCCAAATGTTCCTTTAACCAAATAATTTTACTTCAAAGAGTCTAGATTAAGGGAATAATAAAAATTTAAGAATGTACCTATAAATATCTTTCTATAAATATACTCCTTATTGCTGATTCTATGATAGTATAGAGGTTTTACCAAACTAAATATCCAACTTTAGTGACTTGTTTAAATCAATTGTTCTATATAATGGAATGACACACATGCTACAAAATACATGATGGATTTGTTGACATAGAGAGACATTTATGATACATCATTGAGTTAAAAAGCCTCTGTTTATATAAAAGTATCTATCCCATGATCCCATTTGTTATGCTAAATTTATATAGCTGTATATACCTATGGGTAAATAGAAAATACATAAGAATGCTAATAAGGATTACCTGATATTTAATAATTCAGGAAATTGTTTCCTTTCTACTTCTATTTATTTTCCTAATTTTACTAAGTGAACATGTACTAATTTTCAAGGGAAAGTGAAAAGTACATCAAGTAATATAGCTACGACTGTCCATTTCCTATACATCTCTATCTTTTCCCCCTCCCCACTGCTACTTCCCTTCTAACTAAGATTCCCATGTAAAACACAAATTTTCTAGTGTAATTTGAGTTTCAGATAAACAATGCTTGCTATTTTAATATAAGTATATTCCAAATATCGCACGACATCCTGTGTTAATTTGCTAAATGTGGCAATTCTACTTCTAGCATCTTGAACTTCTATATATTCTGGAAGTTATGCAACAAAGGACATTTGCCAAAATAACAAAAAGTTAAAACTTCCATATCTAAAAAGCTTAGAACTCATAAGATATTTTACATGAATTTTCACAGTTTTCTTAGTAACACTGTGAGAAACAGAGGGAACTGAGGCTCAGAGACAGTAAGTGATCTGATTCTCAATAAGCAGTAGAGATAAGAGGCAAATCCAGGTCTTTAACTTCAGCTTGTGTTCCGTTATGTTAAAATGGAGTTCTAGAGAGGGTTCCAGTTCCACTAATAGCTTGCTTGCCGTTTTTATCACCGTCATTCTATGAATTTTTATTTTTTCATTTTTTTCTTTTCTCTTTCTTAGTCTTTATTTATTTTTGAGAGAGAGAGAGACAGAGTGAGAGCCAGGGAGGGGCAGGGAGAGAGGGAGACACAGAATCCGAAGCAGGCTCCGGGCTCTGAGCTGTCAGCACAGAGCCTGATGCGGGGCTCAAACTCACGAACCATGAGATCATGACCTGAGCCGAAGTCGGACGCTTCACCGACTGAGCCACCCAGGTGCCCCATTCTATGAATTTTTAAATATTTCAATTGAAAAATTCCTGTACTCGTTGCTACAGAGTGTTTTTCTTGTAGTGATCATTCAACTATATACATGTTATCTGCTTAAACAGAGTATAAATAGGCTTTTTAAGTCATCCAATAATTAGTATGCCTTACACATTTTCTCTTTGAGTCACTCTCATCCTGCAGTTCTCTCTGCTTAAAATAAACCTGACCCCTTTGCCTGACTGAACCTCACTTTAACACTCATCTTAGATGTCATTTTCTCCTGGAAATCGTGTGAGGTGCCATAAGATACTGGACTCTTTTATATACTTACAGATTCTCCTGTAGTTTCATGTAATGGTAGCTATCACTCTGTATTGTTGTGATCTGTTCGTTAGTCCTCATTCTCTGCTAAACTGTGAGTTCTCTGAAGGCAGGTAGGTTCTTGTTTACCTCCAAATTACTGTATCCTTGACAATTTGAATCCATCAATCAATAAATTGATCTATCTATTCAATCTTCCATCCATCCTTCCTTCCATCCATCCATCCATCCACCCATCCATCTAGAAGTGTAAGGGTCATGTATAAAGCTCTGCTTGTTTGAAGAATATTTTAGACTATTTAGTGTAGGAGACATCTAACAGTTTTCTTTCATTTATCAAATCTAATTGGTATCATCTAACTGACTGTATATATTGAGAAGAATTTGTCAAGATTTACCAAAAATAAAATAAAATGACTATTTAAGATATCAGCCTGTAAGGAGAGATATTGGTACAGAGCCACATACATATTTTTAAATTTTTTTGTTCTACTTTTATTGGGTACCTTTCTTTTACCCACTGGCAATTTGAATATCTTCTCTGGGAAAACAAAAACAAAAACAAAAACATCTATTTGGGTCCTTGGTCCATTTTTTAATTGGATTATTTGGTCTTTTTCTATTGAGTTGTAGGAATTCCTTATATATTTCAACATTAACCCCTTCCTTGACATTGTCCTTGGCAATGATTTCCATAATTTTTTTTAATATGACTCCTAAAGCACAAGCAACAAAATGAAAAAAATAAACAAATGGGACTACATCAAACTTCTGCACAAATTAAAAGGTCAACAAAATAAAAAGGCAACCTACAGAATGAGAGATATATATATATTTTAAATATTGATCTAGAGAAACAGATCAACTGCAAATAATGGAGAAAATATTCCTATCACCTGGGATATTGATATAAAAATAACCTGTAGTGAGTTTGGAATTATGCCTCCCGTAGGGACCAGCACTGTTGACATGTATATTACTAGTTTATTATTGATATTCTGTGATGACTGTTGACAAGAGTCTGAGGAGAAGATTACTGTGGTGGCATACCACATGCTCCAATCACCCTTCAAGTGACCTGCTGCAGACAGCAGTCAGCTGATAGCCTCCATCTGTCACATTTCGCTGGCCAACTTCCCCTGGGCTGCTTCCAACCAATGACTGAGCATGGAAGAGCTTTTAGAGTCAGACCATTCTTGCCCATGAAAGCCCCCCCCCTCCCCCCGCCAACAGTAAATTTCCTTGGAACTTCTCTTCAACCTGAGAGAGTCTTTTGGAGAATGGCACTGCTGTCTGAAGCTCTTCCTGATCAATCCCCCATCCTTGCTCTCCTTTCACGGGGTTCAATTTTATACCGTGGTCTGAAGGGTTTTACTACTTTCTCCTGCCCCCCTCTTCCTTTATCTTTTACAAATATTTACCCCAAATAAATCTTCATGTCTCGTCTCATCCCATTTTGTGTCTTCTTAGAGAACCTGAACTGATGCATTCACCAAACTCTAAAAGAGTGTTGGATATCCTTTTATGTCTTTTTCTCTCTTTTTAGACTCTAACAAATACCATTAGTCATTTAAAACAATGGTAATGAGTATGAATGATTAATGTGACTTCATCATTACTGTAAAAATATGGCAAAGCTATTATTTCTCATTACTGGGTCTGAATAAGCATTTTTATATGGAAAAATCCATTTCAAAATTTAATTCTTGCACACTGCTTTACACTGTCCATGGAAACACTCAAAACCATTTGAGAAAGTTAAAACAAGTTCAAAAATTTTAGTTTAATTACATTTACCTTCCAAAGCCCATGGTGCTAATAAGTAACCAGTAGTTTGAATCTATACAATATGAGCCCTCAAGAATACAAATTCCTGTTGTAAATAGTTTTTTGTTTTTAATTTTTAATATGGGTATTGATTTTTCAAAAGCAAAAATGGACAGCACTGGTGGCATGTTTAAGAGGAAACATGTTGGGGCTCTTGGGTGGCTCAATCAGTTAAGCATCTGATTCTTTTTTAAAAATTTTTTTTAAATATTGATTTATTTTTGAGAGAGATAAAGACAGAGTATGAGCAGGGGAGGAGCAGAAAGAGAAGGAGATAGAGAATCCGAAGCAGGCTCTGGGCTCTGAGCTGTCAGCACAGAACCTGATGCAGGGCTCTAACTCACGAGCCATGAGATCATGACATGAGATGAAGTTGGACACTTAACCAACTGAGTCATCCAGGCACCCCATGCATCCAACTCTTGATATCAGCTCAGATTGTAATCCTGCTGTCTTGAGATGGAGCCTTGCATCAGGCTCTGTGCTGACAGCAGGGAGCCTGCTTCGGATTCTCTCTCTCCCTTTCTGTCTCTGCCCCTTCCCCCTCAAAATAAATTAAACTTAAAAAAAACCGAGGTAAATTTTGTTGAATTAGGCATGCTGGTGCAAGGGGGAGTTTAAAGCTGGTGACTGACTCCATTCATACCGGTAAGGAAAATGATGTTGCCAAAGATACTATCTTGCCTCAAGTATGAATTTAAAAGCAGCAATGCTCAGTTTTTGCAGCTAGTTCTTTTCCACAGTAAGGCCAACATAATAGGTAAGAATACAAACAAGAAACTGACAATGTGAAAATAACAGAGTTAAAAAGTACCATGGCATAGATAAAAAAGATAAAGGAAAAGTATTGATGCTCTGAAGAAAGCATACCATGACAGAAATGCAACTTACGTAACTTTCCATATATTTCCATGCTTAACTGATGCTTATGTAAACCAGACCATAAAAATTAGCAGTTCTTGCATGCCTACCATGTGATAAACAATTTCCTAAGTGTTTTACACTCATTTTCAATTTAACTCTTATGGGATCTTTAAAGCTGATATATTATTTATCCAATTTGCAGATGAGCAAAGTGATTATTTAAGAGGTAAATATTTTACTCAAAGCATAGCAGCATTAATTGATGGACTGTTGATGATTTGAATGATCCTACAGCTGAAGCCCTTAGCTAAAATACCATATAGCAATCCCTTCTTATCCATGGAGGATATGTTCCAAGACCCCCCAGTGGATGCCTGAAGTCTTGAGTAGTATCAGGCCCTATATACACTGTGCTTTTTCCTGTGCATACACACTTATGATAAAGTTTAATTTATAAATAAGGCACAATAAGAGACTTAACAACAACTGATAATAAAATAGAACAATTATAACCATATACTGTAATAAAAGTTATAGGAATGTGGTCTCTCTCTCAGAATATCTTATACCATACTACTCTTCTTCTTGTGATAATGTGGAATGATAAAATGCCTACCTGATGAGATGTAGTGAGGTGAATGATGTAGGTATTGTGATGTAATGTCAGACTACTATTGACCTTTTGATGGTTCATCAGAAGGATCATCTGCTTCTAGACTACAATTTGCTACAGGTAATTAAAACTGTGGATAAGGAGGAACTACCGCACTGACTTCCAACCGCAAGTTCTGACCATCTCTTGCGGATAACACACAAAAAATCCCATTATCCTCTTCCACATCTTAGACATTATCTCTTGAAGATCACCAGCATTCATTTAAAAAATATCTTCCTTTCAAGATACATGCATCTGTGTGTGTACCTAAATCTCTTTGTTTCACAAGATATGTTACTACAAATGGCACGGACACAATAAAAGATATTTGCTTATGTTCTCAAGATGCTTTCCATCAATGAATCAGAACGTATAACACGTTTATGTTACTGGGGTACCTTTAATCTGGAGCCTTAAAAATATTGCAATCAACACACACACACATACACACACACATACACACACCTTAAATTCTCACAATAATTACTTAAAATTAGAGGACTCTATACCCTAAGGTACAGAGTTACCCCTGAGGTAACAAAAATTACCTCAACCATCTCCAGTAAATTTTAGGATCATAAAGAGGTTTCAATCACTTCTATCCCTTGAGCAAGTAATAAATATTTATTGATATAAATTTCAAATAAATGCCTCTCTCTTTTAGGATGCAAAGAAACATCAAGAGTATATTTTTCTCAAGCAAAAAGACTCTCACTGCTTAGCCAATTATTATGTCTACTATCAAGGTAATTTTGTCTTTGTTTAATTTGTAGACATGGTACCTATTTCACCAACATAGTAATCAGTTTAAAATGCCTAATGAGAGTTAAATACATTCATACAGTTTATTTACGTAGAGATAGTCAAATGTTATATTTGTCTTATATTTAATAATTCCAAGGCCTCACTTCTTATTTTATTTAAATATTAAGATGGCTTTATTCCATTCTTATTGTTCTTAAAACTGGTCCTTGATTTATTTTTGCTTTGTCTTCCTAATTAGATATTCATTTTGACATTCTGGTCCCAGAAGAAATAACATTAACTCCATACTTATCCATCTGGTTATCTGTTATAGCTCGTGAATTGCTGCTTGTAATTTTCCAGGGACATGTGGGCACCCTTCCAGTTAGGCTATTAAAATCCCTTACACTCTAACAACATGCTAATTAATATCCACTCATGTTTGTGGATGCACAGCAAAACACAGGCATGTAGAGAAAATGTTGCTGCTTCAGTACTGCAACACAGAAATTTTAGATTAAAAGTTAAGCCAGCAATTCTTTACATAACTACATCTTTCTAAGGAACCAAAACCTTTTATCTTCAATTTTATGAAAATGTTTAATTCACACATCATCTTAAAATTTAATATCCATCATTCTAAAAAAGCTGCACTGTGAAGAAGTATCTTTTCACCCACATTCAGAGAAGGGTGTTTCCTAGCAACCCCATACAATCAGAATCGATCCTTAGCTGAATTATGACTCAAAGTGCTGTTAGAAGTAATCATTTGCATGAAAAAGAGACCAATGTCTGTTCTGATTAGGAACAACAGTTCTTTCCTAATATTGGTCAGCAACAGTCCCAAATCAGGCAGCTGTTTAGAGATGTCTTTGTTGTCATGAAATTTTGCCTGAGGTAGGCAAACATCACATCCCATAGACACAACACACAGGCCACTAAAACTTCAGAAATTAATCCAATCAGAGACCTCACCTCCCTAGTGCATTCAAATGTGTTACACTTTTTATTTTGTTTATAGTTCCTATCTCATTTTTATTTCATTTCACCTTGTAAGTATTCATTGCTGTTTATTATAAGGACTAAACATTAAGTGATGATCTTCCAGAGAAACAGTTATCCAAGGGGGCCAAGATGGCAGAACAACATGGAAGATTTTTTTGCATATCTCATGCCTGAAATACAGCCAGATCAACACTAAACTATCCTGCACACCTAGAAAACTGATCTGAGGATTAACACAACAATCTGCACTACCTGAACCACAGAACTCAGCAGGTACATGGCATGGAGAGGTGAACAGGGAGAGAAAGCTGTGAAGGGCAGAGAGCTATTTTTGCTTGCAGAGAGAGGACAGAGATGGTGGGGGGGGGGGAGAGTATGGAAATCATCCCCCCTCCCACCGCAAGCATCTGGAGAGAAAAGAAAAAGTACACAAGAGACTAAACAAAAGAGGGAGAAAGGAGAAAGGAGATGGTTCAAATTCCATGAAGATTCTATAAACAGGGAGAGTGCAGGGTCTGAAGCGCCACAGCTCAATACCTGGCGGTGCTCTGGTGGGAAGGGAGAATCCCCAGGAGCAGAGTGAGGTCCTCGGGGTCCTCAGGCCACACGGGGAGAGGCAGTTCCCCTACTGGAAGGATATTTGGTAGAGGCTGTATGGCCATCCCACAGCCAAAGGTCCCAGTGGATCCTGGAGAACAACCACATTTGCTGGTGCTGGAACAAGGACGTTAAGGGTGAAGCCTGGCACCAGACGTGTGTTGTGATTTTCTATAATACTTGAAATGCTGCTGCTACACAATTGCATGAACTTTTCCTGGGGTGGACTGGCACCCAGCCGCAGTCTCTAGGCATTGGCAGTAGCACGGTTTCCCGAAGTTCCTGGGGGTGGGCTGGCACCCAGCCATTGGTCAGTGAGACCTTCCCCCAGAAAGTCTGAGCAGGTCAAAGCTGCAGTCCCTCAGTACTGAGGGGCTGGGAAACACAGCTGCATCTGAGATAAATTCAGGAGGGAGGTGCTGCCTGGTAGCCTGATGGCTTAGTCACAGGCAGTGTAAAAGCAGGGAATGTACGGAAGCTGGAGACAAAGGAGGGGTGCACAATTGCTGGTCGGGGAGAGCACAGAGTTCTGATACTAGAACTGGGTAGCTGGGTGATGCCATTTTCACTCCTCCTGCACATGGGCATACACACCTACATGCGTCACAACAATCCACCCCAGTAAGCTAAGCAGCGCCATCTAGTGGAGAATGGAGCCATTATACTAAGCCCCGCCCAACCGGGTAAACCTCATTCTTCAGGAACAACACAAGTCTCTCATCCAGCTTAGTTTACAGACTTTAAGTGCTTCATAGTTTGACATCTATGGGAAACCAATGTAATTTCAATCCTACTTTAGTCTGTTTGCTGGTCCATGGATTCAGTTTTGGTTTTCTTATTCTTGAATACAGAAAGAGAAAAATTTATTTTTATTTTCCATTTCTTTTAAAAATACTTTCATTTTTTCTACTAACTTTTTTACTTGTTTGTAAATTTTTGAAATTCTATTTTATTACTTCCATCATTTCATTTTATTATATTTCATTGTATTCACATTTTCAAATTTTCAAACATTTTCCTTTTTTTTTTCTTTTCTTATCTTTTCTTTTTTTCTCTATCAAGCTCCTTTCAACAACCAGATTGAACACACCTAGGATCGAGCATCCTTTATTTGATTTTATTTGTGTTGTTTTTAATTTTTTAATTTTATTTTTTTTACCTTATAAATTCTTTTTCTTCTTTCAACATGACAAAATGAAGGTTCACCCCAAAAGAAAGTACAGTAAGAAATGACAGCCAGGGACTTAATCAACACAGATACAAGCAAAATGTCTGAACCAGAATTTAGAATCACAATAATAAGCATACTAGCTGGGGCTGGAAACAGAATATACATTCTCCTCCAGTGCACATGGAACGTTCCCCAGAACAGATCACATACTGGGACACAAATCAGCCCTCAACAAGTACAAAAAGATCAAGATCATACCATGCATATTTTCAGTCCACAACACTATGACATCAAAATCAACCACCAGAAAAAATGTGGAAAGATAACAAATACTTGGAGACTAAAGACCATCCCACTAAAGAATGAATGGGCTAACCAAGAAATTAAAGATGAAGTTAAAAAGTACATAGAAGCCAATGAAAATGATAACACCATAGCCCATAACCTCTGGGATGTAGCAAAGTTGGCCAAAAGAAGGAAATATATAGTAATCCAGGCATTCTTAAAGAAGAAAGGTCAGGGATACACAACCTAACCTTACACTTTAAAGATCTGGAAAAAAGAACAGCAAATACAACTCAAAAATAGCAGACGACAGGAAAAAATAAAGAATAGAGCAGAAATCAATGCTATTGAAACCACACACACACACACACAAAACAGTAGCACAAATCAATGAAACCAGAACATGGTTCTTTGAAAGAATTAACCAAATTGATAAACTCCTAGCCAGTTTGATCAAAAGGAAAAAGGAAAGGGCCCAAATAAATAAAATCAAGAATGAAAGAGGAGAGATCACAACCAACACAACAGAAATAAAAACAAAAATAAGAGAATATTATGAGCAATTATATGCCAACAAAATGGGCAACCTGGAAGAAATGGATAAATTCCTAGAAACAAATACACTACACCAAAACTGAAACAGGAAGAAACAGAAACTTTTAACAGACCCATAACCAGTAAAGAAATCAAATTAGTAATCAAAAATCTCCCAAAAAACAAGAGTCCAGGGCCAGATGGTTTTCCAGGGGAATTCTACCAAACATTTAAAGAAGAGTTAACACCTATTCTCTTGAAGCTGTTTCACAAAATAGAAATGGAAGGAAAACTTCCAAACTCTTTCTATGAAGCCAGCATTACCTTGATTCTAAAACCAGACAGAGACCCCACTGAAAAGGAGAACTATAGACCAATTTATCAGATGAACATGAAGGTAAAAATCCTCAACAAGATACTAACCAACCGGATCCAACAATACATTAAAAAAATTATTCACCACGACCAAGTGGGATTTATACATGGGATGCAGGGCTGGTTCAATATCCTCAAAACAATCAATGTGATACATCACATCAATAAAAGAAAGGACAAGAACCATACGATCCTCTCAACAGATGCAGAGAAAGCATTTGACAAAATACAGTATTCATTCTTGAAAAAAACTTTCAAGAAAATAGGGATAGAAGGATCATCCCTCAAGATCATAAAATCCATATATGAAAGACCATCTGATAATATCATCCTCAATGGGGAAAAACTTTCCCTCTAAGGCCAGGAACAAGACAGGGATGTCCACTCTCACCACTGTTATTCAACATCGTATAGTTGTTCAGCAATCAGACAACACAAAAAATAAAAGACCTCTAAATTGGCCAGAAGAAGGTCAAACTTTCACTCTTTGCAGATGACGTCATACTCCATATGGAAAACCCAAAAAATTCCACGAAAAAACTGCTAGAACTGATCCATGAATTCAGCAAAGGAGCAGAATATAAAATCAAAGCACAGAAATCGGTTGCATTCCTATTCATCAACAATGAAGCAACGGAAAGAGAAATCAAGGAATCGATCCCATTTACAATGGCACCAAAAACCATAAAATACCTAGGAATAAATCTAACCAAAAAGGTGAAAAATCTATACACTGAAAACTATACAAAGCTTATAAAAGAAATTGAAGAAGACCCACAAAAAAATGGAAGAATATCCATGCTCCTGGATAGGAAGAACAAATATTGTTAAAATGTTGATACTACCCAAAGCAATCTACATATTCAATGCAATACCAAAATAACACCAGCATTCTTCACAGAGCTAGAACAAACAATCCTTAAATTTGTATGGAAGTAAAAAAAAAATTGAATAGCCAAAGTAATCTTGAAAAAGAAAACCAAAGCTGGAAGCATCACAATCTCAGACTTCAAGATGTATTAGAAAACTGTAATCATCAAGACAGTATGGTATGGGCACAAAAACAGATACTCAGATCAATGGAATAGCACAAAGAACCCAGAAATACACCCAGAAACATATGGCCAACTAATCTTTGACAAAGCAGGAAAGAATATCCAATGGAATAAAGACAATCTCTTCAGCAAGTGGTGCTGGGAAAACTGGACAGCAACATGCATAAAAATGAGCCTGGACCACTTTCTTACACCATACACAAAAATAAACTCAAAATGGATGAAAGATCTAAATGTAAGACAGGAAGCCATCAAACTCCTCAAGGAGAAAGCAGGCAAAACCTCTTTGACCTTGGCTGCAGCAACTTCTTATTCAGCACGTCTCCAGAGGCAAGGGAAGCAAAAGCAAAAATGAACTATTAGGACCACATCAAAATAAAATCTTCTGCACAGTGAAGGAAATAATCAACAAAACTAAAAGGCAACCAATGGAATGGGAGAAGATATTTGCAAATGACATATCTAATAAAGAGTTAGTATCCAAAATCTTTAGAGAACTTATCAAACTCAACACCCAAAAAAACCAAATAATCCAGTGAAGAAATGGGCAAAAGACATGAATAGACACTTCTCCAAAGAAGACATCCAGATGGCCAACCAACACATGAAAAAATGTTCAATGTCACTCATCACCAGGAAAATACAAATCAAAACCACAACGAGATGCAACCTCACACCTGTCAGAATGACTAACATTAACAACTCAGGCAACAACAGATGCTGGCGAGGATGTGGAGAAAGAGAATCTCTTCTGCACATCTGGTAGAAATGCAAACTGATGCAGTCACTCTGGAAAACAGTATGGAGGTTCCTCAGATAATTAAAAATAGAACTACCCTATGATCCAGCAATTGCAGTACTAGGTATTTATCCAAGGGATACAGGTGTGCTGTTTCAAAGGGGCACATGCACCCCAACGTTTATAGCAGTGCTATCAACAATAGCCAAAGTATGGAAAGAGCCCAAATGTCCATCGGTGGATGAATGGATAAAGATGTGGTGTGTATGTGTGTGCATATGTATGTATATATATGTATGTATACGTATGTATATACATACATACATATGCACACACATACACACGTGGTGTGTATGTGTGTGCATATGTATGTATATATATGTATGTATACGTATGTATATACATACATACATATGCACACACATACACACCACAATGGAGTATTACTCAGCAATCAAAAAGAATGAAATCTTGCCATTTGCAACTACATGGATGGAACTAGAGGGTATTATGCTAAGCGAAATTAGTCAGAGAAAGACAAATATATGACTTCACTCATATGAGGACTTTAAGACAGAAAACAGATGAACAAAAGGGAAGGGAAACAAAAATAATATAAAATCAGGGTGGGGGACAAAACATAAGAGACTCTTAAATATGGAGAAAAAACAGAGGGTTGCTGGAGGAGTTGTAGGAGGGGGGATGGATAAATAGGTAAGAGGCAGTAAGGCATCTACTCCTGAAATCATTGTTGCATCGTGTGCAAACTAACTTGGATGTAAACTATAAAAATAAATAAATTATAGAAAGTAAAAAAAAAAAAAGAAACAGTTATAATTTTACCTGATTTGGATCCTTTATAGAAGCATGTATTTGCACATTATTTTTTTTTCTTTATTAAGTGACTATTGTTGCCCCTGCACATAGAATCCACAACAATTTCAAATTAGAACAGTCTTTTTCAACATTTTCACACAGTAACAGTATCAACTCAAAGTCGATTTCAACTCAACTTTGATTATTCATTCTTACTTTAGGGAAAAATGTTGCATTCTTTCAGATATAATAATAAATACAAAAATTTAGTAGATTAACTTCCCCCTTATTTAATGTATGTCTTTCCTGTGGAAATTAGCTATTATTGATCATTTCTGTTGTTCTGTTGTTGTTTTGTCATTCTTCTTGCAGTAGCAAAACAGACCTGCTGTCAAAGGGGTTGCATAAGTACATTTGGAACTATCTAAAAACACAACCCTATCAGAATCAATGAAATATGATTATTGCTGCTGGTGAAGCCTCAAAGACCACGAGCTAGGAGACAACTTCTGACAACCTCTCCCTCCCAAATTTAGAAATCTAATCTGTTGTTGTTGTTCCTGGATCTAAGTTATGGCATTTATTTTATAATAAATTCACCCCAGAAGGATACTAACGAAATATGTAAGCAGACAATAAATATCAAAATAATTATACTATTCTGAAAGTTTCTTGGGATTTATTAGATAATAAAGTACCCAAAACACAAGTGAAGGATTCAAGGTACCAAAAAGGAATGAATATATTTGTAGATATTGAGTTATTTATTAAAGTGTAAACACTGATACCCTTCTCAGTGAGTATATAATTATTAGGACACACCAAAAATATGTATATTCATTGCATTAAAATTATTTAATTTTGAAAGAATATAATATTTTTAAACAAAATTCTGTTAGAAATTAACAAACTTGTTGGTCTCAGAATCTGTTAGATACACCTTTCTTATTATATAAGCCACATAATTAAATTTAATAAAGTTGAAAAATATAGAAATATGATTTTCTATTGCACATATTAAGGAAATATAATTAAACACAAAATCTTCTCCCAAACCAGAACACCTCTCCACAAAATTAGAAGAAAAAGAAAATAATTTTATTATTCAGAAAGCATTAAACCAGAATGTGATGTGCATCACAGGCAATCTAAGAAATCTGCAAAGTGAAGAAATAAAAACTCACCCTGTTATATAGCCAAATAACTAAAACCCATTACATATATATTTTCAAGGTAAACAATAACTAATCCGTAAGTAAGAAGACATGAAGCACCATCTGTCACACATAGTTCATATTAAATTCATTTGGGAGTTGGAGTGACCACCTGTGTTAACCAATGAGCTTTATCCAAAGGAAAAATAAACTTCTCATGTTTGTGACAGGAAGTAGTTTTGTAAGGTGAGCAAGACACAGAAGTTAATGTCTACCCTCCCACAGAAACTTCCAGGTAGGGACTCCACCTTCCCTGATGTTTCCATTCAAAGAGATGGTTCCCATGTCCTTGAGAAAGACATTCCTGGATCTTAAAACTTTAAAGAGTTTTATTTAGTTCTTAGAAAGAATTACATATATTTCAATGAGACAGAGAAAGAATTTACAATTACAAGTATTCTAAAGTAAATGTGGAAGACAAGGCAAGGCAGGGAATTAAGCCTTGTATTTTTAATTTGTATTTACCCTTAGATTCTACTCTAAAGGTAGCAAATCCTTACAAACTTAGCAACTCTCAATCTACTTTAACATATCTAACCACACACATTTCCAATTATCTATCACTAATAATTTTATTGGCATTTGTTTTCTAATTTTAGTTCTTTACTCCCAGATGATTCCTTACAGTATGCTTTGAATAAACTGAGAGAGAACAAGTACAGGTAATAAAGAAAAACAGGGGTAAGAATTCCACTCCTTGTTTAAGGAATATAGAACATATCTTGCAAAATATATAATAATAAGTCAAAAATCTAATATCTCATGTCTATTAATAAGATTATTTTTGATGACTTTGCTTTCTAATTTTTTCAATAAAAGAGATTATTCTGGTTACATAAACAATACATATACAATATAAAATTGAAAATAGCGTATATAAATATTAAGAAGAAATTATGGCTTATCTGACATTTCTTTGAGAATTTTGCTAAATCCATTATGTTATGACCCATATTTCATAAATTGTAATTGGGTGTGTGCTCTGGATTTTTGTCTTTTAGGAGACAAAGGGAAGCATGAATGAACACACGGCAAATATATATGTAATATGTAAATATTAATTCCAAAAATAAATTATACTCTATAGATACTGCATATTGAATTAATGTTTTGGAGTCTAAACCAAATCTTCAATGGATGATACAAATGGAAGTATCTATTTTGTCTTGTGTTGTACAAGATAGTTTCTTATTGACAAACAATATAAAATGGCTCATTTGGGGCACCTGGGTGGCTCAGTCCATTGAGCACTGGACTTCAGCTCAGGTGATCTCAAAGTTCGTGGGATTGAGCCCAGCTGATAGCACACAGCCTGGAGCCTCCTTCAGATTCTGTGTCTCCCTCTCTCTCTGCCCATCCCCAGATCATGCTCTGTCTTCTGTCTGTCTGTCTGTCTCTCTCTCAAAAATAAACCTCAAAAAAATTTTTAAATGGCTAATTTATGCAAAAGGGAATTTATTGGAAGAATATTTGGGGCACAGAGGAGGAAGAGTAGAAGATCAGGCTTGGTCTAAGCAGAAACAATGGATGCTCCAGAAAGCAAAGAAACATGTAGGAATCAGAAAATCTCTCCCTGCCTGAAATCTAGTAAAGGGGACAAGGGGGAGCAAATAACTTCCAAACATTCATTCTCAGACTTGCATCAATTGCTTGAGATTCAATTCCTGGGAGAGAGCTCCTGATTAATCTTTCATGATGAAGACTTCGTGTAGAATTGCCATCCTAGAAAATCTATACACGGTAAGGAAGAATATTTGTCGATAGGAAATGAGGTACAATCAAGAAGGGATCATGATTTCTGTGCAACTAAAAAATGTCAAATTACCTTGACAATGCTCCATAAATATTTGTTCCTTTATCTCTTTTTGTTAATTCACAAGAAATCCTTTAGTAATTTGAATAACATTTAATAACTGAGCTAAATAACATTTAACATGATAGATTAACTTACCATTTAATATAAATAATATGACAACACTCAACTTTTTTATTAATTAAAAATAAAAAGGCAAACTCCTAGGTACTAAATGTGGTGACTCTTCTGATCAAATGGGGGCCCCCAATGTGGGGAGAGTGCAGGCCATGAAAGAATTCACCCAAGGCAGAACAAAGGAGAAGTTTATTGAATACACCATAAGGGAGTGGCTGGCAAGGACAGCAGAGGAGAGAGACTGCAAGGAGGTAGTTGGTGGGGGTTGTTTTCAAAAGAGGAAGGTGAGGTTTGGTGACATAGGGAATTTTCCCTTTTTTGGCAACTGTACCTGATGGTAAGTAGCCCACTGGTTAGCCGTGGCCCCAATATTTTGAGGTAGGTTGCCTGATGGGTCTGTCTGTATTCAGCCAAGTGGTCACTGTGAGCCCCTTTGACTTGAGCAAGTTACCATTTCTCAAGCTAGTTGTCTAAAAGTGGTCTCTACAGGTACAAAATGTAAACCATTGTCATGGAACTCAACCAAAGTCTAAATGTATGAACATTGACTTGATTTCATACAAGGAACTAGCTCAGAACATTTCTCAAGTTTTGACTCCCCCTTTTCTGCTTTCTTAGTCACTTATCCTCTACCTTACTCTATTATCAGCTACTTACTAGTCCTTAACTCTCCTGGTTTGTTTGTTTGTTTATTTGTTTTTGAATCTTTTATATATTTAATTTAGAACTTTTTTTAAGTAAAGGCCATACTTCACTGGATGTTTTTGAACATTCAGCCTCTGCGTATCTCCTAATTCTTGAGGGAAAAAAAAAGTACCTGAAAAAAACAATCACAACAAACAAAAATTGGCTTGGAAAATAACTGAATAATATCTGAAAAGTTCCAAAAACATCAATTTCACTTAAAAAAATGCTTTACTGTGCAATTTCAATACACCTGGGTTATGACTCATTTTCTTTCTAAAGCCATCCCCCTCATTGCTTTTCTGAATGGTGGAGCTAACCATGGAAAGCCTTCCCCTTCCTCCAAATGCTTATTCCAAATAAGTTCTTCTCTAGAGAAAAAAAAAAGAAAAAAGAAAAAAATATATATATATATAGGAAATGCACTTTTCCTTTGTTCCACAGTCTCTGATTTTCTCCAAAGCATTTGCTTTTCCTGTATAGATCACACCAGTGCCCAGCAAATACTTATATACAAAAACCTCATCACAGTTCTGCTTTTTCCTCTATTTTAGATTCCCCAATTCAGTGCCACCAGCATAGCTGAATTGGGCCCTGGGGACCCATGATTTAGTGACTTTGCATGCCTTCTCTTGCAAGTGCGCCTGGAATTTCTCTCTTGGTAGAATCTTTCACTCCTTAAAGGGATTGCAAAATGTTATCAAATGTTTATTTCTCTCTTCTGATTCAAGCAGAGGCAGGAATTGACCACATAAAGTCTGTCCTCAGAACTGCCTAGAAAAAATCTTAGCTCATATGGAGGCACCTTTATGGTAAAATTAAACAGCTTATTGTTAGAGATGATGGAGAAGAAGTTTAATTACTCGTACTCTCCAGAGAGAAGAGGAGGTTTAGAAATGAGTCGCAGACAGAAAATCTGTATCTATAACATTGTTTGTGCTAAATCTCACTTTAAATCTGTGTTAAACCAACACAGATACACAAATATACACACTCTCAACTCTATTACAAGTAGATATAGGAGTCAGACATATGGAGATCAAAACAACAGCTTTTTCATAAATTTGAGTTGGAGAACACTATTTGAAACTGGCCCCCAAACAGACTTAGTAACATGTTCTCTATAAATCTAGACCTTAGGACACCATATCCAAGAGTGTTCAAAAGACAGACACATCAGACACATATGTGAAAGTTATTCACTGTTTTGTACCCACTAGCCCTGATGTTCTGACCTTGCTACCAAGTGTTGCCTGTGGTTCAACAGCATGGTCATCACCTAGGAGCTTGTTGGAAACACAGAATTTCAGGCTCCTGCTGAGACCCACTGATTCAGAGCCTGGATGTTACAAAGATCTCTAGAGGATATGAACACATGGTTAAGTTTGAAAAGTGCTATTCTACACCGTAAGAGATGGGCTTCCAGTGTTTCCCATATTTCTCCGGAATTCCCCCTTAAAGATTCGGAAGCAGCAGGATAGATCTTGAGAATCTACATTTAAAAAAATTCACCCCATATAATAATTATTGTCTTGGAAGTTTGGGAAAATAAATCAGCACTTCTGAAATATTAATGATATATGAGCCATCTAAGAGTTTTGTTAAAACATAAGTTCTGATTCAATAGGTGTAGGGTAAGGCCCAAGATTCTGAAATATGAGGTCTAGGATAACAAGGCCAACTCTCCAATCCATTTCCCATTTAAATTACACCCAGTTAACTTTTAAATATCATTCACCCAAGATAATTCGTTGAGTCCATATATCATCATAAAGATACAACAATAACAATAATTGAGAAAAACAATAATAGCAAAATTTTCCAAATTTCAATGTTAATGCCTCTACACTTTGTCAGGGAGAAACTGAAATCTAAAGATTATCTCATCCTCCCCTCATAAAGATGAAAGTAAATTCAAAAGTGTATAGTTAATGTTAAAACCAAAATCACTTCCCCCAATTTTTGAACCCCGCTCTTGACCCACTAACTCAGAACCTCTTAAAACAGAACCAGAGAATTTGCATTTCAAACAAGTCTCCAGAAGATGCTTATGATCTTGGTCTGGGAAGCACACTATGAGAAACACTGCATTGCAATGTGGTTCACCTACCAAAACCTAGAGCCTTATTATTATTATTTTTTTTAATGGAAGTGTGACTTTATTGAGGCAAGTCTTTACTGGAACTAAGAGCCTTTTGGTGATCTGATTCCTTTAACCATGCTGCTTTGTTCAAAATCAGCAGCAAAGCCTTGTTCCTGGCATTCAGGCCTGTGCCAATTGAAAAATAAATCTGTCACTGGTGAACAACAGATGGCTTCCACTCTGTAACTGGAAAAAACTGAATAAATCTAATAAATTAAACTTGTTAGTTTGTTTCCAAAATGAATGTTTGGGTCCATTTCAAAGGGTTTTCTGGCTTATGCACTTTAGTTTGGGGTTTATCAAAGCTAATAAATCAGACCTCTATTCAGATATGATTTAAGATCAAGTGGAAAAATAGTTTTCATACTGATACAACTGAAACAGAAAATTCAACCTGGACCTATAAGAAAATACAGTTTTCAAAATATACACACTTCTTCCCCAAATCTACTCAAGGGAGAATCTATTTCACATCTATTGAGCTCCAAGAGCAGAAAGAAAACCACACTCCTACCCTGTTTCTTAGATGGCCCCACACCATTCTCCTAGGGCCACTGACTGGAAGGCAGAAGCAGGAGAAGGCTACTGCCACGAACACACTTAGAAACATCAGAGAGCGGTCCTCCCTCCCCATATCATTAATCAAGTTAGCAAGTTACTCCTTTGCCCTAAAAAGAATGAAAGACCAAGTGAAAGGGTCCTATTGTCTTCCCAGTAGTTCCTCTCCTATAAAGTACAGTGAAAATTTCTTTATAAAAATGAGAAGAAAAAATAAGAGTCCTAACACTTCTTAAGGGCCAAGAGGGTTGAAAGAGTGTGCATTTTTAAATCTGAGCAACATTTAGTCCCAGTGGTTTGATTCAAATTCAGGACTCATATGGTTTTTTTTATTGCTTTAACACTTAAGAATGGCATAATATTTATTTATCCAGATTAAAAAAAATACTTTATATGATTAATGATAATGAGCCAGTCTTTCATCCACATTCCCCAAAGGTTGTTTGTAGCAGCAGTGTCTTCCTTCTAGAAATTCTACATGTTAGGGTAGGAGGAGCCATCCCTGAACCAAAAGTGACCCACTCTGTACTCCTCGACGTAACTGGTCCAGGGGTCACCATCTTGTTCAAGCTGGGCCAAATTTCCTCCCCTTAAATTTTAAAATTAAAACTTAATGATGCAGTCTTAATCTAGCTATTATCTTGAATGAGATGTACTAGTCACCATATTACAACAGAGAAAACTGACCTGCAGTAAGAAAAAATAAAAGTAGACATACAAAAATGAGTACAGGTGATAGAAGCAAAAAGTGTTCCAGACCTTTTCGAATTTTTCTGAGAGCCAGGTGGATTTTAGCTTTTAGTTTCCATGAGATACCTCTAAGTTTTCACTTCAATAAGCAGGTAAATTTTACTTGAAATTGTAAGATCCCAACTGAGTTACCTCTTTCCTCATGTTTCCTCCTCTACATCCTCCTATTTCTTAAAGTTCCCAAGGCACATGTGCATCAGCTGCTCAATATCATTATGTGATTAGGACAAATCTGACAGTTAATGTCCCTTTCTTGTTCCTTGTCTGTGTTCTATTATGTTTTTAATGAGGCAAAGGTTATAATAAAATATGTATTTCTTAAAGGATTCATTTTTCCCATCATAATTCTTTTTAAGACAATGAGTAATGCAGAACAAATGTTAAGCAAAAATCCACAATGCTTTCTTTTACTTAATTCACACAGCTCTTAATGATCACATACTATATGACAAGTAGGCCCTCTGATACAAAATGGGAAGTCAAAGAACTACATATAATCCATACTCTTAACAAAATTGCAAGCTGGTTGTAGGACAGGTAGAATCAAATAAGAAAACTAACAAGCTTATTACAATAGAATGACTTAGAAACAAACTTCAAGCAAGGTGCTATCATAAAGGAGAAGATGAAATGCTAACTTTTGCTTTGGAATTTGAGGAAGACATCACAGAAAGGATTAAATGTGAACTGTTGCTTGAAGGAGAGGTAACTGCATAAATACAGTTACAAATCATGAAAAGTGCATATTTGTTAAAGAAATGCTGGCTGCATTTAAGGCTAACGAGTTGGACTGAGGCCCACTTGTTGAGATCCCTGCTAAGGTGATGGTTCAGCATCCCTGAATCAAAGAGGAGACTGCAAAGGTTTTTAAAGAGAGAATACCACCAAAGCTATGTTTTAGAAAAATAATGCTCAGAAATGTGAAATGTGATGATATAGGTGGGCTGCTCAAACCAGGAATTTATTTAAAAGGCTATTGCAGTAATCTTGGTGAGAGAGAATAAGTTTCCCCTCAGTTTAGAGGAATAAATGTATAATATGGAATCAAAAAATATTTTGGAGGTAGACTTGGAGATTTAATTACAAGACTCACTGATCAGAATGACACCAGTGTCTAGAGAAGAGGACTCAAAGGTATGGAGTGGTCTCATCAGGACAAACAAGATCACATTCCCCCATATGAAGTTATAACATTAGCTATTCTTCCATTGCTGGCAGGAGAGATGAACAGTAGACATAGACAGAGATGGACAGAGACGATATACATACAGGTGTGGATGTAAGTACACACATAAAGAAAGATAAAGATACATCTGCTATTGCATAATCCCTCTTATGAAGCACTGAACATTCCTAAAAATGGCTTAAGTACCAACATTTTTTGCCAACTACAGAATATTCTATCTAAACCAAGCAATTCACTCCTACAACTAGATTTATATGTAACTGCTTGAAAGCTTATATAAAGTAATGTAGTATGAAAAATAAGAATATATATATACATATATATATGTATATATATGCACATACATACATATACATATAGGGCAAATCTATATACAACTGACAAATCTATATATGTATATACATGTCAACAATCTAATGCAAGTACAAACTTGTAACACTTGTATCTCAAGAAATAATACTATAATTATAGGGGGAAAGAAGCCTTGACTTCCCTAGAGAACAATTTAACAGGAATGCATTGCTTCAGTCATCTGTGGCTACCGAAATGTTATTTCTGAAATTTCCATGAAAAAAAAAGTTATTTCTTCATCATATTTATGTTAAGTGGAAAAATAGACAAATGTATGGAAAATATGTGATACACTAAATACACCATTGATCAGAACAAATTTATAGACCACCGATAATCTGTGGAATTTACGCTGATTTCTCCTTCATTAAAATTAATGGAGCAATCTCTCTCTTCTGTGTGGGAAACAAAGATATATCATATTTTCTGACCTTAAAAGTAGCATGTAAGTTTGGTGAGTCTCTTAGGAACGTGAGTACAGGCCTTGTGCCCTTCGGCTGCTCAGGATTAATTGTGTCAGGTGATTACTTCAAAGTAACATTATAAAAAGGAAAAGCTGCATTTTTATCTTCCTGTCCCATACAGAGATAAGATGGCAAAAATTTCTTATATCTTCATAAATAAAATATATATCTTCTTCTTGGGGTAATTTTTTTTTAAGTGATGGAAAAATCTAGTTTGGAACTAATACAGTGGTAATATAAAGTATTATGAAACCTTACATTATACTTTGGTATACAAAAAAAAAAATAAAGATAGAACACAGTGTATTTTAGTTGGTTGTTAAAAATGTCTATGGGCATCAGCTATAACTCAGGGATAATAATGCCTTCTAAGGGCTGTTTTGAGGATTAAATAAAAGAAAGCATGTGAGAGTCCTTTTTAAACTATAAAACACTTTGTACTG
This sequence comes from Lynx rufus, assembly GCF_022079265.1. Classification (NCBI taxonomy): domain Eukaryota; kingdom Metazoa; phylum Chordata; class Mammalia; order Carnivora; family Felidae; genus Lynx; species Lynx rufus. The sequence goes on along the minus strand of NW_025814878.1, from coordinate 52,443,974 downwards.
TAATTCAGAGGCTATAGGTCCTATAGAAAATTAAATGGGTAAGTCTTTCAGGAAGCAGGGACCACCCAAGAATGTTAGCCCCAGTAATAACTGTCTATGGAGCCTCCAAGTTTGGAAAATACTTGACATGAAACATGAGAATACAGAGAAGTATTTTTCTCATGGGTATAAAATTAAAGATTTTTTAGGTACTTATAAATAGAAGAGTATCTAAAGGACAAAGCTAAGTGTAATTCTGGGTTCATGTGTACTGTTCAAAAATCACGAACGTGGGAAGGTTAGAGTTCTATAAATGGGAGCATATACCTAATACCCCTCTAACTCCAAAATCTAGTGACAACAAGGTGCTATAGTTTGTCCATTATGTACAAAGTCATTGAAGTTAGTCAACCTGAATTCAGATCTTGGTTTCCATAACATCATAAATGCATGACATTGAACCAATTATATAATCTTATTGACACTTTAAAAATTTATTGATATATTCAACTTTATTGAGTGCCTGCTATGGGTTAGGCTAAAGGACACAGTCAGGTATCACAAAACTTATCACAGCTGATGGAGACAGCCAATTGAAGAATCAGTTACACTGCAGCTCAATAAATACTAGTATAAGATAAATAGTGAGTGCTATAGGAAGGCACATAACCTGTGCTAAGAAAGTAAAAGTCGGGATATGTTTCCTGGAGCTGAACATATAGGGTGCAAAAGTTAGCTTCATGGAAAAGAGACAGAACAAAGCAATGATACTGGTAGAAGAAACAGATTTTACAAAATCCAGGAGGGGGCACCTGGGTGGCTCAGTCGGTAAAGCATCTGACTCTTCATATCGGTTCAGGTCATGTTCTTGTGGTTGTGAGACAGTGGTTGTGAGCTTGTGAGATGGTGAGACAGTTGTGAAATTGAGCCCCTTGGGCTCCAAACTGGGCATGGAGCCTGCTTGGGTTTCTCTCTCTGCCCCTCCCCCACTCACAGCCTCTTTTTCTCAAAGTAAATAAACTTAAAACAAAAAAGCCAGGAGGCAAGAGAGGGCAGGACACGATAGAGGAATTGAAAAGAAGGCATCATTTTGGCTGCAGCAGTGTGTGTGACAACAAAGTGATGAAAGATAAGGTGGGAGGTAGAAAGGGCACTTTTGAAACTTGTATAGGTGTTGGTACTTTATCCTTAGGCAAGAGGAAATCATGAAGTTGTGTTAAACAAGAAGTCACATCATCGGATTTGAGGTTGTTAAAGATGATTGCCAAAGGTTGTTGAAATGACAGGCTATGGCTTGGTATCTGAAAGAAGAACATGAAGACAGGAAAAGGCAAATTTTGGGAGAAAATGAAAGATTTAAAGGACTGAAGGATTTGACAGGGTGAAAGACAAGTGTGCAGAGAAACCGAGGGAAACAATGGAATGAATGTAGAGAAGGTTGTCTTCAGAGAGCAGGTCTGTGAAAACAACACTGTGGTGAAGTCATTGCAAGTGCTCAGAGGCTCTCAGTTATAGCCCAGAGGAGCAAATAGTTGAACATGCATTGAGGTAATCATGGTAAATCTGCCTGGAGTTACTAGAGCATCTTGGTATTTTTTCTCTTGGACCATTTTCCTCATGTAGGTGTTCTGTTTTTGGAATTTTTGTGGGTTTTTTTTTTTTGGTTGATTGTAGTTTTGTTCTTTACCATGGTAAGTTCCCAAATTCAGATCTATGCATAAAGGAGAGAAACCACTTAGTCACCTAGCCTAATCAACATAAGCTTTTCCTATGGCCTATCCCATTTATTGGGGTTCTACATGGTAAGGTGGGCAAAGAACCCTAGTTATCAATAAAGTGCAACTGTTCCCAGTTTATGTGGTTTCCTTGAGAAGTGTGGAAGATGTTCCTGCAGAAAGCAAAATGAGAGTATTCCTAAGTCCCCTGTACTCATGCCATCATTTTATTTTAAAAGCTTCCCATTCCAGGGGTGTGTGGATGGCTTAGTTGGTTAACCCTCTGACTCTTGACTTTGGCTCAGGTCATGATCTCACAGTTTGTGAGACTGAGCCTGCTTGGGATTCTCCCTTTCTGTCCCTCCACCGCTTGTATTCTCTCTCTCTCTCTCCCCCTCCCTCCATCTCCCATCCTCTAAATAAATAAATAAATAAACAAACAAACAAACAAACAGACAAACAACAATTTCTGTTGGCTCAACTGAAATATATCCTAGATTGCTCTATAGGGGCAGCATTATTTAAAATCTAAAACAAAAGGCCTAATTTATTATTTGTCTTTTTTCAAGGAAAAAAAAGATCTAAATGGTAAATTTAAATGACTAGATTGAATAAAATGTTATAAAGAGCATAAAAGTCAATGTTATCCAACTTTATAAAGATTAAATCCATATCCATATCCACATTTATTAAGATTAAATATAATAGAGTAAGTCCTAAGTTAATTATGGAATGTTACAAATTAAAGAAAATGTGGAATGTCTGCTGGAAAAGGGTAAAGAACATGAGTGACTATAGTCTATAAATTCTAATCAAAATGACTTTTATAGCTTTGCTCCTTGATGTGTAACTACATTCTGGTATGCAATATCTCTGAGTATATATGTCAGGAAGTCATCGTATTTCTGTAGGTGAGAAGATGACCCATGCTATGTGTTGGAGTTAAAAGGTCATATGTTTTTGTTACATAGTGTGCACCATGTAAAAAATATTTCTCCTTTATAAAGAAATTTTAATCTGATCAACAAGTATGTTGGATAATATGCACTGTGATAGATACTTTTCTAGAAACTGGCCGTGAGTGAGGGTTGTGAATGGTGGTAAACTCTGTGTGGACACAACTTTAAAGCCAATCCCAGATGAAATGGCCAAAAAATTGAGTGCTAGTCACAGAAAAAAACAAACACTGGACGTATTATCTAAAGCGTTCTTTGCCAAATAAGGAAGCTAAGCCAAGCAGATGTACAAAATTTAAAACAATTCAGACAAAATCTTAAGTGCTACACCTAGCACAAACCTGGGCATTCAGCAGTGGTTATCTACATTTTATTAAAAATTGTGCCAATCAGGATGAATCAGTCAATGGAAAACTGCCAACCTGAACTCCCTCCTAAATTTAGGACATCATGGCTGTTTATTACATTTTTAGAGAGATATCAGTTATCTTCACATCTTCTATTGCTTTTCTTCCTACCTAGAACATTCAAGAAATCAGGCAAATAGGAGTAAATGAGGATCTTCCTCAGACAAGTGTGGTCACACCAGGGAAACCAGTGCAGTACTTTTGTGCTTTCCACCCCCTAGTGGGGAATTGAAAACACTTTACTTGAGCAAGCTGCTCACACAAGGCAGTATTCAAGCCATGAAGATTAGATTATTGTAACTCCCTGTTGGCTGACTTGCTCCATAAGGCCTTACATAAACTCCAGCTGGTGAAGGACAATGCTGCCAGGTTCCCTCTGAAAAGGGCAAAATTAATCAAAATATATTTCTCCCTATCTGAAATCCCTATGTAAGCCATTGGTTAAAAAATATAAAATAGTGTCCTGATTTGTAAATTACTCTTTTAACTCAGAGGGTAAGGCTGGCCCAACTCCAATGTGCTTTTTATAATCTCTCCACAGTTTATGTTTCCTGGCCAGCTTCTGAACTCTGCTGAAACAAATCTGCTTCATGTCCCAAGACCATTTCAGGGTTTTATGAAACAAGGGTATTTCTATAATCTTTACCATGTATAATTCTGCTTTAATTACAATGCATTAGCTTTGGGATATATTAACTTAGATAAAACTTTGTAGCAAGTATCCCTCTGAATAACAGAATGATGTAATTTTATTTCTTGTTACCCAAGGGTAATTAGGCATTTCCTTCAGGCCACTTCTAAGTGGACTTAGAGCTGAAACTAAAGACTGGAATGTAATGATCAAATATTCTTTAAAAAGGTATCAGCTAACACACACGAACATATACACAGGCACACATGCACCCACAGATTATTTGTATTGCTAAGCTCAAAATCGAACATAGATATATAGGGACTTTTGCAATAGAATTTGTTCCCTTGTTAAGTAGCCAAATCAATCCTACTTTATTGACTGAAAACAAAACAAACTAAAAACACCATGAATCTTTTGGGTATTCAAACAACACAACCAAGTGTAGGAGGTTTATTAATCAAAGCTGAGGATGCAGGTTAAACAACCAGAAATATGGACAGGCCAATGAAAAGCTTCCTTTATCTGCACTGAGAGTTCTAGTAAAGTTCAAAGAATGTTATAGAATTAGAGGCCTGTTGAGACTCTTCAGTGACATAGTTTCAGCCCAAAATCCTCCCCAGGAGGCCATCACTCCGGAAGAAATTTGAATCAACTTTCCCTAACAGTCATCCCTTCATATTCCAATGTCAGTGGATCCAACAATATTATCTGTCTTGGATTTATAAAACAAAACGAGTAAGTAGTGATTTTCTTCAAATCAACTTAGGGCCAAAGATAAGGATCTATCACCAGTTGAATACCTATTTTATACCTGACATTCTGACTTTATATATATTATTTATGCTTATAACAAATTTACAAGGTACATATTATTATTATGCTGCTACTTTATTTCCTTACTTTATTAAATCAAATACTATAAAAATATTTATACATAATTAAAAAATCAGCATAATTATTTTTTCTGTGATACATAAAAGTTAATTATGTATGTGTAATATCATTGGCTGAGATACCAATTAAACAAAGCAGGCATATTTTGGAAACAAGTCAAAATGTGGAGAATGCACCCAGCAAAGGCTAAGTTTTCAACTTTATGGTTTTGCTCTGAGGACAGCAACAGTTGCAGGGTGTACAGGGTGGCTAAAACCTCAGTAGAAATTCAAATATATTTCTTGGTGAGCCAACCTAGAGGAAAAGCCTGCAGCATCTAGAGTTGCAAGAGAGTAGGGTGGGGAATGAGGGGAATCTCAGAAAGGAATGAGCTGGTCATGGACACATAAACGAACGATTCCATAAAACTTGATCCACATCTTTGACCTTTCAACCACTCATTTAAAGGTTAGACCTCTCACAGTCTGAAGTGAGAATTCAATTGTCACCCACCTTAAATTAAGAAAAAGTTGTGGCGCCTGGGTGGCGCAGTCGGTTAAGCGTCTGACTTCAGCCAGGTCACGATCTCGCGGTCCGTGAGTTCGAGCCCCGCGTCGGGCTCTGGGCTGATGGCTCAGAGCCTGGAGCCTGTTTCCGATTCTGTGTTTCCCTCTCTCTCTGCCCCTCCCCTGTTCATGCTCTGTCTCTCTCTGTCTCAAAATAAATAAACGTTGAAAAAAAAATTAAAAAAAAATTAAGAAAAAGTTAGTTGAGTCTAACTAAGATAATTGCCCACTAAACCCAAAATATTAATACTCTTCAAAGTATAACAGAATCCAGAGTTCCCAAAAAGAAATATTCACAATGTATAAGAAAAATCCAAAATTAACACATGAAACACTAGGAAAACTGGACTCATTCTCAAGAAGAAAATCAGCAGAGGCTAATCCTACAATGACAATAATATTGAAGTTTCCAGAGAAAAACTTTAGGTTGCATATTATAATATGCTAATCAGGCAAAATAAACTACACTAATAGTGAATGGAGACTGAATAAATTTCAGGGAAATAGAAAATATTGAAAAGAACCAAATGCAAATTTAGAATTGAAAAATGCATCCCTGGGTCGGGGGAAGTAAGGAAGAAAAGAAGGAGAAGAAGGAGAAGCAGAAGGAAGAGAGAAAGAGGGAGAAGAGCAACAAGAGAAGGAAGAAGGAGGGGGAGAAGAGAAAGGGGAGGGAGAGGAGAAGGGGAAGGGAGAGAAGAAGAGGGAGGAGAAAGAGGAGGAGGAGGAAAAGGAAGAGGAGGAGAAGGATAAACCAAAACAGTGGATAGGCTTAATAACAGAATAATGAAATGGCAATAAGAGAGAAAAGAGTCAATGAACTTGATGCTAAATCAGTGAAATTCATTCACCTGAATAAGATTTTTACAACTGGGGGGGGGGGGGGGAAATGGACAGAGCTTTAGGTAACTGTGGCACAAAATCAAAAGGCCTAACATTTGTGTAATTGGAAAGTCCAGAAGAAGAGGAGAAAGAATAAAGAAAAAAAAATTAAAATCTAACAAAGGATTATTACCCAAAATAGTCAAAGAACTCTTAAAAATCAACAGTAAGAAAACAAAATTAAAAAATGGGCTAAAGATCTTAACAGACACATCATTAAAGAGGATATACAGATGGCAGATAAGCATATGAAAAGATGCCCCGCATCATTTCTCACCAGGGAAATGTAAAATGAAACAAGATACCTCTACATACTTATCAGAATGGCCAAAATCCAGAACACTGACAACACCAAATGCTGATAAGGTTGTGAAGCAACATAAACTTTCATTCATTTCTGGTAGAAATACAAAATAGTGAAGCTACTTTGGAAGACAGTTGGTGGTCTTATCATATGATACAGCGATCACATTTCTCAGTATCTTCCTGAAGGAAGTGACAAGTTATTTCCACATAAAAACCTTCAATCATGTTTACTCATATTTGTCAAAACTTGGAAACAACCAAAATGTCCTTCAGTAGGTAAGTGCATAAACTGCTATATCCAGACAATGGGACATCTATTATTCAGTGCTACAAAGAAATTAGCTATGAAGTCCTCAAAAAACATGGAGGAACCTTAAATGCATATGCAATATTGTGATTTATAAGAAATATACATTTGGTCATTTAGATAACCATAATATATTTTTCATATATATTTGATCTTCATTTACAGTTCCTGGCTCATAGCTCCCAAAAGTCCTTAGAATTTCCTAGGCACTGAGAAAGATAAAAGTGCCTTTTGTTGGTGAATGGAGTAACTTTTGGAAGCACTTAAGGATGGGACCAGTTGCAAGGAGAACCAAGCATGTGATTAGAAGGTTGGAACTTTTAGTCCTGCCTCCCCACCTCTGGGAAAGGGAGAGGAGCTGGAGGTTGAATCAATCACCAGTGGGCTATCATTTTTTTTAATGTTTTTCAATCATTATTTATTTTTGAGAGAGAAAGAGAAGCAGAGTGTGTCGGGGGGAGGAACAGAGAGAGAGCGAGACACAGAATCTGAAGCAGGCTTCAGGCTCTGAGCTGTCAGCACAGAGCCCTATTCGGGGCTCAAACTCACGAACCTTGAGTTCATGACCTGAGCCAAAGTTGGACGTTTAACTGACGAGTCACCCAGACGCCCCACCAATGGGTTATGATTTAATCACTCACAGCCATGTGATGAATCCTCCATAGAAAATCCAAAAGGACGGGGATCAGAGAGCTTCTGGGCTGGTGAAATGATTGAGATGTGAAGAGAACAGGACACCTGGAAAAGGCATGGAAGCTCTGGCTCTTTTCTCATACTTTGCTTGTTGTATGCTTCTCTTCTGTCTGGCTGTTCCTGAGTTATATCTTTTTATAATCAACTGGTGATCTAGTAAGTAAAATATTTCTCTGAGTTCTGAGAGCATTCTAGCAAATTAATTGAAATCAAGGAGGGGGTCATGGGAACTTCTGATTTATAACCAGTTGGTCAGAAGTACCGGTAACAACCCAGATTTGTGATTGGTATCTAAGGTGAGGATGGTAGGTCATATCGTAGGACTGAACACTTAACCTGTGGAATCCGATGCTATATCCAGGTTGGTAGTGTCAAAATGCAGTTTGATTGTAGGACACCCAGTTGGTGTCCTGAGAATTGCTTGTTAGTGTAGGGTACTTCCTCTCAACCTCTTACATTGGAATTGGTAACAGAACCTATTTAGCATATTACTAAGTGAAAGAAGCCAATCTGAAAGGGCTACGTATCACGTGAATTCACCCATTGAACATTCTGGAAAAGTTAAAACTGTGGAGACAATAAAAAGACTGATGGTTGCCAGAGGTTGTGATGGTGGGAAGGGATGAATAGGCAAAGCACAAGGGATTTTTTAGGCTAGAGAGGATACTCTGTATGATGCTAACTTGTCTTTATACATTTGTCCAAATCCATAGAATGTACAACACCAGAGTGGACCTTAAGTAAGCTATGGACTTTGGATGATTATGATGCATTAATGAAGGGTTCATGAGTTGTAATAAATATACCCATAATGGTGGGGGCTGCTGATATTGGGGGAGGGTCTGCATATGAGGGCTCAGGAGATATATAGGAAAGCTCTGTACCTGCCTTTCAATTTTGCTATGAACATAAATCTGCTCTAAAAATGTAAATAAAGTCTTTATAAAAATTTAAAATCATATATTTGAAGAAATAACAGCTGACCATTTCTCAAAATTGGCTGTGATACACAAATATATGAATTCAAAAAGCTCATCACATTCCAAGCAGAATAAATAAGAAGACATCTAGACATATCTAAATTAAGTTACTGAAAATCAAAGATAAAGAAAAAAATCTTAAAAATAGAAAACAATGAAATATTGCATAAAGGACACATATATTTAAATGACTACATATTTCTTGGGGCGTCTGGGTGGCTCAGTGGGTTAAGCGTCCAACTTTGGCTCAGGTCATGATCTCACAGTCTGTGAGTTCGAGCCCCATGTCAGGCTCTGTGCTGACAGCTCAGAGCCTGGAGCCTGTTTCAGATTCTTGTGTCTCCCTCTCTCTCTGACACTCCCCCATTCATGCTCTCTCTCTCTGTCTCAAAAATAAATAAATGTTAAAATAAAATAAAAATAAATAAATAAATGACTACATATTTCTCAAAAACCACCAAAGACAGTATCCAGTGGAAAACAACTTAAAAGTACTGGTTGGAAAAAGAAAAACGTAAATCTGAAATTATATATCCAACTAAACATTTTATCCTTTAAGAATAAAGGGAAATAAAAACATTTCAAATATAGAAAACTAAGAGAATTTGTCCCCATTATACTATATTATAGGAAAACTAAAACAACAAAAAAAGTCTTCATCTGAAAAGAGTAAAAAAAGGGAAATTCAGGCTTTCAAACACTAATAAGGCATATTAGAAAATTTTATTATTGAGTAAATATAAGCGACAATTTTCTACAGGTAAATTATTAACTTTGAAGTTAAAATATTAATGAATTACAGTGTAAAAATCAAATTAAAATTAAATTTAAAAAATTATTCAAATATTCCAGAGGAAGGAAGGAAAATTAAATGGAAGAAATAAAAAACAGAATGTGACAGATCTTAAATCCTCCTCTCACCAGGTGATAGAACAACGAACAACAATGCCACAACAATAATTAGCAAAGATAGAGATAATCTGAATATCATAAATCATTTTAACCAAATTTAAACCCATGGAAGACTGCACCCAACAAGTAAAGAATACACGTTTTTTTTTTCAAAATGTACATTCACCATGGTAGACAATATGTTGGATCATTAAATAAGTCTTAATAAATTTTAAAGGATTGAAATCATTTTTGACCCCAAGATCATTAAATTAAAAATAATTAATAATTAAAATAAAACATGAGATGGCTAGATAAATTAATACTGGAAAATTTTCAAAACTTAAGTCTCAAATCCTCAACAGGTCCACAACAAATTCCCAAGAAAAATTATAAAATATATTGCACTAAGGGATAATTAATCTGTAACAGTTTAGAATTATGAGAAAAAATTAAGACAGTGCTTGAAGACAAAATTATGACCTAATTTTAGTCTTTAATGATCTAAGATTCCATCTCAACAACAAAGTAGAAAAGGACTAAAAAAAATAATAATAATAATAATAATAATAGCAAAAAGTTGAGGATGAGGAAGGAAAGGGAGAGTAAAAAAAGAACAAAAGAACAGAAATAAATGAAACAAAAAACAAACAGCAGAGAGAGCTGGTGTCTTGAGAACATTCACAAAACCAGTTAGTCCCTAGACTAATCAAGGTAAAAACTAACATGGCATAAATCATTGTAATAAATCCTAGAGATATTACATCTTAATAAGAGATTATTATAAATAATTTTATGCCAACAATGTTGACAGCCTCAATTAAGTGGAAAAAACTCTTAAATCATACAATTTACTAAACTTGACCCAAGATGAAACAAAAATTTAAAAACACTATCTTTATTTAAAACACTAAATCCCTCAAAAAAGCATGCCTACCAGAAAATTCCAGGCCCACATGGGTTCCCTGATGAGTTCCATTAAAGTTCAAAGAAAAAAATATGAAACCTATAAAACTTGTTCAAAAAATAAAGAAGTTGAAAATACTCCCCAACTTATCTTGTGAGGCAAGTATTACCTTTAGATCAAACCCAAAAGCATCACAAGACAATTTCAGAATAACATAGCCACAAAAATCTTACTATGTATGCTAGTAATAGTCACAAAAACCTTAATAAAATCTAGCAAATCAAATTCAACAATATATAAAAAAGGTAATAAGGCATGACTGAGTGGGGTTTTTCTAGGATATAAAGATTAGTTCGCTGTCAGAAAATCAGTGTAATTCACCATATGTATTGTATTAATTTTCTATTGCTCCATAAACAATTAACAAATTTAGCACTTTAAGACAATATTCAGCCATTAATTAACATTTCTGTTTGCCAGTAGCCCAGGAATGGGTTGGCTGAGTTTTCATCCCCCCCCCTTCTTTCCTTCCTTTCTCCCTTCCTTTCCCTTCCTTTCTTTCTTTTTACTCCTAGGTTTCTAATTTGGGCAACCAAGCAGCAGGCACTAGCACTACTTTAATTCCTAGCACATATTAAGCCCTGAGTCAATGTTATTGAATGAATGAATGAATGGTGGCACCATAACTAAGGTAAAGACTTTAGGAACTATGTTTATTAACATACATACATAATATATATCATATGTAGAATAATCTCAAGGATATTTTAATAAACATTTGGAGGTGGACTGTTTCCAATCTTCCCCCTGCCTTCTGGACTTCTTCTTATGTGAAAAAATTAAACATACATAAAAATAGAGAAACTAGTATAATGAAAATCCATGTGTTCATTAACTAGATAGATAACTAGATTTAACAGATGTTAGCAATTCTGCCACATTAACTTCATCATATGTAACATATTAATATTATGTCATATGTATATTTAGAATATATGTTCTAAAGTAAAATTTAAACATCATGAGAGGATTCACCTATAAATACTTCAAATTGCACCTCTAAAAGATATGGGCATTTCTTATATAACCCTAAAGTCATTATCTACTCAAATAGATCAACAATAATTCCTTACAGTTAGTTTCTTCCTCAATTTTATCCAATATATTTCATATCTGGTTTGTTCAAATGAGGAACTATCTCATTGTGGCTTTGAGTTACATTTCCCTAATGTAACTAATGATGTTGAGCATCTGTTCTTGTATTTATTGGCCATTTGTATATCTTCTTTGGAGACATATCCAAATCCTTTAGACCATTTTTAAATTTGATTATTTGTTTTTTTATTATTGAGTTTAGTTAGAGTTCTGTATATATTCTGGGTATAAGTCCCTTATCAGATAAATGGTTTGCAAACATTTTTCCCCATTATGTGCATTGTTTTTTCACATTTTTTTTGCCATCTTCATATTATTTGACTTTAATATGCATAGAAATATATGCTTTGGATAATGCACTATGAAGATGCAGACTGGAATTACCTTTTGTATCTTAATTTGGCCAGATATTTCAGTATCAGCTTCTGCTATAGAATACTTTTACTTCAAATATACCCCCACATTTTCATATATATTTCATTAAAGGAAAACATGAATAATACTTCAGTTTCATTTCATTTATATGAAGGCAGAGAAAGCTTTGTCATCTTATGTGAAGATATGTTATCCCAAATTCCAAATAGAGTTTATTCATCTCTTCCTTAAAGGTTAGATCAAATTCTGCTGTAAACTCATGAATGGTAAATTTCTGATTTCCCTTTAATCTCTTAGTTGGAAATTAGCCTGGTCAAATTTTCTTTTTATTTTGCTAAGGAATTGTCCATTTACTTGACTTTCAAACTTGCTGCCACAGATTTACATTATTATTTTAATCTCTTCTGGGTTTTCAGTTGTGTTCCTTTTTTATTCCAAGTCCTACATATTTTTACTCCATCTCATTTTTTTTTGGTTTGGATTTTATCTAACTTATTGATAAAAGAGCTATCTTTGGATTTATTTATCCTTTCTATTATGTTTTGACTTTTTTGTTTTTTGAGATATAATTGATACATAACATTATATTAGTTTCAGGTGTGCAACATAATGATTTGCTATACACATGTTGTGAAATAATCATCACAATAAGTCTTGCTAATATCCATCACCACACATAGTTACAATATTTTTTCTTATGATGAGAACTTTTAAGAGCTACTTTATCAGCAACTTCCTAAAATACAGTACAGAGCAGAGGATCTGAATACATATTTTTCCAAAGAGGACATACAGATAGTCAACAGGTACCTGAAAAGGTTCTCAACGTCACTAATCAGTAGGGAAATTAAGACCACAGTGAGATATCACTTCACCCCTGTTAAAAAAGGTATCCTGAAAAAAGACAAGAGCTAACCAACGCTGGCTAGGATGTGGAGACTCTTATGCACAGTTGGTGAAAATGTAAGCTGTGCAGCCACTGTGGAAAAGAGCATGGAGGTTTCTGCACTTCCACGTCCATTGAAGCATTATTTACCACAGCCAAGACATGGAAGCAAACTGTCTATGGATAGATGAATGGTGTTCAAAAGAGGAGACGGCTTCCTAATGGAGGGACTTGTGTGAAGGCACCAGGTCCCCCATCACTGTGCTGGCTGTTGGGCTGGTTCAGAAAGACAGCTATGCTCTGAGGCCGTTCTTCAGAGGAAAGACATGAGAAACACGCAGTGGTGGTCTCTTAGGACAAATTCTGGACACCTCACAGCTGTTGGCAGGAACTGGCCCCAGGGATAATGTGGGGTGTTGGGGTTGCTGCGGCCTTAGACTTTGGCAGACATAAGATCGAGGGCCCAGCATTGGGAGTCAGAAGCCTTGAGTACCTGTAGCTGTGGGGCTTTCTGCGACCAGGAAGGCTAGAGACAGGCGGCCTGGGCATACGCAATTCATTATTCATTCCCCATACCGGCCTCAGGCAGGCTCCTCCCCTCCCAGTACAGCCTTTCTGCTGCAGCCTGGCATAGGTGCCTCCTCCCTGTGTCTCTGATGAGGGGGGAGAAGGGCTTTGACAAGGTTCAGAATTTGTTCCATAGGTGTTAGAAGCCAGACTCCTAATGGAGGAGTCTAGGATGAGGGTGTTCTGGCACCCGGACACCCAGGTGTTTTTCATCTCAGGACTCCCTCAAGACTCGCCTTCCTCTGGGAGTGGGTCCAGCAGAGGCCCTTCTGGCTAGATTCTGTGATTCCCTCAGCCACTCCTGACTCTCAGTGCATCCCAGCCTCTCCCTGATGTTCTTCCATCAGGACCACTGCTCTCCCCCACACACCTGAAGCCACACAGAGAGGAAAAAAATTGTTTTAAGTTTCAAAAATATGTCAGCTGAGACTTTTTATAGATGAAACCTACTTCCGAGAAGTCAATTGGCCAAACATATGTACAGCTAGTGACAACAGACTGTGAAAATAGGCCCAGCTGCAAAATATTTCGGGTACCCAATTAGATCCCGTTATTCTGTGGATTTAAAATAACCACCATCTACTGTGGAAAAGATATGTCTCTGGTTGCTAAGAAAATCCACAGCTTGCTTGATTGATGCTGCAGTCATGTGGTGAAGCTAGTTCTTGAGAACTAGGGTCTTGGGCAAGCATTAATTAAATTCAGCACCTGATTTTAGGCCACAGTGAAGCCACTTCCTCACATGAAGCTATTGCCACCAAAGTTCCCTGCTTCCCCCATTCCTGAATTGCTGATGGGGTGTTTGGGGCCTCAAAGTCCAACATCAGGTGTTGGCCAGACTTGAGCTGTGATCTGGAGACTCTGGGGAAGAATCTCCTTCCAAGCTCATTCAGGTTGCTGACAGAATTTAGTTCTTTTCAGTTGTAGGATTCGCATCCCCTTTCCTTGCATGTTGGCAGCCATGGGCTGTTCTCAGCAGCTAGAGACTGCCCACATTACTTGCTATATGGCCCCAACCTTCTTCACATCAGACTGAGAATTTCTCTCTGGTCAGTTCCCACTCATACTTTGAATTGCTCTGAATTCCTTGGTCTCTGACCTTTAGACCCAAATTTAAAGGGTTTATTTGATTAGGTCAGGCCTGCCTAGATAATCTCCCTGTTTTATGGTCAGCTGAGTTGAGGCTTTAATTATACCTGCAGAATCCCTTCATGGCAACATCTAAATTAGTGTTTAATTGGATAATTGGTAGAAGGTGTATATACACTAGAGGCTTGGAAATGTGGGTGCCATCTTAGAATTGTACCTAACATACCACATTAATAGACTAACTAGGCCATTTCAGTAGATGCAGAAAAGCATTTCAATTTAACACCGATTCACAATTAAAATATATTGAGAATTCAATTTCAATTTCAATTCAAAATTCATTCACAATTAAAAACCTCTCATCACATGATGGAATAAAAGGAAACCTCTTTTGGGGCGCCTGGGTGGCGCAGTCGGTTAAGCGTCCGACTTCAGCCAGGTCACGATCTCGCGGTCCGGGAGTTCGAGCCCCGCGTCAGGCTCTGGGCTGATGGCTCAGAGCCTGGAGCCTGTTTCCGATTCTGTGTCTCCCTCTCTCTCTGCCCCTCCCCCGTTCATGCTCTGTCTCTCTCTGTCCCAAAAATAAATAAACGTTGAAAAAAAAAAAAAAAACTTTAAAAAAAAAAAAAAAAAAAAAAAAGGAAACCTCTTTTGATAAAGTAAATCTACAAAAACCCTATAGCTACTATCATACTTAGTTGTGAAAAACTGACCACGTTTCTCCTAAAATCAAGAACATGGGAAGGATATCTAATCTCACAATTTATATTAATGTTAAACTAGAGGCCCTAATGATTAAAATAAGGCAATAAAAAAGAAGGTAGAAAAAAGAGAAAGAAAAGAAGAAAAAGAAGGGAAGAATAAAAGTAAAACTATTTCCATTTTTTAGGAGATATGATTATGATTATTTAAAAAAGGTAAAAAAAGGATCTACCAATTACTACAACAAGTAATAATTTAGCAAGGTCACAAATTACAAATGTAATATATATAAAAATTTTATTTTTTAAATAGTAGCAAATAATTGGAAAATGTAATTTTAATAGAGTCTATATATAATTAAAGAAACATAAAATATACTAGTGTCTCATTGCACACATTAGACCCCTAAAATATAGGGAAAAGAGCATTCTTATCTTCAGGATCTCAGGAATACAAAAATCTCTGAAAATCTTTTAGTTTCACTTGGAATACTATTTATTCCATTTTTGTGTACTAATAAATGACAGTATCTTGTTAGAGATTGTTTTTCTAATCTCTTGTAAGAAGAATCCATGCATATATCCTAGTTTCTTATATCTTAGTTTCCATTTCTCTTTAAGCATTCTCAGCATGGAATGACCATGAAAAAATGTGTAAGTCAGTAACAATGTATAAACTAGTGACAAGAAAGTTAGGAAGGGACAAATTGATCCAGACAAATCATCACTTTCCATTCACAACTTTTCTGTCTATAAATTGAGTTCCAGTGACCCTACCCCCTGGGCACCAAGCCAGGGTTATAGGCCGTGAAAGAGCTTAAGAACTTCATGAAACCTTATAGCCCAGAATTTTGTAACTTGAATTACCATGTTTGGGCAAACAAAGGATAATGCTTGAGCCCACTGATAGCAGACATTTAGCCTCTGAGCTGACCATCCATGTATTCTATAAGGTAAGAATGGAAAAAGACATACAGCTTAACTCTTACTTCTGTGGTCTTGAACATCCCATAGTTATGTCAACATGAATTATCATCAACTGATATTTGTAGAAATAGTTCCTTTTCCTGATTTTGCCACAAGTATTATTAGTGTTATGACAAGGAAAGCCAGGAGGAAAAGTTAGTCTAACTCAATAAAAAATTATAAAGCCTTTCATAATGTCAGGGATGCCAAGGTTTGTGAGTGTGTGTGTGTGTGTGTGTGTGTGTGTGTGTGTGTGTACGCATGCACACGTGTGTTCATTCAATACCCTGATGACTGGGAATCTATTTACTCACTAGCATGTATATTAAAGTTGACATGACCTTCAAAGTAGGAATTTTTCCAATATACTAGTATCCTTTGAATTGCACTCCACAAGATTAAAAGAAAAAAAAAATGAAAGACCTAGTCCTAAGGATGCAATTCAAGTTGCTTTTTGTCTTGTTTTTCATTGTTTGCTATTTAACTTACACAATCAATGTTTTTTTATGCTTTAATGAATTATTGTATTACAGTTATAATTAAAATCATATAATTAAAGTTGCCATCCAATGTACAGAATTTTACCTTAAATTTTTTTCCAGGGATGCCACACTTTGAATATTGCAATGTACCAGAACATCTGTAAAGATTATGCTAATGTACATTATGAATACAAATTGATAATGTAGTATATGGCAAGATTATCCTAAATTGAGGACAGGGAGAATAAGAAGTTAATTAAAATTTGTTAAGTATCTACTGAGTTCCAAGAACTGTTCCAGGAATAAATCTTCCCACATTTTAATAAGGTGTTTACTTTTAATTGCAACCTATCTATAAATGGGATGAATTTACTTTATTAACAAATTTAAATGTGTCCAATGTGATGAATTTCTTTCTTAAACATTTAGCTGTGCCACCTACTTCCACTCCAACATCTGTAGGGAAAAAAAGGCCCTGATACGTGTTGAGGAAAGTATGTAATTATTAGAGAAAGAGCTACTATGGAACAACCTCCTGGGTGGCAGGGAGGTGTTGAGACTTTAGTGGAAGGGGAGAAGAGATAAATCTCTTTTTTATTTGGTAAATAATGCATTTCTTTAACAATTTTTTACTGACTACTTACTATGCACTTATCTCCATTTTAGTGCCACAGATAAAGCAGTGAATAAGACAATGTATAAGATTTCCAGCCAGACCTCATCAGCCAGACCTCATTCTCAAAGAAGAACATAGAAGGATCCAAAGTATAAAATCTAAGTAAACCTAGAAAGTACCCATTTAGCTAAAATATTACCTGTCACATATATCAGGAATCTGCCATTAATACCAAGGAGATTTTATTTGACAAAGGAGAATGAGAAAAGAGATGGAGATTAGCTAGTACAGAAAGAATCCTAAATACTAATTCTCATATGGACTGAGTTCTATGCCTTTGAACAAGTCATTTCATTTTGCTGAACTCCTTTTTCATGTGTATTATGGGAAAAATAATATTAACTCATTTACCTTCCTATTAAGAGCACCTTGAGACTTAGTACATAGTTCTGGATTCAGAGGAATAAAATTAGAATGATGATGGGAAAGGTTATGAGACTCAGGGGTCAGAGTTACTCACAAAATGGCTGTGTTTAGCCAAGTTTTATAATTTCATATTCCCCAAATATAAACATTTAAGATCCTATGCCTCTATGTAACAATAAATGGGAACCTGTGATATAAAGTTATTTTGAAAAGGAGAATTGCTATTATTTACTTATATCTAGGAACTGTTTTAAATGTATTTCAAAGAAAATTTGTGATGATTTTAGAGATCCATATTATGTCTATGCAATCAAAATGCAATTGTGAATAATTAAGCAATGAATGTAATCATCATGTGTTTGCTTAAAAATATGACTTTGCGGGCGCCTGGGTGGCGCAGTCGGTTAAGCGTCCGACTTCAGCCAGGTCACGATCTCGCGGTCCGTGAGTTCGGGCCCCGCGTCGGGCTCTGGGCTGATGGCTCGGAGCCTGGAGCCTGTTTCCGATTCTGTGTCTCCCTCTCTCTCTGCCCCTCCCCCATTCATGCTCTGTCTCTCTCTGTCCCAAAAATAAATAAAAAACGTTGAAAAAAATTAAAAAAAAAAATATGACTTTGCCATGCAGCCCATGTATCCCTCTGTGTGGGCGGGGGCGGGCAGGAACGACTTTCCTCAAGAGGCCAGTTAATTTATCTAGAGTTTTAAATAAGGATATATATTACAATAGTTATTAAAATTTACTAATATCATTCCATAGAGACCTTCTACTGCTTTTTTTTTTTTTTAAATTTTAGAGAGACAGAGCATGAGCAGGGAAGAGGGGCAGAGGGCTCCACACTCATTGCAGAACCCAACACGGGTCTCAGTTCTATGACCCTGGGATCATGACCTGAGCAGAAATCAAGAGTTGGATGCTCAACTGACTGAGCCATCCAGGTGCCCCATTCTTTTTTGCTTTGTATTATCTTTGCCATTAAACACAGGTATCAATATTTACATAATGTTACCTTGATATTGTACTCTAGAAATTTTTCATGTAACAAATACATCTTGAGCTCTGATCTCACAGGGTTGTTACAAGGATCAAATGAGAAAATACCTGTGAAAATGCCATAGAAACACTAACATGCTTCTGAAAGGTAGTTGTTAAATTATTATCACTTCCGATATCTCTGCTAGGTGCTGAGGCGAAAGTTTCAAGATGTTCTCTCAACCAATAAAATTATATGTGTTCTATACTTTCAGATAGATTTAAAATGCACTATCTTTTGCTGCTTCTATTATTCTTCTACCTACCTACTCATGCTTAATAAAATGTGGACAATTGTTTGCAACAAAAGTATACTAAAAGACTTGATTAATGAATATTTGTATAACTCATTATTAGATCATAATTTGCATTTGTGTTCTGTTCTACAAAGTACTCAAAATTTAAACATTATATGCCATAAATGGCGTAAAAAGAGCTATATTTAAGTACATAATTCCCACCAGGGGGTTAGTTTCACTCACCAACAAGTGAAGTGGCTTGTTATGCAGTTTTGCTTGAGGACTATTTTCTTGTAAGTCTCATGGTGATTCAAGGTACTTGAATATAGATGGAAAATGGACTACAATGGAAATCATCATTGAAAACCAGAATATGAATTATTAGAAAATTGTACAATAGTTTTATATTATAAGATAGAATGGAAAAGATTGAATTTATCCATAAATAAAGGTTAATCATCTAGTCAAATCACTATGATTTGACTGGGAAGAAATAATCTAGGGTAAATGCTTATAATAGGATTTTGAATACTTTAATTACTAATAAACTACAGAGAACCAAAGATCAATTAAATTTCTAAAGAAATTATATAAGAAAAGCTTAATAACTTTGGATATGCAAAGATATCTTGGCACATAAAAGAATTAATTTATGTTCATAGCAGCACTCTCAACAATAGCCAAATTATGGAAAGAGCCTAAATGTCCATCAACTGATGAATGGATAAAGAAATTGTGGTTTATATACACAATGGAATACTACGTGGCAATGAGAAAAAATGAAATATGGCCTTTTGTAGCAACGTGGATGGAACTGGAGAGTGTGATGCTAAGTGAAATAAGCCATACAGAGAAAGACAGATACCATATGGTTTCACTCTTAGGTGGATCCTGAGAAACTTAACAGGAACCCATGGGGGAGGGGAAGGTAAAAAAAAAAAAAAAGGACGTTAGAGTGGGAGAGAGCCAAAGCATAAGAGACTGTTAAAAACTGAGAACAAACTGAGGGTTGATGGGGGGTGGGAGGGAGGGGCGGGTGGGTGATGGGTATTGAGGAGGGCACCTTTTGGGATGAGCACTGGGTGTTGTATGGAAACCAATTTGTCAATAAACTTCATAAAAAAAAAAAAAGAATTAATTTAAAAATTGATAAATTAGACTTCATTAAAAATAAGAAAAATGGTCTTCAGAAGACATCATTGAAAAAAAGCAAGGAGATAATACTCTTAATACCACAATCTGACCGAGGATTTGTATGCAAAATATATAAAAACAATTCTAATAATTATAAGACAAATAACTCAATTTAAAAATGGACAAAATATGTGAATGGACACATAATAAAAAATACATGTATGGTCAATAAACACATAGAAAGATGCTCAACATCATTAGTCATCAATGAAATGCAAATTAAAACTACAATAAGACACCACTACAAAGTCACTAGCATGGCTAAAATTAAAGACTGGCAAATACCAAGTATTAACGAACATTCAGAACATCTAGAACTTTCATACGAAAGTGAGAATGTAGAATGATACATTCACTTTTCCAAAAGGGCAGTTTTCTTATAAAATTAACCACATACTTGCCTTTGACTTTGCAATTCCACTTCTAGCTATTTGCCAATGAGAAATGAAAACATATTTTCACAAAAGACTTGTACATCAATGCTCACAGCACATTTATTTTCATAGCTTAAAAATGAAAACCGCAAGATACTTCAATAATTAAATAGCTAAACAAAATAATGTTACTCAAAAAATGCAACATCATAGATAAATTTCAAGAAGATTTTGCTATGCAAACGAAGCCAAATACAAAAGAGGAGGATCAATAGTGCAGAGAAAAAGTTTACATCATCATCATCATCGTCGTCATCATCACTTATTTAGCAATTCCTATATGCCAGGCATTTTATGTGGATTATTTCATTTAATTCTCATAACTCTTGGGAAACATGCAATTATTAACTCAAATTTGGGGAGCTTGCCCAAAGTCACAGAGCCCTATAAGTGGTTGAGCTAAGATTCAAACTCCAGCCTTGTGACTCCAGTGACCATGCCATTAAAGTCTTAGGTTATGGTTGTAGTGCCCAACAACACTCCTCCCTCCTCCAGCCACCACTACTCCCTGCTTGCAGAATACATCTGCATTCTTATCCCTCCAATGAGCAGAGCCAGGACTAATCCTTGGGACAGTAGCTCCTTTAAGAAGCCCTAATGGACCAGGGTGCCTGAGTCAGAAGCTCAGTCAGTTAAGCATCTGACTTTGGTTCAGGTCATGATCTTATGGATCATGAGTTCAAGCCCCGCTTTGGGCTCTGTGCTGACAGCTCAGAGCCTGGACTCTGCTTCAGATTCTGTGTCTCCCTCTCTCTCTGCCCTGTGTGCTCTCTCTCTCTCTCTCTCTCTCAAAAATAAGCAAACATTATTAAAAAAAAAAAAAAGGCGGCCTAATGGACCATCAGCAGAAGTCAGATGACCACTGGCGAGCAATGGTGTTCTCCAGCAATAGAAACAGCAGAGTTGTGGCAAGATGAGATGACCTCAACTGGAGAACAGAAGATCTATGTCCTAAAACACATATGAGGCAGTATCATTAGCAAAGCTGGGAGCTTTCTAACCCTGGGGAGAGCCTCATTTCCAGTGAATAGGCTAGTGGGGAAAAGGGTTCTATTCAACCAACAGGTCTATGAGCAACTATTCTTAGACTTTGAAAGACAAGCATATTTTAGTACATATAATACAGATTTTTAACCAGGCCTTATGTTATCAAGTGTTTTAGGAAACACTATTATGTACACAAATGTAAATGTATAATCTCAATGGCATGGTCACAAATATATTTACTGAAAGTAATTTTAAATTCCCAGTTATATTCTCAATTAAATTCTCATTCATATTGTCAGTAATTCAAAATTACAAGATATATAGGAAACCAACTTCCAGAAATCTTATACAGAAAGCTGAAATTCACTTTACGGTGATTTTTAAAATTCTAGTAACTGGTACCACAATAACCATATGAAGTAGATGCTATTATTAATTTGCAGATAAGAAACCTGAGGCAGGGCAAAGGTCCAAGTTGGCACATTTAATATGAAGCCCCATCAAGACCTGAACTCTGAATGTGTGCTCTTACTATGAGCCCTACATAAGCCCTGTTTGTAACGGAACCAAGGGTATGTACCTAATATGTAAACTCTTCCATTTCTACTGTTCAATCCCAGAATCACAGTTGCAGATTGTAGCAGTTGACTAAGCTTTGCCTTACTAAGAAATTGCTATCAGCCAAACCAGAGAAAAGCTGAACTTCTACATCCTAATTCCCTAGTGCTTCTCCTCAATATCCAAGACCCTGCTCTATTTGCAACTCATTTTGAAATTCCCATAAAGTAAAACAATTTTTTTGTAACTCAAAGCAGCTAATAGATTTAAAGAGACAAGAATGAAGAATTATGCATGAAACCGGTCATATAAAGATTGAGCAGTATCATAAAGAAAAAGAGAGCTAGAGGGATTGAGAGGGAAAAAGTGAGTGTGGGAGGGATGAAGGGAGGGATGGATGGAGGGAGGGAGGGAGGGAGGAAGGAAGGAAGGAAGGAAGGAAGGAAGGAAGGAAGGAAGGGAGGAAGGAAGGGAAGCAAAGCTTGTGAAGAAAAGTGATTCACTGGTACATTAATTAGATATAGTCCTTCTTGTTCTAGGAATATCTGAATGATTATCAGATATTTTCTTGTACCTTATTTTTTTTTGGACACATTTTTCTTGAAGAATTTTTCTTGAAGTATTTCTTTCTGGACACATTTTTCTTGAAGAATTAAGCAATTAGTAAAAAGGCACTCTGAGCTCATTCCCTAGTGTGTGGTGACTTCACAAGATAGTATAGTATTTAGAAGTACCACTCTTATAACCTCCTTGAATTATTTAACACGAGACTAGTCATAGATAAGTTACTGCGAAAGTATAAAGTAGTTATCCAAATAATGTTCTCATCTTATAAATTCAGGGTTTAAAAAAATGTATTTTACACACTGTCCACAAAGAAAAAAAAAGTTTTGCCTTATCTCTGATGAAATGACTTAGGTAAATAGAACAATGTAGTCCCATTTTGAACATAAACAAATCCCCAAAGTAATTTTGCACATTAATATTTATATATGGCCATCAAATAAGATGTTGTCAATACATAATTATTAGGCTTAATCTAAAACCTTAATTTAATCTATCTGTAAACTAATCTACATTGTATAAATTATTAAAAATTATTTAAACTAAAAGAAGTTTTCATCAAATTCACTTTAATTTCTACAAATGTTATTTTATTTTTTAATGTTTTATTTGTTTTTGAGAGAGCGTAAAGGGGAAGGGGCAGAGAGGGTGACACAGGGTCCAAAGCAGGCTCTGTGCTGTCAGCAGCAAGCCTGATGTGGGGCTTGAACTCATGAGCAAGATCATGACCTGAGTTGAAGTTGAATGCTCGACAGAGCCACTCAGGTGTCCCTCTACAAATGTTATTTTAATGACTAATGGTCAAATGCCTACATATAAAATTTATTATTAATATTAAAAGTTGTATAAATCCTAAATATATGTGCATATATATAATTTATTATATTATTAAAAAAACATGAATACTAGTCCCAAATGTTTCAATAGTCTGGCCTCTTACATTTTCATTTAAAATAGAAATATGAAGGATTTTGTTTGCAATATAAAATAATTTAGTTGTTTGTGCTTGGTATGTGTGTCAAATAATGTATGTATACCTTAAGTCGGATATCTACCTCATCCACTAAAATAGATACATCATTCATAATTGTGCATATTCTAGTTATAAATTGGTGAAACACATTAACTCTAGTATTTATGTTCTCTCTATATAGCAAACCTCCTCTGTATCTTATCTCTTACTAGTTAATTCCTTAGTGGAGAAAATTTTGTAACTTTTTGTCAACCAAATTGTTCAAGTATGACTAGTATGACGAACTACTACTACTCCTTAATGGTTTCTACCATCAGGTATTTACTTTGAAAATTAGCAGTCATACTAGGATGGCCATTCGAATGACAATTAAGAGCAAAGTATTAATGTTTCTTGGGATTTTATATGGGACAAAGGAAAAGAGTTTTTATGAAGGTTGGAAATGAAACTTTAATCTGGGGGAATATATACTTGGTAAGTGAAAAAGCATATAGGTGATTACATATATATTTTTTTTAAATAACTGTTAAGTTACAAATAATGAATTGTGTATTATTTTCATGGGTTATGACAAGAGAAATGAGCAAATGATAACTGAGAAAGGTTTATACACTTTCTCTTATATAGTACTAAGCAAATTTTATTTCAAAGAAATGCTTCCATGGGTTAATCTTAATCGTTACGATTCTCAGGACTAGAATTCTTAAAACCTACTTGTTTTTAGAGCAAACTTTCTTTTTTTAACTATTTTTTCTTTTTGATTAGAAAACCTGACTCTCAATTTCTGAAGAATGCTACGTTTCTTGTGATACATCCTATATTTCATTTACCATTAAACTTTATAGTGTTGCTCTCAGAAGCAGTTTCTGTAACTGAAGAAAAAAGTAAAAGACTTACACAATGTTCAGGCTATAAAATTGATAAAGAAGGGCAATGGAACCATATTCTAACTTACAGTAGATATAACTTATAAATATTAGAAATTAAATACATTCCAGTACTATAACTTCAAAACCACTTTAATTTCTATTATACCTGGGAAGGATAAATTATGGATCAAGGACAAAGTGTGGCCCATTTCCCATTTTTTTTAAATAAAATATTTTTGTAACATTACCATTCTTGTTGTTTCTTTATTGTCTATGGTAGCTTTTGCACTGTAACAGCAGAGTTGAGTAGTTGTAACGAGACCGTATGGCCCACAAAGTCTAAAATATTTACTGTTGAGCACTCTACAGAAAAACAACTTACTGACTCCTATTTTAGATACATACATTGAATTGTATGTTGTTGAAATCAGACAGGTAATACGGAAAATACAAGCAAATATCAGAGAAGCATTTTTTAAAGAACTTTAGATTTATATTTGGCTAGGTGTTTTGAAATTTACTCTAGTTTTCCTAGTATTTTCAAATAAATTCAAAATATTAATCTATTAATTCAAATTATTTTAAATAAATAAAAAATAAACATAAAAAAGGATTGCCTGGGTGGCTCAGTCTATTATCTGTCTGACTCTTGATTTTGTCTCAGAGCATGGTCTCATGGTCGTGAGATTGAGCCCTGCATCACGCTCTGCATGCTGAGCATGAAGCCTGCTTGAGATTCTTTCTCTCCCTCTTTATCTGCCCCTTCCTCACTTGCACACATGTGCTCTCTCTCTCAAAATAAATTTAAAAATAAACATTTAAAATTATTTTGGTCCTGTATGTATGTATATATGTATGTATGTGTATGCGTGTATGTATATATGTATGTGTGTTTATGTTGTACGTTTATATAATTCACCCCATCTCTGTGCCATAAACTTTTAATATTAATCAAAAGGCAGTTTGCCTCCAGGATTAAGTCTGAGTATGAATGGAGTGTGTGTGTGTGTGTGTGTGTGTGTGTGTGTTTGTAAAAACAGAGCTGCATTTTAAAGAATATTTATATAATATCTATTAATATAAAGGTATATCATATCCATATCTATATTAATGCATAAATGTAAAAGAAATGCAAGTTAAAATAGAAGGAATTGTTTTGTCTTTAAAGTTCACTTTTGGGGAAGGCTTAAGTTTCTTAGGCCATGGGTAGGATTAAAAATTTTCCTGTGAATTTAAGGAAAGCAAATGGATAAAAAGGAAAGTCCATGAATATGTCAGAGTACTTCTTTGACGATATAGTTGGGGAAAATCTTTAGAGTCACCCCCTTAAACACTTATTATAATTTTTAGGTAGATAATAAAAGATACCTGGGAGAACATAGGGAAAAAATGTTTAGGACTCAAAATAACATACTAAGTACCACCTTAATGCATGCAGATATTCACCTAACTTTCAGGATGATAATAAATGAAACTAGAGTAGTAACATATCAGAAAAATATCCATGACTTTCAGAGCTAACAGTCTCTCAATGACTCAAGTCCACCATCAGCACAACATTCCCCAAGGGAAAATGTAGTAAGGAGTACACTCACTGGGTTTGCCTCCTAATTAATGAGATAAAGCTAAATGAGTATAGGCACAAAACGTTGCAAATAAATTTTTTAAAATAGCTTTTTAAAAAAACTATACCGTTAAAATGGTTTTCTTACTAGAAGTTTCTTATTATAATTTACAGTAGAAAATATATTTTATTTCACAACCAAGTATGCATATACAGATACACAAGTCACTCCAATAAAACAGAAACAATATGTCAAGAAACTATATCTACCTTTACCTCTAGTGATATATTCTGATCTAGTCTGTTCCATTTTATGTTATTTTTGATGTGGATGTCAAACTTTAAGTTGATAACACAAGTCATTAATGGGTTATGACGTTTGAAGTCTACAGTTTGAAGAACACTGTGCTAAGATATTATTAAGGACCTAAACATTTTCAGTTAAAGTATTGGACAATGAGATATATAAGAAAAATAACTGAATTAGAAATCAAAACATCTTGATTAACATTTGAGTTCTGCTGTGTACTGACTTCAGAGCCTTAGTTTTTCATCTCTAAAAACAGAAAATAAAATGTGTCTATCCCATAAAATATGTCATTTATGAAAGAAAAATCAGTAGTAATGGATGTGGAAGCATTTTGTAAATTGTAATGTAATCGAAATTACACTTTATTTGAATGTTTAACTAGTTAGACATAGACCAGACCACTATACTGTTTCTAGACACTTATGGGTTTTTTAAGTAACTTTAATTTTTCAATTTTATCTTTACAGTAAAGAAAATATCCTGCAGTAAAGATGGAGAAATGGTAGTTCTTTAAATCAGTGCCCGTGGGAGTGCAGATATCTGGAAGAGAAGCCAGAGATTTGCTGTTTTTAAGAGCTGCAATACATTTTTCTCATCTCTATTAGTTTCTGCGGGCTACCCTAACAATGTACCACAGACTGGGTAGCTTCAACAGATTTTTTTTTCCATTCTGGGCCTAGACATCCAAAATCAAGGTGTCTACAAGGTTGGGTTCTTTTGACACTTCTCTCTTTGGCTGATAGATGACCATCTTCTTCCTTTGTCCTTACATGGTCTTCTTTCTGTGACATCTATGTCCTAATCTCCTCTTCTTATAAGGAAACCAGTAATACTGGATTAGAACCTACCCTAATGACCGTATCTAAACTTAATTACCTCTAAAGACCTTATTTCCAAATATAATCAAATTCTGAAGTACTGGGGACTAGGACTTCACCATATGAATTTTGGGAGAACACAACTCAATCCATAACATCATCTAATTTCTTTTTGTTGTCGTTAGTTATACTTTGTCAATACTAAGGAAAACATGTATTTATTTCTACATAATGTTTCACGAATAACCAAAAATAACCCATTAATTTTTTCAATGATTCAAAATTGAATCATTTCTATATTACCAAAATGGCCATATCTCATTGATAATTTATCAAATTATATTAATGTTTAATAAGATCAATTATTATTTAACAAAACCATTCTTTTAATGCTTCTTCTTAACTAAAAGGAAACATTGTGGAAGAAAAAAAAAAGCATAGCAGCTTGATTAATTCCTAACTTGTATATGGAGGCAGTATTTGCTTCTTTGGAGATAGATTTTTAAACAGAAAATAACAGATTCGAAAAGTAAAATGAATATGCTGAGATAAAATGTTAATATACTCCCATATTTAAAAGTAAATAAAAACGCTTGATTACTACTAAATTTTGTTTCAAGTTGCTTAGGTGCCCACCAAAGTAAGTAGAAACTTTGTTTTTTTGTTTTTTGTTTGTTTGGTGTTTTTTTTTTTTTTTACAGCACTCTAGGACTAATAAAAATTCATTTTAATTAGCAAGAATACATTACTTTGTTTTCAGTTATAGA
Source organism: Lynx rufus (assembly GCF_022079265.1). Lineage (NCBI taxonomy): Eukaryota > Metazoa > Chordata > Mammalia > Carnivora > Felidae > Lynx > Lynx rufus. The sequence continues at coordinate 52,416,309 of NW_025814878.1, read as the reverse complement.
CACAAATGCATTTCCACAGTTTGAAGTTATATGAAAATTTTATATTCTTAAGATTCTGCAGTTATGCAAAACTCCTTTCTTTACTCACAGTGGGCTTTACTGCATTCCTTTAATAAGATTGAGCAGATGGGATTTCCATCAACCTTTCCGGAAACAGTAAAAAATCATATCTGTTTACATTAAGAAAAAATTTTATCATTGCAGAAGTAGTAAAACGCCATGAAAAAGGTGGTACAGATATCAGGAATTTTTAAAAGATTCTTAGCAAAATAACAAGTCCCTTTTTCTTGGAGAAAGGGAGAATAGCAGAGATTAAACTAGGCTCCTGTAAAGAACACTGCCATCTTCTGACTATCTACGTAGGTCTTAGTGTAGAGATGTCTAGACCACCGTGCCTAGAAATCCAGGAGGGAGGAGGTGGTGGAGCCATTAAGCAAAAAAATCTAGACCCCATTCTTGTCCGACCAATGAGCTCAGGAACCTGCATCTACCTGTCTGTTGAAGATAAAAGAAAATCTCTAAGAGTGAGCAATAAATGTAAGGAAAAAGTCTTTCATCATGGCAATATATAATAATGAGAATTTTACCATGCCCAGATGTGAAATCATCTAGCAAATACTTATGTACTCATTTATTCAACTTTTTTGAGTATCCTGTATATTTTACATGTAATATAATTAGAATAAAGATGCAACCTGAACTGGACTTGTCTCTTCCCCCCGCAGTTCACATTCTACCAGGGAGAAGCATATAGTACATAATACGGATGCATAAAAGCAAATTCTAGTAAGCGTTTCTCATATAAATAATGGATGCTCTGATATTGTCCTAATTTACAGAGAACGGTCAAAGAAGTCTTTTTTCAATAGGGTGACCAGTAATTAGTCATCCCAACATTATTACATTTAAAAGTGACAGGGGACACAACATGATTACATCTATGGAGATGTAAATCAAGTTGTTCCAAGTAAACCAGAATGTCACCCTATTATATGGGCTGAGATCAAAAGGAATAAAAGAAGTCAAGAATGCAGAAAACCAGGGACAAGAACATTCTAAGTAGTGGAACGGCACGTGAAGTGGGGAAGAGCTGTTTGAGGAACTGAAAGTTGAAAAATGGCCAATATGGCTGGTACATAATGACTTAGAGCAAAGGTTGGCAAACTATAGCCATCAGGTCCAATCCCTTCTATGTTTTTATGGATAGTTTTATTAGAACACAGCCATACTCATTTGTTTACTATTTCCTATGGTTCTTTGATGCTTCAAAGCAAAGTAAAAAGACTGGTGGAAAAGACCAGCAGGCCTGCATCTGTCTACAGGTGTGGGCTGTCACTGCATCATCAGCCACCACATCCCACCAGGATACCGCCATGTTTAATTATCTGCACTTACCCAGAAGTACCTGAACTGGCCACAGCCTCTATACAATGATTCAGACAGCTCACCAACCTGTTACCTTCCATGGATCCCATTCTCTCCTCATTCCCAGAAAACTTTTCTAGTCCTGCCAAATGGCTCCTGGAGCCCTGGGGTGCTTAGCAGCCAAACAACTCATTTCACCTTTGAATCAATTAGTTATGCCTGCATTCCAGATCTCTTCTGAGTTTGTAACATTTTCTTAGTTATGTGCCTATTGGGCAACAAAAAAACTCCTGCACTCTACTCAACTCCTCAATACTACCTATACAAAAGTCTATTTCTTTTCAATAAATGTCAGACACTGTTTAAAAAGGCCAGTCAACTAGTTGCAACAGACCATATGACCTGCAAAACCTAAAATACTTGCTATTGAGCCATTTACTGAAAAACTTTGCTAATCTCTGATCTAGGGAAAGATTAGCATGAAATGTAGTTGGAGAGGTAGGTACCCTGCTATTAAGACAGAAATATCTCACGGTGTTCAAAGCAATCATTATTGCAGTGTTCCAATTTAAATATCCATAATTATAGAATGATAGAAGCAGAAGGTACCTCAAGAGACAAATCTGCCATCATTATATAAATGGATTATGTAGGTTGATAGGACATTTTCCACATCATTCACCATTTGCTTTTTCCATTAGTAATTTCCTTGGATGAAATAGGACCTCTCTTTTAAAATAGACCCATAGTTATTTCAGCTAAATAATAAGGTACATTTTGATAGCATACAATGCCCTCAGCTGTGGAATACATCTATTAAAAAAAATATATGAATGACTTCTACCCATTTATAATCTGTACAGTGGGAATAAGAAAGAGTGGCACATGAAAAGAAATAAGAAGGAATACAAAGATCCCACATAATCATGTGCCAGTATAACCCATATCCTATGAAAAATGACACATAATTTCTAAATAAGGACTGTGAGCTACCTAAGTCATGAGCTACCTAAGTCATGAGTCTGTTTAATGGTGTCACACAGTAAATGACACAATGCAAGCAATCAGCTCTCAGTTTTTTTTTTCTTTAATATTTCTTTCTTGATCACAGAAAAGGGGGAGTCATACAACACAAAGGAAGAAAATACACATAGTCACTATTAAAAAGGCAGATTGCTTTATCTAAAAGACATTTTTTTTTGGAGGGCATGATGAAGGAAAATAAAACCAAATGCTCAATTCTAGGAGTAAACTTTGAAAACTTTCAGCTACAAAAACCAAGCACTTTCCACAACTACTAGTTAGGGAACTAATCACTAAAAGAGACCACAGTTGTGGTAGTGCAGTGGGAAATAAGATCCACAAGGAATCCACATTGAGAATGCGTGCAACACACATACATACAAAAATTCAGGCCAGAACTGGGCAATTTACATCTGAGCCCTACTAAGCAAAAGTGCTGATGAAGTTAAGTTTTAACCCTGTGATGTATCTTCAGTGAAAAAGAATGGAGATTTCTATCTGTGCCAAGGGTATACCATCAAGTCAATGTATCACAAACATAACATAGTTCTTATTTCAAAGCTAGATATCACTTAACAGGAACCCATGGGGGAGGGGAAGGGAAAAAAAAAAAAAAAAAAAGGACGTTAGAGTGGGAGAGAGCCAAAGCATAAGAGACTGTTAAAAACTGAGAACAAACTGAGGGTTGATGGGGGGTGGGAGGGAGGGGCGGGTGGGTGATGGGTATTGAGGAGGGCACCTTTTGGGATGAGCACTGGGTGTTGTATGGAAACCAATTTGTCAATAAACTTCATATATAAAAAAATAAATAAAATAAAATAAAATAAAAAAAAAAGCTAGATATCAGTGAGTTTCAACTAATAGTTTCCTTGTTTCATAAAGTCCTGAGTTCTGGAGAGATATTTTAAGAGGGTGGACCAGGTTCAGGCAGCACCATATCACAAAGGTGTTAAATAAAACTCATTTATATCTGTGTTTATATGAACCAAATTTCCTAGCACACCCCCCTACTCTCTAATTCTCTAGAGAATCTGTTTTGTGTGACAGTATCTCCTCCTTGGTACACATTTAGACCAATTTTGTACTTAAAAATTTTTGTGTTACTATAATATTCTTCTCCAGGATTAAATGCCAAGACAATCATCTGGTTTTTAATGTCTAACCTAAAATTGATTTCAAGAGACAAGTCTATCTCATCTTCTAGGATGGTGGTCTTTACCAGTCTAGGCAGACCCTATCAATGATCAGACTTTCCTTAGGTAATTGCAGTGTATTGCTAGCTATATTAAATGACTGTGGAGAGGTAGTTCCAGGTCTGGATAATATCGCTGCTGCCTCCTCCATTTTGTGTGGCTCTGTAGAGGACTATGAACTGACGCTAGCTCCTCCCATGAGCACAGCCTGCAGAGTCACAAGTAATTGTAAGTTCCTAATGTAACTTTCCCAACAACCCATGTGATAAACATTTCTCCCTTGCCTCCCAGGTCCTTTCCCTTGTGCGTCACTCAGATCAGACCCCTGTGAATCTTACCAAAACCACTTTTTAAAAATTGAATTGCCCAATCCAACCCTAGCAGGGGAACCCTAAAGCACCTTCACCCTTGCTTGGACCCTAATAAAGGCAATGTCCCAGGTCCTACATTACCCTCTCTGCATAATCCTGCCTTGACCTCTCTGTGTGACCCCCCCCACACATGCAGTAAACCTCTTTCAGGATTTGTGAGTCATAAACTTCCCTATTTCTCTTGTCCTTAACCAAGCAGGCTTTGTTGGATCCTGACTAACCAGTACCCCAGGGTTCTACTTAATAAATGTAAATTTAACAAAAAAATTACAACAATGACTATTTCCAGAAACCTAGTACTGGTCTGCTATTTATAAAAATCACCATCAATAGATATTTTATGTTAAAAATATTCATTTTTAGTATTTTTTATTTGTCTTAAGGGAGACAAATAATTTCGTGTTGCTTTGATTATTTGTATATATTTTATATGCTGGGGAGAGAGGAAAATAAAGTCAAAATAATTTAAGTTATATCTAGATAGATTTGTCTTTGTTTCTTTCCTAAAGACTATGTGTACTTCTGCTATTCTTTTGCTTAACAATTTTCTTCCTATATTAAATTGCATAGGATCTAAGATAAATCTATAAGAATGGGGGCAACTCTGGATATTTTTTAGAAGATTTAGGCATAGGTAAAAGTGAAATAAAGTCCATATCCTGAAGTGGCAAAAGAAATTTCATTGAAACCCCATGTATTTCAGTTTCATTGCACTAAAACAGGCTACAGAGAGAGAAAATGCACCCTCCATCACTAGGAGTCCTGAAGAAAAACTATTAGACCATGTAGTCGCAGTTTTGCTGGAGTCATTATAATGAACTAGAATCCTTCTCACCCTTTCTAAATGCTTCATAATGCTAACCTTTATCCCAGAAAAAATGCCGAGATTTTTTTAAGGTATACAATCTGTCTGAATGTTACAGTAGAGTTTGATATGTTTTCAGTGCCTTATTAATTTTATTAAGAAAAATAATGAACAAAAAAACAAAAAAGAAAAAGAATGAACAATACAACATAGATACATGGTGGACTTCGTATCCATTTATTGGTGGACTTTGCATCAATAATCTAAAATATATAAGAATGAGTGAAATGTCTTCCTGAAGAAGAAATAAAGATTTGATTTTAAATGTTAGGTTTGTAAAATATATCAACTTTTTTCTAATATTAGTACGTTTGTATATTCAACCAATCTATGAACAGCCCACTAAGGAGTAAGACCTATGAGGAAAAAAAAAAACAAAACATTATCTTTACCCTCAAAAGGCTTATAATTTTTAGAAGGAAATAAACAAGAAAAAAACAACAACTAATACATGGCAATAAATCATAAGTTTCAGGTGTGTTGGAATAAGTCCATGAAAATGTTGGAACCTAATTATAAGTACTTCCATAAGGGATAGTATCATTTAATTATTTACTTAACTAAATAAAAATTATTTGAGAGAAAGAAAGCATGTGTGAGCAGCGGGGAGGAACAGGGCAGGGGGAGAGAGAAAGAGATTGAGAGAGAGAATCCCAAGCTTGACACAGGGCCTGATCCCATGACCCTGGGATCATGACCCGAGCCAAAATCAAGAGTCAGATGCTCAACAGAATGAGCCACCCAGGCATCCCTAAATATTTATTATAAAGCCCATTTAGACTTTTGTTTTTTAGTGATTACTCTGGTTAGGCTATTTATCTATATAAAAAGAAACATTTTATACAATTTCCAGGAAAACATGTGAATTCTATTTCACTGGGAGTTGAACATAAGAGACTGGGTGTAAGCAAGGCCCACTGAGTATCACTGTTACTTTACCAGGTCTGACTTTGTTTAATCCCCGGGAAGCTGTGGGGTAGTTTGTTAATGGATACATTTTGTAAATAGAATTTTCAAAAGAATGTTCACAGTTGGGCCTCCTGTTGTTTTCTATTGGTTTGAAAGGGGGCATTCACAGCTGCAGAAAACAGTTCACAATTATCAAATTGGCTTTTTCTACAATGTAAGATAATACTAGCACATGCAATTTCTGGCACTGTCACAAGAACAACAAGCCAATGATCTGCATTTGCACATTAGGTGTGAATATTTCCTCTCTGGGTCTAATTGACCTTATCCAAGTTACAGAGAAGGAAAGTTGAAAGAGTTAGAGAAAACCCCATTTTCAAAATCAAACCACTGAACCTGAACCAGATTAAGGGTATCTCAATTAAGCTGCATGATGGGTAGGTTTACTCCTCCCTGCACGCTGATTTCCACTTTTCAAATATCCCTCTAAAAGAAGTATCAAAGGACGTGGAATACTGCCAAGTGCAGATATACTAAGGCAGATACACTTGACTAAATCCAGACAAGAAATAGAGGACTTTGTAGCATCTTAAAATGAAATTACATCCAAATAACACCACATAAGACCCTCATGATTAACATTATGACAGTGAATATGAAATGACTAGAGGAGCTGAGCATTTATTTCCAAATATAGCTCAGTATTTTAGTGTCATTACATTGACACATTTTTTAAATTGGCGTAAGGAAAAACAGTGCAAATGACTGATCTCATAGTTTATGTTGTCACAAGTAATGACACACAATACTGGGGCTCAAATTGAGTCTTAATCACAATATGCAAACCATCACTCTGGGAGCAAATATGAAAGCTGATCAGAATCTATTAAATGGTAGCACAGCAAAGTAGAGGTTCATGTTTTAATTACAATTAATAGAGTGTGTCAAATGGGTACTTCCTATAGTTCATGAAGATTGGTTCCTTGTAGAGAAGAGATGGCTCTCACCATTTGGTAAGAAGACTATTTCTACTAATCATGCATCATTAACCTGACTTTATCCCTTCTGTAAGATATTGATTAAGCAAAGACAAAATATATGTATTAAGCTACAAGTAAAGTATGCATTTTAGTAATTTTCAAAATGGAAAGTGGAAAAGGAAAAATTGGCATTTATCTTGTAAGGTGTCAATAATTTAAGCTGAGGGCCCATTTTTAAAACTGATTAATTCTAGCCTAAAATCCAATAATGATGGTGTATTACCATTGCTTATGGTACAGCAGGTCTTTGTTCTTTACAGATTTAATATTTACTATTTCGGTGATAATGCTATTGATGGTGATTATCCATGACACAGATGAATCTGTCATTTTTTTAAGTGCCAATTTGAATCACAAGTAGTACAAAGCTAACTGCTAGTGGAAGTAACTTAACTATAACATGCAGTCACTCTGCACATTTACATCTAGCATTCTATGCACAATAGTTCTACTGCAGTGATAACGAGAACTTTGTTAGGTTAAATACACACTGAGCTAATGTGTATTTATACAAAACACAAGATTATCATCACAAATACTATTAAAAGGAAATTATGTGCCTATACTGTGTCTATTGTCTTTATTTCAAAGATAGGGCAGAATATCCAGAAGATATCCAGACATGTATTAAGTACATATTCTAAGTAGAGCAGACCTTTGTATTTGCTAATAATATTACCCATGATCTTTGCAAACAGCTAAATATGCATGTTATGAAAGCATATGATTTCCAGCACTACAAGAGACCCACTGTACTCCTGCAAAGTGCAGTAAATTACACATGTGAACAACAGTTCATATGTGAGAACAGTAAAGACTGGTTGAGCTGCAAATATTGAGGGATTCAGCTAGATTCACACCCTCGCTAAGACTGGGTTAGGTTCGCTCCACAAGTCAGACAATTTTAACACGAAGATTCCAACACTAAATTTGTTTTGCAATAGATCTCATACAGTTGGTACCATAAATTCTAAATCTGTGAATACCAGAAAAACTATTTTAGTAAAAGGTAATACTGAACATGAGCTATTTAAACCCTGCGACATGATATGATTTCAACTTAGAATTTATAAACCCACAAGAGAACTTCTACCCTCACAACAAAAAGCCAAAAAAAAAAAAAAACCTATGAAATCGTTACATTTCAAGCCCATCTGAGAAGTGAGGTGAAGGGCAAAGTAAATCCCAAAGCATGAACAGCCTTTTAAGGAAAGAAGGGACGCAGGAATTATTTTACCTTCACAGAGTATAAGAGTAAGTAAGTAAGAAATGATCGGCATAAGAATAAAATAAACAAAAACAACAGAAACATCAATGAGTTATTAAAGATGAAAAGATGACCATGGTGAAAATTTAGAATACGTGAGACAAGATGACTATTAATCACCCTATATAATTCCTTACTATAAGCCTCCATTATGTAATCTTGAGAAAGACTGTGGGCAAAGTAGGAGACCAAATAGAGTTCCCTCTTCATGGGGTATAGCACAAATCCATACTCACTTCTCGAACTTTTCTTACATGAATCAAAAGCTATAAACCACTGGGTAAGCGCCAGGAAAACCTAGCCTCTAATCCCAACAAAAGTAAATGGTAGAAGACAAAACTGTCTGACTCTGGGAAGGGGTCAGGAAACCACCCCTTCTACCACAAGCCTTGTCTCAAAGAACTGGCCCAGAAATCTGATGGAACAAGGGGAGAATCCCTCTGTCACCAGTTCCAGGCAAAGGCAGCACACTGCTATTGATAGAGATAGAGAAGCAGATTTGTCTGCTTTGTAACTGAGGCCAGCTTTTGTTGCTGGAGACGCAAAAGACTCTCCTAATCAAGAATCTCACAGATAGAAGCCAGAGTGTGCCTGTCATGAAGGAGAACAGGAATGCTGAGAAAGACCCATCATTATGACCGAGGTAGGGAGGACCTGCAGAAGACTGAGTCTGGATCATAAAATCTTAGAGACATCTCTCTTTCCCACCACAGGCCCCTTACCTTATAACAAGCAACATCGATATACCATTGGAGGAGGGGAAATTGCATGGAAAATGTCCTTCTGTAGTGCAGTTTTACAAGAACTGCTGAAAGCTGACTATGGAATAGGAATGCAAAGAAAATCTCACCAAGACCCTGGGGTCCAGAATGAACAAAAAGGTAGCAGCAGCCCATGGTTGAGAAATTTGAAAACCTAGACTTAAGAAGTATGATATCAGAGATGAAGAATTCTTTATCAGTAGATAGGACTCAGCACAAGACAGAATCAGTGAACTTAAAAATAGAGCAAGAGAAATGATCCAGATTGAAATACAGAAGAAAAAAAATAATTGAAAACAAAAACAAAATGGAAGCATGAATCCAAGAGTTGTGGGAGAGAATCAAAGGATCTAACCCCAGGGCAGAGATTGCTACTTTTCCTTGAGTATCTCCTCTTCCCTTCTGAAATTTATGTGAGACACATGAATACTTGGATAGAGACAGAATTACCAGCCTACTTTGTATCTAGGAGTAAAAATGAAGCTGAATTAGAGTCAATAGGATTTGAGAGGATGTTGTATGAGCGATTTTTAAATATTTAAAATTTTTAAATATTTACTTTGAGAGAGAGGGAGACAGCATGTGTACGTGCACACTAGTGCATGAGGGGCAGAGAGAGACAGGGAGGAAGAGAATCCCAAGTAGGCTCCGTACTGTTAGCACTGAGCTCCCATGCAGGGCTCAATCTCACAAACTGTGAGAACATGACCTGAGCTGAAATCAAGAGTCGGACGTTTAACCCACTGAGCCAGCAAAGTACTCCATGAGTGATTTTGTTTTTTTTAGATTATGTTCCTAAATAAAGGAGAAAGCCCCTTTTCCCTTTCCCCTAATTACTGGTTGAATGGGGATATCACACTGAGGGTGGTAAACTAACAATTTCATAAAAGCCAGAGTGTGACTATGCCAGGGGGAGTCCTTGGCACTGTGGACTTGTTATTTCAGCCTTGGACTAATGACATTTGGCCTATTATCTCTGAGATAAACAAATATATATTTTTCAAGATACTGTTGTTTGTGGTGCTATTATTATAGTCAAACACATATATATTCTACTAAATACAATCTCCCAGCTAGTGAAAGCTTAGAGTGAAATTTGGAGTTACTTTATGACTTCTGGATCTAAAACTAACACAATTAGTGTCACCTCTCACAGTAATCATCAGAAAATACCAAAAGAATGGCAGGACATATTATTAATCATGAGACAATCTCTTCAACTTTAGATAAATGTAGGCTATTTTACACATTCTGAAACTAAAATTTGAGTACTATGATAAATACCGTGATTAGATACAGAAAAAAATGATGCATCTATAATACACTAGATACAAACAGCCAGAGAAATGAATAACATATCCAAATATGCAGTTTGGCAGCATATAAATTTCATCAAAAAGTTGGCTCTCTGAAGTAATGAATAACTCTAAAATAATTTCAGTCTGTGCAAATATACACTGTCTAAAATTATATATAGCCGCTGTGAAACTTTTACAAAAACTATTAAATGATCCAAATACCATCCCTTGTAATATTCTTAAGTTAATTATCAATACAGATTTAACATTATATCATACTGCAAGTAAAAATAATAATCTAATTTATAATTATAATCCTATTTTATTCATTCAACCATCCACTCACTCAAAAAAATAATTTTGACTCTTTATGACATACAAACCTCTATACTATGCAACACACAACATATTGTATTTCAAAATGTTCTCACAGAGCTGAATGAGTTGATTTAAATATGAATACAGTACTTATTAAAGTGGTTATAAACAGAAATAAAAATAAAAATTGTTGTGCACTGGTGAATCAGTAATATTTCTTCCCTGACCAGATACCATGAACAAAGGTATCATGTATGGGCAAAACTACATTTTTTTACACTCCAATACTTGAAAAGGATATTGCAATGGAAAGGTCAAAGTGTGAAGACTTGGAATATAATAGTACTTTTGTAGGAGAAACAAATATAAAACATAGAAAGAACACTTATTTGGGTACTGGGAAACCTAAGTACGATTTCTTCTTTTTTCACTACTACTTTTTGATATTAGAAAAATTATCATGCCTTAGATTTCTCACTTATGAGAGGAAGGTAAATTCTAATGATCTGAGTTTTCTTCTACTACTTTTATAAACAAAGTTGTGTCATGTGTACATATGTACCACATGCATGTGCTTAAAGTTCTGCTCTAGACCATTTATTATGAGGGTCCTCATTCTCTGCATATTTTCACAACGTGAACTGATTATCAGCTAACTGCTCTTTGGGTTTTTATGCCACTAAGCATGTTGAAAATGTACTTTTATGGGACATAAATAAGAAGAATCCAAGAAGCAATTGGCCAAGGTTAAGAACAATCTAAAAACACTGCACAGAGTAAACCTAGTGGGACTATAGTCTTCACTATTGCCATGTCCAAATAAACTGGCCTAACCAGACCCTGAGAGCACACAAGTTGTCCCTCACATGGATGCTCTTTAAAGAGCTATGGTTATAGAACGTCACAAAAACAACATGCCTTGATTGAAATAGGAACATCTTAACTTCTTCTTGGTGCATTTTCAGAATGCTTATGAATGCCATCTGGGGACACTCAACTTAGTGAAGTGAGGAGGCAAACAATACGAACGGCCCATGCTATTACTTTATATACAAATGATTTTGTTTCAAGATGCTTAAATCTTTTTTTTTTAATTTTTTTCAACGTTTATTTATTTTTGAGACAGAGAGAGATAGAGCATGAACGGGGGAGGGGCAGAGAGAGAGGGAGACACAGAATTGGAAACAGGCTCCAGGCTCTGAGCCATCAGCCCAGAGCCCGACGCGGGGTTCGAACTCATGGACCGCGAGATCGTGACCTGGCTGAAGTCGGTCGCTTAACCGACTGCGCCACCCAGGCGCCCCGATGCTTAAATCTTTTATGTATAAAGTCACACTCCTCAAGAGGAAGGGAATTAGCATATTTTATTTAAATTTTTTTTTAATGTTTATGTGTTTTTGAGAGAGAGGCAGAGACAGAGTGTGAGCTGGGGTGGGGCAGAGAGAGAGAGAGAGAGAGAGAGAGAGAGAGAGAGAGAGAGATTGAGAATCTGAAGCAGGCTCCAGACTTTGAGCTGTCAGCTCAGAGCTGGGCGCGGGGCTCAAACCCATGAACAGCGAGATCATGACCTGAGCCAAAATTGGATGCATAACCAACTGAGCCACCCAGGTGCCCCGAGTTAGCATATTTTATTATTCCACTTTCAGATACAGTAAAACACAGATACAGAGGGATTTGGGAACCTGTCAAAAACAGGCCAGCATCAGAGTTGGGGGTAAAAAAAAAAAATCCAGATTCTGTTATCACAGAGTTGTTGCATTATTCTAAAATAATGTTACACAAACAAATGTGTCAGTATGATGGCAAAATCCCAGTGTGGAAACACTTATTTTGGAGAAAGTTAAAACTTGGAAAGGTTGACAAAGCCCTTTGTGAAATCCACATTCCTTGGAAATTACAAAAACAATGTTGATGACTTAACTATTTTAAAAAAGACATTTAACTTTTTATTACTTTTTCCATATGAATTTACATCCCACTTCATTCCACAAAGGATTTTAGGTATCATACAGAGCCAAAATCATGTAATAAAAAGGGTAGGAAGGAGAGGAGAGCACAAATTCACTAAAAGGAAAATGGTAGCCAAATAGTAAAATAAAATAGAAGAAAGTTAGTACATGGTAATGGATGTTACCAGGCCCCTATAAAAGTTGTTGAAAAGGCACAAAGGAAATTATGAACAATTATAAAATTACTTCTCCCACAACATAAACACATTATTTGCTTAAGAGAAGCACAAATTTACCTAACAGTGAAGTCAAAAATGTTTCCCCTGGTTTCACATAAAGGCATTTTTGGAAAAAATACTATATCCAGTTTCTTGTGACAGTTTTCTACAGGGCATAACAGCAGAACTCACTTTAGAAATTATTACAAGCCCTGCAATAGGACAGTGTAAGGGCTCTGATGGGAAGTGATGGATGTAAATGATGTACTCTAAATACATAGCTCCCAAGCTCTGTGATGTTTTAGTTTCATGCAAAAATATCTATTTTTTAAATTTATCTAGAAAAGTGGTTCATATTTCAAGGCCCCAAAATGGCCCCTTTGGGGTAGGGAAGGGGTACATGAATTCTAAAATTGAATGCATATTTAGTAAGTTTGCACATTTTTGGAGAGATAATTAATAACTTCTGTTATATTCTCAAGGATCCTCAACCCCAAAAGGTCAGTGGCCACTGATGTAGAAAGAGAAGTTGGTGAACTATTCATCTTGAATTTAATATTTCATTTGGATCATTTTTAAGCTTATTTGTAAAACTTAGGTTATGACATATTGGGGGCAGTAAACTAGTGGCTGATGTTGTACATATTGGCAGGAGTCTAAAGTACATATATTGCTAATTATATGCATAATAGAGACTTTTTAAAAAATTTTTAAATCTTTTTATTTGTTTTTGAGACAGAGAGAGGGGAGGGACAGAGAGAGGGGGAGACACAGAATCTGAAGCGGGCTCCAGGCTCTGAGCTGTCAGCACAGAGCCCAATGCGGGGCTCAAACTCATGGAGTGTGAGATCATGACCTGAGCTAAATTCGGATGCTCAACTGACTGAGCTACCCAGGAGCCCCGCGTAATAGAGACTTTTAACACCTTCTGAAGAAAGAAAGAAAATTCCTATGTAGGGTGTTGAAAGACATGAAGAAGGTTAGGAAAACTAAGGGGACTAGATGTTTTAAACTGTTGAGATGGACCCAAGTTCTTAAATTATTTGTGCCTGCGAATATAGTTAAATAAGGAAAATGATATACCTATCTCATGGGTTGTTTGACAGTTAAAAAACTAATACATATAAAGTGCTATATGTTTATTATTACTATTATTATTATTATTATTAATTCTGCATCTATTTGTAAAAACTGAGTGATCATAGAGAAGTCTGAGATATTTCCTTTTAAACAGCTTTACCTTTCAACAAATGAACAAAATAATTCTACATCATATAGCACATCTGCTATATATTTGGTTTAACATATGATTTATACTGGGAGATTTTTCTGCATGCTAAATCACTCCAATGTTAGTGGTTTAAACCACAGCCATTTATTAATTGCCGCCATGTCTGTAAGTCACCCAGATTGGTCATTACAATCTGAACCAGGCCTGGCTCGACTTGCTCACATGTCTGAGATCAGCAGTAAATTAGCTAAGGCTGGTTTATCTAAGCCTCACTTACATGTCTGCTGATTGCTTAGTTGTTGACTGGGCTAGTGTTAACCGAGCCATATACTTCACCATTCAAATAATTAGCTTTTTCATATGATGGCTCAGGAAGTTCCTAGAAGGGAGAACAGAAACAAGCAAGACTTCTTCAGGTCTAGGCTTAAAATGGGCACAATGCTATCACACTAAGTCTGATGTGGAAAACCAAGTCACAAGCTTGAAACAAATTCAAAACCTATGGAAATAACCACACCTCTCAATGGGAGAAACTTTAAAGCTGCTTTGCAAACATGACGGGAATACAGAGAGGAATGGAAATGTCTTGCCTTTTTTGTAATGCACAGCATTATTAAGTTAAAAAAATCCATGGGAAAATGTGAATAAACCATCCAAGAAAAATCTAAATTAAAGTGATGTGATGACACATTTAATATAAATTAGATATAAAGTGTTTGCCTATGTAAATAAATAAATAAAATCAATCTGCTATTTAGGGCTAGCAAAAATTTTTTTGGTTTTAGTGTAAGGATTATGTACGGACTTATGGAGTTCCATTAAATTTGTTTTCATTTCAGGGGTGCCTGGGTGGCTCAGTTGGTTAAATGTCAGACTCTTAGTTTTGGCTCAGGTCATGATCTCATGCTTCATGAGTTTGAGCCCCTCATTGGGCTTCGTGCTGACAGTGCTGAACCTGCTTGGGATTCTTTCTCTGCCTCTCTGTCTGCCCTTCTCCCGCTCATCTCTGTCTCTCTGTCAAAATAAATAAACTTAAAAATATATTAAAAATTTTCTTTTGATTCACTATGAAATGTATTTATTATGAAATACAGAGCCATTAGGATAGGAATGACCTAAGCATTCTAATTTGACAAGAAAGGAAGGAACGAAAGAAGAAGAGAGGAAGGTAGGGGAAGAAAGAGAGAGAGGAAAGAAAGTGGGGGAAGAGAGAGAGAGAAAGAGAGAGGAAGGGAAGAGGAAGGGAAAAGGAAGGAAGGAAGGAAGGAAGGAAGGAAGGAAGGAAGGAAGGAAGGAGAAAGGAAAAGAGAAAAGAAAAGAGAAAAGAAAAGAAAAGAAAAGAAAAGAAAAGAAAAGAAAAGAAAAGGAAAAAACAATTACTCCTGATTCTATATGAAGAATACATGACCGGGGCCAAGAACAGATGTAAAAAGACCATTTACAAAAATAAAGAAATTTGACTCACTTGACCCCTAAAGGTAGATAAATGTGGTGAAACTTGGGGTATATTTTCAAAATAGAGCCCATAGGATTAGCAACTAAAAAGACTGAATTGCCATTAAGATGCAGCACACTGTGAGTTCATACAAGGTGTACAATTACCCAGGAGAAAGGAATACAGTACTGATACAACATGGATGAACCTTGAAAACATTATGCTAAGTGAAAGAAGCCACACACAAAAGGCCACACACTATGTAATCACACTTATGTGAAAAAATGTTTAGCATAAGAAAATCAAGAGGGACAACAGGTATATTAGTAGTTGCCAGGGGCAAGGAAAGGGGGAACATGGGGAATAATTGCTAAGAGTACAGGGTTTCTTTCTGGGGTGATAAAAATATTCTACAATTAGATGGTGGTGACATAGTTCATAATGTCAAAAGTTTAGTTTTGGATGTAAGATTGATGGCTTGAAAGATACAAATTTTGGAGTGATCAGTGTGTATGCGGTATTTAAAATCCTGACACGGGAAGTAAGCAAATGGAAATGGAAAGGAGAGGTGGTCCAAAGACCGAGCCCTTAGTCATGTTAAAAGATCAGGAAGAGGAAGTCAAACTAGCAAAAGAAAATAAGAAAAATCCTAGCAATCAAGTGGGAATAAAATGACCAACCATGTCAAATAATGCAGAAATTTCAAGATGAGATTTGATAATTCATAATTACTATAGAAACTCTGTTAAAGGTACTGGTAAACTTGATCAGAATAGTTTTAGTGAAGATAGAAGAAAAAATTCTGATTGGAGTTGTTCAAGAAACAATGCTAGAAGAGGAATTAGAGAAGATTTCTAGAAGACTCTTCAAAGGAATCAGTATTTTAGAGGAAAAAGTTAAGTGGGGGGAAGAGAACATTCAAGAGAAATTTGTATTTTATTTTGTTGATGCGATTGCTGTAGCTGGTAGAACAAAACAGCACTTGGATAACAATGAGAGAAATCCAACAGAAAGTGGTAAAATGAAGTTACAGGAAAGAAAAGACAAAATTCTAGAGCAACATCTTTATGTAGATTGCAAGGGATGGCATATTATACACAAATGCAGAGCCAACCTGAGGGAGGAACATGAAGAGGTCATCCATCACAAAGAGGGAAGACAGAATCAGTGCACATAGGTGGGTAATGGTGGTGAGAGTAATCTTCTGTCTCTATTTCTTCTTAACATGGAGATCAAGCCCATCAGCTGAAAGTGAGGATGGTGGAATGATTTTAGAGGGCTGTGCAAGTGAAAAATCTTCTTGTTTAAGGGCAGGAGATTAATTGGACTAGGGAAACACAGCACAATATGGTATGAGGTAGGCCTCATACCAATCATGAACCTAAAATCATGCATGTAAACCAATGAGCACATATGTGTGTACATAATGGTGGCAGTGTTTCCAGTCACATTCAACTGCATGAGTGCATGCAGGGTACGAAGTTTTATTTAACAAAGGTTGGTGGTTTACTGAAAAGAAGAGCACAAAGCAAGATTGTCAAGCAAGGAGAGATGGAAGCAAGGAGGGAATTGCAATAACTGTAAGCTGTGTAGTTTATGCTGGATAAATAAGAAACAAAGGAGGACCTACATTTGGGCTACTAGAGGTAATGAACTGGAAAACAGAACAGTGTTGTCAGAGAATGGGGTGTTTGACAATGGAATTATAGAGGGCAAACAGTTATTGTTAATGACAATGTCTACAACATGGCATGAAAATGAGTGTCTGAGGAAGAGGGGATGACCATTTCACAGAAACAGAAAATCTCAGATGGGAGGCTAGGGTCCTCGAAGGACATCTATATTGGTTTTGAAATCTTCACAATGATGACCTGGGTAGCGTGAGAGTAACATGGAGTCATTAGTCAAAATCTTTAAGAAATGAAGAGGAGTGACTAAAACTGAGGAGGAAGACAGGTGAGGGTAAATAGATGTAACGAGGCATGATGATAGCAATAAAGTTTGATGATGTGTTTCATGCAAATGACTTTTAGGGACAAAGGAGGAAGAATCATCAGAAGTTGCAAAGAGAAGCAAAGAAAAAACCTTCCCACCTTTGAGTGTAGAGGTACGAGCGAGGCAGAGAGAAACATCCACCACTTACGAGTGATATAAGGAAGCAGGCTCTCAGAAGAAACATAGGTTTCAAGAGAGCAAAGCAAGAAAGTGAGGGAATTACACAGAAGAGGAAAAGATAGGAAATGACTTCCAAAAGCACAGTGAGAGTGTTTCAAGCCGTTGCACAGAGCTCTCCAGGGATTAGAGTCTGTTGGACAAGGGATAACATGGGGGCCCCACACAAGTAGGAAAAATGGGCATGGTAAGACTGGTCGTGAAATATATAAGGCTGAGAGTAGGCCTGAGCTGTGAGGGTACATGCCCTCGAGAGGGCGGGGTTGATGTCTCACATGTGTGCAGAGTATTAGAGGTCTCTGTGTTTTGTTTTTTAATTTTTATTTTGTTTTTATAATCGACCTTTTTAATCATCCATAACATATAAAGGACATTATTGGAGTCTGAGCTATACAGAATTGCACTAAAATTGTTCCAGGAATACAAATCTGGAAAATTAAGCCTCTCTTAATGAGGATCTGTGCTTCTCTGATCTCATTCAGCAGAGTCCTATCACAGCTCGTAACATTCCAGAATCTGCTTTAAAAAAAAATGTATTTTTGGTGCTATCATCTCTGAGTTAAAGAGGTTGAGATAAAAAAGAGGAAAAATATTTATTTTCAGATCAGATACCTGCTGCTTCAATTTAGATTTTGGGTAAACTATCAGAAGTGAAAACAGCAGACTGAAATGCACTGTGTTCTAACGTCCCTAATTAACAGCAGTCAGCTCAGAGCAACCTTACTCAGGGTCTCCTTTTCCACATTGAGCTGACCAGGGGACACCTTGAAGGCAAAATGTGTGAGCCCTGTTAAAGAAAACCTCAAACAACAGATAAGCACTGAAGTCTTTGAAGAAACTGTGAACACCCTCTGGGGAGAAAATTAGACTTGTGAACTTAAAAAAATGGCACACAAACATTTTAACACAGAACTGAAGACAGAGGTCAACAGGGATATTCCAACCGAAGATTGCCTGTTGAGGAAGAAATTAGTTTTGAACATCAAAAATAAATGAACAAAGCAAGCAGAAAACAACATTAGAGTTCTTTCCTCATGGAAAAAAAAAAAAATCCCCTCAACCCTCCCCCCACACAAACACACTAATTGAGCTTTACTACTGAAACAGAAACCATCTTTCAGAATAAGAAAATCTAATTCTAGGAAACTACTTGTAAAAAAAGAGTTGTTTTTATAAGCGCCTCTGTATTCTTGCCAATTTAATAAAGCAGCTGATTTTGACTAACCTCTTGTTCTTAAATTAGCTTCATTCTCATATTTATCTGTAATTTATTACCATATACTAATTTATCATTTTTGTTCATTCTATTTTTAGCTTTAAACAGAAATGTAGAAGCTTTCAGGCTAAGTACAATTTATGCCATTTTTTTTTCCCTCACAATAATGGCCTTTAGGTTTAGAGTCAGCTGCAGTCACAGACCTCCAAGGGATGTACATAGAGGGGACATTCAAACCAAGCACTCTCTTTTTATTACTATTAGGCTTTCTCCAACCTCTCTTTTGTGTTGTTGCCCTATAAATCAGGAAAATCATCTCTGCCTAGACTGTGGTGATGGTCTCCAAATGCTCTTGCTTGAGGACCCTGTTAAAGAAGTTTGAAAAACACATGCTCTCTCTCCTGCTCACACCCTGGCCTTACCTGGCTTGCTTAGGGCAAGCTTAGGACAGTGGGTACTTGGATGCGCTGCCTAACTGGGAGAGGGGCAAAATTAGCACCATGAAATAACTCCTAGGAGACAAGGTGTGGATAAAGCCATAGAGAGGGTAGAGAATAAGAGTTTTACAATTTGCTTGCTCCTGCCACCCCCAATTCCCGATGTTGGCCTCTGTGTCCTTGCCACTTCTCCCTGGGAGAATGAGGGACAAACAAGTGAAGGCAGACTTAAGTTGCCCCTAAAGTCTGTAGCATAACTGCTTCACCAAATCAGCCTTGAGTTTGTTGCTACCAGCAACAAACTCTGTCCCCTAGATCAAGTCACTGACCCTCAGTATCAGAAAAGTGTGGATGAAAATAGTACTTAACTCAATATTGTTTGGTGAGTCTTAAATAAAATGTGCATGTGCTCTGCACAATGCTTGGCACACTCCAAGTGCTCTGTCAATCCCAGCAGTCCATGCAGTGCTCACATTCTCCTACTGAAATCTTACTTAGGCTTCAAGCCCCATCAAAGGATAGCTTCTCTTTAGGGCAGCTCTCCTCCTCACCCTTTTCCTCTAGATGTGAGATGATCAACTTAACCTGGGTAAATCAGTAGCACTTTATAACTTTGTTGTAGCAGTGATTCCCAAACCTGGCTAATCCTCATAATGGCCAGGGAAGTATGTTATAAAATACAGGTTTTAATTCTTATACATGCACATTGTTACTCAGTAGATCTGAGCTGGGATCTAAGAACACACATGTTGGAAACTCTCAGTAGCTATTCTGATAATCAGTCACATTTGTAAGACACTGACAAGATAATCTTCAATATCCTCTTCAGTTCTAAATCATATAAAATGTCCTGGTATTTTAATTGCCTCCTTTTCTTCCCAGTATACTGTTGTGCATTGGGGTTGATGGGTGGGTATGCAGATTGGGGAGACTGAATAGTTGGGGCCTACAGGAAATGAGTTCCAGTTTGAGGGAATTTTCCAAGGGGAAGGAGGAGGTCTTTTAAGAACTTCATGTAATGAGCAAATGGGAAAAATGAGCTCAAGTTATTTAATGATAAATTTTCCCTGGAGCGTGTACTAGAAATTATGGTGCTAGGACATTTCTCTCCTCCTTGAAAATTATCTTAATATTAAACATGGGTTTAAACACAAATATGATTTCACAAATTTCCTCCTAGAGAAAGCCAACTGATAATTTTCGATTTTGATCCTCTTCCTTACTCATTTTTATTTCAATGGCCAATGCCCTGAGCTTATTTTTGATTATATGTTGCTTTCTATATCATATTTCAAAAAGTTTCTTTTTATGACCTCCTGAAATATTGCAGGGCAGATTGAAACATGTCCCAAGCAGGCACTGAAATTTTAATGCATTTTTATGGGAACCAGTCACAGCCCCTTCAATACAACATTTATTTGTCCAGAAGGATGTTAGTGGAATATCCTTCTATTTATAACTCAGTAAGCAAATTGTTCCCATACTCCAAGTATGTAGAATAATTTGCATTTTTCAATTTATTTCATTAGTTAATCAATGTCATATAAGTATTATAAAATGCATGTTGTGCATCTCAGTAAATTCATCATATTAGCTAATCTAACAACTACAATGATGTCCAAGTGAACTCTCTTATTTAATGTCTTTTCTGAAGTTCAAAATAATTTTATTGTGGTCACTTTCATTAATGTCTGTCTTGACACAAATCAAATAAAAATTCTTGCCACCAGTGTTATCATTTTTTTAATGTTTATTTATTTCGAGAGAGAGAAAGAGAAAGCATGATCAGGGAAGGGACAGAGAGAGAGAGAGAGGGAGACACAGAATCTGAAGCAGGCTCCAGGCTCTGAGTTGTCAGCACAGAGTCCTATGTAGGGCTTGAACCCATGAACTGTGAGATCATAACCTGAGCCAAAGTCAGATGCCTAACCTACTGAACCCCCCAGGTGCTCCACCAGTGTTATCATTCTAATCCTACTGCTGAGTACAACACACAGCACAAAGTAGACTAAATCTTTGTTGAATCAATATATTGCAACTATTTTTTTCTCTTTTATGAAAGATAGTTACAATGAAGTTCTAGCACTACCTTGTTTTTTAAGTATAGAAACAAATGAAGTCATTAATTTTCAATATGTGCAAAGTGAAATGGGGAAGGGTAAAAACTCCATAGCCCCAATTCCCCAGATCAATGCAATAAAGTGAGATTTACTTGAGTAAACCAGATAATTAACTTATTTAACCACATGCCTTTATACAGATAGATAATCTTAGATTTAGGGACATGTGTATTGATTCCTGCTTCACTTGATAAAGGATATAATTGTTCTTGTCATTTCTTAATTATAGCAAATCACTCATATGATTCAGTGTTTCCCTTCTATTTTGCTTCCTTTCAATGCAATTTCCACTTACTTCAGATGCTTGATGCTTAAAATTCAAAATTTAAATACCTGAGATTGCTCCCCGGTAGACTGAAAGTGGCTCAATGGTTCTACCTTGCAGAATTCCACTCCGTTTACCTGAAACTCTCCTCTAATTTTATTGTGTAGACCCAGGGTCAGCAAACTAGTACTCACAGGCCAAATCTGGTTGCAGCTGTTTTTTATACGGCCTCCAAGCTAAGACTTCTTTTTAAATGGTTAAAAAAAAAAAATCAAAAGATGTGACAAGTGAAAATCTCTGGAAATTCAAATTTTTGCATCCATTAACTCAAGTTTTATGGGAACACAACTTCAGTCATTCATTTGGTATTGTCTCTGACTACTTTCACACTACAGTGACAGAATAGGGTTGTTGTGATAGAGACCACATGACCCAAAAATCCAAAAATATTTACTGTTTAGTCCTTTACAGAAACGGTTTACCCACTCCTGGTGAAGAGCATTTATCTCTACTTTCTCTCTGACAACATTATTTATTATATGTCCTCTTTAGCAGCTTTTTTTTCCAAATTGATGTCTTTGGGGCCTGTTCAGTAAATTGAGAAAAAGACAGGTGGCACTGGTACAAATACAATGACTCTCTTGTGTTTGTACCTTAACATTAAAAAAAGAAATTCTAAATAATTCTTCTCAGAAAACATAACTTGTTTCTCTGTGGCCCCACCAACTACGGGACCTATTTCTAGCCCAATGATCTTGACGGCAGTCTGCCAAATGCTTGAAGAATTACATCATAGTTGATTTAAAAATTTTTTTGACAACTAAAATGATCTGTAAATTATAAAACCACCATTGAAATATCATCAACAAATGTAGTTACTATCCTCATAAGCCAATATATTACTAAAGAAATTTTGGTGGACTTGCTAGGTGAACTACATTGCTCTAACTTGTAAAAATGCACATAAGTCCAGTTCTGTAATGTTCATGGTTGAAAGGAAGAAAATTCTGGATCAGTATTAAATCTTCATTTTCCTGACTGAACACTGGTGCTTTTCACTTCCTCCCTTGAATGTAAATAAAATATAAAATGACTCACGGACTAGTTGAAGTATCTTTGTACAACTTCATTCCACCTCTACAGTTCTCATAAAACTATTTTTAAAAATATTTTAACTTTTATTCCTGTAAAAAATTACTCATATCAGTTTTCTATTTAAAAAAAATAAGGTGGCAGCTTACCCAGTGTTACATGACATAAAATGGTAAAGAAATGAGTCAGACTCTGGAAAACACTAAAATTTAAACAGAAAGAAGCAGAAAGAAAGAACAGTTTTCAGTTGTTTCTTGAAACTGCTAGTTGTATTATTTTGCCTTTTCCTTGTTTTTCAAATTCCTCAGGGGCATGAAGAGTAGTACTTCCTGGGTGAAAATTAACCAATTCAAACAGAGTATTAACTGGCCCATGTGTCTTATTCCAACCAAATGACTTTCTATTCTCAGCAAAAACTTGAAATTAACATTGAGAGGTCTCAACCTTCTTCCAGAATCTTTCAAGCTCTATATTCAGAAGAGAAACCATAATATAGTTAACAATTTTACATAAAGTACACATGGCATTTAAATTTAGTGGGAAAAGAATTAGTATATAAATCTTACTGTAGTAACTATACAAAATAAAAAATAATAATAATAAGGTACCACACACCATACCTCAAAATGCATTATAAAAAATCTAAAGAATTATATTTGTGATTATGAATCAGACACTAATTTTTAAAAGGGACAAATATTCATGTGATTTGGTGTGGGAATGAACTTTCCAAAGAACTTTTACAAATAAACAGGTATAAAAGACCTAGACAAAAATGGGCAAAGTATATTACTCAGTGTTATTTTGTGCACAATGATACACGTTAGATGGAACCATGTTTTTATGCAATTTTTAATGGTTAAATATATTTGACCATTTCACATGGTTGATTCTAATACACTGATGTGAGACTGGTCAAAATTTCTCTAGGACTGTATGAAAATAAGACCTTCAGATATAATGTACACTTGGTTTCATTTATATATTGGTTTTATATATTTTTATATATTTTAAGGAAAATTAAGGAAAAGTTTAGCAGTGATTCTATCCATGCCATATTAAAAAATTAGATTTTAGAAAAGTCTAAAAGCCCAGCAACAAATATTATGGTTACATAAATAACAGAAGAAGTCTATGCAGCCAATAAATCAGCAGGAGAAAATTTAATCACATTACACGACCAGAAGGTGCTGGGAGAGAGTACAAAATGTCTCCTTTTTCTTCTTCTCAATAACCCATCCTCCACATTTTTCCCTTTCTAGTTTCTCCTGTTTTAACACCATCTTACTGCACTGTGTGGGATACTATCTTACTAATATTGCTTACATTTGTCCAGAGATAACGAAAGAATAGAAGTTGGTAAAGCAGGGTAACCAACTTTGAGTGGTTCACATGGGTCAGGTGGCAGGACAGTTTCATAACTGAAGAACCTAAGAAGAAGGCAGTCTGTGATGTGAAAAGTATCTGGTGATGGTGAGATCAGCAATCCTGCATCAAGAAAAAGTGGTCAGAGGCTCTACGTGGAGTAATAAAGATAAATCTTTGGAACTAGAGGCCAGGGCAGAAAGCACATAAAGACACTGGACATTTATCTAAATGATCCTTGCCACGAGGATATAGTTTCCTATATTGTGAAATTATCTTACTTTATAATGTTATCTAGAAATAGTTTACATTATTTAATATTTTTCTTTCCGTGCCTAATGTGCTAGACCATAGAAAGTAGCTTTATAAGTTTTATTTTCCCTCTAAGTCAAGTAATTTTTAAGCATTTGAATCTGTATTTTAAAAAATAGACATGGAATGTTGGTCAGTAATAAAATGTAATAATAATAATCATGGTAAAAAAAAATAGTGATAAAACAAAACTTGTAATCAGTTAAGGAGAGAAGGTTATATGACATAATGATAATTTTGGCAATTAACTATTATCGTTTTGTATTTAGGGTATGAGATTTTTGAAGACTGAGAAAATAATCCTAACATCGTTTTGTATTGTTCCTCACTTGAATCACAATAAAGGATATAGTAAGATTTAACTCAAGTAAGGACACATTTTTTTTCCTAATAATATCATGGAATGCCATTTATTTATTTATTTATTTATTTATTTATAAATTTTTAATGTTTATTTTTGAGAGAGAGAGAGAGCGTGAGCAGGGTAAGGGGCAGAGAGAGGGGGAGACACAGAATCCGAAGCAGGCTCCAGGGTCTGAGCTGTCAGCACAGAGCCCGATGTGGGACTTGAACTCACAAGCCATGAGATCATGACCTGAGCCCAAGTCAGACGCTTAACCGACTGAGCTACCCAGGTGCCCATGGAATGTCTTTTAAAAACAAATGCCACAGAATAATATAGCTCTAGTCTCACACCCACCATCAGTATAATGTGTTCTGAAGGGATGTATCCTTTTAAGACACAATTAAATGTGAAAAATTTTCAAAATGTTTGTAAAATGTCTTAAAGCCCAACTTCATTTGTAACATTTCCTGTGGGTAAACAAACAAACAAACAAACAAAAAACAGTTTTCTTCAATTCTTAGTTTTTCAGGAAGCACTCACTGAAATACCCTGTGGTGGCCCAGCCCCCACAAGGTGGACATAGAAGACCTTTCTCTGTCTGAGCTACAACTCCTACGAAGTCTTTCCTCCTGGAAAATGAAGAAAACAACCTCCACAACTTCAAATGGAACTGAGCAATGTCAAAAAATAGTTGTACCAGATGGAGTTAAATGGACAGAGAAGAGTTTCCTCAGGACTGTTACAATAAGGAAGAGAGATTGAACTCAAATCTGCAACAAAAGGCAGGAGAGTTTCTGTTTTTATTTATTTATTTTTATTTTAGAGAGAGAGAGAGAGTGTGTGTGTGTATGAGCAGGGGAGAGGGGCAGAGCGGGAGAGAGAGAGTGCATGAGCAGGGGAGAGGGGCAGAGCGGGGTGAGGGAAGGAGAGAGAGAGAGTGGGAGGGAGGGAGGGAAGGGAAGAAGGGAGGGGGAGATACTGAGAGAGAATATCTCAAGCAGGCTCCACACTCATCTTAGAGCCTGTGGTGGGGCTAGATCCTACAACCCTGGGATAATGACCTGAGCTGAAATTAAGAGTCAGATGCTCAACCTACTGAGCCACCTAGGATCCCAAGGCAGGAGAGTTTTTAAGTTGCTGGGGTGAGCTAGTGGAAAAGTTCTGAAGGACACTGGGGGCAAGAACGGTCAATGTGATTAGGTCACCCATGTTTGTTAACTGGTGCTTATTGGAATTATGCTCCTACTCTCCCACAGAGACTGGGAGACAGGGACATTTTTCCTGATGATTGCATTTCTTAGAGATGGCCCCAGGTCCTTGAGACATTCCTGGGTTGTAGAAGATTGACATATCAAAGCAGCAGGGAAAGAATTTACAAATTACAAGTTTTCTAAAGTAAATGCTCTAAGAAAAGGGAGGTCAAGGGTCTATAGTCAGGAAGAAATCAGTCTACAGTTCCATCAGGCTGAGAGGAATGTCAAGGTGTTCTTGATTAGCTGCTTTATGTGACCTCCCCACACACGGATGCTCAGCCTGCCAATTCACTGAGGTGGGAAAATTATTGGATACAGACAAGCAAGCCTAGAGTCAGAGGTGATGTATTCTGGAACAGTAAAGTGATTCCTAACTCCTTCTGCAGGCTAGTCTATACTTGCTGCGAAGCAAGATTAGGAGTCAAATTTAACCTGAGTCCATACCAAATATCAACAATGAATGATGACTCTGTTAAGGGTTCAGAGTCAGGAAACCAAGATTGCATCATGGCTTCTAGTCTCACAAACGCCATTAACATATGTTTTTTTGTTTTTCAAACTCAGTGGCTCAAAGCAGAGGTATTAGAAGCCAAGTTCTTATCCCTTTTACTTTTTTCTGATTAACCATAGAGAGCACTTGAAACAATTTTCTTTCCTTCTTTGGATTTTGACTTCAGATTCTCCTAATGACTTTAATGAACAGTCATGAAATATTCTTTCTGCACTAAACTGTTACTGAGAATTTGGCCTGCTTGTTTATCCAAGGTCCCACTTGATATATGGATAAGCACTTAGTGCCACAAAAAAACTGTATCCTGAGGAATTGGTTTTCTACTTTCTGATAAGGAGAGTTTTTCAGTACAGAGACAACATGCCTAAATAGTTAAACCTGTGGTCTCTGAAGCCTCATTCATGGATCAGAATCCCGGTTTGTGTTGAAAAAGTGTTGACACTTTTGGCTATGTATCCCTGAGCAAGTTACTTGACCATTCTGTGTCTGGTTCCTCCCATACTTAAAACAAGGTCTTCAATAAAACTTACCCAAAAGGGCTGTTATGACAATAACATGAATTAACACAAGTAAATCTCTGAATATGATTAATTGGTACATGATAAGATTTAAATTATGACACATACCAACATTTCATTCTCTTTCTTTCTCTCTCCCTTCTTTTATTCCTCCCTCTCCCTCCCTTTCTCTTTCTCTCTCTCTTCTTTTTTAATATGGCTAGAAGGAAATTTAGTACTTAATACAGCAACTATGCAGTCTCTTTTATAAACTGCTTAAAACAGTGCTTAACTCATAGTAGATGCTAAGTGAGTGTTGTTATTATATTTTTTTTAAGTTTTTATTTATTTATTTTGATAGAGAGAGAGTGGGGAGGAGCAGAGAGAGAAGGAGAGAGAGAGAGGATCCCAAGCAAGCTCCGCACTGTCAGCACAGAGCCCAACTCCGGGCTCGAATTTATGAAACCGTGAGATCATGACCTGAGCCGAAGTCAGATGCTTAACTGACTGAACCACCCAGGGATACTGATATTATTTTTTTAATCCTTCAAACTCATATTTCCCACTTGGAATTAGGGTTTATTACTCATATTTCATGCAATGGTTCCTCAATGATTGATTGTTGAAGCATTTTATGAGTTTAAAATAAAATAAATATAAAATAGACTATAGTGGAAAATAATCTTCCATGGATTAGAAGTCATAAATATATGTACAATGTACTAGAAGAGGAAATAAAGCACAGGCCCTGCTCTTTTGAAGTTCATACACTGGAAGACAGCTTGATAAAAATGAACATAGTGCCATAGTATCATACATAAATGCTGAAGTTCTGGAATATTTAAGAAAATAAGTTTTGGTGGTAAAGTTATTTATAAAATGTTTATTATGAATGTTTGATAATGGAATATGTGTCTACATTCTTAATTTTCTATAAATTCTTTTGAATAAAATAAATGGTTGAAACTATTAATATAGCGTGAAAAAATTTATGACAGAATGGTATGTTAAAGATACGGAATAAAACAGAGAACATGTAAAATCTAATTAGAGCCCTCCCAATAAGTAATTTGCTATGAATTTTCAGGCAAGACACTTTCCCTTTTTGTACCTTATTTTTGTGTCAAACAATGATAACAACACCTGTTCTGCTTACCCAAAGGGATCTTATGAAGATCAAGTGAGACAATCAATTTGAAAACTTTGCTAAAACAACATACAAACATATGCAGTATACTAATGTAACTAGTAGCATAATTAGAAGATTTCATTTTCAAAATGTTAGAAATTAGTTGCAGTATCTTAAACATCTACCACTTGAAAGCAAACAGATGGATAAGAATAGCTCTTCGATGCCAAATTTAGCATGCTGTGTTTTCTTGTAGGTATGCCTGAGAGCTGTATCTCAAAAGAAACTGCAGAAATAAAATATCAAGTGCCCAAATAGCAAATGGATACAAATAAATAAGCAAAGGAATAGGAAGATAAACTAAGGAGAGCATGAATGTATTCATCAGATTCATGAATGTGTTCCTGCAACTACAAACTACAAAGTTCAAAGATAGCAGTACTACAGGGTTAAAAAGCTTTGGGCTTGTTGCTTGGTATTATCAAAGTAATTAACCTTAACCATTTCTGTCTTCTACATACTGATCCTTAATCACTTCTAAAAGTGTGTTTCTTTCTCATTGCTATAATGGCCTTTCCACTTTTAGTTGATGAGAAAGTTTATAAATGCTTTAGCTTCTACTCTCAGATGGAAAGATCTCTTACCTAATTGGCTATCTTTAAAGTAGCTCTTAATTACAACTGGTTCCTGCATACAATTTCCATTCCATCAGTTTCTCTCTTCCCAATAGTTCCCTATTTATGTTCTACAGACTTTATTAACTTATAATCATTTTTATGACACCAAGTTGTTATTACACCTTTGTGATGTTTTTGGAATCAGCAGTGTTCGATTTTCTAGGTAATGAACTGTTAGAATTATGAAAATCATTGAAATTTTAATTATGAAATTATTACAAGAAATTATTACAGCAACAATAAAATACAGTCAGTTGTAAGGCAAATGTCATGTGGCTTAATTCTAAAGTCAAGGGGAAGAGGAAGAGGGCATTTGCTTACTATATATATTTGGGCACGTGGAAAAATAAAACACGGCTATCAAAAAAACAGATGCTGTCATCTTCCATAAATTATAAAACCAGAGTTTTTATAAATATTTTAAGTGGAAATTATGGTAGAAGGGAAAAGGAAACATACAAGAATATAGGGAACATTTCTAAAATATAATGAGGGGCTGGGAGGGCCAGGTTAGAGAAGATGGCTAGATTTTTATATGTTCTACCACAGGATTAAGCAAATGTTGTAACTCAGGTCCTAAAGGAGAGGTCCTGCAAAAGCCTGATGGCTTAAGTGGAACCTTTTATTCTATGGTTAAAAAGAAATAAAGATGTTGATAAAGGTTACGAATTACTTTTTTGCATCAGCACCAATCATGTTGCCTCACATATCTGAGCCACGAGTTCACTATGACACACACAAATTAACACACATAAGTGTGCTGTGGATCTGGACAATGGATTTCTTTATTCCCACATGACAATGGGAAATAAACCAAAATCAGAATATTTTTTTCTGGCAAATGATGTGCAATACACATGCATGTAGGGCTATTAAGGATGCTAGAAATGGGAGCAGTAAGCATTGAAAGAATACCAGTGGCTCCACGTCCTTTCAAAGTAACCCTGCCCTGAGACCCCTTTCATAGAAAAAGTACAAATAAAGGTGAAAATTATTTCATAAAATTTAAGTAAGATTTTACTCACATATTTTCCCCATTAGAAAAACTTCAAAAAAAAAGATGGGGTGAGGGTCAGGGAAATGTATGGTTAGTCAAAGTAAAGAATCTAGGTAGGTTGACTTTGTGACCTCCATGTATGATATGGATGATGATGATGAAGGAAATGGTAAAGTAGCTGGCTGTACTTGCTGAGTAGAAACTGAGTGCTTACTCTATGCCAGACCCTGTGTGACATGTGCTGTTCTGCCAACCTCGTAACTACTGGTATACCATGCAGCCTAGCTTTTGTTAGGCCACTCTAACACTAACCTTCAAATTTGGTGAAAACCCAGTTACACATTTTTTGTTATTGTTGCAATGATAGACGGACAGAATTCTCTTTTTAGTCACATGGATATTATTCTCCAGTTTTTAAAAAAGAGCTAAAATTAAAAAAAAATAGTAAATACATACTTATTGCTTCTTTATCATTTTAACTTTCAGTAAGCCAAGAATCTGGCTATAATTCTATAGTGAGGTATATTATCTGTCTTAGGTCACATGGGGCCTTTTTTCTTTTCTTCTCTTTTTGCGTTCTATGCTTAGTGGCCTCCCTAAGCATCTAACTATAGACAAAGTGAATTAGGCAACAGGGAAAACCCGGCTCATTAGGATCCAATGTGCTGTATTCAGAATTAAATTAAAGAGTCTCACCTCATCAAACTCAAGAATCTGCCATAACAGACACTGATGAACAAAGGCCATTGTTTCACAATAGAAGATGGCTCTATCTTTTGGATTTGGAATGTACACAATATAAGCTCCTATTCTGATGTTTCTGGTCAATTCACCAGGTCATCAGAGTTTTTCAAAGGTTACATTCCAGAGTTTCATATGGGTGTCCTGGGATTGGGACGCTCAATGTATTTCAATTTATTTCTTACCATGTTTCATCCAAATGCTTCTCTAAGTGTACCTCTGTGCTCAGACTGTAAAACAACACAAGCAATGCAGGGGCTAAGAAAACAGTAGAAGTGAATTAGGGCATAGACAGAGATGTTAAATTAGAGCTTGCCCAGTGCTCCATTTATTTCTGAAATAAACTGATAACATTAAAATCTAGAAAATGCTTCTTAGTTTTTATTTTGTAGTCATTGGCACAAAAGTGATAATTAAAGACACTGAATATAATCGACATACTTAAGAGGAAAAAATGACTAACTGCAGTTTTCAGATTGTTCGTTAAAAGAAAAAGCACTCAAACCACAGCAAGAGAGAATTCAAGAAAGCAAAACTGTTTTCATAAGAAAAAAAAAATTGACCTGTTAGAAAGCAATGGCCCTATCATGGAGTGACTCTTTGAATGAGGGATTAAATTAAATTTTTTTAGACTTCACAAGCAAAACTAGAATAACTTGCAAACAATTCCAGCATCATTTCCAAAAATCTGGCCATTGAATTTTTTTAGCAGATAATCTATCCTAATGGGACAATGTTCTAAAGAAAATGCTTTAAGAAACATTGTTTATGAAAGATACCCATGGTTTTGTTCATTTAAGCACAAAAATAGTCTTTTATTTTAACCTCTTTGTTTATAAGGGCTACAAAATGCTCTGTTTGAAATTAATGTTTTGGTTGTGTTTGCTGACCTACATCAACCCTTTGCTCGTGTCTCAGGTTCAGTAGAATACAGATCAATAAAAACTACATGTTATATGCAATGATACTTCTAAAACACATTCTATGTCAACATGCTTGCCCCTGCCTACACACAAAGTCCACAAACTGCATGTTTTGGTTTCTTTGTTTTGGGTTTTTTAATTAATTTGGGTGTCTGCTTTTAATTTTTTTCTGTATTTCACTTTATGACTTGTTCTATATCATCTATAGTGACCATGTAAACCAAATATAAAACTTGATAGAACATAAAAAATGAGAGTTACACAAGGAACTCTTCTATCAGTAAGATAAACATGAAAGCTTAAGAATACCTTGAACTCACACGTTATAGTTAATATAGGCATAGATATATTTAGCAGACTACACAATTTATCTAGAATAATTCTGATATATAACTTTCCAAATCAGAATTTAAGATTGGTGAAAGCCCTGGACCACATATATTGTCTGTGATCCTAATTCATATTCTTTATGTTTTGTCCTAATTATCTTTTCCTATGTCTTATATGCTACTTTTTTTCTCTGATGAATATTGATTACTTAGGGATCTTTACTACTGAGGAAATAATAAATCTTGGCTCATGAGTTTGAATGAAATCTACCTTAAGTACATTTTTTAAAGAGAAGAAGCCTTTTTTATAATCTGTTATATGCTCAAAGTCACTAGTTACCTATCACCAAAAAACTGATTCTCTCAATTTTTACAAGGAATAAAAGATTCATTGAAATTGCATTAATTCTGAAAATAATATTATATAGAAAAAATAGATACTACACTACTTCCTTTGTGAGATACCAAACTTCACAATAGCTCAGATATTTTACTCCTTAAGTATTTCACATACAATATTTTCATGGGTTGCAACTGGACTTGGGGAAGCAATTGTAGTAACTGAAGGACTTTAAAAATTCCGCATATTCAGGTTCATCTCAATAGGGCACATTGTAAAATATCTGAGCTTATACCAGGGAGAAATTATAGTTACATGCAGGTAAAGTACTTCCTATAATTTATAAGAAAATGAAAGATAATGATGGACCGTTAAAAGATTGGAACTGAAAGAAAATCAAATTCTATAAACAGATTCTATTTTTTTTAGATTTTACATTTAAGTAAATAAAAAAAGTCTACATCCAACGTGTGTCTCAAACTCACAAACCCAAGCTCAAGAGTTGCATGCTCTACCAACTGAGCCAGCCAGGTGTTCCTATAAACAGATTCTTAGTATAGCTTGCTAACTAGGAGAGACATAGCCACCCAGGAGGTATGGTGAAATGCTTGGCAGTTTTCAATTCAGTCATATTTATTGAGCATCTAATATGTGCCAGCAACTACACTTAGGTATAATACATAAGATACAAAAATGGGTAAAACATAATTCCTGTTCTTAGGGATTACAGAGGAGAGAGATGGATAGAACAAATAATAATTCATTAATTACAACAAATAGAGGCATAGGAAATCAGTTCTGGACAGAGAAAGGAAGGTGACATTGAGGATGACATCAGAACTGTGTGTTCAAGGATTAACAGGAGTTCTCCAAGTTTATAAAGCTAAAGATTTACAATTTAGGGAGAGAGACAGGCCATGTAGAAAAGTGTTAGAGGTGTCAGAAAATAGGGTCTGTTCAGGCTATTCTGAACACTTGCTATGGCTTGACTTTAGGTATCCTAGGATAAAAGGGGAGGTTAAAAAAAAGAGAGAGAGAGAGAGAGAAAGAGAGAGGACAGAGACCAAACATAAAGGGCCATGAGACACTAAGGGCCATGTGGCAGAAAGGATAATCACTTGGATTTTATCTAAAGAAAGATAGGAGTCTACTGAAGGATTTACAAACTGAATGTCAATTTGGGAAAGTGGCAGATGAGGGGAGAAAATAGAATTGAAAAGCTAGAAGAGCTATAACAAAAAGGATAATAAAACATATTTATGGTGAGGATATATTCTTACCTTCTCTGCCTGTGGCTGGATGTTTAACTGAGTTGTGTACCAAAGTCCCAGAGAAAACGATGAACTAAACTTTGATTAGCCAGCATCTTCTCTCTTTGTGGTACAATGACTGTCAGATCATTCTGATATTCCGCATTGATTGTTGTTTTCCATAACTGGAAAATGAATTCAAGGACAGTAGTTGTGAATCCTGATGCTTACTTAGCTGGACTGTGATCTTGTTAAAAACTTCCAACAGAAAGTAGCATACACTGCTGGAAGAAAATCTCCTTGAAGTTTTAACAAAGAACAAATAGGCATACATGCACTGCTGTTCCTCCCAGAGCTGGCAAAGCAAGAACTCTTTAGGTCATCCATCTTTCTGTGAACAGACCAAGCATCTCATTCCAATCAAAGACTGTTCCCAATGAACATACTTTATATTGGCCATGGGAATGAAAGCTTAGATAGAACTCCAAGAAAATGACAATTTTATTTCTTCGTTTCTCTTTTATTGAACACCACAAAGAAATTGTAAGTAGTCACTAAGATCTAGGCTGTCACAGTACCTCCCCTACAAAAACAAAGTATTTTTCAATACTCTCCTCTTCAGAGTAAATAGAAACATCTTATTTTGCTTGCTGAGGTTTGACCCATAGCTTGTCAGTTCTGTATTGAAAGAAAAATACTCCTTTTATTGCATGAAATAATCAAGGCAGCTACACAGACGCCATATTTTCCATTGTGTAAAATAATCCAGAGAGATTTACACAGTAAATTAAATGTTTTACTATTGTGTTGCACTCAATGACCTATGAATTTTTCTTTTCTCTGTTTTTTAGTTCAGCAGTATAGCCCATCTGAAATGTATTCTTTTCTAACATCACTTCAAAATCATATACTTAGGTGTCATTTACATAATAGCAAAATCTGAGTAAATGGCAAGTTTTCAGTAGTAGGCAAAAGAACGATGTTAAAATGCAGTTAATTTGGGGTAGTTCAGTCAGTAGAGCATGCAACTCTTGATCTTGGGGTCATGAGACCAAGTCCCATATAAAGTACAGAGCTTACTTAAAAAGAAGAAAGAGAATGAACAATAGATCCTAAAAACTTTTTTTTAAAAAATAAAAATAAATGAAACACAGCTAAATTTAACTGTCTTTTTAAAAACAAAGATACAAATCATGGAATACTGTAAAATTAATGAAGTAAATTTGCTGTTTTACTATAAACTATTTCAGGAAAATGTTCAATCTTTATAAAAACAAGTTTTCCATGTACAGGTAGAAATGTAAATAGACTATGTTTACTTATCAAAGGCTAGGTGATAGCTTTTTTCCCTATATTGCTATTTTTAATTCTGAAAATCTACAGCTAAAGAAAGGGAAAAATTATTTCTGTAAGTCAGGATTCTTTACTCTGGAGAACTAATTGATAGATACCTTTTCATCAGTTTTATGAAGCAATGCATGTTAAATCTGTTTAGAATCTTGAGATTATGTTTATATGTGTGTGTATTTCTCAGCACTGCTCACTTTTCTCAGCTACTATTAATTAAGTTATCTATTCAACATATTTTTCCAAACATTTCCTTTATGTTATACCCTTCTGGGTGCTCAAATAAACTTAGTGCTACCTACAGAATTCCTAGTAAAGAATGCTGTGTTAGAAAACACCACCACCAAAACTCACATGTGGAACAGTTTCACTTTCACGTGTCTAGGCCCCACTACCCTGGTAAAGAACTATGCAATGTTTCTTTAGAGCTCAGTAGCAATAATGATTTTATAGAAAACAAATTACTACCATTATCGAACAAATTCCAGCCACATTGAAGTGGCTCAATGGGGTTATTTCCTTTCTTTCTAAACAGTGTTAGATGCTATGGAGGATGCAAAGGTGAACTCACATAAACTCTGCTCTAATAACATGCATTGTTATTGTCATGCAAGCCAGTAAGAAAAATAAATTGCAAAATGTGGTTTCTTTTTTCGTTTATAAGCAATAGATTACAGAAATAGAGAGAGGCAAGTCTCCTCTTACTGAAAAAGGGTAGTTGACAAGAAAGTTCTATACAAATGGGTCTTTAAAGAGAGATAAGAGATCACCAACAGAACTAGAGGGGAAAACCATTTTAGACAGAATGAATGAAGTTAATAAAGCAATGGAGATAAGACAACAAAGACTGGATAGGGACATATAACCACAGTAATGTTAAATGTTCTGCCTAAGTGGAGAAAGTTATAAGAGATATTGAGAATTCCATTAATACAATTTAAAATATGTAATAGTTGTACAGTGCCAGCAGGAGGAAAGTATAAGAAAAAGAAAATGTGATTCTTTAAATTCAAAGGTCTTCAGACCTTGGTGGGAATGAATTGACCTACCTTTAGAGCCAAAGAAATACAAATGTGACTACATTAATCTTTTTGGTCCACCTCCAATTATAGGGTTGCTGATAAGGCAACTGTATTTAGAGCTCAGTACATCCCATCGGAATTGAGTACAAAAATTCAATCACAAACCAGCTGAAACTTCTGGTCATTTAGTAAGTCACAGGAACTGAGATGGCAAATTCAGGGCATTTGTATGAAACATACATCAATCAGGTATTGAATATGTTTCTTTTAAAAGGGCCTAAAGTGATATATTATGGTATTTTTTTTCTAATTCAAGCCATATATATATATATATATATATATATATATATATATATATATACTTATATATGTTTGTGATAGTACTAATGAGCACACCTAGCACTCACATTCATTCTCCACTAAAGTAAACCAGAACTTTTTAAAGAAACAACTGACTTCAGGGCTGGAGCAGGTATGAGTCTGGAAAATTCCTGACAGACCAAAAAGTTGGGAAGTACTCAGAGAATATTGAGGACATATCAAAACAACACAGGATTAAAGAGGCTACTACTGGCCATATCAAGGAATATTTGGTAGTAATGTATTATAATTTATTGTATAAAATAGGAAGATCTGAGTCTATACAATATGAATGACAGAGAGAAATGACAGAGAGAATGAAATCCACTAAAACTACTTCAACCAAACTGGCTGAAGACACTCACTGGTGTCTTTTCTATATACTGGACTTTTATTTTACTAGAGTCCCCATGCTAGAATTCAATGTTTGGAAACCAGAGGCCTAATGCTATCATTCTGTGGGTATTAGTTTTGTTTAAAACCCTTCCTTCATTCATTCAATCTTCTACCCAGTGCCTAACAATGAGGTTTAGCTTTGGAAAAAGCATGGATTATCCTGGCACTGTTACTTAAATTAGAATACCTACTCCACAGCATAATTGTGAGGACTTAAATTAGATGATGTATGTTGTATGCAGCACAAGGAAGTTTAGAGTAGGCAATCAATAAATGTAATTACTTCCTTCTTTTTCTAGCACACCAGTGAGCATATAGTTGATTCTTAACAGATGAATTACATCTCACCATTTTACCACTTAATACTAACCTGTCTTGATTTCAGATAGCTTTTGTTGAAGGTTTACAAACAATTCATTTTGACCAATATTTCCAAACAAGCTAGTTGGCTTTCAATTTGCTCCTTGTAGGTGGTTCTTTGTGGTAGGTAAGAGTTGGGAAGGAGACAAAGGGATCCCAAAATTTGAAGTTAAGATTATCCATTGAAAATGTGTTTAATTGGGGAAAATTAACATGCAATAAATGAGATTCATCATCTATAAAATAATTCACTTTAAATGATATTAGCAGCTAAGATGTACTGAGCAATTTCTCTGGGCCAGATGTATTGCAAAGTTCTTATATAAACAATCCTATGAAGTAGATTCAGTTATTAGTCTTATTATATAGAGGAGAAAACAAGAAAACTAAAGTTAGTGAAGTAATTTGCCCAAGGTTAAACAACTAGAAGTACCTGGATTCAAACCCTAGTAATCTGATTTTAATCTGTACAGTTAACTAATTAAACTACAATACCATAATCTGTGAATAGAAGTTTGAATGCTTTTTTCTAAAAAAGATTAATTTTTAAAAGTATTCTTTAGTAAGCTAATATGGTGTGTCAGGTACTGTGGTAAATGCTAGAGATAGAGCAATGGGTTATAAATGTTTCCTCTTCTCTTGTAGGATGAGACTGGGCACAAAAACACAAATAAAATTTTTATCACGATGAACATGAGTATACTGACATTTAATTGACAGGCTTATTTGTTACATTATATTCAGTGTGAATAAAGTGCTTAATAAAATTGGGGAAAATTAACATGCAATAAATGAGATTCATAAATTAAGATTATTACTATTAAGATTCAGCTTAATAAAAGCTGGGTTATATAAAAAAAAAAAAACTAGAAAAGAGGACACTCAAGAATAACACTTTCTCATTTGGTCATAAGCCTGCCTGGGGGCCGGGGCATGACATAAAAGAATCAGGATCCCTGGGCAGGTATCTCTGAAATGGAGATAGATGTATGTAAACCATCAGAGCTCAAAATTACTAACCATCAAGAATACATATAGTGTCCTTGCTGTGATTTCATGCTGTTCCTCTTAAGTTACATTTTCCAACAATAAATTATTAAATGAGCATAGTAATCATGTTGTATGTAGACCATAGAGAGTTTGATCAGGCTGAACAAATCCACAACAGTTTAGTCAATTGTTAGCGAACTAAACAAGAAATAAGATTTTAATTATGCAAAGACAGAGAACAGACACTGAAATACAGTACACACACAGATTGCCTACCACTCTAAGCGCTTTACAAACACGTGTGCCTGTGCAAGGACCCACACACGTGCACACACGTGCACATACCTCTTTTTGACTCCCATTTCCTAATAATAATACCTCTCGTTAGGCAACCTTGGATCTTAGTCCAGACTCCTAATCAAATTCACTTTTACGATAAATTAGGTGATTTACTTCAAGGTTTTGTCACAAATATTATTGCTTTTAGAAAGGTGGAAAAACCAAACTTTGCAAAATCCACTCTATAACTGTTAGGTAGAAGCCAGATATGAGCAGTGGAAGAACTCCCCAAGGCAGAGTTCCAAGTCCTTTAAGGGAATTAAAGAGACACGAGGTGGAGGCAAGGATGGTAATTAATAAGCTACATGTTAAAAGACATTAAAAGCTGAGGGGTTAGGGAAGCAGGGTGCGGGGAGGGGAGGCATAAAACATCCTGACCTGTGGCTTCCAAGACTTTGTGACTGTACAGAACAGTCGCTGTCTTCTTCCACCTCTGACCCAGGGTAACCCCTAGACTCATTATAACATAGTTGCATTGCAGTTATACCCCCCTCTTCCTTCCCCATAAAGAAAAGCTGCAATGATGGTTCTGGTACAACCTTGTAGGGTTAAGAACTACCCCTTGCAATCTGTGGGAGGAGTCCCCCAAATGATTGGAAGCAGCCTGCATTAGAGACCATCCCATTGTAGGTCACAGCTTCTCCCAGCCTGGAGAGACATAGCTAATATTTAATACCCAAACAATCTAGAGCTAGTTACACCTTCATAACCTGTCTGCTCTCCCACCTTAAGAGTGGTATTTTGCTTTAATGCACCGCTTTGTGCTTGCTACTTTCCTTCTGACTGCCTATATTCCAACACGGATCCCCACATAAATCTTCTCATGGGGAATCCAAGGACCAAGACCTCCATTCACACAACACAGAGTCTCCCACTGGTAACATAACCTTATCTCTTTGCCTAATATCTTCAAGGCATTTGTCAAGACTGACACCACTCACTCAGAACTATTCATGCCCTGCTAATGGGCAAGGCTTTTATTTAAATCATGACTGGAACATATTAATGGCATTAGACAAACTTTACTGATTTGCCTTGGGAAAATATAATCCAATTTAACATCAACAAAATAAATGTAACATTTGCTTGAACTTAATATTCACTCTGAAGTATATAATTCAGCATTCTCTTATATAATATGGTTTCTCTGTGCAAAGTTCTGAAATGCTAAGTTTTGTCCCCAATTTTTACTTCTGCTGATCTCCATATTGTTGAGAGCACTGTACTCAATTTTGCTAAGAAATGCTCTTATAATATGTCCAATTTTCATTAATGGCTTATACAGGTAATAAAACTATTCATGAAACTCAGGGATGCTTTTTATGTTACCTCTTGGGAGGCAATTTGACATTAAAGAAAACAGAGGAAGAAAGTTATCTCTTCTGGATAATTTACCTATCATCAAAGTCTCAGAAATAATTAACATATTAAAAAAAAGTTTTTCTGTGTTTGCTTCAGAGACTACACATATGTACTTCCAATTCAAAGAAGTATGTGAAGTGATATTAATGTTCAGATGAATTAATACTCTTATTAACAGACTTACACCCAGGTCCTTAAGGAAGAAACATTATTTTCAGTTAAATTAAAATTTTTCTTTAAATATTAATAAAAATGCATGAACTGTAATTAACTCTCCTCACCCTAGTATTGGCATGCATGTCCATTTGGAGGAGAACTGATGTTACTGCTGGGGCTTGAAGATAACCGTGACTGATCCTTCTGGATTTAAAGCAGCAATTTAATTCAGTCATGGACAGAATGGTACATTACTATGACACCTGGCCTATGATACCAAAAACTGAAAAATGAGAACAAAAACTAGGCATGAAAAAACAAATGTGTTAAAAAAAAATAGAACATAACCAAAAGGAAGGTAATTTAGTCATTTTTAGATGAAAGTAAATTGCTAGAGAAAAAAAATGCTCTCATTTTAACACTTATGAAAATAAAACTTGTTCTTTATTAATTTTTAAGTATAACAGAGTAATTACTAAAGTGAAGTAAAAAAAATTAAATATGGATACCATAATTTCCATGGTTACAATCAGTTGTGTCATCTAATAGAGATTCCCAAATGTAGGTTTTGTAACCTCTGCACCTGAAGCACTGGATAAAATCAAATTCCCAAACCCCATCTATTAAAAGAGATCCTGCAGTACTTTCTTTTTTTAATATGAAATTGATTGTCCAATTGGTTTCCATACAACACCCAGTGCTCATCCCATCAGGTGCCCTCCTCAATGCCCATCACCCACTTGGCCCTCTCCCCCACCCCCCATCAACCCTCAGTTTGTTCTCAGTTTTTAAGAGTCTCTTGTGGTTTGCCTCCCTCCCTCTCTGTAACTTTCCCCCCCCTTCCCCTCCCCCATGGTCTTCTGTGAAGTTTCTCAGGATCCACAGATGAGTGAAAACATATGGTATCTGTCTTTCTCTGCCTGACTTATTTCACTTAGCACAACACTCTCCAGTTCCATCCACGTTGCTACAAATGACCGTATTTCATTCTTTCTCATTGCCAAGTAGTATCCCATTGTATATGTAAACCACATCTTCTTTATCCATTCATCAGTTGATGGACATTTAGGGTGCTTCCATAATTTGGCTATTGTTGAAAGTGCTGCGATAAACATTGGGGAACAAGTGCTCCTATGCATCAGCACTCCTGTATCCCTTGGGTAAATTCTTAGCAGTGCTATTGCTGGCTCATAGGGTAATCTATTTTTAATTTTTTGTGGAACTTCCACACTGTTTTCCAGAGCAGCTGCACCAGTTTGCATTCCCACCAACAGTGCAAGAGGGTTCCCATTTCTCCAGATCGTCTCCAGCATCTATAGTTTCCTGATTTGTTCATTTTAGCCACTCTGACTGGCATGAGGTGGTATCTCAGTGTGGTTTTGATTTGTATTTCCCTGATGAGGAGTGATGGTGAGCATCTTTCCATGTGCCAGTTGGCCATCTGGATGTCTACTTTAGAGACAGAAGTGTTTTCTGACCATTTTTTCACCAGATTAATTTGTTTTTTGGGTGTGGAGTTTGGTGAGTTATTTATAGATTTTGGATACTAGCCCTTTGTCTGATATGTCATTTGCAAATATCTTTTCCCATTCCGTCAGTTGCCTTTTAGTTTTGTTGATTGTTTCCTTTGCAGCGCAGAAGCTTTTTATCTTAATGAGGTCCCAATAGTTCATTTTTGCTTTTAATTCCCTTGACTTTGGAGATGTATCAAGTAAGAAATTGCTGTGGCTAAGGTAGAGAGGTTGTTTCCTGCTTTCTCTTCTAGGGTTTTGATGGTTTCCTGTCTCACATTCATGTCCTTCATCCATTTTGAGTTTATTTTTTGTGAATGGTGTGAGAAACTGGTCTAGTTTCATTCTTCTGCATGTAGCTGTCCAGTACTCCTAGCACCATTTGTTAAAGAGACTGTCTTTTTTCCATTGGATATTGTTTCCTGCTTTGTCAAAGATTAGTGGGCCATACTTTTGTGGGTTCAATTCTGGAGTCTCTATTCTATTCCATTGAATATGGAATGTTTTTGTGACATGTCTATAGACAGACATGTCTATATGTCTGTTTTTGTGCCAATACCATGCTGTCTTGATGATTACAGCTTTGTAGTAGAGGCTAAAGTCTGGGATTGTGATGCTACCTGCCTTGGTCTTCTTCTTCAATATTACTTTGGCTATTCAGGGTCTTTTGTGGTTCCATAAAAATTTTAGGATTGCTTGTTCTAGCTTCGAGAAGAATGCTGGTGCAATTTTGATTGGGATTGCATTGAATGTGTAGATAGCTTTGGGTAGTATTGACATTTTAACAATATTTATTCTTCCAATCCATGAGCATGGAATGTTTTTCCATTTCTTTGTATCTTCTTCAATTTCCTTCATAAGCTTTCTATAGTTTTCAGCATACAGATCTTTTACATCTTTGGTTAGGTTTATTCCTAGGTATTTTATGATTCTTGGTGCAGTTGTGAATGGGATCAGTTTCTTTATTTGTCTTTCTGTTGCTTCATTATTAACATATAATAATGCAACTGATATCCTTACATTAATATTGTATCCTGCGACTTTGCTGAATTCACGTATCAGCTCTAGCAGAATTTTGGAGTCTATCAGGTTTTCCATGTACAATATCATGTCATCTGCAAAAAGTGAAAGCTTGACTTCATCATTGCCAATTTTGATGCCCTTGATTTCCTTTTGTTGTCTGACTGCTGACGCTAGAACTTCCAACACTATGTTAAACAACAGCGGTGAGAGTGGACATCCCTGTCCTGTTCCTGATCTCAGGGGGAAAGCTCTCAGTTTTTCCCCATTGAGGATGATATTAGCTGTAGGCTTTTCATAAATGGCTTTTATGATGTTTGAGTATGTTCCTTCTATCCTGACTTTCTCAAGGGTTTTTATTAAGAAAGGATGCTGAATTTTGTCAAATGCTTTTTCTGCATCGATTGACAGGATCATATGATTCTTATCTTTTCCTTTATTAATGTGATGTATCACATTGATTGATTTGCGAATGTTGAACCAGCCCTGCAGCCCAGGAATGAATCCCACTTGATCATGGTGAATAATTCTTTTTATATGCTGTTGAATTCGATTTGCTAGTATCTTATTGAGAATTTTTGCATCCATATTCATCAGGGATATTGGCCTGTAGTTCTCTTTTTTTGCTGGGTCTCTGTCTGGTTTGTGCATCAAAGTAATGCTGGCTTCATAGAATGAATCTGGAAGTTTTTCTTCTCCTTCTATTTTTTTGGAACAGCTTGAGAATGATAGGTATTATCTCTGCTTTAAATGTCTGGTAGAATTCCCCAGGAAAGCCATCTGGTCCTGGGCTCCTTTTTGTTGGGAGATTTTTGATAACTGATTCAATTTCTTTTCTGGTTATGGGTCTGTTCAAGTTTTCTATTTCTTCCTGTTTGAGTTTTGGAAGTATGTGGGTGTGTAGGAATTTGTCCATTTCTTCCAGGTTGTCCAGTTTGTTGCCATATATTTTTCATAGTATTCCTTGATAATTGCTTGTATTTCTGAGGGATTGGTTGTGATAATTCCATTTTCATTCATGATTTTATCTATTTGGGTCATCTCCCTTTTCTTTTTGAGAAGCCTGGCTAGAGGTTTATCAATTTTGTTTATGTTTTCAAAAAGCCAACTCTTGGTTTTATTGATCCGCTCTTCAGGTTTTTTTTCTTAGATTCTATATTGTTTATTTATGCTCTGATCTTTATTATTTCTCTTCTGCTCGGTTTGGGGTGTCTTTGCTGTTCTGCTTCTATTTCCTTAGGTGTGCTGTTAGATTTTGTATTTGGGATTTTTCTTGTTTCTTGAGATAGGCCTGGATTGCAATGTCTTTTCCTCTCAGGACTGCCTTTGCTGCATTCCAAAGTATTTGTATTGTTGTATTTTCATTTTCATTTGTTTCCATATATTTTTTCATTTCTTCTCCCATTGCCTGGTAGACCCATTCATTCTTTATTAGGGTGTTCTTTAATCTCCATGCTTTTGGAGGTTTTTTAGACCTTTTCCTGTGATTGATTTCAAGCTTCATAGCATTGTGGTCTGAAAGTGTGCATAGTATGATCTCAATTCTTTTATACTTATGAAGGGCTGTTTTGTGACCCAGTGTGTGATCTATCTTGGAGAATGTTCCATGTGCACTCAAGAAGAAAGTATATTCTGTTGCTTTGGGATGCAGAGTTCTAAATATATCTGTCAAGTCCATCTGATCCAATATATCATTCAGGGCCCTTGTTTCTTTACTGATCCGGTGTCTAGATGATCTATCCATTGTTGTAAGTGGGGTATTAAAGTCCCCTGCAATTACCACATTCTTATCAATAAGGTTGCTTATGTTTGAGATTGTTTTATATATTTGGGGACTCTGGTATTTGGTGCATAGACATTTATAATTGTTAGCTCTTCCTGATGGATAGACCCTGTAATTATTATATAATGCCCTTCTTCATCTCTTGTTACAGCCTTTAATTTAAAGTCTGGTTTGTCTGATATAAGTATGGCTACTCCAGCTTTCTTTTGACTTCCAGTAGCATGATAGATAGTTTTCCGTCCCCTCACTTTCAATATGAAGGTGTCCTCAGGTCTAAAATGAGTCTCTTGTAGACAGAAAATAGATGGGTCATACTTTTTTATCCATTCTGATACCCTATGTCTTTTGGTTGGAGCATTTAGTCCATTTACATTCAATGTTGTTATGGAAAGATATGGGTTTAGAGTCATTGTGATGTCTGTAGGTTTCATGCTTGTAGTGATGTCTCTGGTACTTTGTGGTCCTTGCAACATTTCACTCAAAGAATCACCCTTAGGATCTCTTGGAGAGCTGGGTTAGTGGTGATGAATTCCTTCAGTTTTTGTTTGGGAAAACCTTTATCTCTCCTTCTATTCTGAATGACAGACTTGCTGGATAAAGGATTCTCAGCTGCATATTTTTTCTGTTCATCACCTTGAATATTTCCTGTCATTCCTTTCTGGCCTGCCAAGTTTCAGCACATAAGTCTGCTACTACTCTTATGTGTCTACCTTTGTAAGTTAGAGCCTGTTTATCCCTAGCTGCTTTGAGAATTTTCTCTTTATCCTTGTATTTTGCAAGTTTGATATGTCATGTAGGTGACTGATTCAAGTTACGTCTGAAGAGAGTTCTCTGTGCCTCCTGGATTTCAATGTCTTTTTCCTTCCCCAGATCAGGGAAGTTCTCAGCTATGATTTGTTCAAGTACACCTTCAGCCCCTTTCTCTTTCTCTACTTCTTCTGGAATTCCTATGATACGGATATG
Organism: Lynx rufus; assembly: GCF_022079265.1. Taxonomy (NCBI): domain Eukaryota; kingdom Metazoa; phylum Chordata; class Mammalia; order Carnivora; family Felidae; genus Lynx; species Lynx rufus. The sequence goes on along the minus strand of NW_025814878.1, from coordinate 52,371,485 downwards.
TTCCATCTGATTGCATCACTTAGTTCTCTAATTCTCCCCTCATACTTCTAGATGTTTTTATCTCTCTTTTCCTCAGCTTCCTCTTTTTCCATAATTTTATTTTTTAATTCACCTAGTTTCTCCTCTGCCTCTTCAATCCCTGCTATGGCCACCTCCATTTTATTTTGTACCTCATTCATAGCTTTTTTGAATTCCTCATGACTATTTCTTAGTCCCTTGATCTCTGTACCAATAGATTCTCTGCTGTCCTCTATGCTTTTTTCAAGCCCAGTGATTAATTTTATGACTATTATTCTAAATTATTGTTCCATTATATTGCTTAAATCGATTTTGATCAACTCATTAGATGTTACTACTCCTAGAGTTTCTTTTGAGGCAAATTCTTCCATTTTGTCATTTTGGGTAGTCCCTGTGGTAGCTCCAAACTGCAGGTCACTTCCCCTGTGCTGTCTGGAGTAACTTGTGTTGGTGGGCGGGGCTGCAGTCAGACCAGATGTCTGCCCCCAGGCAACCGCTGGGGCCACAGTCAGACTAGTGTGTAACTTATCTTCCCCTCTCCCAGGGGCAGGACTCACTGTGGATTGGTGTGGCCCCTGGCTGGGCTACATGCACACTGTCAGACTTGTGGTGCTACTTCGATGGGTTCTGGCCAAGGTTGTATTAGCCGGGGTGGATCCACAAGGTGCACAGGGGTGGGAGGGGCAAACGTAGCTTACTTTGCCATCAGTGGTCCCCTGTGGGAGGGGCCCTGCAGCACCGGGAGGGATGCAGGCCTGTTGGAGGGATGGATCCACAGAAGCACCCCACAGTACTTTTTAAAAAGCTCCACAGGTGAGTGTAATGCTCACTTAATTTTGATCATCAGTGAGCAAATTCCAACATTTCTTCCCTCATTTTGCTCACCTATGAAGTACTCAGGGAAATGATCATTAATATACTTTTTTTCAGAAACAGTAGAAAGAAAGAGAGATTACAAATAAAGTTAATGATTATAACTGCAATGCTAAACAGAATCCCAGCCCCCTTCTTCCATGTTAGCATGGTCATTGCAGCTGGGCAGGAGGTAGAGGGTTTGCTAATGACAGGATGAGTTTTACTATGGGGCTGAGAAAAGAGTTTCATCTTGAAAAGCACATATGTCTTCTGGTTGCTTCTGGTGAAAATAAGAGCTAAGAAAAAGGAACCAACAGGAATCATGTGGAGGATTTTGAGAGGAAAGGGACATGGAGGAAAGGAATTGATTCTTTCCAATATGGAAATGCTAATACAGTACTTTTTTTCTCTATAAGAACCTACTGAAACATGGAGTCAGGAGTATTGGTGAGCAAGAGTATGCAAATTTGCATAATAAATCCAAATAACAGTTGTGAACACCCTGAAGGAATCAAGATTATCATATGAGGAAAGAGGAGAGGAAATATTCTTATCAGAGGCAATATGGGGATCCATGGCATTTAACTGAAACATTAAGAAACTGGTGCTACCATATTTTATAATCTGAGCAGGAAACAGAACACGATGTTTAGATGAGCTCTTTTTCCAATTACATAGACCCGTATTCTACAATGTCATATTAACTCCAACCTATATCAATGCCATATGCTATGTCATCAAAAGTGCCAGCCCTTTTCTTGGACTGGGTTCATAATGGGTCATCACACTCTGAGCTTTCCTGCACATAAAGTTCCTTTGACATCAGCAGCAAATCTAGTCTTCTAATTAATATGGTCCAACATTAGGAGGCTAAGAAAAATGTTAGATGGGACACAACATTATCGCTCATCTAGAAATTTCCTCAAGCTAGATGCCAAAGGAAATAATGCCCTTTTCCTACCCTTCCTACTGCACCAGAAAATAACAGAGAATGTACCTGTAGGGAGAGTCATAGGTGAGAATTAGACAAAAGAATGTCTTCACTTTTTGCAGAAAATAATTTCTAACATATGGAAGAAAAATTCTAGCCTATAAATTTGTAGTTTATGAAAGCTTTCATTAAGTGATGAATTCTTTGAAAAGTTCAAGATTCTGCTTGCTTTATAGGTCAACAATAGTGTCTTAGTACCTGTATTTTTTTCCTCTCCCATTCCTGGGTAATATGCTTCCATTTGATATTCACTAAGGAGATGCACTCCTTATTACCATCCAGTTTTCATGAGAAATCATTAGAGCTGCAATGTAAAAATCTACCTTGATTACAAACATGCACATTTTCCATGCTAATATAAAATAAATGTCATACATTTTATCAGTTTTTCTTCCCCAAAGAGTTGATATTAAGAAGGCATTAGAAAAACCTAAATCATGGATCATTATTCATTCAATAGTCAAAAAAGAAAAAAAAAGTATCTGTGTTAGATGCTATTAACACATGCCAAATGCCAGTTATAATGATCCCATTAACTCAGATATGATGAATAGTTCATGAAGTCTGACTTCATGTTATTTCTGGAACTTGTGTTTATATATATATTCTTTCTGGAAATAATGGTCCAAGTCCTGATCTGCCTAGGGGCTTTGCTGCTTTTTTCCACAAGATTTCTTTGATTCTAGCTCTAGGGAGTTATAGTTTTCTATTCAGATAGTGAAGACAGAAAAGGTCATCTCCCAAACACTACTAAGAGGCCATCGTTTCTTTGCCTTCTTAAGCTAGAGTTTGAAAATGAACAAGAAATCTTTTTGAGAGGGAAAAGAGCTAACCTAAAAGCCTTTCAGGGACCCTCCCATATCTCATTCGTTATGTTCCCAGTTCTGGTGGCAAACATTAACTATCCTACTCTCTTTGTAATCATTTTGTCTCTAGTATTTTGTCTAGGGGATGTAGCTACAGTGCAAGTAACAAAAGGAGTCAATTAATACCATTTTTTAAAGCTTTTATATGAAGCAGAGGCTCTTTGTTTAGTGCTGTCAGGCCCATAACGAATGAAGATTAAATAGTGGCTGATCTGGACAGGATGGTGGCAAAACTTGGAACTCTTTATTTAACACACAGGCTTTCCACAGAGCCCAGTTTATTGAAGATTGCTGCTGAGGATACCGGAACTTGGGAAACCCTTGTTAATAAAAACTATGCTGCCAGACAAAAGAAGAGCTAATAAATTTTAAGTATGCTAATGGGGGTTGAGACAGGATTTGCTATTAGTTTGGCAAGCATATTGAGAGACTCCTAGGAAAAGTGAATTAAGCCCAAGAGGCTATAGTGGTTAGAAAGAAACTGAAAACTGACTCAGAAGGAAGTCAAGACACCAGTGTGAATTTCCAAGGAACTGTACCTATAAGAAATATTCAAGCAGTCTTTTGGTAGGTAACAAATTGTGGGGTATAATAACAAATGCTATAAGGAAAGATAAACAGGTAACGAGGAATATTTGAGAGAGGATTTAATCAGTAACCAAATTTCAAAGTTCAAAACAGTTCCTCATACTTTTTGATGTCTGGTACACATACAGAGAAACATCACCTGCATAATCTTTGATATTGAAGGAGTCTCCCCCCATAGTGTGCCACTTTCATATGTGGACTATCTTAAGCTGAAGACAATGAGACCCTCTGGGCTCATGAGAAACTCTCCTACCCCCAGCCCCCATCCAACTACCTAGAAAAATCTAAATTGGGTGTCTTTTTCAGAAGAAGAGTTATTACTAGAAAGAAATGTTATCTGAGTGACCCAACTGTATGGCAAGGCAAACATATAATTGCCAAATATCTGTTCTTATTGCCCTGTAAATTGTCCTCCTGCCCTTTGAAGTTCCAGGGTCCTATCCCATTTCTTAGCTCAGGATGGCATACATACCTCATTTTGCCTTTCTGTCTTTGAAACTTTAATGTATGTGGGGTTCTTATATATATGAGATTAAATTTGATTTTTCCTTATTCATCTGTTTCTTATCAATTTAATTCCTAAACCAGCCAGAAGAACCTTTGAAGGGAAAAGGAAAAGTTTTCCTCCCCAACAATATAAATAAGGGACTAAAATTATTAGTACACCAAGGTAATACATATTGACACAAAATAATGCATTTTTATATAATGTGTTAATGACTGAAATGAGAGAAATTAATTGAATCAAGTTTCCTTAGTCCATAAAGAAGATAAGTATAAGAAAATCATAGACCTCTGGGTTAAAAGGAATTTTGGAATGACCTTGTTCAGCTACCTATGTTTAAACTCCAGACATCACAATCATGGACTGCTGAAAAGACACTTAGATGAGAAGATTTACAAAGAGATGACAAAGAGATTTCTAAGAGATTACAAAGACAGAGAAAGATCCCAACCTTTTATGTAGCCAAGCAGACACAACCTGAAGGGAAGCAGAATTTGCCCCCAAAATATGTCTCTTTGGCTTAAGGATTATTTTAGGCTAATTATTTTTGAGACACAGTGATGTAGGAAAAGCTCTAAAAACAGAGAAGTTACTCCTTTATAAGAGATAGTTACATTTATAAGGGAAATCTGCATTTGTAAGGGTGTCTAACTCTTTGTACCAGAAACTGAAGAATGTCTAAATCTTTAGAAACTATCGATGGAGAAGGCAGAAACTTAAATCTTTTTATAACAACCACACCCTTGATTACTATACTTGCTGAGGTAATCTCCTATAATTGCCCTCTCTGTCCCCCAACATCCTTTGTCTTTAGTAGAGATAGTATTTAAGGTGGTGGCTTGAGCCATTTGGGGGAGCTACTCGGTTTTTGGGGGTATGCCCAATGAATACAGGGGGTATACATGTTATTAAATTTGTTTGTTTTTCTTATGATCTTTTGTTACAGGTGGGGTGCAGGGAGGAGAGGGGGTGTGAAGAGGTCTGTCTGAGCCAGGAACCTAGAAGGGTAGAGGAAAATTTTTTCTACTTCCCCACAAATAAATTACATAGAAGTTTTTTCAAGATAGACAATAACTATCCTCAAGATGACTTGAAAACATCATTTGTCATACATAGTTTATCCTAACCCTACCTGATATTTGAGGGGACCTTCTGTGTTAGCTAACTAGCTTTACCTAGAGGAAAAACAAACTATCTTTATGATAGGAGATAGTTTTGCAAAAGGTCAGCAAGGCACACACCCTCCTATAGGAACTGGGAGATAAGGGTGTTTACATTTCAAAGAGATGTTCCCAGGCCCTAGAGAAAGACATTCTTAATGAAAAGACATTCCAGACATTTTCAAAAAGAGGCCTGATTACCATTCAAATGGATTTTTATACATTTCAAAGAGAAGAGACTATACTTACAAGTGTTCTAAAACATTTTCTAAAGGAAATGCTCTGAGAAAAAGAAGTATGGGAAATCTCTTCCCTTATTTTCAACAGGGAGAATTAAGCCTCTTCTTTTTAATTTGTCTGTGTTCTTACAACTCTTGGTCTGCTTTCTATAGTGGCTGGTATTGTCCACTGACATTTGTGGATGGCAGTCAGAGGACCAATGAACCTGCTGAAATTGTTTTTTGAACGTGCATTTTGGGGGTAAATGGGTAAAGGATTCACTGTTTTCTCATTTTGTGTTGTCAAGAAGTCCTTCTATATGTTTAGTTACCTGGTAAGTCTCTGTCCACTTCCTAATGTATTTCTGATAGTATCACCTTCTTCACAGCCTAACAAGGAAGATCCTCATTTTCCTCTACTTCATGTATCAAGTCCAGCATTTTCCTGGATCCCTGTTGCCAATTTCCAGCCCATTCTTTTGTAAATCTCCTTCAATGATTTATCTTCTTCTGGTCTGTGAAATCCAGTATCTACGTCACTGTTTTTCAACGATTTTGTTCACAATCTACTGGTACCCAGTCATTCGTGCAATAACACTGGGTAACAAAAAATAGTTATCAAAATGAGTTATTCAGCAGTGGATTGCATAATTCCTTCTGCAGTAAGTGCTTTCAATTCTACTCATTTCTGTAACTATTCAGATGGCCACAAATCTGGATCTTGATTTCTACTTCTAGGTAATTTAACATTTATATTTCATTCTTTTATCACATCCTTTTATCCTACAATCCCTTTGTCCTCCTGCATTCTTGATTTCATCCTCTAGAATACTCTCCCAAATATTGACTGAGCTTTGTGCCTTTTGTTTTCTGCTCTATTGACCACTGCTTCTTCATCATCCAAATTAAAGTTTTACCTATCAGCTCTGTATGACTCTAGCAATCAAACAAATGAAACTTTCCTTAAATTTTATCTCTGCCTATTCTTGTACTTGAAACAACTTTGTGGAGTCCTCATTTTATGCAAGATAAATTTCACGTTGTTTAACATGGCCTTTGCATCTTGGCTCTGGCTACCTTTTCCAATTTCATTCCACACACTTCCCTATACTCAATTAGAATGCTTATCTGAATACAGCAATAACTTTGATTTTCTCATGCCTTTATTTATTATATTCTTTGTGAATAGAATATCCTTTCCTCTTTTAAATCTCCTTTACATGACTTTTGTTCATTTGTTTCAATTCTCTCTGCCATTGGCCTGGTCAGGTCAGTGGCACTAAATATATATCTGGATCATCACATCTTCCATCTGTTCTCTTTTTCCCTATTTTTTTCCCATTCCAAAGTAATCTTTGAAATAACTACTTGGAATACATCAAACACTGCTTAAAATTTATTTTCTTCATTGTATAAATGAATATTATCTTCTACATCTAATGCCAAACTATTTTTCCAGCAATATCCATTCTACTTATATAAATCTTTTCCATCAATTTATTCATTGTTCCAGAAAGAGCTCCCATTTCTACTTTGCTCATAATTCCTTATTCCATATGCTTCATGTTTCTAAATACAAAAGATAACTCAAAGGTTGATTCATCTCACATCCTCCTTTTCCTGACCACCAAAACTTAATGTGATTTATCCTTTGTATGATTTATGATTCAGTAAGTTGTACACCCAAACTTTGTTCTTGTTCTATTTTGTTTACATAATTACCATTTAACAATGAATAAAGCCCACATTTTGTGAAAAGTATAGATTATAAATATTTATATTGGTCATTATTTTTCTACTTTATTTTCTTATATTGCTAACTAAGAGAAGTAAAGATGTGCATGGCTCATTTAGGAAGGTCAGCACTTCCAACTGATAAGCTTTAGAGCTGTCAGTCAGGCTGTAAGTAAAGAGCTGACAGAAGTTGCAGGCAGAAATGACAGTCTTAACTAACCCTCTGAAAATAATGTGTTACTCTTTGCAAAGTAAAAGTAATTTTGACCTGAATGTATCAGTTTTAATTTATAGTTAACATAACACTATTTACTTATGCAATATTCATTGAGTAAATATGGCCTCTTGGACTTTAATCATTGTTTTAAAAAGTCACAGAAGCTGACTATAGTTGACTGTTGAACAACATGGATTTGAACTGTGTGGGTCCACTTACATGCAGATTCTTTTTTCAATAAATATATTGGAAAAAAATTTGTAGATCTGTGACAATTTGAAAAAGCTCACAGATGAACCATGTAGCCTAGACATGTTGAAGTTAATGTTTCCAATACTGTATTATGAATATGAGTATAATACTATATGCTATAAAAATTCTATAATGATCCATTCATTAATGTATAGGTTAGGCTACCATGAAGGAATCATATCAATTATCCCAGGCTATCATAAAGTAATCACATTGTCGCTTCTTCATTATCAATGCATGAATCATTACACCTGTAAATAAGTATAAATTTCTTTTCTCCCATTATCTTTTCATTTTTGATATCTAGTGTTAGTAATATGTATAATATCTATAATGTTTTATATCATATAATATTGATGTGGGTACTGACATAATTCATTTTGTAACAGATGACATAAATTTATGGTATTGACAAATACAGCATAGGACTGTATATGTATTTTCCCTATGATTTTCTTGATGATATTTTCATTTCTCTAGCCTGCTTTATTGTAATAGCACCATATATAATACATATAACATATAAAATTTGTATTAATTGACTGTTTATGTTATCGGTAAGGCTTCTGGTCAACAGGAGGCTATTAGTAGTTAAATTTTAGGAAAGCAAACAGGCAAACTAACAAAATAGTTAAGATATTATTCACTCAGTTTCTTCTTTATCATTAAAAGTCTCAGAAAAGAAGTCAATGATATACCTGTTTCTTCAAACAGGATATGAATATCATTGCAGGTGCTAACTGATCATGTGACTTTGAGCAGGCCTTGTAACTAATCTACCTGACTTTCAGTTTTCTCAATTAAAGACGAAATTATTCTTACCTCATTTAATGTTGTAAACTAAAGAAGGAAGGAAGGGGCGCCTGGGTGGCTCAGTCAGTTAAGCGTCCGACTTCAGCTCAGGTCATGATCTTATGGTTTGTGGGTTCAAGCATTGGGCTCTGTGCTGACAGCTCGGAGCCTGGAGCTTGCTTTGGATTCTGTGTGTCTCTCTCTCTCTGCCCTTCCCCCGCTCACACTGTCATTCTCTTTCTCTCTCAAATATAATAAACATTAAAAACTTAAAAAAAAAAAGGAAGGAATACCCTATTCAATATATATCACTTTAAAATAATTCTCAAATATTTCTAGGCAAAATCTCTTGAATCTAGTCTTGCATGTTCAACAATCTGCTTGACAAAAGCTGCAGAATCCTGACCCCATTTCATTCAGAAGTCCACTGTTCTTTTTTTTTTTTAATTTTTTTAACATTTATTTATTATTGAAAGAGAGAGAGCATGAGAAGGGGAGGGGCAGAGAGAGAGGGAGACACAGAATCTGAATCAGGCTCCAGGCTCTGAGCTGTCAGCACAGAGCCTGATGCAGGGCTCGAACTCACAAACTGTGAGATCGTGACCTGAGCCGAAGTCGGATGCTTAACCCACTGAGCCACCCAGGTGCCCCAGAAGTCCACTGTTCTTACAGCCATTTCAGAATTGTGTCTTCTTTTCCCTATCTTCCATTATGCAATTAACCTGTGTCTAAGTGATTCCTCTTTTCCTCTCAGACCTGATTTGGCTATTGCCTATGCTGTAACAATAGTCTCTAAAAGTTTTTGCCCATGCTCTTCTAATCAGCCCCTTTTTCCATCCATCTCTGTTTCTAGTCATTTTTTTGTAAACTACATAAATCTCTCCTTCAAAATCCTTCAATAATATTCCAGTGGCAACCAAAAGAAACTAAAATGTATCATTCCTTCAATATGATCTTCATATGATCTGGCATTCAGGCAATATGATCTGCTATTAATGTTTTACTCTAGCCAAATTGATCTTCCTTTGAATGCATCCCTTGCCTTTTAGCCTCTTGCTCCAACCCTTAACTTCCTCTGGAATTTTTTCTTATCCATCCAACTACAGAAACTCAACTACATTCTGATTTTAACATCATCTCCTCTGCATCTAGAAATGGTCTTGTTCTTTTCTGAACACACTGATACTGTGTTTTATCACTTTGGTGGCTTACCTTCTCAGACAATATCACTGGATTAAACATTAAATGCCACCCCCTCTAATACACACACCCATAACAGGATTAGAGGAGGAATTAGTTCCATCTAGTTAGTATCCTTTGGAGTAGACAGTAAATATTTTCCAATGAATAAATTTTGAAAATAAACGTAAAATCTACTGCTCAATGGTAGTAAAGATAGAAATATAAATGTAGATATAGATATATGGACATAAATATAGATGTAAATTTACCAGTCAACTAATATTAATCTATAAAAACATATTCTCTTAAATGTAAGGCCATATAATGATCTGCATCTGAAAGACCAGCTGTCAGAGATTCTCCTGATCAGGGTTTAGGTTATGTTATTTAAGTGGAAAGATATTTTACAGATGATTTTTAACCAATCCATTTATTTTATAGATGAAGAAACAGATACCCAGAAGTAATAAAGTCTGCTTCTCTATATTTCTGCTCAATTAAGCATTTCTATTTATTCTGTGCCTAAAATCTTTATAGGATAGGACCTATTAATTAGGTAATTAGTTCGTATTTCTCAAATTAAAATGTTCTTCTTTAATCTGGCACATGAACAGAAAACAGTTTCCTCTTTTCAGCTATTACTGAACAAACATTTTTCCTACTGACTTCCTTCCTGCCTTTCTAATGGCCAATCAGGAAACTTTGGAGATAATTAAGTAAATGGGACAAATCGGAATATCCTCTGTTCCCTTCAGTTATCAGGAAGCTAATTCAGAAATATTTTAGTTTTTCTTGAAATGATTCCTTAATCTACATATTAAGTTTTTAAATGATAACAAGTATGTAATTCCCTAGATATAACCATAATGGATTTGGTCTCATCTAAGGGAAAAGAATGACATGGAATGAGGCTAGGACTTTTGTGGGCTGAATATAGGACAGTATGTTTGGAGTAGCACAGAGTCCTGTCTTCTAGGTAGCAGCAGTCTCCAACATGAAGGTTTCCCAGATATTTAGAAAGGGAAGATCTTCCAAGATGAGGTAAAGGGTTGGAGAAATCCAGTAATTGAAGAAAAACAACAATAGGAACCAGGGGAGAGCAAGTCAGAACTCAAGTGCACCAGAGCTGGGTGGTAGGGTGATGTTCCCTGCGTCACAGAAAACTGGCTCCAGGTATTCAAGGAAATTCAGAAAACTCTGTGTTAGAAGAACTTGGAGTTCAGAGGAACTAGTAAAGTTGTTGACCAGAAACTGTGCAGGATAGATGACAATATAAAACAGAACATTGGAAATGGAATCAGCAGCATTTTTCAAGATCTATTTGTCAGAGGCCCTGGGACACAAAATATTACCCTTTAGCTGGCTAGCCAGAGACTGATCCAAAAAAATGGGCCGCTGATTCCAGTTTGGAATAGGCAAGTCCAACAGAAATCACACTCACTCTCTCCGTTCCCTGGGCTACTTAACTGTAAGAAATACTTAATATCATAGAAGATAATGTGAAAATGATTAATATATAGGATAGTGCCACTCAAATCCTTAATCATGTATAAAAGATATAAAATAACCAATTCAATAATGTGTGTAAATATTTGAAATCTTAAGTCATAGTCAAATGTAAAAATTATTATAAAATATTAATTTTAGTATATTGTATGCTGTGCTATAGGTGTTCAGTCTTTATTATATGTTTTCATAACATAAATTTACTAGTTAATATAATTTCAATCTTTATTTCTAAAGAAAGTATTTCTCTAATGTGGTTCATAATAAGTCTTGTGGGGAAAGGTAGACCAGGAATAGCTAACAATATATCTGCAACTAGTTTAAGAAAAGAGTGGAACTAAGGAACTGTAATAAAGTTGGCAGGTAGATTCACCAGGACCAGTGGTGAAACTCACCATTACAATCAGATTATTATTTATTTATCTACTTCAGTGCCAGGGATGCTACATTCCAAATATGAATCATTTAATAAATATTTTTGATTAACTTAATTATAAATATTATCTTTTTATTAGAATATTTGGTTTATTTGGGGCTTTGGGATACATGAGTTTGAATTCCAGATGTACCACTTACCATCTGTTTGGCTCTTGGGATATTAGCTAACTTTCCTGATAAGCCTCTGGTTTTCTCCTTCATTGACAAAATTTACTAAGACCTGCCTGCTTCATCCAGTTGTTTTGAGGATTTAATGATAAGAAATATGTCGTTAACTTACTCTCTGACATGGAATTTCCTAATACTATTTGGTTTGAGTTAGAGAGGTTAAATGAAGAAAAAAAAAAGATGTCTATTTCATCATCAAAAGCAACAGCCTCTGAAAACATTTACTAAACATGTATTGGATTTTGACACTGTATAGCATTGAGAAAACCTTAGTTGCTTTTTACAGTCTGGGTGATAATTTTCTTTAAAACCCTTCCTGAGTCAAAAACAACAGGGCTTTTCTGACTGGACACCCTCATCAGGGGAAAAGATTGAATGTCTCATCAGGCAGTACACCCCTGACTGATTCAAGTACAAGTCCTCCCGGAGAACTCCAAGTTTTGTTTACTGAACCACAAAATTAAAGTACCATGGAGGAAATCCAGAATAGCTACAATGCCAAAACATGTATCACACAATACTGAAAGGGCTTCACAATTACTGTATTTACAAAAAGGTTTAACAGAAGAAGTAAATGAAAGTTTTATGGTTCTAAGAAAGGAAACACAATTTTAGTTAACTAGCACTTTTCTACCATTCTAAACCTTTTAATGGGTGCAGAGGGAATTTGCACTTACTGAAGTAGATCAGTGAGATGATAATTTGTCTTTGAATAGAGTACTTTTATCCCATTAATTTCTGCCATTATGGCAGGAGATAAGATATAAGCCAGTGACTAACTGAAAATTACGGTCCAAAAAGGAGGAAACGAAACAAAAGAATAGCTTATGTCACATTATGTAATATGTATGATAAAATGAATCTCACATAACCATTGATTATAATACTTTAATGTCAATTATATACACTTAATTGTGCTTTGTCTTCAGAGTTATTACAAATCAGTCCCTTTAATAGCTACATTTTATTATTTTTTTACAGTTAACAGAAGTGACCTAGAGCAGAGATAATAGAGAAAAAACAAACAGGTTAAAAAAATAGCAAAAGAATAGGTAAAGATAGCTTTAAGACCTTAAAGATATAAATGTCTTAAAATTATAACATTTCCTCTCGTGTTTTCTAGATTTGGTGCTAAAGAACAAAACTGATGTCATTTGAAAAACACAGTGACAAAGAAGAAAATACGTAGAGCACTAAGTTGGGTAAACAACATTTTTGAAATTCAAAAAATTTTTACTGAAGATAAACTAGTAATAAGTAAGTTACTAATCAGGGAGATTAATAAGTAAATGTTGTAAATGTTTATTATTTTTATTACTAAATTTTATTTATTTTAAAATATTATTATAAAAATCATGTAGAAACCATAAAGTACTACAAGTACACACGTATCCACTACCCACCTTAAGAAAGAAAACATAAGCAGTACAGTTACAACTCCCTGTATATCTTGCCAAAACACATTTTCTTCTCTTCTATACAGGCAACCATGACTATTAATTTGGTGTTTACCATTCTTATGAATTTCTTTCTAACTTATATACACACAGAGTTATTTGTTCTCATTTTATTTTGACTCATTCTGTCTCCTTTTCTAACTTCATGTGTAGAATGTGTGGGTCATTAATTTTCAGCCTTTGTTCTTTCCTTATAAAACTTTTTAAAAGCAATACATTTGTCTCTATTTATTACTTTAGATGGATCCCCAAAGTTTTGAGATCTAATTCTTTATTGTCATTCAGTTCCAAATGTGTTCTCTTTTGCATTATAATTTATTTGATGGAGATGCTATTTAGAGAATGTTTGTTTAAAGTTATCTTTTAAGAGGTGCCTGGGTGGCTCAGTCAGTTAAGTGTCCAACTCTCAGACCCTGGCTGAGGTCATGATCTCGCAGTTCGTGGGTTCAAGCCCTGCATCCGGCTCTGTGCTGATGCCGTGGAGCCTGCTTGGGATTCTGTTTCTCCTTCTCTTTGTGCTCCTCCTCCCTCAGTTGTGCTCTCTCTCTCAAAATGAAAAAATAAACTTAAAAAAATAATATTTTAAAATTGGTTTCTAACTTTATTAACACGAACATTACAACTATATTAAACTAGATCTTTGATCGCTTCTCGGCCTTTTGGCTAAGATCAAGTGTAAACTAGATCTTTGAAATTTATTGAGACTTTGTGGCCCATGGTCAATTTTTGTAAATATTCCATGAGTGGATGTGAAGAATGTGGCCATTGTCTTCTAGCAAGAAGTGTCCAATATCTGTAAAGCCACTTTGGTGGGGCACCTCGGTGGCTCAGTCGATTGAGCATCATACTTCTGCTCAGGTCATGATCTTGCAGTTTGTGGGTTTAAGCCTCCCATCAGCCTCTGTGCTGACAGCTCAGAGCCTGGAGACTGCTTTGGACTCTGTGTCTCCCTCTCTCTCTCTGAGCCACCCCTTCTCACCCTCTGTCTCTCTCAAAGATAAACAAACATTAAAAAAAATTTTAATAAATAAAAAAGAAAATAAAGGTAAAAGCCACTTTAGTTTAAGACAGTTTGCAGTTCACTGGAATTTCACTTCCAATAATTCTACTAAAGTACACACAAAGGAACTTAGAAGGATATATGTACAAAAGTATTCATAACAGCCTTATGGGAAAAAATTTAATATCCATCAGGAGAAAATTTATTAATAATCTATGGAATTATGTAAAAAATGCTATCCAACATCTTTTTAAAAATGAATTAAAACTTTAAACATGAAGAAGCAACTATGATATATTTTAGAGTAATATATATATATGCCTTAATATATATGAATCCACACAAATTCATATATGTGTGCTTGGATTTTGAGAGAGAAGGGCTGGAGAGAGAGAACTGAGAAAGAGGGGAGGATAGAAGGAGATAGTGAGGGAAGAGAGGGACAGGAAAGAAAGGTCTTTCTATCTATTATTTATAACTTTCACCTATTATTTTATATAGTATTATATTGTTCATTCGTCCCCCACTTCAACAAAAGGGGTAGAGGTAAATATTTTAAATTGGGTGGTGTAATTATGAGGGATAAATTGTGTTCCATAATTTCCCGTTTATCCTTCCTCTCTTTCTGGAATGATGATGTGTTTGTTGAACAGAGAAAAAGGAAAATATGAGAAGCCATTTCTGTAATCCAGGCTGGAAAACCACCAGTCTGAAGGATATCAAAAAAAATAAGAAAGATCATTTACAGAGGGATTCAAGAAATAAGGCGACAGAATCAATGGGTCAAAATGGCTGACAGAACGTAAACAATGAATTTAGGAAAGCATTTAAGAAAAGTGTTCACAGAGATGGACAACAGGGTGGATTGTGCTACTACTATTTACTGAGCTAAGGAAAACAAGAGGAAGGGCAGATTTTAGGGGAGGGATGGTGGTTATGAGTGCTGAATTTATATGTAACATTCAGGTGGAGAAGTTTAGTAGTTAGCTAACTATGAGTGTCAGGAATTAAAGAGAAAGTGCTGAATTGGGATATCTATATTTCATAGCTAAAATCATGGGATTAAATAACACTTTCTGTATGAATAGTTTATTTTAAAAATGTGAACATTTTGCTCTTCCACTGTTAGGGGTTTCAGCTCTGACATTAGCCATGGCTAAAATCATTGGTGTATCAGCAATTACCCTAGCTTCACTGTCTGTTCAAGATACTTAATTTTCAAAGAGTTATTAATACTTTTCAAACTGTTTTAAATAAGCCAAAGGATGGTTGTCAGGGCAAAAGGCCACAGAAGGGGCTTAGCTGCTTGTGAGATATGTAAACTTACATGACTTTCTAAAGACCTTCACTGAGGTAAACAACATAGAATAAATAGAACATGATTAAAATGCACAATTTGATAAGTTTTGACAAATGTCGACACCATGAAACCATCACCACAGTTAAGATGAGGAAAATACCCATCACCCAAAAATTTCCTCTCCTCTTTTAAATTCCTATTTCTGAACTTCCTTACAATCCTCTCTACCCTCGGTCTCTAGGAAACCACTGAACTGCTTTGTGCCACTACAGAATATTTGTAATTTCCAGAAATTTATGATCATGCAATACGTACTAATTTTTGTCTTCCTTCTTTAAGAAAAATAATGTTGAGGGGTGCCTGGGTGGCTCAGTCAGTTAAGCATCCGACTTGGGCTCAGGTCAGGATCTCGCAGTTCTGTGCTGACAGCTCAGAGCTGGAGCCTGCTTCTGATTCTGTGTCTCCCTCTCTCTCTGCCCCTCCCCCAACATGGTCTGCTCTCTCTCAAAAATAAATAAACATTAAAATCAACTAAAAAAAAGAATAATAATCTTGAGATTCATCCATATTGATAGATATACTAAAAATTTACTTGTGTATTCCATTGTATAGATATACCACAATTTGTCTATTCACCTATGAAGGAGCATTTGGGTTGTTTGTAGTTTTTGCCTATTATGAGTAAAGCTGATAGGAACATACCTATAAAAGTCTTTGAATGAACACATGCTTTCATTTCTCTTAATACTTAGGATTAGAATGGCTAATGCTAATGGCTGGGTGCGTGTTTAACCTTTAAAAAAACTGCCAAACTATTTCCCTACATGTTTGTTCTACGTATATTCCAAACATAAGTATACAAGAATTCTAGTCAGTTTACATCTTTGCCAACAATTGGTATAGTCTTTTAAAAATTTTTAACTTTCTAGTATGTATGTAGGATATTTCATCGTGAATATAATTTACATTTCCCCAATAACTAATTATGTTGGCTAGCTATATCATGTTTATCTCACATCTTCACATCTTCTTTTTAAGTATCTGTAAAATCTTTTACCAATATTTGAGTTGTTTGTTCTTTATAAATTTTAGGTGCAAATCTTTTATGTGATTTGCAAATGTGGCCTATATTTACATTCTCTTAAGAGTGAACTGAAAAACAAAGGTTCATAATTTTGCTGGGAACAAATTTCAATATTTTCATGCATGATATATTCATTTGTGTATCATGTTTCTAAAAAAATCTTTGCCTGACTCTAGGAGACAAAGACTTTTATACTGTGTCTTCCAGAAATTTTATACTTTTAGGTGATATATTTAAGTCTATGATCTGTTTTGAGCAAATCATCGTATATGGTAGAAGGTACTGTTTGATGTTCATTGTTTTGCATATCCAATTGTCCTGGCATGTGTTAAAAATACTATCTTTTCTCTCTCTCTCTCTCTCAAACATAAACAAATATTTTTTAAAAACGTGGGGGGCGCCTGGGTGGCTCAGTTGGTTAAGCATCCGAATTCATCTCAGGTCATGATCTCAACGCTTGTGAGTTCTGTGCTGACAGCTCAGAGTCTGGAGTCTGCTTCAGATTTGTCTCACTCTTTCTCTTCCCTTCCCCCACTCATGCTTTATCTTTGTCTGTGGCTCTCTCTGTATCAAAAATAAATAAACATTAAAAAATTTTAAAAAAGGAATACTATCCTTCTCCACTGAACTACATTTTGAGGCCTTTATTTTTACTTTAAAAGGGCAACTATGCATGATGATGTATGCTACTACATATTATAAAACTTTCTAAGTGGTAAAAATGAATTATGAGATTATAAGTTGCCTTAAAATAGAGAACAAATGGAAAAAAATTATCAGAGGTCCTTAAGTAGATTAATATTGAGTTACCTGTCCATCCTCACAGCAAGACCGATACTTTGTCTGAAATGTAATAAATTAATTTTCTGGAGGCAAGGATCTAATTAGATAATTCTAACCTATCTCAGGGGCTCTAAGATGCTTGGAGGACCAGGAAGTAAATGTCCCTTTGCAACCGCAGTCAGCACGTATCAGTAGAATATAGGATGCCATGTTTTGTCACACCCAACTTGAGAAATCATTACACCTTCAAAATTAAATTTATTAAAATTCATATTTGAGAAAAATCTGATTATTTTCATTTTGGCATCTATATATTGCAAATCAAATGTGATGTGTTAGTAAGAAATAGAGCTCGAGTACCAAGAGAGATAAAGACTGTTTTGATACTAATTAGTGCTGCCAGATTGAAAGCTTACCCCCATGTGATTCCTGTTAGGCTCGAGGTTCATTAATCACTTACGTTTTAGTGAGACCCTCCTGAGAAATGCTGCCATGTGTTAAACAAATATTATGTAAAATTTAAAAAGTAATAATTTTCTCCAAAATTGAGCTCAATTCATCCTTCAAGGAGTCGTGCACAACCTACAGGTGTGATCAGAATTCACTAGATTAAGTAGAAGCCATTCTACTAAGTTCTTCATGAGCTATCCAGGGGGTGCTCTCTGTGTTTCTCCAGGGATTAGCTCTATCTTTATTGTCTGAAGGAGAATCAGATCATCTTCTGTTCCAATTCTAATATCTGAAGGCTTTGCTCATGATTTAGTCACTTACAGTAATTACAGTCTACCCATCCATTTCTAAAAATGAAAATTCCCCTGAGAAGTAGATAAAATGAAGCTCCTCATGTCTTAAAGAATGTGTTCTTAAAGTGGAATTTACAGCCTCTGCCCCCAGAAGCCCCTGAAAAAAGCCATCCACCCCCTGTAAAATGCCAAATGTTGTGTTCAGGAGTGTCTATACCATCAGGTAAACAACAATCCCCTAAGTGAGGAAACACTAAGAAGTACCATGTGGGGAGTTATAGTTCTATTAAATAGCTTTCTGTGTGAATGGCTTTATTCACTTAGTGCTATATAAAGAATTTTTCATATTTTTTCATTGTACTCATAATCTAATGTGAATGGCAACTGTTGCATAGTACTGTTGTCTCATATTTACCTAGCACCTCCTTTTTTAAATTAAGCATCTCGTATTTCCCTATCACAAAACAATTTTTATCCTATGTAATCATATCTACATTTTGATACAATTCCCAATAGCTGATCAACTATAAATGAACATTTTCTGCAGCTCAGTTATCATTAAACTGCTTTTAAATGAAAAGAAAACTATCTTACTCAGTGTACATGTCTGACCCTCCTTCCAGAGTCCATTTTAGTGATACAGCTTTGCTGATGACCTTTCTAGACATCATTTGGTGTGTTCTCCTGGGCTTAAGGCACACCGCCAAGTGAGGAACTTACCTGACTCTAGAGATCCAGCTTGGCCAATCTAGCCCAATTTCAGGCAAAGCAGACATTAAAGTCTACAATCAATGAAAGAGAGCACTGCTGTAGCACTTGCAAGCCCACAATGCCCCAAGGAAGGACTGTGGCAGTTGCCTAAAGGGAATATGGTGCCTTTATTACCCCCTGCTTCCACTGGGCAAAAGGAAGTTTCAGTACAGGACTTGGATAAGATTCTGGTAGAAGTCAGTATCGAACTCTGACATGGGTACCTGGGATGAGGCTTTGAATGACCCTATAGTTATGTAAAGTCCTACCAGGCATGAGTAAAAATTACATGGCAAAAAGGACACAATACATAGGGCAATATGAAGACAACAAATAGCCATGTACCTGAGAAATATACATATGAACAAAATATGGCTTCTGGTCTATCATTTAGTGGTGGAGAAATGAAATAAAAATACATAATGCTGTAGGGAGACTGCTGTAGTCTCAAGTACCCCAGATGAAGAACTTTACGCAAATTCACCAAAAGTGCAAATGCAAATGATTTGTAAATAGTGTAAAATTGTTCAATATCATTATCATGGAGTTTGAATGCATTGGCTGCCGGGTGGCAGCAATAGCCTCATCTTCCCCCTACAACAGAACTCAGTTGTAAGCACCACCAGAATGGCTCCAAAACATGAATTCTGAAAGCAACACTGCAGCCATCCAAACATATGGTGCACTTGGAGTACACCAGCTATGGAGGCCAGCTTTTCTTTCTTCCTCACTTCCTCTGGGATATCTAGAAAAAGAAAGTGAATCCTTCTTATGAGAAATCTAGGATCCCAATTAGACTCAACATGCTAAAATGTCTCTTCCTATTAGATACTGTACTTCCTTGGAGCAGAATCTATGTTTTATCTTTGTATACAGTAACTCACAATGTTAGTGTTCAGTAAATAGTTTCTGAATGAAAGAATGAATGCCTGGATTTCTTCCCCAGAGTGTAAGGTAGAAGAGAGCTGACAAATGTTTAAGTATTGTAATAGGGAGGTTTCCATGGGTGTGCTTGCATGTGTGTGTGTAGCTCAGAAGAAACAGATGGGTAGTTTTTAATTGTGTTGACAGAACCTAGGCCTCAACTATTACGAGAATTGTATTCACCTAAAGGTTTCATACAGGATCTTACAAGTATGCTCCACTATAAGTTAGGTTATTATATTAAAACTCCTGTATAAATAAAACAGTTCATTAAATGATCATTATTCCTACTTCTTTGGAATTTAAACAATGGGGATATTCTTATGGACTTAGACCATTTCATATCCACACAATGGCAAATCTACAAAAATAATCTAAATTGCATGTTACATTCTTAGTGTAAAAAATGTTTCAGTCTGAGGATACAAGACCTGAGCAGAGATTTGGACAGCTGCCTGGCACTTAGACTGTGGCACAATTTGCTATGCTGAAGATTCAAATTGGAAAATATCACCAGGGTATTAATTGAAATAAGTTATTCTGTTAATATAGTTAACCTTCTCCCTTGGATAATGTCATGGGTTTCTGTTCAATGTAGCAAACTGAATTTTAGTGAAAATAAACACAAATATTTGGAAATTACAGTTTGTCAGAAAGTATGGATAAGTCTGGATATGGATAAGCAAAGTGTGTATACATTTATTTATCAACATTATTAAGTGAAATAGTGTTCTTAAATTTGAAAATCATGTTAAATATTAGCCTAAAGCCAAATTCATTGTAACAGAGATTTAGACAGATACTTAACCAAAGAAGTGATGTTTTACCTCTAACTTAATGCCTACCAAAAGGGCATATAAATTACAGTGAACAAAATAGTGTAGAGTTGAAATGATCATTCTTAGGAGTTGACTGAATCTCAGTTTGTTTTCTCTGTGCTTCAACATTCGGTATCCATTTACCCTAAGAAATACCATGGAATTTAGACCTCTGATGCACAGAACTGAGATATGCCAAATTTCATTGCACTAATTCATCAGTAATTTGATTTTCAAAAAAAGTGGAAGGGAAGCAGGCTGCTGCCTACTTGTACAGTTTAGCTTCTATTTTAACAGACTAGTTTGGTATGTTCCACTTCATGAATATGCAACACAAAGACATGACACCAATATATACAAATGCAAGGATTCATTATCTTATTTGATTGCTCAAATTAAGCTATTACCTGGTCCCCCCTAGCAGTTAATTCTCTAGAGTCTCTCTCCCTCTCTTTACCTATGTACCTCCCCTGCCCTCCCCTCTTTACCACCCCCAGTGGCCCTTGGGTAGCCTACATTTCCTTTTCCTACTTTGGGAGAAGGATTGGAAGGTCAAAGACCATCCTCAGAAACTCTGAACAGTTGCCTGCATATTGGGACTCTTCACTCACTTTGGAAAATCGGTCAATTCTTAAAGATAACTATGTTGTTAACCGTGCTTAATTTCCCACATTTCCTTTCTAGTGTTTAGACATCTGATGTTACTCAACTAAGACAAAAATGTTATAAAACTGTGACACACACTGTTAAAATACAAAAGATTTTTTTTTTACAACTGGGATGTGAAATTACAGCCCTAAGATACCAAATAATTTTCAGTAAATGCTTCACTGTAGTGCATATTAACAGTTGGATATGACATCCACATTCTGCCAACTTCTAGATGCTGAGGCAGGACGAGGAAGGAGGTGCTGAGATTATAGTAGAGCGCTCATCAGTTGGTTCAGTGCTCCTGCTGAGCTAGCCACTGGGTCTCATGCTTGTGGGTACAGCTAGTGGCAAGTCCCTGCAATCAGAAGCCATCACTGACAGAAAGACTCTGCAGTCATTTTAATCAGTCTTCAGCAAAGCTAGCATTAAATGTACTAAGTGGATACATTTTCCTGGGAATTGCCACCGTGGCTTTAGTAATCTGCTTGAATTGAGGCAGCATGATACAATGTAGAATCAGTGATGATGGAATCAAACATTCTACTGGTCCCATCCTGGGTATATTCCATAAAGTTACTCTAAGTCATGATCTAGGGAACAGCGTCATTAATAACTCACAAGGCAGATATATAGAAGGCATATAAAGCATGTCTAAGACATTATTTAAATGGACCCTATAATATTTACACAATGGAGAAGAGTTGAAAATATGGTACTTTGTGTTTAAGCAAAATGTATGATTCAATCTATTGAATTTTTCAAGCTTTTTTTTTTACACACATTTTGATTCAAAATGTCAAATGAACCTATAAGGTTTTGTTAAAAACCAACAGCCTCTGTTCCTCTACTCCTCAACCTACTGCATACCAGTAAACATTTTTCTCTCTCTTACCTACTTTTGTACATATTCAGAGATTTGCCACACATTTCTTAAGTAGCATGCTTCTCTATTTCCTATTGGCCTCATATTATGAAAGACAAGGATATAGCTCTTCTCATTCAATTCACTCTGCTCTCATTCAATTCTCCACCCATCTTGCAACCATAGTTATGTCATATTTTAGACAAACCAATATTCAGTGTGTATATTATTATTACTATTTCAATATTACTCAGAGATGAGCCATGAAATCTTCTAGAATTATATGTGCTATCTTGTAGGATGTTTTCTTCCCTCTGGGGCTCATAATTGTTTCAGGATCTCCACTGTCTGATTTTGTGTGTGTGTGTTTGTTTATCATGAATTTTCCCCCTTAACTGTAAATCTTCTATTAATTTTTTAAAAATCCAAGTAATCTCTGGTTTTTCAATTTAGAAACTTATTTCCTGCCCTTGTAGAAAACAAGATATAAAGAAAGTAAAAAGAATAATTCTGTAAGTACTCATGCACTCACTATTCAGTTTAAGGAATAAAGGATCATATGAAATATAAAAGTCTTCATGTACCTTCCCCTGATATATCCCCACTCACTCAGGTAAACTGTCCCAAATTTAATGTTCATTATTCCTATTTATTGTTCTATACTTCTTCCATGACTATATACATACCAAAGCAAAATGTATTATAGCTCAAGATATTATTAAATATTTTAGAAATGTTACCATACTGGACCACTTTCTTACATCAGACATGAAGATAAATTCAAAACGGATGAAAGACCTAAATGTGAGATAGGAAACTATCATAATCCTAGAGGAGAACACAGGCAACAACCTCCTTAACATCAGCCATAGCAACTTCTTACTAGATACTTCTCTGGAAGCAAGGGAAACAAAAGCAAACATGAACTATTGGGACCTAATCAAGATAAAAATTCTCTGCACAGGGAAGGAAACAATCAATAAAACTAAAAAGCAATCTAAGAAATGGGAAAATATATTTGCAAATGACATATCTGATAAAGGGTTAGTATCCAAAATCTATAAATAAATTGGCAAACACAGCACCCCAAAAAACAAATAATCCAGTGAAGAAATGGGCAAAAGACATGAACAGACATTTTTCCAAAGAAGACATCTAGATGGCTTACAGCCACATGAAAAGATGCTTAACATCATTCATAATCAGGAAAATGCAAGTCAAAACTACAATGAGACATCACCTCATATCTGTCAGAATGGCTAAAATCAACAACACAAGAAACAACAGGTGTTGACGAGGATATGGAGAAAGGGGGACCTTCTTACACTGTTGGTAGGAATGCAAACTAGTGTAGCCACTCTGAAAAACAGTGTGGAGGTTCCTCAGAAAGTTAAAAATAGAACTATCCTATGATACAGCAATTGAACAGTACTAGGTAGTTACCCAAAGGACACAAAAATACTTATTTGAAGGGACACATGCACCCTGATGTTTACAGCAACATTATCAACAATAGTCAAATTATGGAAAGAGCCCAAATGTCAATCAATTGATGAATGGATAAAGAAGTAGTAGCCATAAAAAAGAATGTGTATATATATACATTATGTGTATATATGTATATATATAATGTATATATATGTATATATATAATGTGTGTATATATATAATGTATATATACATTATATATACATAGGAGAGAGAGAGCATGCGTGCCACAAAAAAGAATGAAATCTTGCCATTTGCAAAGACATGAATGGAGCTACAGTGTATTATGCTAAGTGAAGTAAGTCAGTTGGAAAAAGACGAATACCATATGATTTCACTTATAAGTGTAATTTAATAAATGAAACAGATGAACTAGGAGGTAAAAAGAGAGAAGCAAACCAAGAAACAGACTCTTTTTAAAAAAAAATTTTTAAGACGTTAGAGTGGGAGAGAGCCAAAGCATAAGAGACTGTTAAAAACTGAGAACAAACTGAGGGTTGATGGGGGGTGGGAGGGAGGGGAGGGTGGGTGATGGGTATTGAGGAGGGCACCTTTTGGGATGAGCACTGGGTGTTGTATGGAAACCAATTTGTCAATAAATTTCATATATATAAAAATAAATAAATAAAATAAATAAAATAAATAAATAAATAAATAAATAAATAAATAAATAAATAAATAAAATTTTTAATGTTTATTTATTTTTGAAGGAGAGAAAGACACAGCATGAGCAGTGAAGGGCAGAGAAACAGGGAGACACAGAGCCCGAAGCAGGCTCCAGACTGTGGGCTGTCAGCACAGAGCCCAATGCGGGGCTCCAACCCACAAGCTGTGAGATCATGACCTGAGCGGAAGTCAGATGCTCAACTGACTGAGGCACCCAGGTGCCCTGAAACAGACTCTTTTTTTTTTAATATGAAATTTATTGTCAAATTGGTTTCCATACAACACCCAATGCTCATCCCAACATGTGCCTTCCTCAATGCCCATCACCCACTTTCCCCTCCCTCCCACCCCCCATCAACCCTCAGCTTATTCTCAGTTTTTAAGAGTCTCTTATGGTTTGCCTCCCTCCCTCCCTAACTTTCTTTTCCCCTTCCCCTCCCCCATGGTCTTCTGTTAAGTTTCTCAGGATCCACATTAAGAGTGAAAACATATGGTATCTGTCTTTCTATGTATGACTTATTTCACTTAGCATAACACTCTCCAGTTCCATCCACGTTGCTATAAAAGGCCACATTTCATTCTTTCTCATTGCCAAGTAGTATTCCTCTGTATATATAAACCACAAAAAACAGACTCTTAAGTAAAGAGAACACACTGATGGTTGATGGAGGGGGGGGATGGGCTAAATGGGTGATGGGTATTAAGGAGGGCACTTGTGATGAGCACTGGGGTATTGTACATAAATGATAAATCACTAAATTCTACTCCTGAAACTAATAATACAATATATGTCAACTAATTGGAATTTAAATAAAAATTTGAAATTACAAAAAACAAAAGAAAAATTAAAAAAAGTAGTACTACCATACTGTTGTTAAAAGAAAATACAAATTAGAGACTGAACTTGAAAATTCCCTGACCAGACAAGACCATTTAAATTGTAAGCAAAACTAAATCTAGCTTATTTCATGAATATAAGCAAAAGTTAACAGGTTATTTCTTGTAAATTCCTATAATGTTCATAAAAGAAACTTAAGTCATTTTCCTAAAATTGTGTAAAATAATCTCTTTTAACTAATCCCTGACATCTAGACACTGTAATAACCAACCAATACAAAGGTTAAGCAACTTCCTCATTTTCACTTTATATGCCATCCTGTAAAGTCATGCCTCCAAGTTTCATATCAATTTTGGACTTGAAAGCTCCCAGTTTGTGAACTTATATGTACAAAAAATTTTTACTAAACACTATTTTACCTATCTGGTTTTATTTTTTTTTTTTTTACTATTTATTTTAATTTTAGAGAGAGACAGAGAGAGAGAGTACATGTGCAAGGGCAGAGGAGGAGGGAGAGGCAGAGAGAGAGGGAGAGAGAGAATCCCAAGGAGGCTCAAGTGCAGAGCTCAAGTGCAGGCTCAATGCAAAGCCTGACTTGGGGCTCAAACTCTCAAACCATTGGATCATGACCTAAGCCAAAGGAATCAAGAGTCAGACACTTAACTGACTGAGCCACCCAGGCGTCCCTTACTATTCTGGTTTTAAATTTTACTGTTTCTGGATTTTTAACACAGTACAAATTTTTCATTCTTCCTATGTTTTCACTTGACATTACAATGTTCATGAGTTCATTTATGTTGACACACGTTATTCTAATTCACTGACTTTCACTGCTCTATGGCATAACCATTATGTTCAACATGCATGACTAGTGGAAGTAAACATAAAGCTACTTCCTTTTTATCTTCATGTCACTGTAAATCAACGGTGTGGTTCTACTACCTGCCAAGACAGAAAATGAAAAATTCAGACAGATCCAGGATTAAATGGATACTATGAGAGCTTTAGGTCACAAAACAGTACCAATTCACTGTTTAAAAGATCCAGTCATGTATGATTATCAAAGTCCAAATCTGTTTTAAGTTTAGCTTCTCTTCTCTCAGGCTTCCTCAGTATAGGAAAGAAATCTGTAGTTAGCTACAAAGAAGGACCTGGCAGTTTCTTGGCATTTTGACTCCCCTTCTCTCAACTCCCTAACATTATGGAAGTTATCTCTCAAACACAAGGGGAAGAAATACAGAAGAATTTTAAGTTGCTCATTCCAACATTTGTGAACTGGGGCCAAAGCCAGCAACTTCCAGACTTTGTTTCTTTTTTTTTTTTTTAATGTTTTATTTACTTTTGAGACCAAGAGAGACAGCGCACTGGCGGGGGAGGGGCAGAGAGAGAGAGTGGGAGACACAGAATCCAAAACAGGCCCAGGTTCTGAGCCCTCAGCACAGAGCCTGACACAGGGCTTGAACTCACAGACTGCAAGATCATGACCTGAGCCAAAGCTGGACGCTTAACCGACTGAGCCACCCAGGTGCCCCCAGACTTTTTTATATGACAACAATAGGCCCATTTTTTTTTTAGCCACAGCTAAATAACATTTAGCATTACTTATAAGCCAAATGTATTTCAAAAAACAAAATATTTTCAATGTTATTAGAGTGAATTATCTGCATCTGCTATGACAATCACGTGTCTTTTTTTTCTATTGTAATCTGTTAGTATAGTGAAGTAACTCCAGGGTTTCCTAATGGTAAATAAGTTTGTATGTCTGTGATAAACCTTATTTTTTGTGTCTACATATATATGTATATCCCATATATATATTCTTAATTCTTACATAGTTTTCTCTTTCTAAAACTCTGATTTTATGCGTATTGAATATTCTCATTTCATCTTATCTTTCATAATTTCTACTTTTTTCACTATGATTTCAATTCTGTATACCATTTTTGTCTGCCGGTTTACTAATTCTTTTTCTAGCCATGTTTAGTTACCATTTATCCAGTTTATTAAATTTGTAATAAATTCTCAAATTTCTCTGTTTTAAATCTGACTTTTCAATTTTTATTGCCTATTGGTTTCTAGTTATTCATATACTCCTTTTTTCTTTAAATATCATAAACATATTTATTCTATATTCTATGACTAACCTTCCAGAAACTGTAGATGTTGCTGAGATGTTATTTCATGATTCTTCTTCATATCATCTTTTTCTTTATGTGAAAAGTGATTTTGGATCATGAGTTCATGTTCCCTAACACCTCACCATAAGGAATTATTTGACACCTGGGTTTAAAGTTTGTTTTTCCACAGCTATGATCCTAAGGCCCTGACCTTGAGCTAACTTGAGTTTACCAATGTCTAGCAACACATAGAAGTATAAATTGCCCAATTTCAGGTTTAACATTTCAAGGATAAAATTTCTCATTGTCATGTTATGCTTCTTTAACTGAAATTTTACATCACTTTTATTATTACTTTGTTTGTATTTGTCATTTAGTTGATCCTGACAAATAAAAGGTCCAAACTCCTAAAGTAGAAGGAAATGCTTTTGATTATGAAAAAAAGATATTTAATCACCTGATTCTACATTTTAGTCTGTATATGAAAGATAACGGATGTGCTTTTTAATAATGTTCATGTATTGGGATTGATAGTAGTTATATTTAACAGCCCTATAATTTTAAAAATTTCCTGTTTTGTGGACATCTTACAGAATGTTTGTCTTAACTTCCGATATCTCTCATTTCTGTGAAAGTTTTAACTCAAATGTGGAAGAACTAATTTCTGTTTATAGGTGTCCAAGAAGCAACTGAATAATCAATATATTATGTTATATTAATCCCTGATTAAAAATCAAATGTTCAGAGTGATGACAGTAATGTGTAGTATTTACGAAAAACAGAATGGCCAGAGACAGAAATAATTTGAAATGCATTATTTCTATCATATTTTTTTCAATTACCAGATAGTTATAATTGTGTGGTTTTTATATTGGTCCACAAATCAAGTGTAAAACTTGTTTTTTAATTTAAATCCCCTTTGGAATTTATGAAATAATAATAATAATTAATAATTTACTTTGTGGACTTATGTAAGTTGAAATCCACTATATGTAAGATTCAAAGAAATAGTTTAGAAATCCAAGAGAGAAAACAACTTTTGGGGTTTAGATATCAGAGATGGCTGTGTGTGAAATAAGCATTTGTGGTTTAGGTGGCATTTGTAACCCCTAATACATCTCAAGAACAAGTGTCACTCAGTGGCTAATAATGTACACCTGTGAAATTAGACTGCTGGACCTCAGCTCCTGCTGGTTGCGTGGACTTCAACAAGATCCTAAATCCCTCTACACATTGTTACCCATACCTGGTAAACGTGGATAATAATAGTATCTACATCAGAGAGGGATTGTGGAGATTTTAAAAGGTACTATTTTGAAATCTTCAGCATAGAATCTATAAAGAACTCACCAAACTCCACACCCAAAAAACAAATAATCCAGTGAAGAAATGGCAGAATTCTGACATGAATAAACACTTCTCTAAAGAAGACATCCGGATGGCCAACAGGCACATGAAAAGATGTTCAACATCACTCCTCATCAGGGAAATACAAATCAAAACCACACTCAGATACCACCTCACGCCAGTCAGAGTGGCCAAAATGAACAAATCAGGAAACTATAGATGCTGGAGAGGATGTGGAGAAATGGGAACCCTCTTGCACTGTTGGTGGGAATGCAAACTGGTGCAGCTGCTCTGGAAAACAGTGTGGAAGTTCCACAAAAAATTAAAAATAGTTCTACCCTATGACCCAGCAATTGCACTGCTAGGAATTTACCCAAGGGATACAGGAGTGCTGATGCATAGGGGCACTTGTACCCCAATGTGTATAGCAGCACTTTCAACAATAGGCAAATTATGGAAAGAGCCTAAATGTCCATCAACTGATGAATGGATATAGAAGATGTGGTTTATATATACAATGGAATACTACTTGGCAATGAGAAAGAATGATATCTGGCCATTGGTAGCAACATGGATGGAACTGGAGAGTGTTATGCTAAGTGAAATAAGTCAGGCAGAGAAAGACAGATACCATATGTTTTCACTCATATGTAGATCCTGAGAAACTTAACAGAAGACTAAGGTGGAGAGGAAGGGGGGGGTAAGTTATACAGATGGAAGAAGACCAATCATAAGAGACTCTTAAATACTGAGAGACTCTTAAATACTGAAAACAAACTGAGGGTTGATGCGGGGGTCGGGGAGAGGGGAAAGTGGGTGATGGGCATTGAGGAGGGCACCTGTTGGGATGAGCACTGGTGTTGTA
The DNA here is from genome assembly GCF_022079265.1 of Lynx rufus. NCBI lineage: Eukaryota > Metazoa > Chordata > Mammalia > Carnivora > Felidae > Lynx > Lynx rufus. The sequence continues at coordinate 52,342,302 of NW_025814878.1, read as the reverse complement.
TGGAAACCAATGTGACAATAAATTATATATATATATATATATATATATATATATAGAGAGAGAGAGAGAGAGAGAGAGAGAGAGAGAGAGAGAGAGAGATAAAGAAATCTATGGGAGAAATAAGAAAAATAAAATAAAATCTTCAGCACAGAGTCCAGAACATACAAGTGTCCAAATGGACATTCATCTCTTAAGACTCTGAAAAAGTCAGGATTTTCAAAGGTCACTCTAGGAAATTAAACCCAAATGTTGAAATAGGAGCTACTGCTTTAGTCAACACCATATTTTTGTTGCCAACAATCGTCAAACGACTTGTCTTTATGGTTTATCTTTCAAACAGGTTTAACAGACAGCAAGCAAAGACAATTGGCTGTAGGCCATAGGGATGGAGAAAGTTTACCATGCACCCAATCATTTGCTCTGCCATTTTCTTCTTGCACAATATTTTGAGTCTTTAGGGGAGCAAGTGATTGGACATATTGTTTTTGTGTCACAAAGACCTGGTTTCTCAACAACCAGATTTGGTCACTTAGTATTTGGTGATCTACAGCAAGAATAACTTGATAGCACAGAGCCTAGAGCAAACTAAAATCTCAATAAACACAGTTATAATTTACTATTATTATTATGAATAATTTAAGAGTTAATGAAATTTTTTTAATGAATGTGAGAAATTTTCTGTCGAAAATAACTTAATCCAGTTGCAAATTTGGTTCAATCATCTAGAATAACCCAGCAATGTTTGTTGGGTCTTCTTCATGTTAGAAATGCTTAAACAATCAGCTTATTGCATTTGCTAGGGTGGATATAATCTTTTTTTTAAAGGGCTTTCATTTAATATCTCATTTTATCCTTATAATTTCTGTATGTGGTAGGATCAAAATTACCGCCATCATTCACAAATGAGAATACCAATGCACCAGGTAACTGAAAGACTTGACTAAAATTACAAAATCTCATAGGGACAGAAGTATAGGAGGAAAGAGAAAAAGGAGACGTAAGCTCTGGTCCTGACTTTGCCTCTAATGAGCTTGTCTTTGTATGTACAACAGGGACAAAACTGTCTGTTCTACCCAAAAGGCTCACATTATGATTCTGAGAAGCAAAGACAATAATATGTAAAATGTGAAAGTACCTTGAAGCCCACACATTGCTAGACAAATATAAGATGATATTATGGAACCTAAAAAATCACATTATGCAGTTTGGGCTAAATCTAGCTCTAGCTTCTATGTAAAAAAAGAAAGATGACTTTTCTATACCACTCTTGGAGAGAAAAATTGACAGAAAAATCTTTTATGACAGGAAAAATTTCTTGTATTTCTTAAGGAAAGAAAAGTTTTATTTCCTACTGGGAGAGAAAAGAACTCTTATAGGACAATGTCGCAAGAGTCATGAACTTTAAATCAGGATATTTGGGTTTAAATCCTGTCTTTGGTACCAAGTAACTGTGCAACTGTTCTTAAATTCTTAAAAATGTTGACCCCAATTTATTTTGTGTAAAGTGAAGTTACACTAGACAATAGTGAAGGTCTTTTTTAGCTCTGACACTCTCCATTGCTACAATTCTGCTTTCCAAGCACAGGGCCTTTGTGAAATTGCTAAATTGCAGTGACACCTCAGCTGAATTGTGGGACCTATAAATGCAATGCTCTTAATAATGGAATTTTCCAGTTGACTGGGAGGCAAGTTTATCTCAGGATCTTATCTTTTCATATTCTTGTTCTCACTACATTTTTGTTTTTGCTAACTCCCTCTCACAAATTTTCCTTCCACAATCATCTCTGATATTCCCTTTCCCTAGCCCTCCCTCATCTTTTTAAATTCCACACTGTCCTCTTGCATCTCTGGACAGAAAACTTCAGAACTATCCTTATTTGGCAATCCAAACTATCACAACACCTTCAGTGCAACACATTTTTACAGGAAATGAGATAACTAGTACCAGAACTTTATAGGGGAGTCTGTGATAAACAGAATAGTGCCCCCCCCAAAATGTCCCTATCCTAATATGCAGAACCTGTGTATATATTACCCTCCATGGGAAAAGACTTTATAGATGTATTAGATTAAGGATCTTGAGGAAGGGAGAGTATCCTAGATTATCCAGGGGGACCCAATGTAATCACAAGGGCCTGAGGAGGAAAAAAATCTGAGGCAAGAGATTTCATATCAGAAAAGAAGATATGACTATAGAGGCAGAAGTCAGAAAAGGGAATTTGAAGATGCCACACAGCTGTCTTTGAAGTTGGTGTTCAGGGCCACAACCAAGAAATGTAGGCAGCTTCTAGAAGCTGGAAAGACAAGGAAATGGATTCACCCTAGGGTCTCCAGAAAGAACTCACCTCTGCTGAACCCAGAAAACCCATTCTGAACTTCAAGCTACAGAACTATAAGATAATAAATTTATGTGTTTTTTTTTAAGCCACCAAGTTTGTAGTAATTTGTTACAATGGCAATAGGAAACTAATACTAATTCCTCCGCTGTTCTCAGCAGTTTGTCTCATCGCTAAATTGGGTTTGTCTTAACTGTCAATTCCTGGAAGATCTTCAGAAGCTGTATATATTTTGAAATTTTCCAGAGTTGAGGCTCAAGGCAGGCTGCCCAAAAATATGCCAAAGTGGCATACTGATTATTTTGAATTAGTTACTTGAGAAACAGCTAGTGCAAGAAAGACACTCTCACCCTCTTCTCTGTTTCTCTGGAAGCAGAAAATAAACCTGCCACGTGGAAAGTATATTTCCTGCACCAGGAGGCAAAGAGACATCCATATTGCCAGATATTAGGAATTTAGGGCTGAGAAGGCTATGGAAGAAACTGTGCTTAGTTTATTCACTATTTAGTACCTAAGCCTAAGTTTCTTTGACTTGTCAGTTCTTCTTATTGTTTCTTTGTCTAAAGATACAGAAGATGCCTGCTTTGATCACTTCTCTGAGCCTCATATCTTTGGGGTTCCCATACATAGGAATTAAATTTGTTTTGTTTCTCCTATTAATCTGTCTTGTGTCAACTGTTATACCAGTCAAAAGAATCAAGAAGGCTAGGGAGAAATTTTTCCCTCCCTGATACCAGAATGCTCCAATCCCAGAGTTAGTTATTGAGGTAAAGAAAAAATAAATTAAGGAGAAGTACATTCTATCACAAAGCAATTTGCATTGCATTTCCATTCCCCTTAATCTACTGCTAGCATAATTGATGTCCTCAGATAATCACAATGAGCTAGCTTATAAGAGATTTCTAGATAATGTTTGAGGTTGTTTACAACCCTGAGCTTACATGATTATATTGTAAAAACAAATTAGAAGTTACCCAAACATATCAACTCATATCTTCTTACTGAAGTTTATTCTGAGTGACTCTGATTAACAGAATATATCATCTTAAATATTATTAGCTAGTGTGCTTCTAAGTTCTCTGAATTACTGATTACTGGTAGTTAGATATCTTTATGGATGGGGCTATCTACTTTTAAAATCCATTCTTCTTTATCTATTCATGAAGAACTTGAGGAGCAGTACCCTCATCAATCAAACATACACTATGGCACCATACTCCTATTCCATTGTGGAACCATACTATTTCTGTATTTCTTAATAATAACACTAAGGATGGGAAATGTTAAAATGTGAAAGTAATAGTCACTGATGATCATGGAGGCATATGTGGAAGAGAACTTAATTCAGTAGATTTTCTTGAAGATATAATAAGTCACAGAGGAAAAGAGTCAGCCAGTCTGGGAAATAAGGAGAGAGAACAAGAATAACCTTAAAAAATAGGAAGTATACATAAAGAAAGAACCCCAAATATCTTTATAGTGTCATGGCATACTGAAGACATTATACAAGCCAACTTTTTCAGAATCGTGGATTTAGGGGACATGGATTTAAGAGATAAGGCCTGAGAAGTAATGAGGACCCAATCAAAAAGGCCCTGATATATCAGTGCTAAGGAATTTGGACTTTATCCTACAGAATGTATGAAGCCAAAAGAGTACTTTAAATGGAGAAATAACATAGTTAGTGTTGTGTTTTAAATACTTGGGACCCTATATAGATGACAGATTTGAGTGAGATGTGTATATGGGCAGGAATCCAAGTTTAGAGGCTGTTGTAACACTTTGATTGAAAAAGAGAGTCAATAGTAATAGGTATGGGCGGGAATATTTATTAATTGGTTGTGAAGGTAAAGTTGATTTTGAATGTCCCTCCCTACCACTACTATTAGCAACACTAAGTTGTAATATTTTATGTCATGGGAACTGCCAAACAAGAAGAATAAAGATGATCAATTTCATTTCAATTATCTAACTCCCTGGGAAACTAAGAATAAAAGGAGATATCAAATAGGCAGTTGACAAAGCTTGGTTAAAAATATATTTGGGGCATGATTGGTATAAGGATGGGTAAGAGCATTTGGCTTTGGAGACTAGATTCCCCAGTCTTAGCAAAGATGTGTAATAACTGGAAACATTACTTAGTCTCCCTGAGCTCCAGTTTCTCATTTGTAAAATAAGTATTATAATAACCTAACTCATGAAGTTTTGTATAGTTCTTATACCTATAAATATTTGGCACCATATCTATCCACAGAAAACGCTTAATAAGAATTAGACAATTTAGGGGCACCCAAGTGTCTGTCAGTTGAGCATCTTACTCTTGATTTCAGCTCAGGTCATGATCTCATGGTTTGTGAGTTCAAGCCCCACATAGGCGCTGTCAGCACAGAGCCTGCTCAGGATTCTCTCTCTCTCCCTCTCTCTGCCCCTCCCCTACTTGCGAGCGCGCTCTCTCTCTCTCAAAATAAACATAAAAAAAAAAAGAATTAGGCAATGTAGATGAAGCCATGACAATAAATACTACAATGATCTTACACAGAATGACATCTGAGGATGAAAAGAACAAAGCCACGGCGTCACAAGTGCATATTTAAATTGTGGACAAACAAGAAAGCAATAAGCATATTAAAGTGAAAGTGCATGAAAGAGAGAGGAGAGGGAAGCAAGAGAGTGTCCTTTTATGGAAGTCGTAGAGAACATTTTTGTTTCCTGGCCATCCACCATTGACTGGAGAAGGATAAGATCTGTGACACTGGATACACCAATTAGATTTCCTCTCCCAAGTCTTTGACTCTTAGCACTGTGTTCAAAAACAGGAAAAAAATGCATCAATCCTTATTCATTCTGTAAAGTAGTGACCTGGCCAAACTGGTGTGTAGTCACAACCTCTGTTCACTTCTGTCTTTGCTCCCAAGTCTTCCAATTCATTTTATATTTATAACATATTTCCCTTAAGAGTCGGTATGTGTTGGGGCACCTGGGTGGCTCATTTGGTTGAGTCTGACTTTAGCTCAAGTGGTGATCTCATGGTTCATGGGTACAAGCCCCATGAGGGGTTCTGTGCTGACAGCTTGCTTTGAATCCTCTGTGTCCCTCTCTCTCTGCCCTCCCTGGCTCATCCTCATTCATTCATTCTCTCTCTCTCTCTCTCTCTCTCTCTCTCTCTCTCTCAATAATGAAAAAACATTAAAAAAATAAACTTAAAAAAAAGAGCTGGTATGTGTCACTTGAAAGCAAAAACCTCTAACTGATATAGAAGGAAGACAACAAAATAGAGATTTTAGGGATAACGTAAGAACTGATAAATCTCCATTGGATTTGCAATTAGAAGAAGCTGAAACCTGACCAGTGAATTATTAAAGTGTGAGACATAAAGCAGTGGAGGTAGTGAATTTGGGGCTCTCTCTGGGGGAAAAATGAGAAATATAAGATAAAGTGGCACTAGAGGATACAAAATGAGCATCTTCATTTTGTCTCCACTGTTTGGATTGTTACTTTCCTTAAATGTGAGAGACATAAGCTTGTTTTTGGCCCAAGAAAAGCCAATAGGGAGGGAGATTTTTAGGAAGTAGGAGGAAGAGGCCTGATGAAGGGAATAAGTCAGGGAAGAGGCAGATTAAAAGGAAAGAAGATATATGTATGGAAGGGTTAGTATCAAACAGGCTGAAGTGTGCTGTATCTCAGGGACTGGTTACACTTGAAGACAGTGTTAATAGGGAAGTGAAGAAAATTCATCTGTTGACCTCAGCTTTCTCCTTAAAATAGGCACAACATTACCAACTGAGAATGGATGTGCATGGATAAAAATGTGGTTTGAAAATGGCATCATAGAGAAGCTTCAGAATATCTTTTAAAGATGATAAGATATAAACATGGATAAGGGCAAAGGAAAGACTTCACAGAATGTGCTGATATTGGCGGTGAAATTGAGAACATGAATATATGTAATTTTTCAGGTGCCTACATAAAGAGCAGAAAACACAGATTTTTGACCCAGAATTTGGGCTCTGTGATTAGATTGTTGTGATCAAAAGAAAGTATAAAACAGAATCTGTGAATTGAGGCTGGTGGAAAGAGAAGAGGAGGAGAGGAGTGTCATAGGGAAGGACTAGGGAGGGTGGCTGTTAGCTGAGAGAAAATCGAGGGAATCTGAATTTAATTAACATGAGATCATCTTTGAGGCTAAACAGCATGTACCGTGAAATGAGAACCTGAGAAATCCAGAAACAAGTGGTTACAGAAGAGTGGACTATGATTTGGAGTCAACGCTGCAGAGGTTTCTGAAGTGGATAGATCCATAAGGAGACATTGACAGTAGCTGAGACAGAGGTCATTGGATTTAAGTAGAGCCAAGAATGTTAAGGCTAAGCTACTGATGGGTTGAAAGCTCTTACAATTATGGAAGAATGGTGGGAGAAGGGGAAGAGGCAACATCTTCCATAAATGAGAGAGTGTGAATAAATAATTAAGAGGTTGGCCAATGAAAGGAGAGAGAAACATTTAGTGCAGCTAAATGAGAGGAATCAGAGGAGAAAAAGTATTCTGCATAGGAATGGATTAATAAAGAGGTAGAAAGTGGGAGAAGGGAGCTAAGAGAATATAAACTTGCCCCTCTGAATCTACTGAGAATAGGGGATAACATTTTTAAGAAGTGAATAAAAAATAGACATATCTCCACATTTCATTAGATGCAAATCAGATGCAAATTAGGTAGGTTACATCATCACACAATTCACTATAGCTGTTAGTCATCTGGGATATTTTGGATTTGGTGGGTTTTTTTTTGGGGGGGGGTGATTATTCAAGATATAAAAATGATCATTCTTAGCAAAGTCCTTCATTCTCCCCAAGATTTCTCTCATGGGTAAGAATTTGGCAGGAATCTTATCACAATACTGATGCCGCTGGCTTCCTAGAGGTCAATTTTCTTATACATTGCCTGTCCTTATTAGATAAGCATGATCTGGAGTGTCTTGGCTCTTAGCATTCTCTTTTGGAAATTAAATTTTGGTTGGTATACAGCAGGTGGTTTTAAGATTTGTTTATGCCTAAGTCTTTTACTCTCAAAATACAACTACTGTACAAATATACCAAAAATATACACATAGTATGAACAATATTTGGAACCACAGCTTAAAACAAATAATTGCTTACTAACTATGACACATGTGATGACTAAAACATGTTACCTAATAAAAGTGACACTAAATTCATGTTTAAAAATGTGGCAAACAAATATACAATTGTTGGCAAAGTATTATTTTCAAATTTTTAAAATTATTGTGTAAAGTGTTATCTCCAGATTAAGACAGAATTAGTAAAAAGTGAAGCAATTTTATACAATAAGCCTGCCCAATTGTTCCAAGATGTGTACTTATTTTTTAAAAAATAAAACTGTTGTTTAAAATTCAAGAAAATTATATCTATTGCCAAAAGATGTTTAGCTTCCCCAGAGTACCAATATAAAACACTCCATATTAAAATGTTGTCTAAAAATTCTGAATAAATAGCTCTTCCAAAAAAAGTACCATAGATCATATTTTAATCTCTGAATAGCATTTACTGAGTAGTACATTCAGCCAGAACCAAAGGATTCAGTTTATTCAGTAAGGTGTACCATTTTATTAAAACTTCCTTTTGGTAAAATTTCAGACCATTATTATCCAGGAAATATAATATTACTTTAAAGGAAATCGAGCAATGCTAATCATTGGTTCTTACATCTTCAAAACACCTTGACTCTCTGCTTTGAGCCATATTTTTATGTTTACATGTAGCCCTAATGTTAGCCCTCCCAATGTTTTTCACAAATTCACAATTGTGTTAAGAGGCATCTTAACTGGCCTCTCAGCATCCATCATTCCTGGCCCCTCCTTCAACCTACCCTCATAAGATAGCCAAGGTGATCTCAGAATACAATTTTAATCACATTATTCCCATGCTTGAATGACTTCTATGGCCATAACCATAGCTCTGCAGGTGTTATCCTTGCCTTTTGCTCTGATTTCACCTCCAGGCACTCTGCCTTTCTCTCTACTATGACCATATTCCCTTCATCCACAGGGACTTTGCGTAAGATATCCCTTCTTCATGAGCTGCTCTGTCTCCTCTCCCACTCACTACCTCCTCACCTATTTAACTGTTTCTATTTGTCCCTTAGGATACATCTCACAGTTTATTGCCTCAGGGAAGTTTCCCTGACATCTTATGGTCCCTCAAACTTAAATGCTGTACTTTGCTAGCACTTAAAACACCTTCATTAATGACTGTCTCCCCAAGACTGTGAGCTCCATGAGACAGACAGGGACAATGTATATATTGTCTATTACTGTACTGTCTATATCTAGGTTGACACCTGGCATAAAATGGTCCTTTAATATGGTTGGCAGAATGAAGAAAACAATAAATGAAATAAAATGATATTATATAAAACCTTTCAATTACCAATCCCTACTCTAAATGTATACAATTTTAATATGAGAAATTAAAACATTTCTGTTTTTTAAAATCTGAAATTAACTATAAATAAAGGTGTTAATTTAAGAAAAATTGCAAAAGAATTTGTAATGGGCAAAAGATTATGGAGTATCCTTTCAATGGAATGCTGTTTTTTTCTTCTAGTAACCCCCTCAGAGATATCTGATTTAAAAGAAAATGTGCGCACTTTTCATTGTTTTGACTAAGCTGTGTTACAGTTCTCTAAGTTGTAGAAAAGGATTAATAATGTAAATGACTCTTGTTCATAGATATGCAAATGAATTTTGAGCCACAGATGTGATCAATTACTGCTCTATAAAAAAGATGATTCCATATAATGTTTAATGCCCTATAGAATATCAACCCATTTTTCAAATTTCTTTCAGCATTCCTGATTGCATATATATATATATACACACACACTTCATATTCTTCATCAAGCTGGATGTGACATCTTATTGGTTCTTTAATTAATTAATGAGTTAAATAATACCTTTGACATGTGTATATATATTTATATGATAGACATTATCTTACTCTTTTGAAAATCTTTTAATAGCTGTTTATACTATTTAAAATACAAGTACCCAAAATAATCACCTTTCATTGTCATACAATCATTAAAATGTGTTAATAACTGCATATTGACTGACTCCTTTGTGGGAAGAAGATTTAATATACCAGTTAGTAGGCTAATGACTCTTCACAGTATATACATATAAATCCCATGCATATCATACACACACACACATATACCACAAAATGTATACTTACTTGCACATGTATTCAAAACACTATATATGTATATACATATGCATGCATGTGTGTACATATACATGTTTGATGAATACCATTATATATGCATATGTATGCATACCACACACACACATGACCCCTTAACTATATATATACACATTCATAAATAGTATTTCAATGGCATTATATACTTATAAAATATAGAGAATATATATGTGGAGAGAAAAAGAGAATTGCTTTTATTCTAACAAGGATCGAGAAGGAATAGGTATTTCTTTGTTTTGTTTTTCATAAGAGTATGTACTGATGAAACTACTGGTATTTTAATTTTTTTTAAATATTTATTCATTTGAGAGAGAGAGTGGGGGAGGGGCAGAGAGAGAGGGAGACATAGAATCTGAATCAGGTTCCAGGCTCTGAGCTGTCAGCACAGAGCCCAACGTGGGGCTCAAACTCATGAACTATGAGATCATGACCGGAGAGGAAGTCAGACACTTAACCAACTGAGCAACCCAGGTGCCCCTCAGGACATATTTTAAGTGAAAAATATAAAGTATAAATATATTTGTGGGTTGAAGTTCACCAGTTATGCAAAAAACCAAAAATTTTTAAAAACCTATGTACACATGCATGGGACATATCTGCATAAGCAATTAATATAATATTTAACTCAGGAGTTTAGGGTAAGATATGTCATTTTATTCCTTTAGTTTTGTACTGTTTGAACTTTTTTTTAACTACATTTATATGTTATTTTCAACAAATAAAAGCTCTTTTTTCTCATTTCAATTAAAATATTTTTTTTAAGAGGCACCTCGGTGGCTCAGTCGGTTGAGCGTCCGACTTCGACCCAGGTCATGATCTCACAGTTTGTGAGTTTGAGCCCCACATCTGGCTCTGTGCTGACAGCTCAGAGCCTGGAGCCTGCTTTGGATTCTGTGTCTCCCTCTCTCTGCCCCTCCCTAGCTCACGCTCACACTCTCTCTCTCTCTGTCAAAAATAAATAAACTTTAAAAAATAAAAAATAAAAATAAATATTTTAAGCATTATCTATATATTCTCAGAGAGTGCTCCTATGATCAATGAAATAAGAGAAGATAATAAGAATGAGATAATCTGAACTAGACCATGTACAAGCCATTCAAAGATTCATACCAAGCATTCTGGTTCTATAAATGGGTTGTGACCTCAAGCTATTCTTCAAAAGAAAATAAGAGCCTAGAAGAAATTCCCATGAAAGTGGAAGACTTTTCAGAAGAAAAGTCATTTGGAACTAGAAGCAATTAATAAACAAAGCATAAACCAGTTGGAATAACTGAAAAGATGATGCCCAACACAGGAGTCACTGTGCCTCTATAGTATGCAAAATAAGAGCCCCTCAAAAATGTCCCTGCCCTGATCCCCAGAATGTGTGAATATTTTATGTTATATAGCAGATAGGATTATGTGGATGTGATTAAGTTTATGAACGTCAAAAAACAAGGAGAATATCCTGGATTATCCAGGTAAGCCCAACCTAATCACAAGACCTCAAAAGCAGATAACTTTCTCTAGCTGGATGCAGAAGAGATATGGGAGAATGGGGAAATGGGGGAGATTCAAAGCCTAAGAAGCATTTGCTGTGTCCTTGCTGGGTTGAAAATGGAAGAGGCATGTGACAAACTGCCCAGGCAACCTTAAGAAGCCGAGAGAGATTCATGGCTGACAACCAGCAAAGAAATAGGTCAGCCCTACAACCTCAAGGAACTGAATTCTGTCAACAACCTGAATGAATTTGGAAGCAAGTTTGTAGTGCCTCCAGGAAGGAATACAGCCCTATGGACACCTTGACTTCATCCTGTGAAAGCAAGCATCGTACCCAACTGAGCAAGGCTTTAACTAGGACTTCTGACTTACGAACTGTGAAATAATAAATTTGTATTGTTTTAAGGTGCTAAGTTTATTGGAATTTGTTACAGCAGCAATAGAAAAATTAATAGTCTCTAATACAGTTTACAGATTTTAGTCTAGAATAATAAAGACAAGCCCACTTGCTTCTGAAGAGACAAAAAATTAATTATGGCATGATTAATGAGCTCGTTGTAAAAAACAACCAACAAACAAAAGTATCATAGAATGAAAATTCAATAAAAAGAAATGACTTATGGGGCGCCTGGGTGGCACAGTCGGTTGAGCGTCCGACTTCAGCCAGGTCACGATCTCACGGTCCATGAGTTCGAGCCCCGCGTCGGGCTCTGGGCTGATGGCTCGGAGCCTGGAGCCTGTTTCCGATTCTGTGTCTCCCTCTCTCTCTGCCCCTCCCCCGTTCATGCTCTGTCTCTCTCTGTCCCAAAAATAAATAAAAAACGTTGAAAAAAAATTAAAAAAAAAAAAAGAAATGACTTATATACACAGGCCAAAAGAGCTGTCTTTAAACAGAAGACAAAATGTAAAAGCCATAAATGAAACACTGAAAAAATTGATTATAGTAAGATGTAAAGGCTTTTGCATATCAAAATTGCCATAAAAAAAAGTTAAAATAAGTCAGAGACTGGGCTTGTCTTTTACATGTAGAACACATGAAAAAAAATTCTTCATATTACAAAGAAAAACACAAATCTACCGATAAAAAGTAGAACAAAGGCAATACAAAAGAAATGCCACTTAACTGTAAATGTTAAGGCAATGAGATACCACTTTTCATCCATGAGATGGGCAACTGTTGTTGGAATTTGAGGAAACACATATTCTTATCCACTACTGAGAGGAACTGGAAACTGGTTCAACATTTTAAAGCTCAATATGGCAGGGTGTCTTAATTTTATATATGCTACATCTTTGATCAAGAAATTCTACCCTAGAGATACAAAAAGAGGTTAATTTCCCTAATTATTATAACAGATTAATATTGATAACCATATGTTGATCTTACAAAGAAATGATTATATAAGTAACAGTACATTTATACAAAGGAATGCTATGCATCAGTATAAAAAAATGCAGCAAATCAACATACAAGAATACTAAAACATCTCCAGATATTTGATTTGGTGCAAAAAAGTTTTAGGAGGATATATACTGTATATGATTTCACGAATTTAAAAAGTCCACAAGACAGAAGCATACATTTCTACATGTCCCTATATATGTACATATGCACAAATACTTAGAAAAGGTATTTCCAATTACTGATACTTGTTTTATTTGAGAAAGAAACTCAGGCTAGAGCATCAAGCAGTGGGTACTGAAGGATAATCAAATCATTGATTCTGTTTGAGTAAAATGTCAAAAAAAAAATCATTGAATTAGATACAACTCACAGATTTAATTTTTTTCTAATGTGGAGCAAAGGTAAAGTAGATCAATTACACTGAAGAGGCAGGCTTACGGTCACTAGTTCCAGCACCAGTGAGTGAATGCAGCCCTAGCAATAAAGATGATTCTAGGGGCGCCTGGGTGGCGCAGTCGGTTAAGCGTCCGACTTCAGCCAGGTCACGATCTCGCGGTCCATGAGTTCGAGCCCCGCGTCGGGCTCTGGGCTGATGGCTCGGAGCCTGGAGCCTGTTTCCAATTCTGTGTCTCCCTCTCTCTCTGCCCCTCCCCCGTTCATGCTCTGTCTCTCTCTGTTCCCAAAAAATAAATAAACGTTGAAAAAAAAAAAAAACAACATACATTTTAAAGATGATTCTACCTCTGGTGTTTGAACTACATACAGAAAGGATCCCTGTGCCTGATCAGAAAATGTTCCTCATTAAGGAAGAACTAAGAGGCTCCTGCACAAATGTTCTTCTTCCCACCTCTTCCAAATGTAAGGATGTCATAGATGGATTGAAAATGTAGTAGTTCTCTTCCAGATCTGTCTTGAGTAAGAGTCTGAGCCATCAGAGATACTTGTAAGATCACTTCTGAGCAGTGGCATCTCAATCCCCCCCACCACCTCCCTAGCATCTAACTTGGGTAATCAGGAAAATGCAGATATTGAACTCTATAGAAACCCTACATTTTAAAACTTTCCTGTGCTTGTCGTTTTTATTTTCTCTTACCTATTTCACTTCTGCTTATTCTTAGGAAGAGAAAGAAACTGGGAAAGTAAGAAAATCAGCCAATCTTAAGGGAGCAATATTGAGTTGTTAATAGCAGCTTCATAAAGGAAAGAAAAGCAATGGAGTGCCTGGGTTGCTCAACTGGTTGAACATCTGACTTCAGCTTAGGTCATGATCTCATGGTTCATGGGTCCTAGCCCTACATCGGGCTCTGTGCTGACAGCTCAGAGTCTGGAGCCTGCTTTGGATTCTGTGTCTCCCTCTCTCTCTCTGCCTCTCCACTGCTTGTGCCCTCTCTCTCTCTCAAAAATAAATAAACATTTGTTAAAAAATGGAAAGGAAAGCAAGATACCTGAGGTCCACTGGTATGATAGGCAGAATACTGATTTCCCAAAGATGTCCCCATCCTAATTCCTGGAAACTGTGAATATATTACTTTATATGGCATATGAGACTTTGCAGATGTCATTTAGGATCTTAAAATGAGAAAATCATCCTGGATTATCTTGGGAGGCCCAATATAATCCCAAGAGTCTTTATTATTTTTAATGTTTGCTCATTTGTTTGTTTACTTATTGAGAGAAAGAGAGAGAGCATGAGTATGAGGAGGGCAGAGAGAGAGAATCCCAAGCAGGCTCAGTGCTGTCAGCTGCAAAGCCTGACGTGGATCCCAGTCTCACAAACCATGAGATCATGACCTGAGCAGAAATAAAGAGTTGGACACTTAACATACTGAGCCACCCAGGTGCCCCATCCCAAGAGTCTTTGTAAGAGGGAGGTAGATGTGTCAGAGAAAATGTAACGATGTTATGGTGCTGGCTTTGAAGATGAAGGAAGGAGCCATGAGTCAAAGTATCACATAGCTCCATTCGTACCTTGATCTTAGCCCTATGAGACCCAATTTACATTTTTTTAAAAATGTTTAGTTTTGAGAGAGACAGAGTGTGTGCATGAATGGGGGAGGGGCAGAGAAAAAGAGGGAGCAGAGGATCCTAATCAGGCTCTGTGCTGAAAGCAGAGAGCCCAATGCAAGGCTCAAGCTCACGAACTGTGAGATTATGACCTGAGTCAAAGTTGGATGCTTAACCAACTGAGCCACCTAGGTGCCCCCCCATTTTAGATTTTGATATGCAGAACTGTAAGGTTAGTTTATGCTGCTTTAAGCAACTAAATTTGTGGTAATTATTATAACATCAATAGGAAACTGACACAACTGGGAAGTGACTTGGAGAAATAAACCATTGGAAAGATGAGTCATTTACAAACATGTATACAAAGGATGCATACATTTCTTCCCAAGGAAGAAAGAATTGTTAGAAAACCCTCTCCAAAATACTTCGAATAAAAGACCCTGACTTTATACCTATATATTAATTATCATGCCATTTTAGCTACTAAGGGACCTTAGGAAAATTTCTAGTTGACCCCTTTCACATTACAGATAAGAAAATTTAAGCGTAAATAAGTGAGGTGATTTGACACTTACCTATTAGTGAAATAATTAGAACTAAGATGTCCTGCTAACTCCTGATGGTATAAAAAAAAGCAGAAAGAAGAGAAAGTGTAGCTCCTCCCCTTTTACTCCAACTATATAAGTGTAAATAGAAAATTTACATTAAGTAATATTGAATACAAGCTAAGGCTAGCCTACCCAAATGCATGGCAAAAGGAATATATTGGTAAAAGTTTGAGAATACTCAATGCAGAGTCAAATTCTCAAGACATATATGTAGAGTCAGATTTCAAAGGAAGTAAGAGACATTTATTTTCTACTTTCCTGTAAATTTCTCTGGAGTAACTTTAAAAAGGTACATTAATGAAAGATAAGAGCACAAAGATAGGATCCTTTGCATGCTAATAGATAACTAACCAAAGACTAATAAAGATTCAGTGATCATGCTGATTAGATTATTCTGGATTGTTTTTCACTCTGCAGGCAGTGCCCATACCAAGCTTCTATTACAAATTATGCAATTAATGTAGCTTTGGAATTTGTATTTGCATCTATCACAGAATGTCTATTTGTTGTAATGGTGCAGAAGGATAATGTCTTGAAGTTCCAAGGATCAAGATAATCATCTGAGACCTTTTACATAAGCTAACTTTTTTTGTACTGACAATTAACACACACAAAGGACAAGAGAACAAAAATCTTTGTATGAATTAATCGAGTAAAATTCAAGATACTCTGAATTACAAAGCTTTTGAAATGACCAGTTCTTAGCATGCACTTGCTTGGGAACACTCTAAGTCAATATACTGATACTTTTATTTCCACCATTAAATCCTGACAATTAGACCACATGTATATGTATTATGCCAAATAGGGCTATAAAAATAAAAATATTAAAAGTACGTGATGATTTAGATCCTTTTTAAAGTACATTGGAATACCTTGAAATTAATATTTCTTAATCTATGAGTGGATAGTTTCCAGCTGGTATGTTTCTCATCTAATTGAAATGCATAAGAATGAATCAACACAATCACCGTATTTGTAATTAAATTTTGGATTTAAGTTAAATCCACTTGAATCGCTTGTGGACAAATCTCTTCTCGGCAATAATGCTAATAGAAATATTCACATAATATGAAATGCTAATTTTTGGAAACTAGCAACAAATAATACATGCAGAAAAATACTTAGACTGCTATAATGAAAAACATTCATCCAAACTGACATTTACTTTGAGATGAGTTAGTTCTGCAATTTCTCATCCTAAAACATCATGTGTATCATCTAATATAATTCAAAATCCTTCACCAGCCTGTAAGGCCTGGAATAAATTCATATTCTCATCATTTTGTATGCATCTTTTGATTAATTATAGCTTTTCTAATTTAGCTCTATAGACTATCTTAAACAATGTGGATATTTACAATAAGTAGAGACTAAAAAAGAAAAAAATTATCATTCAGTGAGAACCAATAAGTTGGGAACTTTCTTAAAAGTTGAAATTAGGGGTGCCTGGGTGACTCAGTCAGCTGAGCATCTAACTCTTGATTTCAGCTAAGATCATGATCCCAGGGTCAAGGGACTGAGCCCCATGCCTGGCTCTGCGCTGAGAGTGGAGCCTGTTATGGTTCTCATTCATTCATTCTCTCTCTCTCTCTCTCTCTCTCTCTCTCCCCCTCCCTCTGCCGGCTCTCTATCTGTTAAACAACAACAACAAAAGAAAAATGGAATTAAAGTGCAAAGCGTTTCATAGTTGTACACAGGCCTTGATCCCCAAGTCCCATACTTGGTAGAGTCATGGTGAATGTTTAGCCTTGAGTTTTATTTTTATTTATTTTTATTATTTTTTAGAGTTTATTTATTTTGAGAGAGAATGTTGGTGGGGGAGGGGCAGAGAGAGAGGAGAGAGAATCTTAAGCAGGTTCCATGCTGTCAGCTCAGGGCCCTACTCAGAGCTCGATCCCATGAACCATGAGATCATGACCTGAGCCAAAATCAAGAGTCATATGCTTAAACTTAACCATCTGAGCTACCCATGCCCCTAACCTTGAGCTTTAATATCCATTATAAAGGGATGATCCAGTGAAAACAAACTGTTGTGAGAGGACTTTGAATAACATTATTCAGCCATAACATTTTTGAAGGGCTCCCCATATCTTTTAGACAAACTCTCTCAGGGGAAAAAAATACTTATCACATATACCTTAAATAAAAAAAGTCTGAAATGCACCATTTTCTGTTTCCCTTTTTCTTAAACCCTTAAACCAATATAAACAGTTGAGAATAAATTCAATTTCCTTTTCTTAATAGCTAGTAAATTGTGATTAAATTTAATAGTGTTGCAAGCTTAAACTATATGCAGGTTTGTTTCTTTCTGATCAATTTCCTTCCCCACATTTTTATGTATATCTTAACTGGTAAATTATGATCAATTATAATAGAGTATGGTGAGCTTAAACCACATGCAGGTTTGTTTTTTTACCAAGCGGGTAATAATCCAAGTGTGGCCAGCTAATCTCGCTTTGGTGGCTTCACAAGGGTCAGTCATCCAAGATCTAACACCTTTCTTTTCTATGGCTTATTGCCAGACTGCTGCCTACCACACCACATCTTCAAGAAAACTGAATTGCTCTCCACCTTATCTGCATTCCTAATTATTAAGGAATTAACCCAGGTGTCACAAGCATCAATTATCTTAATATTCCAATAGTCAGAGCTTATTCATAGGGCCACACATAAATATATGGTAAACTGGGAAATGTAGTCTTCATTCTTGTAGTCATATACCCAGTTAGGTATCAGAGTGGTTACTTTAGAAGAATAGAGAAAACATATATTGGGGAAAACATAGTAAGTTTGGCCATAAAATCCCTGTCAAATTTTGAGTAAGTCAAAATAATTCAAAATTGTTTTTCATGGTTTTATTACTTAATCCTTTGGTCCTGTTTTACTTCTAGAAGTTGTATCTCTAAACATTGACTTAGGACTTAGTCCTTTTTCTTCACATCATCTTGGATCAGATCTGTCCTCAGTTCTGCTGTCTACCAACCAATCAGTGTTTTTTGTTGTTTTTTTTCCCCCTGAATCAAGATAAATTCATTTTAGACTTTTAACCAATGGACCCAAAGTATAAATGAAACCTAAAGGATTCCATAATTATATGAATAAAAGAGTGAATAAAGGAATGGGGGAGAACAGACAAATCTCCCATGCAGAAGGATTCCAAATAACTTATGCAGGTACTTTGCCCTCAGTGAAGGGGAGCATAACTTCACAGTCTAAATATGAGCCATGCATCATTCCAAAGGGTAGAACTTAGAAAGGAGAGAAAAAGAATAACTTTACAGTGGAGAAAGCTGACAGACACTATGTTAGCCAGGTGATCAACAGTGATAAGTCACGTTGATAGTGTGTATCCTGGATAGGACATAATTAGAAATGGAACTTTACCTCTGTAGTCTTCCTCCCAAAGACCTATAACCCCAGACTAATCATGAGAAAAACATTAAACACATCCCACTCGATGGAAATTCTACAAAATACCTGACCAGTATTCCTCAAAACTTTCAATATAATCAAAACTAAGAAAAGTCTAAGAAACTTACAGCTCAGAAGAGACTGAGGGGACATTACAACTGTCTTAGTCTGTGCAGCAGCTATAATGAAATACTGTATTTTGGGTGGCTTAGGAAGAACAGAAATTTACACAGCTTTGGAGCTGGAAGTCTGAGATCACAGTGCCAGCATGGTTGGGGGAGGGTTTTCTCCGGGGTCTCAGACTTCTTGTATCCTCTCTGGAATCTCTTTTATCAGAGCACTAATCCCATTCCTGGGGGTTCCATCCTCATGACCTAAGCACCTTCTACAGCACCTGCCCCCGCATCCTAAACCATCACACTGGGCACTAGGACTTCAAGTTTTGAAGTGGGGGACACAAACATTCAGAACATAGCAACAAGAAAATGTAATATGGTGTTCTAGATGGGATCTTGGAACTGAAGCAAGAACTCTTCCTCTAGTTTTTCCTTAGTAAAAACTGAGAAACTCTGAATAAAGTGTGGACTTTAGTGCATAATAATGTATCTATATTTTTTATTTGTGACAAATATACAGTATTAATGTAACTATATACTACATGCCGTGTAAAATGTTAATAATTAGGGAAACCAGTTTGGGAGACATGGAGACTCTATCTTTTCATTTTTTCTCTAAATCTGAAACTATTCCAAACAAACAAACAAACAAACAATGCTTTATGTTACAAATGGGAGGTTCCCCCCAAAAGACACTTATTGCTTATAACTTGCAAAACACAGCTAACCTAATAAAAATGAGAGGATAATTTCCTTAAAAATTTCAGTTAAGTATTCTAAAAACCTTGGGAATTTTCATAGGAAAAGTCTTATCCAGGTGATTATGGGATTATTTACTGTTACAAGACCATTAATTTAAAATCTCTTTTGGTAGGGGTGCCTGGGTGGCTCAGTTGGTTGAGCAACCGACTTTGGCTCAGGTCATGATCTCATGGTTTGTGAGTTCGAGCCCTGTGTTGGGCTCTGTGCTGACAGCTTGGAGCCTGCTTTGAATTCTGTGTGTGTGTCTCTCTCAATAATAAGTAAATGTTAAAAAAATTTTTTTTTAAATCTCTTTTGGGATTTCCAGGGACTATAACAGAAAAGGCAATATTTAAAGAAAATAAATTAAACAAAATTTTTGTTTATTTACAATTACTGTTTTAAGTGAAAAATATATTATTCGAACAATATTGGGAATCTAAAAAACTGGTAATTCAAACATTTATGCAGGGACGATTAACTAAAAAATAGAGTTACATTCTAGGAAAAAATAGATTTACATCCCAATTTATTATACAAAATAAATTTCAGGTGGATCAAAAATTTAAACAACAATAAATATATCTGAGATTTAAAGAGTAGAAATAGAGGCACCTGAGTAGCTCAGTCATTAAGCATCCGACTTCAGCTCAGGTCATAATCTCCCAGTTCATGAGTTCGAGCTCCGTGTTGGGATCTGTGCTGACAGCTCAGAGCCTGGAGCCTGCTTCAGTTTCTGTGTCTCCCTCACTCTCTGCCCCTTCCCTGCTCGCATTCTATCTCTCTCTCAAAAATAAATAAACATTTAAAAAAATTTAAATAGCAAAATAAATAACACCACCATGTAAAAATGTGGAAGAAAATTTTATGAATTTTCTTGGACTGGAAAAACTTTCTAAGCATAAGAAAAATGGGGAATCATAGTACAAAAGTATATAAGTTTGCATACCTAAAAGTTTTATATTTCTACTTGATTGAAGAAATAGCATAAGCAAAAGCCAAATAAAAACTACAAAAAAATATTTTCAGCATTTATGACACATTTGGGGTTAATTTTCTTAATAGATATAGCTTTTACAAATGGTATAAAAAATGAAACAGAAGAAATGTGTTTACATACATACATATGTACATGCATGCATGTATATAAATGACATATACTTACCCATAATTGTATATTTATATGTTTTTATATCTAATTTCTTACGTAGCAATAATTTCTGGAAGGTTAAACAAAGAACTCTTAAATGACTTTTGCCTCTGGAAAATAGTTTAGAGTTTTATAGGGATAGGAGAAGATTTAGCATTGTATTCTCATTTTATTCCATTATTTATATTTATGTGTACGTATTTTTCTTTTAAATTTAAAGTATTTATTTCAAATTAAAACATGACATAAAATTGATCCTTAAAGCTCTTTCAAAACATTAAAAATGGTGACTATAAGGAAGAGTTAAGAAAAGGAAAATCTAGTAATTTTGGTGGAAAAGTTATTTTATGGTGACTATCTCTAATAATGAGTGCTGACATTTGATATCCATGTGTCTTTTTTTAGATTAATCTTGAATTTGTGTTCAAATCTCATTTTTATCCTTTTCCCCAAATTGAATTTACATAAAGATCCCAAGTTTGGATATTAAAGCATCTTTAAATATATTTGGTGCTCATATATAAGCACTTTCCCTCCCATTTGAATATTTTAAATAGCTTCTTTTAACTTTCAAAAAATAAAATCATTCTCTGGTTTCAGAAAAACGAAGTATATTCATCCAAGGGCCAATTATTTTAGGAAGTTTTAAGCATATGAAAGCAAGGGTACTCAAAGTACTTTATCAACTATAAAAAGGGTTATTATCACCTCCTACAATGCCTTAATATTACTTGGTTCAACAACAAGATTTGCCAATAGTATAATTGCTGCAAAGTAGTCTTTAGTGAAATATTTTAAGTAGGCAGTAAGGTGTGATTACATACATTATTACACACCACAAAGTATACAGGGAAAAATTTTAACAGGAATTCTTCAGTGCCTGTAGTTTATTTTCCTCTCAAAATTCCCATTACCTACTCAAATATTATCAATTGTCGAACCCACAGTAAAAGCTTCAAACAGGGAATCTTTTGAAAGATAAAATGAGCCATCATCTAAATATTTCCTGAAATAGAAGTAATCTTGGTTATGTGATGTAGAAGAAATACTTATGTAGTAGTTAATTTAATTCTAAAACAAAACATTATGTAATGGGAAGTCTACTGGACAGAAGTAGAACCTTTGTGGCATCTCTGACTTATTGCATGACTCAGAGAGAAGCAGCGTTTATATCCTACTTGCAAAGTGAAAGGCTTACACCTAATGGACAGCGTTTCTGACTTTTAAGTCGGGAACGTGAATCTGAGTCACTATACTGCTGTTTCTCAGTTTTGTGTAGTAACTAGTTACCACCAATCCACAGAGCAATGGGAGAGCTAAGGACTTCCCTCAATCCTTCTTATTCTACACCTGAACACACTATCCACACTATACTCACTCTTTCAGGAAAATATGAATTCTGTTAATTAGAGTGTGAACCATCACTGCCTACAATCTCCCATGTATGGGCCTGTGTAGGGATCCTTCTCCCTACATTCCCTCTATCCTTTGAAACTGGAGCCATACCATCCCTTCCTATATTTAGGCCCCTCTGAGATCCAGACATAGGGTGTTTTTAAACATACTATAATAGTGAAGTGCTCCTCAAAATTCTCTTGCCCTAGTCAGTTGCTGAAACAGATGTTCAAGGCCTAATCCATACTAACCCAATATAGCACATTTGGAGTCCCAAACCATCCACAGCCAGAATCCGAAACTCCTTTCCTGTCCCCAACCTTGAGTGGGTCTAGCAAGGCCCTGGAAACGTACCTAGTGGATACAATCCTGTACCCTACTCCCCTCATTCTACTTGTACTATTTTGGTGTAATTGCATGCTTGCCTCATTTCCCTTACCCTGGTCTAACACAATTGGGACCATGAAAATCTGCCCAACCATTTCCAATCCCATCTCCTAAGAAGTTAAACCTTACAGTTGCACCTCCAACCACTGCTTGGGGGCTTCACTTCAACCCAGCTATCAACCTCCTTGCATAAACCAAACTCTGCATGACAGTAAAACAACTGCCTGGGGTATTCTGCTGCCTATACAGTATCCCTCTTGCTTACATCAGCAGCCTGAAATGGGTCTAGGTATACTATGCCTCCTTGGACACTGTGATTCGGCTATAAACTTTGGGGACTCCCACTAAGCTAACTGGTTCAAACTGAGCTCAAAATATTCCTGGCACTACCACCAGTCTATTGGTAAAGATCCAAAATGCTTTATACTCAAACCCACATAAATTATGACACTAGATCGGACATTGATATCCTCTTCCCTATTTCACTGATTCCTGTAATGGTCTAGAACTAGATATTAGCCTTATACATGGAAAAGTTTTTTTCTCTGCATGAAAATTGCAATGTCTTTATGACACGGCTAGATAGTGAACAAAAACTAATTTATTCCAAAGCTATTCAATGTTCTAAACTATTTTACTTTAGATATTCTCCCTCTTATCTAATGAGACAAAATGATTCGACTAATTTTCATGTGGTCCAGATAATGGGGCTTGCATGTACTTGTGAAAAACACATAAGTATAGCTATAAAAACTATTTCTGAGTTTTAGCATTTTCTCAGGAATTCAACACCTCTAAAAAATAATGAAAAGTGAACTCTTTTTGAGTGATTAATAATACATATTCCACAAAACTGACACAAAATAACATTTCATAGAATTTCATTATCTATGCATTAACTGCTACTTTTTTTTAAACAAAAAATTTTCCACCTTAGGGGAATTCATTTATGTTTAACAATAACTATATTATAATACTCTTCAACATTAATTTTGTTTACACTATATCTTCCTTTATTATGCTTTTAATAGTTCAATAATCAGATTGAAGTCATTGGAAATGTAGTACTTTCGGTGACTAAAATCTTGGCCTCATTTAGCTAATTTTATTCTTTTCAAAATCTCTTCAATTCTATTCAGCTACCTTCTCTACATATAATATAGAAAATGCTTAATCAAAGTAATAAATATCTTCATAAAGCTAAAAAAATAATTAAGCATATATAAAATTAAAATCTAAGGAGTGATGGTAGCGTGAGTCCTTTCTTTCTTCTTTAATTCACAACTAATCAGACATCCACGACAGAAACAGAAAAAAAAAAAAAAAAAAAAAAGGCACCACCTCCTCCAGCACAGTGGACCAGGACACCAAAGAGATCCATCCATCTGTGGACACAAAAGTGAGTGGGGGCACCTGAGTGGCTCAGTCAGTTAAGAATGAAGACTCTTGATTTTAGCTCAGGGCATGATCCCACAGTTGGTGGGATTGAGCCTTGCACAGGCTCTACACTGACAGCAAGGAGCCTGCTTGGAATGCTTTCTCCCTCTCTCTCTGCCCCTCCCCCACTCATGTTCTCTCTGTCTCTCTCCAAATATATAAATAAACTTTAAATAAAAAAGTGAGTGGATAAGACTGGGAGGAACCCAGGGGAGTGAGGGAAGTGCCACTTGAGCTAGCAGGCAGCAACAGAGGCGTTGATGGCAGAGAAGGTGGTGGCTAGTCTGACAATGAGCCTACACAACCTTTCTGGCTGAGAAGGTGGAGAGTGAAGGCGGTGAGGGTGGGCCAACCATACACTGCAGCTGGGGAGACCAGTTGCTCTCTCTGAAGAGAGACTGCAGTCACTTTGGGGAGAAAAAGGACAGGGAAGTAGCCAGACAGAGACTAAAGGAAAGCATCTCCTTCAGTCTTCACTGAGATACAGAAAACCGCCCATGAATGCCAACACTCTTTGCTTTTGTTTGTTTATTTTTGTGTTTTAAATATGCAGTACTCCCAAATTTAGCAGGGAGTCAGAGCCAGTAAGAGAAACCAAAACTTGTGCTATAGCGCCACCTTCTGGAAAACAAAAGGAAGGCTCCTAACTACTGATCCGTTGACCATTAGAATCAAAGTTAACAAAACCCTGCCCGAATAAGCAAGTGTTGGCTAATTCAAACCTGGTCAGAGGCACTTCACATCAAACACTGAAAAATCATGGTAATAAGGTATCACAGAAAGAAAATGGCAATTTTCTAGCGACAGAACCCAAAGACATGGAATAAAGCTACCTGATAAAGAAGTTAAAATAGTTATCATGAAAGATTCAATGAGGTACAAAAAAAAAAAAAAAATCTGAAAGACACTACAGTGATCTCAAGAATAAAATTAACAAAAAAAGGGAGTATTTTACCAAAGAGGCTGACGTTCTTTAAAAGAAGCAAATTCTGTAGCTGCAGAATTCAATAAATGAGATAAAGAATGCATTTGAATGCATTAGAATTAGAGCAGATCATATGAAAGAGAGAATTAGTGAGTTTAAAGATAGAAATATAGAAATAATTCAGGTGGGAGAGGAGAGAGACTAAGCCTTTTAAAAAGTGAACAAATCCTATGAGAACTTCCTATCTGACTCCATTAAGAAACTAAACCTAAGAATAATGGGTACCCCAGAAGAAGAGAGGAAGAATAGAGCAGAGAGTGTGTTTAAAGAAATAATAACTAAGAACTTCCCAAACCTGGGGAAATAACTGTATACACACATCTATGAAACTAAAAGAAGACCTTATTATCTCAACACACACACACACACACACACACACAAACCCTCCAAGACACATTGTATTAAAGCTGTCAAAAGTCAATGACAAAGAACTTTCAAGGCAGTCAGGATGGGGATGGGGGGACAATAACCTACAAAAGTACCCCCATTAGGCTATCAGAAGATTTCTCAGCAGAAACTCTGTGGGCCAGAACAGAGTGGAATAACACACTCAAAATATTGAAAGATTAAAAACTGCCATCCTAGAATACACTATTTGGCAAAGTTATCCTTCAGATATGGAGGAGATATAAAGGCTTTGCCACAAATATAAAGCTGAGGAAGTTCACCACCACTAGACCTGACTTACAAGAAATGTTGAAAGACGTTTTTCAGGTTGAAAAAAAAAAAGACAAAAATGCACAAAACTCCGATGAAGGTTATCAATATTTGGTCAAAATTAGAATACTGTAACTTTTTAAAATAGTATACTTAACTCAACTGTAGCATAAGGACTAAAGGAGGAGACCTTTGAAAATAACTATAGCTACTACAACTTGTTAACAAAATCACAACATAAAAAGATTTGTAATAATAAAAATATAAAAGACTAAAAAGATGGAAACTTATAGGTAAGTGAAGATAATATCAGCAGAAAAAAACACCTATTTTACATATATGATGTTTTACCTAAACCTCTTGGTAACCACAAAGCAAAATTCCAGAGCAGAGACACAAAACATAAAAAAAAAAGAGGAGACTGAGAAAATCACCATAGAGAAACACCAACTTACACAGGTAGACAGAAACAGAAAGAAAAAGAATGGAGAAAATAACCAGAAGGCAAAAGAAAAAGTGGCAGTAGTAAACATTTACATATCACTCATCACCCTAAATGTATATGGACTGAATTTACGAATCCAAAACATAGAGCAGCTGGATAATTTAAAAGAATGAGCAAGACCCAACTATATACTGTCTTCAGGATGAAAGGTGATATTCCAAGCAAATAGAAATGAAAAGAAGGTGAGTGTAGCCATACTTAGTCAAAAGACTTCAAGCCAAAAAGAGTAACAAGAGACAACAAAGGTCATTATATAAAGATAAAGGAGTCAATACATCAAGAAGATATAACAATTGTAAATATATACATTCCCAACACCGGAGCACCAAAATATATTGAGTAATTAATAACAGATCTTAAGGGAGAAACAGACAGTACCAATGCGATGATTGTAGAAAATTTCACTATCCCACCATCAGCAATGGATAGATAATCCAGACAGAAAATCAACAAGGAAACATTGTAATTGAAACACACTTTAGAATAAATGTACTTAAAATGCATATATAGAACATTCCATCCAACAGCAGAATATTACATTCTTATCAAGTGCACATGAAACACTCTCTAGGATAAATCATATGATGGGCCACAAAACAAATCTTAGCAAATTTAAGAAGACTGAAATCACACCAACGATCTTCTTTGACAATGGTATGAAACTAGAAGTCAAGCTGATTCTGGGAAGATGGCGGCCTAGGAGGACGCTGGGCTCACCGCGCGTCCTGCTGATCACTTAGATTCCACCTACACCTGCCTAAATAACCCAGAAAACCGCCAGAGGATTAGCAAAACAGAGTCACCGGACCCAAGTGCAGACAAGAGGCCCACGGAAGAGGGTAGGAAGGGCGGCGAGGCGGTGCACGCTCCACGGACTGGCGGGAGGGAGCCGGGGCGGAGGGGCGGCTCGCCGGCCAAGCAGAGCCCCCGAGTCCGGCTTGCAAAAGCGGAGGGGCCTGACGGACTGTGTTCTGACAGCAAGCGCGACTTAGCGTCTGGGAGGTCATAAGTTAACAGCTCTGCTCGGAAAGCGGGAAGGCTGGAGGACAAAGGGAGGGTGAGCTGCGGAGCCCCCGGGCGACAGAGCTCAGTTTGGCGGGGAACAAAGGCGCTCGCCAGCACCATCTCCCCCGCCCATCCCCCAGCCAAAATCCCAAAGGGAACCGGTTCCTGCCAGGGAACTCGCTCGCTCCGCGCGAACACCCAACTCTGTGCTTCTGCGGAGCCAAACCTCCGGCAGCGATCTGACTCCCTCCGGCTGCCACAGGGCCCCTCCTGAAGTGGATCACCTAAGGAGAAGCGAGCTAAGCCTGCCCCCCCTGCCGCCGTGCACCTTGCCTTCCCACCCCAGCTAATACGCCAGATCCCCAGCATCACAAGCCTGGCAGTGTGCAAGTAGCCCAGACGGGCCACGCCACCCCACAGTGAATCCCGCCCCTAGGAGAGGGGAAGAGAAGGCACACACCAGTCTGACTGTGGCCCCAGCGGTGGGCTGGGGGCAGACATCAGGTCGGACTGCGGCCCCGCCCACCAACTCCAGTTATACACCACAGCACAGGGGAAGTGCCCTGCAGGCCCTCACCACACCAGGGACTATCCAAAATGACCAAGCGGAAGAATTCCCCTCAGAAGAATCTCCAGGAAATAACAACAGCTAATGAGCTGATCAAAAAGGATTTAAATAATATAACAGAAAGTGAATTTAGAATAATAGTCATAAAATTAATCGCTGGGCTGGAAAACAGCATACAGGACAGCAGAGAATCTCTTGCTACAGACATCAGGAGACTAAGGAACAGTCACGAGGAGCTGAAAAACGCTTTAAAGGAAATGGAAAACAAAATGCAAACCACCACGGCTCGGATGGAAGAGGCAGAGGAGAGAATAGGTGAACTAGAAGATAAAGTTATGGAAAAAGAGGAAGCTGAGAAAAAGAGAGATAAAAAAATCCAGGAGTATGAGGGGAAAATTAGAGAACTAAGTGATACACTAAAAAGAAATAATATACGCATAATTGGTATCCCAGAGGAGGAAGAGAGAGGGAAAGGTGCTGAAGGGGTACTTGAAGAAATCATAGCTGAGAACTTCCCTGAACTGGGGAAGGAAAAAGGCATTGAAATCCAAGAGGCACAGAGAACTCCCTTCAGACGTAACTTGAATCGATCTTCTGCATGACATATCATAGTGAAACTGGCAAAATACAAGGATAAAGAGAAAATTCTGAAAGCAGCAAGGGGTAAACGTGCCCTCACATATAAAGGGAGACCTATAAGACTCGTGACTGATCTCTCTTTTGAAACTTGGCAGGCCAGAAAGAATTGGCATGAGATTTTCAGGGTGCTAGACAGCAAAAATATGCAGCCGAGAATCCTTTATCCAGCAAGTCTGTCATTTAGAATAGCAGGAGAGATAAAGGTCTTCCCAAACAAACAAAAACTGAAGGAATTTGTCACCACTAAACCAGCCCTACAAGAGATCCTAAGGGGGACCCTGTGAGACAAAGTACCAGAGACATCACTACAAGCATAAAATATACAGACATCACAATGACTCTAAACCCGTATCTTTCTATAATAACACTGAATGTAAATGGATTAAATGCGCCAACCAAAAGACATAGGGTATCAGAATGGATAAAAAAACAAGACCCATCTATTTGCTGTCTACAAGAGACTCATTTTAGACCTGAGGACACCTTTAGATTCAGAGTGAGGGGATGGAGAACTATTTATCATGCTACTGGAAGCCAGAAGAAAGCTGGAGTAGCCATACTTATATCAGACAAACTAGACTTTAAATTAAAGGCTGTAACAAGAGATGAAGAAGGACATTATATAATAGTTACAGGGTCTATCCATCAGGAAGAGCTAACAATTATAAATGTCTATGCGCCGAATACAGGAGCCCCCAAATATATAAAACAATTACTCATAAACATAAGCAACCTTATTGATAAGAATGTGGTAATTGCAGGGGACTTTAACACCCCACTTACAGAAATGGATAGATCATCTAGACACACGGTCAATAAAGAAACAAGGGCCCTGAATGAGACACTGGATCAGATGGACTTGACAGATCTATTTAGAACTCTGCATCCCAAAGCAACAGAATATACTTTCTTCTCGAGTGCACATGGAACATTCTCCAAGATAGATCATATACTGGGTCACAAAACAGCCCTTCATAAGTTTACAAGAATTGAAATTATACCATGCATACTTTCAGACCACAATGCTATGAAGCTTGAAATCAACCACAGGAAAAAGTCTCGAAAACCTCCAAAAGCATGGAGGTTAAAGAACACCCTACTAACGAATGAGTGGGTCAACCAGGCAATTAGAGAAGAAATCAAAAAATATATGGAAACAAACGAAAATGAAAATACAACAATCCAAACGCTTTGGGACGCGGCGAAGGCAGTCCTGAGAGGAAAATACATTGCCATCCAGGCCTATCTCAAGAAACAAGAAAAATCCCAAATACAAAATCTAACAGCACACCTAAAGGAACTAGAAGCAGAACAGCAAAGGCAGCCTAAACCCAGCAGAAGAAGAGAAATAATAAAGATCAGAGCAGAAATAAACAATATAGAATCTAAAAAAACTGTAGAGCAGATCAACGAAACCAAGAGTTGGTTTTTTGAAAAAATAAACAAAATTGACAAACCTCTAGCCAGGCTTCTCAAAAAGAAAAGGGAGATGACCCAAATAGATAAAATCATGAATGAAAATGGAATTATTACAACCAATCCCTCAGAGATACAAACAATTATCAGGGAATACTATGAAAAATTATATGCCAACAAATTGGACAACCTGGAAGAAATGGACAAATTCCTGAACACCCACACTCTTCCAAAACTCAATCAGGAGGAAATAGAAAGCTTGAACAGACCCATAACCAGCGAAGAAATAGAATCGGTTATCAAAAATCTCCCAACAAATAAGAGTCCAGGACCAGATGGCTTCCCAGGGGAGTTCTATCAGACGTTTAAAGCAGAGATAATACCTATCCTTCTCAAGCTATTCCAAGAAATAGAAAGGGAAGGAAAACTTCCAGACTCATTCTATGAAGCCAGTATTACTTTGATTCCTAAACCAGACAGAGACCCAGTAAAAAAAGAGAACTACAGGCCAATATCCCTGATGAATATGGATGCCAAAATTCTTAATAAGATACTAGCAAATCGAATTCAACAGCATATAAAAAGAATTATTCACCATGATCAAGTGGGATTCATTCCTGGGATGCAGGGCTGGTTCAACATTCGCAAATCAATCAACGTGATACATCACATTAACAAAAAAAAAGAGAAGAACCATATGATCCTGTCAATCGATGCAGAAAAGGCCTTTGACAAAATCCAGCACCCTTTCTTAATAAAAACCCTTGAGAAAGTCGGGATAGAAGGAACATACTTAAAGATCATAAAAGCCATTTATGAAAAGCCCACAGCTAACATCATCCTCAACGGGGAAAAACTGAGAGCTTTTTCCCTGAGATCAGGAACACGACAGGGATGCCCACTCTCACCGTTGTTGTTTAACATAGTGCTGGAAGTTCTAGCATCAGCAATCAGACAACAAAAGGAAATCAAAGGCATCAAAATTGGCAAAGATGAAGTCAAGCTTTCGCTTTTTGCAGATGACATGATATTATACATGGAAAATCCGATAGACTCCACCAAAAGTCTGCTAGAACTGATACATGAATTCAGCAAAGTTGCAGGATACAAAATCAATGTACAGAAATCAGTTGCATTCTTATACACTAACAATGAAGCAACAGAAAGACAAATAAAGAAACTGATCCCATTCACAATTGCACCAAGAAGCATAAAATACCTAGGAATAAATCCAACCAAAGATGTAAAGGATCTGTATGCTGAAAACTATAGAAAGCTTATGAAGGTAATTGAAGCCGTGATCGTATAGTGGTTAGTACTCTGCGTTGTGAAGGTAATTGAAGAAGATTTAAAGAAATGGAAAGACATTCCCTGCTCATGGATTGGAAAAATAAATATTGTCAAAATGTCAATACTACCCAAAGCTATCTACACATTCAATGCAATCCCAATCAAAATTGCACCATCATTCTTCTCGAAACTAGAACAAGCAATCCTAAAATTCATATGGAACCACATAAGGCCCCGAATAGCCAAAGGAATTTTGAAGAAGAAGACCAAAGCAGGAGGCATCACAATCCCAGACTTCAGCCTCTACTACAAAGCTGTCATCATCAAGACAGCATGGTATTGGCACAAAAACAGACACACAGACCAATGGAATAGAATAGAAACCCCAGAACTAGACCCACAAACATATGGCCAACTCATCTTTGACAAAGCAGGAAAGAACATCCAATGGAAAAAAGACAGCCTCTTTAACAAATGGTGCTGGGAGAACTGGACAGCAACATGCAGAAGGTTGAAACTAGACCACTTTCTCACACCATTTACAAAAATAAACTCAAAATGGATAAAGGACCTAAATGTGAGACAGGAAACCATCAGAACCTTAGAGGAGAAAGCAGGAAAAGACCTCTCTGACCTCAGCCGTAGCAATCTCTTACTCGACACATCCCCAAAGGCAAGGGAATTAAAAGCAAAAGTGAATTACTGGGACCTTATAAAGATAAAAAGCTTCTGCATAGCAAAGGAAACAACCAACAAAACTAAAAGGCAACCAACGGAATGGGAAAAGATATTTGCAAATGACATATCGGACAAAGGGCTAGTATCCAAAATCTATAAAGAGCTCACCAAACTCCACACCCGAAAAACAAATAACCCAGTGAAGAAATGGGCAGAAAACATGACTAGACACTTCTCTAAAGAAGACATCCAGATGGCCAACAGGCACATGAAAAGATGTTCAGCGTCGCTCCTTATCAGGGAAATACAAATCAAAACCACACTCAGGTATCACCTCACGCCAGTCAGAGTGGCCAAAATGAACAAATCAGGAGACTATAGATGCTGGAGAGGATGTGGAGAAACGGGAACCCTCTTGCATGTTGGTGGGAATGCAAATTGGTGCAGCCGCTCTGGAAAGCAGTGTGGAGGTTCCTCAGAAAATTAAAAATAGACCTACCCTATGACCCAGCAATAGCACTGCTAGGAATTTACCCAAGGGATACAGGAGTACAGATGCATAGGGGCACTTGTACCCCAATGTTCATAGCAGCACTCTCAACAATAGCCAAATTATGGAAAGAGCCTAAATGTCCATCAACTGATGAATGGATAAAGAAATTGTGGTTTATATACACAATGGAATACTACGTGGCAATGAGAAAAAATGAAATATGGCCTTTTGTAGCAACGTGGATGGAACTGGAGAGTGTGATGCTAAGTGAAATAAGCCATACAGAGAAAGACAGATACCATATGGTTTCACTCTTATGTGGATCCTGAGAAACTTAACAGGAACCCATGGGGGAGGGGAAGGTAAAAAAAAAAAAAAAAGGACGTTAGAGTGGGAGAGAGCCAAACCATAAGAGACTGTTAAAAACTGAGAACAAACTGAGGGTTGATGGGGGGTGGGAGGGAGGGGCGGGTGGGTGATGGGTATTGAGGAGGGCACCTTTTGGGATGAGCACTGGGTGTTGTATGGAAACCAATTTGTCAATAAACTTCATATAAAAAAAAAAAAGAAAAAAAAAGAAACTAGAAGTCAAGAGGAAAGTAATAAGGTCTACAGATTTGTGTAAACTAAACAACACACTTCTAAACAATCACTGAATAAAAGAAGAAATGGAAAAGGAAATAACAATTACCTCAAAACAAAAGAAAATGAAAACAAACATACCAAATATTGTGGGATGCAGCAAAGGCATTTCAGAGAAGAAAGTTTAAAGCAATAAACACGTATATTAAGAAACTAGAAATATCTCAAATAAACAATCTAACTTAACACCTCAGGAGTTAGAAGAACAAATTAGTCCCAAAAGAAAATAATAAGGATCAGAACATAAATAAATGAAATAGAGACTATAAGAATAGAAAGGATCATTCAAACTAATAGATGGTTTTTCCAAAGGATAAACAAAACTGACAAATCTTTAGCCAGACTGACTACAAAAAGAAAGAGAACACTCAAATAAAATTAGAAATGAAAGCGGAGACATTACAACTGATACTACAGAAATATATAAATAATAAAAGAATGATATGAACAATTACCTAGAAGAAATGGATA
Source organism: Lynx rufus (assembly GCF_022079265.1). Lineage (NCBI taxonomy): Eukaryota > Metazoa > Chordata > Mammalia > Carnivora > Felidae > Lynx > Lynx rufus. The sequence continues at coordinate 52,309,203 of NW_025814878.1, read as the reverse complement.
CATTTCTAGAAACACATTACCTACTAAAGCTGGACCAGAAATAAACAGAAAATCTGAACAGATCAGTAATGGGTAAAGAGATTGAATTAGTAATCAAAAAACTCCCAATAAAGAAAACTACAGGAACAAGTGGTTTAACTGGAGAATTATACCAAACATTTAAAGAGGAAATTAATGCCAATTCTCTTCAAACTCTTCCAAACTATAGAGGAGAATGGAACATTTCTAAACTCATTCCATGATGCATTACTTTGATACCAAATAAGGTATACCACAAGAAAATAAAACTGTAGACCAATATCCCTGATGAATACAGATGCAAAATTCTCAACAAAATATTAGCAAACCTAACTCAAGAACACATCAAAGGAATTACACACCATGACCAAGTGAGATTGATCCTTCAGATGCAAGAGAGGTTCAATATACACAAATCCATAAATGTAGTACACCAGAATAATAAAATAAAAGATAAAAATCATATATGATCATCTCAATAGATGCAAAAAAAACATTTGATAAAATATAACATACTTTCATGATAAAAATATTTAAAACATTGGATACAGAAGGAAGGTACCTCAACACAATAAAGGCCATGTATGACAAATCCACAGCTAACATTACACTCAATGGAGAGAAGTTAAAAGTGTTTCCCCTAAAATCAAAAACAAAAAGCAAGGATACCCAATCTCACCATTCCTATTCAAATTGGCACTAGAAGTCCTCACCAGAGCAAATAGGTAAAAACCAAAAAATAAAATCATCCAATTCAGAAAGAAAGATTTAAAACTATCATTATTTGCTGATGATATGATCCCATATGTAGAAAAGCCCAGAGAATCAGTCAAAAAACTGTTGTAATTAATCAACAGTTTCAATAAAGTGGCAAAATCAACATACAGAAATCACTTGCATTTCTTCACACTAATGACTATGAAGTATCCGAAAAAATAAAACTATCTGATTTGCAACAACATTGAAAACAATAAAATACTTAGAAATAAATTTAACTAAGGGAATAAAAGATCTGTACAATCAAAACTACAAAACTTTGCTGAAATTGAAGACAAAGGGAAAGACATCCCATGTTCATGGATCAGAAGAATTAATATACAATGGCCATACTACCTAAAGCAATTACAGATTCAATGCAATCGCCATCAAAATACCAAAGGCATTATTCAAAAAAATAAACAACCCTGAAATTTGTGTGAACAAAAGACCCAAATAGCCAAAGCAATCTTGAGAAAAAAGAACAAAGCACTTCCAGATTTCAAACTATATACAAAGCCATAGTAATAAAATGAGTACGGGCACACATATAAACACATTGACCAATGGAATAGAGAACCCAGAATTAATCCACAGCATACACAGTTAACTAATATTCAACAAAGGAGCCAGGAATACCCAATGGGGAAAGGATAGTCTCTTCAACAAATAGTGCTGGGAAAACTGCAGAAACACATATGGAACAATGAAAGTGGACTCTATCTCAACACCACGCACAAAATGCTAACTCAAAATGAATCAAAGACTTAAGCTTAAGACCTGACACCATAAAATACCTACAAGAAAAATAAGAAAAAAGTCTATTGATATTGGTCTTGGCAGTAATTTTATATGCATGATGTCAAAAGCACAAGCAACAAAGATAAAAATCAACCAATGATACCACCTCAAACGCCAAATCTTCTGCACAGCAGAAGAAACAATTAACAAAATAAAAATAAAAATTATGGAATGGGAGAAAATTTTTTCAAATCACATATCAGATAAGGGTTAATATCCAAAATATATAAAGAACTCAGTCAACTCATTAATAAAACAAAAAACAAAAACAATCTGATTTAAAAATGGGCGGAAGAATTAAATAGACATTTTTCCAAGAGGACATCAAAAAGGCCAACAGACACATGAAAAGATGCTCAATGTCACTAATCATCAGGGAAATACAAATCAAAACCATAATAATGTATCACCTCACATCTGTTGAAATGGCTATACTCAAGCAGAGACAACAGATTCTAGTGAGGATGTGGTGAAAAGGGGACCCTTATATACATTGTTGGTGGGAATGGGTATTAATTCAACCACTATGGAAAAACAATATAGAGGTTACTCAAAAAATTAAAGGTAGATCTACTATATTATCCAGCAATTCCACTCCTGGGTATATGCCCAAGGAAAATGAAAACAGGGTTTTGACAAGATATGTGCACTCCCATGTTTATCACAGCATTATACACAATAGCCAACATATGGAAACAACCCAGATGTTCAACAGATTAATAAATTAAAAAGTTGTGGTATGTATATACAATGGGATATCAGCCACGAGAAAGGAAGATATCCTCTCATCTGCAACAACATGGACCTCAAGCACATTGTGCTAAGTAAGCAAGATAAGTCTGAGAAAGACAAATACTGTATAGTATCACTTATATGTGGAATTTTAAAAAGTTCAACCCGTAAATAACAGAAAGTAAAGTGGTGGTTACCAGGGGACTTGTGGGGGGTGGGGGGAAGGATATGAGAACGTTTAAGGGTAAAAACTTGTAAAGAGTCATAAATAAGCCATAGAGACGGAATACACAGTATAATGAATATAGAAAATAATATTGTACTAAATTATGCAATGTGATAAATATTGCTATATCAGCAATCATATTACAATATATAAATGTAGCAAAGTAACATGTTACACATCTTAAACAATGTTGTGCATCAAATTTATTCAATAAAAATAAAAACAAAATTAAAATGTATAGCTCTCAATCTAAGATCTATGTAAAACAGGTATCATTAGATATTAAATTTCTTTGATACAAATAAGGAATAAAACTGTTTATATCTGAGAACTAGGTAACTATAGTTCCAAAGTCAGAAAGAAGAAACACTGCTCCAAACCCAGAAAATTATAATGGATAGAACCTACATTTTACTTAGGTCTAGCTTATTGGCTTATATTTTTAAATTCCTTTGTAACAACTTCTTTCTGTGATCTATCACAATTTTAGAACCTTTTGAGCCTGATGTCTTAGCAGGGGTTTAAACTCTGTCAATCATTCAGCAGTCAGATTGGTCCTGCTTGAAAAAGCTTTAATAGAAAAGAAGTCATAAATCAAGAGAAATACTCAGGAAGATGCCCTTATGGAATTACCTTATAGAAAGATCAATTATTCTGGCCTAGGAAGGTGATTTTGGATTTTGTTTTAGTGTGAGTGAGTGAGTGTGTGTGTGTGTGTGTGTGTGTGTGTGTGTGTGTGTTTAAATAACTGAAGCTATATTTAGTATGTGTTTTCCCTTTTCTGATATAACTGAAATACATTAAAATCCTACCAGACTATTCAAAATGGAATATTTCTACAAATAGATCTCACCAGCAGAAATATCAAATTTTTTGAAATATTTCTAGAGGATACATAAATACCTGCCTTGTACTTGCAGCTCTTCTGAAATTAGATTACACATAGTTCAGCCCTTAGCATTCATCCAATTGATTGGGGAACTGATTAGTTCCCACCTTATGCCTCAACATCAGCTCTGCCTTTTTTCTAATGTGTATCAGCAAATAGCTTCCTAAATCATAGAGTAAAGGGACTAGTTAGAACCTAATAAAAATGCAGTCATTAATTATAATGATTAGATTATTTGGACTGTCATTCATGGTGCAATTAAATCCCCCGAACCCATGTACTTTGTCATAGTAGTTTCAGATATAGTGTTTTATAGGTAACTACATGAAGTTTTCCATATTTTAGTAAGGCAGATAGCACAAAAATTCCTACAATAATAAACCATGGTTCGTCATATTCACTCATGGAGTATATGATGGATGTTATAGCACGTAAATAACAAATATTTTCTGAGCACCTCCTGAGTGCCAAGCTCTGTGCTGGGCACAGAGTATAACAAAGAATATGACATAGTCTATCTTTCACATTACTCAACTTCCAGCAACATCTGACACAGTTGATGACTTCTCATAATCTTTTTCTCTTGGGTTTCCAACACCATGCACTCTGTTTTTGTCCTATTCCTTGGCCTACCTCTGTCATTGTTGCTAGTCCTTTCTGTACCAGATTTTCTGAATTTCTAAATGATAGAATTTGCTATGGCTAAATTGAGGGTGTCTTTTCTCTTTCTCCCAAATAATCCCATTCATTCTATTGGCCTTAAATACTGTCTACATACTGAATATCCATTTACATGCCTTTTAGTTTTTTGGAAAGTCAGAGAATAAGACTCAAATCATTGATGGTCAAAATTACCCTTATGTTTTCCTTTGGGAAGCCACCTTCTTAGACAACAACCTACCACCTTTTAATCCTCCAGAATAGGCAGAGATTACTGTTTCTTTGATAATCAAATAAATCATCTAGGATGTATTTAGGATGTATGTTAAATCAAAGAAACTGAGACCTTAAACTCTGGCAAGATGACTACACTGTGAGAGGTATGTAGGGACTAAGATGGTTCAAGAACCACTGAACTCACCTCTTGTAGGCTCACACCCATCCTGGGGTATATTCCCAGTGAGTTGAAGGGGGAATTATTCTAACTATTAAATTGGTCTGTATGTGTGTGTGTGTTTTATTTTTGTAATATTTATTTATTTTAGAGAGAGAGCTCAAGTGGGGAAGGAGCAGAGACAGAGACACAGAATCCGAAGCAGCTCCAGGCTCTGAGCTGTCGGCACAAAGGCCAACGAGGGGCTGGAATTCATGAACCATGAGATCATGACCTTAGCTGAAGTCAGATGATTAACCGACTAAGCCACCCAGGTGCTCCGCATATGTGTGATTTAATCTAACTGCACTTTATCTCCAATCAAAACCTGGTTTGTAATTCCCACTCTTTAACAACTCCACACGAACACTTCACAAGTCTTTGAAACATAACATATCCAAATCAGAATTCTGATTTTCCCACAAGAAACCACTACCTCCTGCAGCCTTCTCCAGCTCAGTAACCTCTTTTCATCTAGTTTTTTTAGAGCAAAAAACTTAATCATAATGCTTTATTCTTCTGATTCCATACTTATTAAACCACTTATAAACACCTTGACTTCTATCTTTAAAGTATATCAGGAACTGATTCACAGTTCCCCATTTGGAATTCTACCACCTCAGCCCAGCCCAGAGTCTCCCACCTCCCTAGGACAGTTGGTCTTTCTTCTTTACTTCCTTCTTCTTTACTTCTACTTTAATTCCCACCATCATTCTCACACTCCTGTCCCCATGTACACACAGACACATGGATTTATTGACCACATATCTCAGAGTGAGAATCTTTAAAATACATACATTTACATTAGATGATGTCAACGCAAGGTCCTGCGTAAAGTTCTTTAGAAAGCATTTAGTAACTTCCCTTTTTATTTCAAATAAAATACAAACTCTCTATCTTGAGGAGCCCCTGCCCACCATTACAACCTCATTTCTTGCTACTGTCCCATTCCTATCTCTGTTCCTTTTATTTTCATGAATACTCTTAATTTCTTTACAATTCTGCAGCGGTTCCCTCTATCTGGATAAATCCCTCTATTCTGGAAAAATATTTTCCCAGAATTCCACGAGTGTAGTTCTTTCTCACTCATTAGGATTAGACTTCATTGCTATCCCCAAGAAGAGCCTTTCCTGATTGCCCTGATATTCCTTCACAAAATACTCTATTTTCTTTATTGCACAAACATCAGTTTTGTAAACAGTTTTACTGAAGTAGAATCGATAATAAACAAACATATTTAAGTGATAAGTTTTTACCTACATATACACTCATGAAGCCAAGTACAAAGCTAAGATAGTGAATATATCCATCATTTCTAAAAATTTCCTCCCATCCGTTGGTAATCCCTCTGTCATACCCCTCTTTGACCACCTCTCCCATTTCCCCACCAACTTCCATACCAGATAACCACTGATTTTTTATTTTCTGTCATTATACTTAGAATTTTCTAGAACTTTATGAAGATAGAGTCCAATTCAAGAAATTTAAGCTGTAATTCCAAGCATGTACAAAATATTGTATTGTGTAGAGGCAGAAATATTAAGAAAATATTTTCTCTAACCTTAAAAGGCTAAAAAGGGAAATGGAAACATCAAAAATATAATTATTAAAAAAAACAAATACTTGTATGAAGACAGATAATAACACTTGCATGTGGCTTTTAGGGAGGAAAATAACACACCCTGTTTGTGGAATCAAGAACGTAACGTTGTGAAAAATATAGCATTGTGAACTCTGCCTTGAATAGGGGATTTTTAACCGGTAGAGTTGTAAAGAGCTGGATAAAGAGTTATTCCAAGCTCATTAGAAAATATACCAAGCAAAGGAATAATATAACTAAAAGGATGAAAGAGGTAAAATGTAAAGTTTATGTGCAGGTGGGGCATTGAGTAATCTATTTTGAGTAGAAATATCTGATGGTGTAAGGGAGTCTATGGAGGTATATTAGGGCTGGAGGGCCTTTTAAGTGAGACAAAGGAATTGGTCTTAATGCAGTGGGCCTAAATTCCTTGGGAATCCAGTTCCAAAAAGATTTGGCACAAATTATCCCAAGAAATTGGCATGTTGAAAAGTATATTCCTTTTAGCTCTTGTTCTAGAATCTTAGGGAACATCCTGGAATAATGAATGACTACACTCAGTGCTTAGGTTTTTTCAATCTCTCTTTCCTAGAAAATGTAATTTAGCAGCCCAGAGGTCTTTTATTATTCCCAAAATCCCCAGATTTACACTGTGCTTCTTGGTGGTACTTGCTCACCTTATAAATGAGGACAATCTTTAGAAAAACAGAAGGATTTAAGGCATGGTATATTTAAATATTTAAAACTCTCCTAAAAAAACAAAAAAAAAAACAACAAAAAAAAACATAGGCACTAATCTCTTGGACATCGGCTTTAGCAATATATTTATGGATACATCTCTTTAGGCAAAGCAATCAAAAGCAAAATTAAACTGTTGAGGGGTGCCTGGGTGGCTCCGTTGGTTAAGCAACTGACTTTGGCTCAGGTCATGATTTCACGGTTTGTGGGTTCAAGCCCCGCATCGGGCTCTGTGCTGAACAGCTTAGAGCCTGGAGCTCTTCGGATTCTGTGTCTCCCTCTCTCTCTGTCCCTTCCCTGCTTATTCTCTGTCTCTCTCTGCCTCTCAAAAATAAATAAACGTTTAAAAAATATTTAAAAAATGAAACTATTGAGACCATACCAAATTTAAAAGCTTTTGTACAGCAAAGGAAACCATCAACAAATGAAAAAGCAACCTACTGAATGAGAAAAGATATTTGCAAGTGGCATATCTGATAAAAGAGTAGTATCAAAATTTATAAAGAACTCATACAACTCAATGCCAAAAAAAAATCCAATTAAAAAATAGGCAGAGGACATGAATATTTTTCCAAAAAAGACATATGACCAGTATCATATAGCTAGTATCAAAAATGCAAGAAATAATAAGCGTTGGCAAGGATGTAGAGACAAGGGAACCCTCATGCATTGTTGGTGGGAATGTAAATTGGTGTCTCCATTGTGGAAAACAGCATGGAGTTTTCTCAAAAACTTAAAAATAGAAATACCATATGATCCAGTAATTTTACCACTGGGAATTTACTCAAAGAAAACAAAAATATCAATTTAAAAAGATACCCCTATGCACCCCTATGTTTATTGCAGCATTATTTACAATAGCCAAGATATGGAAGCATCCTAAGTGTCCATTAATAGATGAATGGATAAAGAAGATGTGGTATATATGCCTAGTGGAATTTATTTTATTATTATTTTTTTATTGTTTATTTCAAGTTTTTATTTAAATTCCACTTAGTTAACATATAGTGTAATATTAGTTTCAGGAGTGGAATTTAGTGATTCATCACTTATGTACAATACCCAGTGCTTATCACAAGTGCCCTCCTTAATACCATCACCCATTTAACCCATCCCCCCATCCACCTCCCCTCCAGCAATCCTCAGTGTGTTCTCTATAGTTAAGAGTCTATTTCTTGGTTAGCCTTTCTTTCTCTCCCCGCCATATTCATCTGTGTCATTTTTAAAATTCCACATATGAGTGAAATCATATTGTATTTGTCTGTCTCTGACTGATTTATTTTGCTTAGCATAATATAGTCTAGCTCTATACATGTCATAGCAAATTACAAGATTTCATTCTTTTTGACTGTTGAGTAATATTCCATCTACGTATGTATACATATACACACACCACTTTTTCTTTATCCATTCATCAGTCAATCGACATTTGGGCTCTTTCCATAATTTGGCTATTGTTGATAATGCTGCTTTAAACATTGGGGTGCATGTGTCCTTTTGAATCAGTATTTTTGTATCCTTTGGGTAAACATCTAATAGTGCAATTGCTGGATCATAGGGTTCCTTTTTGAGGGTCCTCCATGCTGCTCTCCAGAGTGGCTGCACCAGTTTGCATTTCCACAAACAGTGTAAGAGAATTCCCCATCTTCTGCATCCTTGCCAACACCAGTTGTTTCCTTTGTTACTAATTTGAGCCATTCTGATATCTCACCGTAGTTTTGATTTGTATTTCCCTGATGATAAGTGATGTTGAGTATCTTTTCATGCCTCTGTCGGCCATCTGGATGTCTTCTTTGGAAAAATGTCTATCCATGTCTTCTGCCCATTTCTTAACTAGATTATTTGTTTATTGGATGTTGAGTTTGATAAGTTCTTTACAGATTTTGGATACTAACCTTTTATCAGATATGTCATTTAGAAATATCTTCTCCCATGCTGAAAGTTGCTTTTTAGTTTTGTTGATTGTTTCCTTCACTCTGCAGAAGCTTTTTATCTTAATGAAGTCCCAATAGCTGGTGTTTGCTTTTGTTTCTCTGGTCCCAGGAGACATATCTAGTAAGAAGGTGCTACAGCCAATGTCGACAAAGTTGCTGCCTGTGTTCTCCTCTAGGATTTTGATGGTTTTCTGTCTCACATTTAGGTCTTTCATCCATTTTGAATTTATTTTACACAATGAAATATTACTCAGCCATCAAAGAGTGAGATCTTGCCATTTGCAAGAGTAAAGATGGACCATGAGGGTATTATGCTAAATGAAATAAGTCAAAGAAAGATATATACCATATAATTTCACTTATATGTGGAAGCTAAAGAACAAATGGGCAAACAAACAAAAAACCCAGACTCAAACACAGAGAACTGGTTGTTACCAGAGGGGAGGGGGTTAGGGGAATGGGTGAAATAGGTTAAGGGGATTAAGAGGTACACACTTCTAGTTAAAAAAATATGTAGATCACAAAGATTAAAGGTACAGCACAGGGAATACAGTCAATAATGTTGTAACAGTATTTTATGGTGGCAGACTGTGGCTATACTTACCACAGTGAATGAGCTTTGAGTAATATATAGAACACTCTAATTACTATGTTGTACACCTAAAACTAAGATAACATTTTATGTCAACTCTACTTTAATAATCAATTTAAAAATAGAGTGAATGTCTGCTAAAATTTAAAATTTAAATAAGGGTCTGAATTTTATAACATAATACCCAAAGTACCAGGATACAATTGAAAATCATTTGTTATATATAAAACCAGGTACATCTCAAATAAGATAATCAAAAGATGCCAGAATGGAATAGCACATTTTGGAAATTATCTGGTCGGAGAAAATACTTTGTATAATTTCAGTGAAAAAAAATCATATATATATATATATATGTATATATATATATATATATATATATATATATATATATAATACTATTCATTTTATTTGAATAAGAAAGGACTTTCCTTTAAGAATGAAGTCAGTGATTTGACCATAAAATAATTTAAAATATCTGTATTTAAAAAAAAAAACAACTAAAAGAAACAACAAAGTGGGAAAAATAGACTATTTTTCAGATAAACCATAACTTTCTGCCAAAAATGTCAAATAAAAAATAACAATTTAAATTGTGGGGTGAGAAACCACCTGTCTTCACCCTCAGTAAGCAATGAGCTTATGCCTCTAAAGTTCTGGAAAATGTCTGATGTGACTTTTAAAAATCAGGATGACTTCAACTTGTACTTCAACTTGTACTCATTCTACAGAACACACACTAATGTCCTCAAATTCACAAAGTAAATAAGTATAGCTTCTTATCCTATAATTTTAGTAAAATTAGAAAAATGTATTTTATTTTGATATTAAAACAAAACTTTATTATGGCATATAAAATTTTCATAAATTTGATAATATAAAAGCTATGAACTTAAAGTTGTTTGCCTGATTCCTTTTGTTGTGCTAGGGCATTTATATTATCCCTTTCTTTTGGAATATTTAGTTTTGAAGTTTTAAGAATCACTACACCAAAGTGTTTTTATTTTTTGACCTAGAATTAGGGAAAGCTTACTTGCACATAAGTTCATTGGCCTCTTCCCTAAATAAGTGTGATAATTTGATATAGTTATATTGCTAAAAATATAAACATGAAATATTGCATACTACTTAACTACCATATTTGTAAAAAGATCATAAGACAATCAACTCCTAGATACTAAATGGGATGAAAAATACACTTATTTCCACTTGTCTTCCATTGAAATTGAAACACTGAAAAAAATTTGGTTTTAAAAGATATCTTTTAAAACAGTGTACAACCTCAAATGTCTTATAAAATCTAAAGCTCTAGGAATATTTTCTGTGTCACTATGTGGCATGTAACCTTGATTATACTCTACTAACTGCCTAGGGGATTTTTACTCTTATTCCAAAAAAGTCAATGGGTTTCTAGGCAAAATTGCTTAATTCTACTTTCCTGGTCAAATTTATCTTGGGGTAATTATATTTTGACTGTCCTAAATCTGAGCCACTAGGCTTTCAGTCAGACTTGATGTTACTCCTGGGTGACGGAATCGATCCAGGGCTATGTCGTGTGCACTGTAGAGCAGATGCCACATTTCACCCTGGAGTATAATACAGTTGAAGGTGCAGTGATTCCTACATATCCACTTAACAAACTTTGTGCAATCACTGGAAATAAAAGACACTACTCAAAGAATGTTTACTCGAATGAAATAAATGGTGTTTGAGAAAAATGCAATGATAGCAGTGGGAAGTTTATTCAATTCTATTTTGATACCATTACTTTTAGACATTCATTTATTGATTGATGAAATAATTATTGAATACCTACTATATGCAGCATACTGACCTGAAATTAAAAGTGTGCATAATCAACTTCCAAAATTTACCATCTAAGAAGGAAAACAAAGATATTCAACAGAAGTATAAAGTAAAATGGGATAGATTATAAAGTAGGTAAATTTCTATTCCATCATGGGAAAATGTAAGCTTTTGAGTGAAGAGAAAAAAAAAGGGTAATTTATTTTCATACAGGCAAGTATTTCCTAACATTATTTGACTTAAGTGTAAATTTCTTGATCTCTCCCTGGAGATTTTATAGACTCTAGTTTCAATTTTTTTGCATGTTATACAATAAAGTGTGAGTTTAAATAAATACTTAAAATAACCATTTAAAGAATATTCGCAATACAGAAGTAACCCTTTTAGGAGATGAATTGTGTCCCCCCAAATCCGTATGTTGATGTCCTCACCCCAGGACCTCAGGATGTGACTTTCATTTGGAAATAGGGTCACTGAAGATGTAATTAGTTAAGATGAAGTCATACTCGCATAGGGTGGGCCCTTCATTGAATATGCCTTTTTTTTTTTTTTAACTAAAAAAGGGGATAGCCATGTGAGCATGAAGGTAGAGATTAGGGTGATCCACATACAAGCCAAAGAACACTAAGCGTGCCAGCAAACTAGCAGAAGCTAGGGGAGAGGCATGGAACAGATTCTCCTTTACAGCTCTCAAAAGGAACCAACCCTAAGACACCTTGATCTCAGACTTCCAGCCTCCTGAACTGTGAGAACATGAATTTCTGTAGACCCTGTGATTTATGTTATTTTGTTAGGGCAGCCCTAGGAAACTTTTATAAGTTTTAAAAGATTTATTATACAGGAATACAAATTTTGATATGTTGCATTTTACAAACAATGCAATGGAACATTATTTTAATTATATAACGAAAAATGATTTACTAATAAATTTCAACATAGGATTTTTATACATTTTATCATGTTTAGTATTAGAAATTAAAAAATATATGAAGTATACATTTAAATTTAGGTTGAAAAAAGTTATATTCTTGATGCTGATGTTTAAAATTCTTGAATTTTAGGGGCGCCTGGGTGGCGCAGTCGGTTAAGCGTCCGACTTCAGCCAGGTCACGATCTCGCAGTCCGGGAGTTCGAGCCCCGCGTCAGGCTCTGGGCTGATGGCTCAGAGCCTGGAGCCTGTTTCTGATTCTGTGTCTCCCTCTCTCTCTGCCCCTCCCCCGTTCATGCTCTGTCTCTCTCTGTCCCAAAAATGAATAAACGTTGAAAAAAAAAATTTAAAAAAATAAAATTCTTGAATTTTATACTCAAGGAAGAAACAGATCATGAATATACTCACTTTGTCTTCACTAATTTCCATACATTCTTTATCATTATGTACTCAGAGCCTTCTAATCTATTTCATTTTAAAGAGAAAAGTACTTAAAATCTCATTATATATATATATTTTTAAAACATAGAAATTTTTAAAAAAATTCCATTCACTGAAAAGCATAAAATATTATTGAGAGTAATTAAAAGAATACACCATATTTGTGGTTTGGAAGGCTCAACATTGCGTGCTCATTCTCACCAAACTGGTGTATAAATTTAATGACATCCCAATAGAACTCGAACAAGTTTTGCTGTGGAAATTGAAAGGCCAACTCAAAAATTTATATGGGAATGCATAAAGGCATAAGATAGCAAAGACAATGAACTATACAAAATAGTCATATTACCAGATCTTAGTACTTATTATGAAGATATAGTAATTAAGATTTTGTGGTATTGAAGAATGAATAAGTAGACTGATGGAACAGAGTAGAAGTTATTGTCCCTGATCAATTTTAAATTTTACCAAATACTCCTATTTGAATATGTCAGTATAGGTCTTCTATTTTTCTGGAAAGTTTTCTTGCAGTCTTAAATATCAATTGGGTTTCATTGCTTTATCTCCTTCAGAGACTCAGGTTGTTAAGATATTCTTTGCCTGTCTTTCTCTCTGCCTTTTTAAATTTTCTTTAACTCATCCCCATTCCCATCTCTTTGATATTTCCCCCTTTTCTTGACTGCCCCTTACTAAGTTTCATTTTAATCTATAATCCTTTTAATTTAGTCTATTTCTGAAAATGTTTGTCTTTTATGTCTCTCCTGAATTCAATCAACTCTCATTTTCTTTTGTATATTACTGTTCTTAGATTTTTTTTATTTCTGATTAAAGATTTTTCCATTGGCTTATTTGCATTTATTTACTTATTTGTTTGTTTATTTACAGGTATATAGATGTATGTTTGAAAATATGTGATTCAGTTTGGAATATTATGATAGAGGGTTTTTTTTAATATTTAATTTTTGAGAAAATGAGAGGTTTTTATTTTCTGCTTTCCTCTGACAACAACTTTGAACAGATACATGTTTCTATGTATCTACACTTCATGAACACAGTGAAAGTCTGAGAGTGAAAGAAAAAGATTCTAATTTGGGACCTCTTTCTTTATGATGAGTGTGGTTAAATGTAGTTTCTTTAATGGATAGCGTCTTGGGCAGGTTTTTGGGAGAGAGAATTGGGTTTCTTTTATTTTTCAGAATCCTTGATTTTCTCCCCTTGCTTCATTTTCCTTTTACCATTCAGTCTCCAAATACAACTCCTGTCTTCCTTTTTACCATTCTGTCCCCATGAAATGTTGCTTTACTTATACTGCTTCCTCAAGTCTTATCCAAAGTCCCTTCACAATAGTCAATATCTTTATCTACAGGATTTTTTTTTTGCACCTTCACACTTGGGGTACACATTTTCTTGAAGAAGATGATTTTAGCTTAATCCTCTCTAATCTCTCATGTGCAAAGGCTTCAGTAGGAGCTCAAGAAAAGCTTGATTAGAGATTTTTTATTTTCATAGTTAAAGAAAATATTCTCTGATTCTAATCATGATGGAGTCATGGAAAAGTATGAATTTACTTTTTCTTATTAATATGTAGAGCTTAGGGTAAGATTAGTGAAAGATTAAGATTTATGGGGTGCCTGGGTGGCTCAGTCAGTTGGGCTTTTTTTTTTTAATTTTTTTTAATGTTTGTTTTTTTGACAGAGAGAGAGAGCATGAGTGGGGAGGGGCAGAGAGAGAGGGAGACACAGAATCCAAAGCAAGCTCCAGGCTCTGAGCTGTCAGCACAGAGCCCGATGCGGGGCTCGAACCCACAGACTGTGAGATCATGACTGGAGCCAAAGTCGGACGCTCAACCGACTAAGCCACCATCGGTTGGGCCCCATCAGTTGGGCTTCTGACTTCAGTTCAGGTCATGATCTGATGGCTCATGAGTTCGAGCCCTGCATCGGGCTCTGTGCTGAAGCCTGAAGCCTGCTTCAGATTCTGTGTCTCTGTCTCTCTCTCTGCCCCTTCCCTGAACATGCTCTGTCTCTCCTGTCTGTCAAAAATAAACAAACATTTAAAAAATTAAAAAAAAAAAAGATTTAGGCAGCCACCATTCACCATTACCCTGATTACCAATGTTACTTGTTTTTTTACAATTAAGCAGTATTCCTAATTGGAGAATATATCACTTCAGCTGGCAATGGAAATCTGGAATAATAATAGCTTAAAAAGATAGTTTATTTTTTGCTCTTAGAGACATCTAGAGCCAGGGGTCCATTATGACTTCTGCACAGTGTCACCATTACCATGGGATCCTTCACTTTTTTTCTGCATATCCATTATTAGCACGTGTCTCCCATTCCCAAGGCTGCTTTAGTGTTGTAAGATGCTGACTGAACACATTTATGTTCCAAACAGAAAGAAGGAAAAAGAATGAAGAGTAAAATGAGGGCATTCTCCCAGATGACTCAGCTCCCTTTAAATGAGTGCTCTATAAAGTCTGCCCAATAAACTCCTTGTTTATGTCTCATTAATTACCACTACCTGTGGGAGAGATGAAGAAAATGTAGTGTTTTGGTTAGGAACATTTCTAACCCCAATAAGGCGCTGTTCTCTTAATAAGAAGGGGGAAATGGGTACCTGATAGGTGTTGGAAGTTCTTGCTACAGGAAATAAAAGTCTTTGTTTATATAATATGGGTGCCTTGGCTTATCTCCATGCCTAATATATATCTATTTCTAGGCATCCATTACCTTAAATGATTATGTATTTGAAATGAATAATAGTCAGAATATATTTAGTTCAGCTAACTCATTTTAAATCTGTACATGCATTAACAATATTTTATACTAATATGTGTTAGCTCAACTTTATAATCTAAAGGCATTAACTCAGCAAAATATGGCAAGTTAAAAAAATCTTATAAATTTGAACAACTCCTTTAGCAGGAGAAGTCAAATCATTGTAAATTTTTCTGTTATGCATGCATTTGAATAGTCTTTGATATTAAATAACTATATTTTAAATCTAATAGCTCTAATAATAGTTTTGATGTATGTCTTTCTGCTTGAATCATTCAATATTTTACCACTGACTAAAAATTTCTGGTTAGCAGTATAACTGTCATTCAGCTTCCAGCTTCAGAGATAGAAATTTATTTATCTGATTAATACTGAACTTTTACTACTCTGAAGAGCTTAAGGCAGTGAATGGCTAAGACAAATCTTGAAATATTTAGCATTACAAAGGCAAAAAGAGGAGAGGCAGTAAATAGAGTGTAGAAAATGGGAGAAGGCAGATGGTGACAACTTCAAGCCCAGGTAACACTCTAGGCAGTGTTGTCTAAGAGTGATGCATTAGGAAAAGAAAAAAGGGCTCCCCATACTTCCCTCTTAATGGCCACTTTAGTAATTTATGAGGAGGAAAATCACCTCTTCCCCAATTTCATTTTTTAGATTCCCAAATTATTGCATACACCTTCCAAGCTTTTTCTCACCCTATCTTACAAAAACACATATTCACGCACTTATACAAAAGAAGCATATAATTTAAATGGTTTTGACATATCCTGAAGCCTATCCAAATGTCCCAAAGTTGATAACCAGTGACTTATTATTTGAGTTTGTCAATTAGATAGAAGGGAGCTGGAGGATGTTATTCAAGGCAGAGAAGGTAGATAAGCAATAGTTTCAAGCTGCCATAGCTTCAAGTTACAGTATTTAGGGACTGCCAATAATTTTATATTTATTTCAAAATAACAGTACGTGTAGGAGGACTGTGAGGATAAAGGAGTGGATAAAAGGTTGTTGACAGATGATGAAGCCATGCTGTACTTTAAACTTGGTGTATTTATTTATTTATTTTATCAGTAGATAGAATTGTTGATGAATTTCCAAAGTGCCCTACTACCAAAAAAAAAAAAAAAAAAAAAAAGATTGTCTTACCTGCTATTTTACCATCGTTTCTGTGTTTTATTTCTTCCTGTGACTGGGAAATCTTACACCTGGAATCTCTTTTCTAAGTATTCATTTCACAAGAGTTAACCCTTTCAATAACGTTTCTTCCTGGACATTCAATCAGTATATTTTCTTGTTGATTAACCATGGACACTGAGGGCCAAGTGCTAAGTAAGACAACCCCAATCCTAGCCCTCACTCAGGCTCTCTTCCCTTAAGAAAAGGCAGTCATGGGGCGCCTGGGTGGCTCAGTTGGTTAGGCGGCTGACTTCGGCTCAGGTCATGATCTCGTGGTCTGTGAGTTCAGGCCCGGCGTCGGGCTCTGTGCTGACAGCTCAGAGCCTGGAGCCTGTTTCGGATTCTGTGTCTCCCTCTCTCTCTGACCCTCCCCCATTCATGCTCTGTCTCTCTCTCTCAAAAGTAAATAAACATTAAAAAAATTAAAAAAAAAAGAAAAGGCAGTCATAAAATGACTGAATTAATAATTTGTTACTTAGAGTCACAACGAATGCCATAATGAGAAAGTACAACTCTTTATTAGTCTCCTCAAGCTGTCATAATAAAACACTAGAGACTAGGTGGCTTAAACAACAGAAATTCATTTTCTCAAACAGTTCTGCAGAGTAGACGTCTCAGATCAAGGTTCTATGGGATTGATTTCTGGTGAAAGCACTCTTCCAGGCTTGCAGATGGCCACCTGCTCACTGTGTCCTCACATGGCCCCATCTTTAGTATGTTTGGAAGGAGAGTGAGAGCAAGAATGAGTGAATGAGAGAATGAGCACATGAGCATTCTCTGGTGTCTCTTCTTTATGGACTAATCTTATGGGATCAGAGCCCCATACTTATTACCCAAGTTAATCTTGGATTACTTTCTTAGAGATCCCATCCCCAAATAAAGCCACCCTGGGGGATAGGGCTTCAACATATGAATTTTGGGAAGACACTAACATTCTGTCCATAACAAGGTCTAACCAGAGCATTTAACAAGGCACCTGATCTAATCTGCATTATTAGGGACTTTGTGAGAAGTAACAATTGTGATCTAAAAAGTATTAAAGAATAAGACAAAGGAAATCATATCGCCAAAGAGAAGACATAAGCAGGTCCTGGAAGTAGCATGCCATATTGAGAGAACTGAAGCAAAGGCAGTATTGTAGGAATGAGTGTGATAAAGCATGACATGAGACAAATCTGGAGAGGCAGGCAGGGACCAGAATTTATATGGTCTTGTAGGCCAAGTTAGAAACTGGGCAAGTCATTGAACATTTTAAGCACAGGAGTGACACAATTAGATAAACTTGTTATAAAGGAAATCACTCTGATTGCAGCACACACACACACCCACAGACACACACAAATAAAAATTTTAAAAAGATCAAGAATGTTAGTTATAAGAGAATGGCACTATTCCAGGTGGCATATAGTGGTAGCTCAGGACAGAGTAGTGACTCTGGAAATGGAAAGAAGTAGACTGAATTAGATATACGATAGCCCCCCTGCCCCATCTGCAATTCTGCTTTCTGAGGTTTTAATGACACGAGGTCAACTGTAAGTAGGAATCAGATGATCCTCCTTCTGATGTATGGTCATAAAGTCATTTGTAGCCTAATGCTACATCACAATGCCTACATCACTCACCTCACTTCTCATCTCATCATGTAGGCTTTTTATCACCTCACATTATCACAAGATGGGTGAGTGCCATACAATAAGATATTCTGAAAGAGAGAGAGACCACATTCATGTAACTTTTATTATAGTATATTGCTATAATTTTCCTATTTTATTAGTTATTATTAATCCCTTCCTGGGCTTAATATATAAATTAAACTTAATCATAGGTATGTATATATAGGAAAAAACGTGGTATATATAGTATATATGTAGGGCACAGTACTAGCCATGGCTTCAGGCATTCACTACAGGTCTTAGAATGTATCCCTATGGATAAGGGGGGGGGGTCTATTTTAGAGGTAGAATTAAAATAACTTAGTGCTTGATTAGCTAAGAAAGGAGATGAAGAGAAAGGAGCCAAGAATGGCTGAGATTTCTGGTGGAATTTGGACCCATTCATTACCATGGAGAAGGATACACCTTTTTGGTTGGGGGTGGATAGAGATGGAGAAAGAATCATGTGTTCAGTTTGGAACATGTTGAATTTTAGGTCCCTATGATATATCCAGTTGTATATACGTGCTGCAGATAATTTTAAAAGCTCTGGGATAAAGATTTTAAATTTGAGAATTATCAGCCATAAATGATAAATGAAGTCATTAGTTCTAGCTGAGATCTCTAGGGAGAGAATACAGAAAGGAACAAAACCTTAGAACAGAGACCTGAAAAAAGCCAAGATTTAAAGTTCAATGAAAGCTCCTAAGGACACATAGAAGGAATTGTCAGAGAGGAGGAAAAGCCAGTGGACATGTGTTTCAAAGTAGGAAGAAACAATGGGGACAACTGCCAAGAATCAAATAAGATGAAGTCTAAAATTTGACAAATGTAGTTAGCCAAATAGAGTGAATGAGAGACATTTCAGTGAAAGACTAGTGATTGGAACCAAACTGGAGCGGGTGGAAGAATGATTGGGACACAACAGATGGTGGAGAGAACCGCAGGACCAGGGACTTCCTGCTGCTAACCTGGATGTCTAACTGGAAACTCCTAGAGCTGTAAAAATGAATGAATGAATGAATGAATGAATGGGCTTTTTAAAATGAATTTGAAACTCAGAACATCCAAATTTATTTAACTAGAAATCAAACAATGCTTATTTCCATTTTTTCTGGTGCCATAAAGATTTATATGGATATTTCAGGGTTTATGCATTGTTTGAGCAGCTTTTTACTACCTGAACAAAAGAACTGCAATTGAAATACTATGTATTTTATTAGGGCACAAGAGCACAATTCTCAAACACTTTTATTCTAAAAGAGTGAAATTCCATTTGGCCAGAGAAAAAGTGAAACTGATATTGAAAATAAATAGGTATGGAGTTAGAGTGTATTAATGCTAAGTGAAATAAGTCAGTCAGAGAAGTCATTTGTATGTCATTTGACTATATTATCTCCTTAAAGGAAAAACAAATTTAAAATATTGGCATATTTCAACAGTGGGTCCTGGTGTGTCTGTTAACTCTGGATGTACAATTAACTACATTTAACTATTAAGTACATTTAACTATTCCCACATTTAACTATTAACAGGAAGCATGTTCTACCATTATTTGAAAATGTTTTAGAAATCAGTCAACAAATGATATGTGCTGATGTCAATGCACATCAGTGCATTGCCCAAATATATCCAACCTGCTTAAGCCCCTCCTTTAGGATGGAGAATGGCCCTTAACGATAAATGTCTTGAGCCTCAAAGCTGGTCTTGCTTACACATATGTTGGATCAATAACTTCAAGGGTGCCCACAGCCACCCATTTGTGAACTAGACCAGAAAACACCAGTGAAAGAGTAAGGACTGAGACCTTGTTCAGTCTTCATGCAAGTCAGAAAATGGATTTCTGGGGCGCCTGGGTGGCGCAGTCGGTTAAGCGTCCGACTTCAGCCAGGTCACGATCTTGCGGTCCCTGAGTTCGAGCCCCGCGTCAGGCTCTGGGCTGATGGCTCAGAGCCTGGAGCCTGTTTCCGATTCTGTGTCTCCCTCTCTCTCTGCCCCTCCCCCGTTCATGCTCTGTCTCTCTCTGTCCCCCAAAAAATAAATAAACGTTGAAAAAAAAAAATTAAAAAAGAAAATGGATTTCTAATGAAAAGAATAAACCTTTCTTTTCCTTTAGTTAGGATAAAAAGGGCCAATCTCTCTCTAGTATATTTATCTCTCTCTAGTATATTTATCTCTATCTAAAGACCAAGGAAGCCGGTTTATTTTAATCATAGATTGAAGGGCATCTCTCACTTCAGAGTATCCATGTAGGCTATATTTCAAGGAGGAAAAAAAAAAAAAACGGCAGAGCGATTTTGGCTGACACTGCATTTTCATGATCTGTTAATATTTTTTTCTATAATAAAGAAAAACAGTTAAATACTTTCTCCTAAAATTCTCAGGACTCACTTGAGGGATAACCCTGAGCAACACCTCTAACCTCATGGTTGGAAAAGGTATAAACTGTGATCGCCCATTTTCTAGGCCCTTAGAAAGAATTTACACAATGAAACACCTGAAATTAAACACATGAAATAAAGTAGAAGAGAACACATTAGAAAAGCTAAATTATATTATACGCTAAATATACCATGGAAGAAGAAATTTAAAGGAGGTATCACTAGCACCTGCCCCCATTCTTTCCCACATCCTCCTGCTTAGATGAAAGCATCTTTTCTCCTCACCACTAAGAGGATAATCCTGCTTTCCTATTAATATTAAAAAAGGCTCAAGTCTCTCCCATTTACAAAATATCTCTCCAACTTGATAATACCTGCAATCCCATCTTAATAAAATTTCTTGGGAAAAAAAAAAAGATGTTTCTACTCAGTTTCCACTTTCTGATAAGTTGTTCACTTCTCAAGCCACAGACATGAAACTATTGGCTGAGGAATGAATTATATGTGGATAGTTAAAGCATAAAGTGTAGAAGTCTCTTCTGATATTTAAACATCCCTCAGGGTCTGCCCTGTAGTGTTGCACTCCTCCCTGTGTAGATTCATTTTACCCCATGACTTCAGTGACATCTGTGATGCTGGTGGCTTCAAGATCTGAATCATCAGCACATTTTTCTCTCTTAAGCTTTATAGACACATTTGAAGAGTAAACTTTCGCTCTCTCCATATATCTTTGAATTTCCTGCACATATATAAAATTAAGTATGTTCAAAACTGAAATTATCCTATCACTACCCTTTGCCACCCCACACCCATCCTATCCACAAATCCATTTACATCCTTTCTCCTCTCCAACATATTGGTATTATTCTAGGTTATTATTTAGATATACCAAGACTACATAGATTATTGCAACTGCCTCCATATTTGTATTTTCCAGTCCATTCTTATTCTCTCCAATCAATTTCTCACACACTAGATACAACAATCTTTAAAAATTTAATTATAAGTAAATCTGATTAGGTTTAATCTTTCTAAAATATTTCAAGGTATCCTCATTACTTATAGGATAAAATATGATTTTCTTAATAGGGCTGACATGGTCCTTTGGAATATAACCCATGATTAATTCTCCAACTTCATTTCTTGACACTTTCCCCTCCCATGCAATAGTCCAACCCAGTCACATCTACCTTCAATACTCTAAAAGTGCTAGACTTTACCACAGACTGTTCCTCTTGCTTAGACTCTTTCTCTTCCATTATGTACTGTTTCTCTGCACACTTCCCTTCATCTTCGAAGCCTTTCTTTGCATCCACACTACACAGTACTTCTCCCACAACAGTGCCTCCCATGCTCTATTAGACTCTCTCTCTTTTTTCAACCCTCATTAGCCATAGCTCTTATTAAGCTAGGTGGGCTCAGTGAGTATATCTACCTTAAAAGTCCCTTAGTCCTTCCATAATAAAGCACAATGCCTCACATCTAGTATGTGTTTGATACATGAGGCCAGAGAATGATATTTAAAGAAAATCTCTTGACTAGAGTTACAGTGCAGATGGGCATTTCTGGAAATAACATGTATGAAAAGAGTCCTCTCTATGACCTTTTAAAAACTGGCCAAATTATATTCGTTATACGATAGCAAAAAAAAAAAAAAAAGTGATGAAACCTTATTCAGGCCAAGTAGGAAAAAAATCCAGCATGACTAAGTGGGGGAAAAATTATGGCATGATGTTAAAATGAATTCAATTCTATTAGTTTTAACTAAGATATTCCAAATTAGACTAATAAGCTTCTGTAGAGGTGCTAAGGAACTCATTCTAAAAAAAAATAATAATAAATGCTTTTAAGCTAGCATGTAAATTGTAAGCAGGTGGGTGTTTCTGAAAGTGTTTCAAAATCACCCATTCACCCAGGTATTTTAAACATTCCTCCTGCAATTTAGCTCAAGCTGCAATTTAGAACAATTTGAGGGAAAGATTTGCTAAGTAAAAATAATTTTCAATCAGCCACCTTTTGCAAATTCTTATAAGCTTTCAATTTATAATATTAGCTGTCCTAATTAATAAGATTTAATTGCCTTTGAAATTTGAAATAAAGTCCCTGGTCCTGGGTGATGTATGCTGCTAAAAAGTAAACATATAATTTTTAAAAAGTGTTATCCCACAGCCATGAGGAAAAAGAAAATGTCTTCCTCAAAAATAAATGGTAGTTTTTGGAAAGCTGCTGAAGACACATAACTTGTGAATCATCACCTTAATCTAGCAGTGTGAGTCAGGAGACAGTGCTGGTCATGGACCACACCTGGACTGGCTCTGAGATGATTCACACACCTCTTGCTAAGAATGTCACAGAGCCGATTCCCAAGACAAAATGTGTGCAGAGAATGGAGAGAGAGAGAGAGCCAGCAGACCCCCTGAGGAGAATATTTCAGAACAGCATAAATCAGTGTTTATTTTGACAATAAAGTGCCTTTATTATATTTGAGGGGTGGGTTCTTATGTTTGCAAGGTCAAATTATATCACACAATGTGTCATACGGTTTTCTTAGAGTAGTTTTTATTTCCATAATTTAATCATCTTAAATATCATATGTGCATACCTAACATAAAAATTTCTGTGTACACAGATGCATGCAAATATTCTGCATCAAAGGATGAAACACTGAAAGTACAATATATTTTAATGCATTTATTCTCATCTTTATCACAATCATTTCACAGGAAAAAAATGATCACAACTCCATTTTTAGGTTTTAAGAATTCAGGATATGTTGCCGTTTCCATCCCTACATCTTTTCTAGAATTAGATCTAAAAAAGAAACCCAACACTAATGAGGAAACGTTTTGTGTGTAAAAACCTTCAGAAAAGGAGATCCACAAACCTCTTTCAATAATGCATTCCTGGAAAAAAAATACCTAAAAACTTTTGCCTGAGGAAACTATTTTCTATAATAACATGAATTCCTCAGATAGCAGCAAAAGCCCATTTCCTGCTGTTAGCTCTCAATAGGAAGGAGATGAATAATTTTTCTTCATATCTTTGAACAATGTTTAAATTATTCCCCAATCTTCTCTGTTTCACACTAAATAATTCCTCACTCCCTGAGCACTTCTTCATGGGTGTTACTTGAAATTATCGTTGTTGATCTCTATTGCACTCACTTCAGAGTCTCTTTATGAGTTATAGAAACCTAGACTCAAAAATTTAATAAGAGTAAAACTCAGATTTCACATTTTTCATAGTCTTATTTGTAGATTCCAATCTTCTAGCTAAAAAAAAAAAAAAAGGAAAAAAGAAAAAAAAAGAAAGGAAGCAAAAACGAGCAACACAACGTCCTTGAACTTATTTTCTAAGGCTGCACAAGTTTGCTGTTGTCTTCATCTGAGCTGTAAACCTCCCCCATCCCCACATTCCTTCCCCCCTTTTCCAGAAAAGTACAATGTTTTATACGCTGGAGTCTCTAAACTCTATTAATATCACTATGAAACAGAGCCCCATGAGAGTATTTAAATAAAATAAGAGCACCAAAGCCTTTGGTTAAGTTAGGACAGGATTCTATTGTAACGAACAATACTGATTTCTCCAGTGGACAGAAGGCGAACAGTTTTAATTGGATTAGCAATGTGACCCTTGGGTCCCACAGAGATTTATAATGCTTAGTTAGATAAAATTTGCCTAACTGAAAGGATTTGCTTAGGAGATGTGATTCTTCCCCTAGTTTTGTTGAGAAATAATTGACATACATCACTGCATAAGTCTTAAGGCATACAGCATGATGGTTTGATTTACATATATTGTGAAATGACTGCCACAATAGATTCAGCTAATATTCGTCTTCTCATGTAGATACAATAAAAAGAAAAAAAGGGGCGGGGGAATTCTCCTTATGAGAAATCAGGATTTACTCTCTTAACTTACCTCTATTATCACACAACATTGTTAGAGACAGTCATCACGTTGTAGATTACACTCCCGGTACTTACTTATCTCACAATTGGAAGTCTGTACCTTTTGACCACCTTCCTCCAACTTCCCCTCCACCTAGCCCTTGCCTCTGATAACTCTAAGTTTGATCTTTTTTTCTATGAGTTTGCTGAGGTTTTTTTTGTTTGTTTGTTTTAGACTCCACAGATAAATGAGATAATATAGTACTTGTCTCTCTGACTTATTTCACTTAGCATATGCCCTTGTTAAGGGCAAACAGTAGGATTTCCTTGTTTTTTTAAGGTTGAATAATATGCCATTGTGTAATATGCCACAACTCCTTTATCCATTCATCCATTGACACTTGGGTTGTTTCCGTGTCTTGGATATTGTAAATAATGCTGGGATGAAAATGGGGGTGCATGAAGGTCCAAGTTAGTGTTTTTGTTACCTTTGGATATATTACCAAAAGTGGAATTGCTGGCCCATATGGTTTCTTTTGCCATGGAGTAGTTTTTTAGTTTGATATAGTCCCACTTATTTTTTTGTTGTTGTTGGCTTGTGTTTTAAGTGTCATATCCAAAAAGATCATTACTAAGGTCTATGTCAGGAAGCTTGTTTGTATACTTTCTTCTAGGGATTTCATTGTTGGAAGACTTACATTTAAGTCTTCAATCTATTTTCAGTTAATTTTTGTGAATGGTTTAAGATAGGAGTCCAGTTTCATTCTTTCACGTGTAAATATCCAATTATGCCATAACCATTTACTGAAGAGACTATGTTTTCTCCATTGAGTATTCTTGGCTCCTTTGTAAAATATTAGTTGATCATATATGTTTGAGTTTATTTCTGAGCTCTCAATTCTGTTCCATTTGTCTAATTGTTTTTATGCCAGCACCATGTTGTTTCAATCACTATAGCTTTTTATAATATGCTTGCAATCAGGATTTCTGTGGCTATCTGGGGCCTTTTGTGGTTCCATACAAATTTTAGGAGTGTTTTTTTCTACTTCTATAAAAAAACGTCATTGGGATATAATGTAGTTTCTCTTGGTCTTTGAGGTGCAAGGGAGTGCTTTAGTTTTACGCCCACGTTCTAAGATTTTCTGGTGGTATCTTTTTCTTGAATAAATGTTAGTTGTTCTTCTTGTGAGGGGAACAAAGTCAGGAGTTGCTCTCCTGGTGACCTCACACTAACTGAATTTTTTTTAAGTGCCTTAGAATGAACTGGGTTGTTAGAGCATTATATTTTAGTCACACTGCAGACTATGGGACTTATATTTTATTGTTTGATCAGGAGCTCCTTCAGACCTGCAAAGGATGAGCTAGGCATTCTCAGTATGAACTTGTTTGTAGTTATACATAATCACCCAAGAGCCTTATTACTTGATGGATTTAATAACATCATTGTATAAGTTGATACAATGTATTTCTTCCAATGCTGAAAATGCTTTATCCTCCTTAGTGAAAGATAGTACATTGCATGGATAAGCATATTGCATGGAGACCCCTGGGATAAGATCACCTGCACTGGAATTCTTTATGCTCCACATATCAGCTCTGTATCCTTGGACAAGTGAAGTTTATATGTCTCACTGTTCTCATAAGTACAACGGAGATATAGTACTTTTTGAGTGGTTGCCACAAAGATCAGATATGTTACTTAATCACTTAGCTAGTTTCTAGAACATTTTAAGTGCTCATTCAATTATAAATATAAGAATTACCATCATTGTCTAAACTTGTGATTTTTTTTTTACATATATAAGAGTTTCGTGTCAAACCTGATCTTTCCTCATACTTTAATAATGATACTCACTTTAAATCTGGTTAAAAACTAAGTTACATGCAAAAAAAGTGCTTAAAGTACTGAATAACTTGAAACCATGTAGCTGGGGAGAATAGGACAATAATAATCCAAAGAAAACTGACAACATAATTTTTCTCTTAAAAGTGTTTAAAAACAGGGGCTCCTGGGTGGCTCAGTCGGTTGAACGTCCAACTTCGACTTAGGTCATGATATCACAATCATGGGTTTGAGCCCCACGTCAGGCTCTGTGCTGACAGCTCAGAGCCTGGAGCCTTGCTTTGGATTCTGTGTCTCCCTCTCTCTCTGCTCCTCCCTCACTCGCACTCTGTCTCTCTCTCTCTCTCTCTCAAAATAAATAAACATAATAAAAAAAATTTATTGTTTAAAAACAGATAAAAAATTCAATGGAAAAAGTAACTTTATGAGATCTTTAGTCCAAAATTTGAGAGTAGGCACCAAAATCTCTTATAAGGAGAGGGATGAATAGAGAAGTAAGAATGAACGAGGACAAACTTCCTGTTTGATGCCTGTCTTTCCTTCTCAATTCCTAGAGAAAGTGCCAAGTAGTTCTCTTCTCCAATAGTTTGAAATCTAGAAAGAGGAGCTTATGTAGGCACATGTAGTCTCCAAATGAACACAGGAAGCACTGACAGCATAGCCCCGGATTACTCCATTATTCATAATTAGACAGGCTTAGGAATTAACGAAATGATCTTTCACATGCAAACACTCCTGAGGATAAATCTCATTCTTTCCTGCATTATTTTGACTGACTTAATGCCTATAACTACTTTATTTGGTATTTAACTGAATCAGCATGAACAGTAATTTTAATATAAGGGAGGAAAGGAATTAATTCTACATATTTTTATGGAGCTCATTCTGTGAGAGATGCATTAGCTAGACAATGCAAGGAATAATAGGATAAGCACATTTTTTTTACCATCAAGGGATAAGTGTTTTAATGAAAAAAAGAGATGGAATACAAGGTAGAATCAATAAATGCTTTACCTCCTGGTAAGACCTGAGGCACAAAGAGAAAAAAGATTCCTGGTCCGTTCTGGCATTTCAACAGGAATTGCAACTGACCACCTGCAGTATACTTATTTGGCAAGCACAATGTTTAAATTTTTAAAAATATGTTGTAATGTTTTAAACCATGAATTTTCACATAAATATTCATGTTTCTAGATTCTCTGTAAAATGTGGAAGTTCTAGAAAGACTGGCCTTCATAATCTAGAGCAGCTGCTGATGGGAGGCTACTGAGAGTCAGGACATGTGCTCTGCAGATCACCAAAGTCCCAGATCCTGCTACATGCATTGAGGAGACTGAGTCCCATAAGCATTTAAAATTAAGGTTTTTGTTGAACATGTTATTACTTCAAAACACTTCAATACCCCTCTTTGCCCGATACCTAATTTTATAAACTGGGAGCAACTGGTGTTCAATATTTTTTTTAAGAGAAAGCAAGAATACTGCATATGAAACTATTGTAGAAAACGTAAATACACAGTAGAGAAAAAAAGTTGAAATACTTCAAGGAGGATATATTATTTAAGGTGAACTTAGAAGAACAGGAAATGTTTACCGACTGGGAAAATGATTAGAGGGCAGCATTCCAGGTGTAAGCAAAGGAATGAAGGAAGAATATTTGGGTTCATTTTAAGGAACACAAGTTTCCCTTTTTAAACATACAGAGGATATACCTGAAGGAATAGCAGGAATCTGGAATTCTGTGTGGCTCTCTATTCCCAGCTCCAATACGATGTGATCACCAGCCATCCTCCCCTGCCGGAGGAGCTGCTGGAGCCAGAAAAGGGGACCCATATTATGAATCAAGGAAATGGAGTCTATTGGAATCTGGGTGATGAGTAAAACCAAGGTTAATCAATACTTTCTTACTCTGGTCCTGAGAAGAACCTGGAAACTGGCAGCCAAGAGTCCATGGGCAAAAATCCAGAAAGATAAAGATACTGGAAAAAAACAAGTCCCTAGAGACCCTCAAGAGGAAAAGCCATACAGGCTTTGCAGATCCACCTAGAAGCACCTATGTATCTCTTTGTTCCCACAGAGATCCAGGGTCTCTTAGGTGGCAACTGTGGGCTAAGTATTTTCTACTGCTTAACTGGGAGCCTACTGATCCATGCAGCTAAGAAGCCCGGGTGCAAAGCACCTTCCTTTGCGGCTTATATACGGTCAGCCCCCAGAAGGGGAGACTGCTGTCCACTCTCAAGACTGTCAGTGCTTAAGGGAACCGGAATGATCTTAAGACAAGTCAGTCACGAATGGGTAAAGAAAAATAACATGTCAGAAAACCCATCAAGTGAGAGAAGAGAAAGATCCTGAACCCCAGATCAAGCTGCAACTATGGAAAAAGAATTGCTAAAGAAGTAGTTGATGATTTAGATAAAACAGTAATGAGCATTTACAAAAATTCAAATATGGCACATACAAACAACAACAGCCACAAAAAAATCACTGGATGAACTAAGAAGGATTATTACATTTACAAATCTGCCAGTTGATAAAAGGAGAGGACAATTTCCCTCAAGAATCTAACCAGTGGCCTGTAAGACCCATGGAATGAACATCCCACAACACAGTAGAAATATGAAAAGATGGAAATCAGGAGAAAAGAGCTGGAGGGCCAAACTGGGAGATACAACACGTAAGATAATAGGGATTCCTTCTGCAACATGCAGACAAGAAGAATTCTAGAAGGAGACAAAGAACACAGGAAAGACAGGAGTTGAAAAATCAAACCATTAAAAATCCCATTCATTGAAAATACTAACTCTAGGGGCACCTGGGTGGCTCAGTGGGTCGAGTGTCCAACTTGATTTCAGCTCAGGTCATGATCTCCTGGTTCGTGAGTTCCAGTCCTGTATTGGGTTCTGCACTGACAGCGCAAAGCCTGCTTGGGATCCTGTGCCTTTCCCCTACTCTGTTTAAAAATAAGTAAATAAACTTAAAAAAATACACTCTATAGTTTAAAATAAAATACTCAGAATAAAAGGCACAGCATAAGGAATATAGTTGATACTGTAATAGTGACGTATAGTAACAGACAGTAGCTGTATTTGTGGTGAGCACAGCATAAGGTTTAAACTTAGATTGCTATGTTGCATACATGAAATTATGTAACATTGTGTGTCAACTGTACTCAACTAAAAAAAATACACAAAGAAATTATGTTAAATTTTCTGAACAAACTCTATCTATTTCTCTAATTTAAATAATGCAGGAACCACTACATGTGTGATTTGTTAATTATGTCACTCAATTCTTGGCACTTATTTTCTTTACTACCATAGCTATCCATTTCTGAAAGTAGTAAACTCTCCTACTATAATTTTATTTTTAGATCATTTTGTGTTTCTGCTCCTATATTTAATTGCTATGTTGTTGGTGCACAGAGGTGTTAAATTGTTCATTTTTCCTCATAACATCACATGGTTCTCATCTCACAGTACTTTCCTCCTTAAATTAACATTAACTTATTGTAATGTTGTCATTCTTTTTGTTTCCCTCCATCCTTTGTCCCTTCCTTCATTTTGCCCTTCCTTATTGCCAATATCCTTTAATGGTGTGAGGTATAGATATAATTTCTTATATAAAGAGAGTTGTGTAAATTAAATATTTTTTTCTGGTAAGAATGCTTCACATTACTCTCAGCAAATTTCAAATTTACAATATAGTATGATTAACTGCATTCACCATGCTGTAGATCCTCAGAACTTACTCATCTTATAACTACAAGTGTGCACCTTTTCACCAATCTCTCTCCAATTCCAACCCCTACCCCAGCCCTTGGCAACTACCATTCCACTCTGTATTTATATGAGTTTGACGCAGGTATCATCTATATTTCTTACAGGTTTTCATATTTTGTGTGACCTTAGTATTTAGAGGAATGCAAATTAAAATGACAATAAAACGTCACTTCGTATCTACTAGAAGGGGAAAAACCTTCACAAGTATTAATGCAAACTGTTGCTGAAATTTCAGGTGATAATGATATAGTCGCATCATTTTAGAGACAGAGGGGCAATATTTGTTAACTGTAAAAATACAGTAACTCCACATCTAAACATCTATTTCACAGAGACAAATGTGCAAATATAAGGAAACACATGCAGACAGATAGCAATCGATCCCTTATTAAAGCCTCATTTTAAGTGGCAAAAAAATTAATGTTTCATTTAGAGAATGGTTGAATAAATTCAATAGCCATCTCATGAAATATTACACATGTATTAAGAAGTGGTGGGGGGGTTGCCTGGGTGGTTCAGTCAGTTAAGCTTCTGACTTCAGCTCAGGTCATGATCTCGCAGTTCATGAGTTTGAGCCTGCATCAGGCTCTGTGCTGACAGCTCAGAGCCTGGAAGCCCACTTCAGATTCTGTGTCTCCCTTTCTCTCTGCCCCTCCCCCATTCACACTCTGTCTCTCTCTCAAAAATAAACATTAAAAAAAAGAAGTAAAGTTTAGACCTATACCTATTGACTGAAGACACTGCCATAATACAATGTTAAGAGGGAAAACAAGCCAGATGCTGAGAAATGTTGTATTAGTACAAGTCCTACAAGAACAAGACACTAAGATGGATTAGACATCATGCAAGAAATGTATAAGGAAAAACCCTGTAAGGTAAATGGGGCAGATGCTGGAGGGTTCTGGGAAAGTCCCGTCCAAAGGAGAGAGGAGGCTGGAGGTTTGATGGAAGAGATGTGGACTACAGTGGATGACGACGATGATGTCGTCGTCGTCTTCTTCTTCTTCTTCTTTTTCTTCTTCTTTTTCTTCTTCTTCTTCTTCTTCTTCTTCTTCTTCTTCCTTCTTTCTTCTTTCTTCTTTCTCCTTCTTTTCCTTCTTCTTCATTTATTTATTTATTTTTTTACTACAGTGGACTTCTAAGAAGGTTTGGCCAAGTTGATAGGAAGCCCTCCACTAAAACTGCCTCTCAGAGTCCCAAAATTTGCAGAAATAGGCCTCCTCATTTCTCTGCCACTTTAAGTCATTGGCTGGATGTAGCCCATAAGAAGCCTGGCCTTTGTTCCAGCATGACAATGGATTTCAGAGTTCAGCAGCTGGGGCACAAGTCAAATAAGGTCCCTGCCATCAGAGACGTAGGATGCACAGGTTCATGGGGGGAAGAAGGGGTCACAAATTTCTAAACTACTTTTTTCAGCATGGAAACAATAATGGATGAGCATGTACTCGTGGTACCAATGTTTACATTTGTCTTGGAAAGAGGGTGGGGGAAAGAAAGAAGACAGGGATAAGACAAAATACAAATTACTTATAAAATTATGATTTTATAAAAGTA
The DNA here is from genome assembly GCF_022079265.1 of Lynx rufus. Classification (NCBI taxonomy): domain Eukaryota; kingdom Metazoa; phylum Chordata; class Mammalia; order Carnivora; family Felidae; genus Lynx; species Lynx rufus. Next base: position 52,277,619 of record NW_025814878.1, on the reverse strand, counting down.
CATAAGATAAAAAGTTATAGGATTGTTTTTATCAAATATTATTGAATGTATAGGGCATCTGGATGGCTCAGTCAGTTAAACATCTGACTTTGGCTGGGGTCATGATCACATGGCTTGTGGGTTCAAGCTCCACATCAGGCTCGAACCCCATGTCAGGCTCTGTGCTAACAGCTCAGAGCCTGGAGTTTGCTTCAGATTCAGTGTCTCCCTTGCTCTCTGCCCCTCCCCCACTCATGCTCTGTCTCTCTCTCTCTACAATGAATAAACATTAAAAAATATAAAAATGAAAAATATTAATCTAAAATATATTTAAATAAATGTGGATATTTTAAAATAGAAAATACATTTTAAAATGTATTTTAAACACATTTTATCATGATATTTCATGATATGTTAAGATTGTCAATACCCCCTAATAGATCTTTTAATTCAAAGCAATCCCTATCAGGGGCACCTAGGTGGCTCATTCCACTGAGCATCTGACTCTTGATTTCAGCTCAGGTCATGATCCCAGGGTTGTGCAATAGAGCCCTGCATCAGGTTCCATGCTGAGTGTGGAACCAGCTTAAGATTCTCTCTGTCTTTCTCTCTCTCTCTCTCTCTCTCTCTCTTCCTCTGACCCTCTTTCCCATTCACACATGCTCTCTCAAAAGAAGAGGGGGCGAGGAGAAGCAGGGAGGAGGAGGAGGGGGAAGGAGAAGGAGGGGGGAGGGGGAGGAGGAGGAGGGGGAGGAGAAATCCATGTTAAAGATGTAGCATGCTTTTTAATGGAAATGTATATGCTTATTTTAAAATACACATAAAAATGCAAAGGACCTAGAATATTCAACACGACTCTGAAAAAGAAGAGAGTAGGAGACCCACCTGACTTCAAAATTACTATAAAAATGTAATAATCAAGACAGTATGGTTTTGGCAACAGCATAGACAAATAGGTAATAGAACAGAATGGAGAGTCTATTAATAAGACCAATACATATATGGTCCACTGACTTTCAACAAAGATGCAAAGGTAACTCAGTGGAAAAGAAAAGATGTATACCATGTTTACATTTCAATAAATGGTGCTCAAACAACTGTATATCCATATAAAAATGCACTTTGATTCATAGTTTTCACGTTAATTAACTCAAATAGATTACAGAATTAAATATAAACTATAAAACTTCTAGAAGAAAACAGGAAAATCTTCATGGCCTTCAGGACAGCAAATATTTTGTACATTCAATACCAAAAGAATGATTCCCTAGAACAAAAACTTGTTAAATTGGACTTCATCATCAAAATTAAGAACTCTTGTTCTTTGGGGGGGCCAGGAAACAAGACTTTTTTCCCAATATGTTTTTTAACTATGTGCTCAACATGGGGTCAAACTCACAACTTTGAGCTCAAGAGTCTCATGCTCTACAAACTGAGCCATTGAGGAGCCCCAAAAAACTCCTAAAAAATGAAACTACAAAACAAATTGTGAGAAAATATTTGTAATTCACATATCTGGTAAAGGACTTGTATCCAGAATACATAAAGAGTTCTTAAATTAAAACAATAAGGAAATAACCCAACGGAAAAAAAAAAGAAAAAAACAAAAACAAAAAACAATTAACAACAACAAAAACTAGACCTCTCGTCTAACATAATCAATTTAGTACATTTTGGACCTAGAATTTAAACATACATCGGATTGATTCTGACAAAAGATCTGAACAGACATCACTGAAGGAGATTTATGGATCGCAAATAAGTACTTAAAAAGATGCTCAGCATCGTTAGTCAATAGGGAAATAACAAATTGAAACCACTATGAGATAGCATGTATCCAATAGAACATCTTGAAAACAAAAGCTGATCATAACAAACATTTGTGTGTCTGTAGAGCAGCTGGACCAGAACTCTCATACGCTGCTGATGGTAATGTAAAATGGTGTAACTGTTTTGGAAAAATGTTTGGAAATTTTCTTTAAAAATTAACTATATATCTACCATAAGACCCAGTAACTCTTCTCCTAGGTGTTTGAGTATGAGGAATGACAAACATATGTCCACACAAAGACTTGTATTCAAATGTTCATAGTAACTTATTTTCAATGGTCAAACACTCAGAGTAACCCAGATGTCCATCATCTGGATTACTGGATAAACGAATTGTGATATATCATACTACTGTATACTATGCAGCAATAAGTGAGATGAGCTAGGGATATGTGAAACAATATAAATAAATCTCAAAATAGTTATGCTAAGCGAAGGAAGCCAGACAAAAAAAGTATATGCTATGTGATTCCATTCATATAACATTCTAGAAGAGGCAAACTAATCAACAGTGACAGAGTAGGGTAGGCAGGAAAGAGGCATCATAAAATGGTGTAAAGAAACTTTTCGAGGTTATGGATATAGGCATTATCTTGATTGTGGTGATGGTTTCATGGTATATACACATGTAAAATTTTTCAAATTGTATACCTTTTAAATTTTTTAATGCTTATTTATTTATTTATTTTGAGAGACAGAGAGAGAGTGTCTATGTGCAAACAGGCAAAGGGCAGAGAAAGAGGGAGAGACAATTCCAAGCAGGTTCCAGGCTGTCAGCACAGAGCCTGACATGGGGCTTGATCTCATGAACTATGAAATCATGACCTGAGCCGAAATCAAGAGTCTGATGCTTAACTAACTGAGTCATACAGATGCCCTTCAAATCATACGCTTCAAATATGTATACTTTGTTGTATGCCAATTATATTGCAATAAAAATATTCAAAAGTGAATAGAAGAAGTACAATATGAACACAGCATAAAATGTAAATAAGACCATATAGGTAAACATGCATAAAAGATCATTAAAGGAAGATCTATGAAGAGTGGATAGTGAGGGGACCTGGGTGGCTCAGTCAGTTAAGCATCCAACTTCAGCTCAGATCATGAGCTTGGAGTTCATGGATTCGAGCCCTGCACTGGGCTCTATGGTGACAGCTCAGAGCCTGAGGCCTGCTTCAGATTCTGTCTCCCTCTCTCTCTGCCCCTCCCTCACTCACTCTCTGTCCCTCTCTCTTTCAAAAATAAACAAACATTAAAAAGAGCAACTAAAAAAAAAGAACGGATAGTGATGGTCTTAGGCAAGTAAAATTTCAGACAGTTTTTACTATCTTCCTCATATTTTTTTACATATAATTATTTTCAAAGTATATACCATTTTTATAATCTCAATAATAAGGCTATTTTCTTTGTGAAGAGTTTGGAGTGATGGAATTAAGATGAGTTTTAGAAAGTACACTTTATTACATATCTTTCATGGGGCAGGAATTGATTATATGTTATTTGATGTGATTGAATCTAACCATTACAATCACTAGAAAAAGAATTATTAACCTCACTTTTCTGGTGAAAAGCTAGACCTAACATAACTCAATGAGTATATTTTCGACTTTGAATTTAAATGTATATCTCATTGATTTTGAAAACCTGTTCTCTTTTCATCATTATTCCATTCCTTTAGGAGAGCTACAACAATAATTAATAATAACTTATTATCAATATCAATAACAAACTTTTTGTGCCAGATATTTTTCTAAATGCTGAAATGAGTTAACTCATCTAATCCTCACAACAGCCCTATAGTAAATGCTAAAATCATCCACATTCTACAGATAATTAAACCAAGGCAGAGAGGTTAAATGTCTTGGCCACAAATCTTCAACTAATAAATGGTGGACCAATACTGCGGATGGCAGGATCATCTATTTTGTTAGATACTAGGGACGTTGTGATGATCTTAGAGAAGGAACAAACATGATTCAAGCTACATGCTAGGAATGTTAATCTGATTTTAATATCAAATGGCACAGAGGGAAGAAAGACAGAAGGTGAAGTACTGTCATAAGAAAACCTCAGGTCCTTGTCTCATGCTCATAACATATGAGGAATTCTTGTCTTCTCCATACTGCTTGAGGCAAATTCTGTGAAACACTGTTGACATCACTCTACCAGAAGAAGGCATTTATTGGGTGTGGTGCTCTCCAGAAACATAATTGGGGGATCCCCTCGCAGAAAACAGGATGGCAAGGAATACAGTCTTCCCAGAGGAAGTCTTGAGGCTCAGATCTCAATGTGGCAGGTCTCAAGGAAGGGCCTGGTAGAGGCTCAGTTGGCCTCTGGGGTGAGCAGAAGATACCCAGCACTTCACCCCCTGGCTTGGCTGAGCAGGGCCCTTATTACCCCATTACTCCTTGTAGTTACATATTAATCGGAAAGAAGTGGGGTGAGTTTCTTGCCTGAGTCAATGGCAGAAAAGCAGGCATGGGGTATTTGCAGAGCCTATATCTCATTTCATCTCTAAAATCTTTTAGGTGTTACTGTTCCCATTCTGGCAACAAACAAACTTGAAAACAGCATTTCCATGGTTACATTTACTGTGTCCCCAAATCATGATTTGAAGCCAGTTGTTCTGACTTATCCTCCGAAAAGCATTTCATCGCAACAGACATACAAGAAAAAAAGACTAACAAAGACTTCCATTTTATGAAGAAAAAGATCTAATTATAATTATGTTCCTATTTCTTTAGATTTCTTTCAGTTAGAAAAAAGTCCCTACCTACTTCCGACCTATTCCAGTTGGATCTAAATAAATAAATAAATAAATAAATAAATAAATAAATAAATTTACTCCAGGAATAATTTTCATTGGCCTGAATGTGAGGAAATGGATTAAAAAGAAAAGCTTTAAGAGTATATAAGGGAGCAGCAGGCAATGATGTGGGCTCTCTGTATTCAAGAGGGTGCAGGGGCTCCCTTAGACTACACTACGATTTGTACAGAAAATACTAAACAGGACAGTTCTTATGTGCTGGACATTTTTCTGAGCACAGAGGTTAGACAAGCAACCTCTGTGGGACATATGTAATCTCTACCATCAAAGAGTTTATGTTCTCTACTGAGGGCTTCAGAAAATAACTAAATAAATAAACAAGATAATTTCAGAGTAAGTAAGACATATTCAGTGAAATAAAGGGCATAATAGGATACAGAAAAACTGAAGGGGCTCCTTTAATGTTTATTTATTTTTGAGAATGAGACAGAGCATAAGTAGGGGAGGAGCACAGAGAGAGAGAGACAAAGAATCTGAAGTAGGCTCCAGGCTCTGAGCTGTCAGCACAGGGCCAAATGCAGGGTGTGAACCCATGAACCCATGAGATCAGGACCTGAGCCAAAGTCAGACACTTAACCAACTGAGCCACCCAGGTGTCCCTGAAGTGGCTCCTTTAAAGTGTGTGGTCAGTAGGTACTGCGACAAACAATGCTATGAGGCAGCCAGACAGTGATGGGGCCAAGAACTTGATACAGACCAGGCATTGTCCCTGCTGAGGGGGAGTTGGCTAACAGTGTGTCTGTGCCAAACAGTTTTGTTGTGATTAACTTGCAGACTCAATCCTCTACAAGTACAAGCCCAGGGTGTGACAATGTGATGTGCCAAATCTTATCAATACCAGGACCCAGTGGGCTGGGATACTGATACAAGATTTTCCTGCACCTCACATCTGTCCAAATCTTGATCTCTTAAACAGTGACCTATTACACAATCTCATCCAGTCTTCTGGCTTTAAATGCCACCTATATGGTGATAATTATATATTTTATTTCTAAACGACCCCTCCAATCAGATTACTAATTAACATCTCAAATTTATTAATCCAAAATTGAGGTGCTTACATTCATCTATCCCCCTACACCTGTTCTTCTTACAGTTCTTCCCTCTAAGCAAGGAAACTCCATTATTTTGGTTACTCAGATGAGAAACAAACAAACAAACAAAACCCAGGTCTAATCTTGTCTTCTTTCTTTCCCTTGCATCCTATATCCATCCAATCATTCAACCAATATTTTTCACTCAACTATCAAAATATAAATCAGGGTCTGAGAGCTTCACGTTCTCAATCAGTTCCACAGCTATCTCCTTTGTCCATATCTTGCACAGAACACTGCCGTAGCCCTAGCTGGTCTTTAAGCATCAATTCCTGTCCCCACTACAGTCCTTCCTAACACAGCAACTAGAAATTCTCCATCGACATGTGGGCCAGGCCTTAGTATTCTCCCAGCTCACCCTGAGTAAAAGCCAAACTCCTTACAAAAGCCTGAGGAATCCCTCTCTCCTCTTTTGTCCCCATTTCCTACTCAGCTGCATCTCCTACTACTCTAACCTATTCACTGGGCATTTCCGGAAAGTTCCTTCAACTCACCACACGTGTTCTGCCTCAAGGGCTGTCACTCCGGATTTCCCAGGCTGTGCTTTCCCTGGACATGCATGCAGCTTATCCCTTTGTTTCCTTTGGATCTTCACTCAGTTTTCAGCTTCCCAGCAAGGCCTTCTTTGCACAATCATCTAAAAGTTCAGTCTTCCCTAATGTTTCACATCTCTCTTGGCTGTCTCATTTCTTCTCATACCATTTGAAATGATCTCACATGGTTTAATTTACTTATTTTGCTTGTAATCCATCCATTTCAACAGAATGAAAGCTCCATGAAACCAGAAACGATCTCTCTTGTTCACTGTGGTTTGCAAAGTTCTTAAAATGGTGTAGGATATGTAATAGTTGCTTAATAAATACCTGTAAAATCAATGAATGATTAAATGAATGTCTGGTTACAACTAAGGAAAATTTAATTAAAAGTTAAACATCGCCCAGTAAGTCTGATAATTAACTAAGTTTTTATTTGCCGTTATGCTTAGAGATGAAATCTTTAATGAAAAATAAAACTGCTTCACCCTGCAATCCTAGAATTTCATCCACTTGGACTCAAGGGCCAGTATCTACACAGGTCGCCTACCTGCCAAGCACCTTATCATGTGTTTCCATTAATGGAAAGAATATAGCTAGGATTTTATTTTACACAAAGGTGAGGAAATTCAAAGTGATGGTTGCCATACCAACTACAGCTTGGCCCCTGAGCTCATATGAATTTCTGCTCTTACTTATATCTGCTCTTAACTTTTATGCCTTAAAATATATAAAGGCAATTTGTCTGCCTTACTACTGCTTTGGGATTTGTCTACAATTTATGCTTCAGGGCTCACCACAGGACTGTGACATACAGAACACACAAAATCCTTCTCTCTTTTTTTTGGCATCAAGCAATAGGATGCATTTGCTTTACTACTGAAGTCCACCCATAAAAGAGCATTCACTTTTTAAACTTGCTGCTCCACATTCAAGGGGGAGAAAAACTAGAATACTTTTATACTCCACAGCAGCCTCAGTTCTCCCCAAAAGCCTAGGCCTTATTAAGGTGCCTTCTCCTGACATATGTGATGCTCATTTTTATCTATTTCGAAGGCTCCAGGCACAAAGCCTCCTCCTTAATCTTGCAATTCATATGGAAATTAGAGCCATATAGATTCACCTGTCTCAAGGAGATTACTTCTTGTCTAGAGTTGCCTTTGAGAAGAAATAATGGAATTAAAGTACCTGGAATGTCACTTTTTAGGACGTCTGCAGAATGAATATTTGATGCCAAAAATATTTTATAACACTAATTTTTTGCTGCCATCACCAGAGAAAATTAGTAAGTTCCTAAACACAGCTTCTGAGCTTTTTGTGCATTGTTATTGTATCAAATTCGTGTATGTTGTGTCTATAAGATTATATCCTAACTGGACAATTTTAAAAGGAAGGCTAGATCAAGTTCACTGAAGTCTATGGCAGCAGACAGGGAGGAAACCAAGAAAGACGCTCTACCCTTTAGCATACCACAAACAATGGCCTCAGCTAACCAGGTCAGCAGATCCACTCACATGAGAAATAACATGGAAGGCATCATTTTCTTCCTTTTAAAGTTAATTTTAAATTTAACTATTTGCAAAGATATGCATTTACATGATTCTAAACAAGAAAATATGAACATATATGCATGACAACTTTTCTTCTCCTCCTGATTACCTATCTGGTCAGTTCTGTCTCCAGTCCCCAACCAGGGGCCTAGAATAGGAAATTACCCTTCTTACCTGGTCATATACCCTTCAAGAGTTACTTTATGCATGTATAAGTAAATATAGAAAGGCATCTTATTTTCCCTTATAAACTCAGAAGTAAATAAGTAAAGCTACAAACAGATTTTAAGCACGGCTAAAAGTTTGCTGACATTTTCCTCAGGATAATTGATTATTCCCACCCACCCCTTTCCTCCCTCATTCTTCTTCCAAATGGATTATGAGATATCAACTTTTTCTTACAGTGTTTCAATTAGGTATTATTGTTAAGTACATTTCTATCCTGAAGTGTAAAAGATGTTTAAGATAATTTTAAAGTAACAGAAAATACACTACTTAATATTTTTATAACCACAGAAAAACTAAGAATTGCAAAGTCTTTAGGTGCTGTGGTACAGATTAGTTAAAATGTTAAACATATAAATAGCTTTTTTAATTTTCAGGGCTTATTATATTTTGTTTTTTCTGGTAAGAAATTAATATCATTATCTTCAATTTATATTTTATAAACTGTGATGTTTTATATAAAAATGTAAAATGAAGTTAATTCCATAGGAATTGGGTTCATCTTATGTGTATTATATATAAATCATATATATATCATTAAATATAATGATCTATATCAAATATAGATCTATATACATATACATGTATGTATATACTGATCTATATCAAACTCATGGCTATTTTTTATATCATATAATTATTGGAATTATATAATTCTAAGTACATATTTGTTTTAATACAGAATTCATATTCCAGGGCAATAATAATATGCTCTCTTTAGCCTACCCACTTTAAAGGGCATATGCACTTTGAGATATTCCTTTCTTAGTGACAATAATTTAAAAATAAAGATCAACTTTGCAAAGCAGATTGTTTCAGTGGGAGAATGACCAGAGGAACAATTTTATATCTAGGTCTGCCACTTCCTAACAGAGTAGGACTTTGAGCAACTTACTTGATCTTCTGTTATTTGAAAAGAGTCTGGCTTGCTCCAAAACTATTTAATTCTTCTATGGGAAATTAGATATGAAAGAAAAGTGACAGAGAAAAAAAAGGAAATTACAGAAAAGTGACCAAAACTAAAAAGAAAAATGATGAAGTGAGACAGATAAGTAAAAATAGAGAAAATGTAACTTGTAAGAATAAACATAGTGAGTCTTTCAGACTTAATGCTTATGTGTTCCCTCTGTTCCTCCTAAAAAGTAAACCACAAGGAAGTTTCTAGGTCTCCGTTTCCAAAGGACTGAAAGAACAGTTGGATGTGCTAGAGGGACAAGGTGAAAGGAAGAATATTGGTATTTATTGTGTATCTATTACCTACTAGACACCATGCTGGGTTTTTTATACACTCTAGCTCATTCCTACAAAAAAGATCTAGTGCTAACTATGAATTTACTACACTCAGGAAAACTCTGCTTGCCAGTTCTATTTTCCCCAGTTCATTTATTACTCTGAAAGTTACTTTATGTGTTCACTTAACAGGGGACAGATATTAGGGCCAGATATTTGATCCAGCATAATTATAGCTGTTCCTGTTAGAGTTTTTTACAATGAGAGTAATATTTAAATAGGTAGACTGAGCAAAGCAGATTGCTATGCCTAGGGGGGTAGGCCTCATCTAATCAGTTGAAGATCTGAATAGAAGAAACAAGATTGAACCTCCTCCAAGTAAGGAAGACTTCTCACCTGACTGCCTTCAAACTGGAATTCTGGCTTTTTTCCTACTTTTAGACGCTGAAACATTGGCTCTTCCTGGGTCTCAAGCCTGCTCTCTGTTAGACTAAAGCCACAAGCCACACCACCAGCTCTCCTGAGTCTCCAGCTTGCCAACTCACCCTGAAGATCCTGACACTTACAAGTCCATTTCTTATAATCTTTTGCTATTTCATTTCATCTCTCTCCTTCTCTCTTGTACACACACACTATACACAGTTGACCCTTAAACAATGTGGGGGCTAAGGTGCCAAACCCCCGTGCAGTTGAAAATCTGTGTACAACTTTTCACTCCCAACAAAATTTAACTGCTAATAGCAAGAACCAGGAGAGATCACTTTTTACTATGATATGAAATGTACTGCAGAAACAAGTTGCTCACAGGAAGGCAGTTACTGTCATACCATGTTTTAAGTGAACACTCACAAGACTTGAACTCACCAGTAACAATGAGAAGTGGCTATAAAATTACTACAGTAGTACAGTATGTACTCCAGTTAATTTTATGCAGTTATGAATTTAATGCTGCAGTTTTATGTTTGTTTATATTTCTCTCAACTGCAAATGGTGCCATGCATGATCTATGTTGGTGTGCTTAAGTTTTGATAAATTTTAACTTTTTATAATAGATGTGTGTTTATCTTATGGTAATAAATTATAGACAAGTATCTACATATATTTCATGTATTTATGACATGCCTAATTTTCTCCTTTTTTTTTCATATTTCTAGGCTATGTGGTTTATCCGCAAGTTTTTTCACACTGTCACAAATCTCTAAATTTTAATAGGTTTATCAAAAAAAGTCCACGTATAAGTGTGCTTGTGCAGTTCAAACCCGTGTTGTTCAAGGGCCAACTGTATCTATATATGTGTGTGTGTGTGTGTGTACTTATATATGTACAATTATATAAAGCGTATATATAATATACTATTGTTCTGTTTCTCTGAGAGCCCTAATAAACCTTACACTGCTGAAAAAAAATAAGTTGATGTTATGAACTGAATGTTTGTGTGCCCCATAATTTATGTTAAAAGTCTACTGCCCAATGTTATGGTTTTAGAGACGGAGACTTTAGAAAGTAATCAGGGTTAGATGAAATCATGAAGGTGGGGCTCTCATCACAGGATTAGTGACTTTATAAGGAGAGGCACCAGAGACTATGCCTGCAGGGTGCTCATTCATGTGAAAGCACATGCTCTGTCTCCTTCTCTATGCTGGCACAAAGAAGATCATGGGAGCACACAGTGCGAAGGTGACCTTCTGCAACTCAAAAGGAGAACTTGCACCAGAAACCAACTATGATGGGACACTGATTTTGGACTTCCAGTCCCAGAACTATAAGACAATAAATTTCTGTTATTTAGCTCACCTAGTCTGGTATTTTGTTATGGTGGCCTAAGGTAACTAACACTCGGATTTATCTTGTACTCTCTGTGTTTAAATATATTCATTATCGCATTAAATTCTCACGAAAATCTGTGAAATAGATATTTTTACACATTCTTAGGGATGAAGAAACTGCAACACATCACATCTGCCACACAGAAATGGGCCTAATATCAAGACAACTTAATACCATACAAATGTTTAAAATGGAGTTCACACAAACACTATTTTGAAGAAATTACCTTAGTATTCTGGGTTACACTTTCCTTGTATCCACATAATCTTGGTGTCAATCAAAATAAGCCAAAATTCCATTTATCTTTAGTACAAGCATAATCTCCCCCATCGTCCTGTGAACATCTGTTATCGTTACTGATAAACAACACTCCTACATTCTCTTATCTACTACATTAAAAGTTATACAGGCCACATTCTGGTCTTTGTAGAATATCTGAGCTGCTGATCAGATAATGACTCTCAGATTATTCAGTATATACAGGATCAACTCATGAACTATAGGAGAATAGAGCAAAGTCCAAGAGTTTCTCCCAGTTTCAAGTAAAAACAAAAGAGCAAGACACTGAAATACTATTTTCTATTAAAACTTTGAGTCACTGTTAACGAAGGATAAACATGTGAGTTTGCAGCCTCAAAGATGTAATTTCCCAATCTTGTCAATCACTTTATTTTTTAATTTAATAGTCTGTAGAAATAGGACATATTTAGATGGAACTAACTTGTAGATCAACTTTTATCACACTTAAAAAAATAATTTTGTCTAAACAATAATAAACTTAAACATGACAACTGGCAAAGATCAGAAAAGCACAGACAGAAACTAATGTCTTTGGTTACAGAGACAGCATGGCAGTTCAGAAGTGCATGTTTACAAATTGTGAGAGATAAAATGGGGGGCAGCAGAGGCACAGAAGAGAGGGGAAAACCTCTTTGGTGGAGAAACAACAGGAAGAGAAAGAGAGGCTATGGAAGTGTAGGATTGTATTTGGATCAGAGAAAAACCTCTCCAGATCTGGAAAACAAAGAATACAAAGAGAACCAGTTTCTACTTTTTAAACAGCCTTAGCAGTGAAGATTGGAGGTTTCAGGGTTGTGCGACTATCTAGGGACCAGAGCCACTAAGGCCTGCATGTGCCTAGACGGGGAGGAGAGAGAACCCCAGGCTTGCTAAGGCTTGCTAACTCTTGGGGGTGCACTGCGAGAAAACCACCCTCTCCATCGAATACTGTGAGAAGGTGGTTTACTGACTCTCCAAGAACAAAAGACCCTGCAGGTGCCAGCCAGAGGCCTGTTGTCAGCTTGGTGGAGTGGCACCATTCTGGGTCTGAGGAGTGGGATCCTTTAAGACATCAGGTTTTGAATCCCAGTTGAGCACTGAGGAGGCATGGGAGACTGTGGAGCAGAACAAAGGCTGGCTGCTCTGGGAGGACTTGGGACACCCAGTCGGAGGTGGAGAGATTGGGGGTCTCCATCTTCTTCCCCATCACTGTGGGGCTTCAGGAAGCAGGACATTGGAACCCAGGGGGGGCAGGACCCACTTATACCAAACTCCGCCCCTCTGAGCCTAGTAACTCCTTATCTACAGGAGTGAGATACACTCAGGAACCAGTTGGTCCCTCCTCCAGACCAGCACATCCACCTTTTCAACTCACCAAGGGACAACTGTCCTGTGGTGGTTTTGTATGTTAGTCTGGTTTATTGTTGTTGTTGTTGTTGTTGTTGTTGTTGTTATTTCCTTATCTTCTCTTTTCTCAGTCTTATCTTTATACTCTATATACTATATACTCTATACTCCTATTTTATTTTTATTCCCCCCACCTCCCCACCATGGAATCAGCCTTACAGTTTCTGATTTGATTTTTGGTTAGCTCTTATTTTACACACACACACACACACACACACACACACACACACACACACACATATATACACACACGCATGCACGCACTTATATGAATACATATATGCTTTTCTCTGTTCTGGTTGTTTGTTTAATCAAGGATTTTTATTATATTATTTTTACACCTTTTCTGTATCTCTGTCTTCTTTATTTTCTTCTCTTTCTTTCTGGATTAAGCCCTATAAATTCTCTGATTCTGTCCCTGGTCTATCAGCCCCTATCATTTATCTCTTAGTTTGGGATAAGGCTTCTACCCCCCACCTCCACCCCTTCTCCTCCTTTCCAGGGTTGCTTCAGTGAACAAATCAAAGCACACCTGGTGGATGTCCAATATACCACTGCAAGTAGTGAGATAAAGCACCCAAGACACAACAACAGGGTGCACGTAACACACTCCATAAACATTTCTGTTTATGTGCCAAGTTAAGTGCCAAGTCCTGGACAGTGTATGACCCCCTTTTTAATATAGTAGTACTCACAGGTGCAGGACACATAACAACCTATAAAAACACATTAAAGACAGAAAACTAGCCAAAATGATGAAACATAAGAATTCTTCTTAAAAAAAAAAAATTCCAGGAAGAAATGACAGCCAGAGAATTGCTCAAGACAGATATAAACAATATATCTGATCAAGAATTTAGAATAATAGTCATAAGACTAATAGCTGGGCTTGAAAAAAGCATAGAAGGGGTGCCTGGGTGTCTCAGTCATTTAAGTGTCCTACTTCAGCTCAGGTCATGATCTCATGGTTCGTTAGTTCAAGCCCCATGTCTGGCTTTGTTCTGGCAGCTCTGAGCCTGGGGCTTGCTTCAGATTCTGTGTATCCCTCTCTATCTGCTCTTACCTCTCTCTCTCTCTCTCTAAAAAATAAGTAAACATTAAAAAAAATTTTAAAGCATAGAAGACAGCAGAGAATCTATTGCTGCTGAGATCAAGGAACTAAGAAATAGTCAAGATGAATTAAGAAATGTTGTAAATGAGGTGCAAAATAAACTAGATGCAGTGACATCAAGGATGGGAGAAGCAGAGGAGAGAATAGGTGAAATAGAAGATAAAATTATGGAAATGGTAAAGCTGAGAAAAGGAGAGGAAGGAAATTCCTAGACCACGAGGGGAGAAGCAGAGACCTAAGTGATTAAATGAAACAAAATAATATTCATATCAAAGGAGTTCCAGAAGAGGAAGAGAGAGAGGGGGGCATAAGGTTTATTTGAACAAATTATACCTAAGAACTTCCCCAATCTGGGGAAGGAAACAGGCATCCAAGTCCAGCAGGCACAGAGAACTTCCTTCAGAATCAACAAAAACAGATCAACACCAAACTCGCAAAATACAAACATAGAGAGTTCTGAAAGCAGCTAGGGACAAATGGGCCTTAACCTACAAGGGTAGACACATAAGGGTAGTAGCAGACCTGTCCACTGAAACTTGGCAGGCCAGAAGGGAGTGGCAGGAAATAGTCAACGTACTGAATAGGAAAAAATATGCAGCCAAGAATCCTTTATCTTCCAAGACTATCATTGAGAATACAAGGAGAGAAAGAGGCTTTCCCAGACAAACAAAAACTGAAGGAGTTCATGACCACTAAACCAGCTCTGCAAAACCTCCTAAGGGGGACTCTATAAGTGGAATGTTGCAAAGACTACAAAGGACCAGAAACATCACCACACGCATGAAACCTACCGATAACACAATGACACTAAATCCACATCTTTCAATAGTAACTCTGAATGTAAATGGATTAAATGCCCCAATCAAAAGACATAGGGTATCAGGATGGATTAAAAAAAATAAAACAAAACAAAAAACAAAAACAAAAACAAGAAAACCAAGATCCATCTATATGCTGCCTTCATGAAACTCATTTTAGATCTAAGGACACCTGCAGATTGAAAGTGAAGGGATGGAGAACCACCTGTCATGCTATGGAATGTCAAAAGAAAGCTGAAGTAGCCATATTTATATCAGACAAACTAGATTTTAAAACAAAGACTGTAACGAGAGACGAAGAAGGGTATTATATCATAATTAAGAGGTCTATCCATCAAGAGGAGCTAACAACTGTAAATGTTTATGCCCCCAATATGAAAGAACACAAATATATGAATCAATTAATCACAAACATAAACAAATGTATAGATAACAATATGGTGATTGTAGGGGACTTTAATACTCCACTTACAACAATGGACAGACCTAGGCAGAAAATCAGTAAGGAAACAATGGTTCTGAATGACACATTAGACCAGATGGGCTTAACAGATATTTTCAGATCTTTTTATCCAAATGCACATTCTTCTTGAGCTCACAAGGAACATTCTCCAAAATAGATCAAATACTAGGTCACAAAATAGCCCTCAACAAATATAAAAGGATTGAGATCATATGGTGCATATTTTCAGATCAAAACACTTTGAAACTTGAAATCAACTACAAGAGAAAATTTGGAAAGCCTCTAAGTACATGGAAGTTAAAGAACATCCTACTAAAGAATGAATGGGCCAACCAGGAAATTAAAGAAGAACTTAAAAAATACATGGAAGCAAATGAAAATGAAAACACGACAGTCCAAACCCTTTGGGATGCAGCAAAGGCAGTCCTAAGAGGAAAATGTATTATGCAACCCAGGCCTATATCCAGAAGCAACAAAAATCCCAAATACAGGATCTAACCTCACACTAAAAAAACTAGACACAGAGCATCAAAGAAACCCTAAAGCCAGCAGAAGAGGAATAATAAAGATTAGAGCAGACATAAACTATATAGAATCTTAAAAAAAAAGAAAGAAAGAAAAAAAAACAGACGAATCTAAGAGCTGTTTTTCTGAAAGAATGAACAAAATTGATAAGTTCTAGCCAGATCTCTCAAATAGAAAGGAAAGAAGACCCAAATAGATAAAATCACAAATGAAAGAGGAGAGATCACAACCAATACCACAGAAATACAAACAATTATTAGAAAATACTATGAAAAACTATATGCCAACAAACTGGACAATCAGAAGAAATGGACAAATTCCTAGTTACCCACACACTACCAAAACTCAAACAGGAATAAATAGAAAATTTGGGCAGACCCATAACAAGTGAAGAAATTGAATTGGTTATCAAACTCTCCCCAAAATAAGAGTCCTAGGCCAGAAGGCTTCCCAGGGGATTTCTACCAGACATTTAAAGCAGAGCTAGTACCTACTCTTCTCAAGCTGTTCCAAAAAGTAGAAATGAAAGGTAAGTTTCCAGACTCATTCTAAGAAGCCAGCATCACCCTGATACCCAAACCATACAAAGACCCCACTAAAGAGAATTACAGACCAATATCTCTGATGAACATGCATGCAAAAATTCTCAACAAGATAGTAGAAAATTGAGTTCAACAGTATATTAATAGAATTATTCACCATGATCAAGTGGGATTCCTTCCTGGGCTGCAGGACTGGTTCAATATTCACAAATCAATCAATGTGATACATCACATTAATAGCAGAAGAATAAGAACCATATGATCCTGTCAATAGATGCAGAAAAAACATTTGACAAAAAACAGCATCATTTCTTAATAAAAACTCTTAAAGTCAGGATAGAAGAAACATACCTTAACATTGTAAAAGCCATATATGAAAAAGCCCACAGCTAACATCATCCTCAATGGGTAAAAACTGAGAGCTTTCCTCCTGAGATCAGGCACACAACAGAGATGTACACTCTCACCATTGTTGTTTAACACAGTGTTGGAAGTCCTAGCCTCAGAAATCAAACAACAAAATGAAATAAAAGGCATACAAACTGGCAAAGAAGAAATCATACTTTGACTTTTCACAGATGACATAATACTGTGGAAAACACAATACTTTTCACAGATGACATGTACGTGGAAAACACAAAAGACTCCTCCAAAAAAAATTGCTAGAACTGATCCATGAATTGAATTAAGCAAAGTCAAAGGATATAAAATCAATGTAAAGAAATGTATACAGAAAAGTATAATGTGCCTTTTTTTCTGACTACTCCTAAGGTTTTCTCTTAATCTTGGTTTATACCTTTGAGTATGATATGCTTAAGTGTGGTTTTCTTTGTAGTTATCCTACCTGAGATGACTGAACTTATAGTATATGTAGGTTTATATTTTTACTTCAAATTTTGGAAGTTTTTAGCCATTAAATATTTGAATACATACTTTTTTCATTTTTTAAGTTTATTTATTTATTTTGAGAGAGTGAGAGAGCAGAGTCGGAGATGGGCAGAGAGAGAGAGAGGGAGAGAGAGAAAATCCTAAGCATGCTGAGAGTAGAGGTTCAAACTCATGAATCATGACATCATAACCTGAACCAAAATCAAGAGACTGATGCTTAACTGACTGAGCAACCCAGACACCCCTGAATATTTTTTAGAGCCACCAGTACCCTCCTATTCTTCTGAAACTCTTCTTCCTCTGGGAGTCCAATTACAACTATGTTAAATGGCTGATATTATTCCATAGGTCACTGATTGCATATTCATTTATTTTTAGTATTTTTTTTCTCTGTGACCCTCAGCTTGGATAATTTTTATTGTATTTTTTCCAGTTCCCACTGTTCCTTCTGCAGTCTCCAATATGCAAAGCCCACTGAATAAATTAATTATCTCAGATATTTTACTTTTCCATTATAGACTTTTCATTTGATTCTTTGATAGTTCCCATTTCTTTACTGATATTTCCCATCATCTTCTATTTTAAGTAACTGAACATATTTATAATAGTCATTTATTTTTTTTCAATATATGAACTTTATTGTCAAATTGGTTTCCTAACAATACCCAGTGCTCATCCCAAAAGGTGCCCTCCTCAATACCCATCACCCACCCTCCCCTCCCTCCCACCCCCCCATCAACCCTCAGTTTGTTCTGTTTTTAAGAGTCTCTTATGCTTTGGCTCTCTTCCACTCTAACCTCTTTTTTTTTTCCTTCCCCTCCCCCATGGGTTTCTGTTAAGTTTCTCAGGATCCACATAAGAGTGAATCCATACGGTATCTGTCTTTCTCTGTATGGCTTATTTCACTTAGCATAACACTCTCCAGTTCCATCCATGTAGCTACAAAGGGCCATATTTCATTCTTTCTCGTTGCCACTCCATTGTGTATATAAACCACAATTTCTTTATCCATTCATCAGTTGATGGACATTTAGGCTTTTTCCATAATTTGGCTATTGTTGAAAGTGCTGCTATAAACATTGGGGTACAAATGCCTTATGCATCAGAACTCCTGTATCCCTTGGGTAAATTCCTAGCAGTGCTATTGCTGGGTCATAGAGTAGGTCTGTTTTTAATTTTCTGAGGAACCTCCACACTGTTTTCCAGAGTGGCTGCACCAGTTTGCATTCCCACCAACATTGCAAGAGGGTTCCCGTTTCTCCACATCCTCTCCAGCATCTATAGTCTCCTGATTTGTTCATTTTGACCACTCTGACTGGCATGAGGTGATATCTGAGTGTGGTTTTGATTTGTATTTCCCTGATAAGGAGTGACATTGAGCATCTTTTCATGTTGGCCATCCGGATGTCTTCTTTAGAGAAGTGTCTATTCCTGTTTTCTGCCCATTTCTTCACTGGGTTATTTGTTTTTCGGGTGTGGAATTTGGTGAGCTCTTTATAGATTTTGGATACTAGCCCTTTGTCCGATATGTCATTTGCAAATATCTTTTCCCATTCCGTTGGTTGCCATTTAGTTTTGTTGGTTGTTTCCTTTGCTGTGCAGAAGCTTTTTATCTTCATAAGGTCCCAGTAGTTCATTTTTGCTTTTAATTCCCTTGCCTTTGGGGATGTGTCAAGTAAGAGATTGCTACGGCTGAAGTCAGAGAGGTCTTTTCCTGCTTTCTCCTCTAGGGTTTTGATGGTTTCCTGTCTCACATTCAGGTCCTTTATCCATTTTGAGTTTATTTTTGTGAATGCTGTGAGAAAGTGGTCTAGTTTCAACCTTCTGCATGTTGCTGTCCAGTTCTCCCAGCACCATTTGTTAAAGAGACTGCCTTTTTTCCATTGGATGTTCTTTCCTGCTTTGTCAAAGATTAGTTGGCCATACTTTTGTGGGTCTAGTTCTGGGGTTTCTATTCTATTCCATTGGTCTATGTGTCTGTTTTTGTGCCAATACCATGCTGTCTTGATGATGACAGCTTTGTAGTAGACGTTAAAGTCTGGGATTGTGATGCCTCCTGCTTTGGTCTTCTTCTTCAAAATTACTTTGGCTATTTGGGGCCTTATGTGGTTCCATATGAATTTTAGGATTGCTTGTTCTAGTTTCGAGAAGAATGATGGTGCAATTTTGATTGGGATTGCATTGAATGTGTAGATAGCTTTGGGTAGTATTGACATTTTGACAATATTTATTCTTCCAATCCATGAGCACGGAATGTTTTTCCATTTATTTATATCTTCTTTAATTTCCTTCATAAGCTTTCTATAGTTTTCAGCACACAGACCTTTTATATCTTTGGTTAGATTTATTCCTAGGTATTTTATGCTTCTTGGTGCAATTGTGAATGGGATCAGTTTCTTTATTTGTCTTTCTGTTGCTTCATTATTAGTATATAAGAATGCAACTGATTTCTGTACATTGATTTTGTATCCTGCAACTTTGCTAAATTCATGTATCGGTTCTAGCAGACTTCTGGTGGAGTCTATTGGATTTTCCATGTATAATATCATGTCATCTGCAAAAAGTGAAAGCTTAATTTCATCCTTGCCAATTTTGATGCCTTTGATTTCCTTTTGTTGTCTGATTGCTGATGCTAGAACTTCCAACACTATGTTAAACAACAGCGGTGAGAGTGGACATCCCTGTCGTGTTCCTGATCTAGGGAATAAGCTCTCAGTTTTTCCCCATTGAGGATGATGTTATCTGTGGGCTTTTCATAAATGGCTTTGATGATCTTTAAGTATGTTCCTTCTATCCCGACTTTCTCGAGGGTTTTTATTAAGAAAGGTTGCTGAATTTTGTCAAAGGCCTTTTCTGCATCGATTGACAGAATCATATGGTTCTTATCTTTTCTTTTATTAATGTGATGTATCACACTGATTGATTTCTGAATGTTGAACCAGCCCTGCATCCCAGGAATGAATCCCACTTGATCATGGTGAATAATTCTTTTTATATTCCGTTGAATTCGATTTGCTAGTATCTTATTGAGAATTTTTGCATCCATATTCATCGGGGATATTGGCCTGTAGTTCTCTTTTTTTACTGGGTCTCTGTCTGGTTTAGGAATCAAAGTAATACTGGCTTCATAGAATGAGTCTGGAAGTTTTCCTTCCCTTTCTATTTCTTGGAATAGCTTGAGAAGGATAGGTATTATCTCTGCTTTAAACGTCTGGTAGAACTCCCCTGGGAAGCCATCTGGTCCTGGACTCTTATTTGTTGGGAGATTCTTGATGACTGATTCAATTTCTTCACTAGTTATGGGTCTGTTCAAGCTTTCTATTTCCTCCTGATTGAGTTTTGGAAGCGTGTGGGTGTTTAGGAATTTGTCCATTTCTTCCAGGTTGTCCAGTTTGTTGGCATATAATTTTTCATAGGATTCCCTGATAATTGCTTGTATTTCTGAGGGATTGGTTGTAATAATTCCATTTTCATTCATGATTTTATCTATTTGGGTCATCTCCCTTTTCTTTTTGAGAAGCCTGGCTAGAGGTTTATTAATTTTGCTTATTTTTTCCAAAAACCAACTCTTGGTTTCATTGATCTCCTCTACAGTTTTTTTAGATTCTATGTTGTTTATTTCTGCTCTGATCTTTATTATTTCTCTTCTTCTGCTGGATTTAGGCTGTCTTTGCTGTTCTGCTTCTATTTCCTTTAGGTGTGCTGTTAGATTTTGTATTGGGGATTTTTCTTGTTTCTTGAGATAGGCCTGGATTGCAATGTATTTTCCTCTCAGGACTGCCTTCACTGCATCCCAAAGCGTTTGGATTATTGTATTTTCATTTCTGTTTGTTTCCATATATTTTTTAATTTCTTCTCTAATTGCCTGGTTGACCCATTCATTCTTTAGTAGGGTGTTCTTTAACCTCCATGCTTTTGGAGGTTTTCCAGACTTTTTCCTGTGGTTGATTTCAAGCTTCATAGCATTGTGGTCTGAAAGTATGCATGGTATGATTTCAATTCTTGTATACTTATGAAGGGCTGTTTTGTGACCCAGTATGTGATCTATCTTGGAGAATGTTCCATGTGCACTCGAGAAGAAAGTATATTCTGTTGCTTTGTGATGCAGAGTTCTAAATATATCTGTCAAGTCCATCTGATCCAATGTATCATTCAGGGCCCTTGTTTCTTTATTGACCGTGTGTCTAGATGATCTATCCATTTCTGTAAGTGGAGTGTTAAAGTCCCCTGCAATTAACACATTCTTATCAATAAGGTTGCTTATGTTTGTGAGTAATTGTTTTATATATTTGGGGGCTCCTGTATTCGGCGCATAGGCATTTATACTTGTTAGCTCTTCCTGATGGATAGACCCTGTGATTATTATATAATGCCCTTCTTCATCTCTTGTTACAGCCTTTAATTTAAAGTCTAGTTTGTCTGACATAAGTATGGCAACTCCAGCTTTCTTTTGATTTCCAGTGGCATGATAAATATTTCTCCATCCTCTCACTCTCAATCTGAAGGTGTCCTCAGTCTAAAATGAGTCTCTTGCAGACAGCAAATAGATGGGTCTTGTTTTTTTATCAATTCTGATACCCTATGTCTTTTGGTTGGTGCATTTAGTCCATTTACATTCAGTGTTATTATAGAAAGATATGGGTTTAGAGTCATTGTAATGTCCATAGGTTTCATGCTTGTAGCGATGTCTCTGGTACTTTGTCTCACAGGATCCCCCTTAGGATCTCTTGTAGGGCTGGTTTAGTGGTGACAAATTCCTTCAGTTTTTGTTTGTTTGGGAAGACCTTTATCTCTCCTTCTATTCTAAATGACAGACTTGCTGGATAAAGGATTCTCGGCTGCATATTTTTTCTGTTCATCACATTGAAGGTCTCCTGCCATTCCTTTCTGGCCTGCCAAGTTTCAGTAGAGAGATCGGTCACTAGTCTTATAGGTCTCCCTTTATATGTTAGAGCACGTTTATCTCTAGCTGCTTTCAGAATATTCTCTTTATCCTTGTATTTTGCCAGTTTCACTATGATATGTCATGCAGAAGACCGCTTCAAGTTACGTCTGAAGGGAGTTCTCTGTGCCTCTTGGATTTCAATGCCTTTTTCCTTCCCCACATCAGGGAAGTTCTCAGCTATTTCTTCAAGTACACCTTCAGCACCTTTCCCTCTCTCTTCATCCTCTGGAATACCAATTAGGCATAGATTATTTCTCTTTAGTGCATCACTTAGTTCTCTAATTTTCCCCTCATACTCCAGGATTTTTTTATCTCTCTTTTTTCTCAGCTTCTTCTTTTTCCATAATTTTATCTTCTAGTTCACCTATTCTCTCCTCTGCCTCTTCAGTCTGAGCCGTAGTTGTCTCCATTTTATTTTGCAACTCATTGATAGCATTTTTTAGCTCCTCCTGGCTGTTCCTTAGTCCCTTGATCTCTGTTAACAAGAGATTCTCTGCTGTCCTCTATACTGTTTTCAAGCCCAGCAATTAATTTTATGACTATTATTCTAAATTCACTTTCTGGGGGCGCCTGGGTGGCGCAGTCGGTTAAGCGTCCGACTTCAGCCAGGTCACGATCTCGCGGTCCGTGAGTTCGAGCCCCGCGTCAGGCTCTGGGCTGATGGCTCGGAGCCTGGAGCCTGTTTCCGATTCTGTGTCTCCCTCTCTCTGCCCCTCGCCCATTCATGCTCTGTCTCTCTCTGTCCCAAAAATAAATAAACGTTGAAAAAAAAATTAAAAAAAAAAATAAATTCACTTTCTGTTACATTGTTAAAATCATTTTTGATCAGTTCATTAGCTGCTGTTATTTCCTGGATGTTTTTCTGAGGGGAATTCTTCCGTTTTGTCATTTTGGATAGTCCCTGGAGTGGTGTGGAACTGCGGGGCACTTCCCCTGTGCTGTCTTGAATAACTTGTGTTGGTGGGCAGGGCTGCAGTCAGACCTGATGTCTGTCCCCAGCCCACCGCTGGGGCCACAGTCAGACTGGTGTGTACTTTCTCTTCCCCTCTCCTAGGCACGGGATTCACTGTGGGGTGGTGTGGCCCATCTGGACTACTTGCACACTGCCAGGCTTGTGGTGTTGGGGACCTGGTGTATTAGCTGGGGTGGATTGGCAAGGTGCACAGGAGTGGAAGGGGCAGGCTCAGCTCGCTTTTCCTTCGGATATCCGCTTCTTGAGGGGCCCTGCGGCACCAGGAGGGAGTCAGACCCACCAGAGGGATGGATCTGCAGAATCACAGCTTTGGGTGTTTGTGTGGTGCAAGCAAGTTCCCTGGCAGGAACTGGTTCCCTTTGGGATTTTGGCTGGGGGATGGGCAAGGGAGAAGGCACTGACGAGCGCCTTTGTTCCTGCCAAGCTGAGCTCTGTAGTCAGGGGCTCAACAACTCTCCCTCCCGTTGTCCTCCAGCCCTCCCATTCTCTGAGCAGAGCTGTTAGCTTATAACCTTCCAGATGTCAAGTCCTGCTTGCTGTCAGAACACACTCCATCTGGCCCCTCCGCTTTTGCAAGCCAGACTCGGGGCTCTGCTTGGCAGGCCGCCCCTCCTCCCCGGCTCCCTCCCGTCAGTCAGTGTAGGGCGCACCGCCTCTCTGCCCTTCCTACCCTCTTCTGTGGGCCTCTCGTCTGCGCTTGGCTCCAGAGACTCCGTTCTGCTAGTCTTCTGGTGGTTTTCTGGGTTATTTAGGCAGGTATAGGTGGAATCTAAGTGATCAGCAGGATGGGCGGTGAGCCCAGCGTCCTCCTACAATGCCATCTTCCCAGGATCCCTCACCATAGTAGTCAATTAAAAATCCTTGTCTTCTACTGCCAATAATTGTGTCTTTTTTGAAATCTGTTTATATTGGCAATTCTTTCATAAGTCATATTTTTCAGCTTTTGTGTAATCACATAATTACTGATTCTATATTAAACATTGTGATTGATATGGTTTTGGTCATCAGGATTATGTTTTGTTTGCGTGGGCAATTATATTTGCAGGCATATTCTGCCAGCCCTCCACCCCTTCTTTTATTTGTAAGTGCCTGTTTAGATTTTTTCTTCCCTTAGGCCTAGAATGCAGCCTTTACACTATAGCATAGACTTTATTCATTAATCATGGCCTTTCTTGGAACTTTAGTGGAATGCCCAAGTTGCTCTGCAAGTGTATCTTCTCTGACTAGGCTGGAGCAACATTATCGCCCAGTTTTGAATGACTCTGTGTTACTTCCATTCAGCTTGCAGCTTAACAGCAAGTGCTCTGTGTTAGGCCTAACGGACTCTGTCTCTGAATCCAGCACTTAGACAGCGACCTATGGAGAGATCCTGGCTAAACAGACATAGCAAGGTTTTAGCTAAAACTAGATTTTACAAGGAAGTGCTTAGAAGAGTCAGGACCTAGACTTCCAGAAAGTTAATTCTTGAAGTCCTGGGGTTGAAAAGCTACAGGATGCAGAGTAAAATTTTGTTGAATGTCTTCATTAAGGTTAAATTAAACAGAAGAAAGTGTTGATTGGATATAAAGAAAACCTAAATGAGTTAAGTCTATGAGACTGTGAAATAGACTCCCGAGGGGCAGCCTCTCAAAGGAGTCTTTCAAAATTACCCAAGCAAAATTCTTTCAGGCAAGTACTGTAGATTTTTTTGCCCTAACATTTTTGGAAAAGCAGAGTATGTGAATCAGAAATTAATTTTTCAAACCTATAAGGCATTATGATCCTGAATTTCCATTCTAACCTGTGCATTTACGTGTTCTCTAATCTTTGACGTAAAAATATCTTTCTAACCTTGGCTATGCTGCCACCCCAGGACTAGCTCTTGCCATGTTCACTATGCATATGTAGATCCAGGGCCTAGCTGGAAAATACTCCCAAAGCAAATGTTCAGTGCTTATAATTAGGTCACATTCAGAAGTCTAGACAAATTGCATTACTTTTCTACAGCTGCTTAGAAGGTAAAGTTGTTGACTGTCTCTGTAATAGTATATGCTTATGAACTTTCTAATCCTTTTAGTATAAGTGTACAGAATCCTTATCCATGGATTTTCCTTTGACCATTGTTTCTCACAATTCTGAACACTTAGAATCTTTTCTGGACTCTAGATACAGATGTTTACTGACTTTCATTTTCTGACTATTCAGACTTTAGGCTCCTGTTTCTCTGCCACTGGGTAATTGAATACATTTTATTCACTTGTCTGGCCTTGACCATAAAACCTCTGACACTTTTGTTAATTTCTTGCCTCATTTATTCACATCTGTAACACTCTACTCACCCTGATCCCTGGGTCCATTCCCATGATCTCTGCTTATTTTCAATCTTTTTCAGAATTACATTAACCACATCTTCATGTGGATTATATAATGGGCTGCCTGGAATAATGGAAACCTGAACACTGGGCTAGATGGAGAAATAATGCCTATTTACTTATAATTTATTTATCTCTGCATTTCACCAAGTAACTGGTATGTATTTCAGATTGCACAACATGAAGAAATTATAGAAGGCCCTGGGGCTGAGAATGCTACGATAGATTTGATTTGTTTGTGTGAAGGAAATAAGATGTTAGCAGAAAGCTGGTGACCACAGAAAATAACAATTTCCCTTGGTAGTTTCTGATGAATTTTCTTGAAAGAAAGTACAAATAGATGACCAAATTATATCACCTGTAAATACTTTAGGCTTTGGCCACAGGAAATTTATTTTAACAGACTTATATTTAAGCTGGGCTAAAGGGGAAATCCTAGTATGAAGTAGAAAATGAGATTATTTCCAAATTTATGCCTAGGAGATTACTTTAATTTTGCCTTTCTAGACATAAAAAGAATAGAGGGATTCTCTGAAATTTTTTACATAGTTTTTAATTCTAGGAGGCATACTCTCACACCATCACATACCTAAGCTAAACTCTAAAATATAAGAAACTAAAACAATAAGAATATAGTTACAATTACTTAACTGCATAAAACGACCTTTGTTTCTGCTCTAACATAATACCAAAAATCAGGTTTAGCATCTGATTAACTATTACTCCTGTCCAGCAAACTGCTGTGCCACTGTAATGAGTACAATGATCTGAGCAAGGAAGCAGAAGAAAATGGGCATTAGCATTTTAAATAGCATCTTCTGTTAAAAAATATAACCTACTGTCAAGTTAGCTAACCTACAGTGTATACAGTATGCTCTTGGCTTCAGGAGTAGATTTCCATGTGGCTTACATACAACACTCAGTGCTCATCCCAAAAAGTGCCCTCCTCAAGGCCCATCACTCATTTTCCCCTCTCCCCTGAGCTCCCTGCCCCATCAACCCTCAGGTTGTTCTCTGTATTTTTAAGAGTCTCTTATGGTTTGCCTCCCTCTCTGTTTGAAACTATTTTTTCCCCTTCCCTTCCCCCCATGGTCTTCTGTTAAGTTTCTCAAATTCCACATATGAGTGAAAACACATGATATCTTTCTCTGACTGGCTTATTTCACTTAGCATAATACCCTCCAGTTCTATCCATGTTGCTGCAAATGGCAAGATTTCATTCTTTCTCATTGCCAAGTAGTATTCCATTGTATATATAAACCACATCTTCTTTATCCATTCATCTGTTGATGGACATTTGGGCTCTTTCCATAATTTGGCTATTGTTGAAAGCGCTGCTAAAAACAATGGGGGTATGTGTGTCCTTATGAATCAGCATTGCTGTATCCTTTGGATAGATTCCTGGTAGTGCTATTGCTGGGTAGTAGGGTAATTCTATTTTTACTTTTTTTGAGGAATCTCCACACTGTTTTCCAGAGAGGCTGCACCAGTTTGCATTACTACCAACTGTGCAAGAGGGTTCCCATTTCTCCACATCCTCTCCAACATCTGTTGTTTCCTGAGTTGTTAATTTTAGCCACTGACCAGTGCGAGATTTTATCTCAGTGTGGTTTTGAGTTGTATTTCCCTACTGATAAGTGATGTTAAACATCTTTTCATGTATCTGTTGGCCATCTGGAGTTTTCTTTGGAAAAGTGTCTATTCATGTCTTCTGTCCATTTCTTCACTGGATTATTTGTTTTTAGGGTGTTGAGTTTGGTAAATTCTTTATAGATTTTGGATACTAACCCTTTACCCAATGTGTCATTAAATAGCATCCTCTTTAATAAATCTTAGTTAGGGTACTGGAAAGTTCATTTCTGTTTCATATAATAAAGAGAATATTTGTAAAAAGGACATTACCTTGCTTCTGTTCCAATAGAACTTCACCTTTCTGAAGCATATCTTCTTATTTTATCTCAGATGTCTCCAAAATTGCATTTTATTTTTTTTAACATTTATTCATTGTTGAGAGACAGACAAGGGGGGGAGGGACAGAGAGAGAGAGGGAGACACAGAATCTGAAGCCAGCTCCAGGCTCTGAGCTGTCAGCACAAAGCCTAATGCAGGGCTCGAACTCACAAGCCATGAGATCATGATCTGAGCCAAAGTCAGACACTTAACCAACTGAGCCACCCAGGTACTCCTCCAAATTGCATTTTATTAATTTTTTTAACATTTATTTATTTTTGAGACAGAGAGAGACAGAGCATGAATGGGGGAGGGTCAGAGGGAGAGGGAGACACAGAATCTGAAACAGGCTCCAGGCTCTGAGCTGTCAGCACAGAGCCCGACACGGGGCTTGAACCCACAGGCAGCAAGATCATGACCTGAGCCAAAGTCAGACTCTCAACCGACTGAGCCACCCAGGCCCCCCATAAATTGCATTTTAAAGAGTATGGTCTGTACCATGGCCAAAATTTTTTTTGGAATTTAAGTAAATCATTAATTAATGGTCTATTTTATGAAAGC
The DNA here is from genome assembly GCF_022079265.1 of Lynx rufus. Taxonomy (NCBI): domain Eukaryota; kingdom Metazoa; phylum Chordata; class Mammalia; order Carnivora; family Felidae; genus Lynx; species Lynx rufus. The sequence continues at coordinate 52,249,708 of NW_025814878.1, read as the reverse complement.
TTCAAGTTCCCAAACAGGAAATAATGATGAGATGCTTTGATAACTTCATACTGTCTTCCAAATAGCCCAAGCAAGATAGGGTTGAGATTATAAATCTGATTTCTGGCTTCAGGATTGACTAATAACCCTACTACATGACTAAGCCTGTCAGTGGTGGGCCCACAATGAACATGATGTAGTAATAGGGAAGGATAGAATTTGGGGAAAATAAGCAGCAATTGCCAGACGAATTTGAACTTCAGAATAAGAGCCCCATCATCTGTCTAATGGGTCACCTTCCTAGATCTGGAATTAGTGGAATGGGTTATCCATAAATGTTAAATTTCTTGAGTCACTTTTCAGTAACACCAGGATGTATATAAGTCCTAAGCCTGGAATATTTGTTTGTTCTAAAACACAGCTCTCTCCATTTCTCTCTCATCCCAGTCATAAAGCCTGGGATTCTACCTTATTCCTCAATCAACCTGCTGGGTTTTTTTTTTGTTTGTTTTTGTTTTTGTTTTTTTTTGCCTAATGTCCAGGTTTCCTTAGGGCCCATATACTATGTTGTGTGGGCCCTTTCCTATATGTGTCATTATCTTTTTGAAATTGATTCCTTGCATACTATATACACTTTTGAGTCATCCTACAATATGAAGAATCCCATCTTTAGAATCCCCTATTTCCAAGTATATCAACAGCTATCATGTTTCTCAGCTACCATGACCTGCTCACCCAATTAATTCCTCTGATTCAAACCTGAATTTTCTGTATCTTTTAAACAGAGTATCCACTGTCTTTCTAGCTATATCTAAAGGAGCTCACATTTGCAGCTGGATCTGTTCATCCAGGTTCTAGCTTCGGTATTATGTAAGTCTTGTGCAAGCAATCAGTTCTGTCCTCTAGCTTAAACAATTAGATGCGAAAACAGGAGCATGGTCTTCTTTCCCATCACGGTCTACATCTGTCTCAGAATCTACATATGTGTACATACAAGTTGATACTCCTATAGTTTCTGTCTTGGTTCCAATAAAATGAACCAACACCTGTGATACCTTTCCTCAGAGACTAACACAGTTTTAATCACTGCTCATACTCTCATTTAGAAATATGCCTCAAATATGGCAAAGTTCAATAAGACATTTCTTTGAAGACTGATTTAAACAACAGATATTTGTTGAGTGTCTGTAATACGTGAAGAACTCATCTGTGTGATAGGATACTCTAGTAAACAAAGCTTAGATTAAAATTTGGTAATTATTGCTTTGCGTAATACTCCTAAATTGGTTAACTGAGGCTTAAGCACATAGTGAGAAGTCTAGATGGCTTCTACTCAGAACCTACAAATTCCTTATCCTACAGTAACTTACATTCTATATTCATTGTATATGAGTACTCATTTGGTGATTCAAAATGACTATCTCTTACCCGCAGGTCCTGCAATGTCCATGTTGCTCTAACTAGCCATAGTGATAGTGGGTTCACATTGATTTTCAAACACATGTGGCACAATAGGCTTCAATGTCAGTTTCCTCATATTTAGAAAAGATAGGGAATACAGATAACAGGACATACACAGCACCAGTTTGGCATAAGTCTTCCAAGCAGGATTAGCAGAGTGTCTCCTAAATACAGCTGATGAGCCAGTTTTTCTATGCCACTTGGGACTTGCTACTTGGGGTATTTGATGTGTGTGTGTGTGCACCAGCTCAAATTCAAGAAGCCATCAGATCTGGAGCTCTGTAGATTTTACGCCTAGCTATCTGAGGGAGTCCCCTCAGGGAATTTGGTTAACGCTCTCTCTCAGTGCAGCCACATTTCATCCATACCAGTTACTCATTACTTCCTAAAAACCTCTTGACAGTGAGGTACAGGTACTGAATTTTTAGCCCAATCCCCATTTACTTTAGACCCAGTGTAGGTAAACTCCTAACCACTCCTTGAGTAATATTCCAACACCCTGGTCTAATTCTCAAGTGCCCCTGAATGTAGAGGAAAGACTTCCAAACTCATGGTTAACGTTTCCTACAAGATCTACTGAGCAGTTCTCATACTTGGCACCATCTGACATGCACTGTAATTCTGCCATGACAAAATTTTGACAAAATGGGAAGTATGTGGATCTGATACCAGTCTTACTCTGAAGCTTAAAATCACTTTCATTCCTCTTTAATTTCTACCTCTTTTCTGCTCTAGAGACAATATCATGAAACTGCAATTGTCAAATAGCTTTCCAAACCAGTTATCTCTTAAAGGGAATTTAATCCCTTCATTATTGACAACATATTTTAACATAGGTATCAGGAATTTCCTAATACCTTCTTAGATTTTCACTCATAAGTTCAACATTAGCTATGATTAGAGTTTTAGTCATATATATAAATATATGTTAAATTGTGATGTTTAGCAATAATTTAGCAACAACCACAAAAAGTGGTTTGACCCTGCAAAGAACAAGAAATTAAAAAAATAAATAAATAAACATGAGGTGTTTAGTGCTCTGTTCCTTTCATCAATTAAATTCACAAATGAGAAATTCATCTGAAAGTTTGCAATTATTACATTTCTTCAAATATTTGTTTCACCTGGACCTTGTTTCACTTCACAATAAAATGCACAACTTCCTAAAGTTTTGAGCTTTGAAAACTGCAAATAACAATCACTATATCAAAACATAGACTATCATTACCCCTGCCATACCAAATTCTTGTGTCCCTCTGTCATCAACCAATCCTCTGACATTCAAGCTCAAGAAACCACTATTTTCTGTCCCCAAAACTTTCCCTTTATAGATACATAAACTCATATACAAAAAAAAATCATACCATAGATATTTTTGAATCTGGCTTCTTTCACTTTGCATAGTATATTTAAGATTCATCAATGTTGTTGCATGAGTCAATAGTCCAATTCTATCCATTGACAAGTAGAAATTCATTGTGTAGATGTATGTAGCAGAGTTATTTTTTTCTTTCAATCCATTCAGCAGATGTAAAGGATTTGGTAATCTTCAGTTTGGGGAAAATTATGAATAAAGTTGCTATAAACTTTCACATACAGTGTTTTGTGAAAAGCATAATTTCTTTGGGGTACAGTATTTTGTGAAAAGCATAATTTCTTTGGGGTAAACATGTAGGAGCAGGAATCATGGGTCTTATGGTAAGTGTAGATTTAAATTCGTAAGAAACTGACAAATTAGTTTTCAAAGTGGCTGTACCAATTTAAATTTCTACCAGCAACATAGGTCTCTACATCTTCATAGTCACTTGGTTGACTGTACATCTTCATAGTCACTTGGTTTTGTCAACAATTTTAAATTTTGCCTTTCTAATAGATGTATAGTGGTTTCCCATTGCAGTTTTAATTTACATTTCTATAATGATGTTGAACATCTTTTCAATGAGTTTACTTGTCCTTGGTATAGCCTCTCTGATGAAGTGTCTGTCTAGACTCTGGGTCCATTTTTTTGTTTGTTTGCTCCCTTATTGAGTTGTAAAAGTTCTTTTTGTATTCTTGATACAATTACCTAGTCAGATATGTTGTGCAAATATTTTCACCTAGTCTGTTTACTTTTTCACTATCTGAACAGTGTCTTTCAAAGAACACAGGTTTTAATATTTATAATATCTGATTAATCCATTATTTTTATTTTTATTTTTTTAATTCTAGTATAGTTAACATAACAGTGTTATGTTAGTTTTGGGTGTACAATATAGTGATTCAAGAATTCTGTAAGTAACTCAGTGCTCATCATGATAAGTATACCCTTGGGGGACTCCTGGGTGGCTCATTTGGTTAAGCATCTGAATTCAGCTCAGGTCATGATCTCAAGGTTCATGAGTTTGAGCCCCACAACAGGCTCTGTGTTGACATGGCAGAGCCTGCTTTAGATCCTGTGTCCCTCTCTCTCTCCATTCCTTCCCTGCTCACACATTCTCACTCTCACTCTCTCAAAAATAAACATTTAAAACAAAGAGGTAAGTGTACTCTCAAACCCCTCCATCTATTTCACCCATCCCCCACCCACCTCCCCTCTGGCAACCTACTGTTTGTTCCCTATAGTTATGAGTCTATTTTTTGGTTTGTTTCTTTTTTTTTTCATTTTGTTTCTTAAATTCCACATATGAAATCATATAGAATTTGTCTTTCTCTGATTTATTTTGCTTAGCATTATACTCTCTAGATCTACTTATATTGTTGCAAATGGCAAGATCTCATTCTTTTTTATGGTTGAGTAATATTCCATTGTGTGTGTGCACGTGCGCATATATATAAACACACATACACACATACTACATCTTCTTTATCCATTCATCTATCGATGGGCACTTGGGCTGCTTCCATAATCTGAATATTGTAAATAATGCTGCTATCAAAATAAGGGTGTATATATCCTTTAGAATTAGTGTTTTTGTATTCTTTGGGTAAAAACCCAGTAGTGAAATTACTGGATCACATGGTAGTTCTATTTTTAACTTCTTGAGGAAGCTCCATACTGTTTTCCACAGTGACTGCAGCAGTTTGCATTCCCACCAACTGTGCACAAGGGTTCCTTTTTCTCCACATCCTCACCGACACTTATTGCTTGTGTTTTTGATTTTAGTCATTCTGACAGGTATGAGGTAATATCTCATTGTGATTTTGATTTGCATTTCCATGATGATGAGTAATATTAAGCATCTTTCCATGTGTCTATTGGTGATCTGAATGTCTTCTTTGGAGAAATGTCTGTGTCTTCTGCCCATTTTTTAAAATATTTTTTTAACATTTATTTTTGAGAGACAGCATTCTGTAGGGAAGACACAGAATCTGAAGCAGGCTCTAGGCTCTGAGCTGGCAGCACACAGTTTAATGTGGGGCGCAACCCATGAACCGTGAGATCATGACCAGAGCTGAAGTCAGATGCTTAACCAACTGAGCCACTCAGGCTTTACTGAATATGTCATTTGCAAATATCTTCTCCCTTTCAGTAGGTTGTCTTTTAGTTTTGTTGATTGTTTCCTTTGTTATGTAGAAGCTTTTTATTTTTATGTAGCCCCAATAGTTTATTTTTGCTTTTGTTTCCCTTGTCTCAGGAGACAAATCTGGAAAAATGTCAGAGAAATTACAGCCTCTTCCCTCTTCAGACTTTATGGTTTCAGGTCTCCCATTTAGGTCCTTAATCAATTTTGAGTTTATTTTGTGTATGGTGTAAGAAAGTGGTCCAGTTTCATTCTTCCTCATGTAGCTGTCCAGTTTTCTCAACATTATTTGTAGAAAAGACTATCTTTTCCCCGTTGTATATCCTTGCTTCCTTTATAGATTTATCCACTATTTTTATTATTTCATTTTAATTTCAACTTTTATTTAAATTCCAATTAAATACGGCGTACTATTTGTTTCAGTGTAGAATTTACTGATTCATCACTTACATACAATACCCAGTGCTCATCACAACAAGTGCCCTCCTTAATAACCACCCCCCTTGCCCACCTCTATTTTTAATGAATGGTGTCTTACTTAAGAAATCTTTGCCTGTCTCAGGGTCACAAAACATTTGTTCTATATTTTACCTTGAGATTTTATAATTTAGGTCATTGAGTCATTGTGAGCTAGTTTTTTTGTGTATGATACCAGGCATAAGCTGTGTTTCATTTTTTAGCTTTCTTTAAAACATGATCTGTTTTCCTTTGAGTAGCTTTTATACCTTTATAATAATATATCAATTGAATACATCTGTATGAGTAAATTTCTAGAATGCCTAGTCTATTCCATTGTTCTCTGTTTCTATTCTTTTCTATCTATTTCTAGCCTGCACTCATTGATGTAACTTCATACTAAGCTTTTAAATTGGGTATTGTGAGTACTCTGATCTAGTTTTTCTTTTTCAAAATTAAAATGGTAATATAAATCATTTGCTTCCCCACATATATTTCAGCATAAGTTTGTCAAAAATCTATGAGAAATTCTACATTGGAACTGTACTGAATCTACAGATCAGTGTGGGGTTAAATTGACCTGTTAACAGAATTGAGTACTCCAATCCATGAATATAGTATGTCTACTTATTTGAGACACATCTTTGAAGAGCTATATGAGAAATCAAAGAAACAACTAAATAAAGAAAAAAACTTAGGAAATAAGGATGTCTTCCTAGAGAAAATGGGACTTTAATGAGATAATGCAGGTTTAAGTTTTAGAGACAGATGGAGGATTTAAAAAATATTAGTTATAAAAGTAATATTTTCACTGAATTTATATAGAAAGTAGTTCAATCTTATAGATTTAAAGCAACACTACTTATTACTTCTTTAATTTTAATAAGTTCCTTAAGATAAAAGCAGTATATATTTGCTGTAAAATTTTTTTAAAATTTTTTTTTCAACGTTTATTTATTTTTGGGACAGAGAGACAGAGCATGAACGGGCGAGGGGCAGAGAGAGAGGGAGACACAGAATCAGAAACAGGTTCCAGGCTCTGAGCCATCAGCCCAGAGCCCGACGCGGGGCTCGAACTCACAGACCGCGAGATCGTGACCTGGCTGAAGTCGGACGCTTAACCGACTGCGCCACCCAGGCTCCCTGTAAAATTTTTTTTAAAAACTCAAAAATTAAAAAAATTTTTTTTTTAATTTTATCCCTTAAATGTGTTTACTTTATCCTCCCTGTCCATTCACATTTAACTTGATGATATAGTAATTTTAATTTTATTATATGCAAAATATTTTTCAATATAATTTTCTATAAAATGCAAGCTTGATGATTACAGAATATTCATTATATAGATATGTAATAATTTATTTATCCCAATTATTGGGCATTTAGGGTGTTTCCAGTTTTATATTATAAATACAATGGTGATTAAAATTTGGTAAATATCTATATGCATCTTTAATTTTTTCTCAGGATAATTCCTATAATTTAGTCAAAAGATATAAATATTTCAGCACTCTTAATTGTCAAATTTTCCTCTAGAGGAAACTGTGTTGACATATTATCTCAGCATCTATGTCAGAGACTGCCATGTTCCCATTTCAACACACCATCAATGATACCAGTTATTATAATTCCTTAACTGTTTTTTTTTTTTTGGAAGGGATATTTATTGTGTAAACCTGTATTGTTTTGATTATTAGAGCTTTCTGGAATTTGGCTAGCAAAATTAAAACACATACTAAAGTAATGCTACTGATTTCAACCTGTTACCTAAATGCTATGTCTCATAATGTTATGTCACACTATTTTTGTTTGTAATGTGTACCTATTGAAACCTGGTTTTATGTTTTTATGTTCATATCCTGCATATGTAATTATAGTAGTGAAATGTATTATTATTAAAATCCATCTTAATTAAACTCTTAAATTACATATTTAAGATATTTAGAAATATAACAGGGGCTATATTTCTGAAAGGAGTTTTCCAAAGCAAAGAAAATTTATTTTGAAGGGAAACATCTTAAATTGTACACAGAATTCTACAAATGCATAACACATTTTAAAACAACATTGGTATATACTGAGGCTAATGTCCATTAAAGTATACTATATACAGAACTGTGGAGTAGATTCTGATATAGCATAATTAGTTCATAAAACATACATTATGTGTGCCTCCCTACATTAAGCATTACAAAAGAGCTTCACTGGTTTTGGCAGTAACTTGATTTATCGTTAATAATATACTCTGACACAACCCAAAACATGGATCATTGGGCATGATTTTACAGAAAGCATCTAAATAGACTATGCAATGATATTGAAAAGAAAAACAAAACCATGACTCTGCCCAAACATGGTACTACACTGTTAGAGAGCAATTTCTCCTTGGATTGCACACCTGCTTTCTGGCCCATTAAGTCCTGCTGTCTTTACAAGGAACTGAGATTGTAATGTCTTTCCCAAATGCATACTTTTATGGGACCATGCATAACAAGTACACATGAATGTACATGTGACCAACCTCATTTTTAATATGTTCAATCTGACTGGAACAGGAGAATAGTCACCTTAGAAGATAAATCTCTTAATTGCTTAAAGCTCTGCAGCAGTCATTTCCTGACAAGCATTGCAAGAGTCCCCTGTAGCTGTGGGAAATCATTACTCTGTTCACTTATACATTCATAGAAACATGATCTGATATCAATTTTCATAAAGAAGAGGTATTTAGGAATAATAATTTGCATATCAGATCTGATTTTATTTTTATGCACATCAAAATTCCACGGTGCCAAACCCCTGCAGTCATCCATCATTACAATAATTCTGGTTGGCTTTTTCTCCCCTCTCACTGGTGTGCACACACCACTTCTCAATGATATTTTCATGGTTTGCAGAACATATCAAGAGTTAGCTAAGGAATCATTTCAACAGTAGACTTCCATTGGGAATGTCAATGAGCTAAAGGCATTTTGGACACACTGTCTTAATTCCTGAGCTTATTTTACATGAAGGATTAAAAACAATTGAGGTAAAAAAGCAGTGATCTGTACCTGATGGAACAATAGTCTTTCATTAGAGATCTTTGTGTGTTGAAAAGGCAAGGCAGCTGCTTTGAGGAGATTATAAAATTGGTTCTAGGGTTCTTTGAAATATAATCTGGGATCCAAATGTGCACATTTTTTACTTTTAAATTTTTGATACAAAATTTTAGAAGTTATCATTATTGAACTTCCTTTACACTCCATATATAGAGTGTATATATATATATATATATATACACACACACACTCATATACATACATACATATATATATTTTTTCCACTATCTTGACACATTAATTCAGCCAAAATTAAAATTAACTAGTGTCATCTTGGTGGGCTAATTAAGATCAAAATGGTCAACTCAGTTTTCCCCCATGAAAATATAATGATTTATAATTACATTAGCAATTATTAAATTACAGTATTTCTTAAAATAGTATATGAAGAAGCTATTTAATTTCTCTCAATATTTAGGAAATATTGAAAAGAGATAAAATGTACATTAGAAGCTTATTCTTCAAATTCCTAGGAGAGGATTATATTTAAAGAAAAGGAATAAGAGAAAAATCCAACTTCTGATTTAACTTGAAAGAGAACAACTCTTAAAAATATCAGGATTTTGAATTTTTGTTTAATGATGCTAATGTTAAATAAACAACCTTAGACATACGTCAGGAAATACAGGTGTCACAATCATCAGCAAATATCGGAACATCATTTTTTTTGGTATTGTTATGTATATTATTCAGCTTATTCATTTTCTTATGTTTTCTAACAAAATATTCTCTCCATATTTTGTGAACTTGAGGTTTTTATAATGAAGAGGTAAGGAGAAAAGCATGCAAGCTCTTCTTAGGACAAAGTCAAAGTACGAAAGGGAAAATCAACCACAGAAAGAACAACCATCTGTTCTGTCCCCTACAAAAATGTAAAAATAGGTTCTCTTTCAGCAAAGGAAACATTAAAAAAATAGTTCTTAGAAAAAATAAAGCCCAACTTTAATAGTTATAATATTCAAATTTTCACATTGTCATTTCAGTATACTAGTTGGCTTAAATGCACTAGGTTCTTCACCTCTCTTCATTACAATCTACATGTGTAAAAGATAATTGGGGATGTTCTGAATGATGAGTAAGAATTACCTACATTGCTGAACAAAAGAAAAATGAGTAACAAGGACAACCAATGGCTAATGCTTGTGTCACATAATCCTAGTAAGTTTTTTAATTAGAGAATTCCTCGGTCAGTGTATTCATTCATAGAAAAAAAAATCCAAATTGTAAAAAAAAAATGCTTTGTGATCTAACTTTGGGGGAATATTTCACGGCGCATGCTATCTTCGTTATGCCCCTGTGTTACAGTATCAGGTTTTCTGAAAATTGCTTGATCATATGTTGTTTCTGAATAATTCAAACTACTTGAAAAGTGAAAATTCTGACCATTTAATTTCCTGATCCAGTAGAAGCCAAAACACTCATTACTTTCTTTACCTGAATCAATCAAACATATTGTGCTTTTGCAAACCAATCATTCCCAACCATAATTTTATAATGTTCACAGTCACCCATATGAAATTTTCAAGGAACTGATTTCACTGTAATGTATTTGAAATAAAATATATATCACTTTTGCGGGAAATAGGGGTCTGAAATATTTAAACTTTTTCAGGAGGTAGATGGGGTTGCTAATAAACATAAATGGCTGCAAAAGATTGCATTATCTTATTTAATCTTATTGACAATCCTATGAAATAATAACAATAATAATCTGTACATTTTCTTAGGTGTGAGGTACTTAAAATTCAGAAAAGTCCAATAATTTATCCAATATTCCACAGCTCTGATTTGAAGTGTTAGCATTATGATTTGTACATCTGTGCTGCTGGTGAGGAATAATGGGTGTAGGCAACTCCATGTAGTGAAGAAACGAAATCTCTAGACTGGGTGACATAAAAACACTTGATTCCTTCAGAAATAATTCTGCTATCCATGTATGTTCTACATAACAGAAAAAACGAAACAAGTAGCCACCTATCACCAGGCTGATAATGCATTTACATTCCCCTTTCACTGAGAGGAGTCCTCAAGTTCTCTGGTCTAGGAAGCAATGCAATGAAGGATGTGGGAGTCAGTAGGTCACCAATCCTGCATGAAGGCTTACCACTTGTGTGAAACTGGCTTGCTTTTAAGTTCTCTCAGTCACAATTTCCTCCTCTAAAAGTGAGAGTAAGGGGGTCTGGGTGGCTCAGTTGGTTGGAGTCTGACTCTAGATTTCAGCTCAGGTCATGATCCCAGGGCCCTTAGATCGAGCCCCAAGTTGGTCTCCACAGTGAGCATGGAGCCTGCTGAAGATTCTCACTCTCCCTGTGCCTCCTCCCCCTGTTCATGCTCTCTCTTTAAAATTAAAAATATACATTAAATAAATAAATAAAAATTAGGGTAATAATCAGATGCAGAGAATGGATGTGAAAATTGGAAGAAATAAATAAATCATATTTTCATTTAAGAATAAGTTTAATTCCATATCTCTAACTAGAGTTGCAAAAATTTAAGCTCACAGGTAAGAGATCTCTATATAGTTTCATCTAGTTTTTATTGTGTATATTAATTTCTGTTACCATTAGAAAAGAAAAAAATAAAACCAATGAGCAAAACAATGAAGATGTTTTCTCCAATGTGATATCCATAGTTTATGGTTGTATCCTCTAAGCTTGTTAAAAAAAAATCACTATTAACTGGGGCGATATTAGAAAAATAATAGAAATTTCTAGAAAAATCCCTGATTTTCCTTTTGATTCAAAGAGCAGCCCGGCTTCTTGACTGTTCATCATAGTTTGAACAACAGTCTTTTGAGTTAAAATTGTGTTGTGGTGAATGTGGTAAAGGTAATTTGTCAGGAAAATTGAATATGATTCTGCAATAGTAGGACCATGGGAAAACGAGTTCCTTATTGTCATGAACTTATGATGTACATGGTCAACCACAACTTTAACCAATTCTGCCCAAGTTGTTATAATAAAAATGTATTACATATTTGTACGTTCATTATGTGAATTCTATACTTAAAATTTCTCAGGAAAAGTGAGCATTTCCACCTTTGATTATTAAAATTTTAAATAGTTATATTCATATGTCATTGTAAAAATAAACTAAATCAGGGGTGCCTGGGTGGCTTGGCCATTAAGTGTCCGACTCTTGATTTCAGCTCACTCAGGTCATGATCTCATAGTTCGTGGGTTCAAGCCCCACAACAGGCTTCAGCCTGCTTGGGATTCTCTCTCTCTCCCTCTCTCTCTCTGACCTTCTCCCGCTTTCTCTCTCCCTTTGCCTCTCAAAATAAATAAATAAACATTTAAAAAGATAAGCTAAATCAAACATTATATTGTGGGAAAGGCAAAACTACTGAGGTAGTAAAAAGATCAGTTGTTGTCAGGGGCTAGGGGGAAGAGGATGAACAGATGAAGCTTTTTAAGGCAATAAGAAGAAAAAATAATAATAAAAGATTTTTAAGGAATTAAGACTTCTTTGAATACTATAATAACAGTTATATGCCATTATACATTTTCCAAAACCCATAGAATATACACCAAGAATTAACTCTAATGTAAACAATGGACTTTGTGTGATAATGTTGTGTGAATGCAGGTTCATCAATTCTGACAAATGTCCACTCTGTTGGGGGATATTAATAATAGGGAAGGCTGTGCATGTATAAGGGGAAGGGGTTTATGGGAACTTTGCATTTTCTGCCTAATTTTGCTGTGAACAAAAAAAGCTCTAAAAAAATAGAGTCTATTTAAAAGAAAACAAATTAAGATAATTAGAGAAACGTTATTGTATCATTTAATGTAGAAATCCTAGCTCTGGGTATTAGGTTTATTTATATCAAATAATTTGTATTTATATTTAATGTAATTAAAATTAAAAATATAAATGGCCAGTGAACATCTAAATATACTAATTCATTAGTCATCTTGGAAATGAAAGTTAATTTATAATGACATATGTCTAAAGATTAAGATGAAAAATAAATGGATGATAAACTTTGGCATGCATGAGAAACAAAAGAAATCATCATATGCCTTTGATGGGAGCATGAATGGTACAACCACTCTGGAAAACCATTTGGCAGAATCTACTAACACTAAACATATACATGACCCTTAGCTCAAAATATGAATTATTGTGGCCAAAGCATTATTTTAATAGCCAAAATATTGAAATAACTCAAATGTTTACCAGAGGTAGAATAAATAAATGCTGATACATTCACACAATAATAACTACACAGAAATGACAGTAAACAAACTTCAACTATATGTAAGAGTATGAATATCACATACATAACTTAGGCAAAAGAGGCCAGGTTCCAAAAAGGGATCAGAATTCATTATTCTATATTTTTTTATGCATAAAAACAAACAAAACCCTAATCTACCAAGTTAAAATTCAGGCTGGAAGTTTCCCTTGGTGGGATAAGTGAGTGGAAGGAGACTGAGGGGAAGCTTGGGCTTCAGTCAATGTGTTTTGTTTTTTCTGTGATGCTATATGATGGTGTACAGTATGAAAATTTCTTGAGTGGATATCAATGGCATGCCTATTTTTCCACATTAGTTGAATATGACAAAAAAGGAGGAGCAAAGAAGACAACTTGAAGTCCATTGCAAACTGGAAATAATGGTATTTTGCAATAATCATTCTTGCATTTCTTTAGGTTGCAGTATTAAACATGAAATAACAATTGTTACATTAAAACATTCCATTTAGATTAATCCCAAAGTTCCCAATTTATCCCAAAGTTATGAGAAGCTAGTGATGGTCATAATGGAGACTTTCTTTTGCTGAGATACCAAATGATATAAGTACAAGATCCTTCTCTGAATATTATTTTTCTCCACCAAATATTAAAAATTAAAATTTCTCCACACATATAAAAATGTATTTATAATAAAGTGCTTTAAGGGGTGCTTGGGTGGCTCATTCCATTAAGCATCTGACTCTTGATTTCAGTTCAGGTCATGATCTCACGGTTGTGAGACTGAGACTGGTCGGACTCCATGTTGAGTGTAGAGCCTGCCTAAGATTTGTCTTTCCCTCTCTTTCTGTACCTCTCCCACTCACTTGCACACATGTACACATATGAGCTCTTTCTCTCAAAAAACAAAAATAAAAATAAAACATAATACAGTGCTTTAATAAATTTTTAAGAGGAGATAAAAACAAAAAAAGATAGCCCTTGAGGAAATTTGACTTCTCAATTGAAGGACTATATAGCAATGAGTATTATGAACTAAATGGTTTTCTCTACACTAAGTTAACAGTTTTAACTGGTCATGTACTTTTAGAGCTATGTCAATTTCCTGTCATCATTAGTTAATTATCCAACAGGTTATTAATTTCATACACAACATATATGCCCCTCAAATTATTAGTCCACGTTTTAGGCTGGTTCTCCAGAAACAGATGCTGAGAAGAAGATTTATGAAAATATGATTTATTAGGAAGTGTTCCCAGAAAAAATCAATAGGATAGTGGGGAAATGGGACCAAGGAGAAATGGAGTCAGACAAGCCTAAGATATCAAGCCAAGTCCCAGAGTGTCTAACTGCGGCTCAATCTGGCAGGAAGCTCTGGAGACACTATAGGAAACACCTCAATAGTAGTCTGGATCAAAGGCAGAGAGCTGGAGTATTTAAATGCCCAGGTCTAAAACCCCTGGCTAAGAGCTGGCTTCAAAGGACATATCTTTTTAAACATTTCTGGCTCCCTGTGTACACAGGCAAAGCAATGGCAGCCTGAGGCAGTTCTCTGACAAAGATTCACAGATGCTGGCTTGGGAGTGAAATCCCAACAAGAGCAGGTGTGCACTGTAAAGGGATCCAAGGGGATTCAGAAAGAGTACCAATGGCATCTGCTATAGTGGGTTTGCTTTCTTTTAAAATCAAAGACAAAATTGAATGACTGTTTGCTTAATAAAATGTCCCTTTATAAAACTTTTTTTTTCCCTGAAGATTCCGTTTAAATAATGAGCATGAACTCATATATTCATTCATTGGGTGTCTTAGGCACGTCACCAGACATCATGGTAAAAAAAAAAAAAAGAGTTAATCAATCATTGCTCCTTCTCCTTCAGATTAACATATAGCAGGTGAGAAAAGAATAAACTGCAGAAATATAGGAAAAGTATACTACAAGGTGTCATAGAAGGAGCAGGAAGAACCTACCAGTGGTTGCCTTCACAGAGGAGGCAATTTCTGGTGGTATTTATCTAGTGTTAGGGATTCGGATGTGAATATAAGAGAAAGGTAATTCATTGAGAGCCCTGTCAAGAGTTTGAATTTTGAAAATTTTCAAATTTTGAAAGATTACCATAACAGCAAAGGCATGAGAGAGTAGTAAGAATATCATAGTAGTAAGAGTATAAACCAGATAGTTTATAAACACAAGCAATTCATTTCTCATGACTCTGGAGACTGAGAAGCCCAAGGTCAAGGCACTGGAAGACTTGGTGACTTCTGAGAGCCTATTTCCTGGTTCATGGACAGTGGTCTCCTCATCATCCTCACATGGCTAAAGAGCTCTATGGGATCTCCTTTATAAGGAATCTACCCTCATGACCTAATCAACTCCTTAAGGTTACACCTCCAAAACCTATTACATTGAGGTTTAGGTTTAAACATATAAATTGGCGGGGGGGGGGGGGTGGGGGGGTGGGGGGGGGTGGGGGAAGCACAAACATTTAGTCTATAGCAAAGGTAGAAAAGTTTAAATAACTGAAAATAATTTGATTATAGGTTGTAAGTTGACTTTGAATATGAAGGTAATACAAATGAAATCAAGGGATAAAGGGTTAAAATTCTGAATGATTTGAGTCAAAATTAAAGATTTGAATGAGTTGTCATAGTCATTAATGATGTGAAGAATACCCAGAAGTTAGTAAAGAAAGAAAAAAAGGCTAAAGAGTGGTACAACTAATCAAAAGAGAAATAAAAAAAAAACTATGATAAAAATTAAACTGAAAATAAACATACCAAAAATTATGGGATGTAACAAAACCACTTCATGGCAATAAACAGCTAAATCAAAAAACAAAACAAGAATCCCAAACAACTTACCTTTCACTTCATGGAAGTAGAAACAGAATAAATCTCAAAGTTAGCAAAGAAAGAAAATAACAACAAAGAGTGGAAACAAATGAAATACAGACTAAAAAGACAATGGGAAAGATCAATGAAACTACGAGCAGAGAATATGTGAGTCTCTTCAAAAAATGTCGCTGGGAAAACTGGACATTCAAATGCAAAAGAATGAAACTGCACCCCTAACTCACACCATACACAAAAATTAACTCAAAATGGATTGAAGACTTGAATATAATACCCAAAATAATAAAATTCCTACAAAACAACATAGGTGGTAAGCTCATCTTGGTGATGAACTTTTTGGATTTGATACCAAAAGCAAAGGCTGCAAAAGCAAAAATAAACAAGTAAGACTACATCAAACTAAAAAGCTTCTCAACAGCAAAGGAAGCATGAACAAAATTAAAAGGCCACCTGCCAAATGGCAGAAAATGTTTGCAAATCATGTACTTAATATGGGGTTAATATCCAAAATATATAAAGAACTCATACAACTCAATAGAAAAAACAAACAACCCAATTCAAAAATGGGCAGAGATTTAAATAGACATTTTTCCAAGGAAGATATACAGATTGTCAACAAGTACATGAAAAGATGTTCGATCAGTCTCACTAATCGTCAGGGAAATGCAAATCAAACCAAGAGGTATCATCCATACCTGCTAGAATGACTATTATAAAAAAAAAAACAGGAAGTAACTAGTATATATTAGTATGTGGAAAAAAGAAAACCCTTGTGTAGGGTTGGTGGGAATGTAAATTGGAACAAACACTATGGAAAATAATATGGAAGTTCCTCAAAAAAAATTAAAAATAGAACTACCATATGATCCAGCAATTCCATTTCTAGGTATTCATCCAAAGAAAGTGAAAACATTAACTTGAAAAGATACATGCATCTCTGTGTTCATTGCAGCATTATTTACAATAGTCAAGATATGGAGACAACCTAGTGTTCATCAAAGGATAAATGAAAAAAGAAAATGTGGTATGTGTGTATATAAGAATACACACGTTCATTCATGTACAATGGAATAGTTAGCCAGAAAAAAGAAAGGAATCTAGCCATTTGTGACAGCATGGATGGACCTTGAGGGCATTAGGCTAAATGAAAAATTAAGAATCTTAAAACAATGGAACCATAAGAAGATAACATAAAACTCACATAGAAAGCAGAATGGTGTTTGCCAGACACAGAAGGTAAGGAGTTGGGATAAGTGCATAGACTCAGGTCTTGGGGTGCGTGAGTGGCTCAGTGGGTTAAGCCTCCGACTTCAGCTCAGGTCATGATCTCACTGTTGGTGGGTTCAAGCCCCGCGTCAGGCTCTGTGCTGACAGCTCAGAGCCTGCTTCCGGTTCTGTATCTCCCTCTCTCTCTGCCCCTCCCCCACTCACACTCTGTCTCTCTGTGTCTCTTGAAAATAAATAAATGTTAAAAAAAATTTTTGAAGAAGGTCAAAGGGTTCAACCTTTTGGTTATAAAGTACGCCACTGGGATGTAATGTACAGCATAGTGATTACAGTTAATAATACATGATTGCATACTTAAAAGTTGCCAAGAGAACAAATCTTAGAAGTTCTCATCACAAGAAATAGTAACTATGTATGGTATTGGATGTTAACTAGACTTATTCTGGTGATCACTTTGCAGTATATACAAATATTGAATTGTTATGTTGTACATTTGAATTTGATATAAGACTATATGCCAATTATACCTCAATATTTTTTTTTAAAAGAGTGGTGAAACTAGATGCCATGAATCTTTCAGAAATAAGGAACTTTGCACTAGGGAAGAAGAGCAATAACTTTAAAGCAGCTCTGATCCAGGAGAATGCTAACGTCATCTCTCAGACTTGATCAGCCTCCACCTAAGCAATCAATAGAGCAGTGCAATTGGGAAGTACCATGTTCAGTTAGGGTATAAAGGCATGGTGAACGATGCATGGGAGCTTGTTGAAAGAGAACGAGGATTCTTGGAGAACCATGAAGAAATTATGGAGGGAGTAGGCCTAGATAAGAATGAGTCTTGGATAAAATATGTAGAGTGGCCAAAAAACAAGAATCAGAGAGAGTCTGGGTGACAAAAGACTTACACTTGGGTTGGAGTCCAGGGATAAATGGTATGACTGGAACTTATTTCCTTGGGATTTTAGTGTGTATGTGAGGGGGGAGGTGGCCAAGTTGTGAAGGCAGATCGGGGTTGAGGAGTGAAAAGGGAGCATTGGAAAGGAAGTATCATATCATAGCACTAACATCACCCTCAGACTGTAGCAAAGGAATCAAGATCAAAAGGGTACTAACTGAAGTGATGATGGTGGATATGTTGATTAAAAGTTTCAATATATTATAGGGCGCCTGGGTGGCTCAGTCAGTTGAGCATCTGACTTGGGCTCAGGTCATGATCACGCAGTTAGTGAATCTGAGCCCCACATTGGGCTCTGTGCTGACAGCTCAGCGCCTGTAACCTGCTTCAGATTCTGTGTCTCCTTCTCTCTCTACCCCTCCCCCATTCACTCTCTCTCTCAAAAATGAATAAACATTAAAATTTTTTTTAAGTTTCAATATATTACAATAGTAAAATACCTTTTATGTTACAGAGTTTACATAACTGATCTAATCTACAACAATATTTTATGCCTTATCACATGTGAAGAGGTTACAGATTATTGAACTGGGTGAGAGTAGGAGGATTTGGTGGCTGTAGATTCTAAAATGGAAAGGGACTTTATGAGACAGGGGCAGGGGGTACAGGCCACGCTTGACTATGACAGCTTGGGGCAAGAACTGCTTCAATATAAGATAGAATTTTGGTGAAACATGGCAGGCCAGAATTTTTACACTGTTTGGAAAAGTTTTCCCTTTCTTTTTGATCAGTCTGAAATGCCCCTGACGGTAAGGCAGACACTTAAGGTGAGTTTTAAGATTTAAAAAATTGGGGCACCTGGGTGGTTCAGTATGTTAAGCGTCCATCTTTGGCTCAGGTTATGATCTCACCATTTGTGAGTTCAGCCCCTCATCAGACTCTGAGCTGTTAGCTTCGGATTCTATGTCTCCCTTCCTTCCTCTCTCTCCCTCTCTCTCTCTCTCTCTCTCTCTCTCTCTCTCTCTTTCTGTCCCTCCCCTGCTTGTCCTCTCTCTCTCTCTCAAAAGTAAATAAACATTAAAAAATATTTTAAAAATAAATGAATAAATTAAAGTAAAACAACAACACAAAATTGGTTAGTAGAATCAGTCAAAATGCCAAACAGATTTTAGTACATGCAGCCTGAAGTTTACCCTAATAGTCTTTTCACTGTAGGCAATTGTAAGTGGCAGCTTCAGTTTATTTACAACAACTGATTTTCATGAAGTAAATCTTTTCCCAAAAATGGCTTCTTTTTTTTTCCCCTCACCCATCCATTCACAAATACAAAAAAGTATTTTCTAAGGGGCTCCTGGGTGGCTCAGTCGGTTAAGCATCCAATTCTTGATTTCGCTCAGGGTATGATCTCACAGTTCGTGAGTTGGCGCCCAACATCAGGCTCTGCGCTGTCAGCTGTCAGCACAGAGCCTGCCTGGGGGTCCCTCTTCCTCACTCTCTCTGCCCCTCCCCTGCTCTTTCTCTTAAAATAAATAAACAAACTCTAAAAAAATACTTACAAAATACATTTCCTGAGTCTTTGACATGCACCAAGATCAGATTAGGCAACAAATCTACAAAAGTAAACCAGAAATACACAGCCCCAACATTCCCATTCCACACAGTTCAACTAGATTATCTCTAGACACATAGGCACCAACTATGGAAAATCACACCATCACATAAACAGGTGAAAAAGTTTTCAAAGATAATTAAAATATTTAAAAATTCCCCAAATCTTTAATTTTCATAATAGTACTTTCAACTGGATATATATAATATTATATAGACATTTAAAATTCTTGGGGCGCCTGGGTGGCTCAGTCGGTTGGGCGTCCAACTTCAGCTCAGGTCATGATCTCGTGGCCCGTGAGTTCGAGCCCCGCATCGGGCTCTGGGCTGACAGCTCAGAGCCTGGAGCCTATTTCGGATTCTGTGTCTCCCTCTCTCTCTGACCCTCACCTGCTCATGCTCTATCTGTCTCAAAAATAAATAAATGTTAAAAAAAATTTAAAAAAAAATAAAAAATAAAATTCTTAATACATATTTAAAATTTAATAATTGTCATATTTCTTCCTAGTCAAATCTCCAGTAACTTTAATGTTAAACCCAAACCAACGATATTTTCTCTTCATTTCAATGCTAACATAAATTTTCTCTTTATCTCTAGACAGTGCTCACATTTACTATGTAGCCATGTTTTATTCCCTTATTTTTTATTTCTATGGCCTCCTCACAGTCATGAATCAATAAATGCCTGCATAAAAATTCCATATTTCCTGACAGATGTGATTTTTATACTGGATAGAGGAAAGATAAACAGCATATACCAGGGGTGTAATTGCCAAAGTCAATTTAAAGGGGAAGGGAGCTTTGGTCTCTGCTCTATCTGTTATTATCACATTCAAAATATGGTAGCTAACAAAATGTATACTGATGTCAAACAAGGAAATCACTCCCAGGGTATTCCATTCTTTTTTATTTGCAATTGCTATCATTGTATCCTATGTGAAATGGGCCCTGCTTACATAAGTGGATTTTTGTAATTTTTAAGTATGAGTTCTGGCTTTATGATAATTGTCATAAAATGGCTAATGTGAAACATATTAAAAAATATTTTTAGGAGTGACA
This sequence comes from Lynx rufus, assembly GCF_022079265.1. Taxonomy (NCBI): domain Eukaryota; kingdom Metazoa; phylum Chordata; class Mammalia; order Carnivora; family Felidae; genus Lynx; species Lynx rufus. Next base: position 52,229,377 of record NW_025814878.1, on the reverse strand, counting down.
GGGAGTATACAGATCTTATCTTATATTTGCAGATTTTTTTAAGATTTAAAGTCTCAGAAGATATAGTACTAATAAAGTCAAGCCCATAGCCTAGGTGTTCATATGTCACACTAATCCATTATGAACTGAGAAGAACTCAGCACAAAATAAACCTTGCTTGAGCCTATGAGCCTGTGTGTAGTAAAAGTGTTTTGTAGCTTCACTTTATTGTGTTTTTTTTTAATTTTTTTTTCAACGTTTATTTATTTTTGGGACAGAGAGAGACAGAGCATGAACGGGGGAGGCGCACAGAGAGAGGGAGACACAGATCGGAAGCAGGCTCCAGGCTCTGAGCCATCAGCCCAGAGCCCGACGCGGGGCTCGAACTCACGGACCGCGAGATCGTGACCTGGCTGAAGTCGGACGCTTAACCGACTGCGCCACCCAGGCGCCCCAAGCTTCACTTTATTGTGATTGGACTTCCTTTCACATTTTTAGGTCTTCAAAACACAGTTGATTAAATAAACTACTTACTGAATTTATGTACAGAAAATAAGCATTTCAGTATTTCACTTGAAAATAGCATACCTCTAATATTTAGATTATTTCCCAAAGGTTACTCTGACATTATTTTCCATTTGCTGTGCTACCAGTACTTGTGATATAAACTCCTCATTTACCAGAAGACTTAATTTCCTGATGGAGAAATTTTTATTGATAAGTAACTGTTAGAAACATTCATTTCTCTTAAGTCTGCTGTCAACTATAATCTACAAAAGCAAATTATACTTAAATTATAATGTTCAACAAAGTGAATTAAACAAAAAGAGCAGCCACCAACAAACTAAGCACAATGTGTTTTCTATTTTCTTGCTGATCAGTTAAAAAAAAAAAAAACTATAATTCAACTGATTCATGCCTTAAGCTATCTCTGATTTTAAAAGTAATTGTCAATCTAGTGATTTTTAAAAAATCTAACCAGTTGTAGTAATTGGAAAAAGTGGGCTCCCTTTCCTCTATTCCATTAAAAATGCTTTCCTAAGGCAGAGAACATTCATGGTGCAATATTTCCAGTTTTATGATGGCAAGGAGCCATTAATTCAATTTTTCATTTTTGAGATGTTTATATTGGTGCACCTCTTATGTAGATTTATGCTCACATGGTGATTGGATATGCATTCTCACATTTGTGAAATTATTATTACATAGGAGACTGAATGGATTCAGTAATTCAAACTCAACATGTTGTCGAGTCTTCCATAGTATGCATATATTTTAACCTCCAAGTTGGATTTTCACAGAGAGAAGTTAAAGAATGATTAAATGACAGAATTCATCACTGCAAAACATGATCATAATGAGCTCAAATATCACTAGGAAATGTTATGTGTATATTCATTTTTTTAGGCTCATCTGTATATAATTAAATTATGAGTATGGAATTTTTTTCAATATTCTCATATTTTAAAAAAATTTTATGTTTTATTTTATATTTGAGAGAAAGAGAGAGACAGAGACAGAGCGGGGGAGGGGCAGAGAGAGAGAGAGAGAGAGAGAGAGAGGTACAGAATCTGAAGCAGGCTCCAGGCTCTGAGCTGTCAGCACAGAGCCCAATGTGGGGCTCAAATTCACTAACTGTGAGATCATGACCTGAGCTGAAGTCATACACTTAACCAACTGTGTCACCCAGGTGCCCAATATTCTCATATTTTTATATTGGCTCCAAGCAACAGTATATTCGTAACTGAATTGGTTGTTATCAGATAGAATTTTAACATATCAATGTTTTAAACTGGATGCCTACTAAATAACCAACAGAATTGGAAATAGAATGAGGTTTCATAAATTTGGAAATAGCATTTTAATTAAGATCACCCTTCCTTTTTTAACAGATGGAACTCTGTCAATACATGCCACTCTTTTTGTTCAAAATACTCCATATTCGGTAAAGACTAAAGCAATTGTTAGGTCAAAATTGTGCATTTACCCACAGCTGTGAAGGTTTTCTGCAAAGAACACTGGCAGCTACATGGCCTGCTCTGTGAAAGTAGGTATAGCTTCTGTTTCAAGGTGAAGCTCCTATGCTGTGAGTGAATAACACATGCGTATCAGTTTTCATTATGAGTGAAGTGCACTCACTTCCCAATTTTAAAGACTACATCAAAATACAGTTTATAAACATAAAAAATACATGCATGGGCAATAAATATATTCCATCTTATTTTATATTCAAAATAATCTCATGAGATATCTTGGTATCATTACAACAATAAATAAGGTAGCCAACTTTCTAAGAGTAATTTTGAGATGTACTTCACATTGGAATAGAGAATCCCTTCTACATGACTGGTTTTCCATTGAGAAAAGCTTCCTATTTTCATATATCTGTTGTAAAGTAATATACTAGAAGCTATTTGGGGGCTTTCAAAATGTTATCTTGATGCATTTGGGTGCCAAGTGATGAGGAAGAAAGGACAGATGAGTTAGGCTGAAAGAGATTATATTTTTCTTCTTGATCAGTCAACTTGACTGAAATGCACAACAGTCATCTAGGATATTTCTACTGTTTGGGACAACATGATTTGCATGCCTTGAAAGATAAAAGAAAGGAAAAGGAGACAGTTGAGTTAACCAGCATTACTGGAAATCTCTTCTAGATTCTAATGAGGTGGCACCAAATTGTTCATGATATGATATGTGTCATTTGATCATTTATTCATCAACATAGTAAAATTAGAGGAATATAATATCAGAACTTGAACTTCAATTGGTTGCTGATAAAATGAGAAGCTGAGGTTTTTGGAGGCGCAGATACAAAGCTAGTAGAACATACATAGGATATAAAAAGCATGCCTGCAGTTAACAGAAGAGTAAAGAATTTGTCAGAAAGCTGGTTCTAAGGATCACAGAGGCAGTAGTCCTTAAGTTAAGCGACGAGGATCAAGGAGATTGAAGACACAAGATTGAAGATTGAAGAGTTGAAGACACAAGGTCACAGTAAGTGATACTAAAGTCAGAGAGCCTCAGTACTGAACAAATCCTTGATCTCAACCAGGAATTTTTATACATTTCCTCTTTAGGGAAAGAAGACATATCCTAAGTTTGTTGGAACTCACCAGGTACAGTATATGTAACGAGATAAACAGACCATGACTGAACTGTCAGCATAAACAATCATGCTCACTTTCTTATAGAATCAACCTAGGTATATCTACGTTAAAAAGAAATAATATGCTGGCACATTTATGGATATTTCCATGTCCTCCTTATAAAGCAATATTCAAATCAATAGCCCAGATAAACTCTCTTATTTGTTCTAGATTTTTGTTTATTTTGCTTTCTATTCGGGACCATTATCTTCTTGGTGCATAAGCTATTCTTCCTAATAATCGTTTCATTCTTGTTAGTGTCTCTTTGTGAACTCAGCCTTTAAGTATAGTAAGGATCAACTGACCCCTATGGAGATTAGTTTTCCCAATACATTTACAGAATGCTAGATGTCTACTTGGCCCTACTTTCAGCCTGCATTTTTTTCTTCTTAACTAGCAAAAAAGTAGGGTAGCTTATACTCAGTTTATTTTTGTGGGGGGAATAGTTTTCTGATGTCTCCAAACTTAATAGTGATGGCCGATTTCAAAGAACTAAGACTGCAATAATGCTTCTCAACCCCAATTGTGCCAACCTGTTCTCTATATCACATGCCTAACATCATACAGACTAAACAAGCCTGAGTATTCCTCAAAGTCTGAACCACAACCTGCATTCACATCGCCTGTGGGCCTTGTTAAAAATTCACCTTTTGGAGGGCCCAGTGATTTGAATCAGAATATCTCAGGACTGTTCAGAGACTCTGCATGTTTACTACAATTCCACAAGTGATTTTAATACAAAATAAGGTTGATAAGAATTGTGAAGTGATGTTCTCTACTAATTCCAGGTATATAAGATCCCCTTTTCAAGAGAGATACTTCTCCCTACTCCTCTGAAGGAGTTTAGGATCTCAATAACAAAAGTTAGAATTCCTAGAACACTTTAGTCCCAGTTAAGTATCAATTCAATTTTGAATAAGGACAAGTATCTCAACTTTTCTAGCCTTTGATTCTTAATTTGAACCATACCATCATAAGAGTGTACTTACACATATTTGAGACAAAGCTTAGCACATACATAGAAACATATAGAAACTACAATCAGGTTAACAAAAAGCATTTACTAAGAAACCAGTGTATGCACTTAAAATGGGACTACAGTTTATCACTGATTTAAGTAACTAAAAATGGAAAATTTAGTATACCTGCGATTCTACAAGTTACTATGTAAATGAAATCACAAGAGGAGTTAAGATGGCAGAGTAGTAGGAGGACCTTATACTTGCCTCGTCTCTCGAACATTCTGAACACCCAGGAAGTCAATCTGGGGACTGAGAGAATAAACTGCACAACTAGAGAGAGAATGGAGGCCACATCATGGAAGGTAGAAGCTGCAGTGAGGTGAATTGGAGGAGAAAAGAGTTGTGGGTGCTACAGAAGGGAAGGAAACCTGATGACAGAGGAGAGAGAGATAGAGAGATAAAGCAGCACACAGAGTATTGCACAAGAAAAACACTTCCCCCAAAACACTGACTGGGAAAATGAGAGAGGCTGATTATTACAAATTTTTACAAGCAGCAGAACTCTAAGTCTGAAGGTTTGGAAGTCTGCACCATCACCATGGTTGAGCCTAGTGAATGTAGCAGTCCTCCTGTGGAGAAGGAGGACAGAGGCCCGGGAGTGGACAGCATTCTCTGACGATCCCCTGGGTTGCTCTGGGAGAGAGCGTTCCCCTTCTTGGAGTGCATTTGGGAGATGTGGCACTGCCTCTCAGGGGACAAAGGAGCTAGCAGGCACCATTGCACTACCCCATTCATTAGCAAATGAGCCGAAACACCTGCTGAAGGCAGCTTACCTGGATGCCAGCCTTTTGCTGTGCTTTACTGCAAAATCCAAACCTCTGTATGGTCATGTAACTGCTTTTCTGGGACAAACCTGTACCAGCCAAACTGACAGACAGACTTCAGTGAGTGGTACAACACATACAGTGAAGGCTTGAGCTGCTTACACCAAACCACACCCCCTTGTACTCTGCAAGTGCCCTTTTTTAATGGGGCAAGTATAATTGAGAACCAGAGCAACAGCAGGCCTTCTCCCAGAAGACCAGCACAAACCACCCCCACATACCAGGTCTACTGACCATAGAGGGCTACAAAGCCTCAGCTCTAGTGGAAACAGAACTAAGCACAGACTTTCTTAACACACAAAAGACAGAGACCTAGACAAAATGACAAGATAGAGGAATTGACCCCAAGATTTAAGCCGGAATTTAAAACCAGAATTTAAAACAACAATCATAAGGATACTAGCTGGACTTGTGAAAAGCACAGAAGAAACCAGAGAGACCTTACTGCAGAGTTAAGACCTAAAAACTAGTCAGCATAAAATTTAAAAAAATACTATAACTGAGATGCAAAACCAATGGGATGTAATGATCACAAGGATGGAAAAAACGAATAAATAATACAGAAGATAAAATTATGGAAAATAATGAAGCTGAAAAGAAGAAGAAAAATATTGGATCATTAATATAGACAGGGAACTCAGTAACTCCATAAAGTGTAATAACATTCATATCATAGAAGTCCCAGAAGAAGAAGAGAGGGGAAAAAGGTGCAGAAGGTTAATTTGAGGAAATTATAGCTGAAAACATCCCTAATCTGGGGGAACGGAACAGACATCCCAATCCGGGAGGCACAGAGAACTATAAAAATCAACAAAAGCTGGCCAACACCAAGACATATTATAGTAAAATTTGCAAAATACAGAGATAAGGAAAGAATCCTGAAATCAGCAAGGGAAAAGAAATCCCTAACCAACAAGGGAAGACAAATCACGTTAGCAACAGATCTCTCCATAGAAACCTGGAATGCCAGAAGTGGGGGCATGATATATTCAATATGTTCAATGAGAAAAATATGCAACCAAGAATACTTCATCCAGCAAAACTGTCACTCAGAATATAAGGAGAGATAGAGTTTCCCAGACAAATAAAAACTAAAGGAGTTTGTGACCGCTAAACCAGCCCTGCAAGAAATATTAAAGGGGACTCTTTGAATGGAAAAGAAAGACCAAAAGCAAAATACTAGAAAGGAACCAGGAAAATCTCCAGAAACACCAACTTCACAGGTAATACAATGTCACTAAATTCGTATCTATTAATAATCACTCTGAATGTTAATTAACTAAATGCTCTAATCAAAAAACATAGGGTGTCAGAATGAGTAAAAAAAAAAAAAAAAAAAAAAGTCCACCTATATAATGCCTATAAGAGACTCATTTTAGACCTAAAGACACTTGCAGATTTAAAGGGTACTGAGAAACATCATGCTAATGGATGTCAAAAGAAAGCTGAAGAAGTCATACTTATATCAGGCAAACTAGATTTTAAATCAAAGATTAACAGGAGATGAGGAAGGGCACTAGATCATAATAAAAGATACTAACCAACAAGAAGATCTATTTATTCTCTCAACATGGGAGTCCCCATATATATAAACTGTAACAAACATAAAGGAACTAATTGATAATAATACCTTACTTACATCAATGGACAGATCATCTAAGCAGAAAATCAACAAGGAAACAATGTCTTTGAAGACACATTGGACCAGATAGGCTTAACTGATATATTCAGAACATTCCATCCTAAAACAGCAGAATACACATTCTTTTCAAGTGTACATGGGACAGTCTCCAGAATAGATCACATACCAGATCATAAATCAAGCCTTAACAAGTACTAAAAGATTGAGATCATACCATGCATATTTGCTGACCACAATGCTATGAAATTAGAAGTCAACCACAAGAAAAAAATCTAGAAAGACCATAAATACATAGAAGTTAAACAACATACTACTAAACAATGAATGGGTCCACCAGGAAATAAAAGAAGAAATTAAAAAAAAAAACACTATATTTTAACTAAGTAAAATTTAAATCAAATTTGGAAAAAAAAGAAAATCTCTCTATGATTGTAATTTTTCAAAGAAGATCAGTTATTGCAAGTTTGGCAAGTGGATAAATAAGATATTACATTTTTTAAAATCTACAGAAGTGAAATATATTATGGATATTAATCTATTTTAAAACAATTTTCATCATAAATTATTTCTAGTATATAATCATTTGTAAATATCATATCATTTTATGATCTTTGGTACACATGTATAACATATATTCAGATATGATTATGTTAAAAGTATAAAATATCCCCACGCTAAAACAAAGATTATGATTTCATTGTCAAGAGTAATATATGTGAATATATGTGAAATAAGGAGGTATCAAGAGCTGGTGTGTAAGGACATAATACATTATTTTCAAGAGTGAAGCTCTTCTAACTTTGGCAATAAGTGATGAAAAGAAATCAGTGCTAGTGGGATACTTAACTATGAGGAGAGATATGGATTTGAAAGGGCAAAACGGAAAGGAGAGAGGGGTGTAGAAGACAGGAAAAGCATGAGCAAAGAGGTAGAAATGAGTATGTACAATGCAAGTATAGAAGCAAATTTGACTGAAGTTAGTTAAATTTAGGTGAAGGGTAGGGGGAAAAAGCTACTTAGTCAAGTCACACTTGGGAAAGCAAGACAGAGATGAATTTGATGTGGTAGGAAATAAAGCCATTATTGGGTTTTGAACATGAAAGGACAAGATCGAACTATTATTTTGTTAATTTTAAAATACCAGTAGTATATAGACAGAGAAAACAAACAGGCCGTCTTTGAAGTAATCTGGATATATTAAGCACTGAAGGAGAAGAGATAAATTAGACAGCTTCAAGGAAGATATATGATTATCTGTTGATAATCTTTATGTTTTCAATGTAGCACACAAAGGAGAAAGAACTTAACATAGGAAATTGTAGTCAATTTAAAGAATGGCATTACCAAGTATATTGGTGTTCTACTGCTGCTGTAATAAATATCACAAACTCAGGGTCTTACAACACAAATTTATTCCTCCTTTTATAATGATCCTTGTTATTACATTAGGCAAACTCAAATAATCCAGGATAATTTTTCATATCAAAATTCTAAAAGTAATCATATCTAAAAAGTCCCTTTTGGCATGAAAGGTTATACATTCAGAGATTCCAAGGATTTGGATATGGGCATCTTTGAGTGGCCATTATTCTGTTTACTATGCCAAAGAACGAATAGGAGAACGATTAATATTATTGAGCCAGATGTATGGTCCTTGCACACCTAATCTCATTTATTTCCAAAAATGTTTAAGAACAGGGAAGAAAAACATCTCCTGTAACATTATAGCTAATAAGATGTAGAATTGAGTTTGAACCCAGTTCTTTTTGACTCCAGAGAACATCTTCTTAATAAAACAGTTGAGGGCTATGTTTTGGGGTTATTTGGGGTTAGTGGGCTGTGAATTCTGTTTTAAACATGTTTGATTTTTTTTTTGGAAGTAACTATTACAGACAGTTGGAGATAAAAGACAAATAAAAATTAAGTATCAGTGAAGAAGATAAAAAATTAGATAGAAACAATCAATATAAATAATAATTGAAATTATTAGAGCAGATGGCTAATTAAAAATAATTTAACAAGAATAATCAGTGCTCTTCAGTGAATTAGAAAGTGGGGAAGGAAGACCCACGGGGTAGAAGGAAAGCAAGGAGTGCCAGGAGAGTAAGTTATTATGGAAGGCAAAAAGGAAAATATGTTAATGAGACAGAGATCAAAAGTTAAAAGGCTGCCAGGAGGGACAGGGAGAGGGGAAATTAGGGAAGGCCTTGGCTTTCAGTAAGGGGAAAATAATATTTTGGATCATCAATATCTTGAATCAAATTATTTGAGTAATAAGTTACTTTAAGGAAAGAGATGCCTACATTTCAGTAAAGTTTATGTTGCTGCCCAATAAACCTTTTATCATTGAAGTGTTATTTAAAGAGATTGTTTAGATATTGTTTCCTTTTTCCTCTAAAATAGAACATAATATTCCATTTACATACGAACTCTTTTTACACAGTTTTTTTTTAGAAAACAATTACCAACTTGTAGTCTAAATTCCCTAAGACCCTTCAGAATGGTGCGATTGTGCTCTCCCCTCTTGCCTATTCCCTTTGCATTCATTGTCCCACTTTGTTCTTCTCATTTCTCAACACCACTGATATGAGTACCTCTAATCTGTACAAAATCTCTCACTGGGAATCCAGCCCTCCAGGGCTAAATTATCTTTTTATTTCCCTCTGCAGAAACAATTTTATCTTCTGCAACACTCTTCTTCTGCTATCACCTCAATGTATTTGTATTTTCTGCTAGCAGGAGAAATGTTCATGAATCAAAGTGATTCTTTTCTTATTTTGATGGAATTATTAATACTTGGGCCCTGGAGTTCACCTGTGAAATGCTAATAATCCTTCCAAGATTTAGTCACCAATAACTATATTCTATGATAAAACTGAAGACATTGTCCTCAAATTACAAAATTTTAAATAAATGATTTAAAATATTAAATAATAGAATACGTGAGTATGAATGGTGGCATATCATCCTTGAGCACTGATGAAGAGATATTTTTAAAATAAGTTTTGCATGTTATTGCCATACATATACACATATATAGCTTATATCTTCATGTATATAAAATAATTTAATTCTACATATATCAGTGATATATACACATATATTAACATACAAAAATACCTTTTATTAATATTTACTTATTATTGTGACTCACAGACATCATGTTTCTTATAAATTGAAGGTTTGTGGCAACCCTGCATCAAAGCAAGTCTAATGATGCCATTTTTCCAACAGCACGATTAAACTGCTAGTCTCTGTGTCACGTTTTGGTAATTCTCACAATATTTTGAACTTTTTCATTATTATTATATTTGCTGTGGTCACCTATGATCAGTGATATTTGTTGTTATTATTGTCATTGTTTTCGGGGTGCCACAAAACGTGCTCATATTAGGATAGCAAACTTAACGGATAAATGTCTGTGTTCTGACATCTCCACTTACTGGCTGCTTTCACATCTCTCTCCCTCTCCTTGGGCCTCTGACACAACAGTATTGAAATTAAGCCAGTTAATAAGCTTCCAATGGCCTCTGAGTGTTCATGTGAAAGGAAGAGTTACACATTTCTCACTTCAAATCAAAAGCTAGAAATAATTAAGCTTAGTGAGGAAAGCTAATTGAGAGGCGAGAGAGGCCAAAAGCTAGGTCTCTTGCACCAGGTTAGCCAAATTGTAAATGCAAAGTAAAAATTCCTGAAGGAAATCAGAAGTACTACTTTAGTGAACACACAAATAAAGCAAAGCAACCTTACTGCTAATATAGAGTAAGTTTTAGTGGTCTGGATAGAAGATCAAACCAGCCACAACATTCCCTTAAGCCAAACCCTAATCCAGAGCAAAGCCCTAACGGTCTTCAGTTCTATAAAGGTTGAGCGAGGTGAGACAGCTGTAGGAGAAAAGTTTGACACTAGCAGAGATTAGTTCAAGTGGTTTAAGGAGCCATTTCCGTAACAGGAAAGTGCAAGGTTAAGCAGCAAGTGCTGATATTGAAGCTGCAGCAAGTTATTCAGAAGATCTAACTAAGATAATTCATGAAGGTGGCTACACTAAACAACACATTTTCAACACAGAAACCACAGCCTTCTTTTGGGAAAAGATGGCATCTAGGAGTTTCATAGCTTAGAGAAGTCAATACCCAGCTTCAAAGCTTCAAAGGACAGGCTGACTTTCTTGCTAAGGGGCTAATGCAGCTGGTGACTTTAAGTTGAATCCACTGCTAATTTACCATTCTGAAAATCCTAGGGCTCTTAAGAATAATGCTAAATCTATTCTGTGCTCTATAAATGGATCAACAAAGTCTTGAGTATAGCACATAGCTTACTAAATATTTTAAGCCCACCTACTGATCAGAAAAAAAAATATTCCTTTCAAATTATTACTGCTCATTAACCCGGTCACCCAAGAGCTCTGATAGAGATGTACAGCAAGATTAATGTTTTCATGCCTGCCAACACAACATCCATTCTGCAGCCCATGCATCAAGGAGTAATTTCAACTATCAAAATCTATTATTTAAGAAATACATTTAGTAAGGCTATAACTGCCATACATAGTGATTTCTGTAAGGTATCCAGGCAAAGTAAATTGAAAACCTTCTTGCAAGAATTCACCATTCTACATGCCATTAGGAAAATCCATGACTCATGGGAAGAGCCAAAATATCAACATAATAGGAGTTTGAAAGAAGTTGATTCCAACCTTCATAGATGACTTTGAGGGGGTCCAAGATTTCAGTGGAGTATCTAACTGCAGATGGGGTAGAAATAGCAAGAGAACCAGAATTAGAAGTGGAGCCATTAGGAACTGTAACTGAATTGCTGCAATCTCATGATAAAACTTTAACAGATGAAGAATTACTTCTTATGAATGAGCAAAGAAAATGGTTTCTTGAGATGGAATCCACTCCTGGTGAAGATGCTGTGAAGATTTTTGGAATTACAAGGTATTTAGAATATATATAAATTTAGTTGACATGGCAGGGTTTGAGAGAATTGACTCTAGTTTTGAAAGAATCTACATATAAAATGCTATAGAAACAGTATCACATGTTAGGGAGAAATCATTCATGAAAGGAGTCCATCAATGCAGTAAACTTCGATGTTATCTTAACAATTTGCAACAGCCACCCCAGACTCCAGCAATCAACCCCCTAATCATTCAGCTGCCATCAACACTGAGGCAAGGCTCTCCACCAGCAAAAAAGATTATGAATCTAAAATGTCAGATGATGATTAGCATTTTTTAGCAGTATTTTTATTTAAGGCGTGTGCTGTTTTGGTGTAATGCTATTGTATACTTAGTAAACTATAGTATAGTATAAACATAATTCTCATATGCACTGAGAAGCAAAAAAAAAAAAAGTCATTTGACTCACTTTATTGCCGCATTCGCTTTACTGCAGTGGTCTGGAATCAAACTGAAAATATCTCCAAGGAGTGCTTTTATTTTCCATTCTTCCTATATTGAGTCATAGGATTAATAATCTTCAGTTCCAAATCACTTTTGAAATTTGACAAGATGACTAAATTTCATTTAGAAAAAATCAAGACTGATGTCAGAAAAGAAAATGTGAGGAAAAGGTAAAAAAATAAGGCACTGACATTCCAGAAACAAAAATATATTATAAATAAAAAATAAAGATATTGCCATTGGCCTGGAATTAAACTAGAACTTCTCTTCCTCTTCCTTCCCTCCAAAAAGACACTTTCCTACGGATTTAATAGACTAAAGGAGAATAAAAGAAGATTATCTGAGCGAAAAAGATCATTTACTATATAGTGATGCTGATAAAAGGTAGTTGTTGGGGAAAAATTCCTCATATCATCCTCCAAATTATATCCTAGATCAATTATTACAGAATTCAAACTCCATAAATTATGAGAATGTATTCTAGTGGAATATCTAATTTAAAAGCAGAAATAGTCTTCGTAACCATAAAGGAATTGAAAGAAAGCAAAATAGAAAATTCGGCAGATTTGACTACATATTATTTTTAATTATCTGTACCTCTTTAAGCAACAAACTTTAAAACATCATTTGCCCCAAATATAGACAAAGTTTACTATTCTTGTTATGTGAAGAGCTCATACAAATCAAACCTAACCACTAAAACACCAACAGAATAACTGGCAGGGGACATGAAAGACAACTCACAGAATTCAAATATGTAATAAATGTTAAAAACTTCAGTCTCAATAATAATAAAAGAGAAGCAAATTGAAATAATAAATTTTTCATTTTTAAAATTTAAAGAGTTCTATTTAACTACTATTAACTAAATTTGTAAAAACTAAAGTAGCATTTGCCCTCTTATACATTGGCAGAAGGACTTTATTGTCAGATATTTTAGGGAGAATAAATAACTTGGATACCAATCCTTTATTTATATGATGTACTTGAAGTAAACTATAAATTCAGACATGATTATGTTATGGTAATTTTGTTATCTCTATTCCCATAATTTGTGCTGTGTAACATACAAATTTAGCAGCTTTGTAACACTATTGAATAGCCCACAGTTCTGAAGGTGAGAGGCCTGGCATGCCTTTGGCAAGTGGCCGGATTCTCTGCCCAAGGTTGAAAGCAAGGTGTCCTCAAGGCTGTGCTCCTTTCTGGACACTCTGGGCAAAAGCCATTTCTAAGCTCAGCAATGGTTTTGATAGGATTCCGTTCCTTGCGGTGATAGGACTGAGGACCATTTTTCTTGTTACCTGTTCTGAATCTACTCAGCTTCTAGAGGCCATTTGCATTTCTTAGTCCATGGCCCCCTCCGTCTTCAAAGCTAACAATAGTGCACAGACTCCTCCTTGTGCCTTTAAACTCTTTGATTTCATCCCCAGTCACCAAAAACAAAACAAAACACAAACTCTGCTCTTAAAGGGGTTCATGTGATTAGAATAGGCCCACTTTGACAATCTCCCTACCTGAAGTTCAATGGTGACATATACATAACAAAATCTTAGGCATAAGATCCCATCAATGAGGGTATGGCAACATGTGGGGGCCACTGTTAGGATCCTGTTTGCCACAACAGCAGTGTTTTTAGTTGTGAAAAATTAGAAAACAAGTTGGTGAATAACAGTGGAATGCTTAAATCAATGATGATGTATCTGCATTTCATATTATGAGACAGCCACCAAAACTGATGTCTTCAAGTAATAATTATTACCTGGAGAACTTAAATCATGTTGTTATAAGAAAAAAGAAGAAAACAAAACTTCCTAAAACATATGAAGTTAAGATGCTGCAATTAAACGTACATTGGTACTTTTTTTGACTTATGGGCTGTGTCTAGAATCTATTACGAGTTACAAACCTTTTCTCCAAGAGAACATATATGCATATACACAATGTTGATTATAATGTAGATTGTCCATAGAGTCCCTAGAGATCCCAGATTGTCAGAAAGTGGACGAGGGTGAATAAACTATCCTCCAAACTGAGAAGGCACTTTGAGACCAAAAATGACATAAGCCACTCCATACCATTTACACAGAGTTTTATCCAGCGTAACTTACTGATAGGGAGGAGTTGGGTGGATGGACAACCAGGCACCATATAGTTATTCTACGCCCGGTCCTGACTTCAAGCCGCAGCTTTTATAGAGCAAAAGGTACTGTAGTGAAGTCAAAGGGTAGTTACCTAAGGCAGTGCCACCTGTAGACCAGTCATCTCTACTAATTATCTAAAATGATCCATTCCATGTGCCACTTTAGGGAAGATCAGAACAAGCCTTCCATTCAGGGAATACAAGTAACCGCCACAGGTCTGGAACATGTAGCCCCCAGGGTGGTCATTGCACGAGCATGAACAAGAAGGAGAGGCAAAGATAGAGTCACTGTTGTCAAGCACTCCCATACAGATTAAGAACCCCTAACTAATTATATGTAATTCCAAAGTTAACACTAAAGGCAATACATTCTCCTACCTTCTCTCTAATAATCTACTGTATATAGCACCCCATCCTGTGTTCCTGTAGGCAGTCTTTTATCATGTTCTTATCACTCACTACTTCTGAGAATACCTAGGGAAGGCTTCCGTATTCCACAAATCTATCCTCATTGTCCCTTTCTACCTTTTGTTCTAAACCACTGCTCCCGGCTTCTTGGTGCCTGGTAACCAATTCTTTGTGCAGTTACAGCTATATCTTCAAAACTAATGAGCTCAAATGTGAACATAGTCTCCTTCCTGAGTTCCCTCAAAGCTCAGTTAACATAGCCATAAAGTTTAGCCAAATTTTATAAAAGGCCAAATTACATAAATATGCTACAGATTAGAAAACAAAAGCCTGAGACTAGATGTCAGTGCCTCTCTTCTACAAGCTAAATTGGCCATGCATCTATTCAGAGCATCCTTGACCTGGCATCTCACAGGCCATCTTGCTCCTGAGACTTATCTGCAAGTATGTCCAAAGAACCTTCTTATTTCTCTGAAAGGAATCTCCTTAGGCATGTCCTCTTTCTTCTAGGATCCAGTATGCTACTTGGCCCTCCCTAAAAGAGCTCCTCTCCTCTTCCAATTTATGATCCATTTCCGTTTATCTTGTCTCATTTCTTGAACAATGTGGCACAATATTCAAAGACTATCACTAGGGTGAGACAAACATAATAGTCAACAATAAGTTTGCCACATTCTTGGTTATTCACTTGGTTAGGTGTCCCATTTGGGGACACAGTCTAGTTATACCTCTATCTCCAACCCTGTTGAGTTCCACTGGGTGGTCTGTCAAGGTAAAGGGAAGAAGTCTGCTCTGTTCCACTAAACACGCCAGGCCTGCAATATACAGATGTGGGCACATCCTTCCTAAAAATAGTATTTCTCAGAGATAGTCCACTGCGAATCACATTTAGAAAAATTTTAACAGGCTAAGAATTTACTAAATACATTCATCTAACAAATTACACTAAACAAAATGCTCAATGGAACAGTCTCAAACCTCCTTTTTGGATTACTTAACTTGCTCAAGATATCCTCTGGAAATTAGAGATATATCCAAGGAAAACCTGCCTACAATGGTCCTGAGGAAAAGGCTCATCCAAAAAGGTTGCTTTCAGAGCAAAGGCAGGGCCTAAACCAAACTTGAGTTTCTAGCCTATACAGAATGCGACACTTTTTTAAAATGGCAGTTTTCTGACGAAAATATTCAAGAAATTCATATTTCATCTCTAGGAACAATAAAAGCATACTGACAACTTCAAAGCAGCAGTTTATCTTTGGTCCACACATGTACTCACCCGTTTATAAAAATATACTAAAAGAAAAGACACACAAAAAAACAGGTCTTACTTTATACACCTCAGATATTATATTCACTTAAGAATATACAGTCAAGAATTAAATGCAGATATATTGGATCCAGCTTAATCCTTATAGAGAGACTTGGTAAGATTCCCAATAATTATTCCTGGTAGGTCAAATTATAGTTTCATTAGGTTTAAACTGAAAAACACTGATTGTATTCCAAACTGAACAAGAACAATTTCGGGGGGGGGGTGGGTGGAGGAAGAACAATATGAGACCTAAGATTGTTTATTTTAAAATGAAAGTATTAATCATTACTCAACTACTTATAATAAGAAATAAGAGTGGCCAGTTTACCCAGACCTAGTGGAGATAATTTATTAACTATATATTGACAGCCTGAATGTCAAAACAGTAGCAGGTATAAATCTGAGCATGGATTGGTTGTATGGAAAGGGGCAGGGGAATAATCTGTTGGAGCACTATTCAACACCAACTTTCAAGAATGAGGAAGGTTGAAAAATAAGCTTTTGAATCTAAGTGATGCCTACTTCCCAGTTCCAATGAACCTGTCTATTTCCATAGGTTTAATCACACTGTATTTATATTTCATGTAACAGATTTGCTCATGGAAAAATAATATGACTTGTTTAGCCATCAACATTGTACTCACAGGTTACCATCCTCCTGGTTTGGGCTCAGTCCCTTATTTCGATAAAAGCTTTCAACAAAAGGTCATTTCCACAACATCTTGTGAGACAACATCCCCAAATAGGGCTCTAAGTCAGCATGTAGTCTCAGAACTATCTTAATATATTACTTCATCCAAACATATTTAGACCCAAAATATAGATCAGGTCAAGAAATGTATTGGGGGTTTTACATATGAAACTATAGAGTCAATAGTTTCTAGGTGCACAGCCACTCAACTTCATAGCAATAAACAGCATCTAGATAAGCTTGAGTATTGGGCCTTCTTACATTTAGATACAATGCTCATCAGCAAGTATAGGGCTGAACTTGTGGCATAATTGACACAACATTAGAATTTAAATTATGAAAAAAAAAAGACTGTTACTAAAATAGAAGAGTTAGAAAGTAGGCATACATTCTCATTCACTGGAGAAAAAAAAAGTGTATTGAATACCTGTACTTTCTATTGCAACATTCAGGACAACTTCAATAAAGTGAGTGTTAATGTAAACCTTCCTTCGCTGTGTGCCTTTTACAATAGAAGAAACCAGTTTGTGCCACATCACTGCCTGGCATGTTGTAGGTGAATTGTTAATGAGGGAAGGAAGGAAGGTATGTGAATGCACTTATAAAATAATTCTCTGGTGTTTGTTGCTGATCTAGATAAAATTTTGTTGTTAGCGAAATTTGCCTTGTTTCCTCAGTTTCCCTCCCTGTGCTTGAGCTGATCCATGTAAATTATCTTATTTCCTTTTCTAAATCTTAGTGTTCTGTTTCCTTCAGGAAAGGAAGTGGTATCAACTATTTAAATTTTAATATGAAAGCAAGAAAATCCCTCTTGGTTTTCAGTAATACTACTAAAAGAAGGAAGAAGTTTTCCCAGATAGGACTTTCCAGCATAAATAGTCAGTGAGGACTGAAGGCAGCACAGCAACTGACAATTCCAGGAAAGAACCAAGACATTTCTGCATCCTAGTGACTTGTCTCCACAGAATGATGGAATTTTTAAAACAACCAATACCACCTGTAAGCTAAAATTTGAGTTATCATCAAGATGCAAACAACTACTTACCAGATGCCCTTGGGTGACCAATCTCAAGACAGTTAAATTGTCAGTGTGTCCTTTCCTCTACGTCCACTTTTAAATTGGACAGAACTTTTTTTTTTAGGTTTGTTTATTTATCTGGAGACAGAGAGACAGAGTAGGGGAGAGGGGCAAAGAGAGAAGGAGAGACAGAATCCCAACCAGGCTCTGCACTCCCAGCTCAGAACCCAATGCAGGGCTTGATCTCATGAACTATGAGATCATGACCTGAGCCAAAGCCAGACACTCAACCAACTGAGCCACCCAAGCACCCCTCAAACAGAACTCTTATGACAAATTCTCCCTACAAAATCAACAGCCCCACAACACGGTCAGTGGTATAATCAAAAATATACCTCCAGTTTCTACTGGTAAAATGCCAGCTGTCAAATGCATGATGGTTCAAATTGAATCCTTCAATCCAATTTCATTTCAGTTTTCCCCCAAATTCTGGTCATCTCTCTTTATTTTTGTGTAATGTTAGAACCATGCTTAGGAATGAAGTCTTCTCTGCCTACCACCCTCTACTATTACTTGCAGTGCAGTCTCAACTAGAAAGATTTTCCTCTGCCTTTCCAAGATCAGGTTTCCCTATAATGTAGACAACTGTCACTGAAAGGTAGCCACCTTAGCGAGCTAACACAGCATCAGGAAGCCTTTAATGAAATGAAACATTTTATACTAAGTATCACTTAAAATGAACTAATACCCTGAAGAAATGAATTAAAAGAAAGCATTGCAGGCTAGGGGAATAAGAATCAGTGGAAGATTCTGTAATCTCCCAGCAACATTTTTTAAATACTTTTTGAAAATGCTTTAAAGTATCATTTCTTTGAATAAAAATATATGTGATAGATACATTTAGTAAGTATATATACATATTATAGATTTATGAAATATTTATACACACATATAAGCTATAAGATAGAAATTAACACAGGTTTATAAATGTAAAGGGTAAAAATCCAAAGATTGTTCTACTAAAGGGGTTTCTAAGCCAGATTGAGTCCAGATGTTATCTAACAGTGGGATCTGGAGGATAATAAACTTGTAAGTGAAAGCTCAGAATATTTACTAAGAGTAATGTTTATTAACTTATTATTTGTCACGTTCATATTTTTGCAAACAGAAATGTATAAAAGGTCTTAAATATTTTCATGTAATTTAAGACCATTCCTTTTCACAAGAGCTCTATTTATGGTTTCACGGCCCATCAACCTGTGACTTAGAACGTATCGGGAAGGTTAGGAAATGATCTAATGATACTGATGCCATAAGCAAGAGTCTAGGGTTCATCAGTCACCTAGTAAATTGTCTTAGCAGGACACACAGTGTCTGGACGAGTGTTTGCCTATTCTTTCTAAGATGGAAGATACTAAAGAGTGTTTAAATATTGATGTCTGGAATTCCTTTGAGAGGAAATAGTTAAATAAGATAAAGGAGATAATCCATACATCACAGGTCCTAGAAAGGAAAAAGAACTAACGTTCATAGAAGAGTTAGAAGAAATGGGAGGAAGGGCAGGCAAGATGTAAGAATACCTCAGGGGAAATTGTGCAATCATATCTGGATGTTTCTGTATTCTGTGCAAAAGCACATGAGGTCCCTGAGGAGTCTGGCTCCTAGTTAAAAACCTAGATGTGATTTTTCAGACCATAGGCAATTACAAAGGCTTTGCCTTTCAGGCCTCACAGGGACGGGCTGCCCTTCCCACAGCTGATGTGGTGCACGGCCAATGCAGTGCAGTCCCTGAAAGGAGCTGCGGTCATGGACTCAGAGACACCCCAGGCGGCTCATGCTCCTCACATTTTTACATTCCTAGCCTTGGTGCCTTCATTCCTAGGTCTTTCTGAGGTCTTGGGCAGAGGTCCTCAAAATCATTTTTTCCTACTATGTCGTAGTAGTCAGTATTTTTCCATTCCTAGCCCTGCCCTTTCACTCTCCCCTCAACCCCAGGGTCTATAAAACCACAGAGCCTTTTGTTCTCTGCTCCTCTCAACAACTAGACCACCTGCAGATCTGTGCCCATCTAGTCCTCGTTCTCCACCAGGGCGCCTTTCCACAATGGCAAACGGGAAAGAGGGTTTCGGCATTTTTCCCAATTTTAGCCTCTTGCTTATACCATCACAGTAAGTTTAACTCCTTCATTTCAGGATTGTTGCTTTAATAGGCTGCTCTGCCACCTGATGGCTCAGCTCTCTCCCCCAGCTCAGCTGAGCTCCCGACAGTGCCTTCTAAGAGGGTTGTGAAGAGACCTCACCTTACAGTCTTATTTCTTCATTCCCAGCTGTGTGCTCTTGAGCAAGCAAGGTGCTTCATGTACCTAAAACTCCATTTCCTCACCTGTGAAATAGGGGTTAAATAGATAACTAATCTCTAGTTACTGTGAGGATTAACTAATAATATGAGGCATACAAAATACTTAACACTGGAAAATTCTGGATACCAAGTTGAGTCGTTTGTACACTGCTAGGCAAATGTAGTAAATTATGCTTTTTTGAATAGGTAATATATGAACATAAGAGATTGCAAAGGAAAAATATGTATATAAGTTCAGGATAACTCTTGCCTCCTGGTCCCTAGTGCCCACTAATAACACATATATGGGGTAAACGTGCAAATTTAACTTTTACTCATAGGTAGGTAGAATTCAGTCTCACCAGAATGTAAATTAAAACATCTAATCGTATAAATTTAATATGCTATAGTTAATGTATGCCTTTAATTAGCAAAATTTTCTTCACCAATGTTATATCATTAAATGAAAATCCACTGTAACTCTAAAGTCTATGCTTTTCTGTGCATCATACCTTGCTGGTAAGTTATATGAGCATCTTGAGAAACAAATACCCACTTTTCCTCTGAAATATGTGAAACTTTCCTAATTATCCAGAGTAGTCCTATATGCTCTTAAACAGTAAAGACTTGAACAGAAGGAATAGTGAAGTTTATCACTTGATAGGTTTTTAGAAAAGGCTTTGTTTTAATTCTTAAGGTGATATGGATTCTTAACTGGCCATTATTATTAGGAATTATCTGTTTGGTGCATGCAAATGATTTTTCATTACCCAGTAATACTGTTTGAAACCAAAAAGAGTAAATAGATCCATAATAAAAATTAAAGAAATGTTTTCAATTTTTAATAGCTTATCTTCCATCCCTAAGTAGAATTACTAGAACAAACAATATTTGCATTTTACATCTGCCTCTATCTTGAGAGATCAGTGAGGAGCTCATATCCTTGAAGTAATAGGATATTATTCCCAGGCAGCAGCCTCAACTCTGGCCCTCCTTGTTGGAGCCATGTCAAAGTTCTAGAGTTAGCATGTTGGCAGGATATCAAGCCATTTCTCCTCCTCAGTATTCATTATACTTATCTCATTATACCTTTTTCCTCCATTTATGTCAACCTCTACAAGAAACTCAAGTTGTCCTCCATATCTCACCCCACGCTATTCTGCCCATTCTCTCTTCAACCTACTATCCCTTTCCAATTCCTTAAACCTTTCCTCTGGGTCATCTGGAATTCCTAACAATTTATTAACAAAATCCTTAAAATCCTCACTGCATCCACTATTTCTTTCCTCTACTTGGTCTAACTGAAATCTGACTTTCCCCTGGGGAAACTATTCCCCTGAAGACTGGACATGTTATCTTCCATAGCCCTCCTAACACCAGAGATAACAATAGATGAAAGGATATGGAAACTAAATGCAATACATGATCCCAGATTATACCTGGGCCAGAAAAAAACAGACAGTGGATAAGACAATAATATTATGTCAGTATTTACCTGGATAATTATATTATTCAATAACCGTATTACATATATATCACACAATTATAACTGTGGTAATGTAAGACATGGTCTTTATTCTTAGAAAATACATTGACGTGTTTTGGAGCAAAGGGATATAATGTTTCAACTTTAAAACATTTCAAAAGTTGTGGTGTCTATGGAGGGAAGGAGGGAGGGAGAGAGAGAGAATAAAAAGAAATGAGGCAAAGCGTGAACAACTCCTGAATCTGAGAGCTGGCATACAGGTAACACTCTTGCAAAACTTTTAAGAATTTGAAATTTTATCCAAAGAACCAGTTACAATCAATCAATCATGGCTGACACCAAAGCTGTGAGCTTGAATGATTAGAAAATGAGGAGCACCACTAGGAATGCCAGAGGAAAATAAGTAAGGGTGGAAGACAAGGATAGGATTGAATTGTGAACATGTGATTTGAGGTGTGACATATTTGGTAGGATATTATTCCCAGGCAGCAGTAAAAATTTTATATCTGGAAAAGAGATGGTGGCAGAAACACAGATTCCCTATTATCAAGGAGCTAACAAATACATCTAAAAATCTCCAGAAAACAAAAAAAAATGTTAAAAATGTTATGTGCAGGTTATTTTAAAAAGGCAGTCATCAGAAATCTCAGGAAGAAAACTCAATGAAATATATTATTCACAGTTCAGCACACTGTAGAAGAGTATCTTAAAGTAAAAGCTGATTTAATTTGGCTGATCACTGTCCTTTGTTTCTCTATATTGTGTTGACTCACAACTCTTGAAGGCTGGACTGATGTTAATTGTTACTTTAGTTGTGGTGCAGGGAATAAAAGGGACATTTCATACTTTAACATTATTTCTTTTTATTCCTAAAAGCACCAGAGAATATGTGGCCTTTAAATTATACTTTAGAAGTAGCTCAAGACTGCAGACAGTGCCGCATTTTAATAGACAAGCTTAATTGACTTCTGTTCTTGAATGACTGATGTGTGGTCTCTCTGGTAATGCTGAATGCCACCTGTTCCGTAATCATTTTAATCATCAAATTACCACATGGCACCAGTTATGCATGCTGCCAGTCTGTAACATGACAGACATTTTAAGGGCCATTTGTTTTTCTATTTATATTGTACTGATGAATTGAACTTGGGAGATACTGAGTGTCCAAAGGGGACTCATTTTGGGTAGGGATGGACCCTCCTGTCTCTAAAACAGTACTTCCCTAACACCCAAGAACCACTGAGCCCCTCCACTGAATCCAGGAAAACGTGTTTGTTTTACATAGATAAATGTAAAATTGGTCTGAAACTGTTTTTTTTCTTTTCTTCTCCTAAAAAATGTCTTATTATAAAACTGAAATGTTACTCAGACAAACAACTATTTTAAGAAGTGGTTGCTATAAGGATGCTGCATACCAGAGGGGATCTTTTCAAAAATTTCATTCTCCAATGCAAATTCATTTCTTAGATCACACCGCGCAGCTGTGTAGTAAATGTATGTGCTCTTGGCTATAGTTTTGATGCATTCTTTGAAGAAAGCCTTCTCCATAAAAATATCAGTCAAGAGGTATGGAAAACAGACCATGCATTCCACTCCATTACTTTTCTGCTTACTGCTTTCACACACTGTAGTTCCATGCTTATCTGAGAACTTATATAACCATATTTATTTTAAAAGAACTGCTTTTATTGTATATCTTAAAGCAATACCAGTTCACTTAAAATAAGTACCTGTGGGCATAGGAAATACTACTCTTATCATTTAAGCATAGTGATAAAATATGCCCCCATCTTAAGGCAAAATATTTATGGAAAACTATCTTGGTATTATCTTTCCTGTGCGGTAGTGGTTTTAGCACTAGTCTTGACCCCAAAGTACAATTCAGTTTATTTACTTTTCCAACAATACTACTGCTAACTGTAGAGGATTTAAGTAACACATCAAAATCATGTTCCCATTTCTTCAGAGTATATTTTACAGTGGTATTTCTAGTTTTTATGGAGCTACCCGGGCTGAAACGAAATTAATTCTTTTAATCATTTTACACAATATTTACTAAAGTAAAACTGCTGCATAATGCATATTTTCTGCTTTATGAATATAAAACTATAGTAATTATTTGCTGCATTTACTACACAAAAAGTGTGTTTGGTTAATTAAAAGGAGCTTATCTATTATTTCTTTCAATGGCACTCTACATTTTTAACGTTAGCAATGATAAAATTTTATTTCCAACTCATTATACTAGATTCTGTATGGTGCTTTTGAATGGGAAATGACTGACAACCATTCAGACTGTGGTGAAAATATTATATGACCAAAATTATATGACCTATATATAAGCAAAGTGTAGAAAAACAGAAAATATAAGAATAGGAACCTGTTAATGTTGACCACAGTTGGATGAAAAATAAATAAATAAATAAATGAATAAATAAATAAATGAATAAATAAATAAATAAATAAATAAAAATAAAACTTAGCAAGACCAATAAACTTCAGTGGTCATTTAAGAACAGTGGATCCACTCTGTGGGGAGCCTCATAGAGGGGACATGGGTGGAATGAAGAATAGACTTGGGAGTGGGGGAGAGAGCGTTGGGGAAATCAGAGCTTATCCTCAGCTTCCAGTCAATGCTCCAGCCAGAACAAGTCTATGGGCATACCAACTCTCTCTCTCATTCTCTCTAATATTTACAAGTTTACTCATGTGACTCTTTAAATTCACAACGGAATTTCTCTCTTAAATTTTAAAACAAAAGATGTCAGGGCATCTGGGTGGTTCAATCTGTTAAGCATTGGACTCTTGATTTCAGCTTAGGCCACGATCGCACGACTCGTGAGATTGAGCCCTTCATAGGGCTCTACGCTGACAGCACAGAGCCTGCTTGGGATTCTCTCTCTCCCTCTCTGCTCCTCCCCCATGTGACTGCACTCTCTCTCAAAATAAATAAATAAACTTAAAAAAAATAGGAAATTTCAATTTCTCAAGATGTCTGAGGGTCAGGAGGGAGGGAGGAAAGAAGAGAGAGAGAGAAAGAAGCTACGCCTGTTAGGAAATAAATGAATTAATTGATTATTTATTTATTACAAATATAAGCAATTGAAATTAAAAAAAAATTTGAGCAGATACTCCACAAAATAACTAAGGTAATTTAAAACTGCATTTACGTGTATTTTAATAAATTGTCAATTACCTAGATATTGTATAAAACGGTTATCTCCATTAAGACTAAGGATTGTCTCTGTCAATTGAAATCATTAGAGGCAATTAAAACACAATACACAGTCAGCTCCTATAAGTCATAGAAAAATCAGCTTTACTATAAAGCAATCTTCATTTATCTTCAATAAGTCTTATTGAAGGTATATATAATTATTGCCTTAAGAAAGAGATTTAGACATAGCACCTGCTTTAAGGGGGCTTAAAATCTAGTTCAAACCAGCCATTAGATTATTTATAAAGGTATACATGTCTATAAAGCACCCTCACATACTGTAAGGAATTGGAGTAATAGAAACAGAACTAAACAGAATTATAATATTGCAGATATAGAACCATAGGTGTCAGAGGAAAACAAACAAAAGAGATGGGCTCTGGTAATTTATTAATTGTGTGTGTGCGGGGCGGTGGGGTAGGAGTGGGGAGACAAGGAGCAACGCAATAATGTTGGCTATAAAAATAACTACAATTAATGAATTGTATCCTACACCATAAGCTCAAGCAGACAGATTTTTGTCTGTATTTTTCACTGTTGTACCCTCAGCTCCTAAAATTCTGACACATAATAGGTGCTCAATAAATGTTTTTTGGGTGATTAAATAAAGTGCCAGATGGCTTCTGTACATCATGTTTAAACCTTTACTCTCTTGAAACATTTTTTTATTTAATTTTTTATTATTGAAATATACTTGACATGCAATGTTACATTAGTTCCAGATGCTCAATTTAGTAATTTTTATTCCTATTTTTAAAATTAAAAACTAAGTCTCATAATGGCTAAGAACCAGGCTAAAGTCATACAGATAAGCTATTATTAAAATATAGGTTCTTTTAACTCTAAAGATGGTCTTCTTTCTGCAGCATAAGGCAATTTACCAGGAAAGACACATTGAATTAAAAGGCAGGCCTCTAGACTTTATTCTTTTTTTTTTTTTAACAAATACAGCAATTGGTAGTAATAATATTTGTTGGCCACATAGTATTGATGGCAAAGATCAGGTTGGTTCATATAAAAGTGCTTTAAAAACTTATTATGATGTATAAATAAAGTATGTTGATATTAATAAGAATGGTTCCAATAGTTTAAATAGTGTTACTTAAATAAGAATGTATGAAAAAATATATGGAAGGGAAGTTGCTTCTTTTGGGGGTGTTATTTTCTTTGAGAGGGTGATTTGTTTGATGGCTATTGCATTGATGTATCCATGGAACATCCAGGGAATGGAATTGGTGTCTTACCCAATTAAAGATAAAGGCATAAAGCCAGTAGTCAAGGGAATGTATCTGAAGTCATGTGGAGAGTAATGATAGTTAAACTCATGAGAAGAATCAGAGTTTTAAAAGAAAACAACGCAGAGTTAAGGAAGGTAAAGGATGAGAGAATGCCCCTGATGAGTGAAGGACGGACTAGAAATAGAAATGAAGAGAGGATAGAAAGAGAAGCAAAGCAGTGTAAGATCACAAAGGGCAAAAAGGAAGCACTCCTAGAGAGGAAGCATTGCCTGTGAACATCTATTGTACAGAGGACACATGGCATGGAAAAGCCATTGTATTTGGCATGAGACTTTAGTTACATACGGCGAATAATTTTAGTGTCTGATTGGGCAGAAGACAGTTTAAAAGAGAAATAAGATGCATCTTTATTTGATTTTATCTTTGGAAAAACCTAAGTGTTTTTTAAAAATAGAGTGAAAGGAATAATGGAGATAGGAGCGTGAATATGTGAAAGAGGGCAGTGAGGTCGCAAAAGCAGCAAAGATTGAAATGCAGGGTAGGAGGAATAGCCTTAGAATCCTACTCTCTGCCAAAGTGAAAGAAATTTATAAAGAAACAGAGTTAGGATACAGAAATATTTTGATGTGAATAGAAGGGAAGTTTCCTGGCTCGGCTTCCATTTAAGGCATGTGGTGTTTGAAAGCACTAGAACTACAGCAGCAAACCAAGCCAGCATGGTGGCTGCCCCCCCCCCAAGCCTGTCCAACACAGGGGAGAGTAGCCACTGAACAGGAGCAAGGTTGAGGCAGGATGCGTGAAAGGTAGGAAAGATGTGTGAACCGATGTGAGAAATGTGATAAGCAGCTGAAGGAATAAAGAATTGCCAAATGATAATTCTCGCTCACATGTGGAAGCTCAGAATGGATTTGTATTGGACAAAACCTGTGGGGTTACATGATTTTCTCCACTTAATTTTTTTTAAGTTTATTTACTTTTTTTGTTTAATGTTTTTAAACATTTATTTATTTTTGAGAGACAGAGTGAGACAGAACATGAGCAGGGGAGGGGCAGAGAGAGAGGGAGACACAGAATCCAAAGCAGGTTCCAGGCTCCGAGCTGTCAGCACAGAGCCGGACACGGGGCTCGAACTCTCGAACCACGGAATCATGACCTGAGCTGAAGTCGGATGCTTAACCGACTGAGTTATCCAGGCACTCCAAAAGTTTATTTACTTTTGAGAGAGAGAGAGAATGAGCGAGAGAGAGCATATGAGCAGGGAGAGGCAGAGAGAGAGGGAGAAAGAGAATCTAAAGCAGGCTCTGCACTGTCAGGGCTTGATGCGGGGCTTCAACCAACTGAGTTACCCAGGCACTCCAAAAGTTAATTTGCTTTTGAGAGACAGCGAGAGAGAGCAAGAGCAAGAGAGAACATGAGCAGGGGAGGGGCAGAGAGAGAGGGAGAAAGAGAATCTCAAGCAGGCTTTGCGTTGTCAGGGCCAATGTGGGACTTGAACTCACAAACCGCAGGATCATGACCTGAGCTGAAACCAAGAGTAGGATGTTCAACCAACTGAGCCACCCAGGCACTCTCCCCAACTTAAAGTTTGATAACCTAGACACAGGCAAAGACAAAGATGACAAAAGTTGATGAATGGCATCTCTATGTGTAGATTTTTTATAAAATCTTCTACAGTACATATTTTCCAATGTTAAGTAGCACAAGACTTTTATGAAGTCTGGCCAAAGCCAAGTACTGACACTACTCCTTTCTGTAGAATAATTGGTTTTAAAAAAATAATCAATGAACCAAAACATTTGGATCAGCTATAGGGTTCAAAAATGAGGAGTTAAACAGGGGTGCCTGGGTGGCTCAGTCAGTTAAGCAATCTTGGGCTCAGGTCATGATCTCACAGTTGGTGAGTGGAACCCTGCTTTGGGTTCTATGCTGACAGCACAGAGCCTGCTTGGGATTCTCTCTCTCCCTCTATCTCTGTCAGTCCCCTGCTCTCCCACGCATGTTCTCTCTCAAAATAATAAATACACTTAAAAAGAAAAAAGATGAGTTATGGTGTTAGAAGTTTTTGAGAAAGATGAAACTAACCTATGAGGGATGGTGGGGTGGGGGGGTGGAATATTGAAGGTCAAATCTATGCCTAAGCCGGCAAAATTTCTCCCACAAAAGAAATAACAATGATATTGATCAACCTCAAAACATGAAGGAGAGATGTAGAAAAACTTAAATACCACATCTAACTTGATTGTTAGAAAACAGCTGAGTTAAACACAGGTTCCATTGACCATTTAATGCTTCTCAAGGAAGTAAGCATGAAGCAAAATATCTAGCATGTTAGTGATCACAGATTTGAATAAAACTGAATTTTTAATACAAAGTCTGAAGCTCAAGAGTAGCATGTAGCTGAAGTAAAATTAAACCTAAGAGTTGTAGGGGTGCCTGGGTAGCTCAACCATTTGAGCATCTGACTCAATTTTGGCTCAGGTCATGATCCCAGGGTTGTGGGATAAAACCTCATGTTGGAGCCTGCCTAGAGATTCTTTCTCTCTCTCTCTCTCTCTCTCTCTCTCTCTCTCTCTCTGTCCCCTCCCCTCGTCATGCCTTTCTCTCTAAATTAAATTAAATTAAATTAAATTAAATTAAATTAAATTAAAAATCTTAAGAATTATAATCTCTTGGTTACCTTAGAGATGAGTAGGATTTAAAACCTCATAAGGCTGACCAATTAATGGGCTTCTATGTTTTGTGTTTTTTTTTTTTCTGGGCTTAATGTTTTTATCTTCTTAAAAGCTAAAGTCTATATTAGTAAAGTTAACACTTACATACATAATATTTTTAGAGGGCCAATGAATAACACTTCTGCTTTATTCACCCAAGACCTGAACCAACTGAGATAAAGATGGGTTATCAATACTGTCAGCCTTGTCACCAATGGCTTGTAGAATAAGGCTTACTTTAGGGAAAATATAGGTTTCCTAATAATGAACTTCTGAATTTGGCATATTTACAAAACTAGTCACAGCAAACTTGTAAATGGCAGGATCCCCTTGAAAGGTACAGAAGGTGGCTGCCACATTTGTCATGTGGCTTGGAGAAAGTCAATCTCATGCTCCCTGCAGGCAGCCAGATGCCAAACAGTAGAAGGTGAGCAGGGAGAGCCACATACACAGACCCACCTCCCTCTCCCTATAGGAAGGGAAGAGGGGCAAACAGAGGCCAAGAGTGAATAAGAAGACAGACCCCTGAAGGGAGGAAAAAGGGTAAAGAGGTTCTCCTGTTACAATGCAGAGCTATACTGCAGAAAGAAAAACAAAATTAGAAGCTGAGTATTCTTTTGGGAAAGTTGCAAATTCAGTCTCAGAAAGACCTTACAAAGCCAGACATAAAGTGACAGAAATATCTGAGCCGTAAATGGTGTGGAT
Source organism: Lynx rufus (assembly GCF_022079265.1). Taxonomy (NCBI): domain Eukaryota; kingdom Metazoa; phylum Chordata; class Mammalia; order Carnivora; family Felidae; genus Lynx; species Lynx rufus. Next base: position 52,200,091 of record NW_025814878.1, on the reverse strand, counting down.
AATTGCCACTTCTCCTTGCCTCATTTTGACACCAGAAGACAATCGAATGGGACATACCTGGTTAGACTTTCTTACATCACAGGGGGGAAAAAAAGCATACTCATGGCTAGGATCTGTAAAGATGATTTTATCACATTCATAGCATTAAAATGAGCCCTAGAGAAGCACGTTTTATAATCCTATGTTTAATTCTTTATGAAATATTATCCCTCTCTGTAAACACAGTTAAGCCTAATCCCTAGACAGGGGAGTTTTTTGAAAAAGGTAATGAAGAATGTTGTATGAAACAAATGCCAGTATTCACAGCATGTGAATCCAAGTTCAAAATTCTTATCTTTCAACGAGCCTGGAAAAACTCTGATGGGTTGCTAGACTATTTTTTTAATCTCCTCCAGAATGTTTTCCAACTTGAGTTCCAAGTATGAAAAGACACCCAGTCAAGTTCCAAAACACTCTGAGACTTTGAAAAATCATCACTTTAATGGACATATTTTCATTCTATTCCTGTCAGTGATGAACAATATGATTATGGCATGTCCTTTGATCTTTGTTTTTGTGTTTCCTCTAAGCACAGAGGCTGACAGGAGATTCCTCATTAAATCTGTCTCATTTCCTGTTTGCCTTTTTCCCCTCACTTCATTTTCTCAAAATAATACTGTGTAGCTGACATTTTCTTTAAGAAGGTGCTTTATGATTCTGTTTTTACTAACCACACTAGTATTAGGAGTACATCATTTTTTCCTCCCCTACTATGTGCAAAATACTGTGACCTGAGGGTGGACAGATTCTATAGTCTGACCACTGCCCTCAGGATAGTTATACCATAATTGAAGAAAACAACAGTAAAGATGTAATATGTGAGGTCTCATCCTACTCCATGATATCAAAATCCATTCATCCATGCAGAACCAGACTCTAATATATACTGTGTACCTCAAGTATTTGACACTTCTGAAGATTTAACTACCTTCGACCTGCCATTTCTCAGATCTTCAAACTATACAATTCTTGTAAAATGATTTGAAATCTTGTGAAATAATCAAAGATTTTTATTATTACATCCTCTTAAGACATTTATAACTAAATCATTGTTTCCCTAAATACAATTTAGCCATTCTGCGTTTCTATTAGAATTAGAATTTTCCTTTATGACTTGATGAATGAAAGATAAACTAATTTTTAAAATTAAAGGCTTTCTAGTATTTCTACTGTGAATGTATTTCCTCTTTGATTTCAGAATGAGAAACTACTTGAAAATAAGTGCCTTTCATATATGATGAATAGATAATTCCTGATAATTGTTTTAGGTATAGAATACAAGAGTAACCTTTGGAACTCAAACTAGAGACTTTTCACAAAATGATTGAGTAGAAAAATGCACTATGCTCTCTTCTTATAAAGAAATTACTTTCTTGTCTAAGAATTGAGAAACCTAATACACAGAGCCGTATTATGCAAGTAAAAGGGTTAACAGATTAGCAAAGAAAGGTGACACTTTGTGGAGTACAACATAATTCATAATCATGATATAAATAAAAGCAATTTGACTTAAAGAACTGCATTATAGATAGAATTAGACTGAATGCTCTCATTTAATGTCAGAGAATGAGACAAGAAAAAAGGTAAAAACAAAACATTAATCTTGATATAGATTTTTCACTATAAACTTGTTGAGGAAATTAAGGGTTCCACTAACTTAGAAATGTCCTTAAAAGATCATATCACTTATAGGGAAAGACAAAGCACTACATGCAAATTGTCAAGCTCAGAGAAGATGGAAAACATCAGTGTCTTTGATCACTCAGCTGTAGTGAAGTTAACGATGATGAGCTGGGCATTTGAAAATGTATGGACCCAAACAGACAGTAAGGGGGAATGAATTAGCAAGCTTTGGCTTTTTGAAGCCAGCTAATGAAATTCTCTAACAGCTTCTATAAACTTACTTATTATCTGATTTAATCCTATAAAATGTAGAGAAAAATTTGTATTACCAATAAGTTTATTGTGTATATCTATTATCACATAGAAAAGTAGATATTAGAGAGCAAAGTGTAAAATTACTAAGATTAACTGATGTAGTTAATATTTTTTGATGTAGATAATATTTTGATGACTTGAATTGGTTTCTAAAATATTGTACTTGGAAGGTCACACAGCAAGTTTCAGTAAACCAAGATCTTAAAAAAGAGAGACAAACACCCAGCAATTTAAAATTCGTCTTTTTTTAATGTTTTTTTATTTTTGAGAGAGAGAGACAGAGCATGAGCTGGGTAGGAGCAGAAAGAGAGGGAGACACAGAATCAGAAGCAGGCTCCAGGCTCTGAGCTGTCAGCATGGAGCCCTACACAGGGCTCGAACTCACAAACCATGCGATCATGACCTGAGCGAAGCCGGACGCTCAACCAACTGAGCCACCCAGGCACCCCAAACACCCAGCAATTTAAATGGCACTTTTTTCTACTGGTAGTTTCTATAACTCCACCAGTAATAAAATTAAGAATTTCTGGAGAGATATTAATGATATAAACAGAAAACATCTACAATGATTTTTGTTAAAAGTTACAGGTTTTAAAAATTATGATAAGCCAGGGGGGCCTGGGTGGCTCAGTTGGTTAAGCCTCCGACTTCAGCTCAGGTCCGGCTCAAGTCATGATCTCAGAGTTTGTGGGTTGGAGCCCCGCGTCGGGCGCTGTGCTGACAGCTCAGAGCCTGGAGCCTATTTCAGATTCTGCGTCTCCCTCTCTCTCTGCCCCTTCCTTGTTCATGCTCTGTTTCTGTCTCAAAAATAAACAGTAAAAAAAAAAAAAAAAAAAAAAAAAAAAAAAAAAAAGTTAAAAAAATTTATGATAAGCCAATTACAGAGAATGGCCTAACAAAAGAAAGAATGAAAATCAACTCATCAATTATTAGCATAAACTGATGATCAAAAAATTTAACAGAAGGTAAATTGAAAAGTGCCAAATATATAAAGGCATACTTTAGGAAAAGAATTCTACATTGTTATTCTAAATCAAATTTTATTTTTATATTTCAGTGGACAAAAGTCTACAGTACCCCAAGGCAAGTGCACTATTTCACCAGTAAAAAGATGTCTAAAAAATGTCAAGTAGTATTTCTGTTAGCCAACTGCTCCTATATGTCACATGATTATTAAAGAAAATTAGGTAAGCCTTTGGTTGTTTGTAACCTGTGTTAAAGTAGGGAGGGCCACAATTTCTCAGTGATTTGACTTAAGCAATATAATCAATATTATTTGAACATTTCTTCAAAAGTTGGTTCCTCCAGGGACATAATAATACCCATTATCATCTTCCAGCTGGTCAAAACATTCTCTTCAGTTCACCAAAATTTTCTCAGTACAGATGATCCAAATCAAACCACATCCCTAAATTCAGACAGGAATGAGTTTTACCTATGGGTTTAATCACAGTCTACAGATAAGCATCCCAAAATATGTCACTTATCACTACACCAAAGATTAAAAGCTTATTTTTAATTTGATATCCAGAACTTGCCATTATTCATCTAGAAGACTTTCTATCAGGCATTACTATATTCTAAATTTTCTATTTTATTTTTTGAGGTATAAGTGATAAATAACATTATATTAGTTATGGGTATATGATACAATATTTATATATATTGTGAAATGATCACCACAATCAATAAACCTCGTTAACATGTCACCATACATAGTTACAAAACTTTTTCTTGTGATGAGAACCTTAAGATTTACTCTCTTAGCCACTTTCAAATATGCAATAAAATATTATTAAGTACAGTCACCATGCTTAACATCATGGCTCCCTTATTTCAAAACTAGAAGTTTGTGTCTTTTGACCACATTCACCCATTTCACCCACTCCCAACCCCCTACTTCTGGTAAACACAAATTTTTTCTGTGTCTATGAGGGCTTTGTTTTTGTTTTATATTCTACATATAAGTTAGATCATACAGTATTTATCTTTCTCTGAGTTATTTCACTTAACACAATACCCTCAATGAGCTCCATGTATGGTGTTGTAAATGGCAAGATTTCCCTTTTTTATGGCTAAATAATACTTCATTGTATGTACATTTTCTTTATTCTCATTTAGTTAATATAGAGTGCAATATTGGTATCAGGAATAGAATTCAGTGATTTATCACTTAAACACAACACCCAGTGCTCATCCCAACAAGTGCCCTCCTTAATATCCATCACCCTTGTAGCTCATCTCCCACCCACCTCCCTCCATCAGCCCTCAGTTTGTTCTCTATCATTTAGAGTCTCTTGCAGTGCCCGGGTGGCTCAGTCAGTTAAGCATCCTACTTCATCTCAGGTCATGATACCATGGTTTGTGAGTTCAAGTCCCACATCAGGCTCTGCATGGAAAGCTTGGGGCCTGGAGCCTGCTTTGGATTCTGTCTCCCTCTCTCTCTGCCCCTCCCCCACTCTTTTCTTTCTCTTTCTCTCTCTCTCTCTCAAAAATAAACAAAAAAACATTTTTTAAATGAGTCTCTTGTGGTATGTTTTCCTCTCTCCTCTCTCCTCTCTCCCCTAAATTCATCTGTTCTGTTTTTTAAATTCCACCTTTGAGTGAAATCATATAGTATTTGTCTTTTCTCTGATTTACTTATTTTGCTTAGCATAATACACTCTAGCTCCATCCATGTCATTGCAAATGGCGAGATTTCATTCTTTTTGATGTTTAATATTCCATTGTGTGTGTGTGTGTGTGTGTGTGTGTGTGTGTGTGTACCACATCTTCTTTATCCATTCATCAACCAATGAACATTTAGGCTCTCTTCATAGTTTGGCTTTTGTTGATAATAATGCTATCAACATTGGAGAGTATGTACCCCTTCAAATCTGTATTTTTATATCTTCTGGGTAAATACCTAATAGTGCAATTGCTGGATCATAAGGTAGTTCTATTTTTAACTTTTTGAGGAACCTACACACTGTTCTCCAGAGTGGCTGCACCAGTTTGCATTCCCACCAACAATGCAATAGGATTCTCCTTTCTCTGCATCCTCGCCAACATCTGTTTCCCATGTTGTTGATTTTAACCATTCTGAGAGGTGTGGGGTTATACCACATTTTCTTCATCCATTCATCCATTAATGAACACTTAGGTTGTTTCTGTATCTTGACTCCTGTAAATAATATTGATGGAACACAGGGGTACATATATCTTTTCAAATTAGTGTTTCCATTTTTTTTCAGACAAATACCCAGGGTTGGAATTGCTGGATCATATGGCAGTTCTATGTTTAAGTTTTTAAGGAAACTCCACACTGTTTTACACTGTGGCTTCACCAGTTTGCATTCCCACCAACAGTGCACAAGGGTTTCCTTTCCTCCACATTCTCACCAGCACTTATTATTTCTTATCTTTGTGATAATAGCCATTCTAACAGGTCAGGTGATAGCTCATTCTTGTTTCAATTTGCATTTCCCTGATGATTAGTGAAACTTATTGAGCATCTTTCATGTACCCATTGGCCATCTGTACATCTTTGGAAAAATGCCTATTCAGATCTTCCAGATCATCTATCCAGATGCTTCTAGCTCTGTTCTCATTTCTCAAGATTGCTTTGGATATTTGGTGTCTTTTGTGGCTTCATACAATATAGAATTGTTTATTTTGGTTCTATGAAAAGTGCCATTGGAATTTTGATAGGAATTACACTGAATCTGCAGATTGTTTTGGATAGTATGGAAATGTTAACAATATTAATTCTGTCAATCCCTGAGCATGGGATATCTTTCCACTTAATTGTGCTTCAATTTCTTTCATCAATGTTTTATGGTTTTCAGTGTGCAGGTCTTTAATCTCTTGGTTAAATTTAGTCCTAGGTATTGCAAATGAGATGGGTTTCTTTGTATAGAAATGCAACAGATTTCTGCATGTGGACTGTATATCCTGCAACTCTAATGAATTCACTTATTAGTTCTAACAGGTCTTTTGGTGAAGGTCATTAGGGTTTTCTACGTAGGTTTTTGCATCATATCATCTACAAATAGTAGCAGGGTTTTTTTTTTTTTTACTTCTTCCTTTCTAATTTGGCTGTCTTTTCTTTCTCTTCTTTTATAAAAGTTTTGTTTAGGGGTGCCTGGGTGGCCCAGTCAGTTAAGCATCGGATTCTTGACTTTGGCTCAGGTCATGATCTCACGATTCATGAGTTCAAGCCCCTCATAGGGCTCCTCGCTGGCAGAGTGGAGTCTGCTTGGGATTCTCTCTCTCCCTCTCTGTCTCTCAAAATAAACATTTTTTAAAGTTTTTATTTATATTCCAGTTAACATACAGCCTAATATTAGTTTCAGGTGTACAATATAGATTCAACACTTCTATACTTCATCCAGTGCTCATAGCAAGTGCCCTCCTTAATCCCCATCACCTGTTTCACCCATCCCCCCCCACCCCCCACCCCCCTCCACCTCCCCTCTGGTAACCATCAGTTTTTTGTCTATAGTTAAGAGTCCTGTTTCTTGGTTTGTTTCTCTCTCCCCCCCCCCAACTTTGCTAATTTGTTTTGTTTCTTAAATTTCACATATGAGTGAAAGCATAAGGTATTTGTCTTTCTCTGACTTATTTCACTTAGCTTAATACTCTATAGCTCCATCCATGCTGTTGCAAATGGCAAGTTTCATTCTTTTTTATGGCTAATATTCCGTCTTTTTTCCCCCTCTTATATAGGGTTAGGATTAGGGCCACATGTGCCTGGTATCCTGTAGTTCAGAGACCTCTCCAGAGAGTTGGGATTAGAGAGTAGGGGCTAGGGTTACAGCATATGCCTGGCATCCTGCAGTTAAGAAAACTCTCTAGAGAATAAAACCCCAGACTTCTGATGGGATAAGAATAGACATAGCAGCCATCTACAGAGTTGAGGCAAGGAAGAGATTTGGGTCAATTTCTTTTTCTTGATTACAAATATTAGTATCAGATATAGTATTAGTATCAAGATAATATTTTATACCGGCCTCATTCTCAGGAAAGTAGCAGAGAGTTTCCTCATATTAATTATAGTAATTGTATATTACTTTTTTCCTCTTCTTTCTCCTCTTTGCAGAATTTTGTGCTTTCTAGACCAAGACATCAGTCTAGTGCTATCAGTATTTAGAGCATTATCATAGAATATTATGGCCTGCCTACAAACATAACTTATTTTTAGTTGATTTATTCATCTTTTATTGAGCACCAACTGAAGCTATAAATGGCATCCTTAAAGAATGAACAAGAAAAGTGATTGATCAGTGGCTTCAACTAGCTCATTTTCCAGGAAAAATATCTGACATTTAAATTAGTATATTTCAATACAAAGAAAATATCTACAGGAAATATAGGAGAACTTATAATTCGACCTAAAATTAGCTCTGAACTGCAAACAGTTGATTTACAAATGAATTTTTGGTAATACAGTAACTCATCAGTCAGGTACTGTGTCTATAAATATCCCATAATATCATTCATGAACGTTAATTCTGCAACCTAAGGCTGAAGAAACCACCTTTGGTTTGAAGGCTATAAAAACCACCAAATCATTGAAGATTAATAAACATTAAGTCCACTTTTAACTCTTCTGAGGAAATTTAAGTATAAACATAAAAAAACAGAAATTTAAAATAATTATTCAGTTCCTTTTGCTCACAAATTAGGAAGGATACATTAGGAGAAATAGTTTTATTCAGAAATTAAATAGTTAAATGTCAATATTTTATCTGCGTTTGGCTAGTTTTAACTCCTATTTCTCAAAGTCATTCATTCTCCACTATTCTTATGATTGTTTCTCATCATTCTTACCTGATATGCATTCCCAGTTCTGATTAAGGATGTGAACTGTCATTATTTTTAAGCACTTTTGTGCAGTCAAAGATTTTAGTTTCCCTGAGGCATCATGCTGTATCAACAGTTCAATAAACCTGCCAAATGTTTTACTTATTCTGAAGGAAAAACAAGTTTAGAAAATATTAAGCCCTTAATATTTTGTGGACTTATATGAAGTGACTCTCCAGGAGGAATAAATGTCAAAAATAGAATCTTTCCTTACAATGTCAAGCTCAGCCAGAGAGAGTGCTTGTTGCAGGCCAATTGAATATGGGGAAGTATATCATTTTCCTTAGATTATTTTGGCTCCTGTTTTATCATGAATGGTTTTGTTCATTTGTTGGTAAAACACAGTGGGACTGAAATAAGTCTCAAATGTAAATACAGAAATAGAAGCAATATATGGCAGATATGTCTCTATACAATCATACTCTAACTGAGACAGAGTTACAGAAGTCTTCCACTGATAAATTTTAAAACATTATTTATTTCACCACAAAAATAATATAAACCAATGCTACTCATTACTACTGAATATAAACTACATTTAAAGAGTGAACTTCTGAAGATACAAAAAAGTATAAATTTAGCAATAGATGCTTTTTCAAGACTTCTTTCCACTACTTACTTCTAATATACTAAGTTTGATTTAACTGAAAATCTGAGTTAAATTCCAAAGTAAGAGTGGGTGTTATTTCTATAACCTACTTGGAGAAAACATACTTACACTGTAGGATCGTCCCTGAGATCCACCAAAACCTCTGTGACACACGCAAGGTTACTTAGAAATAATACAGAAAACAAAGCCAGGAGAAAATTGTTGGTGTCCAAGGATTTTTTTTTTTTTGGCCTCAGTAATAATCTATTTATACACTGAAAGGTACAACTTGAAACAAAAACATTATATCTTGTATCATGCATCTGTGAAAATTATAAGGGGAAATGGCTTATGATTTATTTATGTTTCCTTCTCTAGAAGAGCAAATAAAATTCATTTCAAAATGCCATCTTGCATTTTGAACAGACCATACTTTTATAGTTCTTATTCCTTTTAGGTGGATAACAAGGTAGTAAAGAACTACAAGGGAAGATATGGAAGAAAAAGGCAAGTCAGTGAAATGAACTTGGATACTGCATTTGTCCTAGATGTACCTAATCATTCTAGAAGAGGCAGGTGAGAGCCTGCAAAATTTTTAATGGGCTCTGAGTAGATATTTCAAGACTTATAAAGATAGAGAGATAGAACATTGAACTTCAATTTACAGATTTCAAAATGTGCTTTGAACACCAAGAAGCATTGATACAACTCAACACCCAAAAACCAAATAATCCAATTAAAAATGGACAGAAGATATGAACATTTCTCCAAAGACACACAGATGGCCAACAGACATATGAAAAGATGCTCATCACCACTCATCAGGGAAATGTAAATCAAAACTGCAATGAGATACCACCTCATACCTATGAGAATGGCTAAAATCAAAAATTTGAGAAACAACAGGTTTCTATAAAGCAGCATTATTTACAACAGCCAAGATATGGAAGTAGTCCAAGTGTCCATAGATTGATGAACGGATAAAGAAGATGTTATACATACTTACACACACAATCGTGTATTATTCACCCATAAAAAGTATGAAATCTTGCAATTTGCAACGATATGGATGGAGCTAGAGAGTATAATGTTAAGTGAAATAAGTCAGTCAGAGTAAGACCTATACCACATGATTTCACTCATATGTGGAATTTAATAAACAAAACAAATGAGCATTGGGGAAAAAAGAGAAAGACACAAACCAAGAAACAGACTCCTAACTGTAGAGAACAAACTGGTGGTTACCAGAGGGGATGTGGGTGGGGGAATGGTGAAATAGGTTATGGGGATTAAGGAGTGCACTTGTTGTGATGAGCACTGGGTGATTAAAATAAAAACTTTAGGGGTACCTAGGTGCCTCAGTCGGTTAAGCATCTGACTTTGGCTCAGGTCATGATCTCATGGCTCATGGGTTTGCATTGGGTTCTGTGCTGACAGCCCAGAGCCTTGGGCCTGCTTCAGATTCTGTGTCTCCCTCTCTCTCTGCCACTCCCCTATTCATGCTCTGTCTCTCTCAAAAATAAATAAATGTTAAAAATTTTTTTAAATAAAAACTTAACAAAAACAAAAACAGCTACTCAAGGGTGGCAAAGACCAGGAGAAAAGATGTTACTCTGCATTTTCCGCAGCAGAAATTGAATACACCTTGATCAGTGTAGTAGTGCCTGAGACAAATAGGATGTCACATCAGTTTTCTTTTGGTCAAAGGAAGCATGCATGCACAGCAGTTAGTATCACAGTCTCCACATCCCCAGGTAGGACTCCTCAGTTTACAGGGATTAATGCTGTGTGAAAATACTCTGGTAAAAGGCCACCAGTGTTTACTTTATTGTTCTCTTGGGCCAACTGGCTCCCCATTGCCTGTAGAAATAGACTATAAAATAAACTATATTTGGCAGTATTATTAAATAAGTACTTCCCCTTCTGGCCCCCAACCTGTCCCTGTGCCTTATCTCTACCCCAATGCTACCTCCTCTTTGGCATGGACTACTCAATGGAATCCTAACTGATTTCCCTGCTTCTATCTTTATACTTCCTACAGTCAGCTCTCCTTGAAGTAGACAGGATTATTCCTTAAAGTGTAAACCTCTTGTGGGCACAGCCTTGCTTAAAGTCCTCCAGTATTTTCCAGCACACTTTAAATAGAATTCAGCACTCTTTCATGGTCTAAAACCTCTGCAGTATTGTCGCTTGGCTTCCTCTCTGCTGTCATCTTCCACTATCCGCAACTTACCCGGAGAAATCAAACTCACTCCTACCTCCGGATCTTTGCACTTGCTGCTCCCTCTGATTGAACTGCTCTTGAATCAAATATTCTTACAGTTTTCTCCTTCATTTCTCTCCAGAGATGCTTCTTTTGCCCTCCTAGCTAACAAAACACCTCTCATTATTCCCCATGCCCTTGCCCCACTTTATTTTACAATATAGAACCTATCACATTATCCAACTTTCACTATCTGATATTTCTGTAGTCTTCTTTCTTCTTCAGAATGCAGGAACTTTATTTCTGTTGTTTACTCTTGACCCAAGACCCTAGAATAGTGCATGCCACAGATTAAGTACTCTGTACATTTTTTGATACTTAATAAATTTTTAATGAATTAATAATGAACATATGAATGAAGCATATGACTCACCAACTTAAAAATGCTGCTGTCTTTAGATAAAGGCATTCTAAGTCTCTCCCAAATAAACTCCACCTGCCTTCTAGTGTCTATACAACCTTCTTACAACCTACAGGACTACCCTGGATCATGTATTATTTTCTAAACTGCTTCAAGATGTCATGTCCTCATACCTATCTTTAGAATAAATCCTCTTCCTTCAAACCTCTACACTCTCTTCTCTATTTAGTGAAATTTTATTTATCCATCAAGATTCATCTCAACTATTACCTCTTTTGTGAAAGTCCCATTGGAAAATGTTTATCTTCAACTAATAAAAAGTATGGTTTTAATTGCATAATATATAGATGCAAAAAAAAAAACCCATTATTATTTTTTTAATGAGGTTAAAATTGCTTCAAGTCCATCTTTGGCCAAGCTAGTGGGACATTCATTCTTGATCATTACTGAGATTTTCTCAGGGCTATAAATGAGGGTTTGGAATCTTACAATGTCCACGTCATTTGTGAAGATGTTCTATAGCCTTCACACCATGCTTATCTCTGCCAATAAACCCATTGTCAAAGCTGGATTTTTGCTGCAAGGGGGCAGCTCTGGGGTTTCCAGGTCAAGCTCAGGTCAGACTTGTAATTCTGGGATGGTTAGCGTTTGATATCTCCAACTTAAGGAGAAATACCCCATCTAGTTACCTGAATGTAAGTGGGCCAGGTGTCTACTGTAGATTGATTCCCAACCCCAGTATACTATCACTTATGCCATTTCATCCTTTCTCTTAGTCTTAGAGATTCTTCACGTATTTCACTTTCACTCAAGTCTGACCTTAAAACTTAATATTAAACTTGATATTTTCGTCTTTTCTAGGACTTCTAATATATACCTATTAATTAGCTAAATCAAAGCCAATAGGGAAAAGTGGCCACAAAAAAGCCAGGACACCTTCCTGAGATATGTGCATAAAAAGCATTGAGAACAAAATAAAAATTATCATCTCAAGAAATTACCTTGCTACCCAGCACTGAACAAATGTGATTTAAAACAAAACAAAACAAAACAAAAACAAAAAAACAACCTGTCAACTTCTATATCCACAAGCAGGGGCAGAAAAATCCCTTAAAAGTAAATTTTATCATTGTAGGAACATTCTATTTCAGTGCAAATACAAGGAAAGTGGGAAACACCCATCACATGAGCAAAGAGAGTAATACAGTCATTGAAAGCTGCCCTTCCCTGTGATTTTGGTGTGCTTCCATAATCATGATTATTCATGGGGAAGCAAATAAGAAAATCTTTAAAAGGAACAAAGAGGCCTATTGTGAGGGAAGTGCCTGAGATCTCAATCACTTACTTCTCCAGGAGATTGTCAATTAAGAAAATATAGCTAGATAAGATGATCCTCACTAAATACTGCTGCTAGGAAAGGACTACAAAATCTCCACAGAAATAACCAAGAGGGAAGGAGTCTATGCTTATGACCAAGGCTCAGCACAACAAACAAGCAATTCAGGGGGGGAAAGGCCAATTCCAAAAGCACACGGTATTAACCCAGTGAGTTGGGAAACAGGCTGAGATTGAGGATGAACCAACTGCACTCTTTCAAGTAAGGTATCATCAGGATATGGATCCATCAGACTTTGAAGGAACTTAACAATGACATTGCACTTAAGCAACCAAAGAAAGGTAATCAGATTCCAAAGTTTAGACATATCCCCTTGGCCTATATCAATTCCAGGATGCTCGCAAAATCAGAAAAGACATGTGGAGACTTGCGTAATTACTTAGGAAAAATTATAAACATGTGACCATAGTTTTCCCCCAAATGATTAAGAAGATGTTGTTTAGACGTGTCTATATCTCCAAATAGACTGAATTCTTTGAAGTCTAGATTGAATTTTCTTTGTAATCTCAGTATGAAAAAGAAACTTCAATAACAGTGAAAGAACAGTGGATCATTTCCCATTTTGACATTCTATATGAGATGGAATATGTATATCACCTTATCTTATCTGGTCAATGTCCTATCAGTCAATGTTGAGAGTTTTTAAAAACTTATTCATTCCAGGAACCAGATCCTAAGTGCACTACTGATTTTTCACTCCTCCCACCCCTTGTATCTTGCTTCTTCTAATTCTTAAAATCCTACTTTGGCTGAGCAAACATACTGTAGTATATTCAGTTTGGTGATATCACCAAAATATCACCTTTAAAATATCACCTTTAAAATCAGATAACTTGGGTTTCATTAAAATATTCATATGTACAACTAGTGGGATTTTCTGCTGAATATTTAATGGAAAAAGATGAAATCTGTGTTTTGCTCAAATTGTGTCAGTACCTAAAGAGGGAAAGGAGGTTTTATTGTAGAAGAGTTCTCTGTATTAGTCCCCACTTCAGTTCTCCTCTGTCATTTGTTAAAGTAGATTTTGAGGACTCTTGTCCCCATAGACATTGCTTATCCACGGACTCCGGAAAGCTCTCATTTGTGTTCTGCTTTGACTGAGGGATCGTTTATGAGCAGCCAACTCAAAGCAAAGCATCAGTTCTCTCAGTGCTTGAGACACATTGATCTTTGGGGAGAGAGTGACACAATAGTGAACATAAGGTAAGCAGGCTCTAAAGTAGAAATACATCACCCCCATGAAACACACACAGAAAAACACAGGCACCATGTGGGATATCTATAAATCAGAAAGGAAATTCTTTACAAGCCTCTTTCTGCCTGTCAATATCTATCACCCAAAGAACCAGGAAAGCCTTAGGCAAGCAACAATTACTTTAGACTCAGCAGGCTGGCAGGTTCACTGATACTCACCACTAGAACTGATCCCATCTGAATATTATATATGTCTTCCTTCCAAGCAACCCGATATAAGTGTCTGTCTCTCACCACCTCTCTATTCAGATATAGAATAAAAAATGGTCAAAGTTTTAAATTACTCTTTGGTAAGACTAAATGTTTTTAAGCTCCTTTCAAAGGAAGACTAACCAAAGGTCCAATGATTTAGCCTGACTTTTGTTTCACAAATAATAAGAGACTCTGGGTTCACCAAATTAAAAAAACACACTTGCTATACCCTGAGGGAAAATGTGCCAACACTTTTCCTTCAGGATTTAGAATTTCTCAGTTCCCAGTTAATCTATTGACTATTACCAAACCCCTGTCAACCCCATGATATGAAAAATATTTGGATTGTCATCGATTAATTTATAGCTTTCAGGGAAATAGAGCATAATTTGATTAATGTCACCTAATTTACAAATAAATATATTTGTTACTGTTATCTTTTTCAGAACTATCTAATATGCCATTTCAGTTATACCTGACTTTAGAGCAGGACTGCTCATTTTGACACAGCCCAAATACCATATTGAGGTTTTAGTGAGAAGGAATAATCAACTGTCTCTTCCTCATAATTATTACTTTCACATCATTAATATTTCACTTCCAGAAAAAAATATCTCTGATGGTTCTATCTATAGATACCACCCTTTTCCTCTTGCTTGTCACCACCATCTACTTCACAGTTTTTATCAAGGACTTTGGCACTGAATCAGAGTCATCTTCTCCTTGACATAATTCTAGGTGGTACTAATGTCCTGTGTACATCATTTATTCAATACTTTAACAGTTCATTGATCTCCTAAACTCCAGGAAGATTCTTCAGACTCCATTTAATTATCTACTTAGAGACCTCAAAAGGTAGATATTTTTCCTTATCCCACCCATTCTCTTAAATTTTAAACTGAAATATTTACCTTCCAACCATAAATTGGCAGAGGTTAAAATAAACAGGGAAGAGGAACACTTACTCTGCTTGGGGGCTACAGGGATAGAGAGTCTGGAGGAAATTATGTCTAAAATTAACATCAAAGGGAAAGCAGTAAAGCCTGACCTGGCAGATGACAAGGGAGGTAGCATGGGATTCAAGATGGGAATTCTACTCAATTCAGAGTCACACATAATGGGAAAGGGATAAAGAAAAGAAACTCATTGTGGATTAACTATATGATGTTTAATGAGCCTGGGAACAATAATAAAGGTCAAAGGAGATAGACTAGGGATCTGACCATATGTCTCGTTAAGGAATTCTATTTTTTTAATGTTTGTTTATTTTTGAGAGAGAGACAGAGACAGAGAGAGAGACAAAGACAGAGACAGAGAGTGCACAGGGGAGGGCAGAGAGAGATGGAGACACATCATCTGAAGAGGCTCCAGGCCCAGCACAGAGCCCCATGATGGGCTCAGACTCATAAGTGGTGAGATCATGACCTGAGCTGAAGTCGGACACTTAACCAACTGAGCCACCAGCAGAAAAATGAATGACCACATGTTCTAGGTGGTTATACACACCTATTTAAATGATAATATTTGTCTTTCTGGAGTTCCAGAAAATTACAAGCCTTGATAGCTATGAATATTTTATTTTACTATCCCTTTATTTTTATTTCTTAAGTTCCTATTAGACATATTATGGATTTTTTTTCTCTTTGTCTTTTAATTTCTTTGTTGGATTTTACACCTCCATATTTCTCTGTGCTGACTCTGAGTGATTTCTTCAAATATATCTGGAAATTCATTATTTTTTTTCATTTACTATATCTAGTCTGTGTTTAATCCATCTATTCAGTTTAAAATTTCACTGAGTATATTTTTAATGTATAAAAATACTGTTTTATTACTTTTACTTCTGCAGGATTATTTTCATGTTTATTATTATTCTATCAATTCTATTATTTTTACTTCTTTAGCAATCTAAACATACTCATTTTGATTTCTCCTCATTTTTTAGGTTCCTAGAGTATAATTTTCTTATCTTTTGGCATTCTCATAGCATTAATCTCCTTTAATCTTCATTAATCTTCTCTATACTGCTTATAATTTTTTGTCTTTGAGCTCATTTTCAGAATAAATTATCTTTGTGTGTGCTGAGCATGGGTGTAGTCCTGCTATGACATAAGTAGTTTAGATTTCACCATAGGATCATTTGTCTTGTAACTTTCACTAAAGTTTTTTAGAGTTCCATTTTTACTTTATTGTCTTTGGGTTTTTTTCAATTCCAAGATTTGTGGAACAATTTAAGGCTCATACCCAGAAGTGGTGCTGTTTAGAGGTCCAATATATCACAATCATATCTCTAACAACCCATGTTGAATAGGCAGTCTACTTTGAAGTATTGGCTTTTGAGAGTCATACATTTTTTGGCTCCAAGGGACCAGTCCCAACAACTATATCTCATTCTTCTGTATCTATCACTTTTTTACCGTAAATTCCATTTTTGCATCAGTGGAATCCCAGGTTATAAAAAAAAAATCTGGATATTTATAGACTAAAACTCTTAGGACCAATGTATCCACATATTTGTTTTATGTATCAAATTCAGGGATATATGTATATTATATTTATTGTTATAATTCTCCTTAAAATATCATTACCATTATTGTTTTTTAATTTTTTTTAATGTTTATTTACTTTTGAGAGAGAGAGAAAGAAACAAGAGCACGAGCAGGGGAGAGGCAGAGAGAGAGGGAGACACAGAATCAGAAGCAGTTCCAGGCTCTGAGCTGTCAGCACAGAGACTGACATGGGGCTCGAACTCACTGCGAGATCATGACCTGAGCCGAAGTCAGATGCTTAACGGACTGAGCCACCCAGGCGCCCCTACCATTACTGTTTTTTAAAAAAAATCCCTCCTCAGGTTTAATTTTGGAAAATAAGCAAATAACCCTAAAATTTTCTATCAGACTCAAAAATATGCATTGATTCTTAAGTATTTTATAAGCAGTTATAATGTAGGATAACTTATAATTCATAGATTAATATTAATTTTATTAGCATATATTTTAAATTAACTTGCCCCAATGATTAGAAAAATAAGAAGAAAAATCTCATTGATTTGCTTAAGATTCCATCAGGTCAAAATATGAAAGACATCCCTAACTGTGCTCTTTTGTCCCATGTCCTTCTATCAAAAGGACCAAGTGATATTGCTTGGTGTGATAAACCTAATAGACTTCATGATAGTCACGCTAATGTATTTCTCCTGATAAAAGGACCTCACTCAAATTCAAGAATCCCTCAAAATAAATATTGTATAATCATTCTGTATGTGCTAAGTTCTATCCATTTTAAAACTGTCTTTAGATAATCCGGAAATCAATCAATAAAGAACATAATAGCTTTACAGTATGTCTCTCTAGGGCTGTTACAATAGACTTAAAATATTCAAAGAAACTATAGTTTAGACTCTTATTGGAATTTTATACAATAATGTTTTTACCAACCCAAACTGTCCAATAAATCATTCTTTAAGGCTTAGTCTTCATGTGAATACTCATCTACCTGGGCATCACTTTAAAAATCTATTCTTGCTTTATTCACAAATTTAACACACGGTCCATCTAATATTATACATGAGGGGCAAGCTAATTAAAGACATGATTTTTTAACTGACCACTATTATTTGCTGTTAGGCAAATATCCTAACAATGACAAAAAGGTAGTTTTATAATAATCATAAATCTCTTAATAAGGGAAAGACTTTTTAACAGATTGAAAATAAATAAATATTGGAGTAATGACAAAATTAGAAAAAGCACTATTTTGTGGCACCCAATAAAGTAACTGAACCAGGGAAAGATCGTCAACTGATACAAAAACTATTAGGTAAAATGTATAGGATATTCACAAGGTACAAAAGCATCAAACCACAGATAACTCGCTAATTACAAAGAGGAAAAATCTACTCCAACAAAGACTGGTCTAGTGATTACTCCCTTCCAGTGGTTAAATATAGCATCAGTAATAATTAGGGATTACCTGACATCAGGTGTTTTCTATGTAATACAAAAGAAAATCATGGCTTTGCCTTTGAAATATTGTTGCATAAAATGTTTAGCCTAGATTGAATCAAGTCATAGGCCTAATTTTCAATGTATAAAAATATAAGGAATAGAACTCCATGACAAAATAAGAGAAAAATTCAGAATATGGAATTCCATTTACATTTTTTTTCCAAAAAACCAAGGCCACTGGGGAAATAAAAATTTGGAGGACTATTCTAGATTAAAAGAGATTAAGGGAGGCATAACCAAATGCAAATGTAATCTCTGATGGAAAATTTTATTGGTTAGAGAAAGCAAGTATAAGATATGCTGAGATACCAAGAAATTAGTCTATGGTCTGGAGACTAGAAGATTTGAGGGATTTGTAATTATTTCATAAGTGTGATAATAATATTGTGGTTACACAATTAGTGCCATTTATAGAAAATGCATGCTAAATATTTAGGCACAAAAAGTCATTTCTTTTTAAAAAAAAATTTTTAATGTCTATTTATTTCTGAGACAGAGAGAGACAGAGCATGAATGGGGGAGGGACAGAGAGAGAGGGAGACACAGAATCAGAAGCAGGCTCCAGGCTTGGAGCTGTCAGCCTATAGCCTGATGCGGGGCTCAAACTCACAAACCGTGAGATCATGACCTGAGCCGAAGTCAGTTGCTCAACCGAGTGAACCACCCAGGAGCCCAAAAATGTCATGATTTCTAAAGCTTACTCTCAAAATGTCCAGCCTCCTTCTCCCCCTACAAAGATAGCTGGGGAAAGAGAAAAAGTAAACATGGCAAAATATTTGTAATTACTAAATCCAGATGGTGAGAATATAAATGTTTATGTTATATCCATCAGGGTTCAATCAAAGATGCAGAACCACCCTGAGTGAAAGAGAAGGGAAAGAGACCTTTCTACCTGTGGGATCTAAGGGCACAATCTATGTGCATTGTTGGCAATTGTGTCTAGGGTTGAGCCTGAAGTCCTATGGGTCAACCACATGGGCATCTGGGAAAGAAAGCTGGGTGTGGACAGGAACCAGAACAAACTGGAAGATACAAGGATGAAACTAGAACCCCATCTGTCTGACAGCAGCTCCAGCCTCACTGTCTTAGGCAACCTGCAGGAAAAGCTGGCAGCCATTTATGGAAGAACTGCCCTTGGCCTTGGCCAGAGATGGAGAAGCTGAAAGAGGAGGTCTAGCAGGAGCTGGGGAAAGGGCCAGTCTGGGTTCTGCCCCACTCCCACAGAGTAAGCTGCCGGTGCAGGAAGAGCATGCCTGGCACCCTCTATAAACTTAGAGCATAAACATTAAAGCTCATGCTTCATGTCTACTTTTCAAAAATCAGGAATTCTGGGAAATTAAGCTGATACAATACAAAGCCACCACAATTCATTGATCTTCTTACATATAAAAGTTTTCATAACACAACTTTAAAAAATTCCTTATTCTTATAATACAGTGGAGATTTTTACAAGCTAATATTTACAATCTAAATGTAAAAAGTACACTTTTCAAAATTTCCACTTTTGTAATCCTAATAAATTAGAAAGGATAGAAACAGTCCTCTGACAAATGAAATTCCAATTTAATTATTGTAAGCTATGGTTGTGTCTTTCCCACCATAAATAAAAGCTTGAATATAAATAAACTGACACATAAATAAGTTGAAACAGATTCATGCTTAGCTGCCAAAGCAAATAGTTAGATAAGAATCTTTCTCCTCCCAGATTATATAAACCAAAAATTGCTAATGATGTATTATTTTTAGAAAGCAAGACTTAAGTATCACTTATCCAAAACAGTGACCAATCTCTCTAAAATGGCCAGTCCTAAATCGTCTCATGCAAATGAATTGGATGATTAAAGCATTCAAACAAATGACTAAAATAACAGGGGCAGTTTGCTTGAAAAATGCGAAGCTCTACCAGGCGTGTTCAGTCTTGCATACAAGTTAGAATCTCCTGGAGGAAGTACAGGACCCACCTCACATGACCACCAAAACCACAATCTCAGGGAGGCTGAACCCTGGCATCTGGCATCAGGTTTTAAAAAGCTTGCTGACTGTAATAATGCCCAAAGGAGGCTAAGAACCACTGGTGACCCAGGTGGAGAACTGACTGATAAGATCTGAGAGGGTAAGTACTATAATTAGAGGTAAAAACAAATAGAGCTGGAGATGGAAGAAGTTAATTCTAAATTGGGCAACTCAGAAGAACTTACAGAGGATACAGAATTGAACTTAGATCTTGAAAAATGTATAAATTTGTTAGATGGATTTTGAAAGGGAAAGCTATTCCTGGAAATGATAGGAGCCTAAGCAAAAAAACTATGGGTAAGAAAGTGTAGGAGAGGTTGGAGAAAAAGCAAGAAATCCTGTTTCTGGGTGAAGAGGGAACGTGGTGACAACATAAGGAAGCTAGGAGTGGTGAATCTGAACGGACATGGTTTACCTTTGCCAGAGACCATCTTTAAAGTCAAGAGGAAGATGTGTTTTACCTTAGATTTATTCAGGTAAAAGCAGAGCCTCTTCATTCTAAGAATGTGGGGTGGGAGCGCTATTGCTGAACTCCCCAAAGCTTGGCTGGCATGGCTGGGGTCCACCGGTCGGTTGTCTTATCTGCAAGTAGCCTTCTGTGTATGTCCCAGCATTTGTAGAGACACTATCATTCCGTAAGTGTGCCAGGACATGAGAAAGATTGGGAAGCACCAACCTACCCTACACAACAATTTAGCTTGATAAATAAGGCTGACTGCCTGGCCTTAGAGCTCTCATTTACTATTAAAGTCTAAAAATTAAATAAAGTGAAATTTTAAATGTTAATGAAAATAACCAAATATGTTGAGAAAAACAAAGTAAAACATATAAGGAGGAAATTTTTCATTTTAAAATAGAATGTAACTCAGTGAATTTTTTAATCTTTTTTTTTTTCCCTCCTCAAAGAAGTAGCACATTCCCTGGTGACAAAATAGAAAGGATAGAAAAGAATAAATGCTGAAGAGCACATCCTTCATTAAATCTTTTCCTGGCCTTCAGTCATTCACTTACTGTTTCTGAAGAAACCACCATCACTGATTAATTTTTACAGAAGCTATGCAAAAAAGAGCTGACTTAGCAGGCCTACAATTACTATCCTCAGACAGATTCCTTACAAGGCTGGAAATTACCTGGTGTTTGGAAACTTGGATTTGCTCCCACCACACCCTCGCTAATAGGAGTGGCTTCCTGTGCCTAGGCTGTTTGTGCTTACATGGTGGTTTATGCTCAACATATTCCTTCTGGGATTCTGGAATTTTGATACATGCTATGCAGGGGATGCCCTATGTAACCAGCTTCTAATAAAAACCCTGGCCACTGAGTCTCTGCTGGGCTTCCTTGTAGATTACACTTCACACACTTTATCACAATTTGTAGCTAAAGGAAGTAGTGTATCTTGCATGACTCCATGAAGAGAGATCTCATGAAGTTTACACAAACTTTCCTCCAGGCTTTATATCATGTGCCTTTTTCCCTTTGCTTTGTATCTTTTCCTGTCATGAATATGACTGTATGCTGAGTCCTAGGAGTCTCCCTAGCAAATCACTGAAACTGGGATGGCCTTAAAATGCATCCCCCGCACCCCACACACAAGCATATACATGACATATTTTTACACGATGGTAGCACAACATACACTCTGTTCTGAATCTTTTATATAGTATGTCTTGGGCATTTTTCTTATTGGTGCCTATAGGCCCAGTTTACCATTCTTAACAACTAAATACTAGTTCACTATATGAATTTTATCATAATTTGATTAGTCCTTTATTAGGGACATTTCAGTGTGTCCACTCCTTTGCTATCACAAAAACCCTGCAGTAAGAATCTTTGTAAATGGTTCACTTCTCCTTTGTGCCAATAGATCCTTCTGTCAGAAGAAAACCAAAGAGCAGCATTGCCAGGTCAAAGGTGCTGCATATTTTTTTATTTTAATTGCTATTTACAATTAGGTTTCTTATAAATCAGGTCAATTTTGCCTACACTATCGTATGCAATTGTCTTTCCCTTAGAATTTGCCCAACTGTGGTTTATTTTAAAAAGTTGATCTTTGCTAATCTGAAAAGTGGGAAAGGATATTATAATTTCAACAAGCATTTCTCTTATTAATGAGGCTGAGCATCTTTTTATAAGAACCATTTGCATTTTTTTCTGTTAACTATCTTATGCTTGGTTTATTTTTCTATTATATATTTGGCATTTTTCTCCCTGATTTTCAGTAGTTCCTTATACATCAAGGAAATTAGCATATTTTGTGTGATGTGAGTTGCAAATATTTTCCCCCAGGTTGTTGTTTATCTCTTTCCTTTGTTTATGCTAAGTTTTAAAGCAGAAATATTTTATGGTTATATGAATTTTTGTGACTTCTTTGGATTTGCGTCAAAATGGGATTTTCCTCAAATAGCGTAAATAAACATTTAGGTTCCAGAATCTCTGCCTGAAATATGAAAACATGAATGCAAAAATAAAAACAAAAATAATGAAGTGTGCAAAAGTATATCAAAAAGAGAAAACTTAAAACCTCTCAAATTCTATTTCAAGTAAAGATGAATTGGCAGGTTTGCATCACATCTGTTTCATCCATTCCTGATCTACCGTTAAGAACATTAACATCCCAAATGACACTTTCTAAGGACACCATATTTCAATTTCTTTAGCACCAGCGTATAAATAAATCTTAATTTTGGGCTCTAGTTGACATTTCGACTGGCTGTTATAAATTACTTGAATTCTTTTACTGGTGAATTTGATTTAAAAGCCTTTAAAAGAAGCTGATGAACGGGATGTGACAATAGCCAACCTCTATATTCACTACAAATTTTAGACATGCATATCTGAAATCTCTCAATATTTATCTGACTATTGCCTTGCAGGAATTGCATTTAAGAAATAGAAGACTTGGTGCATACACCATCTTGTTAGGAAGTACATAACTTATCTACAAATTTCAAATTAAAACACAACAAAAATCATTTTGGTCTAATAAATTGACTATTTCTCTCCCCTCACTCTCTGCTTCCTTTCTTTCCTTCATCCACCCACCCTTCCCTTCCCAGTATTTGATCTTAAAAGCTAATCTAAATACCAAATTTATGTTGAGATCTGTGCTTATTGGTTTACACACAGACCATGTGAAATGGGGTGTGTTGAAAACCTAATTTTACAGATGAGGAAACAGGCCTGAAACTGTTAAATAATTTGACCAAACCACAAAAACAGAAGCATAGGGACTGAACCCCAGCTGCGTGTAACTCTAGCCCGTACCCTTAACCTACGCTTCCTGGTATATTTAAGTGTAAATCATCTGACTATATTTTGGCTTCTTGTGTAGTTCACAAATGTAAATCTTGCCCTTTAAATTACCACAGGCCAGCAGAAACAAAATAACATACAAATTAATAAAAACCAAAAGGGAATATTATCAAAATCAACCCCAGATACTATTCCTCATTGAAGACAAGCCCTCTACTCAGTCAACATTCCTCACAAAATAGTCATAACTTACTAAAAAAATTTATTCACAGGCAAATCATTTCCTATCTCCCTTAACCATTAGAATATAATGTCCTGTCTAGTTCAGACAGGATTAGATTCTTGTTAAAGGCTAACAAAATTGGGCCGGCTGGCCTGAATTCACAAGTTGAGCACTTTAAACCTTTTCCTCTCTCCTTTGAAACTTTTTATGTTCCCTTCCTTCACTTTCAAAACACCTCTTTCTAAACCTATCTTTTCTCCCTCCCAACTCTTATTATTCTAAATTGCTTTTCCTTGGGTCCCTAACGTTTATAAGTCAGTCGATGCCTTAGCTTTCATTCCCTCATGGCTTCTCACCACGGTCCTTGCTTCCTCTCCCTCCACTCTCCCAGCTTCATTTATTTTATCTAACTTTTGTGTGGCAGTGTCCAACTTTATTAAATTTGTATTTACCTAACAGAGTGTGAATCCCAAGTTCTTATGCAATAGTGTGCCAGACAGTCCCCTCACACCCAGAGCTTGGAAAGGAAACATATTGGCAACTATTGCACATTAGGCACTCTCTATGCATTACTGACCTAGCACCTTAAGATGTAAAACTGAAGCTCAGACATTTTAAAGAGTGCATCCCTTATCACAGATTAACTAGGACTTTGCCAGGATGTGAACCTTATATCACTTGAAGTTATTTTCTTTCCATTGCACTACCCAGACACACTGCTTCTTTTGTGGAATTCCAAGTCATGAAATGTTTGTTTTACTCATAACTATGCAAGTCCTTTGACCATTTATTTGTATAAATTCTAAATTTTTTTTTCCAACGTTTATTTATTTTTGGGACAGAGAGAGACAGAGCATGAACGGGGGAGGGGCAGAGAGAGAGGGAGACACAGAATCGGAAGCAGGCTCCAGGCTCTGAGCCATCAGCCCAGAGCCTGACGCGGGGCTCGAACTCACGGACCGCGAGATCGTGACCTGGCTGAAGTCGGACGCTTAACCGACTGCGCCACCCAGGCGCCCCAATTTGTATAAATTCTTACACTCTGGAAAAACTCAAAATATTTTGTATTGCTCTTTTTTCCCTTGTTCATCTCTGAACACAGGAGATGGTGGGCCACTGTCTCTCTATTTAATACAGGGTTTTCTTATGTATCTGAGACTATATTATAGGAATTCTTTAGCTCCTCACATTTATATGTACAGACACACACATTAGACTCTCCATTTCCTAACTGTGTGTATCTTAAGTATCAGCATGCACCCTTCACACATTCAAGTTTCACAATGAGGTTTATTCATAAAATGCCTCACAATTTCCAGTTTCCCAAAGTTATTATGAAAGATTTCACAAGCTGTAATTGATCCAAATAGTTTCAACAAGCCTGAAGCAATATTGGAATGTCATACTTAAGCTATTTTTTGAGTATGAAATTATACAGAAATTGGAATTTTGTGACTATTACCCTAACCCCATTATAATCTAATTTTTAAAATTGATCATAAGATTAGAATATGCATATTCCTAAAATTAAAAATGTTTAATATGCAGGTAGAATGACTCATTAGCCATACCCCAAAATTTCTTAACTATTATCATATAAATTCCGGTTAATAAAATTCAGATTTTTTTTTTCAACGTTTATTTATTTTTGGGACAGAGAGAGACAGAGCATGAACGGGGGAGGGGCAAAGAGAGAGGGAGACACAGAATCGGAAGCAGGCTCCAGGCTCTGGGCCATCATCAGCCCAGAGCCCGACGCGGGGCTCGAACTCATGGACCGCGAGATCGTGACCTGGCTGAAGTCGGACGCTTAACCGACTGCGCCACCCAGGCGCCCCTAAAATTCAGATTTTTAATGCTATTAACCACACTATAACAATTTCTCAGAAATCACTATGATTAATGATTTAAACTGAAGAGAAAACATTTCTTTTGAAAGTTGCTCCAACCTCTTCCCTTAGAGTTGGCAAGAGTCTATGTCATTACAATAGTCTAGACCATGGATAACATGCTTTTTATTTAAATGAATAAAGTCTTGTTAAGTTTTCCCTTTTTAATTCAAAATACTATCACTTCAGGAGTGCTTGAGTGGCTCAGTCAGTTAAGCTTCTGACTTCTGCTCAGGTCATGATCTCATGGTCTGTGGGTTTGAGCCTCGCATCAAGCTTTGTGCTGACAGCTCAGAGCCTGGAGCCTTCTTTGGATTCTGTGTCTCCCTGACTCTCTGCCCCTCCCCTACTTGCATGCGCTCGCGCGCGCTCTCTCTCTGTCTCTCTCTCTCTCTCTCAAATATAAATAAACATTATTTTTTTTTTTAATTCAAAATACTATCACTTCAAATCAAGTGTTTTCTTTTTGGCTTAGTCTTCCCTTCTAATAACTCTAGTAATGTGAAACAACAGATTAAATCTTCAAACAAGTACCCTAGATTCATCTTTACACTTTTCATAATTTTTATTTTAATCCACTCATCTATAAAATGAATTCTTGGACTAGATGATTTCTAAAATCCTCCCAGCTGAACATTCTATGTGCCTCAAGTTGATGGAAAACAGTGTACTGCCCAAGCATAGAAAACAATTTTCAGACTCAAAAGTATATTTCGAAAAATTTCAAGCCCAACAGTTACTGCCCATAAAATTTTGCTCAGAGTTTTACCTCTCACTACTTGAGGAAAGGCACTTCCATTTCAAAACTCAACAAACTATAATGTAAATGTCCTTTTTACAGGTATGCAATTATGCACAGAGAAGCAGGATACTGATGTGTTATGTAGTCCAATCAAGAGTTAAAATTTAAGGAAGCTTAAGAGAGTTGTTGGAGTTGCCTTGTATCAATCACACATCTGCCTTTCAATCTTCCCTGACAGCTTCCTTTCCTTCCCCTTCCCTCACATCTTCCACTGAAGCAAAGTGTCATTTATCGCAAGGGAACAACATTCCTGCGGGTGTTTCAGGAGAATTTCAGTCAGGGTTTACAGCTCACTCCTTTTGTTTACTACATTCTTTAATGTATTCCCTGGCAGATGGTAAAAGCAAAGTAATTAAGGAATACAGCTTTATTACTGATTATGGATTTGATATTTATGACCAGAAGGTAATTTATAATCTTTGATTCTAAATACCATTATCCAAAACAAATGTTTTATTTACACGTTCAAAGGCACAGTAACAAGATATTAAGGTGAGCTGAATGAAAACAAAAACAGACTTGTAAATGTTTGACAATGGTCCTTAAATACTCATATTTCTAAGTTCTTAAATAAAACATATAAAGTCATGAGACTTTTCATTTCCCCTTTGTTTCAAGGCACCCTCGAGACAATTGAAAGAGAAGGAAAAGCAGATGAGTAATGGAGCTTCCACATAACAAGGAAGGAGGAAAAGACCTAGGGAAGAAGAGTGAAATACACAACTTGGCTCAGAAAGGCCCCATGGAGCACAATGCATTTCAAGACCAGTGATCCAGCGGTGGGGATGGGGGCAGGGAGAAGAGGGGCAGAAAAATAGAAATCTTGGCTAGTAGGCAGATTTACCGGCCAAACTAAACTCAAGATAATGAGAACACAGTTTCACTTATAAGGAAGGCTATGGTGCGCTATGAGGCTATGATAAGGCAAATTCATGATATTAGTATAGTTAGTTTATGACTAACTGCAGTCATATCAAAGTCAAAAGAAACATTTAGTGGAGTCTTATATTACATGGGTGCAAGTCTTTTCTTTGTGATGTGTCATGCTATTTTTAAGATTTGAATTGTTAGAGCAGTTTTAGGTTCACAACAAAATTGAGAGGAAGACACATATGTCCCACATATCCCCTCCCTCCTCCCCTCCCCCCACACACATCGTCTCCCTCAATATCAACATTCCTTACCAGGGTGATACATTTGTTACAACTGGAGAACCTACATTGACACATTATCACCAAGAGCCTTAGTTTACATTAGGGTTCACTCTTTGTGTTGTATACTCTATGGTTTAGACAAATGTGTAATAACATGTACCCACTATTATAGTATTATACAGACTAGTTTACTGCCCTATGAAACTTCTGTGCTCTACTCTTCATCCCTCCCTTCCCCCTAACCCCAACGATCATTTTACTGTCTCCATAGTTTTGCCTTCCTCATAATGTCATGCAGTTGGAATCATAGTTTGTACTCTTTTCAGATTGGCTCTTTCACTTAGAAATATACGTTGAAGTTTCCTCCATGTCTTTTTATGGAGGGTTT
The DNA here is from genome assembly GCF_022079265.1 of Lynx rufus. Lineage (NCBI taxonomy): Eukaryota > Metazoa > Chordata > Mammalia > Carnivora > Felidae > Lynx > Lynx rufus. The sequence continues at coordinate 52,172,487 of NW_025814878.1, read as the reverse complement.
TTTTTTTTTAATGTTTTTATAAACACAAGAATACCATTCAGAAGATCACAATGGCAGCATAATGAGAAGCATTTGGGGGAACTGAAGCTGCCTGAAGGAACAGTGGCTTCATTTCTCACTTCAGGGTAAGTACTGATGAGTACAACAGCAGACAGATTCACTCACATTCTTAAATTGTTTCATTTTTCTTGTTAGAATGTTTTGGCTTGTTTCACTTTTAAATATTTTGTTTTATTGTTTCATTTTTGCCAAACCCTTATGTTTAAAGTTTTGTAAGCTTAATGCAAAATATCATGAATGTACTCGATGATTATGGGTTTTTATTATGGTCTCAAGAGAATTGTATTAACATGGCATAATGAACAAAAAATAGAAGGGATCTGTGCAGGAAGGCTCTTTCTTCATATATTGTATAGAAAATGAGCCGAGGGTGAGGTAACCATGAGAGGTATTGCCATCTACTCCCTCTAGTGGGGCAGACATTTATTTTTACAGCACCACACAGTTACAGCGGGTGCAGACCATGGGTTTCCACAGACACTCTGGCATGTTGGTAATCCACGGCACTAGGATTTCCACTCATCACGGTACGAGAGATATTTTATTTCCTTCTAGTGCAGTGATAAATAGCAAGTTGCAACGGTATCAAGGTCAGAAAGACATTAGGGAATGTTTGGGGTGTGGGGCAAAGGGACACTGTCTCATCTAAAGAGGGCAGTGGCTAGCCAGCACTTGCAGATGTTTGCTATGAAAACGAACCTATTATTCCCAGGTATTTTGATGGTACAAAAGAAACTGGAAATTCAGACTGTGTTGGTAGCATACCTAAATTTTAGAAATCAATCATATGCTGGGCAATATTATTTTAACCAGATGCCTAAATCAAGGGGAAGTTATGAGGTTGTTTCCCCAATCACAATCCTGAAGCCATTTCTGATCAAAGGAGTGTTTCCCTGGAAAACACCATGTCCATAATCCCCTGCATGCTGATCTGTCCCTACAAGCTGAAAATCCTCCGTATTCATACCAAATACAGACAGTCCAGAGTACACACTGGACAATAACATCTTCCATCCCCCCACACTGTGTCTTACTAATACATATCCCAGGGCCAGGGAACACAAACATGAAGAAAAACTCACTTATCAGGTAATGATATACTGAGAAAAGCATGCTAACAATTGCCTAGAAGGGTCAAAGCTTGTGATATGGTAAACCAAGTGCTAGGCAAGTAGAGAGTGCTCAGCAGTTTTTAAAAATAAGATGTGAATATTTCTTTAAAAAAATTAGAAAATTGTATTAGAAAAGCTCTTTATTAGAAAAGCCATTTAAGGGGCACCTGGGTGGCTCAGTCGGTTAAGCATCCGACTTTGGCTCAGGTCATGATCTTGTGGTCATGGGCTCAAGCCCCGCATTGGGCTCTGTGCTGATGGCTAAGATCCTGGAGGCTGCTTCAGATTCTGTGTCTCCCTCTCTCTCTCTGCCCCTGCCCTGCTCATGCTCTATCTCTGTCAAAAATGAATAAACGTTAAAAAGAAAAACTAAAAAAAAAAAGAAAAGAAAAGAAAGAAAGAAAGAAGAAAAAGAAAGAAAAGCCATTTAAAAATCTATCTTTGGCTATAGCTTACTTCAAGTAGGTTATCAATTCCTTCTTTCACCTACCTTCATGTTTTTACTAATGCCCACCACGATATACTGCATGGGCAGATCCTATGCTAAGTTGAATTGATTTGTCACTGCAAGGACAGAAAAAGAATATGTACTAAATATATTCTTTTTCTATCTAGTATAAAATTTTCTATATGAAGATTTACAAGTCCCACAGAAATCTTTAAATACTGAACAAAAAAATTAAACAAAAAGAAATATATGAATAGGAAATAGCAAACAAAAATGATTATTCTTTTCTAGGTTTCTTTTATTTCTAATGAAAGCTGTCTTGAGTCCAAAACTAGTTTAAAGTTACAAGAGAATAAGGGGCTCCAGGGTGGCTCAGTTGGTTATGGTCATGATCTCATGGTTCATGAATTTGAGCCCTGTGTCAGGCTCTGTGCTGAGAGCACAGAGCCTGCTTGGGATTTTCTCTCTCTCTCTCTCTCTATCTCTATCTCTATCTCTCTGCCTCTCCCCTGTTCGCTCGCTCTCACTCTCTCAAAATAAACACACATTAAAAAAAAAAGATTCTTTAAAAAAAATATTGGAGAATAAGCCATACTTTGTCCCAGAACATTAGGGAAAAGCAGTTAAATGTGAACATATTTTTCTCATAAATATAGAAGATACAAAACCAGTGCAAAGATTTCTCTACTCCCTTCAACTAACTTTCCCTAATAGTAACAGTTTGCATAACCATTGTACAACTATGAAAACTAAGAAACTCTGTTAGTTAAGCTATAGACTACACTCAGATTTCACCTATTTTTCCAACTTTTTTCTGTTCGAGGATCCAATCCAGTGTCCTATACCTCATTTAGTTGTCATGTCTCCCTAGTACCTACAACCTTTGACACTTTCCCAACCTTCCCTTGTTGTTCACAAGGCTGATTCTTTGAGTAGTAATGGTCAGGCATTTTGTACAGTGTCATTTGATTTGGGTCTGCCTGATGTTTTTTATGCTTAGATTACGTTTATGCACCTTTAACAAGAATAACACAAAATGGCATTGCACCCTTCTCAATGCATCACATCAGAAATTGGCTCATTCTTTTTAAAACTGCTGGTATTACCTTATATGGAAGCCCACAAATGAACATCTTTAACTTTCTATTTTTTATAAGTACTAAGAAATACACAGTGTCTCTCATACGTGAGTATCCTTCTAAGAAAATTTCAAAATATAGGACTTTTGGGGAAAATGACAGAATAGGAGGATCCTAAGTTCATCTCATTCCATGGATACATCTAGATAATACCCACATCAGTGTAAATAACCCAGAAAATGACCCAAAAACTGGCACAACAGACTCTCCACAGATACACATAGAAAAGAGGCCACATGGAAAAATGATAGGAAGGGTGGAAACGTGTCCAAAACAAAAGTGACCCACCAGACTGTCTGAAGAGGAGGAGAAACACCACAAGGATGGAGAAGGGAGAGGAACAGGCCCTACAGTGAGCACCCCAGGCATGCAGGATCTGCACTGGGAAGACAAAGCTCCGTAACATTTGGTTCTGAAAACCAGACGGGTTTAACCTCTGAGTTTTTACAATCAATGCGGTTTAACACCCAGAACTTTAAAAATCAGCAGCCTGGGCTTGGGGAGGTGTGGAGAGCAACAGGAAACTGAGTCCCCACCCTTACAGAGACAGCACAACCAACAGCCCCACTGACATACAGCATAGAAGCAGCAGTTTGAGAAACGCCTGGAGCATATGGGAAGGAGGTTTATTTACTAGTCTCAGAACTCATGCTAGAGAGGAAGAAGTCCTCAGGAGACCACTCCAAGAACAAAATAGCTGGCAGCTGCCATTTACTCCCCTGCTCCCCAGCCTAGTTACAGGGACACCTCCTGGAACCGACAGTCCACTTAGCTTGCTAACACTGCTCCCTGCCCCTGGCCACACCCTGTGGACCAGCCCATTGTCAGGAGTTCTCCAGAGCAGCTCCAGGTCTCCTCCCGCAGTGGACAAGCTCAGACACTGCTAACACCATTTGCCCCACCCTTGTATTCTCCTGCAAACCCACCACCTCCCATACACCCTCAGCAGGACTCCATTCAAAGCAGCACCACAATACATCATTATGTAACTAGCTTCAACAGTGGTCAGTACCACTCCAAAGTGACTTATGCCCCAGGGAGAGGGGAAGGTAATCACACGCACTAGTCCAACTAGTGGAATTGTCTACCCCAGCAGTGGTCTGGTGGTGGACATCTGGTCTCACTGCACGCCCTCCCCACCAATGAAAGCTTCTCAGGGTATGACACAGGGAGAGTTTCATGTGGTTCAGTGTGACTACAGCTCTGGCAAACAGCTGGGCTGACCCAAATGAAGTCCAAGGTGGCCCCAGACTGGCCCATTAACAACACAGGGACCAAACCCAGCCCCCAACAGGCAAAGAGAGACATTGTACACTAGGCTGAAGACAAACATGGCTGAGCCATGACTGTAAGGCACACACAACACCCATAGGAAACACCCCTCAAGTGCCCGTTCTGTTGAACAGGGACATTTTACTGCAGGGTGCCATGAGGCCTCTTCTTCATAAGGCCACTACTTAGAATAGCAGGATATGTAACTGACTTTCCTAATATAAGGACAGAGTCAGAAAAAATGAGGAGACAGGAATATGTCCCAATGAAAGAACAAGAAAAAATCACAGCAAGAGAACTAAAATGAAGCAGAAATAAGTAATATGCCTGAAGGGAATTTAATGTAGTCATAAAGATATTCATTGGATTTGAGAAAATAGAGGAGGATTTCAGCAACACCTTCAATAAAGAGTTAAAAATGTATTTTCAAAAGGCAGAGATGAAGAACTGAGTAATTGAAATTAAAAATACACTAGAATAAATAAATAGTATAGGAAAAAGAGGAATGACAGAAACCTGGAGGACAGAGTAATGGAAAGTAATCAATGAACAGGAGGAAAAAAAATGAAAATAGATTTAGAGAATTCAGTGACACCTTTAAGCATAATAACATTCACATTATAGGGATCCTAGAAGAAGAAAAGAGAGAAACGGGGACAGAAAACTTATTTGAAGAATAGCTGAAAACTTCCTGAATTTGGGGAAGGAAACAGATACCCAAATCTAGGAAGCATAGAGATCTCCAAATAAAATTAACCAAAGGAAGTCCATAAAAAGACACAAAGTATTAAAATGGCAAAATGTAGTGATAAAGAGAGAATTTTAAAAGCAGGAAGAAAAAAGAAAATAGTTACATACAAGGGAAACACTGTAAGGCTATTGGCTGATTTTTCAGCAGAAACACTGCAGGCTAGAAAGGAGTGGCATGATATATTCAAAGTGCTGAAAGGAAAAAAAAAAAACCTGCAACCAGGAATACTATATCCAGCAAGACTATTATTCCGAATAGTAGAGGTAAAGAGCTTCCTAGACAAATAAAAGTTAAAGGAAATCATCACCACTAAACCAGGCTTACAAGAAATGTTAAAGGAGATTCTTTGAGTGGAAAGAAAAGACCATAAGCAGGAATAAGAAAATAGGCAGCACAAAAGTGGTAAAATTAAGTATAGTACTAAAGATCAGTCAAGGGATCCACAAAATAAAAGGATGTAGATGAAGTATGACATCATATACCTAAAACATGAGGGAGAGGGTAGTAAAAATGTAGTGCTTTTAGAATGGGTTCAAATGTAAGTGACCATTAACTTAAATGTAGACTGCTATATGCCTAAAATATTACATATAAACCTAATGGTAACCACAAAACAAAAACTGGTAATAGATATGCAAAAATTAAAGAGAAAGGAATCCAACCATATCACTAAAGAAAACCATTTAACCATGAGAGAGTTAAAGAACAAACAGAAAACAACTACAAAAACAATCATAAAACAAGTAACAAAATGGCTACAAATACATACTTAATAATTACTTTGAATGTCAATGGACTAAATGCCCCAATCAAAAGACACGGAGTGATGAATGGATAAAAAAGTTACAGCCATCTGTATGCTGCCTAGAAGAGACTAATTTCAGACCTAAACACACATGCAGATTGAAAATTAAAGGTTAGAAAAACATTTTTTATGCAAATGGAAATTAAGAGAAGCTAGGGCAGTAATATTTACATCAGACAAAATAAATTTTAAAACAATGACTATAACAAGAGACCAAGAAAGGTAACCATAAAGGGAACAATCAAGAAGATATAACAAAATTATTTATGTACCCAACATGGGAGACCCCAGTACTTAAGGCAGGTATTAACAAACATAAAGAAAATAATCAATAGTAATACAATAATAGTAAGAAACTTTAACAGTCCAGTTACATCAATGGACAGATCATCTAATCAGAAAATCAGTAAGGACACAGTGGCTGACATATTTGATCAGTTGGGTCTAACAGATATATTCAGAACATTCCATCCTAAAACAGAATACACATTCTCGTCAAGTGCACATGGAACATTCTCCAGAATAGATCGAACACAAAACAGGCCTCAACAAATTTAAAAAAATCGAAGTCATACCTTGCATCTTTTCTGACCAAAATGTTATGAAACTAGAAGTCAACCATAAGAAAAAATCTTGTGCACAAATACATGGAGGTTACATAACATGTTACTAAACAATGCAAGGGTCCACAATGAAATAAAAGAAAAAATAAAAAAAATACATGGAAACAAATGAAAATGAAAACACAATGGTTCAAAACCTTTGGGATGCAGCACAAGTACTTCTAAGAGGAACATTTATAGCAATAGAGGCCTAGCCAGGAAGCAAGCAAAGTCTCAAATACACAACCTAACCTTACACCTAAAGGAGCTAGAAAAAGGACAACAAACAAAACCTAAAAACAGCAAAAGGAAGGAAAAAATAAAGATCAGAGGAGAACTATATGATACTGAAACTAAAAAAAGCATATCAATGAAACCAGGAGCTAGCTCTTTGAAAGTAATCAATAAAATGGATAAACCTCTAGCTAGACTTATCAAGAAAGAAAGAGAATGGACACAAATAAAAACATCACAAAGGAGAGAGGAGAAATAACAATCAAAACCACATAAATACAAACAGTTTCAAGAGTATATTAAGAAAAACTATATGCTAACAAATTGGACAACCTAGAAGAAATGGATAAATTCCTAGAAACACATAAACTACCAACTGAAACAGGAAGATATAGTAAATTTGAATGGACTGATACCCAGCAAAGAAATTGAATCAGTAACCATAAAGCTCCCAACAAACAAAAGTCTATGACCAGATGGCTTTATAGGCAAATTCTACCAAACATGTAAAGAAGAGTTAATACCTATTCTTCTCAAATTATTCCAAAAAAATAGAAAAGGAAGGAAAGCTTCCAAATTCATTCTATGAGGCCAGCATTGCCCTGATACCAAAGCCAGATAAAAACACCACAAAAAAGTGAACTACAGGTCAATATCACTAATAAATATAGATGTAAAAATCTTCACAAAATATTAGCAAAATGAATCCAATAATAAATTTAAAAAAATCATTTACCACAATCAACTAGGATTTATACCTGGGTTGTAAGGGTGGTTCAATATTTGCAAATCAATCAATGTGATTCATCTCGTCAATAAGAAAAAGGATAAGAACCACATGATCATTTCAAAAGACACAGAAAAAGAATTTAACAAAGTACAATATCCATTCATCATAAAAACCCTCAACAAAGTAGGCTTAGAGGAAATGTATCTCAACATCATAAAGGCCATATATGAAAAACCCACAGCTCACATCATCCTTAACAGGGAAAAATGGAGAGCTTTTTTCCTAAGGTCAGGAACAAAACAAGGGGCCCATTCTCACCTCTCTTATTCAACACAGTACTGGAAGTCCTAGCCACAATAATCAGATAACAAAAAGAAATGAAAGACATACAAATCAGTAAGGAAGAAATCAAACTTTCACTATTTTCAGATGACATCATACTCTATATAGAAAACCTGAAAACCTCCAAGAAAAAAACTTCTAGAACTGACAAATTCAGTAAAGTTGCAGGACACAAAATCAACATACAGAAATCTGTCCCATTTCTCTACACCAGTAATGAAGCAGCAAAAAGAGAAATCAAGAAAACAATCCCAGTTACAACTGCCACCAAATATAAGATACCTAGGAATAAACCTAACCAAAGATGTGAAAACGCTATACTCTAAAACTATAAAAAGACTGATGAAAGAAATTGAAGATGACACAAAGAAATGGAAAGACACTCCATGCTCATGGGCTGGAAGAATACTGTTAAATATCTATACTACCCAAAGCAATCTACACATGTAATGCAATCTCTATCAAAATACCAACAGCATTTTTCACAGAAGCAGAACAAACAGTCCTAAAATTGAAAACACAAAGACCCCAAATAGACAAAGCAATCTTGAAAAAGAAAAGTAAAGCTGGCAACATCACAATACCAGACTTCAAGTTATATTACAAAGCTGTAGTAATCAAAACAAAATAGATACTGGCACAAAATGGACAAATAAATCAATGAAATAGAATATGGAAAACCCCGAAATGAATCCACAATTATACAATCTTCAACAAAGCAGGAAAGAATATTCAATGGAAGAAAAGTCTCTTCAACAAATGGTATTGGGAAAACTGGACAGCAACATGCAAAACAATGAAACTGGACCACTTTCTTATACTATACACCAAAATAAATTCAAAATAGATTAAAGACCTAACTGTGAGACCTAAAACCATGAAAATCCTAGAAGAGAACACAGGCAGTTATTTCTTTGACAGACATAGTACCTTCTTTCTAAATAGGTCTCTTCAAGCAAGGAAAACAAAAGCAAAAATAAACTATTGGGATTACATCAAAATAAAAAGCTTCTGCACAGCAAAGGAAACAATCAACAAAATTAAAAGGCAACCTTCAGAATGAGACAAGATATTTGTAAATGATGTATCTGATAAAGGGTTAGTATCCAAAATGTACAATGAACTTAAAAAACTCAACACCCAAAAAACAAATAATCCAATTTAAAAAATGGGCAGAATACATGAACAGACATTTCTCCAAAAAGTATATACAGATGGTCAACAGATACATGAAAAGATGTTCAATATCACTCATATTCAGGGAAATACAAGTCAAAACCACAATGAGATATTGCCTCTCACCTGTCAGGATGGCTAAAATAAAAAAAAATTAAAAAAAAAAACTTAAACAGGTGTTGGCAAGAATGTGGAGAAAAAGGAACTCTCTTGCCCTGTTGGTGGGAATGCAAACTGCTGTAGCCACTCTGGAAAACAGTAAAGAGGTTCCTCAAAAAGATAAAAATGGATCTACCCCTGATCCAGCAATAGCACTACTGGGTATTTACCCAAAGAATACAAAAATACTGATTCGAAGGGATACATGCACCCCTATGTTTATAGGAGCATTATTTACAATAGACAAGATATGGAAGCAGCCCAAGTGCCCATGGATTGATGAATGGATAAAGAAGATGTGGCATGTATGTAGACACACACACACACACACACACACACACACACACACACACACACACTGGAGTATTATTAAGCCATAAAAAATGAAATCTTGCCATTTGGAATGACATGGATGGAGCTAGAGTATAATGCTAAGTGAAAGAAGGCAGTCAGAAAGAGACATACCCTATGATTTCACTCATATGTGGAATTTAAGAAACAAAAGAGCAAAGGGAAAAAGAGAGAGAGAGAAACCAAGAAACAGACTCTTAACTATAGAGAACAAATTGATGGTTACCAGAGGGGAGGTGGGTGGGTGAAAGAGGTGAAGGAGGATGAGAAGTACACTAAAGTGAAGAGCACTGAGTAATGTATAGAATTAATTTTTTTTTCAATTTTAAAAAAAGAACTAAGGAAAATGAAAAAAAAATGTAGGATTTCTGGATCAAATAGAATTCCTGGGCTGTTTGACATATATTGCTAAATTTTTCCCCATAAATTTAGTACTACTTTCCAGTTACATCAGCAGTTGCTCTCCCCACCAATGTGAAATAATCCATCCTTTCCCCATAATTTGAAGTGTGGCCGTTTTTAATCCTAGTCTATATGGCACACAGTTTTCATCATCCTTTATATATTGCCAAACTACTGAGGACTGAATTTTATGTCTCTCAGTGTTTCTTAAACAATATATCCCACATCAGAACACAGTTAATATTCATTAAATGGATGAGTAAACAGGGACATTTGACTTTAATGCAGGGACTGTGCTCTATAGGCAATGGATTATAACAGGTAAACTGCTGTTTCTGAATAAACAATAGTCCAGTTACGCAATGAGGAGAAGTATACCAGGTAGTTATCATTAAACAAATCATTGTTATTTTTAAATAATTTTGAGCACTAGGTGTCTTTGGGCTGTAGGAGTTAAACACAGCTCTTCTTAGAGAACTTGTATATTCCTATATATTCCAGGCCTCTATTTGTGGGAAGGAGTGGTTAGGGAGGTTAGAATTGCTCCCAGCAGCTAGAAACGCTTTGTATATAGCTTCTCAATGTAATAAGGTGTTACATATAGAAAGAAAATTTCATAAACCTCAGCAAAGTTTCCTTATTAAAAAAAAGAAAACACTCAGCTGCTGATACTTTTAAATGACTGTTCTTAACAGTAGTCCCGCGGCTTGTTCAAGTAGGTAAGTTATTGTCTCTGAGAATTTCATCTTGAGTGAGCTGCCCTTAATAAGTATGGTCAAATAAGATTTAATGTCTAGAACCACCTGCTAAAGCAAGACTCTTATTCAACACAACCTGTTCACTGCAAAGCTCGACATGGTAAAGATTGCTTGAGGGAGCCTCAGTTTTCTCTTGGGTATGTTCTCGGTCTCACACAACAACTCACTAGGTCTTGCTGGTGATGTGCTGAACTTTTTCCTTAGGGCACAGATCAGAATTGTTATGGATGCCTAAGCCCTTTACAAGCCTTAGAAAAGGGGACTGAAAGAAACCAATTAAACCTAATGTAATTAATATATTACAGAATTACATATCAGCATTTTCATTTTCCAAAAAAATGGACTCAGATTTATTCCATAACCACAATGAGAGTAAGACTACCAAGAGATAACTGTGTTTAGGAGTTTTCATCTCAGAAGATGATGTTAATTATTATCAATTTTTTCCATATATGCTAGAAACTTGTCTTAGAATCTTCAGAGTTATAACTTTAAATGTCTTCAAGTGAGTATTTACTTTGTAATTAATGTTATTTCAGAAAAAAAACCTTGTTGAAGTACACTCTCCTAATTATTATTAATATTATTATTATTATTATTTTTAACAGGGAAGGGTTCTCAGCAGTTTTGGCTTGATATGGGGCTTTATATATTTATTTTGATATATCTCCCAAATATTTTTTTAATGTTTATTTATTTTTGTGAGAGAGAGAGAGATAGAGAGAGAGAGAGAGAGAGAGAGAGGGCAAGCTCTGAGACGGAGAGAGAGAATCCCAAGCAGGCTCTGTGCTGTCAGTGCAGAGCCCCATGAAGGTCTTGAACTCACGAACCTTGATACCAGGACCTGAGCCAAAATCAAGAGACGATGCTTAATCCACTGAGCCACCCAGAGCACCTCGCCCAAAGGTTTTAATTAAATTCAATTATAACATTTTTTGAAGTCTATCACTCCCATATATCTTGTCCTCTTTAAATCTGGGGTTACTTGAACAAAGAAAGCAATTATTAAATGACTGTAACTATGACCGATATGTTTTCTTGTAATATTGGATACTGATATCTGAAAAAGAAAGCACCCACAGATATTTTATCTTGATAGTTCTAAATTTCTGGCCCTACACAGTCACTACCACAGAGATGACCCTTCATGGTAAACCCAAACTCACCCTTTATTTCCCTAAAAAGCAGTTTTAGCCTGAATGGTCCAGATTATAGCTTCAATATCTTAACTTCCTATTGCCTTTCTACCCACTGACACTCTAATTTAGGAAATGTCTTCTCTCCATTCCATGCCTGAAATTCACTCCGTTGATAGAAAGTTACACATGAAAAACATTTTGCTCCTGTCTAAACAAAATCATGAACTTGAAATAAATGGACAATTTAGTTGTTTGGGTTTTAAATATTTGAGAGCTTATAACTACCTCTCAAAGCAGGAAAGCTATTTAAACCTCTAAATATAATAACGAGCAATAAACACACGCAGTTTGATACTTAATAACCCATATCTATTCTCGATTAAAGTGATTGCATCATAATGAGTTTTGCCTCATAGCAGGGGAATCTTATCTAACTATATGTCACTGGTATTTCAGATTAAAGTCAGATTTTTTTCATGAGAATGCCATGGGAAATTGGAAACTCTATGGGTAGAGTTTATTGTGGAAAATATGGTCATTATTAAATGATCTTCACCATTGAGCCAAAGAGAATAGGTCAAGAGGATGTATGGCCTGTGTCCATTATTTGCCTATTTGAAGGCTGGCCAGCCAACCTGCCCAGAGTCCAGGAGCCCAAGAGCCTGAGCTAATTTTAAAGAACCTCACAAAGGCTATAGACTCTCAATGTATATAAATGCAAAAGAGTACAGTTTTTAGTACACAAGCCCTTGCCTTGATTTTACACAATTTTATACACTCCTAGAAATAAGCTTTTTCCAGGCTAAGATATGTACTTTTTGAGGGACAAAAATTCATTTTGTCCAAAGTATACCTAACACACAGATTCAAAGGAAAAGAGGAGGTTATTCCTTGACCACCAGTTAAAAGATGAACTCAGGGTGAAGGGTACTAACCCATCCACTTTGAAGAAAGTTCAGCCTTTCTCACCCAAAGAATATAAAAGGAGTATCCTCTGCTTAAAACAGGCCAATCACATGTGTTCCCCTTTCTGCCTCTCTGATGCAGAAAAACACTGTAGTGTCCCTGTTCACGTGTACTGGAGTATGATCTTCCCTACTCTACTCCCAGCAGGAAAGCCTAAGATATACTAGTGCTACCTATGTAACAGTGGTTTTGATGTTACTGAATGGAAAATTCTGAGCTATTTCAGCCAAGGAAGATATTTGATGATTTTACACAAGAAGGATCAAAACCGCTGTTACTTTCCACAGAGGAAGTATTGTCCATTCAATACCTTCTAGAAAGTTCTTTAAACAAAGGGACATACAGGGACTCTTACTGAGCATCCCTTTTGTTACAGACTTTTTACAAACACCTATGGAAGATGCAAAGAAAAATACCACGTGGTTTCCATTTTCAAGATCATAAGCAAAGAACACATTTCACAAATAGCTATAAGAAAGTGGTTAGAGGAGAAGTTAAGATAGTTTTTCACTGAAATTGATAAACTATTTGAACTTTACCCCAAAGGGTCTTTTATCTTCTGATCCTGTAACTCCCCAGCAGGAATAGTAAAATAGGATTCCAAATTAAAATAAAGCAAAATAATATTCCAAGTAAGCTCCACATGTTTAGGACAAGTCTGAGGTTGCATTCTAGTCAACTATATGTCCTTGTTAGAGACCTCAATTTTCATAAATGACTGTCAGTGCTCTCCCCAAATTATCTGGTTGTTAAAGCACACTTATTGGCACTGATTCACTGATGCAGAACAGCTGCTCTCCAGGCACTTGTCAGGGAATGTAACCCCGGCCCACTACAGCAAAACCAAGTAAAACTTGGTTAAGAGAAATAAGAGAGTAAGTGTCTAAGGGAATTTGCGTTAGTTCAAACTCATTTAACTTATGGAAACTTTCTTCTTTCCATTTCTTAAAGGAAACAATTATTTCATGGAAGACAAAGAACAGGGATGCAATCAGACCTCACAAATGGATTTAGATGTGTGTCTCATCTGTGATTTTCTATGCATACCTGTTTCACCATTCCCTGTATCTACAGATCAGCTTTTGCTACTTGGTTTCATAAGGCTGGCTGAAGGTATCTAATGTTGACAATACATAAACGTATTTTATAGGTTCAGTCACCAGAAAAGAGGCTATGCCCCCACTCTTCTGTCCCAATTCCAAATACCAGGGCAAAGGCCTCTATGATTACTCGAGAGTTAGCCTAATTCATGTTCAACTGATATTTATAGGCAAAGAATTGGATCTAGAGTAAAGAACATCTTGGCCCATTTTATTTTTATTTTGTTAATATGAAACTTACTGTCAAATTGGTTTCCATACAACACACAGTGCTCATCCCAAAAGGTGCCCTCCTCAATACCCATCACCCACCCACCCCACCCTCCCACCCCCCCCCCCCCCCGCCATCAACCCTCAGTTTGTTCTCAGTTTTTAAGAGTCTCTTATGCTTTGGCTCTCTCCCTCTCTAACCTCTTTTTTTTTTCCTTCCCCTCCTCCATAGACTTCTGTTAAGTTTCTCAGGATCCACCTAAGAGTGAAAATATATGGTATCTGTCTTTCTCTGTATGACTTATTTCACTTAACATAACACTCTCCAGTTCCATCCACGTTGCTACAAAGGGCCGTATTTCATTCTTTCTCATTCATCTTGGCCCATTTTAAATCATATTCCCTACCCCTGATCCAGCCAACAGCTCAGGACTATGTTTTGCCAAATTGCTACTATGGGTTTACTATTATGTGAATCATGGAGAAGAGAGAACCACCAAAACATATGTGGGGGGAGTGTGAAATGGAAAGGAAACACATCATAGTCCTCAATAAATACTCAGGTTCTCCAAATCTAAAGAGACTCTAAAATACAGTGTTTAAACAAAGGGAGGCTTACTTGCTAACATCAGCAGTGACCACCCTGAGCAATGAGTTATGGGTGATGCCTTAGCTTACCAGGAAAGTCTTCATGAAGAACACCTTTAGGGCACTCACTGTGAGGATATTGGTGAGAACCTTGTTTATTATCTAATGTGGACAGGAAAGAAACATCACCAGCATCTCAGTATTGGGACACATGTTTTTGTTTTATAAATCATGGGGTATGTGTAATAAATCATGCTGCTCTCTTCACATTTGCTACTAGAAATGCCAAAGCGCTAAGAATGCTTTTAGGTACCTATTGTACATTATCTTCCCACCTTGAATCATCCTACTTTTTTCCTTCCACATGTTATTTTTGCCTATAACCCCTCACTTATCTTAAACCTTTTCTTCCTTGTGATGTAATGTGCATTTTAAGCTGCTCCTTATATCTTATTTAATTGGTTGTGTCCAAAAAAAGTTGAGTTAAAAGAATTCTTCACAGCACCTGGGTGGCTCAGTCAGTTAAGTGTCCGACTCTTGATCTCAGCTCAGGTCATGATCTCACAGTTCGTAAGTTTGAGCGCCACATCAGGATCTGCACAGACAGCAAGGAGCTTGCTTGGGATTTTTCTCTCTCCCTCTCTCTCTCTCTCTGCCCCTTACCCACTCACACACACTCTCACTTTCTCTCTCGAAATAAATAAACATTGAAAAAAGTTTTCATACTCATGTCTATACCTCAAAATAATTTTTTAAATGGCAAAGCTGTATGGTTTAGTTAATATAAAAATGGAGAAATTTTCCCAGGGCTTCCTCAGCAAGTTTGAAGTTATTTTTTCTGTTTTGGTAGTCCTAGGTAGAAATCCTTCCCTTCCTTCATATTATGTTCTGTTGTAATTACTGCTCCCTGGTTTTACAAGTTTCTTTCCAAAAGTAAAGATAATTTGTTTTTAATTCTCACATCTTAGAAATTTCAAAACATACCCAAAAGGTACAAAATGAAAAGTGATGCTGTGTTTTAAGCAGCTTTCAAGTGACAAGGAAAGAATAACTGACCGTGTTTTCCTCCACATAACGGCATATAATTGACCCTCTTCTGAAATATCAACTCCACTCAAACTCCTTCGCTCAAACCTTATGCCAAACTTCCTGTTGAAACACAAGCCATTCAGTAAGTTTTCAGCATAGCCTGGGTAGCAGATTAGAAGCCCATCTACCTGGAAGTGCTGGCTTTTATTAGAAGCTTTGCACTTAGCTCTCAAAAGAGACAGAGTTTTGCTCAGACAAGGTGATCCCTTTGGCAACTCTAACTGAACCATGGCCTCACAGTTTGGCATTCTGGATTCTCATGGTTCAGTGCCACTTCACTAAAAAACATCCCAGCACAACTGAACAATATATATGCTATCTCATCAACCTATTTTTGACCTGTTAAAATCTATAAAAAATGCTAAAATAGTGATATATTAATATATATATTCAATATATAACATGGAAGTTTAATAGACAAGCAGGTTCTCCTGGAACTCTATTTCTCTCTTATCAGAAATCTATGATGTTTCAGATTGCTAGCAGAAGAGTACCAAAAGTTATCATTTACTGAAGTAAAGGTAATTGAATTTTGAGAGGCACTCACTGCTGGTATTTCAAATATTAATCATCTATTTTTTTCCATTCTGTCTATAAACATATGTTAAGCACCTACCATGCAGCAAACACTGGGGTTGCAAAGGTTAACAAGACACAACTTTCTTGTCCTAGCAGCTTAGAGCCCAGTACAGGAGACAGAAATGTAAATAATTAAGTTATGGCTTAATATGGAAGAGGGGAAAAAACCCAAAAGCAATAGCAGAGCACTCTTAGAGCATATAAACAGGGCAAAGGAACAAATTTGGGGTAACATTTTAAAGAGAAACTATCCCCTGAAATTTAAGAAAGGTGATTAGAGGGGCACGTGGGTGGCTCAGTTGATTGAGCGTCCAACTTTGGCTCAGGTCATGATCTTATAGTTCGTGGGTTCGAGTCCTGCATGGGGCTCTGTGCTGACAGCTCAGAGCCTGGAGCCTGCTTCAGATTCTGTGTCTCTTTCTCTCTCTACCCCTCCCCTGCTCATGCTCTGGCTCTCAAAAATAAATAAGTGTTAATTTTTTTTTTAAATAAAAAAAAAGGTGATTAGAAGTTTGGTAACTTAAAACAAGAGAGGTCTCAGCAAGTGAGTATCCATGACCTGTGAAAAGGCCCATGGTGGAGCTTTCCAATCTCAGCACTACTGGCATTTTGGATTGAATAATTCTCTATTGTGGAAGTCTATTCCATATATTGTACCATGTCTAGCACCATCTGTGGCCTCTACTCACCACATGCCAACAGCAACCCCCACCTACTCAGTTGTGACAATTGAAAAAATGTCTCCAGACATTGCTAAAGATTCCTTGGGTGAAAGGCAAAATTTCCCCTGGTTAAGAACTGACCTTACAAGAACTGATTAAGGCATAAAAATGGACAGGGAATGGTTGATCGTGACTGAGGAAGATTGAAGCCAGAGTATAGAAAGGTCTTATATTCCATGCTAAAATTACATTGAACAATTTGGAATATTTTATAGGTAGTCCCAGATTTTTATTCATATTAATTTGTAATGTTTCTCCAAATAAACACCTGCTTAACATAGATATTATGAGCATTTTCATAGCATGTGTACCAGAGATATTCATTTCCGGGAGTGACCTAAAATATTGCTTATAGCTTCTAGTATATGCCTAACTGTACAATTTCTCCCCAAATCCTATATAATCCTATTTCTAGAAAATTCTTCAGTACCACCATTGACAACACTCCATTCAGTTGCCTTCTGCAAAAAAGAGCACAAAATTAAGTTGAACCAAGTAAAAATGGCACTCACTTTTTAAAAATAAATCACTGGATAAATGCATGAGCCAATTAAATAATTAAATGAGGGTAAGGGAGAAATTAGAAAGAGAAGAGTGGTTGAGAAAAAAAGAAGTCTTCTATCAATAAAGTAATAAAATATTTTTCTTGTATAGATAGGAAATTGGTTGTGAAGAACACTAAGCAGTAGCATCCCTTTTGAAAAAAATAAATATTTTTCCAAAGGGACTATTGAAGGTATTAAGACTCAACTAGGACAAAACAAAAATTCTGATATACTGTTTAAAAGTCAGTCTATTTTACAGTTAAACCTGTATTCAATCTTTAAAAATGATTAACAAAATTAAAAAATGCAATACTAAATTGGAAACTGCTAATAGTGATTTTAGGGCAAAGGACAACTTGCACCTGAGTGAGGAAGTCCTGATATTATACACTCAGGATCAGACTAAATACTGCGTGCTTTTCAGTTTGGCCATCATTCAAGCCAGATCTTTGCAGTATGACACTGTGAAGCAACTTCCTGGTAAGGATCAAGGGTAGAAAACAGAGCAAACAAATTTCCTGCATTTTGTGGGTAGAATTGCCATGTGCATCATTGCCAGAGTTCTATGAAGATAACAGCTCAAGGCAGACTTTCTTCTTGAAGGTAGTGGTTGGAACAATTTGATGTTGAATGTTTCTGTTCACCTCAGGAAATTTTGCAGGAGGAAAGAGGGCAACAAAAACAGTCATCTCTATATGCATTTTCTTGAAAAGCTATGTGGCGGTCTTAGGTAACCCAGAGTGTCATCCTGAAAACAAGTCTTTTCAATCCTTTGACTCTGGTGAAAGGGTGCTAGTGCTACCTTTTCTTTAGGAGAGACATATGAAGAAATTTTGAAGAACTGCATATAGGACAATATGTTATATCAAATACAATTTCACACTGGTTTTGTCCAGTTATTGTGCTACTGGATTAATCTTTTCCCCCACTTTTTTATTGTAGTAGAATATACATAAATATTTACCATCCTAACCATTATTAAATGTATAGTTCTATGGTAGTAAATGCATTCATATTGGTGTGCAACCATCACCAACATCTATTTCCAGGACTCCATCTTGAAAAACTGAAACACTGTTCCCATTAAACCACTCTCCATTTCCCAAACACCAGCAACCAGCATTCTACTTTGCTTCTATGAATTTGATGACTCTAAGCATCTCGTGCAAATGGTATCGTACAGTATTTAGTTGTTTTTGGGTTTTTTTAGGTGTGACTGGGTTATTTCACATAATGTCCTAAACATCATTCATATTGCAGATGTGTCAGAATTTGTCCTTTTTCAGGGCAAAATAATATTCTATTGTATGCATATACTGCATTTTATCCAGCACCATTTGCTAAAGACTGTCCCTAATCCATTGAACAGTCTTGGAACCCTTATCAAAAATTATTTGCCCATATATATTAGGATTTACTTCTGACCTTGAAATACTATTCCATTGGTCTATATGTCTGTCTTTATGCCAGTACTATACTGTTTTAATCACTGTGGTTTTGTAGTAAGTTTTGAAATGAGTAACCTCCAGCTCTGTTGTTTTCAAGATTATTTTGGCTATCGGGGGTCCCTTGATATTCCATCTGAATTTTAGGAGGGGTTTCTCTATTTTTACAAAAAAAAGTCATTGAAATTTTGATAGAAATTGCATTGAATCTGTAAATCCTTTGGGGTAGTATTGACATTGTAATAATATTAAGTCTTTCATCCCATCAACATGGGATGTGTATCCACTTGTGTCTTAATTTCTTTCAGCAGTGTTTTGTAATTTTCACTGTACAGGTATTAATCTTACTGGTTTAGCTAACACCCAAGTATTTTATTTTTATGCCAGCGTTTGTACATGGAATTATTTTTATAATTTCCTTTTCATATGGTTTATTGTTATTGTATAGAAATTCAACTAATATTTTATGTTGGTTTTGTATGTTACAGCTTTCGAGTGTCCAAAACCATGAACTAATTCTTTAGATATATTAGTACCTTAAATCATGAAGAAAACGGTAAATACACGTTACAAACCATTGTTACAACACTAGCTTTTTTATAACTGCCCACATTTACCTTTATTTAGATCTTTCCTTCTTTCTTTGGCTTCCCGCTACTGTCTAGTGTCCTTTCATTTCACTGTGGCATGGCTCGCTGGAGCATTTTTTGTAGAGCAGGTCTCATGGTAATGAACCCCTTCAACTTTTGTTTTTCTGAGAATGTCCTAATTTTGCCAGACATAGGATTTAGTGTTTTCCTTTGCACTCTGAAAATATCAGCCCATTGCTTCTGGCCTCCAAACTTTCTGAAGAGAAATTTGATAGTCTCACTAAGGATTCCTTGCATGTGATGAGTCACCTCTCTCTTGCTTTTTTCAAAATCCTCTCATCTTTGCCTTTCAGAAGTTTGATTATAATGTGTCTTACGTGGGTCTCTTGGACTTCACCCTGGAGTTTGTTGAATTTCTTGGGTGTTTATATTCATGTCTCTCATCAAATTTGGGAAGTTAGGAGTCATTCTTTCTTCAAATATGCTCTGGCCCTTCCTTTTCTCTTCTGGTACCTCCATAATATGTGTGGTTGGTCCACCTGATGGTGCCTCCCAGCTCCCTTATGACCTGTTCAATTTTCTTCAGTCTTTCTTTCTGTTCCTCAATTTCCATGGTCTTTATAGGTAAGTTCACAGATTCTTTTTATTGCCTGCTCAAATCTGCCTTTGAATCCCTTTAGTGACTTTTTCATTTCGATTATTACACATTTCACTCTGGAATTTCCTTTTGCTTTCTTTTTCAGTTGTCTATGCCTTTATCAATATTTCCATTTTGTTCACACATTGTCTTCTTGACTTTCTCCACATCTCCAAGCATTTTTAAAGCAGTTGTTTTAAAGTCTTTGTCTAGATCTGTGATCAGGTCTTTTTCAGCAACAGTTTCTATTGATTTATTTTTTTTTCATTTGAATAAGCCTTACTTTCGTATTTCTTTGCATGCTTTGTGATTTATTGAAAACTAAATATTTGTGGGGCACCTGGGTGGCTCAGTCAGTTACGTGTCCAACTTTGGCTCAGGACATGATCTCACAATTTGTGGGTTCATGCCCCGTGTCAGGCTCTGTGCTGACAGCTTAGAGCCTGGAGCCTTCTTCGGATTCTGTGTCTCCCTCTCTCTCTGCCCCTCCACTGACTCATGCTCTGTCTCTGTCTCTCAAAAATAAACATTAAATTTTTTTTTAAACTAAACATTTGATTCTAATAATGTGAATGTCAGATTCTCCTTTCCCAGGATTTGCTGGGTTTTGTTCATTGTTTTTATTGTTTGGGAGTTTTGTGACTGCCATAGGTTGATGCTCCATGTCAAGGATAAACTGTAAACTGTAAACCTAATGTTTTCTCAGGTATTTTCTGAGCCTGCACCATTCCCTGCACTTGTGTGGTCAGTTTCCAAGTTTCCCTATATATGCAGTTGTTCTGTGATATCCTAATCTTTATGTTTGGGTCCTAAAGGGTGAAACGGAAGAAATGAGGTTTTCATCTTACTTTAAATCCTAGGGAAGTTACTTTAGTCAGAGTGGGGAGGGGCTTTCGGTCATGTGAGAGAGGTATATACAGTAGTGGCTGCTTGCTTCTTTGTCTGCATCTCTGTGATCAGAAGCCACAATAAAAGCACAGATCCCTGATGTTTTGAGAACAGTGTGTTTTCTTCCCCACCCTCACTCCCTCAAGCCATATACCGGATGCTCCCAGAAAATGTTCACAGTTGCCTGCCGTGGGGTTAAGGTGGGAGAATGGGTAGATGTACTAAGAACTGAAATTAACAAAAATTAACTGCAATTGACTGCCTGAGCCTACCCCTGGAAGTTGTGAACCTTCAACAGATCCCAGAGTTCCAAAATAATTATATCAGACAGATTCAGGTGGTATAATTGCTAGGTGGGGAGACAGATTGCTGGTATTTCCTACTCCACCATCTTAAATTCATCCTCTGTTAATTTTTTCATACATATTAAAATATTTTATTCTTCTTTTATATATTATCATATTATACGTGATTATACATTGGCCATGACCCTGAAGTACAGTATTTATAAATTAAGTTAATTGTATAAGCATGAGTTTGCATATTTATACAATCACTTCCTTCTATTTCAGTGACCTGTCTACCAGAATTTCTCTTCAAGTGGTTTACTACTACTTAACCCACATAAAAACAGCTTCTTTTAACACTTTTTTCTCTGTGGCTCCAGTTAAGCTTTGTCTATAAATTGTGTTTAGTTCTCTTCCTTTTGCCTTCTAATATGTTTATCCCAAACAAAAATTCTTATTTTTATGACATTGTTTTTCATACTGAGCCTAGGCTATTTGAGTTTCCCTTTCCAGTTATTATAAAGTAATAATCATACAATAACAATTTACTTCAAAATTCAATTCCTTATTATAGATGATTGGTGGTCTGAAAGTATTTAATCATGATAAATACACATATATAGGTAAAAGCTAGCTCTTCTGAGTAAGCAATGAGAAACACAGATGGAGGTTTATAAGTATAAAAAGAAATATATATGCATTACCCACATATTGTGAACTTTGCACATTTGAGCAGATACAGCATGGATTAGATAAACTCTAGGGTCCTTTCTGACAGACTACTATTCTATGATCAATATGCTTGTCTTTCAATGATTTTAAAGCACACATCCTGAGATATGCTTGTCTGGTTGTGTTAGAGATGGTCAAATCTTGATATATTTATCTGTATGCAGGCATTAATGCTTCATTTATCAGGAATGACAGGAAATAAATTTTGTGAACTAAATCATTAAGCAACATTTTCAGGTCAGTACTTTTAATCCCTTTATGCACAAGTATGTTTGCGGTTTGTTACAAATTTTCTGTTGAAAATTTTCTATTGCGTATTACCGTGTATCGATAAAGAACGTAATCTCATTAGGCACACTTACTGAACTGTGACAGAGTATGGCAACATCAATAGTTCTGGGGGTTTGTAGAGCTATTTGCCTCTATACTATCTGACTCCAAAATAATGAGATAAGACCTATTAGCTAAATTATATGTATGTTAAATCCACTTAGAAGAACTTGACTGATTTTCCAAAATTTGTTTTGTCTAGTTTTTCTGTTGACTTCTGCTGCTCTTTCCTGTTGTCATTGTGTTTGCTGGTATTTTTTTTTTTTCAGAGAGCACAAGTGGGGCAGGGGCAGACAGAGAGGGAGACAGAGAGAAAGAATCCCAAACAATTTCAGTGCAGAGCCTGATGCAGGGCTTGAACACATGAACTGTGAGATCATGACCTAAGCCAAAGTCAGATGCTTAACTGACTGAGCCATCCAGGCACTCTTGCTTCTTTAGTTATATAAAATAACCTCGGTAATGACATAAGGTTCTCCAAGTTAAAATACCTGAGTTAATTGATATTTATTTGCTGCTCAGGTGTTTCTTTCACTTATCCCTTGCTTTACTCTATATTCTAAATTCTGATGTTATTGGCAAAGGAAACTGAGACTTTAGAGTGTTCTTCAACTTTCTCTGAAAAATGTGTATTGCAGTATCTCTAACATTCACCATTATTAATCATTTTATAATGGTATTTTGACAGCAAAGCTATGTTAGAGTTAGAAGGAATTTCACTGCATACTATGACAGATGTAGGAGAGGAAGGAGACAATTACCAGATCCCTCGCCATCTTACCAACACAAGAACATACTCCATCAAGTTTCCCCTCTCTCTTACTACATTGATTTTTTCCTTCTTCTTGATCATTTCCTTGCAATACAAACACCCTGTTATTCTCCCATCTTAAAAATAGTTAATCCTACTATCCTCATCACCACTCTCCCATTTCTTAGTCTCTTTGGAGCAAAAGGCCTCCAGAATTGTCTATACTCAGTATTGGCAATTCTCGCATCTCATTCTCCCATTCTTTAATCTGGCTTTTGTCCTCCTGTAGTTAATCTTGGTCCTCATTTAACTCAGCATACCCTCAGCATTTGACAAATTTAATCTTTCCATTCTTCTTTACATACTTTCTTAACTTGGATGCAAAAACATTTTCCTCATTGTTCAGTTACAAGATGAGTAAGTCTGGGGATCTAATGTACAGCATAGTGACTATAGTTAGCAAATTTTAAGTACGCAATAGAGTATTGTTAAGAGCAGATATTAGAAGTTCTCACCCCACATACAGTAAGTGGTAACAATGTGAGGTGATGCATGTTAATTAACCTTATTGTGGTAATAATTTCACAATATATATGTATACCACATCATTATGTTGTATGCTTTCACGCTATACTATGTTATATATGAATTTTATCTTAATAAAGGTGGGGAAAATATCTAGCACAAATTCTAGCATTGAAGAAATATTTGATAAAAAAAATTGAGAACTTATCTTAATATCACAGTACAAAATTAGTGATAAACCAAGCCACAGAACAGGAAATATTTGTAATAAATATATACTACCATAAACTCTGCATTAATTTTCTGTAGCTACCACCATGAATAACCAAAAACCTAGCAGCTTAAACAATGCAAACTCATCTCTTACAATTCTATAGGTCAGAATTTTGTCACGGCTCCCACTGGACTAAAATCAAGGTATCTGTGAGGCTGCGTTTCATTCTGAAGGGTCTAGTGATCCATTTTTTTGTTCATTTGGATTGTGGGCAAAATTCAGTTGCTTGTGGTTGTAGGATCAACATCCACATTTCCTTGCTGTCAGCTGAGAGCCATGCCCCAGCTTCTTAAGGCTGACACATTCCTTGGCTCATGGCCCCTTTATTTCATCCTCAAAGCCAGCAATGGTGGGTCAAGTCCTTTTTATGTTACCTCTCTGATCCTTTCTTCTGCCTTCCTCTTACACTTTGAAAAAACTCATTAGTAGATTGGGCCCACCTTGATAATTCAGCATCTATCTCAGGGTCTTTAACCACCTTAGTCACATCTGCAAAGTCCCTTTTGTCATGAGAAGTAACATGTTCACATGTGCCAGGGATTCAAATGTGGACATTTGGGGAGGCCATTAACCTACCTACCTCAGATCCATATCCAGACTATTAAAGTAACATCTATAGGTCAATATGAGAAAGACAAACCAATAGAAAAAGAAATGGACAAAACGACTGGAACAGGTACATCTCAAAGAGGATATCTAAATGGCTATTAACCTTGTAAAAGGTTAATAAAAAATTTCTAGCCAATAAAAAATGACAATTAAAATCACAATGCAATTATACCCCACAGGCAACAGAATGACTAAAATCTAAAATAAAGACAGTTCCAATTATTGGCGAGGACATGGAATAATTAGAATTCAAATCTTGCTGATAGATATGTAAATTGGTATAATCACTTTGGCAAACTCTTTGGCAGTATCCACTAAATTTGAATGTAAATCAACTGTGTGACCCAGTAATTCCACTCTTAAGTATGTATGAAATAAAAAACACCTATATAGATGCACTGGAAGATGTAAGAAATGTTCATAAGAGCTATTTATTATATCAAGAAATTGCAGCAAATCAAATCTTTATCAACAGGAGAATGGTTAAAGTGTATCATCATCATACAATACAATATTAGTCAGTAATAAGAATGTAGGATCTATAAATACGGATATAACAAAATATGCCAGATGCAGGAGGACATAATATTTATTTATTTATTTATCTATCTATCTATCTATCTATCTATCTATCTATCTATCTATCTATACATACATACATACCATAAAGCTAGTCTTTGGTGTTACGCGTCAAGATAGAGATTTTCCTTGGTAGGAAGCAGTGACTAGGAGGTGGCAGAAGGGTAGGGTTACAGGTACTAGCAAGAGCAGGTTTCTTGATCTGAATGAGGATTACACTGGTAAGTTTATTTTGTGAAAATTGAGTGATTTTCTGTATGTTCTATGCATAAAAAAATAATTACATCACTTATTTAAAATCCTGCAATGACCCCCATTTTTTTCATAGTAAAACCCAAAATCCCTGTAATGGATTCATGTTCTACACACTCTGGCCCTCCTTTACCTTTCTGCTCTTATCTCTCACTATCCTCCTTGCTCACTCTGCCCCAACCATATTGGCCCCCCAGTTGTCTGATGTCAGTTCCTCTCCCACCTGAGAGCTCCGGTGCTATCTTTTTGGTCTTCCTGACAAGCTCTGCCCATATATTAATCTTACTATCCCACCAACTTCCTTTAAATCTTTGCTCAAAAATCATTCTTTTGGCAAGGCCCACCCTAATTCTATGCAACACAAGCATAAACCCTGGCTATCCTGATGTTCCCTACACTGTTCTTTTTTTTTCCCCAGTACAGCATTATCTTCTAACCTATTATATATTTTATTTAGGTCTTTGGTTTAATGTCTCTCTATTCACTATAAGCTATCATTTCCATGAAAGCAGAGATCTTATATCCCAAGGACCTTGTGCCTCATACGAACTGAATGAACTAAGTAAATGAATTCATCAAACAGGGCAGTCTGAGATGTGTTTCTCTATTTAATGATTACTAGAGCTCTAAGAGATAAAGATAGGTTTTACCTTAAAACACTGTCCACAGTTAGATGTTTACCAAATGAAACAGACCAGAATTATGAGCTGGGTAGTTTCTATCATTCAATAAGAAACAGCCTGCCCAACAATTAGGTATGTGCTTGTAAGAAAAGAATAACTTAGTATTTCTCATTGCACAAAAGAGTTAAATAGCAGGCCTGACAGCCATCTTTAGAAAGGCTTGCTTACAAGGCTGGCTCTTGGCTGAGATCTGGGAACTTCAATTTCAGGAGTGTCCCCACTGTTCCCTAACCAATAACGGAGGCTTGTCTTCTAGGCTGGGTAAACAATGTGGTTTATGCTAAATGTTCACTTATCTTCTCGGAGTCTGAAATTTGGGTATATGCTAGACAGAGATCCAATCCCCAGTAAAAATCCTGGACCTAAAGTCTCTACTTTTCTGACAGACAACATTTTACACACATTGTCACAATGCAGTGCTGGGATAATTAAGCATGTCTTATGTGACAACATGAAGCCAGGGCTCCTCAAAGTCTGTAGTTAGTTTCCTCCACAATTTGTCCCATGTGTACAAATCTTAGCCATGAGTACAAATATATGCTGAGTCCTATGAGTCTTCCTTATCACCAAACCTGAGGAGGTTTGCAGAGACCTCTGTGACACAGTCATCATACACAAATAAGGTAGATAACTTTTTCTACATTCTCATTTTATGGCTCAGAAGAAATTTCTAGGTTGTAAAGGAATGCAGATATTGTGATATACAGACTCATTCATTAGGGAGATGCTGCAGCTACTAGGTCAGAACTTGGCCGTTGAGAATATAAAAATGTAAACTTGGTGTGAATGTCCTGCTCCCAAATACCTCTAAAAAAATAAATAAAGATTTTCATGCAGACAAATAATATCTGAGCTTCTTCTGACCATCTGTACCTAGGTGCCCACAGAGACCAGGAATATGCCATGCACAGTCAAGTCTGGAAGGATCTGAGGCAATATGGAGTACATTGTCCAGACCGCAGGAGACAGCAGCTGTCCAGAGATGATAGAATGTGACCATGTAGGAATCAGAGCCCAATGCTGCAAGGGCTTTAAATTTCCAAAAGAAATTAGAAAAAGCATTTACTTTTAAATGTTTTAATGTTTATTTATTTTTGAGAGAGAGAGAGAGGTGGGGGGGGGAGGGGCAGAGAGAGAGGGAGACACAGAAATTGAAGCAGACTCTGTCAGCACAGAACCCATAGTGGAGCTTGACCCCACGAACTGTGAGATCATGACCTGAGCTGAAGTCAGACACTCAAGCTACTGAGCCACCCAGGCGCCCCTAGAAAAGCATTTTTAAGTGAAGTTTTCTAATATTAAACGTTGGCAACAAAGTAAAACAATTTTTAAAGTGGCCAAACAAAATATTTTCTATGTCTCAGAATCTCTCATGTCAGACATGAAAATTTATGAAGGTATGTATTTAATTCATACATACATTTAATACATTTAATTCTAAGCCTTCAACAAAAGAAATATAAACCACATTTCAACATAAAAGTACTATAAAGATCTGGGATCATTAGACAAAATAATCATAGCTCTTGCTTATCAGTGATTTGCTTTCAAGTAATTCAATTAGAAAAGTTCACAAACAATAGCAAAGAGCTGACATCATTGGAGTAATTTGAATAAATTAAAAGGAACAGAGTGTTTATTATTTTAGCTCTTAGAATGGCAACCTTCACTTTCACACAGATGCCAAATGCTAACATCTCAATATCTTAAGCCCAAGACACAAATATACAAGTGGTCAGGCCCTCAGCAGAAGAGCTGACCCCTCCTCATTAATCCAACCCCCACTTATCCCCAGAACAAGCTACATTACAGATACCACATGGCTAAAGATCTGGTCTCTCCAGGACTGTGATAATGCACTCAACCATTCTGAGGTTGTCAAGTGTTGTAACTATAGGTTTAAGACAATCATTTCCCCCCTTCTCTTACCATTTGCCTTTTCTCTGGGTTATTGATTTGCTTTCCAAATCAATTCAAGAAATATACACCTTTGTAGAATTTTTATTATCTTCTCAGTAGGCTCCTAGTGGGAGTTTGAATTCCCTAAAAACTGGACTGTCAGTCAAAGTACGATCTTACGAGCCTGTCCATTTTTAATATGGTGTGACTCTAAATGGACCATTTATCTGCTTGTCCCGAAAAAGCTGAGGAGGTAGAAAAGCAACATAATCAGAAGTAAAAATGCTCGTGTCATTATCCCAAATACACATGTTGATGGTAACTATTCTGGGCAGTTTATTTTGCTCTTCCTCCTTGCTTTCAAGGTTGTAACTCAACGACAGACTTCTCCTTACTAAAAATAAACCATTTGTCTTTCAGAAATTCACTGAAGATGCCTCAGATTTGTGTGAGCCTGTATATCTTGCAGTACAAAATCTCTAAGAGTTGACATCTTCAGAAGTTCTAGAGAAAGCTAAGATGCTCAAACAACTCCAACTTGTGCATATATCTGTGTGTATACGTTCAATCTACTACTCATAATATAGATCCTAATTCAAGAATAGAAAATATTTGCTTTATTACAAGTTGTGATGCAAAGTATAATTTTAAAACTATCATCTAATTTCTATTAATTTTCTTTTAAAATATACACTCCTTTCATAATATTGATAGGGTTAAGAATGAATTTTTAGAAAATAAAAATCAAAGATACATTTGACCATTATTTCTTCAAAAAATAGTTTCAGAATCACCTTTTGTTTTGGTTTTGGTTTTGAGTAGGGGAGCAAAACAGTATGTTCATCATTTGAACATAAGAATGAGGCCTTTGAGCTGGGTCAAGTTGACTGGGCCTTAGAAAGTCACAGTTTTATTTCAGGATGTTCAAGGCATTGTCATTCATCACAGAAGAAATTAGAATAGGTAATGGTCTCAGTTAGGGGCACCAGGAAAAGTTCTGTACAGAGATTCATTCTATCACATATTGCCCCCAAATGTTTCTGCAAGAAATTCTACAAGTCGGTGATTCTTAGCCTTATCACGCATTTTCCCCCATTCTGTGTCCTACTGTAAAACGCAACTACCTCTGCAAGAGTAACAGACCAAGTAGTGCCTTACACCTTTATCTAAACAGTGCTATACCATCAGATTACTCTTCTCCTCAAAAGAAAACCTAAAAGTATTCCCTGTCCTGGTGTCAGGGCTCCTGAGAAGGTGAGGAGGGTGGGGAGAGGAGGGAGTTTGGAGATGAGCGCAAACAAACTTTACCTATTTCACACATTCCCCATTGTTGTAACAACATTGGAAAGTCTTCCCTAAACTTAAGATATTACCTCTCAAATTTTCATTTGAATTACCTTAATTATAATGAAATTTTACTAATAAAATAATGCATTTTTACTAATTTAAACATGGCACTATTAGTAAAAGCAATATGTTTTTTGTTCTATAAATGACTTTTTATACCTTTTGAACATAGGAGTGGTGAAAACTTATTTCTGGGTTTCCAACATGGGCCTGTCTGACACAACCAATTTTATGCTTATAAGGAACGCATATTAATTCTAAAGAAATAGAGGTTAGAGGGGAAAATACTGACATTAAATACTATTGACCCTTGTTCTAGTTCCCACTCAGTTTCCAGCTCTAGAATTTTCCTTCTTTTCTTCCCTGAGAGGATTTAGCCCTAAATGTATCAAATATATATTCAAATGTCTCTTCCCTGGGTACAAGAGAGTAAGTATCTGTAAAGGACAGAGTTAATTTACAATTTAACTGGGAAAAACCTATCCTTAGCTCTGAGAATTCTGGATGTCAGCTTTGACCTTTGGCCAAGATAGATACAATGGGATTTATGATGTACAGTTTAAAGTCTAAAACTCCCTTGGAAAGCCCCCCAGTTTGTTTACTAGTGGTTTTTCCAATGTAACTTGTTAGCCCGCCTGCTTTGACTGCATGACTGGAGGGGTGTAAATATTCCTCACACAGACTTTGGTGGTTTAATTCAGAGCCAAGTGTGTTCTTAGGGGAATAAAGGCCCTGCAAAGTTTGTACATGGAGGTCTATCAGATCCCCCCAATACTTGTCTGTTTCTCTTTCTCTTGCTGCACTGGATTACTTACCTGTAAATAAAAACCCTATAGAAGTATGCTCTGTTGAGTTTGGTGAGTCCTTTTCGGCAACTGAACTTGTGGAATCACCATGGTGTCTTAATACACAAACTAGTAATCTTTCAACATCATTTAACACAGCTTATAAAATTGAAATCAGCCTACACAATTCCTCTTCCTGATTTAGGAGTGATTATATGCAAATTATACTCTGACCTTCTTTGGTTCACAAATGATTCTTATTTTGTAATTATTTTCCCCCAAACTAAAAATGTATATTTTGTTTTTTGTACTCTTTGACACCCCACGTTATATATAATTCTAATATTGATAGACTTACATTGCACACCTAAAATAACATTGGCAGGTAAATTACATACCCAAAATTCTGATATTTAATATTTCTTTGATAATACTGTTACAATCATGTGGGAAATGACTTTGCCACCAAGTAGAACGTAACTGCCACAGAACAGGATAGAGTCATGAAAGGTAAGCATGGAAGAATTTGAGGGCTAACAAAAGCATCAGCAAAGAATGTATCTGCTGCAGATGAAGATGAAGAACAGGTTAAAAAACAAACAAACAAACAGGTTGTACCTGGAATACCAAAGTAAAAGAAAAAAAAAAAAAAGATGTACTAACCCGGCTGTATCAATTAAGAGGACCCATTTGGAATTTCCCCTTTCTTCAGTATTCTGGAATCTGTCCATCGTCTTAAGTGGGAAATGTCTGTTCTATCCAGACTAACAGCTCCTACCAGAGCCTCCCAGACAGGACAATGCTTGGTGAATGGCGAAATTGTCCTCTAGCTAGAAATTACATATAACCAGAACAGGTTCACTCTTCTAGAAAATGAGTCTACATCTCCTCTTAAGAGAACAATGCAGTGATTGACACATCTAAGGCAACTTCCAAAAATGCCTGTTGAACTTCAAAGTTAGCTTAAGGGCATCCAGAAAAAATGAACAATCAACCATGGATCAAAAGGAAAGCTCTGACTAAATCATTTTGTAGAGAGAGACATTCTCCTTGCACTGGCATTTCAGTTACTATCACTGGCCCCCTTCCCTACTTTTCAGGATGCCTCAACAGAGAATCCTGTTTTCCTCTGATACCAAGGACAACTTCATTCATAAGCATATGGAAATATGAGGAGGATTAATTCCCTTGCTGCTGTTTTCCATTTTTACCTATTTAAATTCCATGAGAACTGGAATTCAGAGAGTTTTGTTCATCCATGGTATTTAACAGCCTTTTAAATTCTTAATAATTATAAAAACTTTGTGTCATTTTGGTTTGATATTTCCCCATAATAATAATTTTACCACCTATCAGTCTTAGCATCTCAGGTGAAATAAGGATTGTGGTGGTGTTGATCTGAGTACTTGCCTGACCACAGCGAATCCTTGGACAGTAGTGGTTGAATCAAGATGAAACCCAGGCTTTCTACCACTTAATGACAAGTTATCACACTGTACTTGATCTTCTCATTATCTACTTTAATTTTCTATTTTTATGATTTAATACTAGCACCATACTAGGGTTATAGAAGGAAACCAGCAGTGTCCACTCTAATATTTTCTTGAAAATCTTTACTCAGTTATTCTTACCTATTCAATTATAAACTATAATTTTACCTGTGCATAATATAGTTTTTAAATCCAAGCCACACTCATCCCAGTTACTCGCCTAGCAAACTGGACATCTGCACACTCTTCACCCTACCCTGGAACTAATAAGCAATACCACTCTTGGAAAGAGTCTTGGCAGGTCCGGACACTAGGATGAACTGCCAAGTGCTTCAGAGACACAAAGACAGAGCCCTCACCACCCATTTAAAAAGGCTCTATGACTTTCCACTCACCCCTTAACATCTTAGCCACAAAGAGATTACTCAAGTTACTAATGACATGCCTTGTATTCTAGTCTAATTATTAGGACCCATTCCCCCTTATTCCCACTAACCTTATTTCACACAGGCTAGACACTTTTTCACTTTTCTGCCTCATTTTTCTCAGGATGCCTCACTGGGCTTGATGCTCCCATTATTTCTTTCCTATAGCCCTTAACAGTTTGCCCAGCACCACTCCCCTTGGATATGACCTTCAGCCTTGGATATCTACCTCAATCTGGGACTGGTTTGAATTTGCCATGCTCCTAGTAGAACCTGATGTATAACTTTTACTCCATGCCTCGAATTGAGATTCCAGTTCCCATCACTGTCCTCTTTCCTGTGCAAACTCCCTTACCCTCAACTCAGCCTCTTCCCTCCTAACATGCTACCCAGCTGCAGGTATTTCAAACTCTGCTATAAGTTTACACAACATACCCACCCTATCACCCTTCTACTTAAAAATTCCTCTGAATTCAACTGCTAATTTCTTGCCTTCACCTGCTTCTGCAACACCATTAAGAGAGATATTTCAAAGGTTTTTTCAGGCCAGTCTTTATGGTCTGTCATTTCTACCACTACACCGCTCTTCCCTTTTTTATTCATTGAATTCTATCAGACCTGATAAAAGGTTTTGTAAAGCTTGCATTCGGAAAGCACAGTTTTCTGCCAGAACTGATCATTTTCTGACTAACTGGCTTTTAGGACTTATGAAGTCAGCTAACATGGTCTGTGCTTTTCAGATCCGTGCCTCCCTGCTTCCTCTCTATACTTCAGGATCGATGCAGTTCTGTTTAATTACCCCTCACCCACCTCCAACCCTCCTTCTCTTTGGTCATCTCCATTTACGGCTGTATTGGTAACCTGCACAATCTGCTCTTTCATCTTCTGCCAACATCCCCACATCCATAGGAGATCTGAAGCAGGCAACACAGGAAAAGAGATGGGGAATGGGTTAGATACCAATGAAGCAGACTAAATAGGAAGGCAGCTGAAGAGACAGAAATGCTGATGGTAAATCACAAACTTGTTTTTCATGAGCATGTCTGAGGGTGTCATACAGATTATGAAAATAAAGTTGTCCTGCTACATAAATTAGAGTTCTGGTGTAAATTATCTACAGATTTATAACCTCAAAGAACTTCTGAGGAAATAGAACAGGCTCATTTAGATGTACTGTATATGCTTAAAAATAAAGGAAAATATCAAACAAAATAAATCTGAAAAAATACTGTATGATTTGGGGATTTGCATGCATACACATATGCATGGGAAGGGAGACGTAAACACAATCATATCATCATATACAAATACTAATATCTCACTTTAGGTAAGGACAAGTAAGGTTTACTGTTTTACTAAAATGTTTTCTCCAATGTATATGATAAAGGAAAATAGTTTTCATGAGTAAATCATCAGTAAAAGTATAGTCTAGTTTTATTATTCCCTCTTATTGCAAATTTCCATTCTACCATATAAAAACACTGGAGCAAATTTGAGGGAAGGAGACTCTAACTAGATTAATCATTCCCAAGAATAGAGTAAAAAGCTTCAATAACTGTTTCAAAGATAAAGTTTGATCTGCATATGAAGTTCAAGTTAAATATGTGACTTCAGTTTGAAGATCATTATAAGGAAAATAAAAAGCTTACTCTTACAAAGCTTATCACTTTACTGAGAATGAAATGATGTGCACAGTGCCACACAAAGAAACAAGCTTCAATCACTTTAGTTCTTAGAAACTTCTGCAAATGTAAGCTTTTTCTATACTTTTCTGCAAAGACACTTACAGGTAAAATGCTAAGCTATTTTCCTGATCTGGTTGAACAACTGTGGAAAAACTAATGAAATCATTTCTCTTTACAAAATATGCTTTCAATGCTTTCCTCCCTTGTTACTTAATGAAGGAGTTCAGTTAATAACAGGCAAAAGCTTGGCTTCAAGTCTTAAAATCATTCTTCTGACAAGAATTCATTGAACTGGAATAGTGTTTATTTTTATGCATGCATACATTATCCCAAAATGGATATGTAAAATGCAGTAATTATTGTTCTTGATAAACATGAATTAGAGAACATTCATCCACTTGTCTTTTTGATTCATGAATACTTATCAGGTATCTTCCAGAAAGATGCTCCAGAAGACTTAACTACTATCATTACTACTTAGGTGCCTGATCTCTAGAGAACAACCAAAAAACTGAAATATTCTAACATTTGAAAGGGAATTCTAAGGCTACCAAAATTCAAAAATGTCTTGAACTTATAAACATGATCACACCTCTTATTCTCTAACAGTTTATAACAGAAATGAGTTGTGTTTGATAAGAGATATGTAGTCATCAAACTTGGTGCACATGCCTGCCTGGGAATAAACATAGTCCTGAGAACCTAGGCCCTCATTGGGAGGAAAATATTTTTCTCAGCTTTTCTTAACCTACTTTATACTGTATGTGTGACAATGCCACACCATACAACTAACACTCTCTCCTTCACCTTGCAAAACATTTCCACAAATCACATGTCTTTATAGCTAAATAAAACAACTCTAACTCCAAATTAACTCGGAGAGAAAGCATCCTCTGAAAACAAAGGAGAAAACTGGTCTAATAACACATATTTATGTCCAGTGAGCTACAAATATCTTATACTAACATCTGACATCTTTAAAATTCTTGGCCCAAAGAATATTTTGTATTGTTTTTATTTCAACTGCAATCTAGAATGCAAACTTGTTTTCAATGAGAGACAACTTCCAGACCTGCGCGTCTTTGGCTGTAATTCAGAGACCTTATGACAATACTTAAAACAGCTATTAAAAGTTATATTTTCAGGGCTCCTCTATGGCTCAGTCAGTTAAGCATCCAACTTCAGCTCGGGTCATGATCTCACAGTCCATGAGTTCTTGGTGCTGACAGGTCAGAGCCTGTCGCCTGCTTCCGATTCTATGTCTCCCTGTCTCTCTGTTCCTCCCCCATTCATGCTCTGTTTCCCTCTATCTCAAAAAATAAACAAAATTTTTTTAAAAATTTATATTTTCAACTATGATAGAAGGGAAGTACCCGGAGGCAGGCCAGGTAGAGAGGATCACCTGACAGAAGCTGATTCCTTTAGCAGGGAGACACAGCCAGCCCATGATAACCCTGCAGGAAGGGAGCTGGAGAAAGGAGAATCTTGACATCTCCTTCTTATCTCCCATCTGTTGTACTCTCAAAGTTAGGGAGGGAGAGCTTGTAGTGGTGTTCCAATTGATCAGTGTAGGAGCACACCGCAGATTGGAAAGGTAGAAGAGTGGATCTAGAGAAGCAATGGAGACCAAGCTTAATCACCATGCAAAAGTCACAACTATTAAAGTAAGAGGGGATGGGTGTTAGAGAGGCAAATGATGACACACCAAATTCATTAAAGGTCTAAATGAATCAAGGTTTCATATGGCCATTTGCAATCACACTGACTTGAACTTGTTCACAGAGTTTACTGTAGAAATTTTCTTTGGCTAAGAAAAGCTATGATTTGGGATGCCTGGGTGGCTCAGTCAGTTAAGCATCTGACTGCTCAGGTCATGATCTTGTGGTTCATGGGTTCGAGCCCTGCGTCCGGATCTGTGCTAACAGCTCAGAGCCTGGAGCCTGCTTTGGATTCTGCGTGTCTCTCTCTCTCTCTCTCTCTCTCTCTCTCTCTTTCTCTGCCCCTCCCCTACTTATGCGCAATCTCTCACTCTCTCTCTCTCTCTCTCAAAATATAAACATTAAAAAATTAAAAAGAAAAGTTATGACTTTTCTTGGCCATCTTCATATCTTCATAGAACTCCATATAACATATCAAGTGTATCCTTTATGGACCACAAACATGTGAAGAATGTTCTGGAACAGGTATGACAAGAATAAAGGCAACTTCACCTTTTATAAAAGTCACATTTTCAAAACAGCAAAGAAGATAAGCCTAGCCCATGTTTACAAAAACACAATGCAACAATTTCCCATGACTGTTAGCTTGAGCATGCAAGCAAACCATGCCCATATCGAAAAGGAAAATATTCATTTTTAAGTCAAAAGAGCTAATTTCTTTATGGTTATTGATAATAGATGCATATTGGCCATTAAATGTTTTAAAATGTTCTAGAGGTCTGGACTTCTAACCAGACGTTGTGTTGCTTATTGCTTCTTTGTAATTGATGGAGCAGGTTGAATTAAAGAAGATGAATTCTGCTACTAAAAATATTCCACAAGCAAATGGCAATGAAGGAACAAGAGAAAGGCATCCGAACTGAAGCAGCAAGACATATTTCCAGGGAATTACCGTGGGATCCACGATAATTAGCAAACCAGATAGATTCATATCACTCTCTACACAGCTGCCACGTCTGCCACTCCACAAATGTCTTGGGTACGTTTAGCATCCACTCAGAATGTGGTCACACCTGGGAGCTTATTAGAAATGCAGAATCTCAGACCATATTTCAGGCCCACTGAATCATAATCTGCATTTCAACAAGGGCCCTAGGTGATTTGAAAACATGATAAAGTTTGAAAAGCACTATTTCAGAACATAACTGAAAATTCTATGACAACATTTTTTCTTAATTCAGGGCAACAATGCCTCACAATGATTACCTCAGACAAACCACCTCTTCAAGAAAGGGAACAGAGAAATCCCAGAGAGGAGTACAAAGATTTTTTTTCTTCAATGTGTGGGGTAAAAAAAATTATTGTCCTTTTATCCTCTCACTGATGACTCCATAATTTCTGTACAGAAGGAGGGAGTAAAGAGTTTATGTGGAAGTGTGCATATTCTCTAAGATTGAGAAGACATCTAATATCTATACAAAGACTGGGGAAATCGATGGATATAAACACCTGGAAAATTCTTCTGCCTTGTAAATACCAGCAAGTTATTTTTACCACTTCTAGGTTATTTACTTTCTGTTTTTATCACTGAATTAAGTACAAGTATCCTCAGGAGAGGAAAACCAGTATCAATGCTTTTAATCAGATGCTACATTTATGAAAAATTCCATCTGCAAATTGAATAGCAGTTGAGAAGACCCCTAATTGTTCTTGATCCATTCAAGGCATTTTCCTTTGTTGTTCTGAATTTGCATTTTCAATTTTTGGCAAAGGTAGTTAAGTAAAAAGACTTGAAATGCATTTCAGCTACCCATTCATTCACCAAATGTTTATGGAATATCTACTATACTCTAGGTTGTGTGTAGGTACTAAGTGCTAGAAATACAGTAATGATTAAGATATACCTCCTGTCCCCTTAAAACATGGCCAGTGGAGATAGCATACAAACAATGAAACTGAGAGGTGTTAAGTGCACAAGACACTAAAATATCACAAAAGAATCGTCATAAAATAGAGCAAAAAAACATGACCTTTGACTTTGATTTCACTACTCTATATATTTTTCATTAAGTTCTATTAGCCTTTGTATGTCATAATTATTTAAATCTGTCTTACAACTATCTCAGTGCATGCTTTTAAATTTTTTTTAATTTTTTTTAACGTTTATTTATTTTTGAGACAGAGAGAGACAGAGCATGAACGGGGGAGGGGCAGAGAGAGAGACACAGAATTGGAAGCAGGTTCCAGGCTCTGAGCCATCAGCCCAGAGCCCGACGCGGGGCTAGAACTCACGGACTCACGGACCGTGAGATCGTGACCTGAGCTGAAGTTGGACGCTTAACCGACTGAGCTACCCAGGTGCCCCAGTGCATGCTTTTAAAAGCATCCCATTATAAAGGGCTGTAAAAAGTAGCCACACATAGTAATTAATTGTTGCTAGGAATACCTACGGCTGAATATTTTGTAAACAGGCCAAAATATAGAATTCCAAATAAATGTCATCATTGCAAATGTAACCTTGAGTGGTTTATACTTGCTCAATCTATGTATTCTACAGTACTTACTAAAGTTTTAAATATATATTTAAGAGTAATTGGCTGTTAATATCATTTACAAATAAAAGTCTTATAAAATATAACTTTTAATTGCAAGGTACAACATTTGATGATAATGACCATGTAGAGAAAGGTAATTAAATCAATTGTAATGAATCATGAAAGTAATTGGAAGAAAGGAAGGACATACAACCTTTTGAAAAGCTGGTTTTACGGAAAACACAGAAAGAATGAACATTACCATCATGGGGCTAGCGCAGCTCTCAGCCCCAATCTCACCTGAGATCAAAGATACTTTTACATCAGTTGATAGGATGGATCAAAATCTTCCCAAGTAGAAGTATGTTCTGGAAGAGTCACATGTTGGTTTTATATAACATTCTATTAGGTAGATAAATAAATAGAGACTTCAGCATGCTTCTTAGTCTTCTTAAAATAATTGTGAAATTGAAACTTCCAATGACATTCCGTTGAAAGTACTCCTGAATGGCCCACATTTGGCCATTCTGTTGGGGTTCAGATGGCTGTGGACTATTACTGTAGGAGATGTGAGTGCATATGCATGGACATGTGTATATGGGTATCTGGAGACTCTGATCTTAGACTGCATTTTTAGAAATAGCACTGAGATTTTTTGTCACAGTGCTTAAAATATTTTGCAAGATTCTTTTCTAAGTTAACCTCTTAATCATCTTAAATGAAGCAAATCATTTTTCTGTCTCTGGGTAAATTTGATTTTTAAAATAGCCAAGAGTCATTCAGATCCAAATCTGGTGAGTTACATATATAATCATGAGAGAGATTTCTTTTAACAAAATCAGGCCATGGAAAAAACTATGATTACAAGATACTGAGTTTCTTATAATGCTTACAAACCAATTTCAAGGCCATCCTCAATTTCAAAAAATGATAGTAATATTGGAATAAACATAGGCTTCAAGGGCCATCACTAATATTTTCTAATATTTTGTTCTAAAGAACTGTTAATATGAGTTATTATGCATACCAAGACATAGTTTATCCCTTCTATTTTATATATGTAAA
The DNA here is from genome assembly GCF_022079265.1 of Lynx rufus. Taxonomy (NCBI): domain Eukaryota; kingdom Metazoa; phylum Chordata; class Mammalia; order Carnivora; family Felidae; genus Lynx; species Lynx rufus. The sequence goes on along the minus strand of NW_025814878.1, from coordinate 52,133,738 downwards.
TAATCTGATAGCAAACATTTCAGTTGCTTTATATGATGGTATTTTCCCCTAAATCGAGTTAATTGTGGGAATTATAACTTAAATTCATATTTGTAGTTCATAAGTTCCTGGCACAGGACTGACATCCAATAAATGTGAAAGGGGTATATGAGTAAAATGAGTAATTTGGTAGAATCCACATACAATTGGACTACATCATATGTGAATGAACCAAATTCTATACTAGTCTGACCTAAAGAAATCTTACATCTGTCAAAAAAACCCCATACATATGAACATAAACATAAACATAAATAAATAAAACTGTTAGGGCTCCTGGGTGGCTCGGTTGGTTGAGCGTCCAACTTTGGCTCACGTCACGATCTCAACAGTTCATAAGTTTGAGCCCGCATCAGTCTCTGTGCTGGCAGCTCAGAGCCTGGAGCCTGCTTTGGATTCTGTGTTTCCCTCTTTCTCTGCCCCTCCCCCGCTCACACTCAGTGTGTGTGTGTGTGTGTGTGTGTGGCCACACACACACACACACACACACACACACCTGAAAGACAGTGAGTCATAAAAGCCTTGTATCTAGCAATTGTCCTAGCACAATATTCTTAAAAAAATGAAAAAAATACATTCAAATATCGATCATATCCCTCATACAGATAACTTGTAACATCAAACTAAGAATAGATATCTTTGCCAGAGTCTTCAATCTTTATATGGTTATGGGGGCAGATACACTTCACTCCTACCACCACCCCCACACCAAACCCACACCCCTCCACACACACATTCTGGGTTCTTGAACAATGTTATCATTTTTCACAAGATATACATGAATCTTGAAGGACTGTAGCTAATAAGTGTCAAAAACGATCCATTAATTTAATCTTTTCTGTATCTTTGTAGCTTAATAGAGGACATCTCACTTACATGAAGAAATATGTATTGAATAATATGTATATAATTTATATGTTTAGAGGACATATGTGTATGGTACAAATAAGTAAATTATATGAAGACAATTAAGGAAAGTAAAGGAAGGAGGGGGAGAAAATGTTCCCAGAACTAAAATTTAAATTAATAAGAATGTGTCACCCACCAAAATCAGATTTTGCTCCTATTGGAAATGTTACACATTGAGGAAAAAAAAAAAACACATCAGCGGTCTTATAAAAAGTTTAAAAACTGTATATAGGTAGGGCCCAAAAATCTCTTATCAAAGTTTCATGTTTCATTCCAGGCTTTATTGCACATAGCAGGGAATGGACTGACAGTCACCCCCAAATAGTTTAATAATATACATACCCAGTGTCAATAAAATTTTTATCCCCAAAGAGAAAATATCAAATTTGATATATTTCACTCTGACAAGCTGGTTCAAACAAACAAAAAGATGCATGAAATCTTCAGTTTTATATACACTCTAACAAACTTTATGAGAAATGATTCAAAGAATATAAATCCTATGTGATCTATATTTAAAAAGAAAGATGCTAATAGCAGCAATACAAGAAATTTTCTCCAAAAGTTTCTGTTCACTCAAAACAAAAGCCCAGTCCTGGTAGAAATATCAGGAATTTTAAAGGAAAAATAGCAATAGTTATAATTTATGATCACAAAAATCCCTAAAACTGCACTTAGTACAATACAAGACTTGTCAGAATCCTAAAGCAAGAAAATAGAATCACGGACACACTGCAACTTGATATTCCTTCAAAGGAAGTGTCATGTAAGGACAGTGGTAAAAGATATATAAGAGTTCAGTTATACCAAGATAAATAAAACTTCCCTCACCTAGAGATATCGTTCTTCTAAAACTACAAATTCCATAGGGAGATACAGAATTGCTCTAATCTTTCCTCAGAGGACTGAGGGAGAAGGAGCTCAGACTTACAAGCACTCAACCTGAAAAAATTGGATGGCAACCCAATTTCAAATCATTCGTACTGTCATCTAGCCATAGAAAGGCAAAACTAGATTGGATAGAGAACTATCTGATATGTGTCATCTCCATTTTACTGTGGTAGGGACTGAGTGTTTAAAAATATATACCATATAGGCTGAGCACCAAACTGTAATTTAGAAAGAGACCCAAATATAATGGGGACAATCCTAAAGAGGTTGAGAAAATGCTCACAATTACACACTGGAGTCCCACCAAACCAGACAACTTGCTATCGCTCCTCAAACACAGAGGTCCCAATGGCACTGAAATGTAACAACTTGGGGAAGTCTACCAAGGGTAACGTAGCACAGCACAAGGTTCCATTTTTTCAGAAAATAATCTTTATAATGGTTTGTGGGCTGTCAACATTATGTACCTCCTAATGAGAACCCAAAGGATCCCTTCACTAGCATATTTTCCATGTTGAAGAGCAACCATTTGTATATGTTTTTGTCTTTAAAAATTTGAGTAGTGCCCCAAACCTTAAAACTATATCCAGAATTCTACTGCATTCTAAAATCTGCCCCAAGTTACCTTTATCTCTTACCAATATTTTCGAAACAGCCTAGTAGTATTCAAACTTGTTTGCTCATATACGCCTCTAAACATTGTTTGTTTGTTTTAATGCTTATTTATTTTTGAGAGAGAGACAGAGACAGAACATGAGAGGGGAAAGAGCAGAAAGAGAGACACACAGAATCTGAAGCAGGCTCTAGGCTTTGAACTGTCAGCACAGAGTCCCACGCAAGGCTCAAACCCACAAACCATGAGTTCATGACCTGAGCCGAAGTCTGATGCTTAACTGACAGAGCCACCCAGGTGCCCCAAAATCTCTAAACATTGTTAGGTCAACAACTAAAAATTTCATTGTGAGTTTAAATTGTTGTGACAGATCAATTTTTGTTCATTTTATATAGATCTCACGAAATCTAAAGGTATTTCCATCTTCCAATTAAAATTTTATTACAAATAAGCACTTTAACAGGTGGAAATGTTAAATTAATTTTTTTTGTAATTAAACATGTTTCCATCATGTTACCCACACAGAAGCTTATATAATATATACATACACACGTTTAAAACTTAGAGACATGCTATACAATGTGCTAGTCAATAGCCATTAGCCACATGTGACTACTGAGCGCTTGAAATATGGCTAGTTCAAACTGAGATATGCTGTAAGGTAAAATGCACACAAGATTTCAAAAAATCAATATGAAAATTGAGTATAAACTATCGCAATATTTTTTCTATTGACTACATGATGTTGAAGTGGTATTTTTATATATTGGATGAAATAAAATAAATTATTAAAGTTTTACCTGTTTACTTTTAATTAATTTAAATTTAAATTTACATATGTGGTTCACATGTGTAATCTATTAGAATTATATTTATACTGAATAGTGCTAGTTTTGAATCTGCTATGGATCACCTAAAAAACTTTGGTGTTATAATATATTTATGATTTTAATTATTTTCATGTCTATAACATTCTAAATTCTTTTAAAAGATATTTTGAATTAAGTTATCTTTCCAAGTGTTAGTGGAATACAATTGATGAAAACAACGTTAAAATACTTCATAATTTATTTTTAGAGAGAAAGAGGTAGAGTTTTTGTTTGTTTTTTTTATTTTGAGGTGGGGGGGCTGTGGGGGGGGAGAGCATGTTCACAGGAGGGGCAGAGAGAGAGAGGGACAGAATCCCAAACAGGCCGTCAGCACGGAGCCTGAAGCAGGGCTTGATCTCAGGAACAACGAGATCATGACCTGAGCCAAAAATAAGAGTCTGATGCTTAACTGACTGAACCACCCAGGCACCCAGAAAGAGGGAATCTTAAACAGGCTTCACATTCAGGGTGGAGCACCATGAGGGGCTTGATCCCATGACCCTGGGATCATGACCCAAACCAAAATCAAGAGTCAAACATTCAACTGACAGAGGCACCCAGGTGCCCCCAAATATTTCATAGTTATTAAGGAAAAAGTGAAAATATAAAATTTTATTGTAACCGCATATTCTAATGAGATAGATGGGTTTTTTTTCCCTAATTAGTTGGCATATCTATAGATGAAAAATTGTTTATTGTGTAATAAGGGTGAACAGCAATTCTTTTTATATTTTATATTCATACTTAAAAGTACTAAGACACCTTAATCACATAATATGTTGGAATATAATTTTTTCAATGTTACTAAATTATTTAAACTCCCAAGTTTCATGACAAAAATCCATAGTGGTCTAGTAATAAATAATAATTTTTTAAATCATCAATAACTTAAATATTTTATTGAACACAAGACTCAACCTTCAACTTTTTCTTTGTCTAATCACTGAAGACATTACATTTTGGTTTTTTTTTAATGTTTATTTTTGAGAGAGAGAGAGAGAGATTGCAAGAAGGGACAGAGAGAGAGGGAAACACAGAATCCAAAGCAGGCTCCAGGCTCCAAGCTGTCAGCACAGAGCCCAGTGAGGGCTCAAACTCACCAACCAAGAGATCATGACCCAAGCCGAAGTGGGATGCTTAACCCAGGCGCTCTGAAGACGTTACATTTCTAACTTAGGGAAACTATACTGCCAAAAAAACATTACCAATTATCCACCAAATAGTTACTCAGTATCCCTATTACTTTTCACCTACAGCCTCCTTGTTCTACCAGATAGGATTAGAAAGGGCAAAAGAATTATAATTATAATCAAATTATAATTATTTTTTAAATGACTTTGACAAAGCAAGTTTTTAGATAAAATACTTATTTTTAAAAAAATGTTTATGTTTATTTATTTTTGAGAGACAGAGACAGAGCATGAGCAGGGGAGGGGCAGAGAGAGAGGGAGACATAGAATCCAAAGCAGGTTCCAGGCTCTGAGCTGTCAGCACAGAGCCTGACACAGGGCTCGAACCCATGAACTGTGAGATCATGACCTGAGCCGAGTTGTACACCTAACTGACTGAGCCACCCAGGTGCCCCTGGAAATTTATTCTTTTAAAGACTTGTATGTCTGTAAGGTTTTCAGGTAGCCTCAGAGGTCTCACATTCTAGCTTGAGCACCCTTTCATTATCCCATTGATTTTGGCCCTGCTTCCTTCTAACCTTGCCTTCTACAGCCGAATCTCAGCACAGCCCACAGAATGATTCTTTCAGTTCCAAATCAGAAAATCACTCCTCTGCTCAAACCTTCCAGGCATTTCCCATTCTCACACACAGTAAAAGCCAACTATCTTGACAGTAGAGCCTACAAGGCCCTTAACAATATGCCCTTCAACCCTGTTACCCCTCATACCCTACTCAACTCCCTTGGCTCAGTTTGCTGAATTACCTTGGCATCTTCACTAGCCCTCAAAATTGTTCTCAGATAATCATCTCAGGAAGATGCTCCCTCTGCTAAAATGTTCTTCCCCTTGACCTCCATGCCTCACTATATCACTTTCTGTAAGTCATTACTCAGATACCTTCTCAGAGATGCTTTCCCTGGCCACCCTACCACTTACCCTTCTATTCCCCTTTCCTGCTGTATTTTTTTTCCAAAGTACTTAATGCAATTTGATCATATATTTTCTCAATTTGTTCTTTCACCCTTCATAGAAAGCAAGCTCATATAACAGGTTTTCCCCCCTGTTATGTATTCTAACATATCCCTAAAACAATATATGGTATATATGAGGCATCCAATAAATTTGTCAAGTGTAAAAATCATGTGATCTCTCTTATAAATGAGGCAAAGTTCTATGCACATTAGAGAACAGGGTTGTTTTATTCATTTAGGTTTGTTCTTTTGTGTAATAAAATTGAGTAACTAACACTCAAAATTTTGTTCTAATGCACAGCATCAGGTGGTTCTCTGCAATGAACATCAGCATTTATGTTGAATTCATCTAAGTCTATACATATGACTCAAATGTGTGGATGTGACCTGGAAAGCCACACAGTGTTTGTGTATATTTACTAACTCAGTATGCACATTCCTTTCAAATGGCTTCCTCCATTTTTGCTAATGTTGATTGGTTTTTCTTTGACTGAAAAGCAGCTTCCTTAGATTTATAAGATATGATTAATGAAAACATTAACTTTACCAATAGCAACATATTAATTGATTCCTTTTTCATATTATTTTATCACAGTCCCTGGATAAAACTATGTAGGTGCTGCCCCCAAAATAATAACTTTTCCACATCAAAATGTCTGAAAAGAATGCAGCTAGAGTGTTAATCAATAGTAAATATATACGGTTGACAGCACACTGGAATTGGGTACCCTGAACTGTAGCCAATCGTGGATGTTATCCATTTTGTCCTTAAAAGCATTTAAGGCAAGTTTGCCAGATGTCACTACCAGACTATAACTTTCCCTTCTTGCTTTGAGTCATTTAAAAATCCTGTTGGATTTCATTTTATTAACAGGTTAACAGATCTATTACATCCCACTAGAGTACTATTGACTAACTTTGAAAAACTATCCACTTTGCCTCATGTCACTTGTGTAGCATTTTTTCCCAGATATCAAAGTATCAAAGAGTCAAAAATGCTAAGAGTCTCAAAGCATGTTTAGTATAATTTGATGGTCATTGAACATACCTCACAAATCCATGAACTACATATATCATATATATATAGAACCACACACATACACACACACACACACACACACACACGTTCAGTCAACAATATTTCTATATGGAGGTTACTCCATGCTAGGTTCTCTGAAAGGATATAAAAGTAAAGAATATGTATTATATCTATGATCAAATATTTAAATTAAAACAATATGAACACCACAGAAACTCTATGAAATTATGAGAGTCCACTAATAAACTTAAATGGGAATCATAGATGAAACTTATTTAAAGATGTCAAACATAAAAGGATATTTAACAATCTGAAGAATATTTATTCCATAAGCAAATAATTATATAGCTTTATTGAATAAATATCCCAAACAATACTTTGACAGAGAATCAAAATATTAGTTTATCTAAATTACTGTATTCATGCTCTTGAGGTGATGTCCGGAAAGCCACAGAGAAAAACCTAGGCAAAGCTAATGCTAATGGCCCTGAACGTTCCCATTTTTTCAAAGAGTGTTCACGTAACATAAGATTTATAGGTTTAAAAGATATGTAAGCCCAGTGATTCCAAACAATATGTATTATATTTGAAAAGTGGTCTTCGTGTTACCAAAAGAAGTAATATTCCCATTTCAAGAAAAATACTGACATTAGCTTCTTTCATCTCGGAAGTTAAGGTCTTTTCTCAAATTTTCCCATAAGGGGACAATTCACCCTTAATTAATATAAAGTTCACAATGGATGCACAAATGAATCATGATTTACAATTAAAGTTCTAATGAGGTCTTCATGAAATAGTGGAATAATCAAAGAATTATCTTCTGGCCTTTGCACAGATTTAAATTATGAAAGCGTTTCAATAAAAGTTGCTAAGGTTTCTATTCTTCACAAAAGGTAACATATAAAGAATAAATATGTTTTCTAAATACTACCAGCTCCTTAAATGCGGTTTTCAAAAAATATATAGTTAATGCCAAAAAAAAATCATTCTTTCTAATCTGTAAATTCTAAAAAGCTTTTCCAAATAAGAATTTTGACATTTTTATTTTGAAAAAGCCTTTGAAGTCTTAGCTTTTTTCAAAGCAATGTTTCAGAGAAAAGCACATCACGTATCAATTTGCACTTAGATATTTATTTTAAAGCATTAGTGCTCCACAGAATTTAGTAGTGAGTCACAAGAGAATAAAGCACATATTTTATATAAACAAGAGAATTTTTCTGAAATATTTTTTAAGATAATTCTAAACTGTTTTAAAGCAAATGTAATGCATTTTAAAAAGACATATTAGCACAAGTATTTTCTTCTAATTATAATATTTCAGGAAGAAGAACTGATTCATATTTAATGTAGATAAAATACTTGGATAATTCATGTAAAATATTAAAGAAATTATATTTTAAACACGGTAATATTACCTGAGCATGTTAAAGTCTGAAATACTAGATCATATCGACATATTAATTTTCAGGATAAACATTGATTTTTTAGATGATAAATCTTTAAGATAATTATAACTTCGAGTGAAATATACAATAAAGTTTATATTACTCAAGGACCAGTGTTTACATAAGGCATAATCAACAAAAGTAGGAAAAACTGAGGGTAATATAAAGTAGCATAGATTTATCCACATTTATTTCTGCTTAAAAGTAACTTTTGGGCAAGAAACAAAACCCATTGGATAAAAATAAAATTGCTCTATTTTTGCCACTGCAAAGGCCGCTGGCCCCGGCTTATGATTATGTGTCCATGAGGTCGAATACACTGATAAACTAAACATTTTAATTACTGTTTTATTAGCAAGACAGCAAATGTCCAATTATTTGTAAATATTAATGACTAATTGAATTATATATAAATTCTCAGCAGTGTTTAGTGGCTCTAGGATATGGAGATGGCTATAATCAATAGTGGCCAACTTTTCTTGACAGTCAATTTAGTAAGATAAAATGGGAAACCATCTTTATCAACGTTCTCTTACTCACCTATCTCTCCTAGTACTTCTGCAACAGACAATTAGAATCAGTATTAGTCAAGTCCCAAAAATGACTGCTCTACAAAATGCATTATGACAAGTAAGCGCTGACTTCACTTTGAATAATTCCACTTCAATTCTACCCTCTTCCTAAAATATGGAAAGCAGACACAAAAGCAAACTTGCTTGGTGGATGTCTTAAGTCAAACATCTTAGAATTGAAAGGAATCTTGGAGATCCTTCTACATTATATTCACTTTTTGAAGATAGCCAAGTAAAGAATATATTTTCTGAAGCTAAAAATATATCCAGAATGCAAAAGCTTATCAAATAATCCAAGTATCAGATAAAATAGTCTGTATTCAAAACAAAACTCAGACAAGAGTCAGAAAAGGAAAGGATCTCTCTTCCTTCTCTTGAAACCTGCTTTCCATGAAGCCCCTTCCCTCCTCTGCAAAATAAAGGGAATAGGATCAGCCATGAAGCACAACTGAGTTGTTAGCCAAGGATACTGTCTAACCTTGGGACGCTTGGGTGGCTCAGTTGCTTAAGTGTCTGACTTCAGCTTGGGTCATGATCTCATAGTTCATGGGTTAAAGCCCCGCATTGGGCTCTGTGCTGACAGTTTAGAGCCTGGTTCCTGCTTCAGATTCTGTGTCTCCCTCTCTCTCTGCCCCTCCCCTGCTCGCACTGTCTCTCCCTCCCTCTCTCAAAGATAAACATTAAAAAAAATAATAAAGGATACTGTCTAACCTTGATGACTATAGGAATCAGTAGTTGTGACTTTCTTGGCAAGTTTTAGGAAGGAGGCATGTTCTACAATATAAAATGTTATTTTGTTAAAGTTCTTCAAATGCTCTATGTAATGATTCTTTATTCCCTGTGGTCACTCTTTGCTTATAAAACTAGTTCCCCTATGGGAAAACTCTTTTCATGGATAATGGATAACATCCTAACATCTGGTCTTTATAAAACTGTAGAGCCAAGACATTTTTCCTCTAACATTAAATAATACCTTACCGCTGATGCTGGCATCCTAAAGGCAAAAATGAGCATCACAGCACAAATGAGCAAAGGAAGGAGAAGGTATTATTGGTCATAGCCCAAGAAACGACTTCAAATCAGAGTTTCTTTAACTGAGTCTGATGGCCAAATACCATATGTATATTTACAATCTTAGTTCACATTGAATTGCCTGACTCCAAGCTAATTTTTCCGCTAAGGAATCGGAGTTTCAAAACAGCACTTTTGGAACTTGCAAAAGTACTGAACTCTGAAGGTAAGCCCCCCTTTCTGCTTTTTCAATTGTATTTTGCAAATGTATTAGATAATGAGTTTATCCCCATTATCTTTCAGTCTTTCATTAGACATCTTCACAAAAATACAGCATTTGAGATTCCATATACATAACACTGCAAAACTAGGAATATCCTAACTCCTTTTTTCCTCACTTCTCAACTGATACCCTGACTGGTTTATCATAAAAACAATCACCTCACTTAAATACCCACAACTCCCTTTTTTTTTTGTCTCAATATCTCTGTGTGTTTAATCTTTATTGTTATGGATGGATAATATTTTGAAGTATTAGGTGATGTGTTTCCCCATCCCCTGTCATGTTCAACTCCTTTACTTGTATTCAGAGGGCCTGGATTCAAGTTTAGACTCACTTTCAGTTAGAAACGATTCACTTACCCATGGTTTTCAAGGCTGAGCCAATGTAGGGGTTAAAACACACACACACACACACACACACACACACACACACACACACACACTCAACATAAGAATTAGAATCAAGTGAATTTTTATAGAGCTCCAAATGAAGATAAAAGACTATAGTTTGGGGAGAAAAGGATCCCAGAGACAACAACAGCAACAAGACAACAGCAGCAACTAGAGCCAAATCAGATACAAGGTTATGAGTATCGCAGAAACAAAGCCAGACCTCCCTCCCCAGCCACTCAGTAAAGACCTTTAAACAACCAAGCCAGCAATCCATCCACTGATTATCCAAGAGAAATCCTGCACCTTTACATTCCTAGACTTTGCTCAATATCCCCCCAACCCACCACCAGCCTTCTGAAGCCTTACTGAATTGGGGTTGACAACCCCAATTCAGTAAGCCAGAACTCATAGAAGGTTCTACAGTGATTGGTAGATTGGTTCTCACGCACCTAGAGTGATAGCGATAGAATAGAACCCTGTGCTTGTCAGAGACCAGAGAGAATCATCTGAGATCACCCACAGAACTGAAGATTTCTCCAAGCCTCTTTATTCCCTCCAGGGCATAAGGAAGGTAAGTCTCTATCCCTCACTCACTCTCATTTAAATGGTGAATCCCTCCAACTATGCTTATACCCAACTGCTCCTTCCTCTTCAAGATTTGTCTCCTTTCATTTCCTCTGCCATCATTTCTGCCTTTGTCTTTTGCTCCAAGGGCCATTTTCCTTCCTCTAGCCCACACTAAAGCTCAAAAATGATTCAAAGGAATTGCTGACCTAATTAGAAAGCATTAATTCCCTTCTCTGATGTCTACTTGCCAAACTGGCATTTCCCCAGTAAAAATTAAGTCCATATGGGCTGAGACAAGAAAACAGAAAATGCAGAACAGTAAATCAAAACCATAGCGAGAATCCAAAGCATACAGCAGGAGGAAATCTTTTGTGAAGAGGACCAAGGTGCAGAGTGGAAAGGACTTTGAAAATGAAATATCCATGTGATATATCCTCTCCTCCCACCTTATCTGTGCATAATCTATTATTCAACACTTCTGGGAGACCTATAGGGCCACCTGAACCACTAGCTGCATCCCATAAACTTTGATATGTTGTATGTTTGTTATCATTTTATTCAAACAGATTCTAGTTTCTCTTGTTATTTCTTGGATCCAATGCCTACGTGGAAGTCTTCTGTTCCATTTCGACAAGTTTGGGGTTTTCTGATTTATGTTACCTTTATAGATTTCTCATTTAATTCCACTGTTGTCAGTGAACAATATGATTTCAGTATTTCTAAATTTACTGAGACCTGTTTTATTGCCAGAATATGATCTATCCTGTTAAAGTAACTTTTGCACTTAAAAAAGAATGTTTTCTGTCATTTTCACCTATATTGTCTATGAATATCAAGTCAAAGTGATTGCTAGTGTTGTTCAGATTGACTCCAGGTTGTTTATTTACGAGGGGGGGAGCGGTGGGGGTGGGGAGGTTGGCCTAATTGTTCTATCAGTTCCTGAAATAAAATCTACAACTATGATTGTGCGCTTGACTATTTTTCCCTTTAATTCCATCAACTTTTGCCTCATGTTTCTTGAAACTTTGTTATTGGGCCCAGGCACATTTGTGAATGTCAGGACTTCCTTAAGAATTTAGCTTTTTATCATTATGAACTGCCCCTCTTAATCTCTGGTAATACATTTTGTTTTCACATCTATTTTATCATATATTAATAAGACAATTCAGCTTTCTTATGATAGTTTGCATATATAACTTGTTATATCCATTTATTTCAGCTTATGTATTTATATTTATCACTTTTATATGGCATAGGGTTGAACATTTTTTTATTTTTATTTATTTGAATCCATTCTAATAATATCAACCTTTATTTGTAGTGTTTAGTCCATTAACTAGTCCAGTAATTACTGATAGGATTAACTGTGAGTCTACTATTTTGTTTTCTACTTGACCTTTTATTTTTTGTCCTCTATTTTTCCTTTCCTGTATATAGAGTCAGTATTTGAACATTTTTAGAATTCCATTTCAATTGTATCTGTTGCTATTTTTTTTAAATTTTTTTTAATGTTTATTTTTGAGACAGAGAGAGACAGAGCATGAACGGGGGAGGGGCAGAGAGAGAGGGAGACACAGAATTGGAAGCAGGCTCCAGGCTCTGAGCCATCAGCCCAGAGCCCGACGCGGGGCTCAAACTCACAAACTGCGAGATCGTGACCTGAGCTGAAGTCGGACCCTTAACCAACTGAGCCACCCAGGCGCCCCGTATCTGTTGCTATTTTAACAGATGGATATATATATGTGTGTGTGTGTGTATATATATATATATGTATATAGTGTGTATATAGTGTGTGTATATATCTAGTGTGTATATATATATAGATATAGTGTGTGTGTATATAGATATAGTGTATATACATATATAGTGTGTATATATATATATAGTGCATATATAGTGTATGTATATATAGTGTTTATATGTATAGTGTGTGTATATATATAGTGTGCATGTGTATATGTATACATATGTGTGTGTGTATATATACTACATGTGTGTGTATATATATATATATATATATATATACACACACATGTAGTATATATACTATATATATACTATATATAGAGAGAGAGTAATACATGGCCTTGACTCTTCATACCCACAGAGCCAATATTACTACCTCGTATAAAACATAGAAATCTTGCACACTTATAGGTTCATGCCTTTCATCCTTTAGGTTATGATGGACATATCATACATTATAAATCCCTCAATACAATGTAAACCTTTGTGTTTTAAATGCTTACACAATTTATGAAGATATGGGGGAAAACAAAACAAACATTTCCATTTATATTTGCCCAGATATTTACCATCATTCCTGATGCTCTTCATTCTTTACTGATAATTGAATTTCTATCATTTTTTCTCTTTCTAAAGGATATCTAAAGAAGATGACTAATAAATAGGCATAAAGTTTCAGCTAAGCAAGAGGACCAAGATCTGCTGTAGAACATTGCACTAAGTTTGCAGATACTCTTAACTCTTCACCTTCTAGAATTCTCCACTCTTCAGCATTGTTTTCCAGCTTCACTTTTGTAGTTCCTTAGGCAACAATAATGTATTATACATTTAAAGTTTTGTTGATAGGGTAAATCTCATGTTAAGTATTGTTATCACATAAAATATAAAGTAAAATAAAAATAAATTTTAAATAAAATATCCTTTAGCATATCTTTTAATGCTGGTCTGCTGGTGACAAAATTTCTTAGTTTATCTTGAAAATGTATTTTACCTTCATTTTTAAAAGTATTTTCAGTGAAACAGATCCTGGGTTGACAGGATGTTGTCTTTTTTTTTTTTTCCTTTTCAGTTCTTTAAAAACATTTTATTCTACCCTGGCCTCCATGGTTTCTTATGAGACGATAGTTGTTAATTAGATTGTTGTTCCCTTGTAAGTAATTGGTCATTTTCGCTTTTCTCAAGATTTTCTCTTTATGACTTTCAACAGTTTGACTATAATATGCCTTGACATAGGCATATTTATCTTCATTCAGCTTGGTGTTTAACATCTTGTATCTTCAAAATATTTCATAAAACTTGGGAAAATGTTTGGTATATCTCTAAAAAAGTGTTTTTGTTGCACTATCTTTCCTCTTTCCGGTTTTCCAGTTTCCTGCATGTTGAACTATTTGATATTGTCTCACAGCTAAGATTCTGTTCATTCTGTTTTCAATCCGTTTTCTCTGTTCTTCACTTTGAATAATTTCTATTGATCTTGAAGTTCGCTTACTTTCCTGTCATGTTCATTCATCATTACGTCTATCCAGTTAATATTTTTAAAGATTATATTAAGTTCTAAAATGTACATTATTTTGTGTTTATTTCTCTGCTAAAATTTTATCCACTGAAAACATGTTTTATTTTACTTCACAGAGTATAAGTATCTTAGTCCCTCCATGACCTTTATTAGCTCCAACACCTGGTTGATCTTGGAGTCAGCCTCTGTAGATTTTGTTTACTTGCGAGAATGTGTTCCATTTTCTTAATACTTTGTATGTTGATTACTTTGGGATTATACATTATGAACGTTAATTTGTGGAGAATTCAAATGCTGTGTTTGTTTTTGTTTTTTTCTCCAGTGAATGTGGTTTCCTTTGTTTCAGCAGGACTGGTTTGAGCTGGTCTTGAACTTCCAACACTGTTTGTTAGGCAACAACTCCATTCTCATTTCAATTATTTTCTTTAAATCTGAACTGCTGAGTCTGTTCTGCACATACATCATTCAAGGGTAAGTCAGAGATGTAGGCAGACTGAGTTTGTAGATACTCTCTGTAACTCTTCACCTTCTGAAATTCTCCACACCCTTCAGCATTCATGGTTTCCCAGCCTCACTTTTGTAGTTCCCCAGGCCAGAAAGATAGGAATTTTCCACATGAGCCCCTGCTGCCACTGCACATGGTCACTGTGTCATCTTTAGTGTTCACAGTGTCACTCAGAGGGCACCTAGCCCTAGTCTATAAGCCTCCGAGAGAAAACTTAGTGGTATAGTTGGCCATCTCCCCTCTAAGAAAACATGCACTTGTCACTAAAGTCTGTCTACTTCTGGTCACTCTCCAGTAGCTTCAGAGAGTTTTTTTTTTTTTCATGATTTCCAGCTTTTATAGTTCTTTTCTACAGTCCTATCTCTGGTAGGGTCTTACCCTGACTTACATGGAAGCAGAAGAACTTGGATCATTTGGAACACCTTTTCCCCCTCAACTCTCACATGTAATCCTTCTAGGAATCCTGCTACTTATATCTTAAAACTACATCCATCATCTAGACGCCTTCATGACCACTATATTCTTTGAAGTCACAAACCCTCTCCCCTGGGTATCTGCCATAACCTTCTAATTGGTCTTCCTCCTAGTTTTGTTTCCCTACAGTATGGAGACACTGCAGCCAGAGCCATCTTTATAAAACACAGTCAAACCATGTCATTCCATTATTCAAAATCCCCCAATGGCTCCCCATTTCACTCAGTAAAAATCCAAGTGACCTGGGCCTCTATAACTCCTTCATATCCTAATATCCTTCACCTGCACTCACTCTTCTCCAGAACACCGTCCTCTCTTGTTTCTCAAATACATGCCTTTGTGTTTGCTATCACTCTGCTGGAATGCTCTTCCCCAGAAATGTCCACTGCTCATTCTTTCAGTTCTCTAATAAAACATTTTACCAGTGGAATCTTCTCTGATCACCTCCTATAAAATATCCAACACCCTTCCTTGCTCACCCTTCTCTCTTGCTCTCCATTCTGAAACTGGCCTTTTGCCTTCAAAGTACACAGGTTGGCCTGACCTCTTACATCTTCAGTAATGTATTTGTTTCTTGTTCTATGTCCACTCACTAGAAGTTAAACTCCTTAAAAACAATGGCTTGTTCTGCTCCTTTTTGTATATCCAGATCTTAGAAGATTGTCCAATTCACAGTAAATATTCATTCAATAATTTGCTGAGATAGTGAATCAACAGTTTAAATTCATTTTGACAATGAGTGCTTTCATAAATTTGAATGTTTCTACATATTTAAATATTAATATGCACTTATATTTTTCCTATTTTTTAAATACCTCAAAAATACTTCATAACTAATGTAATATACACACAAATAGCTTAGTTCTTTTAAATATCTCTTCAAATAAATATCAGTTATCTAAAAGCAATTGGAAGTCTTATAATGCAATATTAAGGGTTTGTCCCAAGAGATTGTCCCAATGACAGTGAGATTTATTTCTAAACCTAACATAAAGGCATGAATGGCACAGGCCTTATTTAATGTTTTTAAATCTTATCTAAACCCTCTGGGTTTGAAAGGCCCTTAACTAAGGAAAGCACACTTATCATTCTAGGTGAACTGATGTTACCTTCTCAAGCCATTTGAGGATTCTGGATGAAAACTTTATGACCACAATACGCAGTGTTATTGGCCAGATTTATGACCAGGATGGTGTACTTTGAGGCTAGATGTATCCAGTGCAATCGTCTTCAGTTTCAGATAAACATAGTGAGCCCTTTAGAGTAATATGACAACAGCAATGCAGACACCATGCCATTCACACAGGGTGGATATGTCAGTCTTCTGGTTCAGTTTAAACCCTAAAGAACAGCAGCCTTTTCTGGCTCACTGACTGGTTTTGGTAGTTGTACTTCTGTGACCCTACCCTGACTTCTTGTCAAGGTGAGTATACTCAACCCATCTGTTAACCAACTGCATCTGACCATCAGACAGAGCTTTAAGGTCTTTTTAAAGTCAGAATTCATTTTCCTCCTAGGTCTCTCCTTCTCTGATACCACTCTTCCATTCATGAAAATGGAAATCTTACTTTACTTCACTAAGGCATCATTATTTGAGAGCTTCACAGATAAATTATTCAAGTAACAAACTACAGCTGAATCAGCAGTCCCTCATTCTCCTCTCCTCTATCTTCACCATTCATCCCACTTCCCCAGTTCTTCTCAGAGCTGTGTTGTCAATTTCTCACTGCCATAACTACACAAACCCTCTAAGGAAAGGTTGCTTGCCCTATTATTCAGACCAAGGTGGAAAAAATCGGTTTTCTTCCTGGTTCCATTAAGAAGACAGTTCTGGTTTTCCTAATCAGAATTAACACTTAGCGCTTATAGGTATTAGTCACTTCACATATGATGGCCCCTTAATGTTAATAGTGAAGCAGGAACTACCCTATTTTCAGATGAGAAAACTGAGGATTGGCAAGTCAATTTCTCAAGTTCACACAGGCAGAGCCAGAACACAAAACTGAGTATGTCTCTTTTTCCTCTACACACTGCAGTGTAAGGCCACAAACACAAAATCTTAGAAATGGTCAGGAGGTCAGGTTTACAGAGCATGTATTTATCATCATAAATTAAAAATTAATTCAATTACTTAAAACCACGAACTGACCTGGTTGATGCAGCGTAAGGTACAACCTGCCCTGATTCCTTTTCAGTGGTTAATTTCATCTGTGTGGATACTGGCAAATGGAGGCTTGTCAAAACTACTCGAACTTCTAATCTCAGGAAGATTTTGACTGGCCCACAGCCAAGTCTGGAATGATCTCAATCTCTCAGTCCTTTCACAGACTGCAGACCTTGCATGACCTTCCCTTCTGCATCTATACCTGCTGCTGAGGATTGGCATGGGGAGCTGGACTCACTCCTAGCCCACATGGCCTTGATAAGGTCAATAAGGGCCATCTTTCCCAAAAGGCTCGCTGCAAGTTATCAGCTCTAAGGGCCAAAAATCATCAGAAGCAAGTCTTGAATATCTCTGTTAAAGAACTATATTCACAGAACTAGGAACAGTCATCTGAAAAAGTCCCTGCAGTGAGGATAGAGAAAAGTCAGGAAGTTAATGACAAAGGAAACTGGCCTCAGGCCAATCATCCAAAACTCCAGAAGGAAAGCAAGCTATGTTAGGGCAGTGTGACAGCAGGGGGCATGGAGCCAATCACCAGAATGAGGACATAAGAGATGTATTAAAGTTTTAAGAAGGGCTAATAAGAGCAAGACACATCCACAGACTCAGGGGGACAGGTAATGGGGAGGATAGCAAGGTCCCACGACAGTCTTGAGTCCACAGCAATAAAACCAGAGTCCCAGACTTTTACACAGCATTAAGGTGGAGACTTTTTCACAAAACCAAAGCAGGTAAGAGCCCTTTTACTGTAATAATTGTAGAAAATTTGCAACACCAATAGCAAAGTTGATTTCTTGCTGAGTTATAGATCCTTAAATTCCTCCTGACAAAGACTAGAACCAATCCCAGTGCCTGGGGAATTCTAAATGTGAAGGTTCGGGTAAAGCAAAGCCCTAACCTCCTATAGTTAATTTCAAAGGTTGTGTATTCCTTTAATGAGGCATCAGCAATCTTTGTCCATAAAGTACCAAATGGTAAATATTTTAGGGTTGAGGACCATATAATCCATTCCTTGTGGCAATTACTCTGTCACTATACTGGGAAAGCAGCCACAAATAGTATGTAAACAAATATGTAAACAAATGAGCATTGCAGTGCTCCAATAAAACTATTTTATCAATGTTGAAATTTGAATTTCATATACTTTTCATGTGTCATGGAACATTATTCTTTTTGTGACTTTTATTCCCCTGAACCATTTCAAAAGGTAAAAACCATCCTTACCGTACACACCATACCAAAACAGGTAGCCATCCAGATTTGGCCCACAGCCCACATGTCCCTAACCTGCGCATTCAATGACATAGTGCGTTAGTCCTGTGTGAAGGACTTCTCTAGCTCCCCGGTCATTTGCAGAACTGAGAGAAGCAACAGCTCTCCAGCTGAGTGAATGGCCACACCCTTGACACATGAAGCCCTCTGCAATGTACATAGATTTCTCCCTCACGTTTTTATTAAGGGAAGGTGTAGTGTAAGAGAAGTAATGTACAGGGGCGCTTTGGGTGGCTCAGTTGGTTAAGCAGCCGACTTCGGCTCAGGTCATATCTTGCGGTTCGTGGGTTCGAGCCTCACATCAGGCTCTGTGCTGACAGCTCAGAGCCTGGAGCCTGCTTCAGATTCTGTCTCCCTCTCTCTCTCTCTCTCTCTGCCCTCCCCCACTTGCACTCTGTGTCTCTCTCTGTCTCTCTGTCTCTCTCAAAAACAAATGCTAATTTAAAAAAAAAGTAACGTACATACCACTTTCGCATGCTTTTTTGACCTTCATTTCAAAATGGTTTTTTAAAATTTTCATTTATTTTGGAGAGAGAGAGACAGAGACAGACACAGAGCACTAGCGGGAGAGGGCAGAGAGAAAGGGAGACACAGAATGCAAAGCAGGCTCCGGGCTCCGAGCTGTCAGCCCAGAGCCTGACGCAGGGCTCAAACCCACGGACCGCGAGGTCATGACTGAGCTGAATGAAGTCAGTTAACCGACGGAGGCACCCAGGCACCCCTGACCTTCATTTCAAAGTGCTATTCAGTAATGTACAGAATGGCTGCACAAACATTTATGCAAACACGTGTGTTATAAGCTCTTTCCAACTTTCAAAGTTTTTCTATGATTTATTGTTATCTCTCCCTTCTTCTTCCCCTTGGGATGATTTTCAGTAATGCCATCACAGTATGAATGTAATCATATTTTCCAAAAAATAAAAGAGGGTTTTCCCCTTGTACATGCCCATCTGTTGTTGGTGTTCTCATACAATGAGCCCAGCATTCAAAAGAAATCTCTTTAGTCTGAAATGAGTTCATGAGCCAACAAGATCCAGTGATGGGAGCCAATGGAAACAAACACATTCTTAACAACTGAACTTTTGAAATTACCCCTGTGTTTCTCCATAAATGAAAAGTTTAAATTTTCATAGTTTTTGTTTTTGCATTTTAAAAATTTTTGTATTATAGTAACACATGTTTATTGGTATCTATCATTTTAAATCTCTCCCCTCCATCCTCATATCTTTTTGGATACTTCCAAGGTAATGACTCAAAGAAGCTTTGGGATTCTGCTTCATGTAATTATTCTTTGCTGCTGTCATACCTCCCACTAAGACATAGTATGAAAAGGTTAAAGCACACATATTAGCCCTACCTGGAAATATCCTTTTTCCAGCCTAAGAGAATTAAAATCCAAACTTGGAAAGTGAGAGGTAGGGGGGGGTGGGAAAGTAACCCTCTACAAAAGGGTTGCAAAGTCAAATAGGATTGAAACAAGTGCCCCAAGGTAAAAGCACTTCCCTGTTTGAAAATTCTGTACGGTTCACAATTATTCACACTAACAAAAAGCAGGAGATGTACAAAAAATGACTAAACCAAAGCTATTTATAATTCCATTGAAGATCCAATACGAGTTTCCAAAGTGTGAGGATTTATTGTCCTCTTTAAAATAATTTAATGATCTCATCACAACAAAATGCATGCTTATACATCTATTTGTAAACAATTGGCAGAAATCTTCTCTAAAACTATGATACCACCACACAACTGCATTCTAAACAACGGTAACTAAAACAAAACTGGAAATTAAGTGAACAGATGCATCATTATGCACAGATTAAACATAATGAAAATAATAACAATAGTCACCACTTTGGGCACTAACAATTATGTCATGCACTGGACTATGTGATTTAAATGCAATTTTAATTTAATTCATTCAAAAACTTCATCAAGGAAGTAATATCCTCTTTCCTCTTTTATGGATGGTAACATGTTTTACTTGCAAAGTAACTTAAAGATTTTGAAGTCCTACTCTGTTCCTATACAGAGGGAGAAACTGGATTCCATTAGGCTGTCACTTGCCATGGGTCACACCTCATCAACAAAGCTGTGGTCAGCAAAGCCCAAGTGATTAGAGCCTGCTTCCTTCCTGGTACAATCTAGTCTCCCAATGTTTTGCAGAGTTGCCCATGTAGAGATCCACAGTTGGGGTCTGCATGATGGTCATCTGTTATAGAGACCAAAACCTAGTAGACACTAAATTCTCCTGCTTCACCCATCAAATATTTGTTTGTGCACTTAACTGTGTGCCAAACATGGTTCCAAACAGTGGAGAGAACAGTGAGAAAAGCCCTGGCATACCTTGCAGAATGTTCCCCAAAGTAGCATTTTTGGGGGCAGAAGAAGATCTGAGCTTTTAATACCCAGACTTCACAGGAAATATCTGTCTTTCAATAAAATAATGTTTAAATATTTAGGAAATAAAATTTAGAAAAACATTTATTTTTCTAAAACTCAAGTTCAAGTTTTTAACAAAATACTGTGCATGAATAGTCTCAAGTTGCAGTGTGAAAACAATTGTAAAACACCATAATCACATGTCAATATTTTGAAAATCATAGTATGAATACAAAGGATATTCATGTACATGGCTGGGTTACCTCTGTCTCTAAGAAGTGACATGCTTCTGCACATAAGGCAATTATTTGTTAACAACTAGATTATCTGGCACCCAGAAAAGTCTTTACAGTCTTAGATGACAGCAAAACATTTACAGGTAAGTAAAAAATTATATTTTAGTTACATGCTGGAAAGGGGTTTTGGGTTGACGTACCATATGTCACAGTTTTCCCACTTATGATAATAGGAAATAAGTTTCCAGTTAATATTTTCATATAAAACATATGATTTTCTGGAATGAATTATCAACATTAAGAGGGAAATGCCTGGTAGACCAAAATCCTTGTTCTGGTGGAGCTTACATTCTAGAGGGAATAAAGAGACAATAAGAATAAATGAGTATATTGCATGGATTGTTAGACTGTATTAAGTACTAAGAACGTGTGGCAGGGGCACATATAATTTGGGAGACCTCCCTGAGAGAGTGAAAATAGACTAAAAGAGGTGAGAGCTATCTATAGATATAGGTTAGTGAAGGGCATTCCAGGTAGGGAAACAAATGTAAAGAATATCACTGGTGAATTTCAAGAGCATCAAGTTGGAACTTGCCTGGAGGGATGTAAGTGAGGAAGAAAGGAGGAAGATAATGACTTAGGAGAAGAAAGGGGAAGGGGGAGAGGGAAGGGCATATAGAAATAATGATGGTGGTAACAGTGGAAAACAACAGTCCTTTTTCTCATACTGAACCTCTGTCAGTCCCCCAAGGTACTTTCATTGTACCAAGATAGCAGCCTTGCACATAAATCTTCCCCCATCTGCTTTCTTGAGAACTGTGTGATAATAGGAATAGTTAATTATAGGGAAGGTCTGTTCACAGTCACAGTTATTACAGCAACCACTCAAGTCCCATTGTACAAAGTTCCATTTGTGTGTCTTTTTATTCCTCACTTCCAAAACTCATGTATAGTACAGAAGGGCACACAAAATGTGTCCTTCTTTGCCAGGGCCAACCTACCATGATCCATTGAAACATGTTGACAGAACAGGATTCTGTATCTCCCTCCCCCAAAATTGTTTAAGAATGGAATCCCTTTCAAAGAACAGGAGCCCCACCCAAAAAACAGGAATAGATGGACTTTGATGAGCCCTCTCAACAGAGTGATTCTAATCTCTCTCTCTCTCTCTGAGGGTGTCTTGAAGGAGTAAATTAATGATTAGAAAGAGATTTTATTTTCTTCACAGGGAAATAAGATGATACGTGAATCACATGGATTGCTGTCAAGTTGAAATGTTGCTCAAAACTATATACTTCTAACCAGGTGGTTTTTTCTTTCAATATTAGAGTGCTGCTGTCATAAAATTAATTTCCTCCCCAAATGCTGAAGACCAAGACATAAGGGAAGCAGAGGTCAGAGCCAGACACATGGGCAGGGAAAAAAGAATGATAATACAGATTCTGATGACAGCTCTGGGCTGACACAGAGGCAAATGAGGAAAAAGACACAGAAGCTTTGAAGGTGAAAAGGAGGATAAATCGAAGAGGGTAGTCTGAAAAAGAGGGACATTTTAAATAGCATTTCCCAGGAAACTCGTAGGTTGAAACATCTTTTGTGATGATACTAAGATGTCTCCTTCTACTTAAGAGCAACTTGGGGTTAAAGAAAGCAGACCATCATTCAGAGAGTTTATGTAAGGAATGGGGTGGGGGGCAGGAAACACAGAAGCCAATTGAACACAGACATCATTGAATGTCCAATGACTTCTTATAAGAGTGCAAGAAAACAAAAGTGATAAGGTCATTGAGAAATATATATTTCCTTGTATCCTCTCTTCATTATATGTATTTTATTCTTGGAGAACATTTTTAAAAACGCAAAGTTAAACATGACTTAAATAACCTACTCTTTTTATAAGGAACAATGGAAAACCAATATAGGACACAGATGAAGTGTTAACCTCTAAAGCAAAGATTTTAAGGAGATACATTTTCCAGCCACAAATGGTATAAAATGGAAAACAAATTATTTTGGTGGTGGGAGCAGGAGGCAGTTTCAATTTACAACTGTGCCAAGAGCCTTCCATTGCTTGGCTGTGATGCATGTGTTTCAGAAATCCACAGGGCCAAGAATTGTGGTGTAAGACACTGTATACCCAGAGGGTCTTGAATCATAAGAATAAAGCCATGTAATGCAGATATACATGTGATTATACTTTTTTTAGAGGAGGAAATTCTTCTCTCACCAACAAAAGATTTGAATAAGATAAAGTATACACTGCTAACAAGATAAAGGAAAATATGACAAGAAGTGGAGTAGACAGACCAACAGGCATCACTTTGGTGCTCTGGTGAAGGGGTCTAAGAAATGGAGAAGAAATGAAGAAATAAAAGGCACAGAACTTGAAAAGTTAAAGGTGCTTACCCAGGCCAGATGGCACTTGTGCCTTTTACTGCAGCAAATGAAACCGTAAGGTTTGGTAGAGGAAACGGACACTTTAGAAACAATGGAAAACATGGTTTGCACAGCCCTTCTTTGACTACAGCCTGTCCCAGTGTCCGCTCTCCTGAGTATGAAGGCTTTCATCACTGAGCCCTACAAATGTCCTCATATCTTAACATGGAGAAGAGCTTAAGTTCAAGAGCCCGGGATGAGAGGCAATTCTGTGGATCCAACCACATAAAAGAAGTGGCATTTTATTAAAATATACAAAGAAAGGATCAGAAGAAAGCATATTCACAAATGTAGAATGTTATATGTGCAAAAGTGTGAACTAGATATTCATAGAATCAAGAACTCTTAGTTCTGACAGCTTAGGTAAGGAAGCTTAATCCACTTACTCCCTTCTAAATCACTGAGGTGATAAAAAAAAATTAAAGCACTTCACACAATAAACAATAAATGTGTGATAGATAATGATTGGCCCACACCTGAGTTTATGGAAGACTCAGAAATAAAACCTAGATCCCTACTTTTCAATATTTTTTCTATCACACAGCACATCTATGCCTCCCCCTGCCCCTGCCACCAAATCAAAAGTGTTATGGGCATGATTCCATCCTCAAGTGGGCCATTATTCATATGTACAATTTAGGCAAAAGTAATTTCCCTCGGCCTCAGGACTGTGTAAGTTACGTATCTCTTAAAAATTAGGAAATGCCAGGACGAATGGGTGGCTCAGTTGGTTAAGTCTCCAACTCTTGATTTCGGCTCAGGTCACGATCTCACAGTCATGACATTGAGCCCCACATCAGGCTCGGCACTGACAGCATGGAGCCCCTGGGTAACTGTGAGGAGACAGGCCCACAGCTGGGGTTACAGCTAAAACACTCCTAGGCCAACTAATATGGAAAACTTATCTTTGGGTATGCCTCTGGGGTTTTCCTCTCATCCCAAAAGGAAAGCCAATTGACTACAAAACAAAAGAACTCTTATATCAGTGACTTGATGTTATCACCCCAAACTTAGCAATAAGCCATCAAAATGAAATTGCTAAAAATTGCATTCACATATGTGCCCCTGACACCACACAGGTAAACGTATCAGGAGAATCCTTTATTCATGTTGTCAGTTAACCCCAATATCCAGCATTTGGAGAATTCTTAAATTGAAGACTACTTAATTTTAAATAAACAGCATTCTGCTTTTGTTGACAAAAACCTATTTCTCCCCTTTATCATTGTGCATTCTTTGCTCTACTTTCCTTAATTTTTAGGGATTCTCCTCCCCAGCTGTAGGTGAACTACTCTTCAAACTATACATTTTGTAACTGTTTTTGTGCTATATTTTCAGTAAACATGAAAAAATCAATGTATACCATGTTTAAATTAACCATGATATATTCATATTGTTTCTTCTAAATTCATAACAAAGCGGACAAAACTACTGCCATGTGTAACTATACATACATACACACACATATGTAATTAAAACAAAGTAAACTATATATATAACTATAGAAACACACACACATAATTAAAACAAAGTAAACTAAGTCACTTTAAAGAAACTTTTGCCAGTCAGGTTTGGGTGTATCTAACGTGCTGGCTCATTTTCCTCTAATTAGAAACACTCTGGGAAAATCCTTCGAGGGGAATTACCATGGATGACAAGAACGGATTTTGCTTTGGTTATCCAGGACTCATCTCCTCAATTAATTATAACCATGCTGGGGAAAGTTGGACTCCTGAAGCAATTAACATATGCTATGGACAAGAAGAGTGAAGAAATCAAAATGATAGTGACTGGGTGACCTAACAGAGAGAGGAAATTATTATTAGACATTGTTCTGACAACAAAATGTAGTAAGGTGAGAAGAAATAATTCCGATTTCTTGACAGTTACAGGAAAAGTTGCTATACCATCATAAGAAAGGGTTTTAAACATTCTAACAGGAAAAAAATCTTAAATAACAAATCTGTTAAGGAAGAGAGAATAAGGGGCTTACAATTTGTGTCTTTAATGAAACATATTTCCTACATTTTAGCCCACTTCAAATGCAGTTGAGTTCAAAAGAGCAAGTGTTCTAGGTTCTAAAACGGACTCCATCACTTACTATGTATCTTTAAGAAAGTTATTTAACCTTCTTTACTCAGTTTCCTCATCTGTAAAATGAGAACATTCATACCAACACCTTTAAAAGTTGTTGGAGGGTTAAATAAGATAATCTCTGTACAACATTTATAATAGTGTGTGACCTAATAACAAGTGCTATAGAAAAGTATAAGCTACATTTAGTTTTAGTACAATTTCTAGGAAGTTCTTACATTCAACTCATGTTTTGGTCCTTCTTCTCCATCACCTACTCTATTTCATTCAACTAGGTCTTCTCTTTTCCCCCACCAGATGCACTTTATTTTTTTTGTCTCTGGATATATTCATTTTCTAAGCTCGCCATGACAAAGTACCATGAACTTGGTGGCTTCAAACAATAAATTTGTCATCTCAGACACCTAGAGACTAGAAATCTGAAATCAGAGTAGAAACAGGGTTAGTTCCTTCTAGCAGGCTTGGTGGAGAATTTGCTCCATACTTCTCTCCTATCTCCTAGACAGTGCTGTAATCCTTGGAGTTCCTTGGTTTGTGGATGCATCACCCCAATCTCCATCAACACAGGGCAACCTCGCTGCATGTCTGTGTCCAAACTCCAGTTATTAGATTAAGACCCACCGTAATCCAGTATGACCTCATCTTAGTTTAATTACATCTGCAAAGACCTTATTTACAAAGAAGTGCACATTCAAAGTTATCAGTGATTAGGACTTAAACATATTTTTTGTGGGGACACAATGCAACACACAACACTAGGTGTTTGCTCAAACAGGTTCTCATTCTTGAAATTCTCTCCCTCTCATCTGTAGCCTGTACTTCCATTCTTTGCATCCTTTCCAGCTTATTTTTCTGAAAGATTCCAGAACCAAATTCCAGCTTAGTTTTTACAACATCCCCAACTACGACTGCAGCCCTCCTTCTTCCTGTTGCCATGCAGTCGGAACTTAATGTTTCTGGTGTCAGCTCTGTCTGCCAAGCTAGACTCAGCTATTTTTTTTTAATTTTTTTTTCAACGTTTTTATTTATTTTTGGGACAGAGAGAGACAGAGCATGAACGGGGGAGGGGCAGAGAGAGAGGGAGACACAGAATCGGAAACAGGATCCAGGCTCTGAGCCACCAGCCCAGAGCCCGACGCGGGGCTCGAACTCCCGGACGGCGAGATCGTGACCTGGCTGAAATTGGACGCTTAACCGACTGCGCCACCCAGGCACCCCTAGACTCAGCTATTAAAGAGCAAGTGAATTTGGGGACACCTTCCATTCCTCACAGTACCAGTACTCCTGGGGGCAGAGAGAGGACCCTTTATAAATAGTATTGATGTGTTTATCACTTTGTTAATTTAATAAATGTAACTGTATGTATCTTTTTGCCTCTGTTTATAAGATAATTTGGGGGGGTGAAGGAGTAACATATTCAAGTTGTGTCTTATTTATGATGTTTATTAGCCCGCCGAAATTAGCTTGAGAGCACTTAAACAAGCCATTTTAATAAAAAGCACAGTGTTTGGTCCTTGATCAAAAGCAACTTAAACTCTGGTTGGGAAGAAAGAATAGACAACAATTAGAGGGAAAAAAGCTTTATATGTTCTGACATTATATAATTATAGACTAAATTTATGAATTCTGGCACTGAAATAACTAGAAAATAAAGCAACACATGATAAGGAGCTAATTATGTGGGACAAACAACAAATACAAAATAAAACTTTGATTTCTTCCTTTCTAAAAACAAGAACTGTATTTAGATATCTTGTGGATGGGGAGAGGGCTAATTTCCTTTTGTTTCAGTGAATTCACAAAAAAAAATGCCAATGTGATCTGATGACCTGACAATTATAGTGTCTTACCATTTACGGGGTTTGCAGTCCGGGTCTAATTCATTCACAAAATGAGCAACAGAAAGCCATTTCGCTTACACAAGTGTCATATAATATCACAGACCCTGCAAAGACCTTGACACAAAGTAGTCGCTCTTCTTTCTAGCTACAGCAGAACTGGAGATCCTCAGGACCAAAAGAAACATCCTAACTGTTGCCTCAGGACTGCCCTGACTAAAGAATTTCAACCCTTATGTTATAGCTGAAAGCTGTCTGCCGGATGTTGTAACTCACTGGGCCACACAGGACCAAGTTTAATCTCTCTCCCACATGACAACCCTTCAAACAGCTGAAAGCAGCGATCTGTCTCACTGCATTTTCCTTTCTCTCCAGCTTAAGCCATATGACACATTACCAAGCCTCTTTCCCTCCTGATCACGCCCGCCTGTATATGCCCCACCTTGTCTATCACCCTGTTAAAGGGTGATGCCCAGAACCGAATAAAACTTTCAGGTGCCCACGGACAGCCATAGCATATTTATAGCACTGATGCCCCAGGAACACCTTGTGTCTCTCATCTCTTCTCCATCCCCGGGTGTGAGCCCAGGTCTTCACCGCAGAGAAATCACTTTGACAGTCTCCTTACTGGACCCCTCACCACTCCAATCCTCACATTTTCCTACATCTTTAATAATAGATTTGTAATAAAGGATAATAGCACTTCCATAATTTAAGGATGTCGGCCCTCTGTTTTGAGCATAAATATATATATAAAAAAACATTTCAATTTCTTAGGAGGACATGAGAGTCTAACAGTAAGTGTCAATATTGCATGATTATCAGCTTCCTCCCCACTTGCTATAGGTTGTATTGTGTCCCCCCCAAAACTCATATGTTGAAGTCTTAACCTCCAGTACCTTACAATGTGACCTTATTTGGAAATAAGGTCATTATACCTATAGTTAAGATGAGGTCATTATAGTGGACTCTAATCCAATAGGACTGTTGTTTTTCTAGAAGGGAAATTCAGACTGAGACACATATAGGCTGAATGCTATGTGACGATGAAGATGGTCAGCTACAAGATGAGAGAGGCCTGGAAGAGACCCTTCCCCATAAGATCCAATTAGGAATTAACCTTGCCAACACCTTGATTTCAGACTTCTATGCCTCAGTAATTGTGAGACCAATTTCTTTAGTTTAAGCCACCCAGTTTGTGGTAGTTCATTATGGCAAACTAATACATCACTTCTTACTCCCCACAAAAAATGTTCTGAGTGCCAATGAATGAAGATATGACGAAATATTCACTAATTAGCTTTTGATGTTTAAGAAAACACCCCCCGAAATAGTGGTTTAAAATAATCACTATCTGTTTAGCTCATGATTCTGCAGATTGGCAAATGGAGGTAGGCAGCTCTAATATAGGCTAGGCTCAGTGGATTTCAGTGGGTCCATGCATGCATCAAAAGTCACCTGGTGCTGGCTAGGCTTTAATGACTTTGGATGGGGGTGGGAGAGGCATTTGAGAATAATGGGACCTCTCTCCATATAGTATCTTATCCTCCAGCAGGCTGGCCCCAGGAGTTTCAAGAAGCAAAAGAGGAAGTCCCCGTGTGAGGGAACATCTGAAGTCTCTCCTTACATCCCAGTTGCTACAATCTCATTAGTCCAAGCAAATCATGAGGCCAAGCCAGATTCAAGGTGTAGGGAAGTAGATCACCTCATTACAGGAGGAATACAAAGTGGTAGTAATCCAAGGGTATGGGCACAGAGAGGGAAAGAACATACAGCCACTTTAGCAACCACCACATTTTTATTGTGACCACAAATTGTTATTTAACCCCCACAGAAGGCATGAGGCATCACGAGTATAGTACTTAAGTAAAAGCACACAATTTTTTTTTCCCTCTAATTGGAGTGGCTCCCTGGCATGGGTGATTCTGTTCACGGGACTCTGGCAACATCTAGAGTCTTTTTTGTCACAACTAGGGGACAGGGAGCTTCCACTGGCATCTAGTGGGTAGAGGCCATGGATGCTGTTTAACATCCTACAACACACAGGACAGCCTCTCACAGCAAAGAACTCTGCAGCCCCAAAGGCTCTAAGTTCTGCCAATAAGAAACCCTGTTTTAGGCTGAAGATTCTTACCAATACCAGCAAACCTACGATGCCAGCTGCTCTTATTTTGCTGCTCCTTTTCAGTAGCCCCCTTTACTTGAAACTATCAGGAGAAATCAAAGCATTTCTTCAGCCCTGCAGCAGGCAACCCCTCTCTGTCCCGATGTGTCCTCCAAGGCACTAGGGATACAGTGATAGAAAGGACTGTCCTGCCTTCCAGCAGCCCAGAGTCCAGGAGGAACAGGCTTCCTGAGCCGACCAGGCACTGCCTCCTGTGCATCTAGCACCGATCTGTACCTCTATCGTAGGTCACAGCTGCTCAGGGATGTATGCGCCCCCCATTAGGCCACAGGCTTCTGCAGGGGGAGACTTTGCTCATTCACCTCTGGATCCTCAGGGTCTATAAATGTTGCTGAATGAAGCACGTGAGGGGCAAATTAAGGAGTGCTTCTCTCTTGTCACTATGTTGTAAAGTCAGTGAGGTATGTTATGTTTAAACCCTGGAGGATGCATGAAGGAGCATAAAAAAGAGTTGTCAGCATCTATACTCACATATCTCAGATTCTGGTACCACCATATATCCCTAACAAAAACACAAAAATACCACTGTAATTCTTTTCATGTAGAATCAAAACTCAGTGAGCTGTCTGTATGACCAACTCTCCTTCTCCAGGAAAGCGAGGTCTTTTCGTATGATTGCCCAGTGCCACTTAAGGTTATCGCTATTTTTAGATCACTGAAGATGTTCATCTAATACTCGATTTGTGACTTCTTTCTTTTGAGTCTTTTCTCTCTTTTCACTAGTGCCTAAATTTTTTTTCACTATTTGTTTGAATAAATAGACTCCTAACATCTTACTCCCACATAGTTTAATAGTCATCGAAAAACTGTCATTTAAAAATACTTCCTCCTGTGTGCAAACATCTGGCCTACCCACTTAGTGTTTGAAATAAGTAGTAATTATCTAGACTCTGTTTTGGCATGATATTGGATGACAACTTAAAACCCCAGCCTCTATTCCCAAACCTGGTTGCCGTTTGTTACTGAGCACAATTCACTCAATTGGAACTCAAGAGTTTAATTTAGTACAGCATTCTCTTGCCTCCCAAAATTTATAATTAAGTTCTTGGCACTGCTTAGCCACATATTAGGTACAAATAAAAAAATCTAAAAATGGTTCTGGGTATTGGACCTGTGTCCAAGGCAAGAAAATTCTGCAGTTTGGATTCTAAGACTGTGACACCCTGGAATTAAAAACAGTTTTAAACCGTGCCTAAAACAGGGAGAGGAGGAAAGGAGAATCTACTGAAGCATTTCTGAAGTCCCCTTCACAGGCAGGAATTTGTTCATTCACAAGTGAGGCTGGCATCTTGACATCACTTCCACTGACTTCTTTGGAGTGGAATCTTGTTGGAGTAACACTAAGTTCGTTACACAAGTCTTGATCTGCAAAACTCCCAAAAATGGGATGTGCCCATTTGTGAGAGAGATCAGCTAATTACCAAATCTATTTCCTCTTCTGGGGAGCACCGGTATACACTTCTCAGCCTCCATGTGGAAGACTATCACCAGGTTTGGCCATTGGAATGTGAGCTAAGGCAAAGTATGCCATGTGTCATGACCTGCATAAGCACAGTCAACTTAGAAGCCTAAATTAAGGAGGGCAGAGCCAAATGGCACAAGGGGCCTGGATTTCCAATTTGTTGTTTGGAGGAGAACTGCCAGATGGCCATAAACACCAATTTAACTAATTTATGGAAATCTTATAGAATCATTGTGTATCTATTCCTACCTACTGCTCTCTCCCATGGAACTTCTCCATTGTTTTGATATATTTCATTGAATATTTTCTGAGATACTAGACATTTAAGTATGTATTTCTTTGTCTCCCTTTTCTCCATTAGAATGGAGGCTTCATGCAGATGGATATGTTGTCTGTTTGTTCACCACTTTATTTCTAGTTTCTAGAACAATAACAAATACATGGTGGGAACCTAGCATTTCTGATGAAATCATGCCTAGTGTAGAGTCCAAGAAACACACAGGGCCACTGCATTACACAAAGGAAAATGGGAAATGGGGATCATCCTTATGGTGTAGGTCAGGGGGCGGCTGTGACAGTGGGAGTGCTATGAATAGGACAGAGGAGTAGTATCTTACAAGACCACCCAGAGATCTCAGTATTCATCCTTCCATTTGGCTCATCGCAGAATATACTGTTCTTTGATAATGGGTATACCTTTAATAGTAAGAGGGAAAATAGGTGCTTATATGGCAGACAGATTTGCAAGCAGGTAAAGTAAAGAGAAGCTGACAGCACTAAATCTTCTACCTGTAATGTTTACCTTTTACTTTTGCCCAGCCACATGAAAGAAAGCTAAAAACTATATAGAACTGCAGGGTAAAAATTTTCAAAGGAAAATATAATTAGAATTCAGAACTACATTAAAAATAATAGTACAGTGATGGCAACACATTAGTCATGGCTTCTACCCATCCTGAGAAAAGAATTAAGGTCAGAAGCAAAAGAAAGACTATTTAATATTCATGTGCCCTTTGCTTTAAGAAAACTGAATACATGAAAACTTAATCCAACAAAACGGATAACTTAGGGAGTGATTTTTTATGTTGAAAATAACAGAAGTTATTGCTCTAGAAGAATAATTTTATGATTAGTTTAAGTACAGAATTTTCAGTGGGTGTCTATCCCAAACGCATAAAAACTTGCCAAGCCAAGAACTTCTCTCAACTAAAAAGGAATCTTATTAGTATGAGACATTTAACATGATTTGGAAGAGCACTGCACAGGAGCACATTATAGAATCATTCACACACATTTGTCTCGTGTAAAGACAGTATACATAAAAACAGTCTCCATTTTTACAGGATGTAGAGATTGTATTCACTAAATATAGTAAATATTCTCAAACACCTATTTTAATAAATATATACCATGTAAAATGGGCACACTTCTCCATTGTAAGAGTAGTATTCCAACCAATAGGAACAAAGCAAAATCAACCAAACAGAATTAAG
Source organism: Lynx rufus (assembly GCF_022079265.1). NCBI lineage: Eukaryota > Metazoa > Chordata > Mammalia > Carnivora > Felidae > Lynx > Lynx rufus. Next base: position 52,101,164 of record NW_025814878.1, on the reverse strand, counting down.
CAATGCAATGTTTATAAATCAACTTTACACATGTACAGGATAGAGATTTACAATAGCTATGAAGCCTGTAGCCATGAATTATAGGAGACAGCAGTTTATAAACAATAGAAATGAACTAAAAATTAGTCTGTGATTAATGATTAAATATAAAATACTGAAGCAATATGCATTAAAAATATTCACAAAGTAAAGAAAAAAACCCAAGTCCTGGGTTTTCACTTGGGGGCTGCCATGATGTAAAAAGGAAGCAGGGGAGGCGGGGAGACCAGGCAGACCCTGGCTTATGGCCAAACTCTTTCAACTAGAGAATCTCTATTTTAGCATGTTATTAAAATTGGAGTTCAGTGTACGTTTGTAAAATGGTTTGCTGGCTAAAATTGCTTTCTTAAAGGTTTTTATAATTTTATAATGAGCGTGATTTGACCATACTCATTTTACTTAATATCCCATAAAGATAAGTGATTTTCCCAAGGTCTCTCAGTTAATGTTAAAAGTCTCCAGATTGCCAAATCTGCCACAGTTCAAGTTGGTGGTGTTGTTATCAATAATCAATATATTTGAATCCATAGCATATACTGGAAAAAGAAATTACAGATAATTGGTATAACAGAAATACTGAAGATGAATATATATATGTATGTATATGTATTGCCCAGAAGAGATGAAAACAGGTCTACACAAAAACTTGCAAATGGTATTTATAGCAGCTTAATTCATAATTGCCAAAACCTGGAAACAACTCAAATGTCCTTCAGTAGGTGAGTGGATCAATAAACTATGGTATACATCCAGACAAGGAAACAGCACTAAAAAACTGAGTGATCAAGCCATGAAAACATATGGAGGAGGCTTAGATGTGTACTAGTAAGTGAAAGAAACGAATCTGAAAAAGCTACATACTGTAGGATTCTAACTAGTCAGAACTATGATATTCTGGAAAAAGCATAACTATACAGATAATAAAAAGATCAGTGGTTGCCAGGGTTGGTGAAGGGGAGTGGGGGACATGAAGAGGTGGAGCACAGAAAATTTACAGGACAGAGAAAATACTTGGTGTGATGCTATAATGATGGATACATCATTAAACATTTGTCAAGCCCATAGGATGTACACCAAGAGTGAACTGTAGCAAACTATCAACTTTGCGTGATTATGATGTATCACTGCAGGTTCACTGACATCAAATGTACCATTCTGATGAAGGATGTTGATAATGGGGGAGTCTTGCATGTGTGGGGACAGGGAATATACGGGAAATCTTTATACCTTCCCCTTGATTTTGCTGTGAACTTAGAATTGCTCTAAAAAAATAAAGTCTTAATAAAAGATACATAGGCAGCATATACTTTCTTCTTGCTACACCCAGGCACAATTTGAAACATTTTACAATCATTACCTCATTTAATGTTGGAAGTAGGCACTATTAGTAGCCTGTTCTATGGATGGGAAAGAATACTCAGAAATATTAATTTTCATTCCCAAGATCAGACAGACGAATAGACTGTTCCAGAGACCTTCAATTTTAGTGGGGAGAGATGTGTGTGTAGTAGGAAAATATATATGTGAAGAAAAAAAAGTCAGTAGTAAGTATTATGGAGAATTCAAGTCTGGTGATATAATGGAGAGTAACTAGGTGGCTAATTTAGAATAATGAGAGATTTAGATTAATGACAATCTGGAATGAGCTCTCTGAAGCTATGATATCTGAACTAGTATTGGAAGGCCAAGAAGTAGCCAACCATGGGAGGTTCAGTGGGAAGAGTATTCCAGCCAGAGCAAACCAGGCCAAATCCAGAGACAGAAAAGGGGTGTTTCTAAAGTCATTGTGAGCAACTTAGTGGAAAATGGTTTGAAAGGAGGTTGGAGGGAGAAGCAGAGAGCAAGGTTCCAAGTTGCAAATTTCTGAGTGCAATGAGAAGACATGGGAGGATTATGCAGGAGAGTAACATGCCCCAATCTACAACATGTTAAGAGCATAATACAGCAGGTAGTTTGTGTGGAGAAGGGTTTAAGAGGAAGGGTGGAAGCAGGAAGAGAACTAAGAAGACTATTGCATAAACCCAGACCAGTTAAAAGATGGTAGTGGTCTGGACAAAGGTGGTGGAGATGGAGGCAGGGAGCAGTGGATTTGGGAGAGACGTTTGGGAGGTAGACGCAGCAGAGCTTGCTGATGTGAAGAATGAGGGAAAAAGAAATTTAGGATAAGCCCTTGACATTGTACAGAGTTCAGACAGAATGAGAGCTGAGAAAACACTATGCTCTTAAGAAAAAAACAAAACAAAACAAAACAAAAAAAAAAAAAAAACCCTCATCTCTGAAGCATTTCCAAATTATACAGAAAAAGAAATAATCACAGGAAAGACATATGTGGCTGCGGTTCAAAGACAACATAATAACAGTCTTTAAAAAACCATTATATGACTGCTACATTTGTCCCTCAAGTGATGACTGGAGCCTGACCAGGGAATTCAGATGAAAAAGTAACAAGCAACATGAGATACACTTCATAAAAGTTACAAATGCAGAAGTTAAATAAAGGCAGATTCACTTCACTCAAGCCATACTTAAGCCTGGGTGATTTATATATTTATTTCATTTTTATGAGTGCATTTGAATAGGATTTTGGAGGGCTTTCTCTCAGCAAATAGATCAGACACTAGTCCCTTTAATGAGTGTTGGCCCCTTCAAAATAACCACCCTGGGTGAAAATAGACTTTTTCTAATGATAGCGCAATTGCTCAAAAATATTTCTGAAACTCCTCTGTGATGTTTACTTGCAGAGCCAGCAGCTCCTTCTCAGGGCAAGTCGCTGTCCTTCGAGGGTGGGCCTATTCAGAGACCATGTGATGGAAATCAGTTGCCAAAGTCATGTAAAAGTGTTTTCAGAAAGGACGTGGCAGTGAGCCTGAGCTCCATGGCATGTACAATCCATCACACACAGAGAAGCACTCAGATGCTTCAGACTATGAAAAGTCTGATGGACAGGGTAATCTCATGGGTTTAATTTTTCATGGGCAAAGCCATGGATATTAAATAAACCCGCATTGTATCCAGAGAGATTTTTTGGGGTGTAACTTCCCCCCTGCCCCACCTCAGGTCGGGGATGATGGTGTGTTTCACTCCATTTTGATAGTTTCTCTCCACATCATTCTAGATAGGACACATTTTACTACAGACTTCTATGTCTTCATATATTACCTTCCAAATACCTTCCCACATGTTGGCTTGTGCAGGATGGGGGGTGAATCCTAATGCCTAATGCAAAGGTTCCTATGTGCCTCTTATTCAGTACAAAGCACACAAACTTTTCAGAACTTGAATTCTCATTTTTATTATTAAGAACACTTCTACATCTTTGTCTCAAGTATGATCTTCATCTGTCATTCTCATAGTTGTTTATTTGAAGGCACTAAATGACCTTTTGGAAGATTCTATAGATTACAATGTAAATGGATGAGTGGTCCCAATATTTTCAGGCACACTCTTCCCCACTCCAGAAAGGAGAACAATTGACATTGTTTTTTCTCATAAACTTCTTTTGACATGTTTAGTGTTTCACTTGCATATATGCTAAGCCACACATGGGGGAAGAAAAGACCTGAATTATTTGCATTCAAAAATTGCCACTACTTTATATGGTGTCACAAAGCAATATGTAATTCTATTCACTTCCTTTGCTGCCACAAGAATGATGGGGCCAGACATGAAAGCATTGCTATTGTAGGTGAATAGGAATTTTTATTACTCTTCCAACAGTTTGGATTTAATTGCACCTACACTCAAATTTAGTATACAGAATAAAGTATTTACTGTACCCTCTCTTTATAATTTATTTCAGAATGATTGTATTTCCTCTGAAGAACAAATGAAGTATTTCATCTTTTTTTAGCAATTCAAAAGCAATTTTTTTCTAGGACTAGACATCCCCCACCTTTTCCTTCCACCTCCAAACAAACACCACTTGGTAAGGAGAATTCTCCCCAAAGGGTTAGAATCATGGAAATCTGTTACTTGGAAGAAAAATTTCCTGTTGAGTGTAATAAACATTTGGGCTTAGCCTCAAACTGGGAGGAAGGAGAAAGCAGATATAATGAGACTAGATGATCTTTGGAATGCACTTCCAGATGGTCTCAATGCTATATGATTTGTGCCCTGTAAGAGTCTACTCTGCAATAGAGTTGTGAGATATTCTACATGTGAATACTACCTGCACTCTTCTGCCACAAATAAATATACCAAAGGGGGGAAAACGCCTTAACAGTCTGTTGTGACTAACAGGTAAAAGAGCAGTCCAAGTAACTTATGTTATCATTGTCACTCATACAATTGTTTTTGTTTGATCCAACTTGAGATCAACTAAAAAAAGTTCATTATCAGGACTTGTCTTTTATTTAAAAGCAAGAAAAGGTTACTTTAAAATGAAATATCCTTTTATTTTCAATACTATTCTTAATGCAAATTAAACCAAGTCCAAATTTAAAAATCAGAACTAGCTATACCTTTACCTTAAAGATGGACCCTGGACGGGCAGATATCTTTTATTAGTATTGATAGAGAATAATATGTGATGAAAGACTTTTCTAATACGTTATATAAAATAACAGCATATAAAATAGCCCACTATTTACTGCCAGAGACCATTTTATTTGAAATCTTGTTTCTTTAATTAATGCCTAATAAGCCATCAACACCAAAACTATTAGTTTATTCTTCAATCTTTTAAAGGTATACAAAAGCTACAGAAAATTTCAAGTACATGGCTTAAAGACTTTTTTTAAATTTTTTATGTTTATTTTTTTATATTTGAGAGAGAGAGAGAGATACAGCATGAGCAGGGGAGGGGCAGAGAAATGGAGAGAGAATCTAAAGCAGGCTCCAGGCTCCAAGCTGTCAGTAGGGAGCCCAATGCAGGGCTCAAACTCACGAGCAGTGAGATCATGACCTGAGCCGAAGCCAGACGCTTACCCGACTGAACCACCCAGGCGCCCCAAGACTTATTTCCTCTAAAGCTCAACTCCTGTTGTAACTATAAGAAAGTCCATTTCTCACATCAACAAACAATACCATAGATAGATACATCACATATTTGAGATTTTAATAGCATTCAGGATACTTCTGCCACTGTGAACCTGCAACCAGTACATTTCTTATATTGTTCTATTACCATAATGAATGAAATTCTATGGATATGTAAGTGAACTTCTTAGAGACAGAACAATGCATGCCTGCTGTAGATGCAGGCAGCCTTTCACCGTTCTGAAATATCTCAGAAAAAAACTGCTTGATTAATAGATTTCATCATAACAAACCAGTTATCCATGTGCATGATGTAAATAATAGTATTAACTTAAGATGTTTTATAATCATATGTAGCTCAAATCTTTATCCCTCCAGATTGGAGATAAATCAGTATGGCACTAGCAAATCACACAAAGGACCCAACTGATGCAGATACACAGTTCCATTTCTGTAGAGGAACAATCACTCACTCAGACCCATGTCCTCTTCTACTGAATCACTATCTCCCTGTTCTACGGAACAGGACTTTGTTTTAGGAGGCCAGCTTCTGTAGACTTCTGTTTCCTTTTTTTTTTTTTTTATTGTTTCTCTTCATTGATATCCCATTTACTTGTTGAACATCTTTCTAACTCTGTTTTTTGGCTCATGATTATTTTGTCATCTCTCTTTAGAATATTCCTCTCTGTTTTAAACTCTCTTTTCCTTTTGCTGGCTCCTAGATGATGTCAAGTCAAACAATTTTGTCTAGTTTTTCTTAATGAGATTTTGTTCTCTCTCAATAGCCTCACTTTTCTTAATCTTTCTATGTAGCAGTCCAGGTCCTCCAACAAGCAGATGCCAAGACAGGATGAAATGCACAAAGACTACATTAGGTGAAAAGACAGAGCAGAAGCCAAGTAAGATAGGGAGAGCCACCCAGCCTGCTATGCCAGTCTGACTGTAGCAAAGGAGAAAAGGTTGGGGGGAAGTATACTGGGCTGGGCTTTTCTTAAGGGGAAGGCATGACCAGTATCAGTAGCACCTATCAGGTCAGCAGAAGTGCTAGCCCTTAGCGGGAAGCAGGGGGGCACCTTTGCTCACCAAAGAATCTTGAAGATGCTATAGAATAAACATCCTCAGAAACATCCATGTAAATGTCTCTTATCTTTCAGGTTCCCAGATTTTTTCCCACCACATCCCTGGCATTCTGTGAGACCAGTCTCCTCTCAGCATTCAAGGGTTGCTGAGCTCTGGAACTCCTATAGGTAATAAAGCAGTCTTTATAGGCTACTTTGGAAGGTACCTGGTTCTTACACTTAGCCTGCTTATTAATAATCTTTAGTCTCTTATTATCTCTCATTATTATTACACAGGGTTTCAATACAACTTGCAGCAACCAGTTGTTCAACTCATTGAATGGTCTCAAGGTACCAGCAGAACCTTTTTGCCTACTGCAGAGTCCTCAATAACACAGCATATTAATAGTTCCTATCTCATTTTTTCCCACTCATTCCCTTCTGTTTCCTGGAGTGACTTCTCCCAGAGTAACTACTTCACACAAGACCTTGTTTTAGGCTGTACTTCCCAGGGAACTTAAACTAAGGCAGTTGGTTCTCAGAATGCCCATGGTGAACAGATCCTTGGGGTGGGGTTCTGGACCTAGATCATCACCTGACAAATGGGAAAGTCTATCAAATGCTAGTGGGTGGAAGCATCTAAGAACTAAGACTCTGATCACAGTGGTGTTAGAAGCTTTCAGTTGGAGAGTAATTCCAGCATTTGAACAGTATAGGGCAATGGTATACTCATAAGTATCATGGAATTGGCCATCTTTTGTTGTCTTGGAGGTCTTGAAAGGAGACATGCAAGGAAACAAAGATGTAAGAAATCCTATTATCTCCCTCCTCATTGAATGACCCTGAACATAAGTAAGAACAGACTGGTTAGGATGAATACAAAAACTAGTAGAAGGTGCAATTAGAGGTTTTGGCACTTCAAATATGGTCACCGATCTATTGAATGGGCTCCCCTGTGAATAGGCTGGAGAGGATGCCTCAACCAAAATAGTGGGCAGAAAACCATTCCAATGTGACCAAGGGCAGTCTGGAAAGGTAGAAGATTCTGCGGAGAATGGGAGTATTTCATCCAATGGGGATGGCAGGTAAACACTCAGACTCCCATTTTTCACATAGATATTTCTTACAGGGATCCTTTGTTTTGCAGAGGTTTTTGTAAATTAGAACCCACCTTGCCTACAGCAGTGACATCACTAATGTATTCCCTGTCATGTTCTTCCCATTCCCTCATTCCTGCTACCTGTGGTCACCTAAGTGAATTATATATAACCAAGTCATTGTCTCAGGCTTTGCTTTCAGGGGAACCCAAACTAAGACAGAACAGACAGCAATCGGCTCTGCCAGCCTCAGGTATCATTAAAGCCTACACAGAGGACACTGCAAGGTCCCAGCCTAAGGAACTGTGCCTAGGGAATGCCAGGAAAGCCCAGAGTTTCAGTAATACCTGCATCAGTACATATAACATTGACAGAGCATGCCCAGTACAGAAAATGCTTTTGGATTTTGCATTGCTTATCAGGTCTAATGTATTCATCCGATTCTAGGTTGCTGAATCTAAAGTTTAGCTACATAACTTAGCGGTTATCAAAAACTCCGTCAAGTTAAAAAGTAGTGATCAATTGCTAAAAACAAACAGAAAACAATGAACTATTAGTATTATAGAGATTATATACATAAATTATAGATTATATAGAGATTATACGTATAGATTATATGTAATCTCTATTATTGAGTTAGAGATTCAGGCAAATAGGGAACATTATAAAACTCTAGCCATCAGAACAGAGGCTAGGTAGAGATGTGGATAAGTGTACAATATGGAAACCTTGCTATTAGAATTAAATTTCTATTTAGAACCATACTTTTTTCTCTTTAAAGAGTGAGTGTTAGTGGGGGAGGGGCAGAGAGCGAGCTACAGTGAGAATCCCAAGCAAGTTCTGCACTGTCAGCACAGAGCTCAACATGGGGCTCGATCCAACAGTGAGATCATGACCTGAGCCAAAATCAAGAGTCATAAACATCATTATGCTAAATATTGTTTCCTCATTTATAATTACTTTAGTAATGTCATGCTGGAACCTGTCTTATAGGTCTTTATAAGTTAACTCACATATTTCATTTATCTTCTATAAGTACTTATTCTAGTGCTGCCTCACCCACCTGTCTTCACTGCTTCAGGTTATGTCTCTACATTTCTTCATTTAGTCTCAACTTTATGTCCCGGGTCATACTATCACTTACAGTCTAATTACAGGTCAAATAAAGCAATTCCATCAATGCTATGGCCCCCAATAGACAAATGTGTGGGCTTGACAACCTTTGAATGTTTAAACCAAATTTAAACATTAAAATACATATATTCACAAACTCACATAAATTCTTTTTTAGTGATGATGAGACCTATAAGCAATGATTTAAGATTGCATTGTTCATCTGTGGAAAGCAGTTTCTATTATTTAGGCACTGACCTGATTGTAATAGTGCTGACATTTTCCTTATAAAGTTATGTAAACTCTACCTTTATGGAGACAGACCTTCACAGCAATCATGATCATCTTTATCCAAACTCATTTATGATACTGCTATCTGATCCTGTGCTGGGAACCAGAGAAAACAAGTTTTAGAAAGGAACATATTAATAGACGTGGTCCAGCCCATTCTAGGAAGAGTCAACGTTTGAGAGCCAGGGATTGGTAGGTGAAGTGGAGAATAAGATAGAAGCAAGGATAAAGGATACTTATTCTAGGAATTGACAGGGATCGAAATCTGAGGTTAGGTATTGAAGCCAAATGTGAGTTAATAAGGGTCAAGAGTCACTGAAACAGAGTTAAGTCCCGACATAAAAGCCCGTGTCATTAATGAACTGAAAAATGAAGAAACTCAGAAAGATGGCATGTTGATTTCTCATAGGACAGCAAACATATTTAGGGATCCAGTTGTGGAGAAAATAGGGCTTAGGAGCTAGAAACAGAGTTAATAGGGGAACAAGAAGAAAATCCATAGACGAGAACAAGACAGATCCTCAGCCACTGGGCGACTAAGGTAGCAGAGAGGGAACTGGATTTTAAGACTAATTGGAACAGTATTCTCCAACTTCTTTTAGCTTAGAAGTTTATTGATTAACTTTATATTTGAATGACGATTTAGCTTATTAAAATTCCTGGATCACACAGATTTTCTTTTTCTAGCACTTTGTAGACATTGCTAATCTGTATTCAGAAAACATTCCAGATGAGAAGTCTGAGGTCAGCCTGACACATTTCCCTTATTAGGAAATGTGTTCTTTTTGTCTGGATACCCCTCAAATTATTTTAAACCCGCTAACTTTACAAAGATATTTCTAGTTTATTGATGCGCTGTGATTTTTCCTAAACATGCTAAGGAATTTCAATTTGTAGATTAAACTTTTTAAATTTTCTGTAGCTTTTCTTACGTGTTCTTTTACTTTTTACTTTAAATTACACATAATGACCATCTTACCCATTTTTACTTTTTTTTAATATTTATTTTGAGAGAGAGCACAAGCAAGGGGAGGGTGAAAGAGAGAGGAGAGAGAATCCCAAGCAGGCTCCATGCCATCAGTGCAGAGCGCAGCCCCACAAACTGTGAGATCACAACCTGAGCCGAAATCAAGAGTTGGACGCTTAACTGACTGAGCCACCAGGTGCCCCTTACCCATTTTTAAGCGGAGTTCAATTCCATTAAGTACATTCATGTCCATCGCCACCATCTATCTATAGAACTCTTCTCATTTTGCAAAATGAAAGTCATACCCGTGATATGATAACTCCTCATTCCCTTCTCCCCCACCCGCCCTTGGCAACTACCACTCTACTTTGTCTCTATGAATTTGTCAACTCTAAGTGTCTCATAAGTGGAATAATACAGTATTTGTCCTTTTGGAGCTGCCTTATTTCACTTGGTATAATGTCCTCACAATCCATCCATGTTACAGCATGCATGAGTTTGTCAATATTTGACTATATCCTGTATTTCTACTCTAATATGATACCCACTAGTTGCATGTGGCTATTGAACACATGAAATGTGGTTAATGTGGCTTAAAATCAAATTTAATTTTACATTTATTTTAATTTTAAATTGTCACATATGACTCTATGGCTACTGTATTGGACAACACAGCTCTATATGATCAGCATCAACTATCTTCCTGGTCTATCAATTTATTTTTATCTATTTGAGAGAGGTAGGAGAGGGGTAGGAGCAGAGAGAGAAGGAGACAGAAAATCCTAAGCAAGCTCCGCACAGAGCCCAAAACGGGGCTCAAAATCATGAAACATGAAATCATGACCTGAGCTGAAATCAAGAGATGGGCCTTTAACTGACTGAGCCATGATAGTTTATTAATTTTAAACAGGACTTCTACTTCTATGATATATTACACCTAAGCAATATACATCTATCCTCCAGTCATTATCACTTTTTAAAATATATTTATCTTTGCAATTTAAAAATATTTTACCGATCAACCCGTGTTTAATTTCAATCTCTGAAAGATGTTCAGTTACATGTTGAAACATGAAATTGTTCCATTATTTCACTCCTCTTAGAGATGTTATGCTTTATGTCTACTGTTTACCTAAAATCCACGTCCAAACTTCTTTCTCCAGTGCTTGTTCTTTTCAATATTGTTCCTCATGCCCACCAATCTTTCTAGCAGTGACTTTTACTGTACTTATAATTTTCACTTCACTTTGATAAGTTATTGTTTTTCATTTCTTCCTAAGATCTCCATATTTTATCTTCTATTGTTTCACCATGTCTTCCCTGAGCTCTATTTGTTCATTATTCTCTTATTCTATATTGATAATTGTTTCAGAACTACTTTTTAAAATCTGTCACAATATTTGATCACAATGCACAATTATCTAACTAACTTATGATCATGCTTGATTTTCTATTTGTTTGACATTCCACTGCTTCTTTGTTTTGTATTATTGGTTGGATACAGTGTCAATCAACTGCTCTTTGGGTAATCACTCATATTTTAAAGCAATAATTTTTTCTGGACCACATTTTTTTCAGGAGGTCTGTATAAGGGAAGGAATTACTAGTCTCTCTAGACTCTTATCAATAAGAAATGGTGGTTTTGTAAGTCAAGGCATGCAACTTAGGGCTGTGAGGTCTGCAGGGCAGAGCTCTCCTCTACCTCGTTGGACATCTCAACTTCAAGCAACCCTTCCTCCAAATTGAGAGCCCAGAGTCTCAGCTACCTCTTGTTTTATAGGAGATAGAGATTACATTTCTATTTCTGGTTTTCTTTTATGCTTTTGGGCAATTTTCAAAAGAAAACCCCACTAGCTTCTCATTCCCAATTTCAATTCAGAAGTGACCATTTTGTCAACTCTTTTTGAGCAAGTCAAATGACACTTCTCCACGGTATCACAACTGGCTCTCAGAATAGTCTTGTTCTATTTTCTGTTAATATGACCCCTTGTGTTTTATTTTATATCTCCTTCCTTCAAGAAGTTTCAGAGGTTCACTATACATTAAAACAAAGAACAATCTGAGTGATATTATGAGGCCTTTTCATCAAACAGGGTTTATCTTCCTAGACCTGAGTGATGGACTCTCTCATCCCTCTGGCATGTCAACTCAGCAGGTTTTCTGTGACAGGTTGAAGGCAGCCTTCAACTCCTTCTGGGAAAGAATTCACCTGCTGATGTTCTGAGATTCAAATGCTTGTTCCAATTTTTCCTTTATATTTCTCTTAAACAGCACTTTGAGGAATCTTTTTCTATGTTCTGTTTAATTGGTATAAAAGTGCTATTCCAACAGAACATGACAGAAAATCTCCTTCCAAGAAGCCTAGGTAGAAATAAGCTATTTCATGTTTCTTGAAGATAACATTTCAGGGGAACCCTGCCATCTCATATCAATAGTTACTATTAATCAATATCATGTGTTGTCTCTGTGAAGCGCTGCTGATGTTAATGGTCTTCTATCCTTGTTTACTGGCTTAGCAGCCAGCTGAGGTTGAAAAAGCCTAGTAGGAGTAGGTTCTCTCTCTCCAATTCCTCCCTCCATGAGGTATCACCTTTTCCTTATTTTCAGATGAAAATAAAGGCAAGCAGACACATTCGAAATTTAAGAGGTTTAGATTTCAAAACGTGCTATCCAAGGCTTTGGACAAGTTAGTTACCAAACTTTATACCAATATCTTGCTTTAACATTTTCTTATGTATCAGTGATCTAGTAAACCTGTGTCATTTTCTAAATCATACTCATGTTCCAGAGCCTTCCATACCCACATCATTTTCATGCACTTCCTTCCATCTAGAATGTCTTCTGTCTCCCAATTTTTGGTTTCAATTTTTGTGACCCAACCTGTCTTACATGGCATAGTTCAAATGGTACCACATTCATGAAGACTTTCTTACTGGTACCAAATAGGTGTGATTTTCTTCCTCTGATAAACTCCTATAACATATTTCCCAGGGTTCTTAACATCTTATCTATTGTTCACAATTATTTGTGAATGTTTCATACAACTCATTGGAGGAAGCATTCATAGCTTTATTGATTAGACCCAGAGACCCTTGAAGATTACTCTACATGTCATATATGCTTAACAGGCTAAATTGAAAGCTACAGGAAGAATTTCAAAACTATTAGTTTCATACTATTAAGTTGCATGCATTCCAAAATGAGGGAAATTATTAGAAATCAAGTAATTTCAACAAGCATTTCTATGTGCTAGTCACTATTCTAAATGAAGAATTTGGGAGAAATATTTTGAGGCCTATACTCATATCAAAATGAACCTCTTCTCCAAAATTGCCACCTTCACACAGAGTGGATCTGTGACAATCTTTTTAATATTACTTCACCCTCCATCCTCACTATAGTTACAGAAGTAAACACAGACCTGAGTTAGACCAGTTGAACTGTGTCATTGGAACAATAGCCTGGGGCACTGATACTCCAGCATTCTGTACACAGAGCATCAGAAAGGACCCATCTGTAGTAAGGTAGAATAAACATATTTAAATTTCACTGGGAATCCTACCATCTGTCACCTGTCCCCACCCATTTCTAGTTCACCATGTTTTAGTTCTCTCGGTTCTTCCTCCCCTCTCTCAAGTGTTCTTCCCAATGACAGATGCTGATTAACTTATGCTTAACAGTTTACTCATCTCTGTTTCATGGTCTCCTTCCAAATTACTGCCTTTGACTCTCCCTAGGTGGAATATTGGAAAATAGGATTATACAATATACCTTCTTTGGTTTGTACGAACAAAGTGTTATTTTAAACAAATTTTCTCACCTCTAAATCAAGTCCTGCCAACAAAATGAATAGGCTGGTAATACTCAATTACAAGATTCAGAGAGTTACAGCTTCCCCAGCCTTTCATCTGTACTTATTAGCTGCAGAGGGATGGAACATTTCCAGGTTCCTTGGAGTCAAAGCAGTATGTTTCCTTTGACCCAAGCTACCAGGGTATTCTAGGAATGACAATGTATAGGCTAAGGCCGTAGGTTTCAAAACGCTAAAGTTAACTTAGCTTTATGAAAGCTGTTGTATTGGTTTTGAACTGATGTGGAAATAGGAACTGTTTTATTGTTTTATTACAGCTACTATATTCTGTTGAAGTATTTCTAGGTTCATTATCTTGAGTCTATACTAGATGATATCCATCTATTATTCTAATCCCTGTGCATGAGTGATCTCATTTCATACATAAAACAATTGTGAAATAGATATTGTTCTTTGCAGGAACATCTGGAAAGAGGAGGAAACAGATACAACACAGAGCTTGCTTTTTGCTAGCTATCCCATGGACTGCATGCTGATTTTAATGGGCAGGAATGTCCCACACAGAAATACAGCTTGTGTAGAATAGGAATTTTAGTAGTGACTTTAGTAATATATGGATTGAAAAATCAAAATTACATTAGCTAAGTAGGAAGGGATTTTATGAGTTACGAGAGGCATTGAAGTTCAGTGCTAACATTTTGTTCTTTGGGATTAGTTTATTTGCATGTTTAGGCTATTTAGAAATGAGAGGAGAAAGGATTCCATCATTAACCCAGATTTATTTTGTTGAAATAAAGTGTTATTTGGTGGCAGGCCTGCATGTTAGTAGCTCTTTATGTTATTGCTATCTGATACAACTATATCTTAGATATAATTATTACTATTTAAACTGAAAACACCAGTAATAGTGCATCATTCCACAGTCTGCATAACTTATGGAGGAGAGCTACTAGTCTTCACACGGGGGTGGTTTCACATTGGAAAAGTATTAACAGATAAAAACAGCAATTTGCTCAAATTGGTAGGATATCTTTATTATACCTTCTCAGCTCAATTGGGCCAAATTTGACACTCTAAATTGCTATAATTTTGAGCTCTCCAGTTTTATTATTAAATAAAAGCCTAAATTTTATATATTTGCAAAGAAAAGATAACTTACCTAATTTTTTTAGTAATTAGTTATAATTACATGTGGCACTGTGTTATCATTACCTTCTTTGGAGACTAAGGATACAGGTAGACTTTTCAAAGATAGATCAAGCAGAAGGGACAGAGGGACCAGCCTGATAACCACCTAGAGATACCAAGGTCAGGATATGCTTGGGTGTAGCAAAAAATCACTTGGTGGCAACAACTTATAAAGGGTAAAGTTAAAGATAAAGCTGGGAAGACAGGTTGGATTCAAGTTGCAGAAGTCTCTGAATGACAGACTGAAAAAAAGTATTTTATTCTATAAGCAATGAGGATATATTAAAGGTTAAAATAGGGTAGTGATCTAATAAGAATGATTCTCAAAACCTGGGAACAAAGTAAGAGATATCAAGAAGACAGAGACTAAAGGTAGGAAAGTCATTTTGGAAGTAACTGCATATTAATGAATGTACTATAAACCGGATACTCTAAAAATAAATGTCTATAGCTTTCATATTGTTCTAATGACCCAGGTCACTCACGCTGTAGGAGATAGCATGATTTCTGCCAAATCTCCAGTCAAAATACTTGGAGTGGGGAATTATATTAGTCAGGCACTGTCCTCTCCACCTCCACAACCTTAGAAATACTCTTAAGTTTATAGAAATGTTTAACAAACAACAACACAAACCTGAAATCTACTAATTTGCCAAAGATACAACCATTTCACTTATATGCTGTCTACAGCTGCTTTCATGATACAATGGTAAAGTTGAATAGTTGAAACCGAGACCTATGGCCCGCAAAGCATCCCCCACCCCTTTTTAAACATGATTTGGCCCTTACAGAAATAGTTTGATAACCCCTGTGCTATTCTACTATCTGCTCCTGGTAGAGGCCTTCTTTGTTAATCTCTGAGCAACCACTCCAGAAATGCAGTTTCTTACTAGTTTCCTCTTTCTCCTCTAGATTAGCACTGCCTTTTGTCATTTCTCTATTTCCAGTGCAGCAGCTGGAAATCTACTGTTCCAGGAACACTTGCCATCAAGTTGGCTAGGATTGGCCAACAAACACTCCAGCTTCAATGATTACTTTGGTTACCTGTGAACATAAATCAAAATGTACAAGGTAGGTCTAAGTGAAACATCCAGGACAATTCAAAGGAATTAGAAAATCAATGGTCGATGCCCCATTTCCACATAGCTCCCTTCCGCTGCCCACTTTGCACTGCTCCAGAAGAACTCTACTGCATAAAAATTTAATAGCAAATTCTGTGATGAAATTCCTAAAGATGAATAGGACTGGAAAATGGTAATAATTATGTTTCCACCCTTCTCATCTTATTACAAAAAAAAAGACAAAAGAGAAAGAAATATGTAGCCAAGAGACTTGCAATTTTGTCATTGGTAGCTAATAAATGCCCGAATGAAATCAATGTTTTATTATGGAGCCCCGGAAACTACAGCTGTTTCCCTCCCTGCAAAATGAAGAAGCAGAGTGCTCTCATCAAGCTAAGCTGACAAACAGGCTTCTCTTCATTGCCCTAAAATAGGCAGGTGTTTTTTTGACAGTGCACTGCCACCGATAAACTCAATACTTTTTATAATTTTGCGCTAAATTATCTTTATTCATTTCTCTGCACATTCAAGAGAGACAGCATGAGAATTTTCAACAATGTCAGAAAGCTAGTAAAGAAAAATATCCCTTCTTTTAACGTCTACACGCTAACAGTGTGGTGCTCTTCAGCTTGAAACTATAATCTGAATGAACAGCAATAAACATAACGGGAAGAATAATGATAGTCAAAATGCAACATAACATGTTTTCAGAACACTCAAAATGCAGTAAAATATGGGAAAAGGTTTGAATGACTGTTTTAGCATGTCTTTGAAAGTTCATAGTGTCCTTTTTGTGATACAACAAAAGCAAAACTTAAGCCAATGCATTTCATTGAACCCTTAAAGCAAAGAGCCGACAGCTAGATTACCCTGATTTGCAGAGAACTGTCACCTAACACAGTTTATTGCATGCTTTGCTCTTTGTTCACAGCACTGTGGATCTGTGTGCAGGCTCAAGAGATCAAATGGACTTCTGCTCTCACTAGGGTCAATAGCTAAAGATCCAAGAAGAAAGACTGCACAGCCAAAGCCAATGATATGACATAGATTATTAAAAAATAAAATGCTTTCACTCAGGAAATAGTTCAGATGGTTAAGTATGCCAGCTGTTTAGAGAGAACAATTAATCTGTTGGTTATTTTCTCTGGTATGTGACAGCCTTAATTCAAAGAAGGATGATAACGTCTACCGCTATGCTCCAGAATTTGTGTAGTACATAACACATCTTTTTCCCTAAAATACTTTGATGAATAATCTTTTCACATTCCAGAGGCATCCAGGTAGAGTAGGAAAAAAATGAGTATTGAAGGCAAATAGGGTGGAAATTCCAGATATTCCACATCTATTTATTTCATATATGACCTTGGAGAAGTCACTTGGCCCTTCTCAGCTGGAGTTCTCTCACCTGGAATTACAACTACCTCACAGAATTGTTGTAAGAATTTAATACTGTACTTAAAGAGTTGAGTATTATTATACTATTCATCTATGTTTTGGCCTTCTAAACAATTCAGTGAGATGGGAGGGCAAGTATTATGATTCTATCCTTTCCTGTCCCTATCCTATATCAGTTCCAGGAAAATAACTCAAGCTTGCTCTGGGTTCCTTCCACTCTAACTTTATAATAGTTCATTAGAATGGCTGCAAAATGGATTGCAATATAGGCAGGTTTTCATGGAGTGACTCATGAGGTCATAAAGTAGTATTTTTTTTTTTACTGTGTCAAAACTTGTGACCAATAGAGAGGCAGGAAGGCTTTCAGCCAAATATTAATACAATCACTGAGAACACCAAAGGTGAAAGACAACTATGGTCAGAGACCAGGAAGGGAGGGGGGCAGATCATCAAAGTTCCAGCCAGCTAAAATAAATATGGGGCCAGTGTCAGCAGGGAATGCAATCATGAAGTAATATTTTAGGAAAGGTAAGCAAAAGCAACATGGTCTAAATACATTTTGAGGACAGAGCCGCAGGAATTGATGAAGATGCGTTAGGAAAAATCAGGAAGGCTGTTCTAAAGATGCAGAAATAAACCTGCTCAAAATGTTCTACCAAAGGCAGAGCCTCTTTAGAAGGTTCATTCTTTCAGACCTAGAATATTGTCTGTACTCATCAGAAAAGCAGAGTGCTTTGAACATAGCATTTGTTACTCTATTAGTCACTACTCTAGGCATTTCCACAGAGGAAATTTAATATAGGCAATTAGTTACCCAGTAATAAAAGTTAAGAAGCCAAACGGGATGAAGAGGCAACCCAAAGAATAACAACTGCATTAAGACTATTACCCCTACAGCTGTAGACACAGAAAGAGAGGTGGCATCACCAGAATGCAGAAGTGAAAGCCATCCAGCAAGGGCTGGAGCCATAAAGCAGTTCACCCTGAAACTGAGACTAGGGAAGAAGGGGTAGACTTGTAGGAACTGAAGCCGGAAAAGAGATGCAGCTACTGCCAGAGACACTGCCTGAAGCCGAGTTGGAGAAAAGGAAAGATATTCATTTCTGCCTCAGCTTCCCCCATCTCATTCCCCAAGTGTCTCCCATTAGCCAAAGCCAGCCGGAACCAGAATACCCAGGAGACAAGGAACAGCACACCCAGCCCTCCCACTGTAATACAGAGCCTACAAGAGGAAATTGAGGGATGGATTGAGCACTGACCAGCATGCAGACCGAGCTGAAATTCTCTCTACCCAGTGTTCTCGCCTCTCTCATTTACTTTCCTATGAAGACCAAAACATGTTTGTAATACTGGGTCAATACCAGTCACAAAAAAAGTTAAGCATTTCCTACTCCTTGCTTCTATAATAACATTGTACTATCAAGTCCATTGTCCCATTATGCTCTAACTTGTTTTTCTCAGTGAACTCTGCTTAAAGGAATTGCCAAAAGTCATCTTTGTATTAGTCACCTTTGTACACTGAGGGTCTAGCACAGCACCTGCCACTTGGCATGTCTGATGAATGAGTGAACTTAAAGGGTAAGCTACCGTAACTTTTGTTAAAGACACTATGAGTAAATTCAAGAAATTTGCTCACAGTACTTGTAAGGACATTTAGAATAGAAATTATGAATAAGGTAAGGTCATCCAAAGATGAGAGATCCAAGAAAATCTACACATCTGGATTAAAATTTAAATCATATTTTATAATAAAAGAAAAAATAATGAGAAACAAAATCAAATTCATCTTTGGTTACTCTAGACTTTTAATTCCCAAGTCTGGTTTTGTTCTCACCTGTCTTTTCCTCCCATTTCTCCTTCTTCAAATGCATCATGGTTGAGCAGGGAGTGGCAACAAAGAGGGAGACTAAAACATTAGCTCTGCTGGAAAGAGTATGAATATCCCCTTAGCACACAGGTCAACACTGGAAAAAGAAGCATTCTTTCTTTTAATCCCTATTCTCTCCTGGGCAGCATGGCCACCAGCCATCCTTAATTAAACACACCATTCAGGAGTCAAGCAAAATATGTACCAGTCTCTGGTACATATTCATTCTATACTGGCTAGCTTACTCTCTCAAAATTCTTATCACAATACTTAATAATTGTCCTCTCCTGCTAGAATGTAAGCTCCATGAGAACAAGACATGATCTGTTTTGTTCACCTTGCAAAGATGTGCTTAGTAACTATTGTTAAATAAATACATTAGAGAATACTGTTCTGTGGTATCTAAGATGAACTTCCAGTTCCTCCTTTTTAGACACTGGCAAAATATTTTTTTTTTTCATTTTGAGCTATAAACTCTCTGCTTATCTAGTCTAGATTTCTCTTATTTAAAATCCAAAATCCCACAATATTCTTATCCCCTGCTCTTCTATACTGAAATATTGCCTTGTTCATTCAGGGCCCTTCTTATACAAAGTCATTAATTTTTGTATCTATAAATTAATATATTCTTTAAATACAGAAATAAATCGAGTTTTGCAAACACATAAATGTGTTTTGAAATATTTTGGCTGCCTGCTTTGTTGGCTAACTATGAGCACCTTATATCTCTGGCTTAATCCTACTGCACCCTCACTGTTGAGAGTACTCACTGTTCAAGCATGTGTTTTCTGCTAAAGACACCATGATCTCCCAGGTACTTTCTGTGCTTTTTGGAAGAAGAAGATTCCATAGAGTTTTCCACAGAGTTTCAACAACCCCTTCTACTCCAGCCATGGCAAAACATGGGAGCCATGACATTTCCTTGAAATCAAACACCCTCCAAAACACTGACAGGGACTGTAATCTGAATATTTCACACTGCAGGTCACCGAATCTTATATAGTTATGAAATCATGCCTCAGCAGATTAGTTTTAAACATTCAAAGACATTTTGATGAAAGCAAACCTATAGAACTTATGCTGATTTAATACCACAATTACTGACTATAAAACATATGTTCATGGTATTCGAAATTATAGTTATATTAAACATTTACAGAACTGGGTGTTTTTAAACATTTAAGTTTTTCATTTAACTTGTTTTTAACAACACATAAAAAGACTTTCAAGAAAGTAAGCATATATACATGAAACTCAATTTTCTCCTATTATATGGGGGATCGTTACACACTACTGAACACCAAAGGCTTCAGATCTCAACACCAAAAAAGAAAAAAAAAATAAATCTGTTTTAAGAAAGAATTAAATCATTTTGACGTGTTAAACAGATATTCCAAAGACAATATCCACATATAAAAGCTAATTAATTTGGGTTCTTTAATTGGATCTCATTCACTCTTAATATATGAATAATCTGCAAACTAAACCAGACAAAGTAACATGAGCATTTTCCCCACTCTGGTCTACCAGTGACAAAAAATAGAAGTCATTCCAAAAAGTTCTCCATACCCAGTCTAGAAAACACATCATTCCTGCTAACGCACTCACCTCTGAAGGGTACCTCTGACTTTTGCCATTTGAGTGTGGTCTTCTCTCATGCTGTTAGTCTTGTAGAAATGCCTGTTGCTTTGGCAAAGACCCATGCTGTGTTTGTGTTGCCAGATCATCTGAAAGTAGACTGAGTAGTAGCAGCAAAGGTCAAACAAGGCATGTGCATGTGGGGTCACCCCCAGGTTTGTTAGGCATGGGCCTTCTGTCACCTCCAAGTTAATGACCAGATTCACTTCAATTTGGAAGACAACAGACAGGAAGCAGAAACCCTGTATGTTTCATTTTGTTGAAGATGACATCAGAAGCATCTGGCTTTCAGGGGCATTAGAGACAGTGTGATTCAGTGTGTGGGCGTAGGCCCAACAGCAAGCAGCAAGAGGGGACAGGGTGGGATCTCACTACAGAAGCTCCTCAGGATGGTTGGAAGGTCGTTCTTTGGAGGGATGGTCTCCAAGTCTGATTCTGGGAGGGCTTTAATGCCTATTAAGAAAGTCCTTTTCTGCCTGCTCCAGCAGGAATGGGTTCTACTGAACCAGAGGCACCTGTGTGATCCATTCATCTTCTCAACTTTTGTTTCTTTGTATCCCCTCTCTCCTGCTTCATAAACATCTACCTCTCCAATCATTCCCAATGGCATTGCTCTAATACCTTCACTACTACACAAAGAATAAAGAGAAACTTTCTTTTGACTTCAAATGTCTCACAGCTAACATCCTTTCCCTGTTTCCCTTCTGAAGAATAATTCTTTAAAGAATTACTCTTACTTCTGAATATATTTTCAACCCACCCCAACCTGACTGACATCTCCCCAGATCACTGAGACTGCTCTGTGCAAGGTTGCTTATAGCTTCCATGTTGGTAAGTGGCAGCCCCTGTCATTTGACCTATCACAATTGGATTCAGTTAGATATTTCTTTCCTGGAACTGTACTTCTGTGACCATATTCTCCTGATGTCATTCATCTTCTCTTCTTCTTATCCTCTGATCCTAAGTGATCGCATCCATTCCCATGGCATTAAATTCCATCTTTAAATAGGCAACACCCAGATTCCCACATCCAGATCACAAATAAAATAGCCTCGGCAATATGAAATGTTGTACATAAAATAGTCTTAACTTTACCCCCCAGGTTCTAGGAGTTATCAAAACACATTTAAACCAAATGGCTCCTCTGCTCAAAACCACCTGCTAAACACAGAATAAAATCCAAACTTCCTGTATAACCCAGAATCTGCCTCCTTCTCCAATTCACCTGCTGTTCCTCCATATCACCCCCGCCCCTCCAACCACAGTGAGCTCCTTTCAGCTCTGTGGGCATATTGAGAGTTTTCATACTTCCAACCTTTTAGTACAGGCTCTTATCTCTGCCTGAGATGTGCTTTCCCTCTTAATCTTTGAATGACTTCTTCCTTCTCTTCCTTCGGGGCCAAATGTAAATGTCAACTCTTCAGAGGGGTCATCCCTGATAACATATAATACCATTCCATTGGAAATTGAGTTTCAAACAACTCACTTCCACTGCTTTGGTACACAGCCTCTTTGGAAGTTGGAGACTATTTATTACATACAGCCCCAGAAGTTAACCAATATGCTCTTTGCACCTCAGTCATTTCTTCTCTGTTCCTTGGTCTTCCCTTCCCCCTGACTACCTGAGTCTTTCTTACCATCAAGATCTGCTCTCAGAACAAACATACGTACTCAGTGCTAAAGGAAAGGAAAGGAAAGGAAAGCAAGGAAAAGCAAAGAAAAGGAAAGCAAGCAAGCAGTATCTCTAAGTGTCTTATCCAGTAAGACGAAAATATGTATGAAAAGTATGTGTACTGTTTGATTCCTTCCCAACACCCAGGAAAGCACAATGTTAGGATTCCATTTACTTCACTTCCCGTTGTGCCACATAAAATGTCAAGACAAGATTTTTAAAGACTTTAAGTCATACCTTTTACAACATGTTACCATAGATTTCCTGAACTAGCTGATGGAAATATTATAATTCTCAGAGATACTTACTAAATCCACCTGTAAGTCATGAAGGAGGCTAGTGTATATACCTGACAAACAAAAACCCACAAGCATGTTCACAAGCATGAGAACCAGGGTGCTCTTCCCTGCCCAAACCTGAGGCCAGTGTATGGTCTCTCAGTTGAGTGGCTTCTCATATTAGCAGCAAACAAGCACTCTGCATTGACTGAAATAGGCACTAGGGCAAGAGCAGTCATCAATGGTCACCCATGAAGAGATTTCAACTGGTCTGACATTTAGATTTGTCAAAAAGAGCGCCAAAAAGATCATCAAACTTCAAAATATATTGTTGCCTATATTTTATTGTAAGTTTTATTAAATTCAGAAGCTAACATTACTTTAAGACTGAGTACCCAAGCAATAACCCACGATTATAAAACAAATCAATGTGAAAAAGATCTAACTTACATAAATTGAAGCAACAGCCAACTTTTCAGACACTCAAATACCTGATGCCTTAGTAATATCTAAATGATTCCCATTGCCCCGAAAATGTAGGTTTTATACATAGCCAAACAACAACAACAACAAGCCACAATACTTGCTTCCAAATCAATAGAAAGCTGCTGTTACAGGAACTTTCACATCACATTTATGCCTCCACTCTCAACAAGTTATTTGCACTGCGAGTTGGAACAAAGCAACAGTACTACTGAGACTGATAATGCATGACAATTGAATATGGCATTAGCTTCAATTAAGCCATCAGAATTTACTTCAGAACTACTTCTATGTCATTTCTTGACCAGCTTTGCAGAGAAAAAAAAATTTTACATCTGGTAAAATTACCCTTTTGCTCAAAGAATGAAAAGTCTTGTTTCAGAAGGGTCACACTGGACAATCAGGGTCATATAATGAGTTTAGCCCCTTGTCCCCTCCGCTGTTGTGAGGAAATTTCTTTCCCCACACTCCTCCTGTCTGTTGGAGGAGCCCACTTCAAGGCTGGCTTCCTCCCACGGTGCAGCCGCACACCGGGAAGGCGACAACCCACCACAGGGGATGCACACAGTAGGCACTAAGTCATATGGTTTCTGCCACAAAATTATAGTAAACACTAGGAGTCACACAGCAGCAGAGATACAATTTTAGAGATGTCATTCCAACCAGAGCCATGTTAAGCTGCTGGATTCCAGGATGCTTGCAGTGAAATTGGTTGTCCTCTAAATGGTTTCCTCTAAAAATGTAATTGCTTTGTTCTGGGTTCAGAAAGGCATGGGAGGGAGAGCACGATTTCCATCCCCTACTGCGTCCACAGATTCCAACTGCAAGTGCACTGGCTGATAAAACAATAAAGTCATTGTCTTTTATCTCAATGCCAAGATAGATTCTTTCCTTGGCTTCCAGACAAAATTCACTTATTATAATTATCTTCGGAGCGCTGGCGGTGGCCACCATCTAAAACTCTATAAACGTTCCAGTGAAACCCTGTGGAGCTGGTGCTTGTGTTGAGCTGGGCAGGTGACTCTCCCCCTAACTGCTGCGGTGTCATTTCCCTCACACAGAGGCGAGGACACATGCGATGCAGCAGCACTGTGGGAAAGTAGCTGCGGGCGAAACTCACATATTACAAAGCACACGTGGAACTCCTCTTTGGCACACTTCATGAAACCTAAGTTGACATTTTACACCGAAAGAAAGTTTTTGTACCGAATACTGTGTTACAGGAGCACTGGGTTGTTATGCACATAAGTGCTGTTTGCAATATATAATTTTGACTATACTAATGTATTATTAGCCATGTGAAATTCATGTACACTTAAATATTTATATCGAGAACCCTCTCAACATCTATAGTGCCATCTGTAACAATTTTATTTATGGTTTCTGATATCATTTGTCCCCTCATTCTGCCTGAATTGATCCCTGTTTCCTTCTTTATTCTCTTTTTAAAAATCTAATTAAAGAAGAATTTAATCATATGCCCAGATGTACTGAAAAGAATATTGCTTAACATAATTTTATGACAATTTCAGCTGGAGAATATAGAAAAGACTTGATTTTTACACACAATTCTTGTAGTGAGGGCATTAAAATTTAGCAAATTTGTGGGGCGCCTGGGTGGCTCAGTTGGTTGGGTGTCCAACTTCGGCTCAGGTCATGATCTTGCAGTTCGTGAGTTCAAGCCCTGAGTCAGGCTCTGTGCTGACAGCTCAGAGTCTGGAGCCTGCTTCAGATTCTGTGTCTCCTTCTCTCTCTGCCCCTTCCCTGCTCATGCTCTGTGTTTCTCTGTCTCTCAAAAATGAATAAACATTAACAATTTTTTTAATAAAAAAATGAGCAAATTTGGGGGCACGTGCGCAGCTCAGTCGGTTAAGTGTCCAACTTCGGCTAAGGTCTGATCTCATTGTTCGTGAGTTCCAGCCTCTCATTGGGCTCTGTGCTGACAGCTCAGAGCCTGGAGCCTACTTCAGATACTGTGTCTCCCTCCCTGATCCGCCCCCCCACTTGCATTCTGTGTCTCTCTCAAAAATAAACATTAAAAAAAATTTTTTTTAAGTGAGCAAATTCGTGGGTGCCTGGGTGGCTCATTCAGTTAAGCATCTGACTTCATCTTAGGTCATGATATCCCAGCTGTTGAGTTCGACGCCCCCCATCGGGCTCTGTGCTGACAGATCAGAGCCTGGACCTGTTTCAGATTCTGTCTCCATCTCTCTCTGCCCCTCCCCTGCCACCAAAAAATAAACACTAATTTTTTTTTAATGACCAAATTTTACATGCCTCTTTCAAGCTGTGGAGTTTGTATATAAACTACCTTAAGGAATAATGGAAACCCAGTTTTTAGAGTTTTTTCTCTTAATTTAGGTTTTTACCTACACATAATTATTTTAAATTAAACAGGAAAAAGATCTTATGTCATACATTTATGCATCAGAAATTGACATCAAGTTTATTTTTTAGTCATCCAAGGTCATACAACTAGGAACTGAAGGATGCTGGACTGGTCAGTGTCTCTTAGCCACAAACAATAACATAGTCCGTTCTCCACCACCCCAAGTGTCCTGCATTAGCAGCGATTCACCATTTTCCAGATCCATTAAGGAAGGCAAACCAATTTAAACACCTCCTCCCCATACAATTTTCCAGATTTGTAAATTGACGAGCCAGTAGCTGAAACAGATGTACAGATGCGGCAGTGGGGATTCTAGGTCATGCAGTGAAGGGCACAGGTAAAGAGATGGAGAAAAAGAAAACATCACAGAGATCTGTGTTATGGAGGTCAGAAATCGCCAGTCCTCAGGGGAGGTTATAAAGGCAGGACCCAAATCCCCGTCAGCTGCAACACGCATAGTACCCACCCTCCCCCACCCCCAGCAACTGTACTGACTGCAAAATAGCAGTGCCAGAATAGCCACTAGGGTGAGCTGTGTTCAAGCAGAACACGCCTGACCCAACGAGTACCCTTTAAGAGCATGGAAGAGAATCCAGATTTTCAATGAAAAAGGAAGTTAGCTGAGAAAGAGAAGCTTACGAACAAGCTGGCTGACCCAATAAGCCTTATGGTTTCAATGAGGGGATGCTGTGTGATTAGAGAAATGGCAGGAACCATGACTTTTCCCTGGAGGCCGACATGGAGGGCTGGCCACACCCTAGGCCCAAATGCATCAATGTTCATGTTAGAGAAACAATACGCACAAGTTCCAGGAACCAGATATCCTCTCTCATGTTGTTTTGACACCCCAGAACTAATTCCAGGAAGAAGAGAGAAAATTCTGAACTGATAGAATATACCAATAACTGACATTTTGTTCTGTTTTTCACCATCAGGCAAAATAGAGGTACAAAACAGAGAAGAAAGGTATTATAGATGAATCAGGTTGCAAGAACTACTCCCTAAATACATGAAACTGTGTAACCCCTATATGAGGGGGAAGTATTAAATAATTAAAAAAAAAAAAGGCTTTCTCCTGCAAATTCTAAATCAGAGCCATTCCATCTCAAATGTGAAGAACTAAAATGCTTAATTCTTAAACAAACACCGACTCTTTGAGAGCATTTAATAAAACATACTATTTCCACATCCCTTGACCTAAATCCTAATTTCTTACTGTTTGAATAAACATCCAGGTTTCTAACTGACTTTATTCTAGGTTATCAAGTTTCAAACAGGACCTCAGTTAAGGCTTCTAAGGCATGTGAAACTCATTTGTTCAAGCTTTCTGTGAGGAAGATCAATGTTCCAGTGTTGGCATGTGAAGGCAGGGAGGGATACTTGCCACCCTAATATTACAACATGCCTCCCTTGGCCTTACAGGATAATATGTTTTTAAAAATCCCTAAGTAGAAATGGAGGTTTGGGGAAATATAACTCATCCATAGATAATATAATACAAAATATGACACTGAAACATAAGTCACAGTTTTTTATTTTTTCCTGCCAAAGTGTAAACTTTGTAGATATTTTTATCAAAAGAAAACAAAAACTGGAGTCAACCCACGATTGCCATCTTGTGGAGAGATCCAGCACCATCTCGCCAGAATTTCTGTCCCTCAGGTGTTTGAAGGAAAATGCCTCCAGAGACTCCTCAGGCACTCCTTCCATTATTTAATAATCCTTGCTGCCAGGAAGCTCTGCCTCCTAGCTGACCCAGATCCCCAGGGTTATCTCCTGCGGGTACACAGAAGAACTGCCGCCACTTATTAAGCTGTGATGTTCTCCATGCTCAGGTCAAGTTATTAAATCATGCCTGTGATTTTACCTTTCTAGGTTAAAAAGTTCCACGCTATCTGACATTTCCACCAAATTCTCACGTTCCAGCACTGAAGTTGCCAAACTTCTGAAAACTTGGTCTGTGTTTCATGGT
Source organism: Lynx rufus (assembly GCF_022079265.1). Lineage (NCBI taxonomy): Eukaryota > Metazoa > Chordata > Mammalia > Carnivora > Felidae > Lynx > Lynx rufus. The sequence continues at coordinate 52,073,868 of NW_025814878.1, read as the reverse complement.
TTGGGTCATTTCTATGCTTGCTGACTCACTTCGTGCACAGTTTTTAAGGCATTTGAATGGCCTATCTCTGTCCTCTTTTGAGAATGTCTGCAGGAGCAGTACTGGTCTGCGGAGGTTCCGCCTCTCCTGAAGGAACGCTTACAGTCCCGGAAAAGCCCTTCACGCCAGCGCCTCAGGCCAGGTGCCGAGGGAACCAAATCATAGTGTGGACGTTCGGGATTCTCTCCCATGGACACGTATACACATTGTTAAATATGCCAAATTAATACGCAATAAGTGTATTATAAAATAGTTTTGAAACCTCCAAAATACTGGACAATTTCCCCTTTGATCGCCACCTTCTATAATCTTTGTTTTATCACAAACATTATGAAAAACACATCTCCCCTTTCACACATCCTCCACAAATGGACAACCAGCTCTAAATCCTGACTGCTCTACTTCTAAAATAAATCACACATGACCATTACTCTCCAACTCTTACTACCCAGAACTAAGTCCAAGCCAGCATCATCCCTTGCTTAAATTTTTGCAGTAGCCTTCAAGCCAATATTCCTTTTTCTACTCAGGCCTCCCTATAGTCTACTCTCAAAACAGAAGCCAGAATGACCCAGCTAAGACACACGTCAGATCATGGCACTCCCTGCCTTGCTCAAAACACTCTTGTTACTCCTAAAACTCAGAATATCAAAATCTTCGTGAGCATCTATGCGGCCCTCACAAAATTGACCCCATTCTCTGTACCCCATCTCCTGCACTCTTTCCTGAGTTCACTCTGCCCCAACCACACTGGCCTCCTTGCTTACACAATCAACCTGCTCCTGCCTCAGCGCCTTTGCTCTTACTGTGCTTTCTGTATGGTACGCTTTTCCCCCCAATATGCTCACAGCTAACTCTCTCATGACCTTTAGGTCTGTTCTCAAAAATCACCTTCTTAGCAAGGCCTTCCCTGGAAATTCTAGATAAAATGCTATCCCTTCTCCCATTTAATATCTCCCTTTGTTTTATTTTTACTCCTTACCACTCATAACCTACCAGCAAATATTTTTCTTGTTTATTGTCTGTAATAGTTTTCTATTGCTATCATGACAAATTACCACAAACATAACAGCTTAAGACAAGATAAACTTATCTTACAGTTGTGTAGATCACAAGTCCAGGGGGCTTCTTTGCTCCAGGTCTCCCGGGGCTGAAATCAAGGTGTTGGCAGGCTGGGCTCTTAGGAGACTCTAAGAATCTGCTTCCAAATTTATTCAAGCTGTTGGCAGAATTCAGTTCCATGATGTTATTTAACTGATGTATTTTTGATGTCAGCCCAAAGTCTTCCTCAGCTTCCAAAGGCTGCCTGCACTCCTTGGCTCATGTCCCTCCACCCCTTATATTCAAAGCTGAGTGGACAGTCTAGCTTTTATTGGGCATCCAATCTCCTTACCTATCACTTCAGCCTCATCACTCCCGCCTTCCTCTTCTGCACCATTACGGACTCCAGCCAGAGAAAGTTCTCTGCCTTTCAAGCTTCCTGTGATTAGTTTGGGCCCACCTGGATAATCGAGGCTGTTTTCCCTATTTAAAACCCTTAATCTTAATTACATGGGCAAAGTCCCTCCACAGCAGGATCTAGTTTCAGGTTTGATTAAATAACCACGTGATGGGAATCTTGGGGAACCGCCTTTAGAATTCTGCCTACCACATTATCAGTCTATCCCAATAGAATGTAAATCCCAGGAAGGCAGGAATTTTAATTTAGTGCAGCCCTGTACCTCCAACATAAAAACAGTGCTTGAGACAAAGTAGACAAACCACAAATAAATGTTGGATGAATGCATCTAGTCCAAGACTCCTTTCTTTTTTTTAATTCCAGTATAGCTAACATACATGTTAATTTCATGTGTACAATATAGTGATTTGACAATTATACATATTACTCAGCGTCCAAGAGTTCTTAATGTGAAGATGTGAACTCTGCAAAATGATATGTAAAAAACACGTAGCGTGAATGCATGAGCACTTTTGTTTTCAGAGAAATGGGTCCATAATTTTCAACAAATTCTTATAATGGATATACTTTCCGGTGCCCAGGATGATTCTTATTTATGCCTCTTAAGTCGGAATAATTGGTTATTCATCGGACCCCATAAAAAAGTACCATCTTTTTACGATCTCAAAGTGTTAAGGTTTGTGTGATAAATTTTATGATTATCCTAGATTCTCAAAAATGTCCATGGTCCCACAGAAGTTAAAACTCTTCTGATCTCTTTAAGCCTCCATGTTGGGCTGTATTTAAACTTACACAGAGTCTATTTTTTTCCCTCATAAAATATACATCCACTCCGTTGAAAACACAGGTGAAGGACTTTTCTAATTAAAGACCAACAAGTAGATCCTGACAAAACCCACCAGTTAACTATCTCACCAAAATACCACGTTGCTTAAGATTATAAACATGAAAGATGGCAATGGGTATAAAAACAAATATGTAACACTGATAATTTGGCTACACTGCCTTAGATGTGATATTGTGTCCCATCTATTCAGTGACATAACAGCAATTTGTGCACCCCAATATTTCTTAGAAATGCTTGCACTGAAGAATTCTTGGTCTAAGAGATACTTATGAGACTTCAATCATTTTAACTGTGTTCATGCCTTGTATATATGGCATAAGAAATACAGAATATTTAATAATTATACTTTAAAGGTGGATATATGGAAAATATTTCAGTTGTCCTAAAGACTTTCCTTGATTTCTAGTATACTTGTGTAGTGGGGAAGATCAACTTGATTAGGGAATCTGATGGGTATTTTTTTTTTACTTGTTTTTCTTGTCTTCATTTGCTCCTTTCATAAAAATTTTGGGTTTATTCACTTTCTCTTAGAGAAATTTGATTGTGGCATTACTGCCTGATCGCCAATTCCAAGTGCAAATTTAAGGGCAAAAGATGGCCTCTGTTGAGAAAATTGACTATCTGTCTAAATGATTAAGGAGTTAAGAGACTTTGTATAGCTTTATAAATCTGCCTTCCCTCCACCCGCCCCCAAAAGCTTCATTTAGAGCCTTTTTTTTAACTTCTGTTAAATGCAAACAGTTTCTAATCAGCCACTCAAAGCAAGGAACCAGTGTGTGTGTTATGTTTTAGCTGTAAAAAATTCATTTTCTGGGATTATAAATTCTATTTCAAGTTACATTAACAGAGCAAGATACCTCAGGAAGAATTCTGAATGAAATAAACATGTCCCTCACATGTTTCCTATATGATTCCTATAACACTCTCTTTTCTTCTTGGTCCTAGTGCCCCTCTGATATGGTTGTTTTTACCTATCTGTGCCTATAGACACTCTTTTCCCCTTCATGGGTAGAATCAATCTATGTTCCATATTAGAGACCCCAGATGGTCACTTGCCTGTTTTCAGTGTCTTAAGGGTGCAGCCCTAAATGCCTCTAGCTATAAATAATCAACCTGTGAAATTGAGAAGACAAAACATTTTTGGAAAGGAAAGGAAAAAAACTTCACAGTGTGAATCCTAAGATGCAGAATTCTGAGTCAGTTAAATCCACACATGGCCAAGACAGCTTTGCAATCCTCTGCTACGTGGTAGTTAGTACCAGGTCTAAAGATCTCCAAAGATGCCCTGAAATAGCTTTAAAACACAAAGAAACTGAAAGGGAATAATTCAGGTTTTCATCTGTGCCTCAATACATCTTCTTCAAAAGCAACTGCTGAAGGAATAACAACATCACAGGCAGGGGCAAAATGCTATCAGTCTTGTAAACTGTGAGTGGTGTCCCTGCTCCGAGATGATCTGTTGACCAACAAGCTCATCAGGAATGTATCACCCAAACCTGGCCCAACCCAATTCTTTCCTCCTCTCCCACACTGACCTTTTCTTTTCTACTTGTGGTAAAATATACAAAACACTTATCATTTTAGCCATCTTTTAGTATACGGTCTGTGACACTAAGCACATTCACATTGTTTTGCTACCATCACCACCATGCACCCACAGAACATTTTTCATTTGCAAAACTAAAACTCTGCACCCATTAAAAAATCATCCCCCATTTCTCACTATCCACTCACACTTACCTTCTTAAATTATCTTAATATAAAACTTTTGTTTCTAAAAACTGGAGGGAGGGTTGGTAGATAAGAATGTATTCCTAGTATGTATATATTTTCCTGGTGAAAACAGCCATTTAAAATAAGCTTAGGGGTGCCCGGGTGGCTCAGTTGGTTAAGCCTCTGACTTTTGATTTTGGCTCAGGTCATGATCTCACAGTTGGTGAGTTTGAGCCTCACATCGGGCTCTATGCTGACAGCATGGAGCCTGCTTAGGACTGATTCATTCTCTCTCTCTCTCTCTCTCTCTCTCTCTCTCTCTCTCTCTCCCCCCTCTCTCTCTGCCCCTCCCCTGCTTGTTCATTCTCTCTCTTAAAATAAGTAAACTAAAAAATAAAAATTAAAACGAATTAAAATAAGCTTAAAAATAAATAAGCTTAATCTACCACAGTCTATTACCATTTCAGTTAGGACTATTTCATTTGCCAATGACAAAACCTCAACTCAACTTTTTTGTTTTGTTTTGTTTTGTTTTGTTTTGTTTTGTTTTGTTTTGTTTTGTTTAGAGAGAGAGAGAGAGCATGAACAGGAAAGAGGGGCAGAGGGAGGCTGGGAGAGAAGGAGAGAGAAAGAGAGAACGAATCTCAAGCAGTCTCCACTCTATCCTCAGTGCAGAGCCAAAAGTGGGGCTCAATCCCAGGATTCTGGGATCATGACCTGAGCCAAAATCAAGAGTTGGATGCTCAACTCACTAAGCCACCCAGACACCCCAAGGGAATAAGAACAGATTTAAAAAAAGAGAGAGAAATCTGCTTTGTGTACCTGTGGAAAGGGAGGGTTGCATCTGAGGCTTAAAAACAAAAAGAATTCAAATATCTCTAAGACAATGTAAGATACTCTCTGCCATTTCCAGTTTTGACTTTGTTTCCCTCTACTCTGATGGATGTCAATGGAGGGGTGGGGTAATAGTGTTCCCCAGGGGACAGCCCACATGGCCGCCAGAGACCATTTTCATTGTCACAATTGGGGTATGCTACTGTAATCTAACAGGCAGATGCCCAGGAAGCTGTTAAACATCCTATAATACACAAGGCAGTATCCACAATAAAAATCTGTTGACCACAAGTATCAATAGCATCAAACTTGAGAAACCCTAATCTACTCCGTACCTATTCCTTCCAAATGTTCAGTAACATAAAATCTTCAATTTCCAAGCCACTCATCTAGTGGTCTCACCATCAAAGGACTGAAATTCCTCCCTACTTTCAATTTTTAAAACTGTCCATGAAGGACTCTCAGTAGACTTATTTGAGTCAATTGCCAATCAGTCACAGTCAGGAAGGAGGGGGTCACAGGGAGCTAGGGCCCAGGATGGCCTCTCAAAGCCCCTTTCCTTGTATAAGTGCCATCCTCAGAAGAGGAAAATTGCAATGATCTGGGTAAATATTCCAAACAGTGTGTATCACAAAGTAGAACTTTCGTGTTGTAACTATATTTTTTAAAATAAGGTCTTAGTGTTGGCTCTTTCTGTGGCAAATTTCCCAAGACAGAAAAAAATCTATAATTGGAGTAGTTACCATACTTAGGTGGGGTTTTTTGTAACCAGATAAAGTGTTTAATCATCTAGTTTTATGCAGAAATCATTTCCCCAAAATATAAATTAATTCAAGTAATGAGATATGCAAAACAGAGGGGAAAAGCATAGATATTTATAAGGTTCACTTTTGAAATTGGCAAAAATAATGAATCTTTATGTCTGCAGTGATAAAGTTGGACTCCTCTCCTTTTAGTATCTCCATCTTCTGTTAGATTGCTTGCAGATTCACTGAAATTAGATGTCAGTGTAAATTATGGTGCAGGCGGACTTACTAGCCAAGGCTATGAAGGGTAGACACATAAAAACAAGGTGCTATTGAATGTAATTGCTTCTGATCTTAAAATTCTCAAGTGACAAAATTGATGCTGATGTGGTATTTGCATCAGGTAGTCCCTTTAATTGACACTGACTCAGTTGGGGACATCTTTTTTCTGAGTGGTTTTATTTTTTTCCTCATAATTCTTAAGTTCCAGAATAGGAAAGTCAGCAATTTACAAGTTGGATAGATCTGAGAGGTGAATAACAGTAGGTAGAGGAAGTAGAGATCTCTAAACTTCTTCCATGGCCCATGGTCCTGTAAACTCTAATGTGAGAAAATGAATCTGCATAAAGAGTATTTGGAGATAATACTTGGAAGAAAGTTAGCACTGTCTTGAACCTTGCTAAATTAGGAAGAAAGCCCCATTTGCAAACATTTCCATTCTTGTCTATTTCAATAAGGAGAAAGATGAAAAAGCATGACCCACAGGGCTCCTGGAGGAAGGATATGCATGGTTTTGTCTGCTCATTTAAATACTTAACAAGCCACAGGGAAAAAAGAAGACATCCCATTCCACTGCCCATAACATATGTCAGTAAGTCATAAAAATAAATCATACCGTGGATGGCTTGTGAACATTGCTCAGCCTCCTGTGAGACATTAGCACTTGTTCTTGAGCCAAAAAAGCACAGTCCAACTATCTAATATTTGTTCTTCCCTGTCATGAGAAACAGTTTCCAGAAAACAGAGAAGATAATTAGTTAATTCTTACCTTGACTCTATGGCAAAATTATAATGTTCTAATAATTTTATGTCATAGAACTTCTTTGAATTAAAGGCGGATATTTCAGTAATATTTTTAGGTTTAGCAAAACTATAACATCTGAAAGAACTGATAAGAAGCTGGCTTTACACCTTATATGAATCAAATTAATAAATATTGCCTGAAGATGATGGTCTCTGGGAATTTAATATTGAGTATTAGGCTATACAGTGAATGAGATTTTTTCTACTCTATCATGTTTAAATTTGACCAAAACTGCAAAGCAGTATGTTTTCAAATATTTCCAAAAATCTATCTAACTGGTTATTCAGCAAAATATTTGTTAAAACTTATGTATCAAAGGAAGAAAATGAATCCTATGTAAAAACTTGGAAACTTCAAAGCAGTTGTTTTCCTGCATTGAAGGAATATTTTCCAACTCTTCCTGATAATGTAGGTCAACTGCAAGGAATTTTGGGTCCATCCCCACCCAAAATATGAGTAGTGCCAGGTGACCAATGTTGCACATGATACATTTCACTGGGTCTCTCCAATCTGATCAGGGGTAAGAGGGGGAAAAAAATGAGGTAGGCAGGGATGAAATCAAGTTACATTAAAAAATACAATGTTGTGGGGCGCCTGGGTGGCGCAGTCGGTTAAGCGTCCGACTTCAGCCAGGTCACGATCTCGAGGTCCGTGAGTTCGAGCCCCGCGTCAGGCTCTGGGCTGATGGCTCAGAGCCTGGAGCCTGTTTCCGATTCTGTGTCTCCCTCTCTCTCTGCTCCTCCCCCGTTCATGCTCTGTCTCTCTCTGTCCCAAAAATAAATAAACGTTGAAAAAAAATTAAAAAAAAAATACAATGTTGTTTGACTGGAGAGCTCACTCATTACTGCCTGATAATTGCACCCTAACTACCACTGCACCCCACCCTCACCCTCAATTATTCCTGGCAGTCTCCAGGAAAGCTCCCATATGATGTCATGACCATCTGGGGCCTCTGATTTTTCCTCCTCCCCTGTTTCCACTCTCTTATGAATATATTTAAGGTCTGTATAGCCTCATCTGGTGCCTGACATTTCTGACACAGAGGCACTCCATGGCATCCAAGCCCCACAAAGTACTAAACCAACAACTGGGTGGAGTCTCTAAGGCAATGCTTTACCCCAACTGGTCTCAACTGCTGTTGCATCATGAAACCTCTGTTGAAAATGAGGGTTCTGACTTCTCTGCAAAGGCGAGACTTTGTACAACTTCCAAAGGTACAAGCAGCATCTCTCACAAATGACAGTACCTCCAATGCTTGTTCTGCTGGTCTGGAAACTGGCCTCTACTATGGCATGATCTTGCCAATAGGAAGACCACATCACTTCTGGGAGGATGGACCATTACTATGCTGCAGCTTTGCTATGTTCTCTGGGTCCTCTGAATACACAGAACCATGCTGGGCTTTACCCACAGGTGTAATGATGCCCTCTCCTCCTCATGCGGTGCTGTTATATCTATACCGAAACAGAGTTGCTTCATAGTTGAAGAAGTAGTAAGGGAAGGCACGTTGTTGACTGACATCTCATTATGCCTCACCACCAAGCCCTGAGCATTATTATTAGAGCACACTTTGAGACCCTGACTCTCCACTGAGAAATCAATTTTTCCCCATTAAGGTCCTTTATCCCCAGTGAGATAAATGCAAGTTGACTCCTAGTAATTTCTGTGTCAGAACACCATTTCCAAGATACTGTGGGAAATATGGCTTAGGCTTCATCCACAAAGACCTACAGCAGATGCTCTCTGCTCCAACTTAAATTCAATATTTAAAAATTTTTAAATGTATCTTCTTTACTGTACATGTGCAGAAAAACACTAAAAAAAGTGAAAGGCCCATGAGAAACAAACAAAAAGAAAGAAGGAAAGAAAGAAAGAAAGAAAGAAAGAAAGAAAGAAAGAAAGAAAGAAAAGAAAAAGAAAAAACCCTACTAAACAAAAACAAAAACAAAATAAAACAAAAACAAACAAAAAACCCTGAAGAACAAAGTCTCAGTGTAGGAAGAACAGAATCCTGGGCTTCTTGAAACCAAGTATGTTTAAACCAACAATATCCTCATAATACCTGCCTCCCCCCAACACACACACTTGGCTACATTCATCCAACATCACTTGTAAGTATGCCTGGTATCTATTTCTTTTTTTTTTCTTTTTCATTCTAGCCCTTTTTGGTACCTTCAATGATAACCAGCTACGGCTTTTCCCCATTTTCCATTCCTCTCTCTTTTTCCACTCAAATAACACCTTTCATTTCATTAGTCTCCTTGTAAGGCAAAGACACCCTACTAAACTACTAGGAAATAAGATATAAAATGCTTCAAAGTAAACTTCAAAGCCTTAAAATAATCGCAACAAAGAAATTAAAATTTTAAACATCAAAGAATTCCACATACTTAATCGCTAAAACTGAGAAAAGGGACTGACGTCTCTTTTCAGGGGGAGGGGACCTCTCATTGTGAAAATTCTCCTTCTTCAAGAATAACTGAAGACAAAGCAATTATGTTTTAAAGGACACAGATGTAAATAGGATGTGTTGTTCGTATTTCTTTCTTCAGGCTAGCTATTTCTTCCCCACTATATATATATATACATACATATATATACACACACACACAGATATAGATATATATAGATATAGATATAGATATAGATATAGATATAGATATAGATACACAGAATTAAAGTCTTAAGAGCTTGTGCATACCTCCACTTTCATTCTCTAAAAATAACTGCCTCCATTGTAGCCGTTTAAATCAGGCATGCATTTTGCTGCACAGGATGGTTCAAGTACAACTAAAAGACTGAGCATTCAGTGACCTGAGATAGGTGTCCTCTTTCTGCAAGGAATAATACAGTTTCTTCAAACTGATAATTGTCACTAGAAGGAATTCATATTAGAACCTTAATCTTGCTCCAAAATTCTCTTGGTAAAAGCCTATAATTTGTGCAACCTGATGTATCTGACTGTCAGGAACAGATATTTAGCCTCCCCTGCTCCCGACACAGAGGACACTAGCCCATTCCAGTGTTTTTGTCTCCTGCTTTAATGATTAGTACTATTTCCATCATCTTTTTTCACTCTGCTTCAAACATCATACCATTGTCATCTATCGAAAAAGCTGAATACTAACAAGGAAATATGGTTCGTGCTGCACTTGAGCTTCCTTTGGGATTTTCACCACTAGAAATGCATCTTTCTCTTTTCTCTCTTTTTCTTCTCCTTTTTTTAATCTTACCACCTCAGTTATATTACATTTTCCAAAAGAGTTTGGTGATCACAGTTAGAAAACTGATACCAAAAAATAAATAGGCAAACAAAGCATTCCCAGGAGGTCCCGATGGCAGAGGACCCCCAAGCTCAATGTCAAGTTAAGTCCATTGGAACAGTAGTCCCACTGTGGAAAATTGAAACAAGTCCACAGGATCAAATCCACTTCCAGTTACCACCAGTGACTAAACTAACATTTCTTGTAGAGCAATTTACTGTCTGTCATGGACCTTTGCCAAAAGCCTAACTAAAAAAGACCAAAAAAAAAAAGCTGAAAACATCCTCAATGCTGTTTATATTCAGGTCTGGCTAGCCATCAGTAATAATCATATTGTTGCAGAGGAACCAAGGAATAACGCTGCAAGAAGGGGAAGAAGGAAGAAAAGAGAATGGCAGGAAAAGGAAGAAAAACTGCCCTTTTAACCAGCTTCCTGGATAAAGAAATCAGAGAGCTCTACTAAAAAATAAAGAAAAGAAAATAAAGAAGAGAAAAGGAAAAGAGAGATTCCCTGAGACAGAACTGAAAATAAAACTAACGCATAAAAAAATCAATATTTAAAGAGAAGTAACCTGATTTGATCCTTCAAAAACATATTAATTCAATAGAGAAGCCACAATTCCAATTTTAAAAATACAGTCCAGTGTACTTTTCTTTTGTTTACAGCTGCAAAAATTTTAAATCATTTTCTCACTCACTATCACATTCCAATCCTTTGATAATTCTAGGAAGCAAGTAAGATTAACTTCCAATACAAATGGACAATCAAGACATAGAAAATATATTTGTTAATTATCTGTCACAAAATAGGACATAAAGGTGGCTTGACAAAGCGTTGAATTGAACCTTAATAAAAACTGTTCTATATTTAAGATCTAAAACACTATTGAAGGCTGTGCTCTTTCAGTCAGCAAATGTAATGGGAGATAGTCAGTGATGGAACCAGCAGTGGAGAGAAGGACTGAGTGCCCTCCTTGAAGAGATTAATTCTCCTCACATGGAAATAACTATAGTATCTAAATGTCACTCAATGGTATATAAGCTTCACTGGCCCATAAAAATATCACTTTCCTATGAATGAAAAACAGGATTAAGATCAAAGAATAAAGGCCATATTTTTAGAAGTTGGAGATAAATTATTTAAAAATATGTGAGTTGAATAAGCTGAATCAAAAAAAAGAGAGAGAGAGAGAGAGAGGCATTTACTTATTCTTTGCTTGAAATACACATGTGTTTTATTGTGCACCATACATTTTAAAATATTAATTTAATTTCCATACTTTTAGCTATTTAGAAATAGTGAAAATTAGATACTTCCTTGATACAATCCAATTTTTGCTGATTCTCTGGCCTACCTGCCACATTTCAAGTAAATAAGGTTAGGGCTTCAATAAATAATCTTGGGACTTCTTGTAAATGAATGAAATAAAAAGGAATTTCAATTATGTAAGACATTCTTTGATGATGTGATTATAGATCATAAAGAAGGCAGCATTGCCTGATGAAAGGCAAAGCTTTTGAAGTCAGACATGGCTTGATTTCTCTGTGCACCACTAACTATGCAGCATGACCAAGTCAGGGCTCTTTTCTGAGACTGGTTTTCCTCATCTGAAAAAGTGCAGGATATCTTAAGGATTAGGGATAACATGGCAAGTGGCCAGCAAAATGTCTGGCCTACCTTTAAGGCAGACTCTTAGAGAATAATAAAGAAGAATTTTGATTACCATCACCATCTCCCTTTTTTTTAAAATATAACTTATTGTCAAGTTAGTTAACATACAGAGTATACAGTGTGCTCTTGGCTTCGAGGGTAGATTGCCATGAATCATCACTTTCATACAACACCGAGTGCTCATCCCAACAAGTGCCCTCCTCAATGCCCATCACTCATTTTTCCCTCCCCTCACCGCCCACCCCATCAACCCTCAGTTTGTTCTCTGTACTTAAGACTCTCTTATGGTTTGACTCTAGTTTATAATTTTTTTCTCATCCCTTCCCTCATGGTCTTCTGTTAAGTTTCTCAAATTCCACATATGAGTGAGAACATATGATATCTGTCTTTCTCTGGCTGATTTATTTCACTTAGCTTAATACACTCCGTTCTATCCACGTTGTTGCAAATTACAAAATTTCATTTTTTTTCATTGCCGAGTAGTATCCCATTGTATATATATACCACATCTTCTTTATCCTTTCATCAGCTAGCTGATGGACATTTGGCCTCTTTCCATAATGTGGCTATTGGTTATAGCAGCGCCAAATTATGGATTATCATCATCTTCTACCTTTAAGATTGTATTCTACAAAAGTAAAGCCAAATTCTGGTTGCTTGACTTAGTTGATTAACTGCAAAATTAGACAGAAGGATGTGACTTTTATTGACTCTTAGAAGAACAAAGTGATGTTTCGAACATTGTCATCACAACATCATCAATTCGTAACCATTAAAAATCAGAATTTATTAGCACTTCATACGTACAGGTGCCACCCCTCCACATCTGTTTAATACACACAGATGCAAATAAATTTTAAGATTTAATAAGCCTCAAGATTCACCAGTTAATACTGGCATATGCTAGGCAATGTTGACTTCACTAAATCAAGGGATTGTGAATTGTTTAGCTATATTCTCAGAGTTTTGTATACCTTCTGTCACATAGTAGGTGCTCAATAACCATTTGTTGTTGAGTTAACTAGGAGCTAAGAGCAGGAATTGAAAACTATGAGTATTAGAAACATGTACATCGCATTGCATTCCTTCATATTAATTCTTTATATCACTCTTTAATTTTTTAATGTTTATATTATTTTTGAGAGAGAGAGAGAGAGAGAGCCTGCGCAGGGAAGGGGCAGAGAGAGAGTGAGACACAGAGTTGAAGCAGGCTCCAAACTGTCAGCACAGAGTCCTACACGGGGCTCAAACCCACAAACCGTGAGATCATGACCTGAGCTGAAGTCAGATGCTTAACAAACCCATTGTTCATTCTTAGTATTTCATGGATTCAACAATCAAATATTTACTGAATGCCTACTATGAGCCAGACACTAGAGACATGGAAGTGAATAAGATAGGCAAAGTCTTAAATGAGATAATACAGACAAAGAGAACAGTACCTAGCACACAGTAAGCTCCCAGTAAGTGACAGAGTAGTACAGAAGTCCATGCCAGCCCCTCTCTCTGCTATGCTCTCCCACTCTCTCTCATATTTATATGGCACACACATGCCTAAAATTGTTTACTATATGACTCCTTCACCTAGAAATTCACAAGAAAATAAAAGAACTTTCATTGAAATAACTTTAGTTTTATTTTATTTTTTTCCCCAAACTGGGTTATTCATAAAATAGCCTTCCAGATTAATGAAAAAGCAGTTGCTATCATCAAAGAATCCCTAAGAATCTTCAAACTTTCTGTAAATTGGCAGCATTCTGCTCAAGCTGTTTAGTTCCCACAGAAGTGAGTCTTTGAAGTTGACAAGGTGTTCATAGAGAAAGCAGTAGCTTGCTAAAAAGCCATTACTTTTGTTTTACTCAAAACCTAGTTAAGCCTGATTTGGAAAGAACAAAGTCCGAGTTTCCAAAACCACTGTTGGGCTACTGCAAGATAGACTCCTTCCTACTGAGTGACGGCCAAAGGCTCCCCACGCAGCTGTTGAAGGATATCGATGCACACTATAGATCTCTGCCTCTCGTTTGTCCTGTCCTATGTAGTTGAGTAAAGACAAAGATATTTTGTGGAAAGATCATCAGCCAACACAATGAAAACATAATCCCTTCTCATGAGCATGCCTTGGGAAGCAGTACAGGGTTAAGTAAGTGTATGAGCTCAGGAGGCAGAAAACCTCATTCCAAAACTGGGCATCGGCTCTGTATTGATAATAATATTAATAGCTACCATTTATTGTGTGCTTCCAAGTGCCAGACATTGTACTAAGTGCTTTATATTCATTATCTTATTGACATACTAGAAAGACTGCCAGTGTATACCAATGAATAGAGCTGCTTCACCACTTAGCAGCTTGTTGGAGAGAACATTTGTCTGCACTCTTACTGTTTCCTTCCACCTGGAGGCATTTCATTAGCTTTGTCCTCCAGGCCTCTTCCCATTGCCTTACTTAACCCTCGGAATGGATGGCATATCTGGTTGGTGAATTTAGTTGGGAAAAATGAGGATTCAAGGCCAAATCCCTGCCTTTATTTGCTCTCAGGAATGAGTCCACCAGCAAAGAGCACATCTTTGTCTCTGCTCTATCACACCCTAACTCTTAAAGAACACTACCACCAATTAGATAGGCCTCCCTGGGCCAGCAGGACTATGCCTGAGATTTGTTCTTACCAAGTTCAATTGCCCGCACAAAGAAGCCACGTTCTAATATGTCAACGATACATGTAGTATTTTGATTTTCCACTAACTGATATCTTGGCTTCCTTCTCAACTGGTTCAGGATTTGAGAACGAAATGGTGACAATTTGGAGGACATTCTCTATAGCTATACAACCTTCCAGTACCTTATTTTTCTTGTCTCTAAAATGAGAATAATAGTACTCATTTCATAAACTCGTTGTGACCATAAATGAGATAATATTTATCGAGTAAGTGAAAGGCATATAGCATGCACATAATAAATACTAGCAATTATAATTGTTATTGTTTTTATTATTATTATCATCATCATTTAACTAAATGGTCTACCAGATCTATTCCTCTTCTCATATTCTACGGATTTTTGTTATCATTAAAGTTACTTTATCTTTGAGCAAGTCACTTTCTGAGACTCAAAAATGGGAACAACAATAGTACCTGGATCAAAGCATTTACCTGAGAATTATATACAAGAAAACATATGTTTAGTGCTTAGCACAATGTCTGGCATACATATGCTCAATAAATTAATAGTATTATCACTAGTAATATTATTTTATTTTTTTATTATGAATCACCTCATTCTTCTCCCTCTCATCTCTGCCATGCCTATTGTGTAACAGCATCTAATTTAATCTGGTTTCTCATAAGTGACACATGTATTTTTGCTTATCCCTGTATGGTTGTTTTCTTCATTTAAATCCCCAAAATCCACTGTCCATCTGTCTAACTTTAATAAAGTATAGCATTGCCCTTTTCTTCCAGTAAAGAAATGAAGAATACTTGCTTCAAAGAGAAGACAATAGTGAATCATATATCCTGTAGTGACAGACTTTGGCAGCGCATCTCACATGCCAACCAGATGCTTTCTATTACATTATGACCAACACCCAACAAATAATGAAGAAAGAAAGAAAAATATATACAGACATCAAGTGTAACCAAGGCAAAGTAATTCAGAAAGCCAAGTTTCCTCTCTCATTTCATCAGTATAACTTCTCTAAGGTCATAACATTTAAAGCATTTTCTAGACTGAGCTTTAACCCAATGCTAAAGGCAGCACAGCTTTGTATTTCTTGCTGATAAGTGGAAAGGATGATGAATATTTTCAAAACACAATATGGTCAGTATGAGCTATAGCACGTACACAAACATACAGAAAAGGAAAGCATGTTTTCTCTGAATTGAATTGAACTAAAGGACATGCATATTTAGCAGTTCTGTAGAAAGTACACTAAATCTTCAAAATACAGACAGGGAAATAAATATCCTATCAATTCTGACTCTGAAAAAGATTTGAATTCAAGCTGAAGGTTTTATTAGGATTTCCACACTATAAACTCATGTTGGTCTTCAATAATACATGCTCAATTGGAGATCATATCATCCAAGTTGACTTTTCCACTTAAAAGTACAAAAATTTTAAGTAAATTGGAAAAATTTTATGTTCTCACTGTAAGAACATTTCCATGGCATCAATCACAGTTTCCAGTACTATGAATACTTTGTGAGGGTTTGCTTCAAGGAGTTTTTTTTTTAATATATACATATTACCACCTTTAATAAACTCAAACTCTGTGACAATATATACTTGAGGAATTCCTTCATCATTGCCTAGTAAGTTGTGCTGGATTCTAGTCACAGGAAGTTCATTCTATTCTAAGAAATTCTTTTGAAACAAAGTAAAAACTAACATGATATAAAACTCAATGCCTTCATGTTCAGACATTTTGAAAACATTTGGCTTAACTACATTGCCTTTATTTGTTCACTCTTTCCCTGTCATCACTGTCCCTCAAAGAAAACAGTAGACATATCTCTAATAGTCTACAGAAATAATGTTGTTAAAGAGACTTTCATTGTAGGCCAGAGGAAAACTATTTGGAAGTAAGACAAATGTTTTTTTTTTTTCTTTTCCCTCAAGATGATTCTGTCCATGAAGTGACCTAAGCACAAATTTTCCCATATTAAATATTGCAAGATTCTTTAAATATCTGGGTGGGATTTTTCTTTAATGTTAAAAAATAATTCTAAAGTTCATCTGGGAGAATAAATAGGTTAAATGTAACTAGCAAACATAAATTTTAAAATTTAAGTAATAATGGTACACTTAGCTTAACAGATATAAATCTTTTATAAAGCAACAATAATTAAAATCATTAGGTATCAGACCATAGGGAAACAAGATAATCTAACATACAAAATGTCAAAACATACTAATACATAAAAAGTTAAATAAACAGTAGGTTAAACAGCAAAAATCAGTAAGAATATTGATTCTTTCACTTTAATAAGTTAAGGGAGAAAATATTTAGATATTCACCTCATCACAGACACCAAAATATTAAACATGACTTAAAGGTTTAAAAATATAAAATCAAGTCATAAAAAAATAAAAGTAAAAAAGGAAGATGCATATGAAGCTTTCTATGCCAACTTCCACTCCTGGCTATGACAGAATAATTAGTCTTAGACATGCTCTCCCTCTATAAATGGCTTAAAACTTGGCAAAATATATGAGGTAATTGTTTTTAGAGACTGGAAAAGTAATACAAGCCTGTGATTCTGAAAGGAAGGGAACATATGATATGAACCTCATACTTGCCTTAGCTTTCTGCCTGGGGACAATTTTTATATGCTGGAACAAGGCAGAATGCATCAGATCCATTGAGATGAGAGTTTGTGCAAAAGCTAAAATTTTCAGGGCCCATTACAAGAACGGTAGGAGCTAGCCAAAGGTGTTTCCCAGAATTTTGTGTGGGGTTCTTCAGAGATCCTTAGCCAAGGGCTGGGCTATGCATGCCTAGGTGGGACTCTAGAAAGCCTAAGAGATTGTGTAGGGCTGAGAGCCAGATGGATATACCAGGAGCTACACAATCCTGGTAGTTACAGGAGGTCTGGCCCAGCCAGATTAGAGAGACCTTGCTGATATATCATGACCTACTTGAAACCCCAGAAAGGCCATTACTTAGGGATAAGAATCATTTACAGAGAAAGGGAAATCACAGGATTGAGGACAAAACCAAATGACCCTCTATAACAAAGAAAAATAAAAATCTGACAGCATCGGAAGGATTAAACAACCAGAAGAAAATTAGGTATTCTTTAAAAGAAAAACAGCATAATTCCAGCTTCCTACAACTATCACCAAAAATGTCTAGCGAATGGTCTGAAATGATTAGATCTGAAAAGAAGCAGGAAACATGATCCCTAAATAAGGAAAACAAAACCAGTCAATAGAAACAGAAATAGGCTTTAAAGATCACCCAGATGTTAGAATTAGCAGCAAAGATATTAAAGCAACTATTATTATGTTCAAAAACATAAGATTGGTACAAGTAGTGAATAATCTCAAAAAGGAAATTTTAAAAAGTACTAAATGAAAATTCTAGAACTTGAAGATACAGTGTGTGAAATGAAAAATGCAATGGATGGGCCAAAAGTTAGATTGAAGACTACACAATAAAGGGTTAGTGAACACAAAGAGAGACCAATAGAAATTATTCAATCTAAAAAAAGAAGAAAAAATAGTGAAAGAATTAAAGAGCATAATTGACTAGTTGATTATGCATCGTAATTTATATACCCAATTTTGACAGGAATGTGATGACATTCATGGTTTTGATTTGCATTTCTCTAATGACTAATGATGTTGAAATCTTTTCATGTACTTGTCATCTATATGTCATCTTTCAACAGATGTCTCTTCATGTCATTCACCTATTTTCTAATTAGATTGTTGTTTTCCTGTTGACTATTGACAGTTCTTGATATATTATAGATGCTAGTGCTTTGTCAAATATGTGATTTGCAAACATTTTCTCCTATTATGCACCTTGCCTTTTCATCCTTTTACTTGGATCTTTTGCAGAGCAAAATATTTTTCATTATGACTACACCCCACTTATCAATTTTTCCTTTTATAAGCTGTGCTTTTAGTGTCAACTCTAAGAACTCTTTGCTTATCCCTAAACACTGAAGATTTTAGATGTTGACTCCAAAAGTTTTATAAATTTACATTGTACATTTTAGTCCATGATCCATTCAAGTTAATATTTGTATAAGGTGTGAGACTTAAGTCAAGGTTCACTTTTTAAGTCCTTTGGATGTCCAATTGCTCTACAACCAACTGTTCAAAAAACTGTCCTTCCTTCACTGTATTGGTTATACACATTTGCCAAACATTAATTGGTATTTCTTGTGAGTCAATTTCTGAGTCCTCTCTTGACTTATTCCTTACAAAATATTACAAAGTCCTGATTACTATAGCTATTCAATGAGTGCTAAAGTCAGGCATGTTGAGTTCTTCCACTTAATTCTTCTTTTTCAAAATTGTTGTATCTAGTCTAGTCCCTTTGCTTTCCATATTAATTTTAGAATAATCTTGTCTGTATCTACCAAAATAAATACTGTGATTTTTGGTACAAATTGCATTGAATCTGTATACCAATTTGGGAGGAATTGACATCTTAACTATGTTAAGTCTTCCAATCAACCCGTGAACACATTTTTCTCTCCATTTATTTAGGTATTCTTTGATTTCTTCTATCAGCATTTGTAGTTTTCAGCATCTAAGTCCTGTATGTATTTGGTTAGATTTAGACCTATTTCATTTTCTTTGAGCAACTGTAAGTGGTATTGTATTTCTAACTATGGTGTACTCATGTTCATTGCTAGTATATAGAAATACAATTAATCTGTATGTTTATTTTGTATCCTCTGCCTTTGTAATTCACTTGTTAGGAGAATTTTTTAATTCCATGACATTCTCTGTGTAGACATACATATTATCTAAGGACAGTTTTATTTCTTCCTTTGCAATCTGTATGCCTTATATTTCCTTTTCTTATCTTATTGAACTGGCTGGAGCTTCTATCATATGGTAAATAAAATTGGTGAGAGTGGAAATCCTGGTCTTGTTCTAGATCCTCAGGAAGCGTTCAATCTTTCATCATTGAGTATAATCTTAGCTGTAGGTCTTATGTAGATATTTTTTATTAAGTTGAAAAAAATTCCCTCTAGTCTTATTTTTTGGGGGTTTTTAGTCATGAATGTTTAATTTTGTCAATTGATCTTCCTGAATCAATGATATGACCATGTGATTTTCTTCATAGCCTTTTCATGTGATAGATTACATCACTTGATTTTCAAATTGATCTAGTCTTGTCACCCTAGAATAAACCCTATTTGATCTTGCTGTATAATTCCTTTATTTACTGGTGAATTCCATTGGTTAATATTTTCTTAAGAATTTTTTATATCTATATGCATGAGGGATATTGGTCAGTAGTTTTCTTTCTTTAAAAAAATTTTTTGCACTTTTTTACCTGATTTGGTATCAAGATAATACAACCTACAAAAAAATCAATTGGGGACTGTCCCCTATTCTTCTATGTTCTGGAATAGATTATGTAGAATTGGTGTTAATTATTCTTTAAATATTTGGTAGAATTCTTCAGTAAAACCATATGGGCCTAAAAAATCCTTTAGGTTTTTTTTTTTTTATTTCAAATTCAATTTCCTTTATACGTACAGAGATATTCACATTACCTATTTGATACTGGATGAGTTGTGATAGTTTGTGTTTTTTAAGAAATTGGTTGATTTCATATATATTGTCAATTTTATGTTTGTAAAGTTGTTTATAGTATTACCTTATTGCTGTTTTTGGTATCTATAGTCTGTAGCAATAATTTCTATTTCATTCTTGATACTGGTATTTTTTTTTCCTTTTTCTTAGACAATCTTGATAGAGTTTCATCAATTGTATTGATCTTGTCAGAGGACCACTCTTAATTTTGTTGACATTCTCAATTAGTTTTCTGTTTTAATAAAAAACGTTATTAATTTCTGCTTATATAAATATATATACATATATATGTGTATATATAGATATATATATGTGTATATATATATGCACACAATTTCCTTCCTTCTGCTTGTTTTCAGTTTATTTTCCTCTTCTTTTTCTAGGATCTTTAGGTATGAGTATACATTACTGATTTGAGATAATTCTTCCTTTCTAATATGTACATTTAGCACCATAGATTTCCTTCTCAGCATAACTTTAGGTTGTGCCTCTCAAATTTTGATATGTTGCATTTCTTATTCAGTTTTTTATTTCATTTTCATTCAGTTCAATGTATTTTTATATCCCTTTAGACTTTCTCCTTAAAGTGCTTAAGGCTCTCTCTTTGAGCCATGGATTATTTAGAACTATGGGGTTTTTTTGTTTTTGTTTTTGTTTTTGTTTTTTTTTTTAGTTTCTAAGTGTTTGAAGCCTTCCTTGTTATTTTTATGTTATTGATTTCTAGTTTGTGTTATTGATTTCTAGTTCTTCCATTGTGGATGGAGAACACACTCTGTATGATTTCAATTCCTTTACGTTTGTTGGTGTTTATTTAATGTCCTAAGATATTTGTGTATTTTGGTATATGTTCAATGGACACTTGAAAAAAATGTGTGTTCTGTTGTTGATGGGTAAAGAGTTCTGTTAGTTAGGTCTTGTTGGTTGATGTTGTTGAATTTTTATATACCTTTGCTGAATTTTTGTCTAGTTCTATTATTTTAAAAGATGGATACTGAAGTCTCCAACTGTAATTGTGGAATTGCCTATTTGTTTTTTCACTTCTATCTTTTTTGTGTCATATCTCGTGAGGCTCTATTATTTGGTATACAAGTATTAGGATTGCTATGTTTTCTTGATGGATTGTCCCATTTGTCATTGTGTAATGTCCCCCCATCTCTAGCACTTTTACATTTGTTCTAAACTGTACTTTATCTGATTTTTTACATTTTTTACATTTGTTCTAAACTGTACTTTATCTGATATTAATATAGTCAATCCTGCTTTTATTGGTTAATGTTTTAAGGATATATCTTTTTCTATCATATTACTTTCAACCTCCCTATCTTGTAATATTTGAATTGAGTTTCTTTGAAATAGCATACCTGGATCAGAGTTTTTAATTAAACATGATCATATGTGTCTTTTAATTGATGTACTTACACTACTTACACCTAATGTAATAACTGATATTTTAGAGCTTACATCTGCTCATTTATTTTTAGCTTTCTGATGCTCTGTGTTTCATCCCCTTGTTCCCTTTTCGTTCTCCTGCCTTACTATAGGTTACTTAAACATTTTCAAATTTTATTTTGTGTTATCTATAGTGTTTTTAAGTGCATCTCTTTATATAGCTTTTTTAGTAGTTGCTCTGGTGCTCCATTTTATACACATTTTATGCACATACACACACATAAATCAGAGTCCTATTGGTGTCATCATTATGCCATTTTAAGTAAAGTAAAGAAATCTTTCCTCCATTTCTAATACAATTGATTTAAATATTTTGTCTACTTACACTTCAAATAACATGGTACAGTGTTATAACTTGTGCTTCAGTCATTTAACACAACTAAGAAAACTCCAGAATAAAGGGAAAATCCATTGTATTTATCCATATCTTTGCTTACCATGTTTATTCTTCCTTTCTGATGTTCCAAGATTCTCTTTTATTGCTTCCTTTCTGTTTAGAGAACTTCCTTTAGCCATTCTTTAGGGTATGTCTACTGGCACCAAGTTCTTTTAGTTTTCCATCACCTAAGAATATCTTGATTTTTTCCCTTCATTTTTGAAGGATATTGTCGTTGGGTATAGAACTGTGCATTGATAGCTCTCTTTTTTTTTTCATCAATTGAAATATGTCATGCCACTTCCTTCAGGCCTCCATATTTTCTAATGAACTTCCCAAATTCATTCCAGTTATTTACCTTAATAGGTAAGGTGTCAGTTTTCTCTTGCTGGTTCCAAGACTTTTTCTCTTTCATTAGTTTTCAGAAGTTTGCTCATGATGTGTTCTTGTTTTAATTGGGTTTGAAATTTGCTCAGCTTCTTGAATATGCAGATCTATGTCTTTTACAACATTTGGAAAATCATCAGCTATTCTTTCTTAGAATACTTAGAATACTTTTTCAACCCTATTCTCATTCACTTTTCCTTCCAGGACTCTCGTAACATAATATTGAATCTTTTGTAATAGTTCCACAAATCCCTGTATTTCAGACTATGTAATTTCTATTGTCCCTATTTTCTAGTTCTCTAATTCTTTCCTCTGTTTCTTCAATTTTGCACTTTAGCCCATACACTGAGGTTTTTTAATTCTTCTTATTGTATTATTAAGTTCTAAAAATTCTATTTGGCTCTTGTTTATGTCTTCTAGTTCTTTGTTGAGGATCTCTATTTGTCCATTTGTTTCAAGGTTGTTCACAATTGTTCATTGAATCATTTTTATGATGCCCACTTAAAATCTGTGTCAGCTAATTCTAACATATCACTGTCTACCATCAGTGTTGGCATCTTTTCGATACCATTTCCCATTCTGTTTGAGATCTGATTCTTGACATAATGGGTGGCTTTCTATTAAAATCTTGACATTATGGGTATTATGTTACGAGACTCTGGATTTTATTTAAATCTTTCATCTTAGCTTCCTCTGTTACCATGCAAGGTAGCAAAGAGGTTTGCTCCTCATTACTATCAGGTTCCCAGACTAGCATCTCTTGACATTACTCTATTGCTGCTCCTGTTACTGCTGGGCAGGAGTGGGGTTTCTAGCTCCCCATATGGCCTCCACAGATAACACAGGAAGGCAGCCTCATTAATGCTGGGAGGTGATGAAAGTCTTGACTCTCTGCTAAGATTCCTCAGACAACCTATCCAATAATTAGGGGGAAGGGGTACCTCATCACTACTAGGTGGGGCTGTCCAAGTGGTCTCCATTGACCTAACAAGAGAAAGGGGAAGAGGTTGGCTACTTTCCACCAGGAGGGGGTGAAAGCCCTGGCCTCTTACTGGCCCTTTATGACACCACCCCATCAGGGATGGAGAAGGTAGATTAGAATGTCTCACTGCACCCTCTAATGAAGACAGAAGTCAAGGCTTCATGTTAGGCCTTTGTTGGAATGGGTGGGAGTAAGGGCCAGAGATTTTTCTGTGGTGTTTTCCTGTATTAGAGCTGTTACTATTTAAAAGTTTTCTGTCTTGATAATCTGCTCTTTTCCAGGTCTTCTAGCTGGAAAGTGGGCTTGTGTTAAGGTTTCTACTGCCTGTGCCCATACAACTTTCTAGGTGCCAGGCTTCTTCAGCTCCAAGTGTTGGATATATGAAGCAAAAATAATACCCTAGAGAACTCACCAAGATGTTGTTCTCTAGATTTGAGGTTCCTGGTCAGTCTATCTTCTTCTCTCCTCCTTACAGAGTTTTCTTATATTTGTTTATATATATATAAATGCCACAGGCTGTTAGTTGTACTTAGTGGATGGATTATGACTAATTATAGTCCATTTTCTCAGAAGTGGAATTCTCTAAAAAAAATCTTTTGAAATAAGAGCAAAATTAGATGATGTACTACCTGATATCAGGACTATAAGTAATCAGGATAATGTGGTATTGATATAAAGGTGGACAATGTATCAGTGGAACAGATCAGAGACACCGACCCATACATACACCAAAAGTTGCCTTTTGGCAAAGACACCATTGGAATTCAATGGAGGAAAATAGCTTTCAACAAATGGTAATAGACCACCTGGATAAACACATTAACAAAAATGAAGCTTGACCTCTGCCTCATATCTTGCACAAAATTAATTCAAGATGAATCATAGATCTAAGTGTCAAAGGTAAAACTAAAACTCTTATAGAAGAAAGCAAAAGAGAAATTCTTAATTATCCTGCGGAAGACAAAGATTTCCTAGAGATGGAAATACTATATATACTTAAGGAAAAAAAAACAAATTGACCTTTATAAAAATTAAAAACTGCTCTTCAAAAGTCACAAATAGGAAAATGAAAAGGCAAGCCAGAGACCAAGAGAAAATATTCATAAACATATATCTGACAAATGACTTGAGTTCAGAATGTTTTAAGGATTCCTACAATTGATAATAAAAATAAATAACCCAATTAAAAGTATGCAGAATATTTAAACATACACTTGATAAAATAAGTGGTGAATAACACACAAAAAGGTATTTAATGCCATTATGCATTACAGAAATGCAAATTAAAACTACAGTTTTCCTACACTGGAATGGCTAAATGAGAAAAAAAAAACTGACAACAGATGTATGTGACAATAAAAAACAATTGGAATTTTCATACATTGAGATTTTTGGTATTTTTTTTTAATTTTCATACATTGTAGAAAGTACAAAATGGTTCAACCACATTGGAAAATGACTTGGGAGTTTCTTATTACAGTATGCATATACTATGACCCCAGTGAGTTCACTCTCACTATTTATACAAAAGAACACACAGATGTGTATAACATTGTTTAGATCATTACCCACAATAGTAAAAAAAAAAAAAAAAAAAAAACTGGAAGTGACTTAAATGGTCATCAGCAGGTTATACAAAAGAAGTATGATGTATTCTTATAGTGGAAGACTATTTGTCAATAAAAAATAATTAACTTCTAATTCATTCAACAATGTAACTAGGTTAAACATCATGTTAAACAAAGAAACAAAGACACAAAAGTTTGTCATTTCACTGTATATAAATTTTACCAGTATAGGATGATGTCATAAAGTTTTTTAAAAGTCTGTATAAAACCAATAGAATAAAAAGGAAAAGACTGACATAGTACATAAACATAGAAACTGTGTTTTTTAATAATTACATAAACATAATTCAGAGAAAGCTACTTAAAGCAAACATTACAAATGGTTAAAATAATTAATATTTGTAGACTTAACATAAAAGTAAGAAAAACACTTAACTCCAATAGATAAACAGCTAAAATTCACAAATAACTTCCAAAGGAGAAAATGCATGTAAGCAAATGTAGCTATAAAGCAGCAAGAGTGAGAGCAAAAGCCAGGAACTTGGGACAACAGACTGAAACATAAAAAGATCTTGGGTTTCTAAGGTTATTTCCATGCAGCTGAATCATTTTGTTAATGAGACATGTCATGTGACAAAAAATTATACAATTGTTTAAACTCACAATTACAGAGTTTTCTGTTATTTGGGCCAAAGACATTCTTTACCAATATATGAATCAACATTTGAAAAGCATTCAATATCAAATAGTAAAGTAATGCAACAAAAATATTTCAAAATATTTCATTTCCTGACATACCAAAACTGCAAATATTTTTAAGAACTGAAACTACTGGGGCACCTAGGTGGCTCGGTCAGTTAAGCATCCAACTTCAGCTCAGGTCATGATCTCATGGTCCGTGAGGTCCCAGCCCCACATCAGGCTCTGTGCTGACAGCTCAGAGCCTGGAGCCAGCTTGGGATTCTGTTTCTCCCTCTCTCCTTGCTCCTCCCCCACTCGCATTCTGTCTGTCTCTCTCAGAAATAAGTAGACACTAATGTTTGTTTGTTTGTTTGTTTGTTTTAAAAAAAAGAACTGAAACTACTGAATAGAATGAATTATGAAAACTTTTAAATTTTACTTCCACAGGGTATGCAAGTTTTGACCTCTAATTTTAGAGATCACCATAATATGTAAAGACTCACAAATGCTGATGTTTATAATCTACTTTTTTAACTCATATATCGACATTTTATTATATATTTATAATTATTAGTAATTAATGTTTATAACACAGAATTCTATCTGCTTGCCGTTGTCATTCAAGAATAATGGCTTGTGTTTTTCTCCTCTTTTTTTTCATTTCTCCAACAGATTTATTTATTTGTTTGTTTGTTTGTTTGTTTACTTTTATCTATTTTTGGAAGGAATGGATTTTGAGGAGAAAAACATGAAACAGAGAAGTATGGAAGAGCAAGTAACTACAAATGCAAGTGGTTTTGCTAAATGTGGCTAAAACAAGAGCCACGACAAATTAATACAGAGAATGCCCTGTACAAAACAACACAATGAAGATAGAATGTCACCTACATCCCTGCAAATCAGAGATTCTGGGAAATGTAGTTCCAAAAACAGATTCTAGGAAATGAAGTTCCCAGAGTCCAGAATAAAGCACTTAATTGAGAAAAACCAATTCAATCCCATACAGAAACAGTTCATTGTATTGTGGACTCAACATGCCTTAGTCACATTATATTTCCAACACTCAAGTAAAACCTTTGGGTATATAACCTTTATTAATCCTTGCAACAGAGGCGCCTGGGTGGCGCAGTCGGTTAAGCGTCCGACTTCAGCCAGGTCACGATCTCGCGGTCCATGAGTTCGAGCCCCATGTCGGGCTCTGGGCTGATGGCTCGGAGCCTGGAGACTGTTTCCGATTCTGTGTCTCCCTCTCTCTCTGCCCCTCCCCCGTTCATGCTCTGTCTCTCTCTGTCCCAAATAAATAAATAAACGTTGAAAAAAAAATTTAAAAAAAATCCTTGCAACATAGTTTGTTAGTACTATTGTGTTCATTTTACAAATGATGAAACTGATGTTTAGTGTAGTTAAGTATAAAAGCAAGATATCACCCCAGGTGTCTCAGTCTCTATAGTTTACACATACACAATCCTCCCCTTACAACCCACTTTGCACAGCTCCACGCTTGTTTTTGGAATGAAGCAGATGACAGTCTATACAACAAAGCCTTCCTAATATCTAGGTATCTCTGGGGCACCCAGCAAAGACATCTAGTAGGCAGTTTGACATATAAGTCTGTGGTTCAGAAACACTACATGAGCTCCAAAGATATACCTTGGAGTCACGAGTATGCAGGTGGTGGTTGAAGCTATAGGTGTAGATGCAATCACTAAAGGACAGCTATAGAGTGAGCTGAGAGGAGAGAGGGGACAGGAGAGGACAAGAGAGGAGAGAGGACAGGAGAGCACAGTGAAAAGCAGAATGTGCACAGGGATCCACTTAATTGAGGAAATTCTAGGACTTCTCTGAGAGCTGCTGGGAAGAGATGCTCTTTTCTGCTGAGTTTTGACCAGAGGTCACCATGCAGAGTTTGGGCCTGAGACCAATGCCCTGGAAAGCAGACCAAGGATATGAAAAGATCCAGTGTTGCATCTAGGCCCTAGATTCTTCAAGTATGTGAACCAATAACTTCTGTGTATGTTTTTTTTTTTAATCTAAGAAAATTGTATTGGGATTTTTGATACACTTGAAGATCTTGACACTTTCTCACTCAGATGGCAAAAGTGTCAAATGATAAAACCAATGAAAAAGAAACTCTAAGAATTTCTGTTACACATATAAGTTTCCATCATCATTAGTGAGCACTTTTTCAGTGACCTTTCAAGTTATGAGTTCCAGACTTTCTACCCACTGTAAGGCCATCTTAAAGTGGCTTTGCAAGAACTATTTGGGTATCATTTTTCTTCCACACGTGGGTCATGTCCCATATAGCCAGAGGATGTTGAAGATGTTACCAGACCATGAAAAGTCCAAGGAAAAGGCTCATGGTTTAAGCATTTTTATTCATGTTATTATTGAGTCTGTTACTGACAGTGTCCAGCACATCGAAGAAGTGCCACACATGCTTGTACAGTGAGGATGATGTCAGAAGTTGTTCCTTATGTGCTGTGCACGTTACCCATTTAAGATAAAATCTCCAGGCTCCTTTTGCAGACAGATCTCCTAATGCTTCACATGGATGTGACTGATACCAATGTTTTCATATATTATACTTACATTGTTTGACATAACTGCATAAATAAGCCATTATAGAAGCTAGAATTGGGGATTTGAAACATCCCTCATATCTCAGTGTCTAAGTTGAAACTGTGATACATCTTGCTTAGAAATAAGGGAATTTTTTTATGAAAAAGTTGTTTCACTATGGATGATGGATGTCATGGAGTTTCAATTTTCCAATCTTGCCAGGCCTGATGATTTCCTTTTGCTCTTTCACACTGGTGCTGATATGTGTGCTAAAGTCTTCTATGATACACAGCTTGCCAGGTGTGGCTGAGTTAATTTTGTTAAAGTCTCAGAATCATTCTTTTCTCTCATTGGTATTCATTATAATGAAGACCTACACTTTGTGTTAATTTTCAATTCCCGAGGTAGAGTTTTTCAGTGTTACAAAGTGAACCTAATTCCATGGTTGGCCATTAAACACCTGTGCTTAAATGATGGGCTTCTTGCCTCATCTCTTTGAAATAATTTCTGGATTAGCATTGCATTCTGAATATCCTGTATTTTATGTAATATCTAACCTCATGATCTCAACCTTTACTGACCAAACAGACCAACTTTGACATTAAGAAAATGAGGCAGAGTGACAAAAACCTCAACAGATTTTATTCTTTGCGGTGACACAAAACTAAATGCATCCATGCTCTCAAAGACACACTGTTCGATCAGGAAGAAGGCAAAAGCATTCTAATCTTTCCTCACAATGCCCTTCAGAAACATTAGTGTGTGTGCATGCATATGCTGTTATCTTTTGAAACTAATAAAAATCAGTCACTGAGGAAATGTAGTAACATCCATTAAAGACAGCACTGCTCAGTCTGTGATGCTCACCATGTGCAAAGATGTACAGTGAGGAAAAACTTACCAGGTGGAACCCATGGCCTATATCATCTTCTTCAAAAAAGCTGGAAAAAACGGTTTCGTACAATGTGACATTTCATAGCACGCATTCAAGTTAGTACTCTCACAAGGGAAAAAGTCCATAAACCAAAAGTTTCAAGCAGAACAGATTTTGGAAAGGACATAGAATTGTAACTGCATTCTACTGGATGAGCTAATGTTTCTTCCAGTATGAAATTATAGGCTATATTATTGAATAATAATCCAAGAGAGACATAAATTTTATTAAATAAAGAAAATAGAAATGACTTTACACTTTCCCAATAAAATATGAATTATTAAAAATTCCATGAAGTTATTAGTGTCTCTACCTGAATATCAGATCCTAAGAAAATCAGAGGCAATTTTATTTTAAAAATAAATTTCACTTTTCTGGAAAATTCACTTGGTGCAAACGAAGTCTAGGTTGTTATCTTCTTGCCTGTTTCCTACACTGACTAGCACACAATGTGCTGCGTGTAATAAATGTTACATGCAGATGTAATGATGATTGATTAAAAGACCCAGTTCAGATGCAAACTCTGCCATGAAGAGCTGCCTCATTCCACCTTCTTCACTTCAAAGATTCTATAGCACAGACCTTGCTTCTCCAATTGGATATGTTCTAGAACTCTGTCTTAGACAAAGATTCCACCTTCTTCATCTTTGCATTACTACAACGTTTTATATACCATAGCTGCAGACTCAGGATATGGAGGCAGGAAGAAATCACTGAACAAATAACCATAGCCCTCCTCCATTTATATTTAAGTGTCCATTTCCACTTTCTCAAGATTAATACTCCTAACCCTTCTGAAAGATGTCTCTAAAAGAGGGAAATAACTTCAGAGAGGAAAAGGAACAGACTAAAGAAAACACAAGAGAAAGGACCTGTTACAGGGCATCATCGCTACCTGCTATGCAGCAATATTATTTTACAAATAAATCAAATGAATGTCAGGTTAATTAAGTAGCTGGTCTCAGGCCACTTGATGGCAGCATCAGAACTGAAACCTAGTGCTGACTGTTATGTTGGGGCACTTTTCACTGGAGTCTGCTGATACTGAAGATGTAAATCTTATTAGAACTGGGAGTGTGTATTTTCTTTCATTGATTTTGCATCATTTGCTTGCCACCCATATTTGATTCCTTGTATGGGCTCTCTCTGCTTCTTCCCAAACTCCCTACTAGAAAATGGATGCTGTTCTTTAAGGAAGTTCTTCTTGCCAGTCCTTTATTTTTTTTAAGTTTATTTACTTATTTTGAGAGAGAGAAAGAAAGACCGAGCAAGTGAGATGCAGAGAAAGAGGGAGAGAGAGAATCCCAGAGGCTCTGCACTGACAGCGTGAAGCCCCTTGCAGTGCTTGGACTCACGAACCGTGAGATCATGACCTGAGCCAAAACCAAGAGTCAGACACTTAACCTACTGAGCCACCCAGGCACCCCTTCTTACCAGTCCTTTAAAGCATTTTTTAAGCTTTCCATAAAATGTGTATGCATCATCTCCCCAATTAGTTGAAAACACGAGCAATGTCATATACTTGTTTCTATCACCATTTCAGCTTGGCACTGAATTGTGTCTCCAGGACTGTTCTAGGCACTGAGGGTCATAAACAGATGTCATAGAAGGCAAACTATGCACATACTGCAGACCTTAGTTAAGGCAGGAATTAAAAATGAGGAAAGCTCAACTGTAAGGAAATTACCTAAAATCTGGCCATCAGAGAAATATGAAAACCTTAAAAATGGAAACATTTGGTTTCAAAAGTATTAATGGATGTTTCTGTGTCTTTAAGTTTGGTTTTAAACGAAGTATGAGCTGCATATAACAAAGAGCAGGAGATAAGACACTGTAATGTTCCTCAGTGCTGAGGGCCTCTAAAGTACTTAACTCTACTATGTTGAAGCAGAAGAAAGCAATGGTCAAGAAGACCAGACAAGATATTACATAAATGTGCTATAGAAACATCTAGCACAAAATAATCTCTCAATAAATATTAACCATAATTAGAAGAAACTAATGATGAACACAACAGGCACAATCTTAGGCCTCAAAAACCTTAAATGTGCACATTTGACTAATTTTAACTTGGAAAGTTAAACCAAATGTAGTACTATTTACTTTATGTTTAAACCTAAAAGGAATAAGGAAATAAGAAGACCAAAGCAAGTGTCTTAAAATGTAATTAAAAATGAAAGAGAAACATTCAGTATCATTTTCTGACCTCTGAGTTAATTGCCAATTTTAAAAAATAGATCCAAACCTTTAACAACCTCTAAATTTCATCCAGGGGGAGAAAAACAATCCTGTCAACACTGCAAAGAATAATATTGCTAGCCTTAAAAACCCTGTGAAATTTTTTTAAATATGAAATTCTTATAATGATATAAACCTAAAACCTTACCCCCCCCCCACACACACACGGGAATACAGAGAGGCCTGTGACTAGGGTTGTTCCTATAGGATGTTTAAATGATTAGTAATTTTTGTATATTCATTGGCAAAATATATCCTGAAAAACAGACTTATTTGAAATGAAAGACTTTTAATTATAGAAACTTGTAAACTATAGAAAATGAATACAGTTCTGTAAACATTTGCCATTATAAGTGGTTCTTTTCAAAACTGTATTCAATTTTTTAAAAACTTGATGTGGGCTAAGACAGCAAGGAAATATGGAAATTGTACAGGTTTGGTGGTAGTCATGTGGTTTTCCTTCTTTTCTTTAATTTCTTTTATAAAGCAGCTTTGCAATAAATAAAGTGAGCAAATAAAAATGCTCCATATGTTTTAATTTCAATTTGCAAATTCACTTTTTGAAAAAACAGAATTTACAGCCAACTTTTCTAAATCAAATCACTCATCTTTCAAACCAAACCACTTCTTTATACAATCTAAACCCTAGCAATTTTGGCACTTTCACTGTCAGCAAATGCTTCTACAGAAATGCTGTCAGTGTTTGTTAGGTCTGTTTTGCTTTTTCTTAAGTTTATAAAGTTGTTCAAATGAGAGTATTTTAATTTATAGGTGAGCATTCTATAGGATTTAGTGTATATAAACCACAGCAGGGAGATCACTATTTAGTATTCTAAACTTCTAACTTCCTCTTTCAGCAGACGTGGACACGTTTTTCTCCTACGTTAATGAATTGTTAAAGGACCAATATGGCAATTCCCGGTGTTGTGGTTAGCCATAGATAATCACCCCTTAGAGTATGCCTTTAGCTCTCAGAGGTGATGATTGCCAGACCCGTCACGCCTTCCTGCTTACATACATGCTGATGGCCACAACCACAAATATTTGTAAGGCGTGAGCAGCATACAGGATTTATGTGTTTTGCCCATTTATTAATTATAAAAGCCACTAACACTATTGGCAAAGGTGTATACACTTTGACACTGTCATCATTATTACAAAGTTTTAGTATGTGGTTTTGTGTTGCAACACCATCGATCAAAGTCCATTTTTTGACATGTGTAGCAGAGGCAATATGTTCCACATAGGTTATTTCTGGAATTGTATTACTTACTGTAATCGAGTCCTGTCATGTAGCTCTATTCCACCAACTTTACCTGCCCTACTGATGCCTGAGCTGTGTCCACTTTTATACCCTCTCAAACATACACAAAATGAGGCGATGGGGTGGAAAAGAGAATATTTTTTAGGAATTATATTTTACAGGTCAATATGCACAAATATAAATTTGGTTTTCTCGATTTGGTTTAAATACTAATATCTTAATCTTCCAAACCTCTTAGTTTATTAAGAAAACATATACATTGCATACCTGGCTTTCAGAAGACCAAAAAAAAAAAATGTGTATTTTCTTTCACGATTTACTTAAAAACAAACTCTGGGCAATATCAAATATGTATCTTTTTTAAAAGAGATGCAATGCCTATTTCCTACTGTTCACTGCTCTATAAAACATGCTTTGGCAGGACACAGTCCTTGTGAAAGGAGACAAAAATCCCTTAAACAGGAAAGGACAGAGGGTTGAAACAATTCTTTCCTGTGCTTAATTACATATTGAATTTGCTCACATATTTCAAGGACAAAATGAGGATTTAAAATGGAAACTGACAAAATGATACAATAAGTTGGTTGGAATTTGACAGAAACATTAGAGTACCCCTAAGTGATGCGAAACAAAACAATGTATACACTGCACATGAACATAACAAGAAGGAGCACCTTCCTTAATTGCCAGGAGAAAAAAAAAATCCAACTATTGCCAAATCTAATTTCCTTCCCAGAATTGAACTAACTGCCTAAGATTTGACATGCTACATCACTGTATGATGAAAATCAGTCACAATTACTGTCAAATGTACAATGATCTCCTCCAAAAATCTTCTGAATTAGATCCGTTACAAAATAAAGCAAGGAAACTGACCTAGGACATGTTTATATCAAGGGATATACTGTTTGAAATAAATCTTTTACCATCATATTCTTCAAGTTGGGGAATTGAATGAGGAAATTCACTTATTTCCAATCAACTTCAACATGAATGGAAATCCTGAAATTAGCAGAAAAGAAGCAAGGGCAATAGAAATAGAAATAACTAACATATGCACTTTGGCCATTTGTAAGATGGTTAAAATTATAATTTTTTTCAAACAAAAATGCAATTGAATATTGTCCCTTAAGGGCTTTCAATATTAAGTTTAATATAATAAAATGGTGCATATACACATATATATTCAAAATTATCTTTAACATATTGGGTAGATGAGATGGAAGATAGATGATAGATAGATAGATAGATAGATAGATAGATAGACAGACAAACAGGTACGGACAGACAGGCAGACAGACAAACTGTGTTTCTCAAGGCACAAAAGGCTTGCAATTTAATTACAATGATGGAATTGAGATCAAGTCAGCAGGCTAAATACCTATTCAGATGTGTAAACTGCAGGTAAGTTTACACAACATTTTCTTCTAAAATAAAATCAAATTCATCACTGACTTGTGTTCTTTTTCTAAGGTCTAACTGAAACCAAGTGATTCTATTACATATATTCCTACTCTATTATCTCAAATTTTCTATCTTTAATTAAAACTTTCTAAAGATACTTGCTACTTCCTTGGGGAATGAGTCAGAGGTCAATTCCCTAACTAGAATGTTTCATCTGCCAGGAGGAGTGTGAAAAGATACAATCACTAAAAACATTATAATGAAAAATTAGAACACCCACTATTCATATTAATAGAATCACCAGTTCATAGATGACTTACAAATCCATTATCATAGCATCTGAAGACTTCATGATTCCAGGGAGGAAGCCAAATCTTAAAAATATACATCCTGGAGAGTGCTTGACAGTACAACCTTTGTGAAATGATACAAGAAAGAATTAAAATAACTTTTTCAGAATGTCATGGTTCAAAAGAAAGGTGACAGTGGAATAGATTACTCCAGAGACTTGGAAGGTGACATTAACTCTCTCACATGCATATCAGTTCATCAGAGAGCAAAAGGTATTCTTATCTGAAAACAGCTACAGAGGCCTTTGTGTAATGAATGAATGGTTTTAGCCCATTTCCAATGGTCTCCATCAGATCATAAAAATTTGCACTAATTAGGACCTTTATTTGTAGATCGATCCAAGAACCTAAGGAATAAACACACACACACACACACACACACACACACACACACACACACACACACCTATCTGCCTTTTATAGATACAACTCCCTGAGCACAGTGCTACTGCCATAAACATGTCTGCTTTTGTGCTCTTGTATTTTACTTTAAGATAGTATGTTTACATTAATTTATGACATCTTAGAGGACTGGAATCTCTTTTCTATATGCCTGTCTGTAAAGCATCAATATAACATCACAAATTTTAGGTATTTAGTAAATGAATTTTGATGGTGATGGTGATGATAGCTTTTTAAAGAAAATCTTTCTTAACTCATTCAGTTTGGTTGAGATGTTCCTTCTCTGTGCTCCCACAGCACACAGTGAATATACAAGTTGCGCTGCTATAAAAGTCTTATTTACTGATGCATCTGCCTCTCTTTCTGGATTTTGACCACCTTGAAGACCCAAATTATGTCTTACTTATTTCAGGATCTCTAACACCCAGTGTGTAGCCCATCATTTGTACTTAATGTATGTTGGTTTAATTGGTTGTTTATTCCATCTGCCCCTCCCATGATGTTGCCTCCCATTATATATATTTACTCTCAGCCTTGAATAAGATAAGATGAATTCACATAGACACTTGAGTTTTGTGAATCATTCTCTGTGTTAGAAATATAACTTGAAATATGGTCCTCTTGCAAGGTCAGGAGCAGTTAAAAGCAGCAATGAAAAGAGAAAGTCTTTGGATCACCAGCAAGGTATTCACTTTGTGACTATAACTGGGAAGCTAGCACATGATTCCAAAAAAGCCACCCTTCAGATGTAAGCTCTACAGCCAGCCCCTGATGACACCTACAGAATTACAAAGGGTCAGGCACATTATTCTTCTACCTTCTATTTTCCCTATCTTGAACTTTGGTCCATCTTCTGATCCCCAAACGTTGATGGAATAGTGGAGCTGATGATTACATCTATACTTCAAACTCACTACAGCTTTTTCTAGAGAACACAGGTGAGGACTACTGGCAAATGGAGAAGGAACATCCACATACAATTTTGACATAGTCACTGACAATGTTAGTAGTCTTATTGCCTCTTTTCATAAAGGATCCTGGAAGAAAGGACTGTGGACTGGGTATGAATTTTATTTAGACTTAAGTATACAAATGTGCTCTGGCTAAAGTTCTTCATTCTCTATCTGATTAGAATATAAAAGTTATAGCTTCGTAGAGTAAGAACAATCTTGGGAGGTCATTATAATTTCCCATATCCCTAAAACAGTACCCTACCTGCTGCTACATATCCTGAGTCCTGAATGCCTATGTCAATAAACACTCCCAGATATATTTATCCAGTATTATCTCATACTTCACTGATACAGACACAGAATTGTTGTTTATAGTTTGGAAACCTTGGCAAAGAAATATGAAAGAACTCCTCCCAGCATGGGTGACCATTATTACACTACCTAATTGCAGACCAAAAAATA
Source organism: Lynx rufus (assembly GCF_022079265.1). Taxonomy (NCBI): domain Eukaryota; kingdom Metazoa; phylum Chordata; class Mammalia; order Carnivora; family Felidae; genus Lynx; species Lynx rufus. Next base: position 52,037,918 of record NW_025814878.1, on the reverse strand, counting down.
CACGGATGGATGGAATTTAGTTTCTTAACCCAGATTGGTTTCAGCAGATCCAGGAAGTTTATATCAAATCTTGCCCTTATGTACAGTTCTCTTTTTTCTAGCTAAAAATTCTCAGTTTTGTCAGATCTAAAAAGGAATTATGCTAAAAAAATAAAATAAAATAAGAACCAAGAGAAGTACATCATAAAGGAGATTCTTCATTCATTCCTACAGTCAAATGTTTTCACAGGGTTCCTGCCATTAAAATACCTGTTTTATGCCAAGGGAAATCCATGGTGAATATGACAGCTATAACTTCCCCAGAGGTTTGCATTGTAGTAGGAAGAAAAAAAGCATGTAAAAATGACCACAAACAAGGCAGCAAACAGGTTTTATACAAGTGGTAAAATTCCCCATGAAATTTCATAAAAAGGACATCCCTTTGTTTGAGTACTTCCATGTGCAAAGTGGCATTCAATCCTGGCCTCAACATTGTGTAAGACAGAAGTAGACAGAGAGACAAGAATGAGGAAGAGGGAGATGAGTGGCATTCACACTGTAGAAATGAAATAATCAAAGCAGGGAGGTTGGAAAGAACTAACTTTGAAAATTGAAAAGATGTTGCAAGAAATTAGTTTGACCATAGCTTTTGTGGCATGGCAGTAGAAGAGTTTAGAAATACGGATTGTAGCTTTGAATATGACGGGGAGATTTTGGACTATAATATGCAAAACAAAGAAGTCATGAAAGGTCTCAGGGCCAGAAAGTGGCATTATCAAGGCAATGTTTTAGAAAGAATAATCCTCAGCAAGTATGCAGAATGCACTGTTCAAAGGGAAAAAGGTCTAGAGGAAGAAAGACTAGTTCAAGGTTGGAGTGATACCAATATAAACTATTGTTGTTAATACCGCTGATAGAAGGGAAGGCTAAGGAAAGGTTTGTGAGCGAAAAATCAACAGGACTATATGACTGATTGAATGCCATAAAGTGGACATAGCAATGAGTAGCTACTTAAATAAGTATGTAAATGAGATAGTCAATATAAAAACTTAGAACACTAGCACATAAAATAATACAATAAGCATTAATAGTACAATAAGCATTAATTGTTGTCATTCAATAAAAGAAAGGGAAATCAAATCTTACTGAAATTAGAGCCCATTTACCTGATATACTTGTAACAGCATTTAAAAAGTAGGGGAGGTCAAAAGGAAGAGGCGGGTTAGGGACAAGGGGAAGGATACAGATGTGCGGACTATAAGATTGGTTGCAGAAATACAGAGTTCAGGTGGAAATAATCAGCTAACAAATAGAAGCAAGGTACTTACTGCATGATAAGTTCTGGCAGAAGGCCCAGATTTCAGAATCATCCACCTACAAGTATAACAAGCTGTGATTTCTAGCCAGAAAGAATGGAAAGCAAAGAGATAAAATGAAAGGTTAGGACCTTTCAGAATGCCCAAGTTTAGGGGACAAAAAAATGCAGAGCCTGCAGATAGGTAAAGAGGATGCTTAGAAAGGAAGGACAACCAGAAGAATTTTGCTTTCAGAAAACCATAGAAGTGGAATTCATTTAATTGAAAGTTAAGGAAATACTTCCAAGCCTTCTGGGCAGGTGAAAGAAAAAGTTGATGAATGTAATGAGGCAGAGGTGACTGAATATAGTGTTTCTTCAGGATACTGGCAGCGAGGGAAGTAGAGGTCAGATTGGATTTGGAGGAAGTAGGGTGGTTTAAGGACTAGAAAAAGTGAAACCAAGTTTGATGTGAGACAGGGGTCAGGTACAAAAACAGAAAGCCTAACAGACCAGCAAAGGCAGCAAGCCCAAGAGGTTAGTCTAACACAGAATCCAAAGAGATATTGTATAGAAAAACTGAAGTAAAGTGGAAGCAATACAACTTAATGGTTTAATTACTCAACTCTAGAGTCAGACATGGTGCCTTTATATTTGAGCTCTGCAACTTCAGGGAAGTCCCATACATCTGTGGGTCTAATACTCACCACGGGTAAAATAATGCAACCTACTTCACAGTGCTGTTGTGATTAGAGATAAAGGAGATAATACATGTAAAGCACTCAGTGCAATAACTGGCACATAATAAATGCTAAAAAAAAATGTTAGCAATTATGATTAACAATGGGTAAGTTCTCCAATAGGCTAGGCAGCATAACTGTAGATGCTTTTTGGTAGAAACCCAAAGCTAAGACCAAGAGAGTCTACCTAGAAAATTAAATTCACCAGCTTGTTTGACAAAGACCTTGACTATCAAAGTTACATGTGGCCATTGAGCCTTAGGAAACGGACGCCATTTATGTTGTTTTATCAGTATAATAAGGTGATTAAAATATATTTAAAAGTTAATCTTGAAGTGGTATTCAGGAACATAAGAATGCTTGTTAAATTCATTTCCTATTGGTGATTTAAAAAGAGAATGGTGTGGTTATTTCAGTTGGACATTTGCTTCTGCGTATTCACTCCCCATGGACTCTCCTTCTATTGCCAAGTGTCACTGTGACCCCTTCCACTGGATATATATTAAAGGTTGTTTTTTTATTATTTTTCTAATGATACCCAGCCTGAATGTGGAAGAGGAAGGTAGAATCTTCAATTCTGCTTATGATAAGAATTTAAAATGGCTAAATTGTTGAATCACAGAAAATGAGAAAACGACTGTGGATCTTGTAATTATCACAGACATGTCCACTTAACTTAACTCCATCATATTTAAAGCCAGCTTTGTGCATAAAGGGTTGAAACAAAACATGTGTAAAGCATTATTGGTTTCCAGATGACAAGTATACCCTACAAATGAAACCCGAGACTGCGACCCCCTGCTTTCCCTTCTCTGCGTGTCTAGAGGCTCACCACATGCTAGCAACACTGCAAGCCAGTCTCACGTTTGCTAAAAATAATCGCTATTCTTCTATGTCTGTTCAGGCATGATGCTCTGAAACAAAATACAAAGCACAGCAGCCGCAATTAACAAATACAACTACAATACCCTTCAATTCTACATAGATTCATTTTATCCCAAGGATATTAGAATACATCACAAAGTTGAATACTATTCCTATAACATCTGTCATCAAAACCAAAATCACATAACTAGATCCACATAAATCCCAGCAAAGCTGCCATCCTGCAGCAAGAGTCAAACATCCACCCTACGCTACAGCCTTCAAAATATTGAGATAATTGATGGATAGTCTTCTTCCCTCATCTCATCACCCAGGTTTCAGAACAATACCACATGATGAGTCCACTCTTTTTGATGCTACATGTTAATATTGTTTTCATAATTTAGTATGCAGTGTGCTGGTCTGAATCGACATGTTTGTAAGGGATTCCATTGTGTCAAACAGAGGAGAAGGAAAAATCTGACAGCAGGCACTTGTCAGACATGGCCAAATCTCTGCTGGATCCTGCTTTCACTGCACAGTCCCTGAAGCATATAAAGCTCATCCCACTTTTATAAAGCCATGCACGCATGAAACTGAGGGTAGCATTTCAAGCAGGAATTGATGACTTAGTAAAAATGTGTATAATTTCCCCATATGAAAGAGAAATGGAAGGCACACCAAGAAAACATTGTTCCTGAGTGAGGGGATTAAAAATTCAAGAGCCCCTTTTGAAGTGAAAACCTCACAAAAGTCATCAAATCCATGTAAAGGCAGACATCTTCAATAGGGAAAAGTGCACAGAAGAATTAAGCAGCAGCATTTTGGAGGTGCTGTGGTTCTTCTATTTATCTACACTTAAAACAGAAAAACCACCAGAGCAGAGTGAAAACAGGTAGATTTACTTAGCCGATTAGCAAATATATGTGCTTTTCAAAGCAGGGCCATAGTTCCAAGCAGTTTATAGGGAAATGCTGTCTTTAAAGAAAAATTCTTTTTATACCCCAAATTCAATGGTTGGATAACCAGACCTTCTGTGTTTTTTGAAGTCACATTTCTTAATAAGCTATTATTTGACCCTGGAAAAATATTGACATGTTTGTAACTGAAGCCAATGAGAAAATTTTCACCAAGGGAATAAGACCAATTTACAATGGAATGAATATACTTCACAGATTTTAGAAAGAAAGTGGCTCACTTTAAATATGATTTTAGCTACTTCAATAATTGGATTATTTGTCAGACCATACAATTTCATTGCCCTGCATTTGTCCTGTGTAAAGAGCAAGGACTGTGGGGCCAGTCTGCCTGACTCAAATCTCAGCTTTACTATTTAGTAACTGTGCCTATAATTTATCAAATGATGTCCTGACTTCTTCATTTGTAAAATTCAGTTAATAACAGTGTCTATATCATAGGGTTGCGATAAAGATTAAGTGAGTTAATATATAAAAAGGACTGGGTACTTGGGCAGCACTACATAACTTCAAATATAAGAAGACACCTTCAGTAAAACACATATACTTGAAGGTTCTGGTCACCATTTTTGTCCTCTCCTTTACCCATCTGTGCTTTCTGCTGTTCCACATTCATTCTTACTCTTTTGCTCAGATTTTATCTTCCTTATCATAACCAGTTCTATATTTTTAGATAATCACCCTCTATGGTGGCTCATCTTGGAGCAAAGGAAGAGAAATAACTATTTTTATCCTAAAATATCCTATAGAAATGTCTTATAATCATGTATTATAGCTTGCTGAGGTTAGTAGGTGGGGAAATATTTCATGAAACTGGCAATGTATATCATTTTGATAAAACACAACTCTAGAATAAATCATTGTAAATAGAGAGATGAATGACAGTCCACTTCTCAAAATATTCACAGTTTAATGGCAAAGGCAGACTAGTAAACTATCTCTACCCAAGCTGATGTATGCCTATGATGTGGGAGAATACCAAGAGGTAGTACCCATCAAAGACTGAGGCAGGGTTGAAGGGGAGGAAAAGCTTCTTAGAGGAACAAGAGAAAGCCAGAATGATGACTTTCAAAGGAGGATGAACTTGGGGAAAAAGTGGAGGGAGATGGAGACTTTGCAAGAGATGTAAACATGCTGGAGAGCTGTGAGCTTTCTAGAATAACTGAAACTCGGGAATATGGGAGTGTTAAAACTCAAAACTATGCTAAAGAGAAAAAGCTATAAGAGAAACATGATAGACCTAGGAAGAAAAGATAATAGAACAAGCTTCTTGCACAGGAAAGAAAAGATACTAGAAGGAACACAGTTCTCAAATAAAGGTTCTCAAAAATGAAATTCCTTTTTCTCCAAGGCCATGGGAAGGAAGGGTATTAGAGATGAGTCTGGATAGAGCAACACTGGGTGCGTGTTTCAGTGTAAGCTAACCTATAGACAGTTCCTGCCTGATGGTCTTCATCTTCTCTGTGAAGAAGGAGGGGATGGCAGGTTGGGGGTTGCAGAGAAAAGTAAGGGTTTGACACAATGATGGAGGAGAATGATGGCGGGAGCTTCCTTGGTACATAAGAAAGATCAGCTGGAAGTGTTAGCGCCTGATAGGAGGAGTTGGAGATTCTTTTCTGTGATGTGCATGTGGAGAAGTAGCGTTTTTGATAGTAATGTTCTATAGATGTTTAAACCAGATGAAGTAGATATTTGGCTTTCTACAGATTTGGTGTTTCTCTAGGTATAGGCAGGAGAAAGTTAAAAGGCCAATAAAGTGCATACAAAGGAAAGATAAGTTTATGTCATAAGAAGTGACAATAAGAAGCAATCTTGGTGTTTAAAAGTCTAAGTAAAGCCAAAAAGAGATAATTAAAAGAAAAAATGGTGTAGGTGACCAGAGAGCCAGTGAGAGGAAGAAAACTTAAAAAATACTTCTGAATGCCTGTTTCTTTTCTTTTCTTTTTCTCTCTTTCCTTTTCTTCTTTTCTTATTGCAGTAAGAACACTTATCATGAGATCTACTCACTCAACAAATTCTTAAGTGCACAATCAGTACTGTTAACTATCAATACAACAGATTTCTACAATTTACTCATCTTGTTTAACTGAAATTTTATTCCCATTGACAGTCATGCCATTTTCCTTCTTTTTTTATTGAGGTACAACTGATATCAATTAGTTTCAGGTGTACAACAAAATGATTCAACATTTATTTACATTGCAAAATGGCTACCACAATAAGACATATGTCACCATACATAGTTATAGGAGTGTTTTCCTTATGATGAGAGCTTCTTAGAGACTTTCAAATATGCAATGCAATATTATTAACTACAGTTGTCATGTTGTACATTATATCCCCAAGATTTATTTATTTTGTAATTGGAAGTTTGTACCTTTTGACTCTGTTCACCCATTCCTCACCCTCAACACACACACTGCCTCTGCAAACCACCAATCTATTCTCTGTTTCTATGGGCTTGGTGGTGTTTTTGTTTTTTGGATTTTTTTAGATTCCACATATAAGTGAGATCATATAGTACTTGTCTCTCTCTGAGTTATTTCACTCAACATAATGTCCTCAAGGTCCATTCATGTTATCACAAATTGTGAGATTGCATTATTTTTAATGGCTGAATAATATTTCAGTACACACACACATACACACACACATTTTTTTCACCCATTCATCCGATAATGGACAGTTAGGTTGTTTCCATGTCTTGGCTATTGTAAATAATGCTACAATAAACATGGGGATGCATGTTTTATTTTTTTTTCTGAGTTACTGTTTTTTTTCTTTGGATAATTACCAGAAAGTAGAATTGCCAGATCATATGGTAGTTCTATACTTAATTTTTTGAGGAACCTCCATAGTGTTTTCCATAGTGGCTGCACCAATTTACATTCCCACAAATCATGCATGAAGAGCTCCCTTTTCTCCATACTCTCACCAGCATTTGTTATCTCTTATCTTTTTGATAGTAGACATTCTAACAAGTGTGAGCTGATATCTCACTGTAGTTTTTAATTTGCCCTTCCCTGATGATTAGTGATGTTGAGGGTCTTTTCATTTACCTGTTGGCCAGCTGTATGTCTTCTTCAGAAAAAATGTCTATTCAGATCCTCTGCACATTTTTAAATCAGATTTGTTTTTGCCATTGAGTTGTATGGGTTCTTTATATCCATTCTCTTTTAACAATAATAGTGATGGTAGAAAAATTCAGTAACTTCCTGATCACTATCATCTCAACTTTTCTTCACAGTAGAAGTTTTTATCAAGGCTACTAAAAACTTTTAAGTGAGGTGGCTATAAACTGAGAGACCTTTGAGAGTGAAGGGAGGTGTTATGAGTAATTATACTAGTATAATAGACATACACCCAAAATGCTAGGCACTTAGAGGTAGAGAGTCACTCTACACTTAATGACTTAAAAACAAAAACTTTTTGAGGGACATGAACGGGAGGATGATAACAAAGGGTCTGGAAAGATGAGATAGAAAACTCCAGGATAAATTTAGCCTATTTCACAAGTTCGTTTATAACCAATTCTATGAGTAATTGTCCCTCATAGCAGTAATTTTAACAAGTTTATATCTTTTGTAAATTAAAATATCTCATAATTATATGAAAATTAAGTTTATTAGGTATAGTATGTGTTGAATGAGTTTGGATTCTTTCTTTGTAGGCAAAAGAAACAAACTCCAGTTATCTTAAGAAAATTCCTTAGGTTAAGAGACTGACTCTCTTGTTTCAATAAGGGTAAGGATATCAGTGCAGTTTCAGGAGGTTCTGTGGCAGGAATTCATGGAAATGTTACCACGGGGTGTCTAGGTTACCACAACCTTCCATCCCTCCTTACCTTTCTCATGCTCAGTTCCTGCGTGAGGGAAATTCTGATTATCTCAATTTGGGTCAACAATCTCCTGCTATAGCCAAGGGAGTAGGATAATGCATTGAAAGCCTACCAAAACAAAAGCTGAGCAAAACCCCTGAGATCCACTACATATGATTTTAAATAGTCCTTGGGGTAACTAGGTGGCTCAGTCAGTTGAATGTCCAACTCCTGATGTTGGCTTAGGTCATGATCACAGAGTCCTGGGATTGGGCCCTGCATCCAGCTCTGCGTTGAGTGTGCTACATGCTTAAAATTCCCTTTTCTCCCTCTGCCCCTCCCCCAGTTCATGCTCTCTTTCTCTCTCTCTAAAATAAAAATGTAATAGGGGTGCCTGCATGGCTCAGTTGGTTAAGCAAGTGATTCTTGATATCGGATCAGGTCATGATCTCATGGTTCATGAGTTCAAACCTCACATTGGGCTCTGCACTAACAGTATGGAGCCTGCTTGGGATTCTCTCCCCTCTCTCTCTACCCCTACTCTGTTTGTGCATGCTTTCTCAAAATAAATAAACCTAAAAAAAATAAAATAAAATAAGTGAAAATAAAATAAAATAAAAAATAAATAGTCCTTATTAAATGAGTAAATCCCATAAACAGAATACCAATTTACACACCGATCCTAGAACTACCAGACAATACTACGTCCCCAATTCAATTTTTGGTGCTCCAAACCTCAAAATGGCTGCACTTCAGTCAAGACTTCTATAATAAATAATAATTGCATCAAAATATAAATAATACACTTAGAGATTTCTGATGTTAGCAACCATAGAAGCCAAGATCAGAAAGTCGGCAAGTGTAACATAGGTGCTCTGAAAAGCATATTTCCAAGTGATCTTTCAGATTGACCTGCTCCTTTTTAGAAAAAAAAAATCCCTAGAATCAAAAGGAAAAGTGAAAGGACCCAAATAAATAAAATCACAAATGAGAGAGGAGAAATCACAACCAACCCACAGAAACACAATTATAAGAGAATACTATGAAAAATTATATGCCACTAAATAAGAAAACCTAGAAAAAAAGGAAAAATTCCTAGAAACATAAACTACCAAAACTGAAACAGGAAGAAATTGAAAACTTGAACAGACTGATAACCAACAAAAAAATTGAATCAGTAATCAAAACTCTCCCAACAAACAGAAGTCCAGGGTCAGATGGCTTCCCAGGGGAACTCTACCAAACATTTAGAGAAGAGTTAATATCCATTCTTCTCAAACTATTCCAAAAAGCATAAATGGAAGGAAAACTTTGAAATTCATTCTATGAGGCCAGCATTACCCTGATTTCAAAACCAGACAAGGACCCCACTAAAAAAGAACTCCAGGCCAGTATCCCTCATGAACATGGATGCAAAAATTCTGAACAAAATACTAGCCAATCGAATCCAACAGGACATTAAAAGAATCATTCACCACGATCAAGTGGACTTTATTCTTTGGTTGCAAGGGTGGTTCAATATTCACAAATCAACCAAGATGATACACCATTGATAAAAGAAAGGCTCAGAACAATGTGATCTTTTAAACAGATACAAAGCATTTGACAAAGTACAACATCCATTCACAATAACAACTCTTAACAAAGTAGGGATAGAGGGAACATACCTCAACATCATAAACACAATATATAAAAAACCCACAGCTAAATCATCCTCAATAGGGAAAAACTGAGAGCTTTTCCTCCATGGTCAGGAACAAAAAGGGATGTCCATGCTCACCACTGTTACTTAACATAGTACTGGAAGTCCCAGCCTCAGCAATCAGACAACAAAAGGAAATAAAAAAGTATCCAAAGTGGCAACAAAGAAGACAAACTTTTACTATTTGCAGATGACATGATACTCTATATAGAAAACCCAAAAGACCACCAAAAAATTGCTATAATTGATACATGAATTCAGTAAAGTCACAGGATACAAAATCAATGTAGAGAAATCTTCCCATTGCATTTCTATACACCAATAATAAAGAAGCAGAAAGAGAAATCAAGGAATCTATCTCATTTACAATTGCACCAAAAACCATAAGATAACTAGGAATAAACCTAACCAAAGAGATAAAAGACCTGTACTCTGAAAACCATAAAATGCTGATAAAAAAAACTGAAGATGATGCAAAGAAATGGAAAAACATTCCATGCTCACGGATTGGAAGAACACATATTGTTAAAATGTCTATACCACCCAAAGCAATCTACACATTTAATGCAATACCTATCAAAATACCACCAGCATTTTTCACAGAACCAGAACAAACAATACTAAAATTTGTATGGAACCACAAAAGACCCCAAATAGCGAAAGCAATCGTCAAAAGAAAAGAAAAGCTGGAGGCATCACAATTCCAGACTTGAAGTTATATTACAAAATTATAATGATCGGGGAGGAACCAAGAGAGTGGAACAGCATGGAAGTTTTTTGTGTTCTTGCATCCATGAAATACAGCCAGACCAACACCAAACCATCCTGCACACCTAGAAAACTGATTGGAGGATTAACACAACAATCTGCACAACCTGAACCACAGAATTCAGCAGGTACATGGCACAGAGAGGTGAACTTGGGGAGTGAGAGGCTGCAGTGGGCAGGGAGATGCTTTTGCAGGTGGAGAGAGAACAGAGACAAGGGGGAGAATGTGGGAAAAGCACCCCTCCCCAAAAGCAGTTGGAGAGAAAGTGGAAAATTGGAAACAGCCACAGGGACTAAACTAAAAAGGGAGAAAGGAGAAAGGAGAGCATTTAAATTCCATTAAGACTGTAAACAAGTGGAGTGCAAAGTCTGCAACTCCGCAGCTCAATACCTTGCGGTGCTCTGGTGGGTGGGAAGGGTGAATCCCCAGGAACAGAGTGGGGCCTGGGAGGTTCTCAGGCCACACGGGGAGAAGTGGTTCCACTGCTGGAAGGACATTTGGTAGAGGCTGTGAGACCACCTAGGCCCAGAAGGCCCCAGAGAATGGCTACATTTGCTAGTGCTGGAACAAGGTCCTTAAGGGTGAAGCCTGGTGCCAGATGTGTGTTGTGATTTTCCATAATCCCTGAAAAGCTGCTGCTACACTATCTCACAAACTTTTTCTGGGGTGGGCTGGCACCTAGCTGCAGTCTCCGGGCACCAGCAGCACAGGGTCCCGCAAGCGTTCCTGGGTGCAGCTGATATTTGGTCATTGCTCTGTGAGACCCTCCCGCAAAGGGGCAGAATGGATCAAAGCCACAGTCCTTCAAAAGTAAGGGGATGGGGAAAACAGCCACATCTGAGACAAAACTCGGGAGAGAAGTACTGCCTGGGGTTTGGTCACGGACAGTGAAAAAATGGGGAGTGGACAAAAGCTGAAGACAGAGGACTGGTGCACGATGGCTGCACAGGGAGAACAGAGTTCCCATACTAGAGACTGGGTAACTGGGTGATGCCATTTTCACTGCTCCTGTGCATGCACATACACACCTATAAGTGCCACAACACTCCACCCCAGTAGGCTAGCAGCGCCATCTAGAGGAAAACGGAGCCATTACACTGAGCCCTGCCCAACTGGGCCAACCTCGTTCTTCAAGAACACATATCTCACCGCCTGCTTAGTTTATGGACTATAAAGTGCTTCATACTCAGACTTCTGGGGGAAAACAAAGTCATTTCAGCCCTATTTCAATATGTTAGCAGGTCCATTTAGTCAATTTTCTTTTTTTTTCTCTTTTTCACTTTTCTTTTTCTTGAATACAGAAAGGGAAAAAATTCATTATTATCAATTTTTACTAAAAATATTTTTCTTTATTTTTTTACTATATTTTTTATTTTTGTGTAACTTTTCTCAAATTCTAATTTACTTCCATCATTTTATTTTAGTCTACTTCAGTGTATTCACTTTTTCAATTTTTCTAACAATTTCCTTTTTTTCTTTTTCCTTTTTCTCTTTTTCACTTCTTATCTTTTTCTTGAATACAGAAAGGGAAACAATTCATTTTTATTTTCAATTTTTACTAAAAATATTTTTCTTTAATTTTTACTATATTTTTTTGCTTTCATGTGAATTTTTTCAAATTCTATTTTACTTCCATCATTTTATTTTAGCCTACAACAGTGTATCCACTTTTTCAAATTCTCAAATTATTTCCTTTTTTTCCCTCTCTTTTCTCTTTTTTGTTTCTTTTCTTTTTCTTGAATACAGAAAGAAAAAAAAACATTCATTTTATTTTTAATTTTTATTAAAAATATTTTTCTTGGGGCGCCTGGGTGGCTCAGTCGGTTAAGCGTCCGACTTCAGCCAGGTCACGATCTCGCGGTCCGTGAGTTTGAGCCCCGCATCGGGCTCTGGGCTGATGGCTCAGAGCCTGGAGCCTGCTTCCGATTCTGTGTCTCCCTCTCTCTCTGCCCCTCCCCCGTTCATGCTGTGTCTCTCTCTGTCTCAAAAATAAATAAACATTAAAAAAAAATTTTTTTTTAAAATATTTTTCTTTAATTTTTTTCTACTATATTCTTTACTTTTGTGTAAATTTTTTCAAATTATATTTTACTCCCATCATCTCACTTTAGTCTACTTCATTTAATTCATTTTTTCAAATTCTCAAACAATTTCCTTTTTTTCCCCTTATCTGTCAAACCACTTTCAGCACCTAGACAAAAACACACTTAGGTTCTAGCATCATTTATTCAATTTGTGTGTGTGTGTGTATTTAATTTTTTAATTTTAATATTTTTTTAATTTTTTATTTTAATTTTTATACCTCATTAATTCCTTTTCTCCCTTCAAAATGAAAAAAAACAAAGGAATTTACCCCAAAAGAAAGAGCACAAAGAAATGACAGCCAGGTATTTAACCAACAGAGATACAAGCAAGATGTCTGAACCGGAATTTAGAATCACGATAATAAGAATAATAGCTGGAGTCGAAAATAGATTAGAATCCTTTTCTGCAGAGATAAAAGAAGTAAAAATTAGAATGAAATAAAAAATACTATAACTGACTTGCAATCATGGATGGATGCCAGGGCAGCAAGGATGGATGAGGGAGAACACAGAATCAGCGATACAGAGGACAAACTTATAGAGAATAATGAAGCAGAAAAAAAGAGGGAGATTAAGACAAAAGAGAGCTATTTATGGATTAGAGAAATCAGTGACTCATTAAAATGGAACAACATTAGAATCATAGGGGTCCCAGAAGAGGAAAGAGAGAAATAGGGGTAGAAGGGTTATGTGAGCAAATCATAGCAGAAAACTTTCCTAACCTGAGGAAAGACACAGACATCAAAATCCAGGAAGCACACAGGACCCCCATTAGATTCAACAAAAACCAACCATCAACAAGGCATACCATAGTCAAATACTCAGACAAGGAGAGAATCATGAAAGCAGCAAGGGGAAAAAAGTCCCTAACCTACAAGGGAAGACAGATCAGGTTTGAAGCAGACCTATCCACAGAAACTTGGCAGGCCAGAGAGGAGTGGTGGGATATATTCAATGTGCTGAATCAGAAATGCACCAAAGAATTCTTTATCCAGCAAGGCTGTCATTCAAAATAGAAGGAGAGATAAAAAGTTTCCCAGACAAGCAAAAATTAAATGAGTTTGTAAGCACTACACCAGCCCTGCAAGAAATTGTGAGGGGGACTCTCTGAGGGGAGAAAAGACAAAAAAAAAAAAAAAAAAAAAAGACCAAAAGCAACAAAGACTAGAAAGGAAGACAAAACACCACCAGAAACTCCAAGTCTACAAGCATGATAATGGCAATAAATTCATATCTTTCTGTACTCACTCTAAACGTTAATGCACTCAATGCTCCAATCAAAAGACACAGGGTAAAAGAATGGATAAGAAAACAAGATCCATCTATATGCTGTTTACAAGGGACCCACTTTAGACCTAAAGACACATTCAGGTTGAAAGTAAGGGGATGGAGAACCATCTATCATACCAATGGTCAACAAAAGAAAGCCGGAGTAGTCATACTTATATCAGACAATCTAGACTTTAAAATAAAGACTGTATCAAGAGATGCAGAAGGCCATCATAATCAAGGGGTCTATCCACCAAGAAGACCTAACAATTGTAACCATTTATGCGCCAAATGTGAAAGCACCCAAACACATAAATCAATTAATCACATCATAAAGAAACTCATTGATAGTAATACCATAATAGTAGGAGACTTCAATACCCCACTCACAACAATGGACAGATCATCTAATAACAAAAAAAAAGGAAACAATGGCTTTGAATGACACACTGGTCTAGATGGACTTAACAGATATATTCAGAACATTTCATTCTAAAGCAGCCGAACATACATTCAACTCCACTGCACATGGAAAGTTCTCCAGAATAGATCACACACTGGGACACAAATCAGCTCTCAGCAAGTACAAAAAGATCGAGATCATACAGTGCAGATTTTCAGACCACAACGCTATGAAACTAGAAATCAACCATAAGAAAAAATTTGGAAAGGTAACAAATATTGGAGACTGAAGAACATCCTACTAAAGAATGAATGGGCTAACCAAGAAGTGAAAGAGGAAATTTAAAAGTATATGGAAATCAATGAAAATGATAACACCACAACACAAAACCTCTGGGACACAGCAAAGGCGGTCATAAGAGGAAAGTATAGAGCAATAGGCCTTCCTAAAGAAGGAAGAAATATCTCAGATATACAACCTAACGTTACACCTTAAGGAGCTGGAAAAAAGAACAGCAAGTAAAACCCAAAGCCAGAAGAAGGCAAAAATAATAAAGATTAGAGCAGAAATGAATGCTATTGAAACCAAAACAAAAAACAAAACACAGTAGAACAGACCAATGAAACCAGAAGCTCGTTCTTTGAAAGAATTGAAAAAATTGATAATCCACTAGCCAGTTTGATCAAAAAGAAAAAAGAAAGGACCCAAATAAATAAAATGAAGAATGAAAGAGGAGAGATCACAACCAACACAGCAGAAATAAAAACAATAATAAGAGAACATTATGAGCAATTATATACCAATAAAAATGGGCAATCTGGAAGAAATGGACAAATTCCTAGAAACATATACACTACCAAAACTGAAACAGGAAGAAATAGAAAATTTGAACACACCATAACCAGTAAGGAAATTGAATTAGTAATCAAAAATCTGCCAAAAAAAAACAAGAGTCCAGGGCCAGATGGCTTTCCAGGGGAATTCTACCAAACATTTAAGGAAGAGTTAATACGTATTCTCTTGAAGGTGTTCCAAAAAGTAGAAATGGAAGGAAAACTTCCAAACTCTTTCTATGAAGCCAGCATTACCATGATTTCAAAACCAGACAGAGACCCCACTAAAAAGGAGAACTATAGACCAATTTCCCTGATGAACATGGATGCAAAAATCCTCAACAAGATATTAGCCAACCGGATCCAACAATACATTAATAAAATTATTCACCACGACCAAGTGGGATTTATACCTGGGATGCAGGGCTGGTTCAATATCCACAAAACAATTAACGTGATTCATCACATCAAGAAAAGAAAGGACAAGAACCATATGATCCTCTCAATAGATGCAGAGAAAGTATGTGACACAAAACAACATCCTTCATTGATAAAAACCATCAAGAAAGTAGGGATAGAAGGAGCATGCCTTGAGATCATAAAAGCCATATATGAACGACCCAACGCTACTATCATCCTCAATGGGGAAAAACTGAGAGCTCTCCCCCTAAGGTCAGGAACGAGACAGCAATGTCCACTCTTGCCACTGTTATTCAGCATAGTATTGGAAGTCTTAGCCTCTGCAATCAGATAATAATAATAATTGGATTTAATAGGTTTTCACAATCATACTATCTACTTAACCTTCCAAGATCATTACTCACTTAATTGCAAGCCCCAAGAAAAGATCAGAGGGTAGGGGCTACACTAGGCAATCGTAATGATAAAAAAGCAGATTCTTCACCACTGATGTAAAATCTAAATATAATATCAAAAATCATTTCAAGTGTTCTGATTTAAGACCCTTGGATTTGAAATAACTGTACTCTCTTGATAATTACTCCCATGAAAAAATGGATACTTATATATTTATACAGAAATATCTATTTACACATGCCTGAAACAGACTATAAAGATCTAAGGTGACAAAATATAAGCCTCAAGCTATGGGTGACAGGCTTCTGCTCTACTCGTAGCTGTGTACAAGTACTCTCATCCCCTTAGAGAGGAGTGACTACAAATGGGAATTCTGAGGTCCGTTTGAATGTTGTGCCCCCATAGCAGAGTGGAGAGCACACAGAACGTGTCACATGTGTCCGGTAAGGGTGCTTCTGTCCTGTAGGAAGTGCATTCTTTGCTTAGCTCTATAGTACCACAATAGGTCATCCAGGTTATAGGAAGCTTTAATTAGCTGTTTACAAATGAGAGCATTCTTCAATCTCCAAGAGATGTTTTCCATCTTGACACCGTCTAAAGGAAAATCTTGAACGAAAGACTTACTCTAAATCTGGTTCTTATTCTCTCATTTACTTCTGTGGGATTAAAACAAAACAAAAGCACTTTTTTTTTCTTTTTCTTTCTTTTTTCTTTTTCTTTTCTTTTTTCTTTCTTTTTCTTTTTTTTCTTTTTTTTTTTTTTTTTTACTCTCTATACAGAGTGGACTATAATTGGATTCCTCGTTCCCGTTCCAAGCCAAGGCACCAGATCCATGTTGCTTCTGCCAAGTTTTTTTCTTCAAGCTGCAATGTCCTTGTTTGTGTTCACTCCCAGTGTTCCAGGTTACACTGTCAAGGCAGGCCCATACTGCCCCACATCCTCCCACAGAGGTCTTGTTTTGTTGTTGAGAAGGCTCAGCGGGAGGATGGAGTCCAGCGTGTTCACAGTGCAACTGAATGCAGCCCCAGGAGGACTGAGTCTCAGGGTAATGGTAGAACTGACAACTGTAGATGACCGGCTGGCAGGGGACCATCACACCAAACTGTAGCAGCCACTAGCTGCCTCTCTAGGCTTCAAACAGTCCTATTAGCCAGGGCTGGGAAGGACTTTCCCGATCTACACCTGGCAGCTTTTCCTAGGTCTGTCCCCAGCCTGATAAGCAGAGACCTTCCTTCAGTTCCTCTGCAGTGACCTTCTGCAGTAGGTAGATAAACCCACCCTCTTTTAAAAACCAGTCTTTCTTGGGGTGCCTGTGTGGCTCAGTCAGTTAAGTGTCTGACTTTGGCTCAGGTCATGATCTCACAGTTTGTGAGTTCGAGCCCCACCTCAGGCTCTGTGCTGAACAGCTCAGAGCCTGGAGCCTGCTTCAGATTCTGTGTCTCCCTCTCTCTCTGCCCCTCCCCTGCTCACGCTCTGTCTCTCTCTGTCTCAAAAATAAATAAAAGGGGCACCTGGGTGGCTCAGTCAGTTAAGCATCCAACTTCGGCTCAGGTAGTAATCTCGCGGTCCGTGAGTTCGAGCCCCGCGTCGGGCTCTGTGCTGACAGCTCAGAGCCTGGAGCCTGTCTCAGATTCTGTGTCTCCCTCTCTCTGACCCTCCCCCATTCATGCTCTGTCTCTCTCTGTCTCAAAAATAAATAAACGTTAAAAAAAAGCATTTCTTTAAAATAAATAAATAAATAAATAAATAAATAAATAAATGATTTAAAAAAATTTTTAATACATAAATAAATAAAACAGATGAACATTGTGGAAAAAAGAAAAAAGGGAAACCATAAGAGACACTTAATGATAGCGAACAAACTGAGTGTTGCCAGAGGGGAGATGAGTGTGGGAATGGGTTAAATAGGTGATTGGTATTAAGGAAGGCATTTGTTGTGATGAGCACTGGGTGTTATATGTAAATTATGAATCACTAAATTCTACACCTGAAACTAGTATTACACTGTATGTTAACTCACTGGAATTTAAATAAAAACTTGAAAAAGAAAAGAAAAATGATCCAACTCTTTGTACTGTTTACTGAATGAACTATAGCTACTAGGTAAATACAAGAAGTGGTTGTAGGAGTAGTCAATGGGAAGAATTAATTCACCAGTTATGGGAACTAAACTCATCAGCTATTCATTGTTGGAGTTAATATAAAAATACCTATTTGATCCTGCAGCCATTTGGAGCTGACAGTCAAACATGCTTTTTTCAATGTTAGAGGAAACCCCTTAAGTTGTCCCTATACTATAAAGTCCATAAGTCCATAAAGTTGTCCATAAGTCCATTTTTACTGTAAAATGATGATGAGTTGCTCACAATTAAAAGCAAAAACTTCAAAACATGAAATTTGAAAC
Organism: Lynx rufus; assembly: GCF_022079265.1. NCBI lineage: Eukaryota > Metazoa > Chordata > Mammalia > Carnivora > Felidae > Lynx > Lynx rufus. The sequence goes on along the minus strand of NW_025814878.1, from coordinate 52,019,967 downwards.
TCGATTATCCATAGTATCAATTTGGAATCAGCCATCTACATCTTAAAACATTAAAGTAAGGCCTCTGCACTATTGATTTCAATGTATATGCATACACCTGAGTCTTATTGACTTATTGCTCACTTCTTGTGATATACTTTCTTTTACATGGAAAAAAAAGAACTTTATACACACAGCATAAGTCACTTGGAGACCTGTTCAGAAAAGTGAAATAGTTTTAAAATGTACAATGCCCAGAAGCAGGGTTAAATAAGATTGGGCTGTGTGCTGGGAGATGTTAGTGTTATGACCCGAGGATTTCAGACTCCAGAGAAATACCCAGGTCCAATTTCTAGCTGGCTAAAGAGCAACATTAGCATTGATTGAAGCACTGGCTGCAAGCCTTCTACCCTGCCTTGTGGCTAGAAATTGGGTCCTCGGTGACAACACCAACCGTAAAGAAAAAAATGCAGAAATAACACAGAATGTTGGTTTAACCTTTTGAACAGCTAAAAATACATCAAAGGCTTGAACATTTGTTTAGATGTGAAGCTTGAATAATTTTTAAAGCCTGAAAATCTGTCCTTAAAAAAGTCTCATAAGAAAAGGATTCCTTATGTGATTTCTGGTGCTCAATTCATTTGTTGTTCTCAAATATCACCAGAGTAGCTATCTTCAAGTAACAGATTTTTTGTTCTGTCTAATACAAAATGAAATTTGAGGAAACCAAATTGGGAAAACAACAACAACAAAAACAGGGTGAGGAAAATTTAGAACTCGGGCAATTTTCAGTGAAGGACAATTTTGTGTTTGCAATTTACACTTGAATAAATGCATCCCTTAATATCCAAAATAATTCCCTCGTATACATTGTCCTTTCTTTCATCTCTTCTTCCTTCTTCCATTAAATCCTTTAAATGAAAACATTATTGTATAAAACCATTATTAGTTTCCTTTCTACTCTTATACTCTGAGGAAGCACAGGATTTTTGTCTGGAATGTTTTTCTCTAGGCAACAAAGGAGTGTATAAAACAAAGAGGCAGATTTTTAAAACAATGTAAATAAAGTGTATGGGGCCAAACAGAGATGCTCTCAAAATGCTTAACAAAAACAACTGGGTTCAAATCCCAGGTTTGTGGCTTCCCAAGTGTGTGACCTTGGACAAGTCCATTTCTCCCTCTATTTTTCAGGACTCTGATTTGTAGAAATGTGATCATGATAATTCTCAAGTTTTGTTTGTTTGAGGGGAGTCAAATTTAAAAATGTATCACGGAATACCTGGGTGGCTCAGTCAGTTAAGGGTCTGACTCTTGATATTTGCTCAGGTCATGATCTCCTGGTTTGTAAAATCAAGCCCTATATTAGGCTCTGCACTGTCAGTGCAGAGCCTGCTTAGAATTCTCTTTCTCCTCTCTCTCTGCCCTGCCTCCCCTTCCTCTCTCAAAACAAATAAATACACTTAAGAAAAATGTATCCCTAAGTATGATATCAAATTTGAATGCTATAAAAATAACAACTATAATTTTATTATAATGATTATAATCAAAACCAGGGAAGCACTATGAATGGGGTTGGGCCAAAGGTAAAGCAGTTAGAGGTGAAGTGATAAGCTTTAATGCTCATTATCATCAAATATGCTGAATGGCAATACACATACAAGAAGATGCTGTTCTACAGACCTCTCATTCTGTCCTTTGCGCAATCAACACTCCTGTGCCAGATAGCCTTCTAAATGCTAAATAAACATGAAATACAGAACAACTCAGTCCTCAATGATCTTACAGTGTAATTCAGCTCAACAGGTAACTTGACAGCTGCTGTGCAGTTCAGTGATACTATTAAGGATGCTTGGACAGGCACGATAAAAACACAAGAGACATGACAAATATAGTTAATAATACTGCATTGTACACTTGAAAGTTGCTAAGAAAGTACATCTTAAAAGTTCTCAACACAACACAAAGGTACTCATGGGAGGTAATGGATGTGTTCACTAACCCACCTTATAATAACCATTTTCCAATACATATCTGTATCAAGTCATCATGTGGCAAACCTTAAACCTACAAAATGTTATACATGCCAACTATATCTCAGTGAGGTTGTTGGGGGCAATTTTTTAAGAGGGATATTTGGACACCAAGACAGAGAATGCCATGAAACAATTGAGACATAGATTGGATATATGTGCAAGCAAACAAACACCAAGAATTGCCTGCAACCACCAGAAGCCAGGAGAGGGGTATGGGAAAAATTCTCTCTGACAATCTCCAGAAGAAACCAATCCTGCTGATGCCTTGGTTGTGATTTTCTGGCGTGGACTAGAAGAATAAATTTCTTTTCTTTTTTTTTTAATATTTATTTATTTTTGACAGAGAGAGAGCAGGGGAGGGGGAAAGACAGAGGGAAAGAGAGGATCCAAAGTGGGCTCCATGCTGACAGCAGAGAGCCCAACACAGGGCTCAAACTCACCATGAGATCATGAAACGAGCCATAGTAGGACACTAAACCAACTGAGTCACTCACACACCCCAAGAATAAATTTCTATTGTTTTAAGCCAAAAACAAAAACAAAAACACACCAGAGAGCCATCTCAAATTCAGTCTGGATGGAGAACACAGAGGCTCTTTGGAAGAGACAGATCCTAGCTTGGAAGAAACAGGGGTAATAGAGAGAGTGGTCAAGAAAACTCTAAGAGGGAGTGAGAGTGCAAGGCACAGCCTGACACCTGCAAGTTTCAAGACTGCTGGAAAGGAGAAAGGACTGGAAAAGCAAGGAGGCAGGCTTGGAAACATTTGCAGGAATCAAATCAAAAGGGGCATTTTGTGTCATATTAAGACTTTGAGAGCAGGGGGGAGGCAGAACAAGATTTGTTTTTTAAAAAAGATGTGGCAACAGTGTAGAATTCCAAAGGAAGGTATGCTAGATAGAGACTTAATGAAGTGATGAGAGGAAGAGGCATGAGAAACTGATTCAGGGACCATGGTGTTGGGATAGGAAAAAGAGAGAGACAGAGAGAGAGAAACTGAAGACAGATCTAACTGAAAGGAGCATCCAGATTTGGCAATGAATTCACATGGAAGAAGGACAAGAAAGGAGTCAAGGGTGATTCCCACAGAACTTCTTTATTGCCTTAACTGACGGTGGCACCATCCACAAGTCACTAAATACCAGAGGCACAATGGGATTGCTAGAGGGAGGGGGCTTGGGGTGGTGAGGAGAGGGAGGAGATGGTGAATAGAGGTAGGAGATGATGAAGTTCACTTTGGAATTTCTCCAATTTATGGTGGGCACCTGAAACACAAATGCCTGTAAGGCAAGTCTGGAGCTCAGAAGGAAGATCCGGATTTAAGATACAGACTCAGAAGTCATCACAATAAGAATAGTAGAATAAATTATGGTAATAGATACAGCATCATAGTACAGTAAGATGAGTAAAGGGCTGGGGCATTAGATGTAGTAAATCAGAGAAAAGTAGAGGGGGGAAAGGAGTATTGTTAGTAAGACAAAGACCTAAAGATCATATATATATATATATATATATATATATATATATATATATATAGTATGTTATGTTCTTATCACTTTATGAAAACTTACACTAATGGATTTTAACTGAATTATAGAGACCTCAATAAAATTATACTATCAGCAGTCAAATGAATAACAAGCCCAGCATGATATACAAAAAAAAACAAAACAAAAAAAAAACTTAGAATGAGGGTTTCAGGCAAATTAAACCTATCTCTTCCTATAGTTAGTTAATATTGAACTACTTTCCTAAACTTCCTGAGTTTTAAGTTCTCAATATTAAAAGTAAGGAAATCCAACTGGACCATGTAAGTTGCCTTTCAACAATCTGTGATTCTACTATGCTGAACTCTTCTTTCTCAGTAATTCGTCATCCCTTGTCCTGGCAATTATATGGTCATTCAATGCTTTGTTCATTCACTCATCCTTTAAACAAACATTTATTGAGCATGTGATATGTACTAGGCCCTCTTCAAAGCACACAGACAGAGCTATGAACAAAACAGCCAAGGTTCTTTTCTCAAGAACCAATGGGGAAGAGAAATAATAAAGAAAAATAAGAAATGCAAGGTGAGAGTGAGGGAAAGTACTTTGAAGAAAAATAAAGTGGAGAGGGGGAAGATGGTGGTGTAGGAGGACGCTGGGCTCACCGCGCGCCCTGCTGATCACTTAGATTCCACCTACACCTGCCTAACTAACCCAGAAAACCACCAGAAGACTAGCAGAATGGAGTATGCGGAGCCAAGCGCAGACGAGAGGCCCACAGAAGAGGATAGGAAGGGCGGAGAGGCGGTGCGTGCTGTACGGACTGGCGGGAGGGAGCCGGGGCGGAGGGGCGGCCCACCGGCCCACCTGCAAGCCCCTGGAGTCTGGCTTGCAAAAGCAGAGGGGACTGAAGGAGTGTGTTCTGACGGCAAGCGCGACTTAGCATCTGGGAGGTCATAAGTTAACAGCTCTGCTCAGAAAAGCGGGAAGGCTGGAGGACAAAGGGAGGGAGAGTTGCTGAGCCCCGGGGCGACAGAGCTCAGTTTGGTGGGAAAAAAGGCGCTCGCCAGCGCCATCTCCCTCGCCCATCCCCCAGCCAAAATCCCAAAGGGAACCAGTTCCTGCCAGGGAACTTGCTTGCTCCGCGCAAATACCCAAAGCTGTGCTTCTGCGGAGCCACCCCTCCGGCAGCGGGTCTGACTTCCTCCGGCTGCCACAGGGCCCCTCCTGAAGTGGATCACCTAAGAAGAAGCGAGCTAAGCCTGCCCCTCCTGCCCCCGTGCACCTTGCCTACCTGCCCCAGCTAATACACCAGATCCCCAGCACCACAAGCCTGGCAATGTGCAAGTAGCCCAGACGGGCCACGCCACCCCACAGTGAATCCCGCCTCTAGGAGAGGGGAAGAGAAGGCACACACCAGTCTGACTATGGCCCCAGCGGTGGGCTGGGGGCAGACATCAGGTCTGACTGCGGCTCCACCCACCAACTCCAGTTATACGCCACAGCACAGGGGAAGTGCCCTACAGGTCCACACCACTCCAGGGACTATCCAAAATGACCAAACGGAAGAATTCCCCTCAGAAGAATCTCCAGGAAATAACAACAGCTAATGAACTGATCAAAAAGGATTTAAATAATATAACAGAAAGTGAATTTAGAATAATAGTCATAAAATTAATCGCTGGGCTTGAAAACAGTATAGAGGACAGCAGAGAATCTCTTGCTACAGAGATCAAGGGACTAAGGAACAGTCACGAGGAGCTGAAAAGCGCTTTAAACAAAATGCAAAACAAAATGGAAACCACCACAGCTCGGATGGAAGAGGCAGAGGAGAGAATAGGTGAACTAGAAGATAAAGATATGGAAAAAGAGGAAACTGAGAAAAAGAGAGATAAAAAAATCCAGGAGTATGAGGGGAAAATTAGAGAACTAAGTGATACACTAAAAAGAAACAATATACGCATAATTGGTATCCCAGAGGAGGAAGAGAGAGGGAAAGGTGCTGAAGGGGTACTTGAAGAAATAATAGCTGAGAACTTCCCTGAACTGGGGAAGGAAAAAGGCATTGAAATCCAAGAGGCACAGAGAACACCCTTCAGACGTAACTTGATTCGATCTTCTGCACGACATATCATGGTGAAACTGGCAAAATACAAGGATAAAGAGAAAATTCTGAAAGCAGCAAGGGGTAAACGTGCCCTAACATATAAAGGGAGACCTATAAGACTCGTGACTGATCTCTCTTTTGACACTTGGAAGGCCAGAAAGGATTGGCACGAGATTTTCAGGGTGCTAGACAGCAAAAATATGCAGCCGAGAATCCTTTATCCATTTAGAATAGAAGGAGAGATAAAGGTCTTCCCAAACAAACAAAAACTGAAGGAATTTGTCACCACTAAACCAGCCCTACAAGAGATCCTAAGGGGGATCCTGTGAGACAAAGTACCAGAGACATCACCACAAGCATAAATCATACAGACATCACAATGACTCTAAACCCGTATCTTTCTATAATAACACTGAATGTAAATGGATTAAATGCGCCAACCAAAAGACATAGGGTATCAGAATGGATAAAAAAACAAGACCCATCTATTTGCTGTCTACAAGAGACTCATTTTAGATCTGAGGACACCTTTAGATTGAGAGTGAGGGGATGGAGAACTATTTATCATGCTACTGGAAGCCAAAAAAAAGCTGGAGTAGCCATACTTATATCAGACAAACTAGACTTTAAATTAAAGGCTGTAACAAGAGATGAAGAAGGGCATTATATAATAATTACTGGGTCTAGCCATCAGGAAGAGCTAACAATTATAAATGTCTATGCGCCGAATACCTGAGCCCCCAAATATATAAAACAGTTACTCATAAACAGAAGCAACCTTATTGATAAGAATGTGGTAATTGCAGGGGACTTTAACACCCCACTTACAGAAATGGATAGATCATCTAGACACATGGTCGATAAAAAAACAAGGGCCCTGAATGACACATTGGATCAGATGGACTTGACAGATCTATTTAGAACTCTGCATCCCAAAGCAACGGAATATACTTTCTTCTCGAGTGCACATGGAACATTCTCCAAGATAGATCATATACTGGGTCACAAAACAGCCCTTCATAAGTATACAAGAATTGAAATTATACCATGCATACTTTCAGACCACAATGCTATGAAGCTTGAAATCAACCACAGGAAAAAGTCTGGAAAACCTCCAGAAGCATGGAGGTTAAAGAACACCCTACTAACGAATGAGTGGGTCAACCAGGCAATTAGAGAAGAAATTAAAAAATATATGGAAACAAACGAAAATGAAAATACAACAATCCAAACGCTTTGGGACGCAGCGAAGGCAGTCCTGAGAGGAAAATACATTGCAATCCAGGCCTATCTCAAGAAACAAGAAATATCCCAAATACAAAATCTAACAGCACACCTAAAGGAAATAGAAGCAGAACAGCAAAGGCAGCCTAAACCCAGCAGAAGAAGAGAGATAATAAAGATCAGAGCAGAAATAAACAATATAGAATCTAAAAAAACTGTAGAGCAAATCAACGAAACCAAGAGTTGGTTTTTTGAAAAAATTAACAAAATTGATAAACCTCTAGCCAGGCTTCTCAAAAAGAAAAGGGAGATGACCCAAATAGATAAAATCATGAATGAAAATGGAATTATTACAACCAATCCCTCAGAGATACAAACAATTATCAGAGAATCCTATGAAAAATTATATGCCAACAAATTGGACAACCTGGAAGAAATGGACAAATTCCTAAACACCCACACTCTTCCAAAACTCAATCAGGAGGAAATAGAAAGCTTGAACAGACCCATAAACAGAGAAGAAATTGTATCAGTTATCAAAAATCTCCCAACAAATAAGAGTCCAGGACCAGATGGCTTCCCAGGGGAGTTCTACCAGACGTTTAAAGCAGAGATAATACCTATCCTTCTCAAGCTATTCCAAGAAATAGAAAGGGAAGGAAAACTTCCAGACTCATTCTATGAAGCCAGTATTACTTTGATTCCTAAACCAGACAGAGACCCAGTAAAAAAAGAGAACTACAGGCCAATATCCCTGATGAATATGGATGCCAAAATTCTCAATAAGATACTAGCAAATCGAATTCAACAGCATATAAAAAGAATTATTCACCATGATCAAGTGGGATTCATTCCTGGGATGCAGGGCTGGTTCAACATTCGCAAATCAATCAACGTGATACATCACATTAATAAAAGAAAAGAGAAGAACCATATGATCCTGTCGATCAATGCAGAAAAGGCCTTTGACAAAATCCAGCTCCCTTTCTTAATAAAAACCCTTGAGAAATTCTGGATAGAAGGAACATACTTAAACATAATCAAAGCCATTTATGAGAAGCCCACAGCTAACATCATCCTCAACGGGGAAAAACTGAGAGGTTTTTCCCTGAGATCAGGAACAGGACAGGGATGTCCACTCTCACCGCTGTTGTTTAACATAGTGTTGGAAGAACTAGCATCAGCAATCAGACAACAAAACGAAATCAAAGGCATCCAAATTGGCAAAGATGAAGTCAAGCTTTCGCTTTTTGCATATGGCATGATATTATACATGGAAAATCCGACAGACTCCACCAAAAGTCTGCTAGAACTGATACATGAATTCAGCAAAGTTGCAGTATACAAAATCGATGTACAGAAATCAGTTGCATTCTTATACACTAACAATGAAGCAACAGAAAGACAAATAAAGAAACTGATCCCATTCACAGTTGCACCAAGAAGCATAAAATACCTAGGAATAAATCTAACCAAAGATGTAAAAGATCTGTATGCTGAAAACTATAGAGCTTATGAAGGTAATTGAAGAAGATATAAAGATATAATGTCTTTCCATTGAAAGACATTCCCTGCTCATGGATTGGAAGAATAAATATTGTGAAAATGTCAATACTACCCAAAGCTATCTACACATTCAATGCAATCCCAATCAAAATTGTACCAGCATTCTTCTCGAAACTAGAACAAGCAATTCTAAAATTCATATGGAACCACAAAAGGCCCTGAATAGCCAAAGTAATTTTGAAGAAGTCCAAAGCAGGAGGCATCACAATCCCAGAATTTAGCCTCTACTACAAAGCTGTAATCATCAAGACAGCATGGTATTGGCACAAAAACAGACACATAGACCAATGGAATAGAATAGAAACCCCAGAACTAGACCCACAAATATATGGCCAACTCATCTTTGACAAAGCAGGAAAGAACATCCAATGGAAAAAAGACAGTCTCTTTAACAAATGGTGCTGGGAGAACTGGACAGCAACATGCAGAAGGTTGAAACTAGACCACTTTCTCCCACCATTCACAAAAATAAACTCAAAATGGATAAAGAACCTGAATCTGAGACAGGAAACCATCAAAACCCTAGAGGAGAAAGCAGGAAAAGACCTCTCTGACCTCAGCCATAGCAATCTCTTACTCGACACATCCTCAAAGGCAAGGGAATTAAAAGCAAAAGTGAATTACTGGGACCTTATGAAGATAAAAAGCTTCTGCACAGCAAAGGAAACAACCAACAAAACTAAAAGGCAACCAACGGAATGGGAAAAGATATTTGCAAATGACATATCAGACAAAGGGCTAGTATCTAAAATCTATAAAGAGCTCACCAAACTCCACACCCGAAAAACAAATAACCCAGTGAAGAAATGGGCAGAAAACATGAACAGACACTTCTCTAAAGAAGACATCCGGATGGCCAACAGGCACATGAAAAGATGCTCAATGTCGCTCCTTATCAGGGAAATACAAATCAAAACCACACTCAGATATCACCTCACGCCAGTCAGAGTGGCCAAAATGAACAAATCAGGAGACTATAGATGCTGGAGAGGATGTGGAGAAACGGGAACCCTCTTGCACTGTTGCTGGGAATGCAAATTGGTGCATCCACTCTGGAAAGCAGTGTGGAGGTTCCTCAGAAAATTAAAAATAGACTTACCCTATGACCCGGCAATAGCACTGCTAGGAATTTACCCAAGAGATACAGGAGTACTGATGCCTAGGGGCACTTGTACCCCAATGTTTATAGCAGCACTTTCAACAATAGCCAAATTATGGAAAAAGCCTAAATGTCCATCAACTGATGAATGGATAAAGAAATTGTGGTTTATACACACAATGGAGTACTACATGGCAATGAGAAAGAACAAAATATGGCCCTTTGTAGCAACGTGGATGGAACTGGACAGTGTGATGCTAAGTGAAAGAAGCCATCCAGAGAAAGACAGATACCATATGTTTTCACTCTTATGTGGAACCTGAGAAACTTAACAGAAACCCATGGAGGAGGGGAAGGAAAAAAAAAAAGAGGTTAGAGTGGGAGAGAGCCAAAGCATAAGAGACTCTTAAAAACTGAGAACAAACTGAGGGTTGATGGGGGGGTGGGAGGGAGGGGATGGTGGGTGATGGGTATTGAGGAGGGCACCTTTTGGGATGAGCACTCGGTGTTGTATGGAAACCAATTTGACCATAAATTTCATATATTGAAAAAATAAAATAAAATAAAATAAAATAAAATAAAATAAAATAAAATAAAATAAACAAAAAAAACAAACAAACAAAAAAGAAAAATAAAGCATGGGCGGTGGGTAAAGGGACCAGATTTGATATGGTGTTTGCAGGAAGAGTTTCCTGGTAATAGCATATTTGGACAACTATCTGAAGTAAAGGAAAATGTAAACAATGTAAATTGTTTTGTGGGTAAAAAACAATCCCAGGCAGGGAGAAGATAGTCTTTGTTGCAGAGGCATTCCTGGCATCCCCAAAGAGTCACAAGACATCTGATGGGGCTTGGGCAGATGGAGAACGTGGGTGGTTAGAAAGGTTGGATAAATAGTAGGAGGCCAGGACCCCCCTGGAAGATATTAGACAGACAGTTAAATGAGAGACTTGGAGCTGGAAATACCCATGTGTTATGGACTAAGTGTTTGTGTACCCCAAAAATTCACATGTTGAAGCTCTAACGTCCAATGTAAAGGAATTAGAAGATAGGGTCCTTGGAGGTAATTAGGTTTAGATGAGGTCATGAGTGTGGGACTGCCAGGATGATACTAGTGTCCTTACAAGAAAAGGAAGACAGACTAGAGATCAAGCTCTCTCTCAGCCATGTAAGGACACAGCAAGAAGGCAGCCATCTACAAACAAGGAATAGGGCTCTTACCATTAACCAAATCTGCTGGCACTTCGATCTTGAACTTCCTAGCCTCCAGAACTGTGAGAAATAAATATCTATTGTTTAAGCCACACAGGCTAAGATGGATGCCTTGACTGTGAATAAGGCATCTAGGGAATGAGGGCTGCTAGAAAAGACAGCAGTCCAAGGACACAGCCTGAAGTGCTTGTAGTAACTAAGGTCGAGGAGAGGATGAGCCACTCGGGAGACTGAGCAGGAGCAGCCAGTCAGGGCAGAGGAAAAGAAGAAAGAGCTGAAACCCAGAAAGTGCTGAGAGTGTTTTAAGGAGGAAGGATGATCAATCATGGAAAGTGCAACTGGTAGATTGCATATAATGAGGATGCTATTTAGCAGTGAGGAGAAGCCTTGACAAGAGCACGTTGAGTGGCACAGTATGGACAGAAACCTGATCTAAATGCAAGTGAAAAAAAAAATGGAGGCAGCAAGAGGAGACAATACTTTCTAAGAGTAAAAGTTGTGCTATTAACAAAGACAAGAAATGATGCAATGGCTTGAAGAAAAGGTGGAGAAAAAGGTCTTTCCTAATGGAAGATATTATATTTGTATGTTATTGTAAAGGTTTAGTACTGAGAGTAATGTTGATGATATACTTTTGGAGTGAAACCCTTAAGAGGAAGGGATGAGATCTAATGCTCAAAATAGGGTATAGCCTCAGTACAGCAATTGTAAAAGAAGGGAGTGCACAATATATGAATACAGGTAATTTGGTATAGCTTGTGAGAACACATGTGTAAGTTCTTTCTCTTCAATAATTCTATTTCCTCAGTAAAATAAGAAGATCATCAGCTAAGAGTGAAAGATAGTGGGAGTACTAGAGGTTTTAGAAAAGAGCAAGTATAAAATCCTCTACTCAGTGAATTGCTAAGGAAAGGTTGTAGGATTCTTGAGCAGCACAAGGACCCCCCTGAGGTTTCTGGTCATGATGTAGGCCAGTCATCATGGCTGTATGTTTTTCTCCAGCTCCATTCTGCTACTTGAATACAACCATAGAGTATGGGAAGATTAGGCCACATGATGTGCACCTACTATAAAAAAAGCTTGAGACTAGGGATAAAAAGTGAATAGGACTGGGACACCTGGGTGGCTAAGTCAGTTAAGCGTCTGACTTCAGCTCAGGTCATGATATCATGGTTCGTGGGTTCAAGCCCCATGTCGGGTTCTGTGCTGACAGCTCAGAGCCTAGAGCCTGCTTCAGATTCTGTGTCTCCCTCTTCTCTATCCTCCCCTGCTTGCTCTCTGTCATTTTCTATCCCTCAAATAAATAAACATTAAAAAAAAAATTTTTAAGTGAATAGGACTTCATGGTACTCACAATCTTTTGGAAATTGGGGGAAAATACATATGCAACAAAAGCGATACAAAATCAGAATACTAATTAGAGAACATTCAGAGGGAGAAGGTGACTGCATTTATGGCAGGGCAGGGTCAAAGAAGGCTACCTGGAGAAGGTTGGTAAAAAAGCCTCCCTTCTCCTTCTAAATTATCCATGGGATTTATAAGTAATTTAAATAATTATTTGGTCACAGTATTGAATTGTCACAATGGCTATGATCCGAATTCAATCCACAAAGGTTGCCAACTGAATTCTTCTCTCTCCCAGTCCAAGACTAAGAGCATGTAGATATCCTAAGATGAGAAAAGGAAGTGAAGCAACGTGAATCTGCTAATGTTTCTTAACTCACACTGACTGTCAGACAGATGAGAGGGAGAAATATCAGGTCTACCAGTTCCTAAATATGGTATATCCTGAGTATGTGTGTGTGTGTGTATGTGTATACATGTATATGTATGTATGTGTATATGTATGCATGTGAAATTAAGTAAATAAATAAACACCATTTTCTTTGTTCCCTCTTTTCAACTCTACTCAGGTTTCCACTAAGAACATCCACTGAGTGGTCAGTGACGACCCTAAGCATCCCAGATTGCTATCTACTGTATTCAGAGTGTGCTTGCACATCCACCTTGTGGACTGCCATTCCATTATGGCATGAGGCATGTCCATACCACCTCATTTTGAGCCTGTGATTCCCTTGTTCAAAGTCTCAATGCTTTGGTTTCCTTCTAAGTAAGTACAAATATGTGTTAGTGACCTAGATTCTTTGAAGAACCAGAATATTTGCTTCCCATTGTATCTTATTGACAACTAGCTGATGTTCAATGACTGTTTTTTTAATTTCTCTCATATGGTAAGATTTGTTTTCATTGCAAGCATGTTTTTTTCTCTTCAAATGTTTACAATGATTTCTAAAATGTTATTTAAGCTTGAATGTATCAACTCATGTGATTTTATTCCTTGTCATGATGATCCTTTCAAAAGTAACATCCAAAGTGTATACTGAAAGATGAATAACAGTTTTCCTGGAAGAAAATGTAGAATGTAATTCCCGGGAAAAAGATTAATATCTACAGATGCAATAGAGTAAGAGATGAGGCAAATCCCACATGAAGACACCATTCTTCTCAAGATACATGCAGAAGAAAAGGAGGGCTCTGACTTCAACTGCAGAGGGGAGGAATGTTTTTCTAACTGGCCCAATTCATTCATAATGAGTCCATTTTCCTTGCCAAATATTAACTAGACATGAACATGTAAAGCAAGTCTGGCCAATGATACATGAGGAAAAGTCTGGAGGGGAGGCAATGGTATTGATTTTCTTACATATACAAAGAGGCACACTGAAAAAGCCACCTCTCTTCTGCTGCTAGACATTGTCATGTTTTCATATTTCCATGCTAGTCAAAAACAAATCAATACACTGAGGAAAAGACAGTGCAAATTTGGTAAGAATGTGACTTCCAAATTTTGTCATCACTGAGTGGTTGAATTTTGTCCAGATGCTGCTCTCTCTTGGGATTTTTCTGTGATTTATTAAATCTAACTTTTAGCAAGGAAGAAGGAAGGAGAGAGGAAGGGAAAGAGGGAGGCAAAGGAGAAGATAGAGAAAGAAGGAGAGTAAACAATAAAATAATTATAGAATTTTAGGGGTGCCTGGTGGCTCAGTCAGTTAAGTATCCGACTCTTGATTTCGGCTAACGTCATGGTCTCACAGTTTGTGAGATTGAGACTGGTGTCCTGCTATGTACTGAGCATGGAGCCTACTTGGGATTCTCTCTCACTTTCTCTCTTTCTCTCCCTCTATCCTCTGCCCCTCCCCCACTCATGCACACATAACACTCTTTCTAAATAAATAAATAAATAAACATTAAAAAATAATTATAGAATTTTAAAATGTTAAAAAGCATTTTAAGTGACAGTTTGGGACCAACTGGCATTATTCATCATTAGTAAAGACTTCTTTCTCAGATTATAAACACAAGAGTTTAAATACAGTTTTAAACGTTTTATATGATAGATAAGCATGCTGAAATCCAGGCACAATAAGTGCTCCCCCAACTTCCAAAATAAATGCTAGATGTGGCAAAGTCAAGACTCTGACTGGAGGCTCTCAATTTGAAGTCCAATGCTTAAAAGTGCCATTATAACTGTTTTAATATCTGTGAATAAAGATGATGACATTTGTCTCAACTATTTCAAATGCTCAAAGGATATCATATTAATGATTCATTTTAAATTCTAGGCAGGTTTCTTCACTACAGATAAAAAATATTAATGTTAAAACAGATTTTAAAAAAGGTAGGGTTAAATGGGAATAAATGACAATTTCTAATTCATTATTTAAAACTATATAACCACATGAAAGTTCATGTTTTTTCTCTTCATGCTATCCTTTAATAGAAGCAAGTCATATTGGGTCATGGGTAACAACTGAGTTTCTTAAAATATATGATAATCTGTGTTTAACCAATTCCCATAAAGATAATATCAAGGTCAACATCTACTTGATTTTCTCTATCCTCTAAGGTCATGCCAATCATCCTTTTGAAAAGCAATGCCAAGTATATTTTTAAAGACCTTCAGTGTAGTATTGCTCAATATTTTCTGTGGAAATAATAAGTTAATAAATGGCTTCACACTTTAATTTTAATTACCTCCTACATTTTGTCACAAATGAGAATATGTAATTTGTATACTTTCTGCTTCAACCTATTTCATCTTAGTCTGTTCTCAGATAAAAATTAAGTTAGGTGATATTCAGTGCATGACATATAGTAGGTGTATAATATACATGTACACAGAGTTACACATGCACATATGTGTATGCACACAGGCACATGCATGCACACGCATGTGCACACACACACACACACACACACACACACACAAAATAGTCTCCCAATCAATGAATCTTACCCTCTCCTGTCTAGACAGACAGAAGCCACCTGACAAATATTCTCTGAGCAAAAGGGAGAAAGAGGGGCTAAATTTTTCACACTCAATCACATTTTCATAACTGTCTCCAATCTCTCAGCCAGGCCTTACATCCACGAGTGGAGAGAGTACCTCCAGTTCCACCACTCCCTGAGCAAACTTCCTAGCTCCTGCTGTGGTGGAAGAGAGACAGTTGTATAGCTGAATAAGGCAGAGGAGGTAGCTTGTATTTTTGCTTCTTAAATAGACTTTGAACCAATTTTCCTGACTTCACAGGTATCTGGTGCTCCCACTTTATCAGACTTCTTAAGATTTATCTTCTTGAATTGGCTTGCTTCTTCTTGGGTCTTGGATTTTTTTTCCTTGCAGGTTTTTATTTCTGCTTTTTCTTTTAATGGCATTTTTGTGGGTTTTTTTCTTGAAGGGAACAGAGCTAAATGTTTGTGTCCACTTTACCATTTAGAACTGGATTTTCCTTAATTGTTAAACCATCTTTGCATTCCAGAATAAAGCCTATTTGATTGTGACATGCTATTTTTAGTATACCACTGGATTCTTTTTATTAATATTTGATTTTCAGTGTTCATATCTAGTTTCAGAAGTGAAATATGCTTATTTTATAATCCTCTCTTTCAATTTCAGTGCCAAGGTAAAACTAGCATCATAAAAGGAGTTTGCTGACTTTTCTCTTACAATATAATCTGACAGGTTTGTATAAGATATTTCTAGAGTTATATAGTAATAATAGTAATAGTAATAAATACCTAGTCTCCAAAACACTATCTGGGCCTGGTCTTTTAGGGTAGACAAGTAGGAGTTTTTAACAATCTTTAATATTTTTTTTCTTATTCAGGTTATCCTTTCCTCCTTAAATCACTGTTTATATTTTTCCTAAAGGATTTTATATTTCTTCTGAGCTTTGAAACATACAGGCATAAAGTTTCTTAATGGACATTCTTGTGCTTATTAAATCTCGGGGCGCCTGGGTGGCTTGGTCGGTTAAGCGTCCGACTTCGGCTCAGGTCACGATCTCGCGGTCGGTGGGTTCGAGCCCCGCGTCGGGCTCTGTGCTGACAGCTCAGAGCCTGGAGCCTGTTTCAGATTCTGTGTCTCCCTCTCTCTGTGACCCTCCCCCGTTCATGCTCTGTCTCTCTCCGTCTCAAAAATAAATAAACATTAAAAAAAAAAAAATTTTTAAATCTCTACACTTATGTCTTATATTTGGATTTATATCTCCTTGTCTATAGATAATATTCTATATTGGGGCCTGTGGTATTTATGTTTTTGTATAAATTTTAACAGAAGTTTATTTCATCATTCTTTCCAGGAAACCCTTTAAATTTACTAATATTTTTTTATTTTGTGGTCTCTTTCATTAACTTTTCCACTTTGTTAACTTCTGCTTCCATCTCTTTAATTTCCTTCCTTTTAAATTATTTGTTTTCTCTATTGTTCCTTTTTTTAAATTTTTTTAATGTTTATTTATTTTTGAGAGAAAGAGAGAGACAGAACACGAGCAGGGGAGGGGCAGAGAGAGAGGGAGACACAGAATCTGAAGCAGGCTCCATGCTCTCAGCTGCCAGCACAGAGCCCAACATGGGGCTTGAACTCACGAATTGCGAGATGGTGACATGAGCCGAAGTCAGATGGACTGACTTGAGGACTGAGCCACTCAGGTGCCCCCTCCATTGTTCCTTTATCTTGATTTTGACAATAACTACATAGTATCAAATATTTATAGTGTCCAAATATAGACTATAAATTGCTCTTAATACAGGATTTAAATTGGCTTAATATAGAATAAATTGCTCCTTAAGATCCACTTTAACTGCATCTTCTAAGTTTTGATATATAGTGCTTTAGTATTTATTCAGTTCTAAAAATTTTCTGATTTCTAATTAATTTTCTCTTTAACCCACAAATTATCTGAACGTGTACTCTCCCACCAAATCACCATGTAGAAAAGGCAGGAAGAGGAAATTTTATAATTTTTCAGATTTCTAAAATAATAATACATTGTGTTTGAGAATGTTGTTTGTATGATGTTCACATTTTTGAAATTGAGATTTCTACTGTAGCCTTACACAAATAAATTTTTTTAAAAATAATCTGTATGTACTTTGAAATAATGTTCATTGTCTTGGATAAAAGCTATTATATACATACACATGGAAATACATATTCAATCAAACTTTCAATTAGTTATTTAAATCTCCAGTTCTTTCTCTCTTCAACTTTTCTAGCTGTGTTTCTGAAGTATATTAAACCTTCTTCTATGAGGGTAGGTTTGTCAGTTTCTCTTTGTTGACCTTCTTTATGTCTTTTAATCCTTTGTGGTTAGGAGCCTTGAACTGGGAGATTAAGAAATGAATTAGGAGTCTATAGACAAGTGGGAGAGACTGATGGGTAGATTTAGAACAATAAAACCCAAGGCCTAATACAAATGACATAAGAGAAAGAAACAAAGTGCTGTAAGCCTAACAATAAATGGGCTCATTTCTTTTTTGGAATCATCTCTGAGTTTTTAATACCTCTGGGGGATGTGAACCATCTTCTTTTAAATCTGTGAGTTATCTCCAAGGGAGGTTATGGAGAGAGGATCTTTGCCTCCCTTGCTTTGTGTTTTGTTCCCTCCCTTCCCTGACTAGCTCTGCCTCTTCCTGTATCTCTCTCTTACTCCCTTCAGATCAACTTCTCTTTTTCTCTATTACCCATTCTCTTTTCTTTTAAATTATTTGCATTTTTCTTTCCCTCTTTCTGTCTCCTCTCACTGTTCATAAAGTGAAACTTTGGGATTCTTGCTTATTATTCAAAAAACAGGATTTTCATTTATGTGTTATTCAATTTTATGTTATTAAAAATAACATTCACTCAATCCAAACCTACATAAATTGGTTGAAGAAAAAAGTGTGTCAGACTTTTCTTCTTAACTCTTAAGATAGCCATTACAATTTTTTTTTCATTTATGTCTACAGTTGTCCCCCTCCTTTGGTTAAACGATCAATGCTTTTATTAAAGAAATTCCTTTTACAGTCCCACATTCCTATTCCACTCATTTTTAATGGGCAGGAGAATTTACAATGTTATCTCCTTTTACTAAAACATCCCATGAAATAAATATGGCTTTTGAGCTTTCAGCTTTTGTTAGAAGTGTAGAACAGTTAAAGAAGAGTGTGTGTGACTAATTTTTTTCAAAAATTAAAAAAAAAATTTTTTTGCAATGTCAGTAGAAGATTGCATCTGAGAAAACAAGTGGTCTGACTGGTGCAAGGCCAGGCTCATAAAATGCAATGCTTAAATATCACAGAGCCATGATACGAAAGAAGGTTATCACTAAAATGTAAAATAGCATATTAAATTCAAATACTATGAGCAACTCCAAGGTTGCCTTGTCTTTGTAGTAGCATGGCTATGATGGATGCTTTGTTAAAGCTATAAATAACTTTGGCATTTATAGCTTTATCAAAGAGTAATTATGATATAAAGAAAAATGAATATACCTGCCTCTAGAATTTCTGAACTGTTCTTATAATTTTCAAGTTATATTGGGCATACATGCACATTCACACACAAACACACTGTCATTTTTCCCCCCTATCAAGAGATTACATGAAAAGACTATAGTCGGACATCACAGTAACCCCTGCAAGGCTGTTTGAGGAATAGTTTATGTTGCATTGTGTGCAGTTTTCTGTCAAGGTGATCTCTATGGTAACCCCTATTTGCATTCTTTCAAATGGTGGTAAAATCTGACATATCCCATTAAATATTGATAGCAGTGTTTCATCCGTTCTTAAGCCCATTTGGGAATTCTTCATTTTATCTACTGACTGAGACCATTCTCCTGCAGTATCAAGGCATCGAGCTTTTCACTGTTAAAATGTTAATTAGATTTTTATAACCATTTTTATAGTTCTGCTCTTCATCTCGATTGCTACAAACATATTTATTTACAATTCCATAATATTCTCATTAATATGCTATGGAAATCTGCCACAGTCCACAGAAGTTAGCTTAATAACAAGCTGCAGAAATATATCCTTAAAGACATCTGCAAAACATCTGTAGAATTGTAATGACACAAAATAACTTTTCAGCAAATGAGATAATAACCAGATGATACTTAAGGTCAGCATTTTTTATGAACATAGCCTGTCTGCTAGTATGACTATTTCATGCTTTTAATACCACCAGTACCACTAAGTACCAATGGTTATTTGCTAAATCCCATGCTCATTAAAAGTGATACACATATAGCACAGAATATCTTTATGTCTAAAATAATAGACAAAATCAAAGCATTTATTTATAAACATTTTCTCCCAAGAGATGTCAAGGAGCTTTAGCCTTATCTGACTCATCCTCATGCTATTGGCTGAAACATTAATTTTTCATTTTACAGAAAGCTTAGATACTAAAAGCCTAAATGGCTTGCTTATATTCATATAACAGGTAGGAAATGACAATTGAATTTCAAGTTACATCAGAACAAATATCCAACTAAATGTAATCTGCTGTTCTTCTATGAATTTCTAGTGGCAACAGCCCAAAGTTTGTAGTAAGAAGATTATTTGTGTTACCTGGGGAAAATCACTTAATTTATCAGAATCTCACTACTTTTTTTTATTTGGAACAAGGGATAGAAGTAACCACCTAAAAGTGTTTAGTAAGGAATAAATATTATTTTATTTACCTAATTTCCCCAAAGCCTAGAAAAAATCATAGTAGGCAAGTTTAAAGCTCACCTAGCTGAATGAACAACAGGTGGATGGATACATATGGTGCTTTGCAAACTGTAAAGCAGTATGTATGGAGATTACCACTTTATATGTCAGCCTATTTGCAGAAAAACTCCCAGGATGCACATAGGCATAATGTAGTTTTCTGTTGCTGATGTCCCAAACTATCCCAAACTTGGTGGCTTAAAGTAACACAAATTTATTATCAGACATCTGTGTAGGTTAGAAGTTCAACATGGGTCTCACTAGGCTGAAATAAAGGTTTGAGCACAGGGCTGTACCCCTTTTTGGAGACACTAGACCAGCTTTTAGAGGCCACTCACTTGGCTCATTGCCTCCTTCCTTCATGTTCAAAACCAGGAATGTTGCACTCCCTCATGATAATGCTCAAGAAACTAGGAATAAAAGAAAACTGTCCTGCTATTATAAAGGCCATATATAAAAATCCAACAGCAAACATCATACTCAATGGTAAAAATCTCAAAGCTTTTCCTCTAAGACCAGAAACAACACAAGGATGTCCACTGTCACCACTTTATTCAACTTTGGACAGAAAGTTTGGCCAGGCAAGAAAAAATAAAAGGCAACAAGATTGGAAAGGAAGAAGTAAAATTATCTCAGTTTACATAGGACAATGATGTTATACAGAAAAAACCCTGAAGATCTTACACACAAAATAAACCATAAGAATTAATAAACAAGTTCAGCAAGGTTACAGGACACAAAAATCAGCTGCATTTCTATACACTAACAGCAAACAATCCAAAAAGAAAATTAAGAAAACAATACTAATTATAATAGCATTCAAAACGATAAAATACTTAGAAATAAACTTAACCAAAGAGGCAAAAGACTTGTACACTGAAAAATGCAAAACATTGCTTAAAGAAATTAAGGAAGACAAAAAATGGAAAGACATCCTTATTCGAGGATTGGAAAACTTAATATTAAACTGTCCATACTACCAAAGCAATCTACAGATTCAATACAAGCTATATCAAAATCCCAATGGTATTTGTTGCATGAATAGAAAAAAAAATACTAAAATTCATCTAGAATCTCTAAGGACCCTGGATAGCCAAAAGAGTTTTGAGGAAAAACAAAAAGAAAAACTGGACGCCTCACATTCCCTGATTTCAAACATATCACAAAGCTACTATCTCAGACTATTCAGGGTCTGAACAAAACAAAAACAAATATATATATATATATATATATATATATATATATATATATACACACACACACATATAAGTATATATATGTATAATATATATACACATATATGTATATATATGTACAATATATATATATATATGTATATATACACACACACAAGGACAAGGGGGCTCAGGGTACAGATCTTTGAATTGCCTGGCTCCAGCCAACAGGTCAACTGGACAATTTGCTGTCTCCATGACCTCCTCTAACACCTCATGATGGGGTCTTAAAATCGTACATGCCTCCCTCCTCCCCAAAGTGCCCTGAGTAGTCTGCAAGGGCTTTCCTAGCATGGAGGTGGCTCCTATGGCAGCTAACTGGCTATGTTGAAGGGAGATACCACAGCAACAATATAGGCACATGCAAAAAAAAAAAAAAAAAAGACATTAAGATAATGATTCCCAATACAAGTAACATTTTTTTCCACCATGAGCTCCATAATCCAAACCGTTGATTTACTAGGTCCCATAGGCTGGTGGTCAGATCACTCAAGGCATTCACTCATATGATTTAATAAAGATGATACATTAGCAGACTCATCAGGTTTGAACACATGACCTTCTGTTTGGATAATGGCACAGGTCCCTCCTTCCAAGGCAGTAATAATGTCCAAGGGCATCCTACTGGAAGACAGTTTTTATCCTTGGAGGCATTTCAGTGTTCAGTAAATACAACTTTGCTGCTATCATTTTTGGCTGCGGGGTGAATTTAGTAAGGGCTTTTAAGTGTGCTGTGGATCTGTTTTCTGGGTCAGTACTAGTAATATCAGATGAACTCAGAGCATTAGACCTAGCTTCTTCTTCCTAAATGTACTGCTTCAGGGTGTTCCAAACCCCTCCTGGCAGTGGTGATACCAACCATGGAAGTCCTGAAAAGCTAGAGAAGGGCAGCTGCCCACATACACAGGCATAGGAGTGAGTCCTCTGCAGAAAGGCATTTCTATCAGGCACCCATCCTGTGATAGAACACCACAGGAGCCACAGAAGTCTAATGGCAAAAAGACAGATACTAGGGATTTGTACAGAGAGGTCTTCCCCTTTCATAAAAATTACACTTTTGGGAGTGCCTGGGTGGCTCAACAGGTTGAGTATCCAACTCGAGTTCGGCTCAGGTCATGATCTCACAGTTTGTGGGATCAAGCCCAATGTTGGGCTCTGTGCTGACAGCTCAGAGCCTGTTTGGGATTCCGTCTCTCCCTCTCTCTGCTCCTTCCCAGCTTGCATGCTTGCTTTCTCTCTCTCTCAATCTCTCTCTCTCTCTCTCTCTCTCTCTCTCTCAAAATAAATAAATAAATAAATAAATAAATAAGTAAACATTAAAAAAAAAAAAGAATTACACTTGTGGCCTCATCCTCAATTGTTAATGTGGCTGAAACTTTAGAAATTTGACCTGGTTGTACATACTATACACATTGTTAGGGGAGAGGCAGCGTTCTCAGATGTAAGGAAATGGGCTGGCTGGGTGGAGGGAGAATGCCAGGGCTCCCATCTGCCCCCACTTCAATGTTGTGCATTCCATTCCATGGGTAGTGCATTGCCACAGGTCTGGTTTGCAGCAAGACAATAGGGTCTCACTGGAGTGGTTCCCCCCTCACCCATCCTGATGGTTCATCCCATTGCAGATTCCAGGAATGGTGGGGCTTGATGTTCTCAGCGGCATAGCATATTGATCCACAGTGAGAGGTGGGGTAATGGCTATTTCCCATGACTTTCATACCTTTATAATATTGGGTGCCATAGCAGGGATCCCCAGATCCTATTAGTTAATCATTCAATTGTAATAAACCCTGGGACAGTACTTTAGTACACCTGGCCAAGGTGGTTTTACTTGTTAATAATTTAATCTGCTGCTTTAATATTCCATTTTTCCTTTCTACCAAGCCTACTGCCTGCAGATTATAGGGAAGATGGAACCTCCATTTGATGTTCTTTTGCCCATTCTTACACATCATGACTTTTGCAATGTGACCCTCAATCATCTGACAAAGGTATCCACACATGGTACTAAACCTCTCTAATCGCCTAATGGTAGAAACCTGATTTGTGTGGTTATAGGGGAGAGCTTGGGTTAGGCCAAATGTAGTGTCCACACAAACCAAGGAATATTTAGAACCCTTACTGGGAGGAAGGGAGCCAATATAATCAATTTGTCAATCCCCCACTGGGTGGGAATTCTGATGGATGGCCTAGACTGCTTTGGCAGCTGCCTTGAATGTTGTTTAGAACACAAAGGACAGGGGAGCCTAGGTGATTCAGTCAGTTGAGCGTCTAACTTTGGCACAGGTCACCATCTCACAGCTCATGAGTTCAAGCCTGGCATCAGGCTCTGTGCTGACAGGTTGGAATCTACAGCCTGCTTCAGATTCTGTATCTCCCCCAATGTCTCTCTGCCATTTCCCCACTTATGCTCTCTCTCTCAAAAATAAACATTAAAATTTTTTTTTAAATAAATTAAAAGAACAAAAAGGACATGATGTTACTGCATTAACCAAGTCATTGTATTTCACAGGCAACCCAGCATCTTTGGTAATACACTATTTCACTGGGATGCTACAGTGGCCACCCTTTCTATGCACCCAATCTGCTGTATCTACTGAAGGGTCCGTTGCTACAGATCATATACTTGAGCTATGGCCTCAGCTTCCTGATTGCCAGAAGATATCAACACCTTATGAGCCAGGAAGTAGAAAACAGTGAGGAGTGCATCAGGCTGTCTTGCCACATACCCTAACCCCACAAGGGTTTACTCATGATCATCCACCCCTCAGTTTCCCATTGTTCAAGCCATAGGGCTAATCTCTTTAGAACAACCACAACTATCAGTCCAAAGAGTTAACAGCCAGGATCCCTGAGTGATCACTAGCCAAACTGCTCTGAGTTCAGCCCACTAAATATTCCTGTTTCCATCTAGATAATGTCAGTTTGGGGCTGAATAGCGACTATAGTCCATGTGGGTAGGCTGCCTCAAGTAGACCCATCTGTATAACAGGCCTCAGAGGGAATTCCCCCTACTCCCTCTATAGGCTACAGGAGCCAAGATGAAAATTGGGGTGGGCGCATTTGGAAGATCTACATACCTTTACAGGGCCTAATAGCACCCACATTCTTAGAGGCAGTGGGGCTGGCAGACTGG
The DNA here is from genome assembly GCF_022079265.1 of Lynx rufus. Lineage (NCBI taxonomy): Eukaryota > Metazoa > Chordata > Mammalia > Carnivora > Felidae > Lynx > Lynx rufus. Next base: position 51,995,855 of record NW_025814878.1, on the reverse strand, counting down.
GTGTTCCTCTGCTGCAAATATGCTTGCAAATCAGTCAAAGTGGGAGTCTGAGCCATGGCAGGGTCAAGAGAACATATTCTCAACCCCTTTCCCTGATCAGAAGAGAAGTTCTTAGCATGATATTCTGTTGCTTCTTAAGAGGACTCTACCTGGTGGAAAACTGTGTATACAGCTAGAAGCTGTTGCTTTATAGGTGTATATCTGATTTCTGTCTCCTTCCAGAGCCAAGACAAAAATCCTAAGGGTACTCTCTTTTTGTCTTTTTTGCCTCTGCCACGGAGCCCCACCCATGCACAGACCCATCTAACTCAAATGGGAGCCCTGCTTAAGAGATGCCCAGAGCTTTAATCTGCTTCACTAGTATTATTTTTTCCTTTTTTTCCCCACTGGCATTTTTGCCTTCCTCTCTGATTCCCCAGTCTCACATGTGCCCTTTCTTTACCAGGTGGTATAAGGAACTGGCACACTGTACCAGGTGGGGAATAAAAGTCCTCTAAAACTTCAAAATCCCTACAAAGGCTTGTACCTTTTTGGGTAGGCTTGCATCTTATCAGTCATAGCTTCTGGAACAACGTGCATCAAACCCAACCATAATGATTCCCAAAAATTTTACAGTGGTGCCTGGGCTGTGAATTTCCTGTGGGTTCACTGCCCATCCTCTCCTTTACATATGCTGTAGCAAAATCTGCACAGTGTCTACAGCAGAGGCAAGTCTTCACATGTTAACATTATATCATCAATGTAATGGGTCCATTTTGCTGAATTGGGGAAGGATAACAGGGTCAGATCTTGGGCTGCAATTCTGTGACATATCGTGGGGCTGTGCGGATAGCCTTGAGGAAGCACTTTAAAGGTCTACTGTTGTCCTTCCCATGTGAAGGCAAATTTATCTTCTAGCCCAGCAGCTAGGGGTGTACAAAAAAAGCTTTTGTTAACTCCAATATAGCATGTTACACTTCTAGAACCATGGCCAAGGTATTCAAGATGATAGCAATGTTAGGAACAGGCACATGGATGGGGGAACTACCTTGGTCAATTCTTGGTAGTCCACAGTCTTCTGTCATGAGTCATGTGACTTTTTTATCAGTCATACAGGCTTTTGAAAGCACTGTGGTATATGGAAACCAATTTGAAAATAAATTTCATATATTAAAAAAAATAATAATAATAAATAAACAATATGTTGATAAAAAAAAAAGAAAGCACTGTGGGCAGAATGTACAATACTCACTCAGTGCTATTCTTGGATAGTTTCTCCTATTTCTTTATGCTCTCCCTCCCAGGAAAAGTATATTGTTTGACAGTTACCATTCTTCCTGGGAACAATAGACTTACTGGCTCCCACTTGGCACTTCCCTTTAGCACTGGTTTGATTACTCTAACCTGGAAGTGGAATCCACCAATAGAAATTTGCAGATTTTGGGCGCCTGGGTGGCGCAGTCGGTTAAGCCTCCGACTTCAGCCAGGTCACGATTTCGCGGTCCGTGAGTTCGAGCCCCGCGTCGGGCTCTGGGCTGATGGCTCAGAGCCTGGAGCCTGTTTCCGATTCTGTGTCTCCCTCTCTCTCTGCCCCTTCCCTGTTCATGCTCTGTCTCTCTCTATCCCAAAAATAAATAAAAAAGTTGAAAAAAAATTAAAAAAAAAAAAGAAATTTGCAGATTTTGATCCTATAGGATATCAGTACTCAATATAGTCTCTGGTATTGGAAAAATAAAAACTTCATCTTTTTGTGAGGGAGAACACTTAATTTATAGTGCCAAAGGGACCTTCCTGATCCTAATAATTTTCCCTCCATAACCATCAATGGTACTGAGGAGGCCAGAAAACTTATGATTATAATTATGTATTATAATTACATCAAGCTCCAGTATCAACCAGAGCCATCCTCTTTTGTTTATTTCTGGGGGACCAACAAATAGTGAGCCCAACATGAGGCCTCCAGTAACCTCCAATGGTCCTCTCTGGAGGCAATCTTGGCCTCCATCCTACCCCTAGGGCATGAGAGGCACTCATCCTGAATAGAACTGTACCCCTGAGGTCTCTGCTGGAGCAGGAGGGGCATCAAGGATGATAGAGGCAGGTGAGGTGGGTCTGAACTGTTGTTCAAGTTTTAAAGCTTTCCATAGGCCAACCAACATAGTATTAGGTTGCTGGTCTATATTTTCAGGTGGGATCCTGGTGGCAATGAAGTCAAACCACATTTGCTTCCAGGTTACTTTTATCAGACCCTTTACAGCTGATTGGAATAGTCTTTTGGCTTTTTGAGGTCCCTCTATGTCTTGGGTCTTTCCCATAGCTTGTACCCACCCCTGAGATTCTCAGCTTCCCCCAGCTCATCAATGAATTACCCAACATCATAACTGTCTTATTCCACAACTCGTCTCAGCATAGATACCAGGTGATGGGGGTAGATGGGAGTATCTTGGTTTTCATTCCTGCAGTGAATATGGTCCCATCAGGGCCTTCAAAGAGAAGGACATAGATGGTCTATCTCATTTCCAACTCCCTAAAATGTATTGTATTTCTTTTGCAGATTTCTAGGGTCCCATTTGCCCAGGGAGATCCTGATCATTGAGCCAAATCTCCCTTCAGGCTGGTATAATCCAATCTATAAAGAGAAGAGTATCTTGAACCACCTCCTTCTCCCTCCCACCCTGAAGGCCATGCAGGCACTACCAAAGGGCAGGGTGTATGGTGATGCTGCCCATTTTCTCGGTCTCGTACCGCGTGATAAAAATACCATTGCTTCCCTCCCCATCCAGAATCCCTTAGCCACACTCACCATGCTTGGGTATTTTCCCTGGTCTTTTTCTGGGACTTGGCAGATATATAAATAAACTCAGGGGAAGTATATTCTCTCATCATGAATGTTTCCTGAACTGGGGGCTGCCCTGCTGGCTGGGGTTGTTATTGCTATGTTTTTGCTTCCCTCTATATGAGGGGTCAGATAGCACAGGGCACTTCTGATTCCTCACTGATTACCACAGCATCCTCCTCTTCATTCTCCCCATTTTCCTATGGAGTCCACCTTTTAGTGTCCCAATCAGGCATTGTACCAAGCACTCAAGCCTTAATCTGTGCCAGTTTGTGCCCTCCTAGCTTGGCAAAGTAGCATGTCAAAGTCTTAAACTTATTATTCTGCTCACCCACATTGTCTGCCAGCCCAAAATCTGGCATAGTAGTGGACAATCACACATCCTTCTCTAACCACATGTGTGGACAATCACACATCCTTCTCTAACCACAGCTCTTCTTCCAACTTTCTAACTTGAGTTTCAGGTTCCAATTGGGCATCAGTGACCAGCCATAACCTTCTCCAACACCAGTCCTATAAGATTAGGGCCTCACTCTTATTTTTATAACTTCCTCACAGACATTTATCACCTCCTCAGAGACCCTATCTGCAAATTCAGTCACATTGAAGGTTAAGGCTTCAATATATGATTTGGAGAAGACACAAAAATTCAGTCCATAACATCTAAAGTAATCAAAACAATATGGTGCTGACATTAAGACAGACACATAGACCAAATGAACAGAATAGAGAATTCAAAAATAAAGCCTTGTGCATAGAGTCAAATGATCTTCAACTACAGTGCCAATCACAAATGGGAAAGGATAGGCTTTTAATAACTGTTGGGAAAACTGGATATCCACTTGCAAAAGAATGAAGTTGTACCTTTACCTTACACCATATGCAAAAATTAACACAAAAGGATTAAAGACATAAATGTAAGACCTGAAACTGTAAAATTCCTAGAAGAAAACACAGGAGAAAGCTTCATGACATAGGATTGGCAATATTTTCTTGGATACAACTTCAAAAGCACGGGCAACAAAAGCAAAAAATGACAAATGGGACTTTATAAAACTTAATAAATGTATGTTCAGCAAAAGAAATAATCAACAGAGTTAAAAGAAACTATATAATGGGAGAAAATATTTACAAACCATACATCTGAAAATAAGTTAATATTTAGAATACATAAAGAACAATTGCAATTCAACAACAATAAAAAAATCAAATCACCCAATTAAAAAAATGTACAAAGGACTTAAATAGACATTTCTCCAAAGAAGGCACAGATGACCGGCAAGCATATGAAAAGATCACTAGTCATTAGGGAAATTCACATTAAAACCACAATGAGATATCACCTCATACCCATTAGGATGGCCACTATAAAAAAATAAATAAATGTTGGCAAGGATATGGAGAAATTGGAACCCTCATGAACTGTTGCTGGGAATGTAAAATGGTGCCTCAGGTATGGAAAACAGTTTGGAAATTCCTCACAATTAAAAAGGCAATTACCATATGATCTAACAATCCCACTTTGGGGTGTACACCCAAAAGAATTGAAAACAGTATCTCAAAGAAATATTAGCACTTCCATATTCACTGCAGCATTATTCACAATAGCCAAGAAATGTAAGCAACCTAATTGTTCATCAACGTATGAATGAATAAAGAAAACGTGATATATACATGCAACAGAGTATTATTTAGTCTTTGTAAATAAAGAAATCTTGTCATGTGCTACAACATGATTGAAACTTGAAGACACTATACTAAGTGAAATAAACCAGTCACAAACACACACACACACACACACACACACACACACACACACACAAACTAAAAGCACTGCATGATTCCATTTATATGATGTATTTAAAGGAGTGAAACACAGAAATAGGAAATAGAATGGTAGTAGCCAAGGAGAGGGGGGAAAAGGAAAATGTTCAACGAGTATAAAGTTTTAGTTTTGCAAGATGAAAAACTCTAGAAATCTGTTACACGATTCTATATATAGTTAACACTGCTGTACTGCACACTTAAAAATGGTCAATATGGTAAATTTTATGTGTCTTTTACCACTTTTTTAAAGCTACATTGTACCTTTCCGACTATTCTTCTGTAGTCTCATCTGATTCTGATTTTCTTATGCTTCCTCTTCCACTTTCAAGGACCCTTGTGATTACATTGGTCTCACCCAGATAATCCAGGATAATCTCCTTGTTTTAAGGTCAGCTGATTAGCCAACTTAAATTCTGTTGACAACCATAATTTCCCTTTGCTATATAACCAAAAAGATTCACAGCTTCTGGGTATTAGGACATGGACATCTTCATCTTCGGAGGACCATTCTGCCTATCATAAATACATACCTCTCTAGAAATATCAGATTAGCCTTGCTTGAATTCTAAGTCAAAGACAATCTCCTTTTTGAAGATGTGGCTCCACTTATTTATTTCTTCTGAATAACAAAACATTCAAAAAATTAAAAATGGAGCACTTCTACTACGATAGGAAAAGATAGGATTTAGTAGGCAGAGAGGGAGAGGCTAAGGCTTGAAAGTCCCTTCAAGGGAAGGGTGGGGAAAAAAAAACCCATATTTTAAAACATTTCTGGAAATGCTTAAACTCAAGCAAACTCCCTCAAGAATAAAGTCCCTCTTAAGAATATGACAGACACCACCTACTGCCCCTCAGGTTTCCCTCAGGAATTTGACAAAAGACCTAACTAAAAATTAGTAGACCATGAAACGTTTGACCCACAAGGAAAAGTATGGCCATAGACTACCCCTCCATACAATGAAAGTGAGCCAATCAAAAGGAATGATCAGGCATTTAGAGTTACCTACCCAATAAAGGCAGAACCTGAGAAGAAACAGGGAAGAGGAAAGGGGCTAACCAAACCCTGTAAAACACAGTCTCTTGCTTATTGTCTCAGGCATTCACTTTCGAAGGCCCCTCTCTTCATAGAGAGCTTTCATACTTTTCTTTCTTTCTTATCTTATACTCTAATAAACTTTTGCCTCTGCTCATTTTGTGTCCATCTCTTCATTCTTCAAAGCAGTGAGACAATGAATTCTGGGTACTGAGGTCCAAAATCCTTCAAAACTACTCTTACCTTTTCTCAAGTACTAATTTAAGTTAAAAGAGACGACATATTCTTAAAAATGTTCCATTGCTTAACAAAATTTGTGTTTGTTAGAGATGAATATGAGCATGTATTTGTATATCCATGTGTTTTATATTTTATCTATTTCACCCAATGTAGATACAATAAAATCACTGACAAAGAAACAACAATCGTTTTCTTTTCTACATTTTCAATCCCCTGTTCTTTTCTCAGTAAACAAACCCAAGCACAGGGAAGATTCCCAGGTAAACCCACCTATCCAAAAGTGGAACTTCAGTCCGCCATAATCTGTTGCTTCCTATTCAGGTCATAGCATTCTAAACTTGCATCGTCCAATACCGTAATGACTAGCCACATGTGACTATTCTTTAAATTTATCAAAATTTAATACAATTAAAGATGAAGTTTCTCAATCACACTAGCAACATTTCAAGATTTCAACAGCCTCATGTGACTAGTTGACTAGTCTGTTGGACAGCTCAGATAAAGAATATTTTCATCAGCTCAAGAAGTTTTGTTGGTGTAAAGTACAAAGCATATGGTACGTATTGTACAGAAAACACATATGTAAACACTATGCAAATTCCTACTAATTACTTTATATAATTAGCTTTAGTTCTTTGGTTCTCCGGTTTTTTTATTTGTCATATTTCTCATGTTTAAATAGTATATAATGTATATTTGTTTAACTCATTTCATGTTCAACTCTATGACTGTGAATAGAAACAGGCATGAAGTCAAACTTGAGATATGTCAAATCAGTTTGCAGCATTTTTTTTTGTTTCTTTAAAAACTGAAAAGTAAAAGTATCTAGACATGATGATAACAGGACATGAGGATAACTCAGGGAGTTTTCAATACTTTCTTCCTTCACAAGAATTTTAAGCCAAGCAATATAACTTTATCACCCACCAGGCTTTGAGAGACTATCTGACCTACTAAAGGGCAGGCAATCCTGATCCTTCAGAACACTGTCAAAAGGACAAGATAGAGGCTAGGGATCTTGGAACCCTGACATCTGAATTGAAGTTGCTAAAACTAGGTTGGGAACTCACATATCTTCTTAGCAGCCCCACATAGCACCAGAAATATGACACTATTCCCTTCCTTCTGTGTTTGAACCCATCATCACATATTGCTGTCTCAACTCAAGAGGATCATACTTATACGTCCAGGACTCAGTGATGGAGCCATGAGGTAATGTTCCCCATTTTCATGTTCTGTTTGGAATTTCTTCATTCTTCTATCTTAATGGGAGACTAAATTTCCAGGCACATGTGTATGATTGTCTTAGTTTTTTATTAGACTATTTAAGGATAAACTCCATACTCTCCCCATGAAACTTAGTATTTCTTTTATCAAGAAAAATTGGTTCATTTTGGTTCCCTTCTACTACAAAGTCTTCTGAATATTCTCCCAGGGGCTTGGCTGTCATCATTGGAAAGAAGTGAAAGACTGGTGATTATGCCAAGAGGAGTAAAATAGCACTACTTAAATAATTTACCTTTATGTCATGTAACCACACTAGAACAAAAGAAAACACAGAGAACAAAGACCCAGATGACACTTCCACTAGGTGGTGAGAATTTAATCTCAGATTTCCGTAAAAGCCTTTTATCTTCTCCCACCCCCACCTCTTTTCCCCCAACCGACCCAATTTAATGCTACACAATCAGGTTAACTCAGCAGGAGTTACAGAAGGCAGAAAAACAGATTACTATTCCTTCAAATGGAAAGAGAAAGCCAGGAACCTAAAAGCTAAAGTTGAAAATTTAGAAGAAATTATTTTAAACTTAGGAGAAAAAAATAAAGGAATATTAAAAATAAATAAAGGTCTGAACACCCATTTTTATGTTTGGATCAAGGTAGAAAACATTTCTGTTACATTTTTTGTAGTATTTACACATACAACACCTGAATCAATTTTGAGTTACCCATGCTGCACTAATTATAGCTACCATAGAGAGGTTACTATTTGCTAGCACTATACTTAGCTTTTTATTATTTTTATTATTTTTAATATGAGATTTATTGTCAAATTGGCTTCCATACAACACCCAGTGCTCATCCCAACAGGTGCCCTCCTCAATGCCCATCACCAACTTTTCCCTCCCTCCCATCCCCCATCAACCCTCAGTTTGTTCTCAGTCTTTAAGAGTCTCTTATTGTTTGCCTCCCTCCATCTCTAACATTTTTTTCCCTTCCCCTCCCCCATGGTCTTCTGTTAAGTTTCTCAGGATCCACATAAGAGTGAAAACATATGGTATCTGTCTTTCTCTGTATGACTTATTTCACTTAGCATAAAACTCTCCAGTTCCATCCATGTTGCTACAAAAGGCCATATTTCATTCTTTCTCATTGCTAAGTAGTATTCCATTGTGTATATAAACCACAATTTCTTTATCCATTCACCAGTTGAAGGATACTTAGCATTTTAAATGGGTTAAGAGATGAAATCCTCACAAAAATCCCTTATCCCCACCTTCCCTTATATAAATTAGAAAACTGAGTTTAAGCAATATGCCCACAGCTAGAAGAGTTAGGATACCACACCAAGCTACTGAATTTCTGAGCCTTTGCCCTTAACAGCTTTACTATATACTTCTTCACATTACCACAAACTATTGTTTTCAAAGAATGATCCAAGGACCATGCCCATCAGAATTACTTAGAGCTGTTAAAAATATCTTCAGGGCACCTGGGTGGCTCAGTCGGTTAAGCATCTGAATTCAGTTCAGGTCATGATCTCATGGTTCATGAGTTCGAGCCCCACATCGGGCTCTGTGCTAATAGCTCAGAGCCTGGAGTCTGCTTTGGATTCTGTGTCTCTCTCTCTCTCGCTCTACCTCTCCCCCACCTGTACTCTGTCTCTCTCTCTCTCTCTCTCTCTCTCTCAAAGATAAATAAATACTAAAAAAAAAAAATTAAAATATCTTCCTGATACTCACTGTAGGTGAAGTGAATCAGAATCCATGGAATGGGACCCAGAAACCAGCATTTTTACAAACTCTCCAGGTGTTTCCAAAACACTCATGAATATATATTTAAAAGTTTACTGTGAGGAAGATGGCGGCATAGGAGGACGCTGGGCTCACTGTGTCCTGCGGGTCGCTTATATTCCACCCACACCTGCCTAAATAACCCAGAAAATCGCCAGAAGACTAGCATAACGGAGTCTCCAGAGCCAAGTGTAGATGAGAGGCCGACAAAAGAGGGTAGGAAGGGTGGAGAGGCTGTGCGTGCTACACAGACTGACGGGAGGGAGCTGGGGCGGAGGGGCAGCCCGCCAGCAAAGCAGAGCCCCTGAGTTAGCTTGCAAAAGCATAGGGGCCAGAGTGTATTTGGACAGCAAGTGGGACTTAACATCTGGAAGGTTATAAGTTAACAGCTCTGCTCGGAGAACAGGAGGGCTGGAGGACAACTGGAGGGAGAGTTGTTGAGCCCCTGATGACAGAGCGCAGCTTGGTGGGGAACAAAGGCACTCACCAGCACCATCTCCCTCGCCCATCCCCCAGCGAAAATCCCAAAGGGAACTGATCCTGCCAGGGAACTTGCTTGCACCACGCAAACACCCAACTCTGTGCTTCTGCGGACCCATCCCTGCAGCAGGCCTGACTCCCTCCGGGTGCCGCAGGGCCCCTCCCAAAGGGGATCACCAAAGGATAAGCGAGCTGAGCCTGCCCCTCTGGCTCCCCGTGCACCTAGCAGATCCACCCCAGCTAATACGCCAGATCCCCAGCACCACAAGCCTGGCAATGTGCAAATAGCCCAGACGGGCCACGCCAACCCACAGTGAATCCCGCCCCTAGGAGAGGGAAGAGAAAATACACACCAGTCTGATTGTGCCCCAGTGGTGGGCTGGGAACAGACATCAGGTCTGACTGAGGCCCCGCCCACCAATGCAAGTTATTCAAGACAGCACAGGGGAAGTGCCCCGCAGTTCCACACCACTCCAGGGACTATCCTAAATGACAAAATGGAAGAATTCCCCTCAAAAAATCTCCAGGAGATAACGACAGCTAACGAACTGATCAAAAACGATTTAAACAATGTAATAGAAAGTGAATTTAGAATAATAGTCATAAAATTAATCGCTGGGCTTGAAAACAGTATAAAAGACAGCAGAGAATCTATTGCTACAGAGATCAACGGACTAAGGAACACCCAGGAGGAGCTAAAAATGCTATTAACGAGCTGCAAAATAAAATGGAGATGACCACAGCTCTGATTGAAGAGGCAGAGGAGAGAACAGGTGAACCAGAAGATAAAATTATGGAAAAAGAAGAAGCTGAGAAAAAGAGAGATAAAAAAATCCAAGAGTATGAGGGGAAAATTAGAGAACTAAGTGATGCACTAAGAGAAATAATCTACGCATAATTGGTATTCCAGAGGAGGAAGAGAGAGGGAAAGGTGCTGAAGGTGTATTGAAGAAATAATAGCTGAGAACTTCCCTGATCTGGGGAAGGAAAAAGGCATTGAAATCCAAGAGGCACAGAGAATTCCCTTCAGACGTAACTTGATCTTCTGCATGACATAGCATAGTGAAACTGGCAAAATACAAGGATAAAAAGAAAATTCTGAGAGCAGCTAGGGATAAACGTGCTCCAACATATAAAGGGATACCTATAAGACTCATGACCAATATCTCTACTGAAACTTGGCAGGTCACAAAGGAATGGCAGGAGATCTTCAATGTGATGAACAGAAAAAAATATGCAGCCGAGAATCCTCTATCCAGCAAATCTGTCATTTAGAATAGAAGGAGAGATAAAGGTCTTCCCAAACAAACAAAAACTGAAGGAATTCGTCGCCACTAAACCAGCCCTCCATGAGATCCTAAGGGGGATCCTGTGAGACAAAGTACCAGAGACATCGCTACAAGCATGAAACCTACGGACATCACAATGACTCTAAACCCATATCTTTCTATAATAACACTGAATGTAAATGGACTCAATGCGCCAACCAAAAGACATAGGGTATCAGAATGGATAAAAAAACAAGACCCATCTATTTGCTGTCTACAAGAGACTCATTTTAGACCTGAGGACACCTTCAGATTGAAAGTGAGGGGATGGAGAACTATTTATCATGCTACTGGAAGTCAAAAGAAAGCTGGAGTAGCCATACTTATATCAGACAAACTAGACTTTAAATTAAAGGCTGTAACAAGAGATGAAGAAGGCCATTATATAATAATTACAGGGTGTATCCATCAAGAAGAACTAACAATTATAAACGTCTATGCGCTGAATACAGGAGCCCCCAAATATATAAAGCAATTACTCACAAACATAAGCAACCTTATTGACAAGAATGTGGTAATTGCAGGGGACTTTAACACCCCACTCACAGCAATGGACAGATCATCTAGACACATGGTCAATAAAGAAACAAGGGCCCTGAATGATACATTGGATCAGATGGACTTGACAGATCTATTTAGAACTCTGCATCCCAAAGCAACAGAATATACTTTCTTCTCGAGTGCACATGGAACATTCTCCAAGACAGATCACATACAGGGTCACAAAACAGCCCTTCATAAGTATACAAGAATTGAGATCATACCATGCATACTTTCAGACCACAATGCTATGAAGCTTGAAATCAACCACAGGAAAAAGTCTGGAAATAGCATGGAGTCTCCAATAGCATGGAGGTTAAAGTCTCCAATAGCATGGAGGTTAAAGACACCCTACTAAAGAATGAATGGGTCGACCAGGCAATTAGAGAAGAAATTAAAAAATATATGGAAACAAACGAAAATGAAAATACAACAATCCAAACGCTTTGGGATGCAGCGAAGGCAGTCCTGAGAGGAAAATACATTGCAATCCAGGCCTATCTCAAGAAACAAGAAATATCCCAAATACAAAATCTAACAGCACACCTAAAGGAAACAGAAGCAGAGCAGCAAAGATACTGCAAACCCAGCAGAAGAAGAGAAATAATAAAGATCAGAGCAGAAATAAACAATATAGAATCTAAAAAAAACTGTAGAGCAGATCAATGAAACCAAGAGTTGGTTTTTTGAAAAAATAAACAAAATTGATAAACCTCTAGCCATGCTTCTCAAAAAGAAAAGGGAGATGGCCCAAACAGATAAATCATGAATGAAAATGGAATTATTCCAACCAATCCCTCAGAAATACAAGCAATTATCAGGGAATACTATGAAAAATTATATGGCAACAAACTGGACAACCTGGAAGACACAGACAAATTCCTAAACACCCACACACTCCCAAAATTCATACAGGAGGAAAGAGAAAGCTTGAACAGACCCATAACCAGCGAAGAAATTGAATCCATTATCAAAAATCTCCCAACAAATAAGAGTCCAGGACCAGATGACTTCCCTGGGGAATTCTACCAGACAATTAAAGCAGAGATAATACCTATCCTTCTCAAGTATTCCAAAAAATAGAAAGGGAAGGAAAACTTCCAGACTCATTCTATGAAGCCAGTATTACTTTGATTCCTAAATCAGACAGAGACCCAATAAAAAAAAGAGAACTACAGGCCAATATCCCTGATGAATATGGATGCAAAAAATCTCAATAAGATACTAGCTAATCGAATTCAACAGCATATAAAAAGAATTATTCACCATGATCAAGTGGGATTCGTTCCTGGGATGCAGAGCTGGTACAACATTCGCAAATCAATCAACGTGATACATCACATTAATAAAAGAAAAGAACTATATGATCATGTAAATCTATGCAGAAAAAGCATTTGACAAAATTCAGCATCCTTTCTTATTAAAAACCCTCAAGAAAGTCAGGGTGGAAGGAACATATTTAAACATAATAAAAGCCATTTATGAAAAGCCCACAGCTAATATCATCCTCAGTGGGGAAAAACTGAGAGCTTTCCCCCTGAGATCAGGAACACGACATGGGTGTCCACTCTCACCGCTGTTGTTTAACATAGTGTTGGAAGTGCTAGCATCAGCAGTCAGACAACAAAACGAAATCAAAGGCATCAAAATTGGCAAAGATGAAGTCAAGCTTTCGCTTTTTGCAGATGACATGATATTATACATGGAAAATCCGATAGACTCCACCAAAAGTCTGCTAGAACTGATACATGAATTCAGCAAAGTTGCAGGATACAAAATCGATGTACAGAAATCAGTTGCATTCTTATACACTAACAATGAAGCAACAGAAAGACAAATAAAGAAACTGATCCCATTCACAGTTGCACCAAGAAGCATAAAATACCTAGGAATAAATCTAACCAAAGATGTAAAAGATCTGTATGCTGAAAACTATAGAAAGCTTATGAAGGAAATTGAAGAAGATATAAAGAAATGGAAAAAACATTCCGTGCTCATGGGTTGGAAGAACAAATATTGTGAAAATGTCAATACTACCCAAAGCTATCTACACATTCAATGCAATCCCAATCAAAATTGCACCAGCATTCTTCTCAAAGCTAGAACAAGCGATCCTAAAATTCATATGGAACCACAAAAGGCCCCGAATAGCCAAAGGAATTTTGAAGAAGAAGACCAAAGCAGGAGGCATCACAATCCCAGAATTTAGCCTCTACTACAAAGCTGTAATCATCAAGACAGCATGGTATTGGCACAAAAACAGACACATAGACCAATGGAATAGAATAGAAACCCCAGAACTAGACCCACAAAAGTATGGCCGACTCATCTTTGACAAAGCAGGAAAGAATATCCAATGGAAAAAAGACAGTCTCTTTAACAAATGGTGCTGGGAGAACTGGACAGCAACATGCAGAAGGATGAAACTAGACCACGTTCTTACACCATTCACAAAAATTAACTCAAAATGGATAAAGGACTTGAATGTGAGAAGGAAACCATCAAAACCCTAGAGGAGAAAGCAGGAAAAGACCTCTCTGACCTCAGCTGCAGCAATTTCTTACTTGACACATCCCCAAAGGCAAGGGAATTAAAAGCAAAAATGAACTATTGGGACCTCATGAAGATAAAAAGCTTCTGCACAGCAAAGGAAACAATCAACAAAACTAAAAGGCAACCAACAGAATGGGAAAAGATATTTGCAAATGACATATCGAACAAAGGGCTAGTATCCAAAATCTATAAAGAGCTCACCAAACTCCACACACAAAAAACCAAATAATCGAGTGATGAAATGGGCAGAAAACATGAATAGACACTTCTCTAAAGAAGACATCCAGATGGCCAACAGGCACATGAAAAGATGCTCAACACTGATCCTCATCAGGGAAATGCAAATCAAAACCACACTGAGATACCACCTCAAGCCAGTCAGAGTGGCCAAAATGAACAAATCAGGAGACTATAGATGCTGGAGAGGATGTGGAGAAACAGGAACCCTCTTGCACTGTTGGTGGGAATGCAAACTGGTGCAGCCACTCTGGAAAACAGTGTGGAGGTTCCTCAGAAAATTAAAAATAGACCTACCCTATGACCCAGCAATAGCACTGCCAGGAATTTACCCAAGAGATACAGGAGTACTGATGCACAGGGGCACTTGTACCCCAATATTTATAGCAGCACTCTCAACAATAGCCAAATTGTGGAAAAAGCCTAAATGTCCATCAACTGATGAATGAATAAAGAAATTGTGGTTTATATACACAATGGAGTACTACATGGCAATGAGAAAGAATGAAATTTGGCCCTTTGTAGCAGCGTGGATGTAACTGGAGAGTGTTATGCTAAGTGAAATAAGCCATACAGAGAAAGACAGATACCATATGTTTTCACACTTATGTGGATCCTGAGAAACTTAACAGAAACCCATGGGGGAGGGGAAGAAAAAAAAGAAAAAAAAGAGGTTAGAGTGGGAGAGAGAGCCAAAGCATAAGAGACTCTTAAAAACTGAGAACAAACTGAGGGTTGATGGGGGGGTGGGAGGGAGGGGAGGGTAGGTGATGGGCACTGAAGAGGGTATCTTTTGTGATGAGCACTGGGTGTTGTATGGAAACTAATTTGACAATAAATTTCAATATTATAATAAATAAATAAATAAATAAATAAATAGAATTGTAAAAAAATAAAATAAAATAAAAAATAAAAAATATAAGAATAAAAGTTTACTGTGATTAAGAGACAGCATATAGTAAACCTCAAAAGCTTAAGGCACTAAAGCCAGGATACCTGGGTTCAAATCTCCACTCTGCCACTCACTAGTTTTGACTTCAATAAGCTACTTAGCTTCTCTGTGGCTTATTTTCCACAGATGCATTAGTTAATGGATTTAATGGACACCTGCCTGTTTATGGTTATAGTACTATTCAGTGAATTTGTTTTTCATATTTATAGGGAAGGCCAAAAAAATGAATGATGTAAAGGATAAATAATACAAAAATAATTAATGTTACATTTTGGATATTTTGCACTTGAATCTAACTTTGATATTCTTGGGGAGCCTGGCTGGCTCAGTCGGTTGAACATCCGACTTCGGCTCAGGTCATGATCTCACGGTCTGTGGGTTCAAGCCCCATCTTTGGTTTGTGCTAACAGCTCAGAGTCTGGAGCTGCTTCGTATTCTGTGTCTCCCTCTCTCTCTGCCCCTCCTCTGCTCATGCTCTGTCTTTCTCTCTGTCTCTCAAAAGTTAACATTAGAAAAAAATTTAACTTTGATATTCTATTAAATCAGTCAAAACAAATAATAACCAAGACATCTTGGTGCCACATCTTGAAAGATCTGATTTTGAAAATACAACGAATAGATCTCGTTTCTTCATGTTGATTCTTTCTGAAATACATTTCTTCCCCTGCGTTACCACTCAGTTGTTTCTTGTAAACCACAATAGACTGGTGTATTCTCCCCTTTCTTATACTGACATGCTTTTGCTCTATCTCATTTCTGCTACAGAACTTCTGGGGAGATTGAAATGAAAGGTGGAGGTACAGGATAGAAGAGAGAGATAAGAATTCAAAAGAAATATTTGGATAGCAAATTATTTCAATGTATACAAAGTATATGGAGTTTAAAGAGTCTATTAAACCAACACTTATCTCAAATAGGTTTTAGCTACAATAAAAAGGAAGGTAACACTTGCCACAAAATACAGATAATCATTCTGGAGATAGGGTGGAGTTTTGACTGTCAAATAACTCTGAATCAGATCCTTTTTAGTACCAGAAAATTCAGCCTGTTTGATGCCCTAAATCTTAAAGGTTGGGAGTGGAGGAAGTAATGAAGATATTCAGTGCTTGAAAAATATTTACTACATAATGCCAGATGAGTGTTTTCCTCAAGTAACTTTTCTCCTTGAAAAGTCAAGTGTGAAGTCAAATTTAGTAAATTCACAAAGGAGACATCTGGACACTTTAAAGAAACTTCAGATTGTCCAAAACTGCATAAGCCTTCAACTGAAATGTTCATTGCATAATAATTAAAAGAAAATGGTAAAGTTTTGGGAGGGATCTAAGCAATGAGCTCCACTTCTGCCTCTGCTAAATGAATCATCTCACAGCAGAGACTTGAAGAGAGTTTGACTCAAATTTCTGCTTCATCAGAATGATGTATCATTACTAAATGCTACGTTTCACAACACCAGGAACCTCCTCTATCTTATTTATTCCCATACCCCTAGTTTCCAAACCAGTGGCTGATGCAGACAAACAATTATCAGTGGCTGGCTGATAATTGTTAAATTGCTTATTGAATTGCTAAATTAACTCTAAATCCTGGCCTTTTGCCATTGCGCTTAGATAGCCAAAGTTGTAAAACTTAACTCTTTAGGTGTCAGTATAAACAATATCTTCTCCCTTAACAAACTTTCCACCTGTTGGATTATAAATGAAATCAGAAATGATTAAGATTTACTTCAGTCACTTTCTCCAAAGACATATCAATGGACAACAGGTATATGAAAAGATTACTGACATCACTTATCATCAAGGAAATGAAAAGCAAAACCGGAATGAGATGTCCCCTCACACCTATCAGGATAGCCACTATCAAACAAACAAGCAAACAAACAAAAAATAGTAAGTGTTGGTGAGGAAGTGGAGAAAAGGGAACCCTGGCACACTACTGATGTGAATGTAAATTGGTACAGCCATTACAGAAAAAACAATAGAGGTTCCTCAAAAAATTAAAAACAGTACTACCATAAGATCCAACAGTCTCACTTCTGGGTATATATACAAAGAAACTGCAATCAGGATCTCCAAGAGATATTTTCATTTCCTTGTCCACTGCAGCATTATTCATAATAGCCAAGATATGGAAACAACCTAAATGTCCATTGACAAATCAATGGATAAGGAAAATGTAGTATATACATATATACAATGGAATACTACTTAGCCTTATAAAAGAAGAAAATCCTGCCATCTGTGCCAGCAATGGATAGAACTGAAGGACATTATAGCAGTCACAGAAAGACACACACCATATGATTTCATTTGCATGTGGAATCTAAAGTAGTCATAGAAGTAGAGAATGATAGTTGCCAGAGTCTGCAGGGGGAAGGAGGAGATGGACAAGTGATAGCCAAAGGGTACAGAGTTTCAGTTAAGCAAGCTTAAGTAAGTTCTAGAGATGTACTATACAGCATAATGCCTATAGCTAAAAAAACTATATTGTATTTTTTTAAGAGAAAGAGAGAGAGAGAAAGTGATTGCTGGTTGAGAAAGTGCTCCACTCAGCACGGAGCCCAACACAGGATTCAATCCCACAACCCTGGGATCATAGAGTTGATCCAAAATCAAGAGTCAGACACTCATTCAACTGAGCCACCCAGGTGCCCCAAACTATATAGTATTCTTAAATTTTTCTAAGAGGATAGATCTTATGTTAAGTGTTCTTACCACACATATTACCATCATATTAAAGGAGTAGGAGGAAACTTTGGGAGCTGATGGATTTGTCTATGGACTCCAGGGTGGTGATGGTTTCACAGCTGTATACTTATCACCAAATTCATCGAGTTGTAAAATTAAATATATACAGCTTTTTATAGGTCAGTCATACTTCAATAATATGGCTTAAATTTTTTTAATTAGTTCAGTCACAAGTGAACATCCAAATGTGTAGTTCAATGTGCTAAGTAACTTGAAAATTCTCAAAAAAAAAAAAAAAGACCATCTGTATGTTTCCCTTGGAAAAAAAAAGTGTATTCCCATCTCCTGCCTGATTTTCAAATCAGATTATTTGTGGGTTTTTTTTAATTTTTTTATTTGTGTTTTTTTTAATGTTGAGTTATAAAAGTTCTTTATATATTTTGGGTATTATCCCCTCATTGGACACATCATTTGCAAAAATCTTTTCCCATTCAATAGGTTGCCTTTTCATTTTGTTGATGGTTTCCTTTGCTATGCAAAAGCTCTTTATTTTGGTGTGGTTCCAATAATTTATTTTTGTTTTTGTTCCTTTTGCCTGAGAAGACATATCCATAAATATGGGTGATGTCCAAGAGATGACTGCCTATGTTTCCTTTTAGGTGTTTCATGGTTCCATGTCTCACATTTAGGTCTTTAATCCATTTTGAGTTTATTTTTGTGTAAGTGGTCCAGTTTCATTCTTCTGCGTGTAGCTGTCCAGTTTTCCTAACATCACTTATTGTAGAGACTGTCTTTTCCCATCGTATATTCTTGCTTCCTTCCTCATATTTTTTTTTTGAAAAGTCTCCTTGGGTACTGACCACTTTTATTTATATTTATACAAAACTCAGCCTTAAGCAGGTCAGCAATTCAAAAATTACATGGTCAAGTAAATGAAACCAAAGAAACCTGGAAGTTCTAAGGCCCAATAATTACATTTCAGGTAGATGGAATCAGGCAGAAAAGAAATCAGCACATGCTCATCCAGCAAACAGATTTTCCAGCAAACTCACCTGAATTGTCCAAACTAAAGGCAATCTGAGCTCTCTCATCGACAAGGAGGAAATAACCAAAGGTTGCCTGCCTGCATCTAATGGCCAGGGACATGGGTTTAGTTCTGGACTCTATCCTGTTCCATTGATCTATGTGTCTATTTTTGTGCCAAAACCATACTGTTTTGATTACATGAAGACATGCTCAATACATCACTAATCATCAAGGAAATGCAAATAAAAACCACAATGGGATATCACCTCACACCTGTCAGAAAGGCTAGTATCAAAAATATAAGCAATAACAAGGACTAGTGAGTCTGTAGAGAAAAGGGAACACTTGTGCACTGTTGGTGGGAATGCAAACTGGTGCAACCACTGTGGAAAACACTATGAAGATTCCTCAAAACTTAAAAACAGAAATACCATGTGACGAGTAATTCTAATACTGTGTATTCACCCAAAGAAAACAAAAACACTAATTCAAAAAGATATATGAATCCCTATGTTTACTGCAGCATTATTCACAATAGCCAAGATATAGTAGCAATCCAAGCATACATCAATAGATGAATGGATAAGGAAGACAGATATAGTAATATTACTCAGCCATAAAAGAGAAAGATCTTGCAATTTGCAAGAACATGGATGGACCTAGAGAGTATTATGCTAAGTGAAATAAGTCAGAGAGAGAAAGGTAAATACCACATAATTTCACTTGTATGTGGAATCTAAAAAAAAAAAAAAAGCCAACAAACAACCTAGAAACACTCATAAGTACAGGGAACAACCTGGTGAGAAACAAACTTGGGGAGGGAGGTGGTGGATGGACGAAATAGATAAGGGCATTAAGAGATAGAAACTTCCAGTTATAAAATAAATTGGTCACAGAGATGAAAAGTACCACATAGGAAATACAGTCAATAATATTGTAATGACATTGTATGGTGACAGTGACTTTGCTTGTGGTGAGCACTGAGTAATGTATAGAATTGTCAAGTCACTATGTTATACCCCTGAAACTAATATTACACTGCATGTCAATTATATTTCAATAATTATTTTAAGTTGTAGCTTTGAAACCATATGGGAGAGTTTGGGGCCCCATTTTCTTTGGGATAATTAATTGCTCTCACTGATGATCTTCTTGGCCATTGATAAACACTCTAAGTTTCCCTCTGAGCTATGTGACTGAAACAAAAAAGACATGAGTGGAGTAACCAAGGACAGAATATTACTTCTTTTAACCCATCTTTGCCCACCCTAATTTCTTCTCAGCCCTTAGCTAATTTTTGACTCGCTCTGAACAGGAAAATAATCAAACAAGTGACCAAAGAAGCCTTTGGAATTACACCTCTGCCCCCGCACCTGAAGTCCCCAAGATGAGATCAGCGAGAGTCTCCCAATAAAGCAACCTGAAATAATAGATGTGCCTCTGGACCACTGCCTCCTAGGTCAGGATGCAACATTTGCAGAGCGCTCCCGTTTTACCATGCACAAGCCACCTTCCCCTCCATTTACTCGGGGCTCCGTCTATGTAATCATAAAACCAGACTATATTGGACCATCAGGAAGTACTACATTTTTCCAGGAGAACATTATCTATCTCAGGGAGTGCATCTAAAGAAGCACTGCTGTTATCTGTCTAAAATGCATGATGATAATAAAGCACTTTGCATCTGGGCTGAAAGATTTCATCTAAGATGTGTTTACTCCTGAATGGACAGAACCACTTTGTAGTATCCTTACTTAGAAGGGCTCTGGAATATAAATGAGAGCTCGGGGAGAGATGGGAGCCAGCGTGAGCAGCGCTCCACTGGCCAGTGGCACTGTTGATTTCGCCTCCCAGGCAGAACAAGAGCGTGATCTACGCTAATCAAGGAAGGGCCAAGAGGCGTGGTTTCAGCTAACCCTTATATTCTGATTTAATCCAAACACTGTCATTCAATATACACTCAGAGCATACAGTATGGGTAAGACTAAAGTGCTGGGTTAGTCATTTGAAAATTCCCTCCTGAAAGAGAACAAAGGAGACGAAAAGCCCTGGATTTGCCACACCAAAGCCCTCCTCCTCTTGGGGTTCATTTCTATGTGATATTGTAGCTAAACGATCACTCCTGAGTTTGCCATAGATGTACCTAATGGATATGTGAGGAAGATTCCATGTTTGTAGCTTTTTAAAGAATAAAAACCCACAACAATGCAGGTTTTGTCAAAAACCACAAGCTGTTCTGTTTGGCCATCGAAGCACCTCCTGCTCCAGCTTTATCGTTGCTGCTGAACAAGTACACAGACTGCGGCTGAATGAAGAGGAGTATGAAGCTCGCCGGTTTACGACTGGGTTAGAAAGCTCTGAAATAGGACCCAAGCCAGCAGCTGTTATCTTTATTGTGCAGAATGACTGAGTTCGACTTCTGGATCACTGGGTTGGGGCGATACTTCTGCAAAGAAGTAAATGGTGCTGTCAGTGTAGAGGAAAGGAAGTCCCAGCAGCTTAGGTGTTAGCTACAAGGCAATGGAAGGGAGGGGGAAGGAGATGCCTGTCAAGTGATGCAGATAATGGAGAAAGATAAGCCTTAGATCATAAATCAGCTTGCCGCCGCCACCTATGGCTTTGAAAGGGCACTGTTGTTTCTTACTGTATCACGAGCTCATTAATACGGTCTGCAGTCATTACAGGTGGTAGGAGAGAGAACATAATTTACATATTAAGTAGTTAATCGTGGATTCCGCGGCATTCCCATTCTCAAATGCACGCCTTTCTAAAACAGTCCAAGGGCACAGTTCAGGTTCATGTCGTTAAAGTTTTCTTCTGTCTATAAAAAGGATGCTTGTTAAAAGTTATGATTTCAGTACAATTGCACAGGCTGTTTCCCAGGGTGAACCTGTGACCTCTTGTCTGAAATGGAGGTGGGAACTTGTCCAACATGAATGATTATTCCCACTGACACTTTGATGAAGTTAATGGACACAATTTACATGAAGGGCCACATCTGAGAGCTCTCAGTAGGGGTGGGTATGAATAATATTAACTTCTGTAATGCAAAACCATAAAAATCAATTAATTTTATTATCATAAATAAAATTATATTAATAAAATTCTCTTATTTTCAAAAATTTTATGGTTACTGGGGTAGTTGGATGACTCTTCAAACTCCACATCTTTCTACTATTGGTTGTCACAAATAACTATAGGCTGCCAGCTGGGTGGAAAGAGGCCTCGCTTCCAGGGGAGAGTTTATTGATAAACCCAAATAGGGCCTGGGGTTGTATAGTTAGGGTAGAGTTAGTTAGGTATGCTCTGTAAATCAATGCTTTCTTTAAAAAAGCAAGTTCTAATAATGGACATCTTGGCACATAGCACAGAAGAATGATGTAGAATAGCTAGTGTTCTCTGTGGGTGGAACTGGTTCCCCTCTTTCAAAAGTAGATTTCTCTCACCATCTGCATGACACTCAGTGGGCTTACCCATGGATTAGATTGTATATCTGCAAAAAATATGCCATGAAAATGACATTCAGGAGCCCTGGTTGGGACCATCTTGGAGGATTTTTTAAATGCATCTATTTTTCTTATTATTAAAATAATATATTACTTTAAAGGAATACATTGGATTGTAAAAATAGAGATGAAAAATGCCTGTGACTCTAACTCATAACCACCGTAGTAGCCTTTTGGTGCTTGCTTTCAAGTATTTTTTTCCCACTTATCTTGGAATTATCCCTCACCATAGTTTATTCTGCCAGGAATACTGAGGAAATGATATATGCTACTGTATTCTATTTTCAGTGGAAAGTGTGGAGGATGTAACAATAGATTTGTTTTAATAAACACGATCAAAGGACATTTTGGGTGTTTTAGGAATTTTTCAAATGTACAACCATTATGTGTCAATCATTATGATCATGAAATTAGTGAATGCTACATGACTATCCAGAGGTCATTAACTATAAGCCATGCATAAAGCAGAATTCTGCAAATATTTGCAACTGTTATCTGGTATCTTATCAGAGTCCATATCCACACCCCTGAACGCCCATGCTTGCTTCTTAATGCAGCATCAAAGACTCCCTTTTCTGCACATATCTGCAGAAGGAAACTTCCTATACCTTTCTCACTCTATCCTTGTGTTCTGATGTTGGTATATTCCTACCCAAACTGTTTATGCTCTTTCTCCACATTCATTCATTTAAATTACTGTATATTGAACACTTGGTCAAGTCCTATACTAGGCATCAAGACTATCAACCTAAATAAGAATCAGATCTCCTTGCTTTTTCCTGCATTTCAGAAGGGTTTCTGATACAGTTGAAGATACAGGATCTTAGGCTGGTCTAAGGACTGGTGAATTTCTTCATTTGATTTTAGGAATTTAACTATCTAAATGTTAATTGACTTAGTACTTCACTGATGAAATGAGAAAGCAAGTAAGCTCACACATATGGTATTATGTTCTTAGGATCTGAAAGAGGAATTTGAACTGTGAAATACTAGTGCTGCCTGTGGACCCTAGAAAAGTATTTGCCTTACTGAGGCTTGGTCCTAGGATGGAGGCTACCTACCTAGTTGGTCCTCCTGGAAATCACAGCAGGTGGAATTCTCACTTGAGTTCACCTGCACCAAACATCTATGTCAATACCTTGAAGAATTCTTCACTTAGTACATTATAAAAAAAAAACAAAAACAAACAAACAAAAAAAAACAGAGGGATTGATTCAGTAAGATCCATATGTAATAAAAATTCTACCTAAGTGACTATAAAATTAACTTTGGGGGCGCCTGGGTGGCGCAGTCGGTTAAGCGTCCGACTTCAGCCAGGTCACGATCTCACGGTCCGTGAGTTCGAGCCCCGCGTCAGGCTCTGGGCTGATGGCTCAGAGCCTGGAGCCTGTTTCCGATTCTGTGTCTCCCTCTCTCTCTGCCCCTCGCCCGTTCATGCTCTGTCTCTCTCTGTCCCAAAAATAAATAAACGTTGAAAAAAAAAAAGTTTAAAATTAACTTTGGCATTAAAATAAATACTGTAAAATCCAGCATCTCTTCTCCAGGCGATCAAGGCCTTCCTGGCCACTTAGATGTTTCAAATGAGAAGTGCTAGGTAACAATTTGTTATATTCTTAGCTCAGGATAAGACCTAGGGAGAAAATTAAGTCCATGCCCTGGAACTCTCATAGCCCCATCCCCAAATACAATGGGATATATAGACATATATATAAAGTACAATAAATAAAAACTTCTTGCCAGAGTAGTTATTCTAACAAAACGTTCTAACTTTTTTGTTTGCAAAATTTGCAAACTTCTTAAAAGGGATGGGAAATATATTAACATTTGGTGAGAAATGCTATATAATAGGCATAGTTAATGTGACCCTTACAAGGCTTATAGAGTTTAAAGAATTTTTCTGAAGTCACAAGGTAACAATGGATCCAACTGAATTTCAAAATCTAGTCTACATGACACTGATATCCTTGCTGTTTCTAACCTATCAAATTGCCTCAGGAAAGGTAGCTCCCTCTCCTTAATCCCACACCATTCCCATTCTATGAAGGCCTTATTTCTTCACTCATACTACAATTTTTTATTTAGCACCTGTCAAGCAAATGTTGTGATAAGCATTGAAATAACTGTTTAGCAATAATTGTAGGTAATTATCTTTATGTGTGTGATTATTCAAATTAATATTTTAATATTTTTATTTGTGAAACATTCTGGTATAATGAATTATACATTAGTTAATATAATAAACCACCTTATCATCACTCAGATTTAACATAAGCAACTATTGTGCCATATCCATTTTCTCTTATTCATTAAGAACTAAAATCCAGGGGCGCCTGGGTGGCTCAGTCGGTTGGGCGTCCAACTTTGGCTCAGGTCATGATCTCACACTCCATGAGTTCAAGCCCTGCGTCCAGCTCTGTGCTGACAGCTTGGAGCCTGGAGCCTTCGGATTCTGTGTCTCCCTCTCAGTCTGACCCTCCCCCATTCATGCTCTGTCTCTCTCTGTCTCAAAAATAAATAAACGTTAAAAAAAATTAAAAAAATAACTAAAATCCAAAGCTCCCAACCTCCATCCTCAGAGTTAGCCTAGAAGTTGGTAACTATGATTTGCATGCATGTTTTTATACTCTCATTACATATTTATCTCTAAAGGTCCAGTTTTTTTTTTCTGTTCTTCATGGAATGGACCTTAGGAAGACCTACTCTTTTTAACCCTGGAATCTGCAAGACACTGGTCACCAGTTCCATTTCTGTGAAGGAATAATGAGCATCTATTTTTCTATTTCTACAAACACCATTGCCCTCTATGAGGGACATAGTGAGCACTATGAAATCATTGGTGGATAGGAGATTGGATTTATAGAAATGGGGACCAGGATATCCTGAGAGAGAGTGCGTAGGAGAGATCATAGAAGACTAACAGGTCCTAAAATGGCTTCTGTACTTGTGATGCCATTAGCTAAGATCGAAGAATTGCTAAAATAGGACAGGTTTTGAAGGGGAGCAGGTAGGATTTGGGATTCCTTACATGTCAAGTGACAGTGAGACTTCTAGCTAGAAACAATGGAATCATAGAGCATATTACAGAAGAGGTATGCATGTGTGTGTGTGTGTGTGAAAGAGAGAGAGAGAGAGAGAGAATAAGGATAATGAATTTAACTCACATTACAACTTGAATGAACACATAAAATGTAGTTTCTTCATTTGGTCTGAGTTCAAATGGTCTTATTTACAAGTCCCATTTACTAAGAAGAGATGTGGGTGTAACTAAATGGCCCATCTAAGTTTAATTGTTTTCCAATCACTAATTTAATTACCCCTTTAAGATTAATTGTCTAGACTCTTATTTAGCTGCCTCCCATAACCCCTCTGATATGACATCATGGGTGTGGGAGTGGAGTACTCAAGTGACTTCAAAGTAGGAGGGTGAAAAGAGTCGTCAGATCCATATGGCATTTTCTGAATCTTCATGGCGTGGACAGCAAAAGGCCAGACAGCTGTCCTCTGAAGTATGGTTGGCCAAGTTCTGTGTATTTATATCTTCTGTTGACATCTGTAATTTATGTAACCATTTCTTCTCTGGCTCTTCTCTTGGTTAGTCACAGACTGGTGGCCTCTCTCTGTCAATGTAGTCTCACATTGTCAATTCATGGCTATAGATGTGTTTAAATCATGCCCCTGTTCTCCATCTGACCCTTCCTGCCCAGAATGATCCACTCCCAGCCTCTGCTATGGATTCACAATAGCAGCCCCCAGGGCAGGCCCCAGCTCTCATGTGCACCAAGGAAGGTTTAGAAGAGAAAAATGAGTCTTCTCCCTCATTGCAGGGCTCTGCCTGCCTATGTTAAGGCTGTTAACATGTTGTTGGAAGTCTACTTTGCATAGAGGCCTTCTCCTAAAGCTCCAACATGGATGAGGTTAGTTTCTCTACCGTGGATGATCTTCTCCTTTATTTGAATCCTGGGGTGGGGAGACCAGAACACACATCTGACAATCTTGCTTGCCTCTTTGCTCTTTCTTGCTTAACAAGTCCCCAGGAGTAGAAGGGGTATTTTTAAAAAACAATCAAAAAGACTACCTCTAATCTTCCTTCCTGGCTCAGCCTCTTACTTAAACCTTAAAATAGGATGGGGTGTATCTGCTATAACAGGGTGAGGACTCAATGATCTGAGTCCTTTAGGTTTAATATTTTATGAGTTAAATGGGGCGTGAGGGGGGTGCTAAAGAAATTTAGTAAATCTACTCTTTCTACACATAACTTGACTTTCAAGCCTATTTTCATGCAAACAGACCAAGTACCAGTGCTTTTTTCCAACAGACTTCAGGAAAGTAAGTTGTCACTCCATTCAAAACTGAAACTGTTTAGAGAAGATTGGTATGTAAGAATGTTCTCTCTCATTATCAAAGAAATGGCTTCAACATAATCAAAATAGCAGAGCAAAGTTCATGACTTAATGGTGAAAATCAAAATGCCTTAGTTTAATGTTGCACAATAGTAGCTCTATTACATGTAGATTTGGAGTCATACACAGTAACCAGTGGAACTTATAAGAAAAGAGAGATGACAGAGTGTAGAGGGAGAAAAAAAATACTGAGGAATACCAACATTTGACCAGCAAATAGTAAGAGAGGCCAAATAAAAAGTTGAGGGACAAGAAGGAAGCAAGAGAATGAGAAGTAAATAGCATCATAGATCATTTCTTTTGTTTTTTTTAATAAGAAATTTATTGTCCAATTGGTTTCCATACAACACCCAGTGCTCATCCCAACAGGTGCCCTCCTCAATGTCCATTACCCACTTTCCCCTCCCTCCCACGCCCCATCAACCTTCAGTTTATTCTCAGTCTTTAAGTCTCTTATGGTTTGCCTCCCTCCCTCTCTAACTTTTTTCTTCCCTTCCCCTCCCCCATGGTCTTCTGTTAGGTTTCTCAGGATCCACATAAGAGTGAGAACATATGGTATCTGTCTTTCTCTGTATGACTTATTTCACTTAGCATAACACTCTCCAGTTCCATCCACGTTGTTACAAAAGGCCTTATTTCATTCTTTCTCATTACCAAGCAGTATTCCACTGTATATATAAACCACAACTTCTTTATCCATTCATCAGTTGATGGACATTTAGGCTCTTTCCATAATTTGGCTATTGTTGTAAGTGCTGCTATAAACATTGGGGTACAAGTGCTCCTATGCATCAGCACTCCTGTATCCCTTGGGTAAATTCCTAGCAGTGCTATTGCTGGGTTATAGGGTAGATCTATTTTTAATTTTCTGAGGAACCTCCGGAGTGTTTTCCAGAGTGGCTGCACCAGTTTGCATTCCCACCAACAGTGCAAGAGGCTTCCTGTTTCTCCACATCCTCTCCAGCATCTATAGTTTCCTGATTTGTTCATTTTAGCCACTCTGACTGGCGTGAGGTGATATCTCAGTGTGGTTTTGATTTGTATTTCCCTGATGAGGAGTGCCAATAGGCACATGAAAAGATACTCAATGTATGGATCATTTCTAAAGGCCACAGTGCTACATGCTACACAAAGTCAAGTAAGGTAATAAAATCAGTCCAATGCATCTTAAAATTTTTTTTTTCAACGTTTATTTATTTTTGGGACAGAGAGAGACAGAGCATGAACGGGGGAGGGGCAGAGAGAGAGGGAGTCACAGAATTGGAAACAGGCTCCAGGCTCTGAGCCATCAGCCCAGAGCCCGACGCGGGGCTCGAACTCACGGACCGCGAGATCGTGACTTGGCTGAAGTCGGACGCTTAACCGACTGCGCCACCCAGGCGCCCCAAGTGCATCTTAAAATTAAGAGGTCACTGGCAGGTTTAGCAAAAATAATTCTGATAAGTTGGTGGGCTCAGAAATTCTTAATAGGGCTAAGGAATCAAAGAGAAGTGAAAAAGTTAATAAAGTAAGTTTTCGTTAAGAAAATTTGTTGTTGGGGCGCTTGGGCAGCTCAGTCGGTTAAGCATGGGACTTTGGCTCAGGTCATGATCTCGCAGTTCATGAGTTCCAGCCCCCCCATCAGGCTCTGTGCTGACAGCTCAGAGCGTGGAGCCTGCTTCAGATTCTGTGTCTCCCTCTCCATCTGCCCCTCCCCTGCTCATGCTCTGTCTCTGTCTGTCTGTCTCTCTCTCTCAGAAATAAACATTAAAAAAAAATTTTTTTAAATGTTGTTAGGGGAAGAATAAATGCAGCTTAAGAGAATGTAAGCAGAGGCTCAGGTAAGGTTATTTTTAAGAAAGAAAACTGTGTCTATCAAGATAGGTTAACTTTACTGTAGTAATTAAAAACCTAAAACTCTGAAGATGTATTTCTCCTGTAGATGACAGGTCTCATGAAGGTTGTCAAGGGCCTGATGTGTTTATTATAGTCACTTGGGAGTCCAGAAAAAATGGAGGCTCGATCATCTTGGCTTTCAGGAGCATCTGGTGTCAGTGAAACTCACACCTATTATTAGCCAAAGCAAGTCACATGGTCATATTTAACTTTCAAAAGAACAGGGAAATGCAACCATATAGTATCAACGAATAGAAAATATAACTATTTGTGTATATGCTTATTGTCCACTGTGGGAAAGGGTGACTTGCCCACAGCAAAGCAAGTGAATCAGTAGGGAGGGTGAAGAAGTTGAAGACTAACTAGAGACAGGAATTGATTGAGAACATGGTCTTAGAAAGAAGAAGGAGAGGAGAATGTAGAGCATGAGATGATGGGAGAGCTTTTGGGAAGCTCCATTTGTCCTTAGAGAGGGGGAGGAAGAAGTGAGGATGACCATGGATGGAAATGGGTATGTGTAGGTCATATTTGATAATTTTTTTCTATGAAATAGGAGGCAAAATCAATGACTGGGTATGAGACCATCAGGGTTAGACTGAAGGCACTGATAAATTTGATGCAAGTTTAGAATTATTATTCTAGCAAATGGAAGATGAAGCTGTTTAAAGGCTGCATGAGTAATTCTGGTTCACAGTATGATTCCAGGTGTTTTCAGTAGGAATGTTTAAAATTGCACCACTCTGGGTGGTTGTCTAATTTTCTCCAACAGTGAGAGGGAAGGAAGGGTGACCTGAGATGGTTGAATTGTTCAATGTTTGGAGTTTTGCAGGCCAGGTGCAACAGACAATTGAGAGGAGGAGGGTGTAAGGCACTGGCAGGAAAGAGACTGAGGGGATAAACCAGGAAAGTAGCTCATCAACTGGAAGGAAAGAAAATGTTGACCAAGTTCTTTTTCCCTAATGGAAATTATGACTTTTGAGACTCCCTGATAAAGCAAATCCCGTGGAAATATAATGACAGCTGTTTATAGGAGTCCAATTAAATCAAGTAAGATTTGCATTCTCTCTTTGGTAAACCTCCCAGAAGAGACTTCTAGCAGAACTACTCTGTCACTGGGAGTTACGACTATGCAGGTAGCTAATAAATCTACCCCTTTTGATGAACACATGAATGCGTCATGGGAGCCTAATATATTTTATCCAGCAAGAAAAGATGGATTCTAGTAAACTTGGTTTGCAATTCTGAAGACATAAATCACTTTAAGAACAATCATCAGGACTAAGGACACCAACATACTAGAAAGCCTGGATATCATTTAGCAAAAAACTTGATTAGAACCAGGGAACAAATATAAATTCAGAATTTATTTTTTTAGAATATATATTTTTGAAATAAGTTCTGGATTGGGGGATATTACATTTAGGAATATTTACTTCCCTGGTTGAAAATTTCCACATAGAGGTAGCAATTGAAAAGCTATCAAATCTAGCATGCTGACATCCAACTGCTTTACATTTACATATCCAAGAATGTGAGGATTATCTGTACAGAGAGGTTGGTTTCTATGTTCTTATCCCCACTTTTTCCCCCTGGGTCATAGGTTATTTCTTTTGCTGCTTCAATTCCAAACTCAAACTTGAATTGGACACACTTTTTATTATCTTGTATCTCTTAAATAAGGAAAGAAGAGGTATTATATCTGGTGATAAAAATAGACCAGAGAGAGTACTATAAAAAAAGGCCAGCTTGGTCTGATCCTGAAAACTTCAACCAAAAATGTAACCCGTGCTTTAGTTATTGCCAGTAAGGACTGGATCAAGTCCAAAAGGAGGTAGTTTTAATCAATTGTTTTTAGGAGGAGAGTCTATAACCTACTGGCTTGAAAATCTTCGAACGGTAAGTCTTGTAAAGATATAGCAGACTTGCCAAAATTGCATTACCGCTTCAAACCATCACAAATTACACTGCACTTTAAGTTTTATTACCAAGTAAGACAGCACACAAATTCATTTCCATGTCTGTTGCCAATTTAAATGAATGGCTGGCTTCTGCCAGCTCAGGAAGACACCGGAGGAAATGTTGCACAGATCACTGGTGCATGGAATAAATGATAGCAGGCCCCTTGGTCATTTAATATCAGAGTAAAATTTATACTTTAAGTAGGCTTTAAAAATGTAATGTGAATTATGCTATGTGAGGGTAATAATTCAAAAAAGCAACCATATTAAATGCCTACTATGTACTCAGAACCATTCTAGATGCTGTAGATGATACAGAATTAAAAGATAGAAACTTTATTCTTAGAGCTTCTTCTATGATTAGTCAAAGCAAACTAACACATAGGAAAATATTTAAGACACCATGTAATTAGGGTTAAATATTTTGGTGCACCCAATAGGAATTCAAAGAAAAGAAAGATCAGTAAGAAATAAGAATAGTCATAGCAGTCAAGGTCTTGAAGATCTGAAAGAGAGAAAGAAAAATGAATATCCCAAGCAAAGAAATAGTATGAACAACAGAAGAACTTAGGAATTGGTGGGGGGGGGCAAATTCATAGGAGTCATGGGATTCATTTGACTAGAGGAGGTTTGATCAATAGAGGACTTTTGGAGATTTTAACAAGGCCAAAGCATGAAAGAACTTAAAATCATAGCAGGGGCACTGAATACTGAGTAGATATGGGCTATTTCTTCCCTCCAAACTCTCAGCTGACCTTGAACAGCCCTATTGACAAGAAGGGGCATATATTCATCTGTGATCTACTGGGCTAAGAGTACTTTTGTGGCAGATTGAGTTGGATTAGAAATACAACCAGTCTGGAGGCCAAAAAGCAGGTAAGAAGAGAATGAGCTGTTAATACCCTACCAGAATTGGAAAGTGAAGACCCTAAGTCCCTTGGGAAAATAAAGGGATAAGGCCAGGACAGAGGCTGAAATGTGGAGGACAGGAAAGGAAAGAAGACATTGATTTTTTGAGAAAAGATAAAAATAAAAGAAAAATTAAAGGTCAGAGAATGAAGACTAGAAAGATTAGAAAGGTGAGAAATAAGATATAAAGTATATAACCTGTTTTTAAAAAATGAAACTCAAAGAAAGTGAAAAAGGAAAGTAAAATAAACTTCAGGGAGGAGGCCACGGAATCAGGCATTGCAATAGCAAGAGAAGGAAAAACAGCAGTAGCCTAGGGCAAATACATCATGAGTGACAAGGAAATATGGTAGGAGGTGAAAGGAGACAAGGGGTAAAGAAGGGGTAAATGAACTGAGGCAATATTAAGATATCATAGGTAAGTATATTTGAGAAGAGAGGGCAGAGGAGGAAGATGAGTAAGCAACTTCTGGGAAACAGAAGACATTCAACATTGCTTTTCCTGCCTTGTCCTTCCCAGGGACCAGCACTGCCAATCTCAAACCCAAGTAAGCGCCAGCAGGGTAACAGACTCCTCAGGGCTCCCACTACCCCAAGATATCTCAGGGGTGTTAACATAATCGTAAGGCCTCACATTCAGACTCCAGAACCTCAGTTAACAATGTATTGCCACTCCGCAATTTTTTATTCATTGTTATTTAGCTTTCTATTACCTTTCCCACAATACAAGTTCCTAAACTTTCCCTCCTCCCAAGCCCTCAAAACCACCCAGTCTGCATCTACCCTGGACTTATTCTCTTACACAGCCTTTTTTTGAGAGAAAGAAAAAAGGAAGGAAGGAAAAAGGGGAGTGGGGGAGGGAGAGGGAGAGGGAGAGGAAGAAAGGAAGAAAAAAGAAAAGAAAGCTTCCCATTCCCTCTAATGTTACTCCTTCCATGCTTTCTACCTTGGACGCCCCACAGACTTTGTTGGATCAAGCAGCCCTGGTTGTCAATGGTCAACCTTTCTTTAACATCCCTCACCCACACACTTCTGACTTACTTGAAACCTCTTTTCTTCAAAACATGTTGTGCTTCCAACCTTGGCTGTCTGGCCTCTGCCTCTGTAACAGTATTAACCCTTTTATACATCTTTAAAAAGAAAAACAAAAACAAAAACAAACAAGGGACCACACCTCCTTCCTGAAGTTTCTCCCCTCTTTCTTCTAGCCGCAAGCACTGGAAGTTAACCTCTGATGAAATAATGCAAAATACACACTTATTAAAATGTTACTGAGTTGTTGACAGAATCTTTGGAAGGGCTGAAAAACCAGACTTGAGGGCAAAGTTTTCAAAATCAGACCCCCAAACCAGACTTTGAGAACAGCCTTTGACAACTGCTGTCCCACCACTGCCTCCTCTGAGCACCGCGAGCTACCATCTGGATTCCTGCCAAGAACTTAACTCTACCACAAACACACTACCACCAATACGGTTGCCACTTCTGATCAGAGAAGAAGTCTTGCAGCCACCGCAGTCTGCAAAACCCCAATGCCTTTTGCTTCCTCCCCTGCTAGAAAAATAGAGGCACACAAACTTCCTTCTCCCCATTGCTCACGTTAGAACTGAAATCTCACACAAGTGCGACTGATTAGCAGAGCCCAGTAGGTATTTAGTGCATACCACTGAATGAAAGAAGGAAAAATATAAATAATAGGAAGCATAAATTAGAATCATAGCCATTAACTCTGGACACCCAGAGTAATTTTTTTTTCTTTGCCTCCATTTGAATTATAGTCACACCCAGAGCCCAACGTGTCTGTGGCTCTATTACTATTGTACTCTTCCAGGATGAGTAAAGAAAATTCTATTAGCTACCAACTGGCACACATAGATTAGAATTTGTTTTTTAAACTGACGCCCAAGTCAGCTTCCTCCATGCTACATCCATATGCTACCCCAGATGTGATGCCTGTTTCATTTTAGGGGCTATTATGCCTGCCTCATCTTTGCTTCCAGAACATCTATGCCGACACTGTAATAATTCCTGCAGTCAGAGACATTTGAAAAGTTCTATAATAGTGAAATGATGCTTTTTAAAATTTGCATAAGTCATATCCATTCATGGTTCATGTTTTCCTTAATATACATTCTATATTAACATCAAGCCAATGCAATAAAAACTCATTAATCCAGGTCCCACTCATTTTAAACTCAATCCCCCCTGATGACTCCTTGTTTCTGCTTCTGTTTCTTTCCTCTCACCTAGAATGCCTTTTTCATTCAACTCAAATTTATGTCTATCGGCTCCTTCCAAACTGAATTCAAGATTACCTATTCCAAAAGCCTTCTTCGATTAAACCCACCTGATTCTGATCTCTCTAAAGTGCTGCACCCTATCAGAACTTATGAACTCTGTCTGTCCTTTGCTTTTGCAGTTGTGAATGTGATGCTTTTATTGGTTTTATGCCATTCTCTATGTGAATGTTTTCTCCCCAGCCAGGGGATAGCTCTTAGGGAGAAGGGGCCATATTGTCTGTTCTCTGTGTATACCACTCCCTGCCACAGGCTACCTCTGTACTACCCTGAAGTAGGCATCCAGGACATTCCCCCAGAGGAAAGGGACATACTCAAGGTGAAGGCAGAAATTGCAAAATGTAACCCATTCTCTTAAAAATAATTTCAAACCTTAATCTTACCAACAGTAAAAGTATGCCACCAGGAACTAACACTATCTTACAATGCCATCTTTAAAGATGATGAGAAATGATGAAGCCACATATGCAGCAGGCAACAGCTAAATTATTTAAAAAGGAAGAAACCACGTGGAGGGATTTCAGCACTGAATCTCTGTTGTGATCTATGACAGGTAACTTACTACACATTTTGATGAACTGTCATAACCCAAGTTACTAAGAGAATAAGATGCAGAATATTTTATTCCACAAGTATAAAGAAATAATGTGTTCACTTTGTGGACTGAAATTTCAAAAGAACGAAGGTTTTTGGAAATTATCTGTTTGGCAATTTTTCATCATATATAACTTTCACTTTTTTTCCAAAACAAATAATGAAAATGACATTTTATGAAACAATATGAGATTTGAACTCTGAGAAGATATTTGATGATTTTAAGGATTTTTTTTCCTTTGGAGGACTCTGATAATGACATTATGTTTGTGTTTGAGCAAAGTCCTTATCTTGTAGAAATACATATGGAAATACTTATGAATGAAATAATGTACCTATGATTTACTTCAAGATGATAAAAAAGTTCTTTATATACATTGGTTTAATTATTATAATACCTTACAAAGTAGATGGTGTTCTGCTCACTTTACAGACCAGGAAACAGGTTTAAAAAGGTTAAATTTCTAAGATCATATAGCTAATAACTGACAAAGTCAGAATCCAAACTGAGAACTATTTAATAGCAAATTCCACATTCATAACCACAAAAACATACTGCCTATTTTAACATGACACAAAAATAAGATATTCCTTTGTTGCAAAAGGAAATATTTATTAAGTAGTACATAATTATGATTTGATTTTGTGGTCTTTATATTAAAGGATACTCAAGGGAATGTAACTTATTTAAGAAGACAAAATATTCAGCAGATATATAAACCATCTATAACTGATAAGGTATTGACAAGAAGTAAAAATCACATATTTATAGTATTCATTATGTTCATATTATCTTACTGAAAAGATTTTTGACTTAGGTTCATCATCTGCTGTTTCCCATACCCATTCAGCTAACAAATATATACTTCTTAGAAAATTAACAATTAAAGAGTCTATTCAATTAAGCAAATATTTACTTAATAGCTTTCATAGTTCAAGCCCTGTGTGTGAATCTAAAAGTCTAGAAATGAGTTAGATATTCCCTTTCTCTACCCTCATACCTCCCAAAGAGTTTAGAATCTAGTTACTGAGAAAGGCCATAAAAATGACCTTAAAACAAACTATAACAGGTGCTGTGAGAAAAGAGCAAAGTTCTATTAGAGTTCAAAAGAAGGACAAAGCTTCATGGATGAAATAATATTTGAGGTTAATAAGACTTCAGTATTGTATTACTGAGGGTATAGACTGAGCTTCTGTAGCATAAAGACCTCAAAATGCAGGGGTTTGAATAAAATAGCTTATTTCTTCCCCATCTAAGAGTCCGTAGGTGAAGGTCCAGGGCTAACAGGGAAACTCCAACATCTTAACTTATGGGTTCCATGGTTGCTCTATAGTCTTTGCCATTTTTCAGCCTGTGAAAATGAAGAAAGAGAAGTCCACAGCAAACAATTCCCTTTGAGTAGTAATATTAAAGTCGGACTCTTACTTCCACTCACATCCTATAGTCTATAACTTAGTCACATGGCTGTCCCTACCTACAAGAGAAGCTGGAAAAAGTAGTCTCTCTACTTGTGCAACTCTGTACCCGGCAAAAGCACAGAGTTGTTTACAAAAGGAAAAAATAGAGAATTGACACTGAATGCACTCAGTAGCCCCTGTGACCAACCTAATATCCATGTTTGCCCTTCTTCCCACATACAGAATGCACTCACCCCCTGCTCAAAGGAGACAATCCAACACCCATTCTGACACAGCAGCATATTCAAAGTCCAGGAACTCGGGGTGATGTGCTGTTCTTGTAATGTATAGATATAACTCCTCAAAGTCTAGTGACCTACGAAACAATTAACATGTTATCTGCTCCCCAACATGTAATAAGTAAATGAAAAGTGGTAATGTGATAACCACAGTAGTCACTCCCATATGGAAAGGGGAAGAATGTAGGAAATCACCAATTATGGCAACTATCAAATCTTCCTGAATAGGAATTGTGAATACTCTCTGCAACAGCAGTGAAGTAATTTCCTAGATTAGTCCATCAGACTGTCCTTGCTTTTGCTCTTTAAGAGTAACTCATCTGGCCATTGTCCAAGATTCTCAGCTTTACTCTCTAGGACACAGGTTATCCAACTTTTTTCTTACGGGCCATAAAACCAACATTTCAGGCTTTGTGATCTATATATGGTGTCAAATACTTTCCTTTTCTGTTATTATTGCTGTTTTTTTTTATTTTATAATTCTTTAAAAATGTAAAACAGTAGGACTATAAATAGGAACAGCCATTGTGGAAAACAGTATGGAGCTTCCTCAAAAAATTAGATTATGATCCAGCAATCCCATTTCTGGGTATTTATCCAGAGGAAATGAAATCACTATCTCAAAGGAATATCTGCACTCCCATGTTCACTGCAGCATTATTCACAATAGCCAAGGCACGAAAACAACCTAAGGGTTCCTCAGCGGACAAATAGGTAAAGAAAACACCACACACCCACACCCCCCCACACACACACAGAAATACTATTCAGCTTTAAAAAACAAAACATAACAAAAACAACAAAACAAAGGAAATCTTTCCATTTGTGACAACATGGCTGAAACTAGAGCATTATGCTATGCTAAGTGAAATAAGCCAGACACAGAAAGACAAATACTCTATGATATCACTTACATATAGAATCTTTAAAAAAAAATCACACTCATAAAAACAGAGGAGATTTATAGTTGTCAGGGGCTGGATGATGGGGGAAATACAGAGATGGTGGTCAAAGGGTACAAACTTTTAGGTATAAGGTGAAAAAATTCTAAGAATTTAATATATAGCATGGTAACTACAGTTAACAATTCTGTATTGTATGTTTGTAATCTGCTAACAGAACAGACCTTAAACATTCTCAAAGAAAAGGTAACTATGTAAAGTGGTAAATGTGTTAATTAAGTTGATTGTAGTAATTATTTCACAATGGATATATATGTTCGCCAAATCATCGTGTTTCACACTTTAAATATATTATAGATTTATTTATCAGTTATACCTCAATAAAGTTATAAAAATAAATTTGATTTAAAAATAAAACTTAGGGGCACCTGGGTGGCTCAGTCGGTTAAGTGTCCAACTTTGGCTCAGGTAATGATCTCGCAGTTCGTGAGTTCAGGCCCTGTGTAGGGCTCTGTGCTAACAGCTCAGAGCCTAGAGCCTGCTTCAGATTCTGTGTCTCCCTCTCTCTCTCTCTGCCCCTCCCCACTCATTCTCTCTCTCTCTCTCTCCCTCTCAAAAATAAGTAGACATTTTTAAAAGCTTTTTAAAAATAAAACTTAAAAAAATATAAAAAGAGTAATACCCTATAAACACTTTAATATTTTTATTAAAAATAAATTAATAAAAACTAAAAATGTGAAACAATATTTAGCTCATAGGCCATAGAAAATGGATCACAGACTGAATTTAGCCTGATATCCATGTTCAACCCTTTTTGGTCAACCTCTGCCCTAGAGATTTTTTTGTCCATCATTATCCATGACCCCTTCCATATTGCATTCTCGAGCATATGTCGTGTTTGGGAGCTACACAGCTCTTAGTGCATTACCTGCTGGTGCAGTCTAGGAAAGCTGGGAGTTGTGTTAGGTATCAAAGCATCACAAAATGTCCAAGAACAAGACTGGTTGCTTTGGCAATACAATTTTCTTCCAAACATACTAGTTTTTTAATCTATTTACTTCTAGTCAGTACCATGTAAAAGTAACCACGGCCAAAGCTCTTTTCTGATCATCAGTTTTAAGCCTAACACTCCCCTCTGCTAGTCACTGGCATCTGTGTTTATCTTCCTCAATTTCATGACAGCTGCCTCATAGTCATCTGAGACAATATACGAGGCAGTACTCTTTACCTGATCTTCAAAGCTAGAAATCCCCGAGCAACAATCTGCATTTTTGCTGTTTGGTGGACAGAAGCAATTAGCTTGGTCAATTCTCACAAGGCCCCAAATTTCTGAGCTCCCATTCATTTTAGATTGTGGACCATAGGCAGAGAGAGCATCCTTTATCAAATTTCTATTACCTCTCATCTCTACTTGCAAACTAGCCAATCCCTGCCTGAGCTCATCTTTTCTCATGCAGTAGTTTCTAAAAGGACCAAGAAGCAGCCAGAACTCACCAACATTCTGCCTTTTCCAATCATTTCCTCTAGAGTCATGGGTTCTAAAGTCAGGTGGCCCACGTTCCAAATTACCACAGGAGAGAATTTTGCCTTTCAAATCAAAATAATTCAGCTAATGTGCATAAGGTGCACCTGAAGACCTAGTAACTTCCCTGTCCAAGCACACTTGGAGTTTCACAGGGTAAAGAAAGGCTATGGGTCTTTGGGGTAGGGTTCTTATGGAAGTGTTTGTCTCTTACTGCCGCAAAACCTGCGGTTGGAAATTGTTCCAGTTTCCCTGCCTCTTGCTTAGGATCATCACTGCAATCCCACCCCCAAAACTGTCAGAAAGTACTTTTCTGCCTTTGTAAGCCTTGCAGTTTGTCAGTTAGTTGAGGTTCATGAAGCAGGGAAAACAATAGCTTAACAAGAAAAGCAGAGAAGGAAAAGGGGACCATCTAGCATGTCTGCTATAGTCTCTTCACTTACCCAATGTGTTGCCACAGCTCAACAAGAGTTGTAGCCACTCATTATAAATGTAATGTGTCTGACATGCAGAAGTTACTCAGTCACTGGTACTTGTTATTAAGACTTATTCCAGGGGAGAAAGAGAAGGACAAGGATGTTCTTGTGCAAGGGTAGAAAAATTGTGAGATCTGTGTCTTAGTAAAATAAACATGACAGCTGGGAAGAGAATGTCTAGAAGTGCAGAGAGACAAGTTTCAAAAAGACCTGAAATCAGATGATGGCAGGAAGACTGGAAAAGGAAGGGATGGATATGAGGGGCTGAAAAAACAGAATACGTAGAGCTTAAAAATCAAGTCAATGTAATAGGCAAATAAAATGTACTTTGCTTAGGTAACAATAAAGAAAAGGTACCATTAACCGAAATAGAGACATCAGACAGAAGTCTGTTTTGGAAATTATAAGATTAAATTGTTACTAAGCAACCCAGAAACAGCTATCAAGCACAGAGCTTTAAATGAAATTCTGAAATCTATGATGTAGGCAAAGGCTATCAGTGGAGATTCAGAAGCCATAAAAAAGGAGATGGCATTTACTACCATAAAAGTGAGTACACATTCTAAAAGAAAGGGAATTGAAAGAAGTCCCTGAAAAAAATACTTATACTTGGATTTAAAGAAAATATATTGTGCTACATGCATAGAAAAATTTCACTCAGCCATAAAAAGGAATGAAGTACTGATACACATTGCAAAATAAGTATGCCAACTGAAAGAATCCAAACCAACAAAGAGTAAATATGTATGAATCCATTTATATAACATTCCAGACAAGGAAACCAATGTATACTGACTGAAGGCACATCAGTAGTTGTTTGGGATGGGGAAGAATGGACTGCAAAGGGCCAAAAGAATTGCTATAGGGTAACAGAAGTTTTTTCTAACCTGATTTTGATGGTGGTGGTTACCTGGATATATACATTGTCAAAACTCATAGAACTATACACTTAAAAAAGGTACATTTTATTATATGTAACTATATCTCAATAAAATTAATTTTTAAAGCTTATATTTAGTGGTTAGAAGGAAGAAGAGATAGAGAGGGGTCAGAAAAGACGTGTTCTTTATCCAAAGATATAAAAGATCTGTATGTTGAAAACTGTACAAAACTTATGAAAGAAACTGAAGAAGACACAAAGAAATGGAAAAACATTCCATGCTCATGGATTAGAAGAATAAATACTATTAAAATATCAATACTACCCAAAGCAATCTACACATTCAAAGATAGAAGAATAAATATTATTAAAATGTCAATACTACCCAAAGCAATCTACACATTCAAAGAAATCCCAATCAAACTTGCACTGGCATTCTTCTCAAAGCTAGAACAAACAACCCTAAAATTTGTATGGAACCACAAAAGACTCAGAGTAGCCAAAGTAATATTGGAAAAGAAAACCAAAGCAGGAGGCATCACAATCCCAGACCTTAGCCTCTACTACAAAGCTGTAATCATCAAGACAGTATGGTATTGGCACAAAAACAGACACATAGACCAATGGAACAGAACTCTTCCAGAATTGGACCCACAAACGTATGGCTGACTAATCTTTGACAAAGCAGGAAAGAGTATCCAATGGAAAAAAAGACAGTATCTTTAGCAAATAGTGCTGGGAGACCTGGATAGCAACATGCAGAAGAATGAAACTAGACCACTTTCTTACACCACACACAAAAATAAACTCAAAATTGATGAAAATCCTAAATGTGAGACAGGAAAACATCAAAGCCCTAAAGGAGAAAGCAGGCAACAACCTCTTTATTCTCAGCCACAGCAATTTCTTGCTCGACACATCTCCAAAGGCAAGGGAATTAAAAGCAAAAATGAACTATTGGGATCTCATCAAAATAAAAAGTTTCTACACTGCAAAGGAAACAATCAACAAAACTAAAAGGCAACCAATGGAATGGGAGAAGATATTTACAAATGACATATTGGATAAAGGGTTATTATCCAAAATCTATAAAGAACTTATCAAACTCAACACCCAAAAAAAACAAATAATCCAGTGAAGAAATGAGCAGAAGACATGAATAGATACTTTTCCAAAGAAGACATCCAGATGGCCAACAGACACATGAAAAGATGCTCAATGTCACTCATCATCAAGGGAATACAAATCAAAACTACACTGAGATACCACCTCACACTGGTCAGAGTGGCTAAAATGAACAAATCAGGATATAGATGCAGACAAGGATACGGAGAAACGGGAACCTTCTTGCACTGTTGGTGGGAATACAAACTGGTGGAGCCACTCTGGAAAACAGTATGGAGGTTCCTCAAAAATTTAAAAATAGAACTACCCTACGACCCAGCAATAGCACTTCTAGGAATTTATCCAAAGGATACAGGTATGCTGATTCATACGGGTACATGTACCCCAATATTTATAGCAGCACTTTCAACAATAGCCAAATTATGGAAAAAGCCTAAAGGCCCACCAACGGGTGAATGGATAAAGAAGATGTGGTTTATATATACAATGGAATACTACTTGGCAATGAGAAAGAATGAAATCATGCCATTTGTGGTAACATGGATGGAACTGGGAGGTATTATGCTGAGTGAAATAAGTCAGTCAGAGAAAGAGAGATATCATATGTTTTAACTCATATGTGGATCTTGAGAAACTTAACAGAAGACCATGGGGGAAGGGAAGGGGAAATAAAAAAATAGTTACAAACAGAAAGGGAGGGAGGCAAACCATGAGACTCTTAAATAGGAGAACAATCTGAGGGATGATGGGGGTGGGGGAGAGGGGAAAATGGGTGGTGGACATTGAGGAGGGCACTTGGGATGAGCACTGGGTGTTGTATGTAAGTGAAGAACCACATGAATCTACCCCCAAAAACCAAGAGCACACTTTACACACTGTATGTTAGCCAATTTGACAATAAATTATAAAAAATAATAAGTTAAATAAATAAATAAATAAATAAATAAATAAAGTAAGGAAGAGTGAGCAGGGGCCTGAAAGGAACGGAGAGGAATAAGGACAGTCGATACAGGATTTCAACAGAAAGTGCTTCTCC
Source organism: Lynx rufus (assembly GCF_022079265.1). NCBI lineage: Eukaryota > Metazoa > Chordata > Mammalia > Carnivora > Felidae > Lynx > Lynx rufus. Next base: position 51,953,952 of record NW_025814878.1, on the reverse strand, counting down.
AGCTTCAGTGTGCCCACAAACCACCATGAGTTCTTGTTAAACTGCAGATTCTGATTCAGTACTATGTCTAACATTCTGTATTTCTATCAAACTCCCTAGGAAAGCTGATGACCAACCTTACTTTGGGTAGCAAGACCAGAGGTAACCTGTTGGCAATGAGCAAAAGGATTGTGGAGTGGGAGTTCGGGTCCAGAGTTGGAGTAGTCATACAAATACATAGTAATCTCCCAACTACACATCAAGGATGCAGAAACTATTTGCTGTGATGTTCTGGCATCTGACACCATGACTGGCATGTAGGAGGACTTGTATGAATATGTACTAGATGAATGAAAGGCACCTGGGTGGCTCAGTCGATACAGCATTCAACTTCTTTATTTTGGTTCAGGTCATGATCCCCCTGGTCATGGGATTGAGCCCTGTGTTGCACTTCATGCTGGGAGGAGAGCCTGCTTAAGATTCTCTCTCTCTCCCTCTGCCCCACTTGTGTATGCTCTCTCTCCCTAAAATGAAAACAAAAAGAATGAGTAGTTCTCTCTCAGGGAAAGTGGGCAGGGGCAACTGACCACTGGCGGAGAATCAAAGGCAGAAATGGCAGAAAAGGAGGAAGGGAGGGTCATGGAAAAGTGAATGCATGGAAAACTGCTCCTCATGGAATCAAGGTAGAGAGAAGAGGTGAGTGATGGCAGCTTGGCAAGCGAATGAAAGGAGTGAGAGGAGATGAGAGATCACAAAATAATAAATAAAATGCAGATTGAGGGGGGAAATAAAAGAAAGAAATGTTTAGAAGAAAAGAATTTGTAATCCAAAAGAGCTATATTCTGTCTTTGACAACAAAGACATTTCAAGTGAAAGCAGTACAATGGCCTGGCTGAAAGATAGCTTATCATGAACTGATGAGACTGAGGAAATTATTAATAAATTTACTTATTTCACCATGTCAAAAAGTTCATGAGGGTTCAGCAAAGTAGCCAACACCTTTAGTAACTAAACTGTTAGCAACAAATAATAACTGTTCTCATTCAGCATAACTGCAATGCCAAAAATAAAACATAAAAACCTTATTCCACTTATAAGCATTGAGTTGACATAACTTGGGTAATATGTTCCTAGGTTTCACCAAAAATAATTTACCTGCTTAGGTGATAGGGACATATAGAAAAAGATCCAGTAATATTTTATGTCATCTTGAGGTAAATTTATATAGCTCCATTAAAAATCTTCAAGGTTGAAAATCAGATCACATAATTAAAATGATAAAATGAAGAATGCGTCATTGGCAGGAGCATGATAACAATGTGTTCTGTAAGAAAGGCATATGTAAGGCAAATACTCAAGAATTTAGATTTTCAAATTAATTACTGATAACTAAAATATATTTTTATCCCAAATTAAAATTATTGCTCTTTCCAAGAAGTTAATGTTGAAATCTTCTCCTAAATGTTATTAAAACGATCCAAGGTAGAAATAGTCCCTATAACAAAGAATACATGGAAAACTGCCTCGATATACATATGTATGTGTGCATGTACCCACAGGTAAGTACATCAAATGTGTGCTTGTTCCTCATCCTTGCATAGACACATTCATGCCAATGAAAAAAATGGGATTTTAAGCCATTCTGAAGTTGAGAAGAAAGAGGGAAGGAAAGTGAATGTCCACTGTCTGCCAGGAACTCCAGTGTTTCATATCTGATCTCTCATTTAATTCCTACATTTTGTCTCCATGATTTAAATGGGCAGAATTATTACCTTCATTTTGAATACCTGAATACTGATGCTCAAAGAAGTTAAATGATTTCCCATGTCACACAACCACCAAAAGATGCAGCCCATCTATCTCATCATTCCAAGGTTCTTTCTGCTTTGCCATACTGCCTCCCTGTGTGATTGTAATTATTCTCACCTATTCTATAAATATACTCTAGAACTCCAGTAAATATACATTAATTTACTCAGACTCCAGAACTGGAAATAAAAGTGTCTGTATTTGAACAACTTATAGTCCACTAATATCGCATGGCTCATGCCAACAGTCTTGTATGCAAATAATGACAACAATGTGTGGAGAGGGCAGGTGGTGAGCACTGTGGAGCCTGTAGGATGAGTACCCAGCTCCAGGCAGAGGGGTTCTGGAAGACTGGAGACAAATACCAGATATTTAGACATACTCATAAAGGACTAGTTCACCTCGTGGCAACAGGGGTAAAGGACTAATAAGCAGAGGGAACACGTGGGGCCCATACTCTGGAAGATGCTCACAATTGAGATAGTTCAGGAAAGAAGGCCAGAACACAATGCACATATCATGAGAATGACTTCATTGCCTCTACCTACTATCCTGGGCTTGATGTGTTCCAAGTACATCTATCTCCCTAGATGGGCTGACCCTGAAGTTGTTCCTCTTCTGGAATATTTTACAAGCCAATGTGTATCATTCCTTTTTTTTTTTTTTTTTTGATTTATTTTGAGAATTCACAGAAGGATTCAGCTCCTATTTCACAAGGTTTCTTGCTGGATGGCAAATTATGGTATCTTGTTAAACAGCACCTGAGCCCAGTAACTCAGTAGAAATTAACCATCTAACTCTTGACTTTTGGATTTCTGAAAAACTATAGGAAGCTCACAACTTTAATGAAATATAAAATGACATTTATGTTTTATAACAAAAGGATTAACATTCTTAGGTGTGTCAAACTAAGAAATGCAATTGGACACAAAATTTTAAGAAATAGTACCTGATCTTAAAGAGTTTAATTGTAGTTAGACTCCAAAGTACACATTATAATTTGTTTCTGAAAAGTGTATTTCTCTAAATTCTTTAAAATATGGGAGAGATAAAAATATTGCCCTTTTGGGGCACCTGGGTGGCTCAGGCGGTTGATGACTTCAGCTCTGGTCATGATCTTGCAGTTCGTGAGTTCGAGTCCCTTGTCAGGCCCTTTGCTGACAGCTCAGAGCCTAGAGCTCGCTTCGGATTCTGTGTCTCCCTCTCTCTCTGCCTATCCCCAGCTCGCACTCTGTCTCTGTCTCTCTCAAAAATAAATAAATGTTAAAAAAACTAATATTGCCCTTTTAATAACATTAATAACAAAAATCTCTCAATTGTTTTTACTAATTTTAAAATAAAATTATTTTGGGGTGCCTGGGTGGTTCAGTCAGTTGAATGTCCAACTGTGGCTAATGTCATGATCTCGCAGTTCATGAGTTCAAGCCCCATATCAGGCTCCCTGCTATCAGCACAGAGCCCACTTCAGATCTTGCCCCCTCTCTCTCTGCCCTAACCCACTCGCACGCTCTCTCTCAAAAATAAAAAAAAAACATTAAAAACATATTAAACACTAATAATAACTTAAAATACTATCTTACGATAATTTAAAGTGCTTTAAGTTTTAATGAGTGTGAATACCTTTTTCATTTCTTTATTGATCCCTGAATTCCCTCTTTTGTGGAATTTTACTTCTTGCCCTTTTCCAATTTCAATTGGGGGTATTAATACACACATCTTATTAGTTTTTATTACCTATTTGCATTAAACTGTATAAAGTCGTTCTCCTATAATTTGGAAATACTTGGGGCTATGTCTGTTCATTTTACTATTAAATTTTTTGTAGAGTTAGGGGAATTGGGTGACAGGAAGAAACTCAGAAAGAAAAGGGAAAGTTGGTAACTGTCTACTCAGATCAACTAATTCATTTGAAAACATTTTAAACATTATGTCTTTAAAAGCATCTTCTCCCTGCCTCCTTTTTTTTTTTTTTTTGATTGAGCGGTAACATACATACAGTAAAATACACAACTATTAAGTGAATTTTAATATATGGTGCATCATGTTGCCACAACCTAGCTCAAGACATAGAAAATCTCCAGCAACCAAAAGTTCATTTGTGCCTCCTCCCACTGCATACTGCCTCCCAAAAGAAGCCACTATTCTGATGTCACCACCATGGTTTAGTTTGCCATTATAAAAATACTAATATCTCATTTCAAAGATTAATAAAAAATTTTAATGCAAGTAGCCCTTTTATCATTCTAAAGTTAACTGAGGTATGTCAATAGATATTATAATAAAGTTTTTCAAAAAACCTGAAAACATATATCCTACTAACAGGTGGAAATTATGGTATGCCACAGTTTTAATATGATACTTCAAGATGAATATTTCTAAATCCACATTTTCTAAAGCAGTTATCTCTATACAATATAAATACAGGAATCATGAGTTATATAAAAACACAATCTTTTGTGTTCTTTTAAATTTTAAATTTTGTTTTCTTGTAAATTTTATTATTTTTATTTCACATCTGAATTAGGTAGCATATAGTGAAACAATGATTTCAGGAGTAGATTCTTTAATGCCCCTTACCCATTTAGCCCATCCCCCCTCCCACACTCCCTCCAGTAATCCTCTGTTTGTGCTCCATATTTAAGAGTCTGTTATGCTTTGTCCCCCGCCCTGTTTTTTATATTATTTTTGTTTTCCTTCCCTTATGTTCGTCCGTTTTGTCCCTGAAAGTCCTCATATGAGAGAAGCCATATGATTTTTGTCTTTCTCTGACTGACTAATTACACTTAGCATAATACCCTCCCGTTCCATCCACGGAGTTGCAAATGGCAAGATTTCATTCTTTTTGATTGCTGAGGAATACTCCATTATTACTGCCGAGTAATAATATACCACATCTTCTTTATCCATTCATCCATCGATGGACATTTGGGCTCTTCCCGTACTTTGGCTACTGTTGATAGTGCTGCTATAAACATGGGGGTGCATGTGTCCCTTCGAAACAGCACACCTGTATCTCGTGGATAAATGCCTAGTAGCGCAGCTGCTGGGTCTAGGGTAGTTCTATTTTTAGTTTTTTGAGGAACCTCCATACTGTTTTCCACAGTGGCTGCACCAGCTTGCATTCCCACCAACAGTGCAAAAGAGATCCTCTTTCTCCACATCCTCGCCAACATCTGTTGTTGCCTGAGTTGTTAACGTTAGCCATTCTGACAGTTGTAAAGTGGTATCTCACTGTGGTTTTGATTTGTATTTCCCTGATTATGAGTGATGTTAAGCATTTTTCCATGTATCGGTTGGCCATCTGGATGTATTCTTTGGAGAAGTGTCTATTCATGTCTTTTCCCCACTTCTTCACTGGATTATTTGTTTTTTGGCTGTTGAGTTTCGTAAGTTCTCTATAGATTTTGAATACTAACCCTTTATCTGATATGTCATTTGAAAATATCTTCTCCCATTCTGTCAGTTGCCTTTTAGTTTTGCTGATTGTTTCTTCACTGTGAAGAAGCTTTTTATTTTGATGAGGTCCCAGTAGTTCATTTTTGCTTTTGTTTCCCTTGCCTCCGGAGACGTGTTGAGTAAGAAGTTGCTGCGGCCAAGATCAAAGAGGTTTTTGCCTGCCTTCTCCTTGAGGATTTTGATGGCTTCCTGTCTTACATTGAGGTCTTTCATCCATTTTGAGTTTATTTATGTGTATGGTGTAAGAAAGTGGTCCAGGTTCATTCTTCTGCATGTCGCTGTCCAGTTTTCCCAGCACCACTTACTAAAGAGACTGTCTTTATTCCATTGGATAGTCTTTCCTGCTTTGTCAAAGTTTAGTTGGCCATACATTTGTGGGTCCATTTTTGGGTTCTGTATTCTGTTCCATTGATCTGAGTGTCTGTTCTTGTGCCAGTACCACAATGTCTTGATGATTACAGCTTTGTAGTATAGCTTGAAGTCTGGGATTGTGATGCCTCCTGCTTTGGTTTTCTTTTCCAAGATTGCTTGGGCCATTCGGGGTCTTTTCTGGTTCCATATAAATTTTAGGATTGTTTGCTCTAGGTCTGTGAATAATGCTGGTGTTACTGTAATAGGGATTGCATTCAATATGTAGATTGCTTTGGGTAGTGTCGACATTTTAACAATATTTGTTGTTCCTATCCAGGAGCATGGAATCTTTTCCCATTTTTTTTTTTTTGTTTTGTGTGTGTGTGTGTGTGTGTCTTCTTCAATTTCTTTCATAAGCTTTCTATAGTTTTCAGTGTATAGATTTTTCACCTCTTTGGTTAGATTTATATCTAGGTATTTTATTTATTTATTTTTTTTTGTGCAACTATAAATGGGATCGATTCCTTGATTTCTCTTTCTGTTGCTTCATTGTTGGTGAATAGGAATGCAACCGATTTCTGTGCATTGATTTTATATCCTGCAACTTTGCTGAATTCATGAATCAGTTCTAGCAGTTTTTTGGTGGAATCTTTTGGGTTTTCCATATAGAGTATCATGTGACTGCAATGAGTGAAAGTTTGACCTCCTCCGGGCCAATTTGGATGCCTTTTATTTCTTTGTGTGGTCTGATTGCAGAGGCTAAGACTTCCAATACTATGTTGAATAACAGTGGCAAGAGTGGACATTGCTGTCTCGTTCCTGACCTTAGGGGGAAAGCTCTCAGTTTTTCCCCATTGAGGATGATAGTAGCGTTGGGTCGTTCATATATGGCTTTTATGATCTCAAGGCATGCTCCTTCTATCCCTACTTTCTTGACGGTTTTTATCAAGAAAGGATGTTGTTTTGTGTCACATACTTTCTCTGCATCTATTGAGAGGATCATATGGTTCTTGTCCTTTCTTTTCTTGATGTGATGAATCACGTTAATTGTTTTGTGGATATTGAACCAGCCCTGCATCCCAGGTATAAATCCCACTTGGTCGTGGTGAATAATTTTATTAATGTATTGTTGGATCCGGTTGGCTAATATCTTGTTGAGGATTTTTGCATCCATGTTCATCAGGGAAATTGGTCTATAGTTCTCCTTTTTAGTGGGGTCTCTGTCTGGTTTTGGAATCAACGTAATGCTGGCTTCATAGAAAGAGTTTGGAAGTGTTCCTTCCATTTCTATTTTTTGGAACAGTTTCAAGAAAATAGGGGTTAGCTTTTCCTTAAATGTTTGGTAGAATTCCCCTGGAAGGCCATCTGGCCCTGGACTCTTGTTTTGTGGCAGATTGTTGATTATTAATTCAATTTCCTTACTGGTTATGGGTGTGTTCAAATTTTCTATTTCTTCCTGTTTCAGTTTTCGTAGTGTATATGTTTCTAGGAATTTGTCCATTTCTTCCAGATTGCCCATTTTATTGGCATATAATTGCTCATAATATTCTCTTATTATTGTTTTTATTTCTTCTGTGTTGGTTGTGATCTCTCCTCTTTCATTCTTCATTTTATTTATTTGGGTCCTTTCCTTTTTCTTTTTGATCAAACTGGCCAGTGGTTTATCAAGTTTGTTAATTCTTTCAATGAACCAGCTTCTGGTTTCATTGATCTGTTCTACTGTTTTTGTTTTTGTTTTTGTTTTTGTTTTTGTTTTTTTCGGTTTCAATAGCACTGATTTCTGCTCTAATCTTAATTATTTCCTATCTTCTGCTGGGTTTGGGTTTTACTTGTTGTTCTTTTTCCAGCTCCTTAAAGCATAAGGTTAGGTTGTGTATCTGAGATCCTTCTTCCTTCTTTAGGAAGGCCTAGATTGCTATATACTTTCCTCTTATGACCGCCTTTGCTGTGTCCCAGAGGTTTTGTGTTGTGGTTTTATTATTTTCATTGTTCTCCATATACTTTTTAATTTCCTCTTTAACTTCTTGGTTAGCCCATTCATTCTTTAGTAGGATGTTCTTCAGTCTCCAATGTTTGTTACCTTTCCAAATTTTTCCTTGTGATAGATTTCTAGTTTCATAGCGTTTGGTCTGAAAATATGCACGGTATGATCTCAATCCTTTTATACTTGCTGAGGGCTGATTTGTGTCCCAGTATGTGGTCTATTCTGGAGAATATACCATGTGCACTGGAGAAGAATGTATATTCGGCTGCTTTAGTATGAAATGTTCTGAATATATCTGTTAAGTCCATCTGGTCCAGTGTGTCATTCAAAGCCATTGTTTCCTTGTTGATTTTTTTAATTAGATGATCTGTCCATTGCTGTGAGTGGGGTGTTGAAGTCTACTCTTATGGTATTACTATCAATGAGTTTCTTCATGTTTGCGATTGATTTATATATTTGGGTGCTGCCACATTTGGAGCATAAATGTTTACAATGGTTAGGTCCTCTTGGTGGATAGACCACTTGATTATGATATAATGTCCTTCTTCATCTCTTGATACAGTCTTTATTTTAAAGTCTAGATTCGCTGATATAAGTATGGCTACTCTGGCTTCCTTTTGTTGACCATTAGCATGATAGATGGTTCTCCATCCCCTTACTTTCAATCTGAAGGTGTCTTTAGGTCTAAAGTGGGTCTCTTGTAAACAATATATAGATGGATCTTGTTTTCTTACCCATTCTGTTACCCTATGTCTTTGGATTGGAGCTTTTAGTCCATTGGTGTTTAGAGTGAGTACTGAAAGATAAATTTATTGCCATTATCATGCTTGTAGAGTTGGACTTTCTGGTGGTGTTCTCTGGTCCTTTCTAATCTTTGTTGCTTTTGGTATTTATTTATTTTTTGTTTCACCTTTTCTCCCCTCAGAGGGTCCCCCTTAAAATTTCTTGCAGGGCTGGTTTAGTGGTCACAAACTCCTTTAATTTTTGTCTGGGAAACTTTTAATCTCTCCTTCTATTTTGAATGACAGCCTTGCTGGATAAAGAAATCTTGGCTGCATATTTTTCTGATTCAGCACACTGAATATATCCTGCCACTCCTTTCTGGCCTGCCAAGTTTCTGTGGATAGGTCTGCTGCAAACCTGATCTGTCTTCCCTTGTAAGTTAGGGACTTTTTCTCCCCCTTGCCGCTTTCGTGATTCTCTCCTTGCCTGAGTATTTTGTGAATTTGACTATGGTATGCCTTGTTGACGGTTGGTTTTTGTTGAATCTAATGGGAGTCCTCTGTGCTTCCTGGATTTTGATGTCTGTGTCTTTCTCCAGGTTAGGAAAGTTTTCTGCTACGATTTGCTCACATAACCCTTCTCCCCTATTTCTCTCTCTTTCCTCTTCTGGGACCCCTATGATCCTGAAGTTGTTCCTTTTTAATGAGTCACTGATTTCTCTAATTCTTAAATCATGCTCTTTTGCCTTAATCTCCCTCTTTTTTTTCTGCTTCGTCGGTCCCTAGAAGTTTGTCCTCTATATCGCTGATTTTCTGTTCTGCCTCATCCATCCTTGCCGCCGTGGCAACCATTCGAGATTGCAGCTCAGTTATACCATTTTTTATTTCATCCTGACTAGCTTTTATTTCTTTTATCTCCACAGAAAGGGATTCTAATCTGTTTTCGACTCCAGCCAGTATTCTTATTATGGTGACTCTAAATTCTGGGTCAGACATCTTGCTTGTACCTGTGTCAGTTAAGTCCCTGGCTGTCGTTTCTCCCTGCTCTTTCTTTTGGGGTGAATTCCTTTGTTTCATCATTTGAAGGGAGAAAATGAATTAATGAGGTAGAAAAAAATGATTATTAAAAATAGTAAAATTAAAAAAATATTATAATTAAAAATTAAACACACACACACACACACACACACACACACACAAAATCGAATAAATGATGCTAGATCCTAGGTGTGTTTTGGTCTGGGTGTTGAAAGTGGTTTGACAGATTAGAGAAAAAGGGAACAAAAAGAAGAAAAGGATATCGTTTGAAAATTTGAAAGAAATGAATAGACTGAAGTAGATTAAAATGCAATGATGGAAGTAAAATAGAATTTGAAAAAAATTACACTAGAGTAAAAAATATAGTAGAAAAATTAAATAAAAGTATTTTTAATAAAAATTAAAAATAAAAATGAATTTTTTCTTTTTATTTATGAAAAAAGAAATGAAAAAGAGAAAAAAGATAAAAAAGAAAGAAAATTGAATAGTTGGACCAGCTAACAGACTGAAATACAACTGAAATTACTTCGTCTTCCCCTAAAAGTCAAACTATGAAGCGCTTTAGAGTCCATAAACTAAGCAGGCAGTGAGACTTGTGTTTATGAAGAGCGAGGTTCACCCATTTGGGTGGGGCTTAGTGTAACGTTTCTATTCTTCACTAGATGGCACTGCTAGCCTACTGGGGTGAAGTGTTGTGGCGCTTGTAAGGTGTGTATGTACACGTGCGAGAGCGGTGAAAGTGGCGTCACCCAGTTACTCAGTCTCTAGTATCAGAATTCTGTTCTCCCTGATCAGCAATTGTGCACCTGTCCTTCATCTTTGCTCTACTCCCTGCCTCCACACTGTCCATGACCAAGCCCCAGGCATCATCTCCCTCCCAAGTTTTGTCTCAGATGAGCTGCTTTACCTGGCCCCCCAGTTCTGAGGGACTGCGGCTTTGACCCGCTCCACCCCTCTGCGGATGGTCTCACCGAGCCATGTACGGGTGTCGGCTGCACCCAGGAACGCTTGCAGGACCACACTGCTGCCGATGCCCAGAGACTGCAGTTAGGTGCCAGCCCACCCCAGAAAAAGTTCTTGAGACAGTTTAGCAGCAGCACCTCAGGGATTATGGAAAATCACAACACACATCTGGCACCAGGCCTCACCCCCAATGACCTTGTTCCAGCACCAGCAAATGTGGCCATTCTCTGGGGCCTTCTGGGCCCAGGTGGTCTCACAGCCTCCACCAAATGTCCTTCAGGCAGTGGAACCACTTCTCCCCATGTGGCCCGAGAACCTTCCAGATCCCACCCTGCTCTGGGGATTTGCCCTTCCCACCAGAGCACCACCAGGTATCGAGCTGCGGAGCTGCAGACTTTGTGCTCCCCTTGTTTACAGTCTTAATGGAATTTAAATCCTCTCCTTTTCCTTTTTCCCTTTTTAGTTTAGTCCCTGCAGCTGTTTCCAATTTTCCACTTTGTCTCCAGCTGCTTTTGGGGAGTGGTGCTTTTCCCCTATTCTCCCCCACCCCATCTCTGTCCTCTCTTGCACGCAAACACGGCTCCCTGCCCTCCACAGCTTCTCTCTCCCCAAGTTCATCTCTCCACGCCGCGTACCTGCTGAGTTCTGTGGTTCAGGTTGTGCAGATTGTTGTGTTAATCCTCCAATCAGTGTTCTAGGTGTGCAGGGTGGCTTAGTGTGGGTCTGGCTGTATTTCATGGATGCGAGACAAACAAAAAACTTCCATGCTGTGCTGCCATCTAGGTTCCTCCCCCACAAACCTAATCTTAAGATAATAATTTGTATCTGTCATTCCTATGACTCTTTTTCTAATTTAATTTAAATTTTCCTTTCTATATTACACTTTCTTCTGTTATGGATGAGCTATAATTTTTCTCTTACAGATAGGACAAATTACAAAGCAAATAATTGATTAAGCCAAAGCTAACACCAGTTTTTCCCCCAAATAAAGGTACTATAACATGTTCAAGAAGACAATGGTTTTCAAACACCAGTATATTACTCCCAGGAGTCCATACATAGGTAAGAACTAAGGTTTCCCTATCAATTACTAGGAATCCTGCATGCACAGCTAAATTTCCATTTAGAGTAAGTGTGTCTGTTGTTTGTTTGTTTCTTACCACTATGGGGCCAATTTCCTTTGATAGTGTTCAGGGAAATAGAAGATACTCATGTTGAGAGGGAGCACTAGGTTCTAATATTTCAGTTTGTAGTTCTCAGTATTTGAAAGTAGGACTTTGTATTACTTGCTTCTTTATTTTCATTTAGAGTACGCAAGCAAGTAGCTCAGAAGGCCAAACCCAATGCACGGAGCGAGAGCACACACACAAACAAAACAAACAAATGAGCCAGTGACTTTACTAGAGGCCAAAATCTGGCAGGAAATGAGGGTTCTGGAAGGGTGCACACTCGCCTCATTCTGGGAACAAGCAAAATGTAAAATAAAAGGTAGCCAAGCATTAAAAGGACACCTGGTCACAAGTTTAGTTGCAAACAGTATCTATTGTTCTTTTTTCTAACAAGTTATTTCTGAAAATTGTTATTTCCCTAAACTCTTCAAAATGCGTGGAATATAAATAAGATTGCCTATTTTTAACAACATTAAAACAGAGAAAATCCTCACATCAATGGGATTTGATAAAAAAAAAAAAAAGGTCAGCAATCAAAGGTTCAGCTGTGGGTCTGCTTGCTAGTCCAGGCCAGCCTCAGACCAGGCCCAGGGGTGGACAGACCCAGCCTGTGGATATCAGAAATCCAAGACAGCACCTTGAGCAGAGAGACAGTCATGGTGGGAGATACACTAACACTCTCAAAACTCTCCTTAAAAAAATCTATCTACTGGTTTCCACCAGATTTAAACTAGGGTGTCAAGTAAGCAGAGTAAACACAATAAAAATAATCTACAGATCTGAATAACTTGTAAAATTTAGGGCCTGGCAGAGAATCTAGGAAAAAGAAACCTGACTTGGGCATAAGGAAACACAACATCCTCAACAAGGTGATGATTTCCTATATGATAGCTCTGCGGTCTCTGTCTTTTTTATTATCTTTTCGAATACTATTTTTACATATTTTATAATTTTAGTCAATCTATAGCATTTTCATATTTACCAATGCCACCCTCTAGAAACTCTAAATATATTGCTGAAAATAGTCTATGAAGATCCTCAAGGACTCTAGAAATCACAATCTTTCCTCCTCCCCCAGAAAGGAGACAGAGTGCTTTCCAGCCCTGTAAGAGGAAGTCCAGATGTGGGTGTCCCATGGATATTAGCATAGATGCGGGGAGGGAAGGATTTTGAATTCTCCTAAAGCAGACTTCAGAATTGGACTGAACACCATCTAAGTTGTTAGAATTTGTTTTTGGAACAAGGAGAATATATATACATGTAATAATTTTAATGGAAAGTTTTATTGCTTTGTGGAATGAATGCATTCCAATAAGTGGCTCAAAAGAGGCTACAGAGCACAGTGAGAAATGCTTGCAATTTAGAGTTTCTAATCTCTCTATTTTGGAAGTAAATAATCTCTCTGATGCTTAATTTCGTCATTTGTAGAATGCAGATTCATATTTCTATCACAAAGGAATGCTGTCAGAATCAAATGCAGCATTATATTAATGGTGATGCATACACGAAAACCATTAAATGGTATTTCCTATTATTATTTCTAATAAGCACGCCCCTTCTTCATGTTCTCCCTGCTGTGTCATAGGCATCTGACCCATTCACTCTTCTAATGTAGCACTTGTCTAGTTTCCAGATCTCCTCTCAGGCATGGCCAACTTTTCCATCCAAACTCAAGAATTCCAAACTCATGAAGCTCAGGAATTTATTCTGTTTGTGGTTTTCCCCTGACTCCATATGAACAGAGTATATAACTTTACTCCTGCTGCTTTTCCTTGACTCTGAGATTTGTAATACCTACTGAAGCTGGGTTGCAGGCCCATTTCCCTAAAATGGACAGCCCTCTGTCTAAAATACTGTCTACTGACCAGTGATCTCCTTAACTCCCAGCCTACAAATTATACCTTCTTTTGTCATCTCTGTAAATTCTGTCCTACCTTTAAATTTACTCAAAAGGAAATTCAGCTGCAGCTTCTAAGAAGAAAAATTCCCTTACTAGAATTTGAGAGCAGTTATCCCCAATGAAACAGAGGCAAAGTTGCAAAATCATCGTCATCATCACCATCTAAAACATACAAAGACAACTAACCAATTGGAAATTAATATATCACTTGAGAGCAGAAATCAAAACTCAGCTGCTAGATCTGGGGAGGAATTTAAAAATCATCAGCTACACCCTCTTCAAATGGAAGATAAGGAAACAGGCCCCCAGTTGGGCAAGGTCCTACTAAATGTCAATAATTAGACATGTTTTCACTCTATGCTATGATCCAGATGCAGCCAACTCCCTATTTGCATGAAGCTTTTCCTACCTGCCAAGTATCAAATAAGACTGGGCCAGAAATAATTTTTTAAGCCATTATGCCTATTCTTGACATGCCAAGGACAATAAGTGTTCGGGAGAGGAGAAAATGACCTCTGTGTACTGACTTGCAGTTCACAAAAACATCACATCACCTTCAAAACAGAGAAAAGGGAGCCTGGGTAGCTCAGTCGGTTGAACATCGAACTTTTGATTTTGGCTCTTGTCATGATCTCACGAATCTCGTGGACCAAGCCCCACATAGGCTCTTGCTGATGGTGCAGAGCCTGCTGATGATTCCCTCACTCTCTCTCTGCCCCTCCCCCACTAGGGGAGCACTAAGGGAGGACTAAGTCAGGAGTTGTAACTGTTATTATTCATTTTGTCCTCCCTACATACCAGTGCTTATTAGTATAAATATTTATAGTATAAGCCTTCCATCAAAAACATAAATAAACTAATGCTTCTCTTTATATGGGTCTAGTACTTGTAAACACAGGTCATGTTTTCCATGTAGACTCCCTTAAAAATATTATATTTTCAGGGATCAAAATTTCTACAGCCTTTGGGGTACCTGGGTGGCTCAGTCAGTTAAGTGTCCAACTCTTGATTTCAGCTCAGGTCATGATCTCATGGCTCATGGGTTCAAGCCCTGTGATGGGCTCTGCACTAATGGTGTAAATCCTGTTTGGAATTCTCTCTCTCCTCTCTTTGTACCTCCTCTGCTCTCTCGCCCTCTCTCTATCAAGAATAAATAAATAAACTTAAAAAAAAATTTCTACAGCCTTGCTACTCAAAATGCATACCTAGGGATCAGCACAGTCAGCATCACCTATGAGCTCATTAGGAATGCATAATCTCCAGCCCCACCCCAGGCTTGATGAATCATACCTGCATTTTAACAAGACTCCCAGGTGATCTGAATGCACATAAAAATTTAAAAAGCACTGATCTACAGCTTGGTGCTAGAGAGCTGAGTGAAGGTGTTGTGTACAAGGCACCAATACCCATCAACTTCAAAGTAAGAGGCATGCGTTTTATTCAGCAACAGCCTCTGAAATCATTCTTTTCCAAATTGAGAAGTCCTCCATAGCTGGATACTCTTTATAGTGTTTGTTTTTATTAACTTATCATTGATTCATTATTCTCCCTCAACCCTATCATTCTACTCTCAACCCAGGAGAGTACATTATATACATTCTGGAAGCCCGTGTTAGTAAAAGTTAAATAAAGAAAGACATGACCTAAAAGCTTTCTTTTCATATCTCCCTTTTCTCCTTCCCTATCCCAACTCAACTCAAAAGGGCAGCAGCTGCTGAGAGTAAATGTGGAGGCTCCTAAAATTAAATCAGCAAAAAAATTTATATTTATTACTGAGGTTGGAAGGGAAGGTGACATTTTTAAAGGTTAAATTAGGTAAATTAATTGAAAACAGAACAAGTAGAAATCAATCCTCCTTGCTGAGAGTAAACACATGCTGTTTTTCAGTTGTTTGATATAGTAGGTCCCCTGGCAGCTCTCCATAAGATTCCTTTGTGACAGACGGAGACAGGGACTTCATTATATTTCTTTAATTCCCTCAGTACCAAGGCTGTATGGCTCCATGGCCTTGCAGAGCTCTCATGGTTAGAACAGACCAGAATAGTACAAAGAGTTAACCCAGACCAACCACCACACATCAGCCCAAAGTACTTCAATACTGAGGACTTTGGACTAAGCAACAAGCTTTCCAAAGCAAAAAAAGGTCACTTCCCAGCAACATGAGAATGTTGTTATCAAAAAGGGATTTAAAGATTTACAGGGTAGAGTCATTCCCAGATTTCACCAGTGGGCTTTGTAAGCATAATTACTGTGTCTGATACCTGGCTCCTGTTTTCTAGGTGTGTGACGGTGAGCAAGCTCTTCATTCTCTGAACTTCACTTTACTCCACTACAGAAATAGGATACTAATACTTACTCACTAGATAAATGGGAAGCTAAATTGAATTAGGATAAATGGAAAATACCAAATTCTGTGCTACCATTTATCAGAAGCTTAATAACTATTAGTTGCTTTTACTCCGTGACATTATATCTAGGTACGAAGATTTGATTATCACCAAACATGTTAGACGAAGAGGTTTTGCTTGTAGATGAAAGCTTCTGGGAACTGATAACATCTGATTTATGTACATTGTGGTTATAAGCCACAGGTGGAGTTTAGCAGTCTGTCAGCAGAACTTCCGAGCTTCCTTACTCCAACACCCTCTTGGGTAAAAAATAGTTCTCTATTTCTGATCACTTCACCTGATAGGCTCAACTGATCAAATTACACAAAATGTTTCTTTTTTCTAGAAATTCTGCTGCGATAAATCATAATCCTAAGGGGTGCTTGGGTGGCTCAGTTATTTGAGTGTCTGACTCAGTTTCAGCTCAGGTCATCATCTCACAGTTTCGTGAGTTCAAGCCCCACGTCTGACTCTGCTGCTGGCAGCCCAGGGATTTGCTTTCTTTCTCCCTCTCTCTCTGCCCCTCCCCTGCTGACACAGTCTCTGTCTCTCTCAAAACAAATAAATAAACTTAAAAAATTAGTTATCTTAAAAAATGCACAAACTTATTGAAAGGCAATACAAAATAGAAAATTCTGCCTCAGGGGAGGAGCCAAGAGACTGGAACAACATGGAAGTTTTTTGTGTGTCTCACGTCCATAAAATATAGCCAGAACAACACTAAACCATCCTACACACCTAGAAAACTGATTGGAAGATTAACACAACAATCTGCAAAACCTGAGCCTCAGAATTCAGCAGGTACGCAGAACAGAGAGGTGAACTTGGGGAGCGAGAAGCTGCGAAAGGTAGGGAACCGCTTTTGCCAATGGACAGAGGATGGAGACTGGTGGGGGGGGAGAAAAGGGGAAAAGCACCCCTCCCCAAAAGCAGCTGGAGACAAAGTGGAAAATTGGAAACAGCCACAGGGACTAAACTAAAAAGGGAGAAAGGATAAAGGAGAGGGTTTAAATTCCATTAAAAATGTAAACAAGGGGAGCACAAAGTCTGCAGCTCCGCAGCTTGATACCTGGTGGTGCTCTGGTGGGAAGGATAAACCCCAGGAACAGAGTGGGGTTCAGGGGGTTCTCAAGCCACATGGGGAAAAGCAGTTCCACTGCTGGAAACATTAGGTAGAAACTGTTGAAGCCACCTGGTCCCAGGAATTTTTATTACCATATTTTTTGCTTTTATGTAAATTTTTTCAAACTCTATTTTACTTCCATCATTTTATTTTAGTCTACTACAGTGTATTCACTTTTCCAAATATTCAAATGATTTCTTTTTCCTTTTTTTCTTTTTTATCTTTTTTTCTTTTTCATTTTTTTCATAAATAAAAAGAAAAAATTCATTTTTATTTTTAATTTTTATTAAAAATACTTTTATTTAATTTTTCTACTATATTTTTTACTCTAGTGTAATTTTTTTCAAATTCTATTTTACTTCCATCATTGCATTTTAATCTACTTCAGTCTATTCATTTCTTTCAAATTTTCAAACGATATCCTTTTCTTCTTTTTGTTCCCTTTTTCTCTAATCTGTCAAACCACTTTCAACACCCAGACCAAAACACACCTAGGATCTAGCATCATTTATTCGATTTTGTGTGTGTGTGTGTGTGTGTGTGTGTGTGTTTAATTTTTAATTATAATATTTTTTTAATTTTACTATTTTTAATAATCATTTTTTTCTACCTCATTAATTCATTTTCTCCCTTCAAATGATGAAACAAAGGAATTCACCCCAAAAGAAAGAGCAGGGAGAAACGACAGCCAGGGACTTAACTGACACAGGTACAAGCAAGATGTCTGACCCAGAATTTAGAGTCACCATAATAAGAATACTGGCTGGAGTCGAAAACAGATTAGAATCCCTTTCTGTGGAGATAAAAGAAATAAAAGCTAGTCAGGATGAAATAAAAAATGGTATAACTGAGCTGCAATCTCGAATGGTTGCCACGGCGGCAAGGATGGATGAGGCAGAACAGAAAATCAGCGATATAGAGGACAAACTTCTAGGGACCGACGAAGCAGAAAAAAAAGAGGGAGATTAAGGCAAAAGAGCATGATTTAAGAATTAGAGAAATCAGTGACTCATTAAAAAGGAACAACTTCAGGATCATAGGGGTCCCAGAAGAGGAAAGAGAGAGAAATAGGGGAGAAGGGTTATGTGAGCAAATCGTAGCAGAAAACTTTCCTAACCTGGAGAAAGACACAGACATCAAAATCCAGGAAGCACAGAGGACTCCCATTAGATTCAACAAAAACCAACCGTCAACAAGGCATACCATAGTCAAATTCACAAAATACTCAGGCAAGGAGAGAATCACGAAAGCGGCAAGGGGGAGAAAAAGTCCCTAACTTACAAGGGAAGACAGATCAGGTTTGCAGCAGACCTATCCACAGAAACTTGGCAGGCCAGAAAGGAGTGGCAGGATATATTCAGTGTGCTGAATCAGAAAAATATGCAGCCAAGATTTCTTTATCCAGCAAGGCTGTCATTCAAAATAGAAGGAGAGATTAAAAGTTTCCCAGACAAAAATTAAAGGAGTTTGTGACCACTAAACCAGCCCTGCAAGAAATTTTAAGGGGGACCCTCTGAGGGGAGAAAAGGTGAAACAAAAAATAAATAAATACCAAAAGCAACAAAGATTAGAAAGGACCAGAGAACACCACCAGAAAGTCCAACTCTACAAGCATGATAATGGCAATAAATTTATCTTTCAGTACTCACTCTAAACACCAATGGACTAAAAGCTCCAATCCAAAGACATAGGGTAACAGAATGGGTAAGAAAACAAGATCCATCTATATATTGTTTACAAGAGACCCACTTTAGACCTAAAGACACCTTCAGATTGAAAGTAAGGGGATGGAGAACCATCTATCATGCTAATGGTCAACAAAAGGAAGCCAGAGTAGCCATACTTATATCAGCGAATCTAGACTTTAAAATAAAGACTGTATCAAGAGATGAAGAAGGACATTATATCATAATCAAGTGGTCTATCCACCAAGAGGACCTAACCATTGTAAACATTTATGCTCCAAATGTGGCAGCACCCAAATATATAAATCAATCGCAAACATGAAGAAACTCATTGATAGTAATACCATAAGAGTAGACTTCAACACCCCACTCACAGCAATGGACAGATCATCTAATTAAAAAAATCAACAAGGAAACAATGGCTTTGAATGACACACTGGACCAGATGGACTTAACAGATATATTCAGAACATTTCATACTAAAGCAGCCGAATATACATTCTTCTCCAGTGCACATGGTATATTCTCCAGAATAGACCACATACTGGGACACAAATCAGCCCTCAGCAAGTATAAAAGGATTGAGATCATACCGTGCATATTTTCAGACCAAACGCTATGAAACTAGAAATCTATCACAAGGAAAAATTTGGAAAGGTAACAAACATTGGAGACTGAAGAACATCCTACTAAAGAATGAATGGGCTAACCAAGAAGTTAAAGAGGAAATTAAAAAGTATATGGAGAACAATGAAAATAATAAAACCACAACACAAAACCTCTGGGACACAGCAAAGGCGGTCATAAGAGGAAAGTATATAGCAATCTAGGCCTTCCTAAAGAAGGAAGAAGGATCTCAGATACACAACCTAACCTTATGCTTTAAGGAGCTGGAAAAAGAACAACAAGTAAAACCCAAACCCAGCAGAAGATAGGAAATAATTAAGATTAGAGCAGAAATCAGTGCTATTGAAACCGAAAAAAACAAAAACAAAAACAAAAACAAAAACAAAAACAGTAGAACAGATCAATGAAACCAGAAGCTGGTTCATTGAAAGAATTAACAAACTTGATAAACCACTGGCCAGTTTGATCAAAAAGAAAAAGGAAAGGACCCAAATAAATAAAATGAAGAATGAAAGAGGAGAGATCACAACCAACACAGAAGAAATAAAAACAATAATAAGAGAATATTATGAGCAATTATATGCCAATAAAATGGGCAATCTGGAAGAAATGGACAAATTCCTAGAAACATATACACTACGAAAACTGAAACAGGAAGAAATAGAAAATTTGAACACACCCATAACCAGTAAGGAAATTGAATTAATAATCAACAATCTGCCACAAAACAAGAGTCCAGGGCCAGATGGCCTTCCAGGGGAATTCTACCAAACATTTAAGGAAAAGCTAACCCCTATTTTCTTGAAACTGTTCCAAAAAATAGAAATGGAAGGAACACTTCCAAACTCTTTCTATGAAGCCAGCATTACGTTGATTCCAAAACCAGACAGAGACCCCACTAAAAAGGAGAACTATAGACCAATTTCCCTGATGAACATGGATGCAAAAATCCTCAACAAGATATTAGCCAACCGGATCCAACAATACATTAATAAAATTATTCACCACGACCAAGTGGGATTTATACCTGGGATGCAGGGCTGGTTCAATATCCACAAAACAATTAACGTGATTCATCACATCAAGAAAAGAAAGGACAAGAACCATATGATCCTCTCAATAGATGCAGAGAAAGTATGTGACACAAAACAACATCCTTTCTTGATAAAAACCGTCAAGAAAGTAGGGATAGAAGGAGCATGCCTTGAGATCATAAAAGCCATATATGAACGACCCAACGCTACTATCATCCTCAATGGGGAAAAACTGAGAGCTTTCCCCCTAAGGTCAGGAACGAGACAGCAATGTCCACTCTTGCCACTGTTATTCAACATAGTATTGGAAGTCTTAGCCTCTGCAATCAGACCACACAAAGAAATAAAAGGCATCCAAATTGGCCCGGAGGAGGTCAAACTTTCACTCATTGCAGTCACATGATACTCTATATGGAAAACCCAAAAGATTCCACCAAAAAACTGCTAGAACTGATTCATGAATTCAGCAAAGTTGCAGGATATAAAATCAATGCACAGAAATCGGTTGCATTCCTATTCACCAACAATGAAGCAACAGAAAGAGAAATCAAGGAATCGATCCCATTTATAGTTGCACAAAAAAAAATAAATAAATAAAATACCTAGATATAAATCTAACCAAAGAGGTGAAAAATCTATACACTGAAAACTATAGAAAGCTTATGAAAGAAATTGAAGAAGACACACACACACACACACACAAAACAAAAAAAAAAAAATGGGAAAAGATTCCATGCTCCTGGATAGGAACAACAAATATTGTTAAAATGTCGACACTACCCAAAGCAATCTACATATTGAATGCAATCCCTATTACAGTAACACCAGCATTATTCACAGACCTAGAGCAAACAATCCTAAAATTTATATGGAACCAGAAAAGACCCCGAATGGCCCAAGCAATCTTGGAAAAGAAAACCAAAGCAGGAGGCATCACAATCCCAGACTTCAAGCTATACTACAAAGCTGTAATCATCAAGACATTGTGGTACTGGCACAAGAACAGACACTCAGATCAATGGAACAGAATACAGAACCCAAAAATGGACCCACAAATGTATGGCCAACTAAACTTTGACAAAGCAGGAAAGACTATCCAATGGAATAAAGACAGTCTCTTTAGTAAGTGGTGCTGGGAAAACTGGACAGCGACATGCAGAAGAATGAACCTGGACCACTTTCTTACACCATACACATAAATAAACTCAAAATGGATGAAAGACCTCAATGTAAGACAGGAAGCCATCAAAATCCTCAAGGAGAAGGCAGGCAAAAACCTCTTTGATCTTGGCCGCAGCAACTTCTTACTCAACACGTCTCCGGAGGCAAGGGAAACAAAAGCAAAAATGAACTACTGGGACCTCATCAAAATAAAAAGCTTCTTCACAGTGAAGAAACAATCAGCAAAACTAAAAGGCAACTGACAGAATGGGAGAAGATATTTTCAAATGACATATCAGATAAAGGGTTAGTATTCAAAATCTATAGAGAACTTACGAAACTCAACAGCCAAAAAACAAATAATCCAGTGAAGAAGTGGGGAAAAGACATGAATAGACACTTCTCCAAAGAATACATCCAGATGGCCAACCGATACATGGAAAAATGCTTAACATCACTCATAATCAGGGAAATACAAATCAAAACCACAGTGAGATACCACTTTACAACTGTCAGAATGGCTAACGTTAACAACTCAGGCAACAACAGATGTTGGCGAGGATGTGGAGAAAGAGGATCTCTTTTGCACTGTTGGTGGGAATGCAAGCTGGTGCAGCCACTGTGGAAAACAGTATGGAGGTTCCTCAAAAAACTAAAAATAGAACTACCCTAGACCCAGCAGCTGCGCTACTAGGCATTTATCCACGAGATACAGGTGTGCTGTTTCGAAGGGACACATGCACCCCCATGTTTATAGCAGCACTATCAACAGTAGCCAAAGTACGGGAAGAGCCCAAATGTCCATCGATGGATGAATGGATAAAGAAGATGTGGTATATTATTACTCGGCAGTAATAATGGAGTATTCCTCAGCAATCAAAAAGAATGAAATCTTGCCATTTGCAACTCCGTGGATGGAACGGGAGGGTATTATGCTAAGTGTAATTAGTCAGTCAGAGAAAGACAAAAATCATATGGCTTCTCTCATATGAGGACTTTCAGGGACAAAACGGACGAACATAAGGGAAGGAAAACAAAAATAATATAAAAAACAGGGCGGGGGACAAAGCATAACAGACTCTTAAATATGGAGCACAAACAGAGGATTACTGGAGGGAGTGTGGGAGGGGGGATGGGCTAAATGGGTAAGGGGCATTAAGGAATCTACTCCTGAAATCATTGCTTCACTATATGCTAACTAACTTTGATGTAAATTTTAAAAAAAGAAAAAAGAAAACTAAAAAAATAGAAAATTCTGCCTCTACAATATAAAATAATAATTCCCCTCTTTGGGTTTCCCTAGCACTAGCCAGACAGAATGTCAGAGATGTTATGCAGTTACAGTATCGTAACTGGGGTATTGATGGCCAATGTGGTTGAGCTACTTAACTTGCAATGTGAGGTGGCTAAAATATGCAGATTTTCCTTTTTTAATCTTGACCAAAAAGAGCCAAATTCCACAGGGTAGTAGAAACATTCATGTTTATCTCCTTGTCTCAAACACACATGCACACAGACACACACACACACAGAGGCACAAATAGTCCTTAGAACAACTAGATATCTATATGCAAAAGAAAAACCCGAGTCCATACTTCATATCTTATATGAAATATTCAAAATATATCATCTCTCCATAAAATGTAAAATACACAGCATTTAAAGGAAACATAGAAAATCTTGGTGACACTGAGTTAGGCCAAGTTAGATGTGACCCCAAAAGTATGAGACAAAAGAAAAAATATTAATAAGTTCACTTTACAAGAATTTTAAGTGTTTTGCTCTGCAAAAGACACATTCAGAAAGAAAAGCCTTGAGCTGAGGAAAAATAATCGCAAATTATATATCTGACAAAAGACTTGTATCAAGAATATGTTAAACTCTCAGAATTCAAGAATAAGGAAATAAACTTAAAAGCTGAGAATACAAGTGCTAATGAAGATCGAACAGAACTGGAACACTGGTGAGAACATGCCAATAGTGCAGACACTTTGGAAGATAGCTTGACTGCTCCTGATAAAGTTAAACACACACTTGTAGGTATTTTCCTAAGAGAAACATAATGTATTCACGTGTCATGAGACTCCATTTGTGTAACATTCTATAAAAGGCAAAACTCAGGGACAAAGAACAGATGAGTGGTTTCCAAGGTTTGTGGCAGAAGGAAGGACATGACTACAGATCCATGGCAGGGGGAGTTTGGGGGATGCCAAAAATTTTCTTTATTTTGATTGTGGTGGTAAATAGATGACTTTATGCATCTGCCAAAAGTCATAAAACTGTGTACTGAAAGAAGTAAATTTTATCATACATAATTTTTAAATGAATTTAAAAAAACATAAGCACTGAAGAGGAAGAAACAAAATTGCTATTCTCACAAATTATGTAATGCCGTATATAAAAGAATCTCCAGAAAAATTTTTACAGATGAGAGTCTGACAAGTTAGATAGAAGATCCATATACAAAAATCAACTGCATTTCTCTACAAGAGATGTTACTGCTATAAAATGTAAATTTATTTTTTTAATGTTTATTTTTGACAGAGAGAGAGAGAGAGAGAGAGAGAGAATGAGCGGGGGAGGTGCAGAGAGAGAGGGAGACAGAATCAGAAACAGGCTCCAGGCTCTTAGCTGTCAGCACAGAGCCCAACGTGGGGCTCAAACTCACAGACCAGGAGATCATGACCTGAGCCGAAGTTGGAGGCTTAACCAACTGATCCACCTAGGGGCCCCTATGAAATGTAAATTTAAAAACAGAATCATTTAGAGAAAATTAGTTTATAAAAGGAATTAAGGGCTCCTGGGTGACTCAGTCGGTGAAGCGTCCGACTTCGGCTCAGGTCATGATCTCATGGTTCGTGAGTTCAAGCCCCATGTTGGGCTCTGTGCTGACAGCTGAGAGCCTGGAGCCTGCTTCGGATTCTGTGTCTCCCTCTCTCTCTGCCCCTCTCCCATGCACGCTCTGTCTCTCAAAAATGAATAAAACTTTAAAAAATAAAAGGATTTAAAAATGGAAAAAGGAAATATAAAAAATGGAGAAACCTACTATGTTCATGGCATGTGATGATCAATTTTATATAGTCAAAATAGACCACAGGCCTCATTTATCCAATCAAACACTTATCTAGGTGTTGCTGTAAAGGTCATAATCAGTTAACTTTTTAAAAAATGGTTTTTTATTTATTTTTGAGAGACTGCAAGCAGGGGAAGGGCAGAGAGGGGGACAGAGGATCCAAAGTAGGTTCCACACTGACAGCAGTCAGCCCAGTGTGGGGCTTGAACTCCTAAACCACGGGATCATGACCTGAGCTGAAGTCAGATACTCAACTGACTGAGCAACCCAGGTTGCAACCTCCATAATCAGTTAATTTTAAAGAAAAGGAGAATATTCAAAAATAATCTGCATGGACCCAATTCAATTAGTTGAAAGACTGTTAGAGCAAAGTCAAGACTTCCTTGAAAAAGAAGAAATTCCATCTGTGGCTTCAGCTTCAGTGTACTCCAAGAATGCCTGCCTGCCCCTCCGTGCAGCCTGGCTATGGATTTGGACTTGCCTAGCCAGCCCCACAATAATGCAAGTCTATTCCTTGCAATAAGTCTCTAAATAAATATTCCTTGCCAGTTTTGTTTCTCTGAATGCTAACTGGTACAAAGAAGACTGAATTTTGTAAAGCATCAATTTTCCCCCAAATTGTTTTGTATTGAGTATAGTTTTAATCAAATTCCAACTTTTTCTTCAACTGACTTGCAAAACAGATCCTAAAAACTCTACGGAAGAATGAAAGCCCAAGAATTGTCAAGATACTCTGGAGGATTAAACATAAAATGGGAGCTTTGCCCTGCTAAGTATAAGCATTTATTTTAAAGGACAATTACAACAATGTGGTATTGGAATGGGGAATTTCAAAAGAAAATTTGACCCAATCGAACAGAACAGACAGCCCAGAAACAGACTCCTAGCTGCATGAAAATGTGATTTATGAAGTGGCATTGCAGAATACTGGGGAAAAGAATGAGCTATTCTGGAGGACCATACCAGGGAATCTTATTAGGGCTCAAATAGGACACTAAGTGAAAATGGCAAATCAGAGACAAATGTATATAGTATTATACTATTTTTGTAAAGCTAAAGCAACAAAACTAAAGAACACTTTATTTAGAGATATATACATATGTAGAAAAACTTTTTTTTGGGGCGCCTGGGTGGCGCAGTCGGTTAAGCGTCCGACTTCAGCCAGGTCACGATCTCGTGGTCCGTGAGTTCGAGCCCCGCATCGGGCTCTGGGCTGATGGCTCGGAGCCTGGAGCCTGTTTCCGATTCTGTGTCTCCCTCTCTCTCTGCCCCTCCCCCGTTCATGCTCTGTCTCTCTCTGTCCCAAAAATAAATAAACGTTGAAAAAAAAATTTTTTTTAACTTTTTTTTAATAACAAAGGAATGATATACACACAACTCAGGAGAATAATTGCCTATGAGAGGGAAGTAAGGGAGTTCAAATGGGAGGGAGCAAAAAGATATATTCAAGGGCATTAATAATGACCTTGTTCAAAAGTTGGGCGGTGATAAGGAGACATCCAAAATGTTTACCAAATGGTAGGATATAATCCCAAAACAATTAGAATAGAAACAGTCAGAAATAGAACAGCCCCAGGGGTCATACCCACTGACCATTAGCCCCAGTAGGTGTACTTATAATTCATCATGCTCCCTAATGTACATAACCATTACATATTTTTACAGATCTTTTTTTTTTAATTTTTTTTTCAACATTTATTTATTTTTGGGACAGAGAGAGACAGAGCACGAATGGGGGAGGGGCAGAGAGAGAGGGAGACACAGAATCGGAAACAGGCTCCAGGCTCTGAGCCATCAGCCCAGAGCCTGAGGCGGGGCTCGAACTCACGGACCACGAGATCGTGACCTGGCTGAAGTTGGACGCTTAACCGACTGCGCCACCCAGGTGCCCCAAGATCTTAAGTAGTATATAATAAAAATTATAATAGCCACCAAGTACATGAAAAAGTGCTAAAAACAACTAATCATCAGGGAAGTGCAAATTAAAACCACAGCGAGCTATCACCTCATACCTGTGAGAATGGCTATCGCCAAGAAGATTATGGGTGTTGGCAAGGAAGTGGAGAAAAGAGAAACCTATGCCCTGTTGGTGAGAATGTAAATTGGTACAGTCACTATGGAAAATAGTATGGATGTTCCTCAAAAAATTAAAAGTAGAACTACCACATGATCTAGCAACTCCACTTTTGGATATATATCCCAAAGAAATGAAAACAGGATATGAAAGAGATATCTGCACACCCATGTTCACTGCAACATTATTCACAATAAGTAAGATATGGAGACAACCTCAGTGTTTTGTCAATGAAGTGAGTAAACAAAGAAAATGTGGTGTGTGTGTGCATATATATGTGTATATATATATATATATATATATATATATATATATATATACACACACACATATGTGTGTGTGTGTGTGTATACATATGATGGAATATTACTCAGTCATGAGAAAGAAGGAAATCCAACCATTTGAGACAACATAGATAGACCTTGAGGACAGTATGTTAAGTGAAATAAGTCAGAGAAAGACAAATACTGTATGATATGACTTACACATTAAATTTAAAAACTGAACTGTAGAAACATAATCAATAGTAGTTACCAGGCTCTGGGGAGGGGGAGAATGAAATGGGAGGATATTGGTCATAGTACAAATTTCCAGTTAAAAAATGAATAAGTTCTGAGAATGTAATGCATACCTTTGTAATTATAGTTAATAATACTATATTATATACTTGAAAGTTGCTAAAAGAGTAGGTCTTAAGTGTTCTCTACACAAAAAAGAAATGGTAATTTTGTGATGTGATGGTGTTAGCTAATGCTACAGTGGTAATCATATTGCAATATATAAGTATCAAATTAACACATTGTACCTTTTAAATTTACAAAATTTTATATATCAATTATATCTCAACAGAGCCAGAAAAAAATATTATTAGATAAATGAATTAGTAATTCACAGAGGAAAACTTCACAAATTATTAAAATGCAACCTTATAGTGGATTCTAAATGCATTCAAAAATATTCAAGAAAACAGTTTCCTTTCATACATTGCCAGAAAACATTTGTCATTATTGTTTGCAACCTTCCCATGGCAATGAAAAACAATTTATTCTCCCTAAAATGAGAAGAACAGAAATAATCTATGTGATTCCATATAACAAACTGAAATTTCAAAGTTTAGTAGGTGTGATGCTCCAGAATTCTATGATTAATAATATGATTAAATATGAAAAAAAAAATAAATTTAATATATCAACTCCCAAAATTGTGGGAATAAATAAAATATACTAAATGGGTATTTCCATAAGACTGTCATAGCTTTGGATAAAAATTACGACTTGCAATTAATATTGCCATCATCTCCCTAACCCCCATGACCTATACCCAAAGGAACAAGAATAAAGACAGTCCTGTCAGGGGCGCCTGGGTGGCACAGTCGGTTAAGCGTCCGACTTCAGCCAGGTCACGATCTCGCGGTCCGTGAGTTCGAGCCCCGCGTCAGGCTCTGGGCTGATGGCTCAGAGCCTGGAGCCTGCTTCCGATTCTGTGTCTCCCTCTCTCTCTGCCCCTCCCCCGTTCATGCTCTGTCTCTCTCTGTCCCAAAAATAAATAAACGTTGAAAAAAAAAATTAAAAAAAAAAAAAGACAGTCCTGTCAGATTGTAACCATGCCTCTCTTTTTATGACTATCTTCCTAGCACCTTGAACAGGGACTTATTTGTAGTAAGTCCACAATAAATATTTTTACTTAATAAACAAATATAAGAACACATTAAAGAACGTCTCTAGAACAGTTCTTCACAAATAAAAATGCTAAGGACATTACTTAGGACAGCCACAATTTTAGCCAAGAGCTGGCATGAAGATAAATCTTTATTTTAATTTCCCTGTTGCTCCTTATCGCCTCTCCTCCTACATGAGTCTGGCAACACATTCAGCTTTAATTTCTTTACAGAATAGATCAGAGACCAAGCCTAAAGGAGGGGAAGACACAGTAAGTACTGACTTTGCACCATAAGCAGAGCCACTGTAACTACTGTTGGTGGATTACAAAAGAACCAGAGCCTCTAGATTTACCTCTGATCTCAGATCTTCCAGAGCATCATACTTGCACAACCTTATTAAGTATCAGTTCTTCTCTTTGAACTCTAAAATGAATTTTGTTAAACTCAAAATGCCTACTATAATTTTGAGATGTTCAAATTCACCAAAAAAAAAAAAAAAAAAAAACCTTCCTTTCCCCAAGTGCACCCATACACTTAGTTGGATTTCATGGATACCCACAAAGAATCCAAATGCATAATATATAATGGTATCCTAAAGGCAAAATTTTAAAATACACCAACATCCATCAAAAGTGATTAAAAATCTTCCTGGGGTGTCTGGGTGACTCAGTTGGTTAAGTGTCTGACTCATGATTTTGGGCTCAGGTCATGGTCTTGCAGTTCATGGGATCAAGCCCTGCTTCAGGCTCTGCAGTGACAGCATGGAGCCTGTTTGGGACTCTCTATCCCTCTCTCTTCCCCTCTTCCACCAAGCCCTGCTTTGGGCTCTCCAGTCACAGCATGGAGCCTGCTTGGGATTCTCTCTCTCCCTCTCTCTCTCCTCCTCCCCCACTCACACATACATGCACACTCTCACTCTCTCTCTTGCTCTCCCTTTCTCTCTCCAAGTAAGTAAACAAAAGAAACTCATCCTTAAGGATACTAGTGATTATCCTAATTGCTGAAAAGAACTAAGGTCACATAGGCAGTAGTATATTCAGAGAATGAATCCTCATGGTTTCAAAGGGTAAAAATAATGTAAAAGACAGGAAGCAAAATGGATGAAAAAAATAAGGAGAAAATATGGGCATTACAAAGAAGCATTATTACAGTGTACCCTGAAGGCAAAACAGTAATTAGAAAAACAAAATGTTCTGAAACTGAATCTAATTCAGATACATGTAGTACCAATGGATTAAATGTATTTGACATTTTAAATTCCAAAACATTTTCCATGTACACTACTTTATCTTTATAACTGGCTCTCTCTTTTACTTTACAGAGAGAAAACTGGAGGTATTAGAAATTTAGCCAAGGTCTCTCAGAAAAGTAGAGAAAGTGTCAGAAACAGAACCCAAATATTCAGCCTGACATTTCTTCCACCTAAGACCATTCTGACCCTTTCTAAAGAAACCAAAAACTGAATAAAAATGATACAAAATCGATCAATTCAAACAACAGAATGCTCAATCATTTAATCAGTAATTTGTACATGACCCCATCTATTTAATGGGTTTTGTTTTTTACTGAATCACACGATAGCTATTACTGTACCTAAAGAAAATACAAAGCAGCCAACTGCTTTAGTCAGCCAAAGTAAATAAAACAAAAAATAGAAACCTTTTAAATTGTTCAGGAGTCAAAGATCTCAAACCACTTAATCTCATTAAAAAGAAAACAATATCTTGTGGACATTTAAAAAATATGACTACTCCATTCTCTTAAAGTTTTAAAATATTTTTTTAAAATTATTCCTGAATCCATTCACTCTGTGACTATTTTTTCATAATAATGACCTTTCATTTTCATCTCTTTTCATGCTACATACTTAATGCTCTAAGCAGCCTATACTATCAATTAAGGATATGGTGTGTGATAGGGGAAGAATACTTCTCTCCCCTATGTATATAAAAGTAAAGCTTTTCACTAGTCACTTTAAATGAGAAAAGGCAGAAGCCTATTTTATTCTTTTTCTTTTTTTAATTCAACCAAGGGAAAAAATTCCACAATTAAAGAAGAAACAAAGAAGGTCATTCTGGTCATATAACAGATGGACAGGCTGAAGAGGGAATACATCCTGGAATGATGTTTGACATTATTAACATACGTAGAAATTGAACCTACTCAAAAACCTTAAAAGATAGTCCATTGTATTTCTTAGCTTTGATTTGAATTGTAAAAAAAAAAGGAACATTAAAACTATAAGTGCACACATTGATAAGTGACATTAAATTTTTCATTTTCTTTTATATTTTCAAGCCTCTACAATGTCATGAGAACAACTCATTCTATATTTCAGCTATGGGTGGGTGCCCATGGGGCCACTAGACCAGAGGAGGTCACTGGGCATTTCATCTCTATGCATTTATGAATGATTTGGACCTCCTCTTTTATCAGTGTGGGTTGGGGGAGCTTATTAATCATTTTCTAAAACATTAATGGACAGACAAGCACTTTGCCAGCTGGCGAAAAATGGCAGCTGCAGCAGCACATAGAGCACCCTTGACACAATTATGGAACACAGCCAGAAGCCAGGGCTGGGAGCCATACAGGAAAGAACATACCTTCGTGCCTTTGTCAATCAGTAAGGTTAAAAGGTCAATATGTATCAATAAAGAAAATCTAAAACTCATTTTTCTTTGCTCTGATGACAGGCTTCAGACTGTTTGACTAAGATCATCACTAACAGTGCAGAAACTTTTCACCCCTGAGCAATTTCAGTGGATCAAATGAATGAACAGCCATGATGAGCAATTGCTTGCAATTTCATCAAATTCTTTTTCCAAGGTTTGTAACCATGCAACCTCACTTATGTTAAAATATTATCAAAGAAGTCCTTAAAAAAAGATGAAAGTTGTCTTTTCATTTTATTCAAGAAAGGCAAAAAAGATTTAGCAGAACGAACACCAGCCTAGATTAAGAGATCTGGCTTTTAGTCCTTACCCTAGGACCAACAAGATGGCTGACCTTCATCAACTAATAATCTAAGACCAATACATGAAATGAGGAGTTGACTCATGGGATTTAAAGTCATTTCCAATTCTGAAACAATGAGCCCAGGAGTTGCTTCCTTTAAACTTCAACATCACTAAATGTTTATGTTTCTTAACTGCACGATATGTTGATTTCCAAAGAAACAAATAAGAAATTTTCATAATTAAGAACTGTGTCTCTAATAGGATGGAACCTATGCAAACGTTTTATACTCCTGCCATTTCTCTTTGCTGCTTGCCTTTACTCATTTCTCTCTCCACTTTGCACCTCTTGCCAAAATGTCACTCTGCTCTCTCTAAACCTTGATTATTTTGCAAACTCAAGCAATTCTTCATAGTCCCCATGAAGCTCCCTCCAACAAATCACAATTCAATTGTTCTTAAAATCAATAACACATAGCCATAGTTAGCTATTTTTTAACAAACGCCTGTTGTGTTGGTCTTCCATAACAATCTTGCAAGCTCCTTCTTACAACAGAGACTGTTATGTATTTTCTGGATCTCATACAAGAGCTGGCAAAGTATCCGTGTATTAGGCTTCCATAAATGTGGTATTGACTAATGAACAGGTTCAGCTTATGCATGTTAGAAACAATTACCATACATTTATCTCATAAAAACTTTACATCACTCAACAATTCTAATTCACTTGACCCTTTTCCAACCTTAAACAATGAAATTCTTTTAAAAACTTACTCTTCTTTGTCTGCATAGTTTTAAATTTTTTTTAACGTTTATTTATTTTTGAGAATTCACTTGACCCTTTTCCAACCTTAAACAATGAAATTCTTTTAAAAACTTACTCTTCTTTGTCTGCATAGTTTTAAATTTTTTTTAACGTTTATTTATTTTTGAGACAGAGACAGAGCATGAATGGGGGGAGGGTCAGAGAGAGAGGGAGACACAGAATCGGAAGCAGGCTCCAGGCTCCCAGCTGTCAGCACAGAGCCCGACGCGGGGCTTGAACTCGTGAACCATAAGATTGTGACCTGAGCTGAAGTCGGACACTCAACCGACTGAGCCACCCAGGTGCCCCGTGTCTGCATAGTTTTAAAAGCACAAGAAACAAGATGTAGGAGCATCATATCTTACTGTCTGGCTAATGTTGAAAAAGATTTTTTTCTGGCTCACCCTTTCACATCTATTCTTCACATGACCTGGGAACATCCTGGCTTTTTTTCCCCTGACGACAGCACCACAATAATGACTATAATTTATACTCATATTCACAAATGCATTTAATTATTTGACTTAATAACCAGGTCAGTCCAGAAGTAGTCAAACATATTTATACACCTCAACATATTTTTTGTCAACTTTAATACCCAATTCTTTTTCCGTAATGCTCATTCTTAGCCAAGCATCTTGCTTTTTTATTATGCATTTTTTCCCTTGAGTCTCTTACCTTTTTTTTTTTTTTAAGCAAATGTTATTCAGTCTTTGTAGGAACATTTTTCCATTATCAATGTCATTTGAAGTGCTATTTTTTTCTTTCTTTCTTTACAAATCTTACTTTACAAACAACTTACCACCATGTTATCATTCACTTCATAACTGAGGACACTTACTGTGGTTAGACACTCCGCAATGGGCTTCAAGGAAATTTCCATATGAACACACCCAAATCTCAACTCCACATGAGAAATTCCTTTAAACTTAAATTTCTTCTCCATGTCAGAATCTCATTCTCATCAATTTTGTTTTTTGGAATATTCTTCTCCAAAAAGAGGAAAAAGCTTCATGTCTTATATCTGTGATATAGCTTGAAAATATAACAACTTGTCTATATTTCCTATTTAACTAGGATGCAGTGTCTGAACAATGCAAAAACATCACTTCACTGAACTCAAAACTATTCATCAAACTAGCCATTTATTTATCACAATCTAGGCCAAGAAGGGTGTCTGTTTGGTGGTTGAGTTGACATCTTTGGTCAACACCTAAACTTTTTTCCCTTTCTTGTTCTTTCTTTTTTCATTTTTAATAATTACATAGGAAATAGAAGCTGATTTTCAGACAGGGAATGAACTCAGTGAAGTCACTTTGTTTTACTACAATGATGGTTCTCCATTCAAAACTGTACCTACTTTTACATTGCTTGTACATTCTCTTTCCTCTTCTATTCTCCGTCTTAGTTGTCATGATTTTCTTTTCAAACAAAGGAAAGTAATTCAGGTAGTATTCAGTCTACATTCACAAGTTTGTCTCCAAATTCCACTTGCATGTCTTCTAATGCATACCCATTCATATTTTTCTTGCAAGAAAGCTAAAGCCATCCACATACAATTTCTCTGCTTCTGTGAGAGAACATTTTTCTACCTAATGGCAAAAGAAATTCATTTTAATCTACAAGCTAAACATTCATTGAAAGCAATGTCCCGACAACTACAAGGCTGGACACAGGTATAATTATGGCAAAATAAATCATTTGCCAAAAACTGCTTATGAGATAGTAGGGATATTTTCCATTCAATAGTTATTCATTTAACAGATGTGCTATGAAATATGAACTATCTAATTATCCCAAAGACTTATCTTAATGTTTTGAAGAATTTAAAAATGTGGTGCACATTACTTAAATATAGTTCTCTTCCTGATAATTCCACTATTTACATTTCACAGAGACAATCAATAACAATGTCTTCAAGAGGGTAAATTCAGTCAGTCTAGAGAAACTTAGCATTCAGAAAAAGCTACAATGCAATTAACAACTTTCTGACTGCCTGATGTTCTCATAGGCTTAGATATTAAGCAAATTCAGCATTTACCCAGAAAAGACTAGAAAAGTCATATAATAAGTTACTGTATATACGCTGCTTGAATGACTGGCATAGGACATCCCTAATGTCTATTGCTTTAGAAGAATTATTAGTTTTCATGCATTCTACCTACATTAAAATTAGAACAATATCATATTTGACTATTTGTGCAAAATATGCATTTTAAAAGGCAAGAAATACCCTTAAAATAGGGGAAATAAGGAGAAACTTCCTCCCCTGTGTACCTTTTAAAGAACCTTGAGCTAGACCATCTGTATGTACTTCACAGTGAAACTCAACAGGCAGCCACTAAGCCTCTTCTCCATAGGTATGAAATGAGAAACTCGAAGAGTGTTGAACATTGAATTTTCTCAGTGGAACAGCACACACACATTTAGCACAAGGGGTTCTGCCCCTGAGATACACTGGGGAAATTCAGTGTTCAATGGCTTCAACTTCACACCCCACGGCACAGTGTCACGCAGGCTGCTGTGCTCAGCTTGGTGTGTTCCATAAAACAAGGACAAGTACTTTTAAAAACCAGCAAAATGATAATGACTAGAGCTGAGTTGCTTCATTCTCAGATATGCAAAAAAGACAAACACAAGCCATCATTTTGAGATGCTTCTCTACATACTGTCTGTTCTTCGCTCTGAGTCTCTGAAACTAGAGGGGAAAACACACACAAAAAAACTATCCACATAATGTGAGTTGTAAATATGCTTGCGTTCACATTGGTTGTTTTATAGCACTGAATATTTCTGTTGGCAGTTATATTAAACATTCTCTTTATTCCAAGTTACCATTTATTTATCTGTTTATTTTACCAAGAGCAAGTTCAGGTCTATGTAACAGCATGCTCAGCAGTCTGGCTCTACATTATTTATGAACCCAAATGCAAACCTGTGGCTTAAGGCTCGACATTCTGCATACATGCAACTGTGTCTCATGATAGCTATCATATTTTTGACATGATCTTATATTTATACTGATCTAAGCCTCTAAACAGGAGGGGAAAACCCAAGAAGCAGAAAAGAGGAGCACAACACAAGAAAGACAACTTGGAAGGCATCTTGCTCTATCGTCACCATGGGAGTTAATTGTAAAGAAACATTTTTCTAAAGGGTGCCATCAGTAGGTTTGTAACTACACCAACAAATTACACAGTAGAGTATTTTGCAAGCATTGTTTAGAAATAACTGTTCAGCATAGCAGCCATAATCACTAGCATATTATCTGACACTTATAAGAATGTATTGCTGCAACACTGCTGTAGGTAGCAAATGTTCTCAAATTGTTTCACATGGAAACCTAGCTATTCCACTACTAAAAAAAGAAAACAATTCCAAGTGAAAGGAAAAAGTCAAAGGCCACTGTAACTTCAAGTTCAATCGATATAATTAAGATATCTCTGCCTTGTTTGGCACAACTCTGTTTTCTGTGGTCACTGGAATTTTTGCCCTGATATTTCCATTGCCCCTTATTATACAGTATGTTTATGATTGTAAATAATATGTAGCAATAGCAAAATCCAAAATCCTTTAGCCCATATGATTTCTAGAGTCCATTTTCTAGCACCATTTGAATAGCAGTCCAAATGCAGAGGCTTTCAGGTGTATGTTTGTGTTCATGTATTTGAAGGCTTATGCAAAATTCCTATGGCCTAGTTGACCAGAGCATGTTCTTTATGGGTCTAGGTAACAGAATATTAAGACTGCAGACATGAACTCCAGGTAAGCCACACAGCTTAGAGCTGTTTCATGGCCACATGTTTTAACCGTAAGCTCAGTTAGCTGCAAAACAAATACTAGTTACTGATTACATTATATGAAACACAGACTGCAAATATACAAACTGATCTCAATAGTAAAAAAAAAAGTGTATATGCTATCAATGGTGTGCTCATGGCAAAAATTATGCTTGCTATAATATTTCATAATATCTACAATTTTATGTCTCTAAGCACCTTATCTTTGTAGCACTAAAAACCAAGCATAAATTACTGAGATGCCCATCACAGGAAGCATTCAAGTGTTAGCCTAAATCACTGTTGTTAAGGCTATTTTTGCCCTAGGTAGTGGATAAGATTAGGTCACCTGTATGGTGTTGTCACCTCTTTACAGTCTAAGGTTCTAGTGATTTCTAATTTCATATGTATGTCTATACATTTATCAAATATTCACTTTATGGGGCGCCTGGGTGGCGCAGTCGGTTGAGCGTCCGACTTCAGCTCAGGTCATGATCTCACAGTTTGTGAGTTCGAGCCCCGCATCAGGCTCTGTGCTGACAGCTCGGAGCCTGGAGCCTACTTCGGATTCTGTGTCTCCCTCTCTCTCTACCCCTCCCCTGCTCATACTCTGTCTCTCTCTCTCCAAAAAATGAATAAACTTTAAAAAAAAATTTTTTTAAATATTCATTTTATTTTTTCTTTTTAATGTTTATTTTTTTTTTTTGAGAGAGAGAGAGAGAGAGAGAGACAGAGCATGAGCAGGGGAGGGGCAGAGAGAGAGGAAGACACAGAATCCGAAGGAGGCTCCAGGCTCTGAGCTGTGAGCACAGCACATGGCACACAGCACATGGCACACAGCACATGGCTCGAACCCACGAACCATGAGATCATGACCTGAGCCGAAGGCCAACGCCTAACCGACTGAGCCACCCAGGCGCCCCGATCAAATATTCACTTTAACAGGCATCAATGTGATCAGGAAAAGCAGACTGTACGGCAAACTATTTATTGTACTTCAAGTACATTTTGGGGAATTAAAGAATATTTTAAAAAGCATTAAATCATTCTTTATGTAGCTTTATTTACTTTTAAAATCAGGCTCAATTATATTCTGCAATCTCAGAGTTGTTCATTCCAATCTGTTCAGTCTCACTTTTTTCTCTGTATCTTGGGAGTCAGAACTACAAGCTTCAGAAGTCAGTTCAGATGGTTATCTGCAATTTCTCTTTGTAGTGTTCTACGAGGTCAAATCCATTACAGCATATGTTCAGACTGACTTTGCACACTTAACTCTACTGGGCTTTCAGTGACATACTCAGTGCTTCACCTGAGAACCTGTTATTCATAGATACAGAAGATGCTAAAAATGATACATACAAAAAAAAAAGAAAGAAAGAAAGGTTCATGTCTACCTAGTACATTTGTGGCTGACTAATCTACAACTCCTAAAATCATCTAATAAAAGATCATGCCACCTTTTTTAAAGATTAAAATCTTTTTTACCACTGAAAGTATAACTCTGTTCCCAAGACACCTGGGCTTCAGACACAGAGACATGAAGTGTTGCCTCCGCAGACTCCTTGGGAAGAACAGCAACATAATTGTGTCATTGCATAATTTGCCACTCACAAAGGGAATGTGTGGCAGTAGATAAAGTTCACCAAACATTGGCAACTGATTCAGAAGTAGGAAACACTGAACAATTTTATTCTCCCAAAAGGAATATGATACACTGAGTATCTCAGGGTCTACCAACTTGGATTCTTCTTGGAGGATTCCTTCTTACTTTAAAAACACGACCTGGCATGATTTTCTGAACTATTAGTTAAGACAGAGGGGCCAGGAGATAATAATACATAAATAGATGGAATTCGTTTGCCTTTCCTCTAACTTGTCATAGTTTCTTTTTAAAAAATTATTATATAGGGAAAGGAAGAAAATATTTAAATTTTTGCCACCATATATGACACTGCAGGAGCAATAGATAACATTTTGAACTTGTTTTTATCAATATAATTTGTTGTCAAGTTAGCTAACAGATAGTGTATACAGTGTGCTCTTGGCTTTGGGAGTAGATTCCCATTATTCATTGCTTACATACAACATCCAGTGCTCATCCCAACAGGTGCCCTCCTCAATGCCCATCATCCATTTTCCCCTCTCCTCCCCCCCCCATCAACCCTCAGTTTGTTCTCTATATTTAGAGTCTCTTATGGTTTGCCTCCCTCTCTGTTTGAAACTATTTTTTTCTTCTTCACTTTCTCCACGGTCTTCTGTTAAGTTTCTCAAACTCCACATATGAGTGAAAACATATGATATATGTCTTTTTTCTGCCTGACTTATTTCACTTAGCGTAATACCCTCCAGTTCCATCCATGTTGTTGCAAATCGCATGGTTTCATTCTTTCTCATTGCCAAGTAGTGTTCCATTGTATACATAAACCACATTTTCTTTATCCATTCATCGGTAGCTGGACATTTGGGCTCTGTCCATAATTTGGCTATTGTTGAAAGTGCTACTATAAACATTGGGGTACATGTGCCCCTATGAATCAGCACTCCTATATACTTTGGATAAATTCCTAGTAGTGCTATTGCTGGGTTGTAGGGTAGTTCTATTTTTACTTTTCTGAGGAACCTCCACACTGTCTTCCAGAGTGCCTGCACCAGTTTGCATTCCCACCAACAATGCAAGAGGGTTCCCATTTCTCCACATCCTCACCAACATCTGTTGTTTTCTGAATTGTTAATTTTAGCCACTCTGACCTGTGTGAGGTGGTATCTCAATGTGGTTTTGATTTGTATTTCTCTGATAAGGAGTGATGTTGAGCATCTTTTCATGTGTCTGTTGCCATCTAGATGTTAAGCTTTTATTATTAAAAAGTCCATCTAAGAAAAGAGTAAGGGGGCAGAGCAATCACCTAGGATAACTGCAATGGTGTTTTTGCAAAACAATAATGCTTAAGAGCCAATCTTTACTCTGAGAGATACAGCCTCCAACAGCCTGAGAATGTCTGAAACAGCCTCAACGGTAACTGAGCCATTGCTCCAGCCACTTGCCCCCCCACACACACACCCTCACACACAGAGATGCCAGCAGTAATCCGCTACCTCTCCAGTCCTCTCAACAGCTCCATCCACCCAAACTGAAAGAAGGTGAGAAGAGGGGAGATCTAGTTGGTATGGGTTTTGCCTGCTTCCTCTATTAGATCCTGTGCAGAGAGTTTTTAAATATCTAGCTCTTAAATCAGAGGAGAAAAACTCTAAAAGCAGAAAACAACCTGCCCCTGTTCCTCCAATGATAAAGTTCCTCATCACTTTATTAATTTTTGCATTCATCTGCTCCCACTCAGAATTTTAATGCATCTTTTGGCCTTTCATACTTTCTGACAACTTCTGGCCCCACACTCCATCCCAAAATATTCTCACTACCCTTGTTTCTTCCTTTCTGTTTTTGGCATCTATTTCTTCCTTTCAAACCACTCTAGCACAAGCCCTTACAACCAAAGAGTTGGTTGACTTCTAAGGTCATTCTACTATTTACTAGATGTTTAAGTGAATGCTCTGTGAATGCTTTGAGAATTTACCCTATTTGTAAGCTAACAATTAGTCTGCCACAGTTTCAGAGATGCTGGAAGAAGACACAAAATTTCTGGGTCAGAGACAAGGAAATTAAATAAGTAGTAAATATAATTAAAAATAAGTAAGTTTATTTAATTAAAAACAAACTACTCAGAGAAACAGCACTAAGTGCCCAAAGTGTCACCACTCACTCCACCTCCTTGAGCCTCAGTTCCCACAGGGCAATGTGAAAGGACCAAGTGACTCCTATATACATGGCAGTCTGAAAAAGGAACCCTGAATTTAAGGTGCCCAAATCTTTTATAATGGGCAGTAAACTTGCTTAATCTTTGCCCCAGAGGAAGATGTTGTTTTTACTGCACCAGACAATAAATAAACCTGCCTCCTTCTCCAGAAGGAGATACTGGCTCTATCTTTCAAAGCTGTTAGCTATACAGGCATCCATGAAAAGTTAGTTCAGTGGGAGAGAGCCAAAGCATAAGAGACTGTTAAAAACTGAGAACAAACTGAGGGTTGATGGGGGGTGGGAGGGAGGGGAGGGTGGGTGATGGGTATTGAGGAGGGCACCTTTTGGGATGAGCACTGGGTGTTGTATGGAAACCAATTTGTCAATAAATTTCATATATATATATATATAAAAAAAAAAGAAAAGTTAGTTCAGAACAGAGGCAGCCAGTGGCCCTGATCTAAAGATGTACAGAGATGCAAAAGATCCATGGAGGATTGTTTCCCAATACCTTGGGAGGACAACTTAATCTCTCTAAATATAAGTTGCCTCATCTATAAAATGTGAATAATAATACCCACCTCACTGAACTGTTACAAAGCTTAAATTAAATAATGTATGTCGAAAATGTTTTAGCTCGTTGTCTGACTCAAAAGTGTGCAGTAAACAAACTTACCTAATTATTGCTAAATTAATCAAGGACTGTCCCTTGCTACCCTTACTTCTCATTTATTTCTCATCCACATAATACATGTGTGTTAGGTCAGAACGGTCTGTTCATTTCTCACAAAAGAAGACAATTTTATTTCCATCTCTACAACTTCACACATCTTCCCTGTCTGAAGTCCCTCCCCATTTCTCACCATAATCCCAACTACCTCTCATGGCCAGCTGTACCTCTGCCAATTCTTCAAAATTCCCCAAGTCATTGCGGGCCCCAGAGAATGTCCCTTCTAGCAACTCACGTATTTGCATATACCCCTCAATAAATGCCAGATTTCTTTCACCTTATTATATTTACACACTGATGGATTTAATTTATCCTAGCTGGTCTCTCACTTGACTTCTTTTTAACATTTCCACATGGGCTTTCTTGCTTCTCAAGTAAAAGTCAATTATGTGTACAAAATAAATTATGTGATAATATAGCACGATGATATAATTGTCAGCAAGAACCTGTTTCTCCCAAGGTGATTAAGGAAATTTTTAACTAATTTTTGCTTTAATTGGCTAGGTTTTATACATTCTGTTCTCTCAACAGTCCTTCTAATTTTTTTTAATCCTGAAAATAACTGCTTCATGTGAGATAACGACCTGTGCTTATAACTTTAGCTCTTTCTCTGAGCAAAGTCAAAGTTAAGTAGAAACTGGAAGTTAATACACTCTTTCTGGGCAAGTAGCTTAAGTTGAAGTGAACTGAGAGTTCAATGCAGGTGTCTACCTGTCACCAGAAATGGCCATCATCCCTGATGTTCTGGGCTACGAAACCTTAGTAAAGGGAACAGGATGAATTAGGCTGTTATTTGAAATGGCATGAGTCACTTCTATAGGCAATCCCATAGAGAATGCTGTTTAGATCCTGCGGTAAGTCCCCAGGGAAACTTGTGTCTTAGCTCCAGAACAGTTTGCTTGTCACCATGGCCATTTCCAAGAGAACTAAGTATAAATCCAAGCCTAGAGGGAAGGCAGGCAGAACAGCTACAAGAGAGATCTGGGAGCCACAGCTACGTGTCAGCAAAGGCCTGTGTGTGAACTTCTGACTGACATCTCAGAGAGAAACCTAATCTTGATCTGAGCACATTTCCAAGCTTTATTTTCATAATACAATATATCACACACTATCAACACATTAACTACATCAGTTAGGAGTCTGGTGCTTCCAGAAAGGCAAAGGAAACTCTATGGAGGAGCACTGCCCAATAGAATATTTTGCAATGTTGGAAATGTCCTATATTCAGTGCTTTCCAATATGACAGCCGCTAGCTACATATGGCATTGTACACTTGAAAGGTGGCTAGTGCATCTCAAAAATAAATCTTTTTCTTTTATTTTAATTAAGTGAGTAGTTGGATTACATAGCTCTGGAATCTACAATCTGGTACCATCTACCCTTACTTTCATGGGCATTGTCTCATTTAGCCCTCAAACTAACCCTGCGAAGGTAGGTATTATCATGTTTCTTTTATTATCATGTTTTTAATTTTTTTAACACTTGTTCATTTTTGAGAGACAGAGAGAGAGACAGACAGAGCATTGATGGGGGGAGTTGGAGCAGAGAGAGAGGGAGACACAGAATCCAAAGCTAGCTCCAGGCTCTGAGCCGTCAGCACAAAGCCCGACGCAGGGCTCAAACTCACGAACCACAAGATCATGACCTGAGCCAAAGTCAGGACGCTTAACTGACTGAGCCACTCAAGTGACCCATATTATGTTTGTAGATGAGGAAATAGAGACTGAACTATTTCCAATCATTAGCACAATATTATGTAACTAATAAGTAGCACAGTCAGAATTTAATCAGATTTTTTCTGATTATGAAGGTTAAGTATATTTTTATCTTTTTTTTTCATTTGTACCACCTTGCCTTTTCAGTATCAAGTCCAAATTCCCTTGGCATGAAAATGCTTTACAACCTGCTTCCGGTCTATGCCTCCAGCCCCACCTCCACTACTATCCCCTCTACTTCAGGAATACATTTGTTCTCTAAACCCTAATGCATTTTCCTAACCCCTTACCTTTCATGACCCATACCCTGTAAGACCCTCCCCCTACCTCCTATTTTTCCTCCATGCCTGATGAGCTCCTGTCTTAAGTTCTGATCTTCTGTTTCTATGTCGACTTCCTTGTCTAGAATGTGAGCTGAAGGAAGAATATCATACCTGCCCTGTGCTCCCAGAATGTAGCACAGTACCCACCAGATACTCCAGGAGTGTTTAGTGACACATAAATAAAGGCAAAAATGAAGATACAAAGAATTAAATTCACCACACATTCACAGAGCCTGAGGTGCATGGCCCTGCTTTGGCACTGAGAACAGTCTGAACAATGAGTATATTAAGAAGGCAAGATCTTTCCCCAAGTATGTCAAAAAGTCAGCTTTAACATTTTATGAGGAGGAAATGTATGCATGACCATGGTTTACAGTAGACACCACCAGTGCTCACACATGCTGCTGATGACCAGCTACCCCTGAGGAGCTGGCATTTGACCCCCAAGCCCAAGGTGATTGGATAATGCATAGGTTGCCTAAATTGGGAGCCACAGGCATGCTTTCACAACCCTTAGCTTAGAATGTGCTAAACCATGATGGAAGAGTACTCAATCTGTGGTGAGAACCAAGTTGGGAAACAAGGTCGTTTCATTTGTCCATGAGGATATATAGCCAGCACCACTGCTTCCCAGAATGCAAATTGACCTTGAAAGGACCAGATATGTGTTCTTCTGAAAGAAGACC
This sequence comes from Lynx rufus, assembly GCF_022079265.1. Classification (NCBI taxonomy): domain Eukaryota; kingdom Metazoa; phylum Chordata; class Mammalia; order Carnivora; family Felidae; genus Lynx; species Lynx rufus. The sequence continues at coordinate 51,910,975 of NW_025814878.1, read as the reverse complement.
CAGAAACTGGCTCCCGATTGAGCTTCTGTAAATATCACATACAAGCTGACTCATATATAAGTAGGTTGGTCATCCTAGAGAACACACAACCTTCCTCAAGCTCTCCCCTCTCACCACCACACATGCACCCATACATACATGCAGATGTAATAAGATACCCTTGAGCTTCCACCGTGATGCAAAAGCCATGCCTCTACCAAGAATTGATGATTTGGGGGAATTGACCAAATTTTTATATTCCCTTTGTTACAGCTCAAATATTCATAAAGAATGTGGGCCACCTCTGAAGCTCTTGGAACAGCTCCAGATCAATACATCTCTACTCTGGCTGGACATCAGGATCATCTGGGAGCTTTTAAAATATACCCACACCTGAGCCCCACCATCAGAACTTCTGGTACAACTGCTCCGTGATGAGACACCATAGTTTATAAAGACTCCCCAGGGATTCCAATGGGCATCTGAGGTTGAAATGCAGAGCCCTAGCTTGTGAGACCAACCAGTAGCTTATCCACCAGAGGTTCCCTGGAGAGAAAGATACTGTCAGCTTCAGCATTGCAGCTGATTTTTTGGAAGCAGCCATTAGAGGGTGGTGAGAAAACTGCACACAAGAAAAAAAAAAAAAACAGAGTACTTTAGGAGAAAAACACCAGCCTATATCTGAGAAGGTATGATGCATTCTCAGACCAACTCGTTTACCCCAGAAACTATCTGCAATCTGTGTTCCTTTTACAGTATCGTGTGATCCCTGCTCCTGTGATTTGTTTGTTGTCATAATTCAGTTCAACAGACAATAATGGAACATTTATAATGTGCATTCATTCTTCTGGCCCAGATACAGAGAAGAATGAGGTTTAAAAATTGCATTTAGAACCTGAGAGTCTAGCAAGGGAGAAAGACACAAACAGTTTAACATGATGTGTTACTTGCTGAAATAGATAGAAGTACAAATGGGAAATGGGAGTTCCAAGTACAAAGGAGGGAGTGAATTAGATTAACCCTGTCACTCAGAGTAAAGGCCAAAGGCTTTACAATGGTCTACCAAGCCCTTGATCAGGTGTTCTGTCACCTCTCTGACCTCATCTCCTACTACACCCCTGTCGTTTATTCTAATCCACTTCCTTGTCGTCCTCACAGAACACTCCAGGCATGCTTCCAACTTAGGGCCTTTACTCAGGCGGTTCCTATACCTTGAATGCTCCTCTTCTAACAGCCATATGGTAACTCCTACACTAACCTCCGGTCCTTTCCCAAATGCTATCATGCCAATGAGGCTTACCCTGCTGACTCTATTTAAAATTGAGAGCCACCTATGCCTAACACCCACCCCTAGCATCTCAATCTCATTTACCCTGCTTCATTGTTTTCACTGTATAGTTCACATTCCAGCATAATACATGATTTACTTATTATGCTTATTATTAATTGTCTAACTTCCTGCACCAGAATATAAACTGTACAGTTGTATGAATCATTTTTCCCATCGATAAATCTCAAGTGCCTAAAACAGTGCCTGGCATAGGCTAGCCACTCAATATATTATGTTGAATTGAGAGATAGTGTTTTGGAGGGGAGCCTGTGTGGCTCAGTTGGTTGAGCATCCGACTTCGGCTCAGGTCATGATCTCGCAGTTTGTGGGTTCGAGCCCCACGTCGGGCTCTGTTCTGGCAGCTCAGAGCCTGGAGCCTGCTTCGGATTCTGTGTCTCCCTCTCTCTCTGCGCCACCCCCCTACTCACACTCTGTCTCTCTCTCCTTCAAAAATAAATAAACATTTTTAAAAAATTTTTTTAAAGAAATAGGGTTTTAGCAAACCTTTCACCTAAGACCAACTGGCTTTTTTTTTTCCTTTTAACAGAATCTAATTTGCTCTTCCGTGGCCAGGGTGCTTCTTGGTTGGGACAGTTAATGATAGCCCACTGGACCCATGGTGAAGAGGCCTTCTCCCCCAACTTCTGTGTGAGTACTGTCAGTCATTCATCTTTTAGTCTGTCAAAAAATATTTGTTCAGTAACTATTTTATGTCTCATGCTTGGGACTGTGAGCATTCAAAACTCTGACCTCAAAGGGCTTAATGCCTGATAAAAGAGAGGAAGTCAACACACAAATTAGTGCAGTAAGAGTCAGGATGTGCTGAGCCAGGGAAAGAGCACAAGAGCATTGTGACTTTGGAGTCCTTAGAAGGTGCTTGAAGTGAGACACCCAGGACAGAAGCTCTAGCCATTCTAGCCTTGGGCAGCTCAGACACAGGAAGACACTAATCAGTTCATTTACCAAGGATGGGATTTCTAATTTTGGCCTCCAATAACCTGTTCCCCTTCATGAGATGTCTGCCAAGGGAGTTGAGAGGTGTCATTAAGGTTTCTAAGCACACTTGAACGGACTCTTCTGATAACCTTTACCTACCAAATCAGGCATGAAAACCACACTGAACAACGGCTAAGATACTTCCTACTTTCCTCTTGACCCCTGACTGTAAGGGACTTGATTATTTGTTCTAAGCCATATGCAGTTCAGTATATATGAGAGGCCTGCTAAACAACAGTTTAGCAGTTGGGCTACTCTTTTAAAGCTCATGCAGGTCCTCACTGTAAATGTAAAACAGCTTGGATCAAATTGCATAGTTGGTTCCACATGGAGGTGAGTGAATGATGTGTTCCTAGGAATAGAAGCCCTCGGACAAACAGTGTTAATCGGTCTCACCACCGAGCAGTTGGTGACAATAACAGAGTTAATTTTAAAGAAGGGGAAATTAAATAGTGGTTGCAATAGTGTTAGCCACTCTTAATTATTGTGATGGCAAATTATGAACAATTTCCTGTCACTTTCTCTTCTAAAGCAATTATTGATGTTTGCCTTATGGCTGAACTGTGCTGAAAACTCTCTAAGCAGGAGGCTGTCTGATTCAATGCTTTGTGGGCTCATATTCAGAAAACCATTTGGCCTGCAAAGTTGCTGGATTATCTGTAAACACAGTGAAAGGAGACAGTGATTGCATGAAGCAGAGGGAATGCTCCTGAATGCCAATAAGGCAAATGTCATGACAGGAACACAAAGCCAACATTCCATGTGACCTTTTAGATAGAAACCAATTTACTTTGGTACCATCTCAAACAGAAAATTATGGTGTAATTCCTCATGTCAATACATAATTTATTTTGTAATAAATAACTACCCACATATTTATGGAGCGCCTCTCCCCTGGTTTTTATGATGCTCTCAGGCACACTCTCTCTCCAGCACACTGCCATGGAATCACTGCAAAGCTTTCTGTTTTTAAGGCTGTTCTCTTCACTAAGCATGGTGATGACTGAGGAAAACATTATAGGATTAAAAGCCACTTTCTAGCCCTGCAAAGAAACCTAAGTTATTTATTTTCTTATTTGCAAATTAGCTAACATCAGGTTGAAGGATTCGTGAGAACAAGTTTTAAAAAAAAATCAGCGAGATGCAGCATTAAGTCTAGTCTAAAGAACATTTCCTAATAAAGGAAAGCCTCTGCATTTAAAGCCGCATAAAAATCAGGCAGTGAATCAACAAAGAAGGCGAATTCCGAATTCCGTCTCGCCCCATGCTTCCAGCCCTTTAAATGCATCTGCTTCTTTGTGGGAGGTCTAGGGATGAGGGCTGCCTCCCAAAGTCACCTCCTTCTCTGCCTTTACAATGCAAATAGAGTGAGTTCTTGAGTAGTCTGCCCTTTCCCCTCCAGGTCAGCACTTTGAATCTCCCCTAGGCTGGCACTGACAGAAGACTCTCCCCAGCTGACAGCTGGTCACTGACCTAGATGAACGCAGTTGGTGGTCTTCCCTGAGCCTTGAGCCACAGGTCACCTCATCACTGGCCGAGCTATCACAGCAAGCAGTTAGCGGTCTCCTTACATGACCTCTGTCAAGGGCAAGGGAGGCACAGGGAGAGGGGAGCAGCCTGCAGGCACTGCCAGCACACCCCCTCATTGATTAGGCTGAATCACATTCTTGGATAACTTAGCCACGTGAGTGGCTAAGTTCTAGCATCTTTAACAAATCTCAGAAAAAATGGGAAATGAGGCAACTCACAAGACAGAAAATAAAGAACAGTGTACATGTTGCTTAAAAACAGACGACTTTTGGGGTGCCTGGGCGGCTCAGTCGGTTGAGCGGCCGACTTCAGCTCAGGTCATGATCTTGCGGTCCGTGAGTTCGAGCCCCACGTCGGGCTCTGTGCTGACAGCTGAGAGCCTGGAGCCTGTTTCAGATTCTGTGTTTCCCTCTCTCTGACCCTCCCCTGTTCATGCTATGTCTCTCCCTGTCTCAAAAATAAATAAAAACATTAAATAAATAAATAAATAAATAAATAAATAAATAAATAAAAACAGACCACTTTCATATTTTGGGCTTCTAAATATCTGTTTTTAGACCATTTTGATATTAATGATTATAAACATTTGTTTACAATGTGGATTCCCTCCCTGGCTAACTTCTATAGCTTAATTACACAAAGCAGTGGCAAAGTTAACATGAGACACCACAACCATTTCTCTGCAAATTTTCCACCATGCCATACAATACACCTGCTAATACACACGTGTCCCAAACCAAACACACACATTTCCTTGGCTTCACAGGAGAGGCAGGAGCCCACAATGTGCAGAAAATAAGGGCTCAGATTCAAATACAACATATTGAGAAACAGAAATCAATACCCAGTGAAGGTTTTACATAGCACTCGTATTATTTTTAATGAGTTGCTGTATAGAATTACCACAAATGAATGGAATCCAGGATTCTCTGAGGGCTAACTGGCCTAATTCTGCCAAAATGCCAACAGAATAGCTTCTGTTCCATTGGGAAAACATATGCTAAAACCTAGATCAATGAATCAATAATAACATATTGGCCATCTAATAGGTGCCCAGCAGAAAGTCTTCTATTACATGTTTAGAGAAAATATTTTTGAATACATAGTCATCTCCACATCAAAAATGCCTTATCCAAATAGATACTGAAAACACATTTCAGATACAATCTTAGGGTTGTCAATTTACCCAGGGTAAATAGTCTAAGTCTTTGTGATTGTTTTGTCAAATAAGAACCAATCATAACATTTACTTCCTGGAAGTTAAAGCTTTTGAAAGCCCCTGTCAAGGTATATAGACAAAAATGCATGCATATACATCCTTTCTTATAGGATGTTAGAAAGAATAAGATTTAGGTGATATAGCATTTAACAAGTACAGTGATATTGTTTAAAGAAATAAATAAATTTAGCATTAGAGATTAAGAAGATAAAACCAAATCCTTACACATCAAAGGTTTCCTATTATTTTCACACATTGGATTGGAAGGGAGGCTACAGGCTTTCCTATAGTCTTCATATTTGAAGGGTTACTTCTAGAAAATAATGGCTGACTATTCTTCATCACTACTGAAGATACAATTAGATAAAACTGGCTTATGCTAACACAGGAGGGATTCAGGTAGCTAACAGCAATCTGTACATACATGACCTCAAAGATCACTTGGTTCAATCGTTGAACATACACAAGTGAAAAAACTGAGCCCAAAAAGCCTAGGACTAGCACAAAGGTGTGCTACTAAAACAAACATTTATTATTCCAGTTTCTGTGAGTCAGGAATAGGGTCACAATTTGTCTGGGTACCTGGGTACCTGGGTCAAGGCATCTCATGAGGTTGCAGTTTAACCAAACTACCAGCCAAGGCCACAGTTTCATTTGAAGATTCAATTGAATAAGGGGCTGGTGAGGTGGAGAGAAGAGCCATCCACTTCCAAATCCTGATTATTGGCAGGCCTCGATTCCTTGTCACACGGGCTGCTATCTCACAAAATGGCAGGTTGCTTTCCCCAGATGAAGTGATCCAAGACAGAGCAAAGAGCTCCAACATGGGAACCACAGTGTTTTGTTTAGTTTAGTTTTGTTTTGTTTTGTTTATGACCTAATATTAGAAGTGATATTCCTCCATTTTCACTATATAGACTTCATTAGAAGCAAGTCACTAGGTTCAGCCCATGCTCAAGGGGAATGTGTTAGATAAAGGCATGAATATGGCAAAGTAAAGATAGTTGGGGGACATCTTAGAGGCTGCCTACCACTGCTATGACCACAATGTACATCTTATTTCTAAACAAGAGTTCTTTCCACTACCCTATGCTGAAATGTAATGGATAATTTCCTGTTATTAAAGGTTACTAAACATTTTACAGGGTATTTTAGAAGACTGTAGGATCTCCATTTCTGAATGACTTTTATGATAGGACATTCTTCCACCTATTTGAGAAGGTTCAATTTTAAAGTCTCTGAAAGAGAAGAAGTACAATGTATACAGTGTGGTACAGACCGGGATTTGAGTAGCTATCCAGTTGACTAATTAACTAGGCGAGGCAACTAATTTTGTTTTCTCAGCCTACTTTCTTTACCTCGAAAGTCAGAAATGGGACTAAGTTTCTAGGTTCACTTCAAACTGCAGCAAGTAATAGGTCTCAAAGTCTGTTACAGCTTTGAAAAAAAAAGACTCTCATATCTGGTCTTATGTCAGGATTAACCCCACATATAAGTAAATTAAATGACTATCCCAAGGATTTTACATAGAGGCAAAAAAAGAAAAGTGTTCTGCACCAAAATATTTCTCTCTCTAGTTTGAATTTCTATATTAGATACTCTTTTCTATTTGTTATTAAAAGCTTCTGCTAAAATGCAAATGTGTTATCTGGAATAACAAATTAAACTATCATCCCAAATTAATTTTAACTGAATTTGTTTTTCTTGTTAAATAACATATCAGCTGGCAAGGATCCAGAGAATAGAGAAACAAGTAACTTTTAATGAAACTGGATTTTTTTCCAAAAGAGTTTTAAGGTTTAGAAAAACAGACTCAGAGGAAGCTGAGTATTAAGGAATGAGGAGTGGCCAATATCAACAATAAAATGAACAGACGCATAAAATGATGAACACAAATCTAGAGGTAATAAAACTACCAACATAGGCAGACTTCTGAGAACACCACAGCACTTCAATCCTTCTAAGTAGAAGGTCTTTATCTTAAACCCACTCCCATATTCACAATTTACCTTTACCAAAATATCCCTCCTCTTGGCCTCAGATACCTCTTCTCACTGTCACCCCTTAGATGTTGTCTTTACCTCTCTAGATATAGACTATCAACTCATTTTCTCCACTGCTTACTCTCCAGGCATACAATCCCTCATGCCTTACTTCCATTCTTCTTCATTTTAGATCCTAAAATTGGTTTGCAAAGTAGTCCCTTGCACTTCTTTGCACTTCTCTCCACTCCCCATCTCTCATCACACTTCCAAAAAAGAAAAAAGAAACATGAATAGAAAGAAAAAGAAAAAAACAACTCCAAATGAACCCAACTGTCTAACTTGTCCATGCCTATACCTATATAGTTGAATGATACTAGAGGAAAAAAAAATTGGCCATGTTAGCTTCACTATAAATTCATCATGACCAAAATGAACAATCAGTCCCTCCAAGCCAGCCAGCTTTCTGTACCTTTGGACACTCCAAATACCCTTCTAGTCTTAGGAACTTTGAATATACAGGTCTCTCTGCCTAGAACTTGCCCACCATTGGCAACAACTTTTCACCCTTCAAATTTTAGTCTGAACATCACTATCTGAAGGACAGTTTTCCTGACTATATGTATACATCATTTACAACATTGTTTACATCCTTTATCATTCTTAATCACAATTAGTAATTACATATTTGCTTGGTTGTTATCTATTTATCATTTGTGTTCCACTCTCGACTAGAAACTTCATGGAAGCCTAGGACTATGATTTGTTAACCATGTGTACATTGGCTAGGACATAGTAGATGTTCAGTAAATACTTGTTGAATGAACAAATTAATGCACAGTCTTTATATTTTTGGCCAAAAATGGCCCTATCTACATGTCTTCAGAATTCTTGAATCTTCTCTCCTTCCATTTGTTTCTTTACTCAATCAGTATTCTTTTAAACACAGACATTACTAATGGAAACTGTGGCACAGACTTTGCTTCAGTAGCATAAATGGCATCACCAGCTGACATGGATCCCACTGTTGCCAGTGGCAACAATTAAATTAGGTATATAAAGCCTGACACAAGAGCTGCAGCATCCATTCAGTAAAATAACCATTCAGCCTTTCAGCAAACATAACAGTGACCTGGGTGACTGTGCTTTTAGTACATGAGCAAGTACTGAGCATTGTCCTATCTGAGACAAGGCATTAACACAGCTCCTGACTCCTATTTCCATTGTTGCTTAAAAGGGTTGCCTAGTTAATTGATTTTATTGAATCTCTACCAATGTATATTTGTTCCTTGGTAAGCTAATGAAAAAAGCGGAGCTACTTTTGTGAAAAGCAAGAAAGGGGTTGTGGACGTTCTGTTGTATGCTACATATCATTGTAAATAAAAGTATAGTTGGCATGGTTATTGACTGCGTAATGCCAAGGAACAGACATGAGCACATCTGTACATCTGTGTGTTAAAAGAATGGCATTTTATCTGAACCAGCAGACTATTCTCACCACCTTACATCTGTATATGCCCTCACTCTCTCCTGACCACAATGGCAGCACACACTTTATAAAACCAAAGACCCAATATAGTAAGTACACTTTTAGAAAAGTAGGTCAGTCTCAGGAATACAGCAACTAGTATAGGTATAATCCTCCACAGCTACTACACAATGTCTGACAACTTACCTCATTTGATGCTCAAAAAAAAAGCTTATGTACACATTATTAAGCCTATTTTGCAGATGAGGAACTTAAGTCTCAAGAAATGATGGCCCACTTGATTTTACACAGCTAGAGAGCCCAAGTCAACACTCTCTGAGTACAAAATCTGTAATATAGTTAAGTAACCCAGGCAAGAAAATTAACAGGCCTAACCTAAAGCAATAGACACAGAAACGGCAACAAAGATAAAAGTATAGACTTGAGAGCAATTCATAGAATTGTAGGAACTTTGCCTGATTTAAGGTAGAGTGTGGGAAAAGTGGTTTCTGACCCAGGTAAATAGACAGAAATGTCATTCCCCAAAATAGAGAGGAAAGAAGAACATATTTAGGCAGGTGGAAAGCAGAGGAGAAGGGGAGAGATAAAGTGACATATTTAGGTTGGAAAAGTTGAACAGGTGATGCTTCTGGTATGGGTATGTGGAAGCAGGGTTACATGTTACATGCAGGAGTCTAGCTAACAAGAAAGGTATAAACAAGGAGATCGACAATGTATACTGCTGTCAAATAATGAAGTAAAAATTGATTTGAGTTTTTGCTGGAATTTGCAACAGGGATTGCTAATCACCTAGAAGAAAGGAATTTCACTAACTTAGAGGTACAATCCAGTTGTCATAAAACAAAGAGGTGAGCACCAGGAGGGCAGACTAATTTCCCAATACTTTTGGCTACAAAGAGAAAATGTACTGAATGTGTAACATCTAGAAAGAAATATAGGGCTAAAAAGAAGGATGGTTTGTTTTTTGTTAATTCTTTATTTCAAAATAAATTGGGACTTCCGCAAAAGCTATAAAAACAGCACAAAGTATTTCCATATACTCTTCACTCAGATTCTCCCAATGTTAACTTCTTATATTTGCTTTATTGTGTGTGCATGTGTGTGTGTGTGTGTGTGTGTGTGTATGTGTGTATTTAAGATTTCTGAGCCATATAAGAGTAGGTTGTAGACATGATTCCCCTTTAATCCTAACATCCTAAAAATCTCAGTATATGCTTACTAAAAAACAATAACATTCTATTGCATAACCATAGTACAACCATCAAAATTGGGACACTAACACTAACACAGCTCTGATGAAAGTGACATCATCAAAACGGTGGCATAGGAATTCTAGCATTTGTAGCTCTCAGAAACATCAATTTGAAAAACTATCTGCATGAAAAAATACCTTCACAAGAGCCAATGACTCCAGGTGAGGGATACAGTACCTGCTTGAAGCACAAAATAAGAAAAGATGCATTGAAAAAGGTAAAGAAACATACATTCACATTACCCCCAATAACCCTCCCCAAGCACAGGCACCCAGTGCAGAAAAAAGACACTCTCCTTGTGGGAGGAAAATGAAGTCAGCGTCCAACTTCACCATGAACCTCAGAGGCAGTCCACCCCAGCACCACCCTGAAACCCATGACCCCAGGGGGCTTCTGTGGCCCCAAGTCCACAATCAGCCCCTGTGAATGTCAGCTCAAGACAAACACTTATGGATCAAACACCAGAGCCAGGCTGACTACTACAGACCCAGGCTTTTGACACATTCCAGTACCAGGCTGGCTCTGTTGGCCCCAGATCCTCAACCCACCCCAACACCAGGTCAGCTCTGCAGCCCAGCCTCAAGGGTGGCTCCCACAGATCTAGGCAACTGGCCTGCCCCTATGCCAGAATGACTCCCATAGACCCTATCTCCAGACCAGTGTCTGAGGCCTCACATTAGAGCTCAACTCCTAAAACCCCAGGCTCCAGTATCACCCTAGTTCCAGGCCTGTTCCCATGGCCCCAGCTTCTAGGCAGGCTCCACAATAACAGGCCCATTCCAGAATCTCTGGACTAGCTGACTGATGATGGCCTTTGCCTGCCAAAGCCAGTCTGTAAAGACTGGAAGAGGTACCTACTTTCTCAAATACACAAATACACCAATGTAAAACCACACTGATCATGAACATTCAAGGAAACATGAAATCATCAAAGAAAACTAATAAAACTCCAATAATCGACCATAAGGAAGTAAAAATCTATGAATTGTCTGACCAAGGTTCTAAAATAACCCCCTTAAAGGAATTCAGTGAACTATAAGAAAACACATATAGATGAAATTAGTAAAACAATTCATGCAAAAAAGGATAAATTCAAAAAAGAAACAGAAATCATTAAAAACAAAACAAAACAAAAAACCAGAAATCCTAGAGTTCAATAATGTAAGGATTACATTGAAGAATGCAATAAAGTTCTTCAATAACAAACTCAACCAAGCAAAAGAAAGGATTAGTGAACCTCAAGATTGGTCATTTGAAGTCATCAAATGACCAAAGAGAAAAAAAAAGGGGCAGGGGAGGGAGTTCGAAAACAGTGATGAAAGCCTGCATAAAGTACGGGATACCATTAAAGGAAACAACCTACACATTATTGGAGTTCCAGAAGGAGAATAGAGGGAGAAAGCAGCAGAAAACTTATTTAAAGAAATAATGGCTGAAACTTCTCAAATATGGGGAGAGATTTGGATACCCAAGTCCATAAAGCTCATAGGTCACCAAACAAAATCAACTAAAGAGAACATCTCTGGAACACATCCAAGTTCATGAACACAAGCTGGGGAGGGGCAGAGAGAGAGGGAGACACAGAATCCAAAGCAGGGTCCAGGCTCAAATTCATGAGCCATGAGATCATGACCTGAGCAGAAGTTGGACACTTAACCAACTGAGCCACCCAGCTGCCCTGAGCATCCAATTCTTTATTTGGGCTCTCATGATCCCAGGGTCTTGGGATTGAGCCCTACATTGGGCTCCATGCTGAACATGGAGCCTACTTAAGATTCTCTCTCTCTCTCTGCCCCTCTCCCGTGCTTGTTTGTTCTCTTTCTCTCCCCCCCCACCTCTCTCTCTCTCTTAAAAAAACTGTCTAAAATCAAAACACCTAAAAAAAGCAAAAAAAAAAAAATTCTCTCAAGCAAGAGAACCCTCATAAGGCTATCAACAGATTTTTCAGTAGAAACCTTTAAGGCCAGGAAAGAGTCAGATGATATTGTCAAAGTGCTGGCAGAAAAAGAAACTGCCAAACAAGAACACCTTACCCATCAAACCTGTCATTCAGGAATGATAGAGAAATAAAGACTTTCCGGAACAAACAAAAGTTGAGGGAATTCATCACCCCTAGACATGCCTTATAAGAAATGTTGAGGGGCACCTGGGTGGCTCAGTCGGTTAAGCGTCCGACTTCGGCTCAGGTCATGATCTCATGGTTCGTGAGTTCGAGCCCCACGTTGGGCTCTGTGCTCACAGCTCAGAGCCTGGAGCCTTCTTCAGATTCTGTGTCTCCCTCTCTCTCTGCCCCTCCCCCAGTCATGCTCTGTCTCTCTCTCTCTCTCTCTCTCTCTCTCAATAATAAGTAAACATAAAAAAAAAGAAATGCTGAAAGGAGTTATTTAAGCTGAAATGAAAGGATGCTAATTAGTAACATAAAAACAATAAAAATATAAAACATAATGGTAAAGGTAAGCATACAGTCAAATTCAGAATACTCTAATCCTATAAAATAGTGGTTAACCACTTAACCCTAGTAGAACAGTGTACAGGGCAAAAGTATTAAAAATAACTAGAGCTACAATAATTCACTAATGGATACACAACATAAAAAGTGGTAAACTGTGACATCAAGAACATGAAATATGGGGAAGGAGGAGTAAAAATATAGAGTTTTGTATACAATCAAAGTTAAGCTGTTATCAGCTTAAAATATGCTGTTAAATCTGTAAGATGTTTTATGTAAGTCTCATGGTAACCACAAAGCAAAAACCTACAGTAGGTATACAAAAAATAAACAGAAGGAAATCAAACCATACCACTATGAAAATAATCAATTCAGAAGTAAAGACAGAAGAAGAGGAAGAAAGGAGCAAGGGAAATATAAAACAAAAAACAATACAAAGGCATTAGTAGGTTTTTACCTATCAACAATTTCTTTAAAATTTGTAAACTGTTTAAATTCTCCAATCAAAATGCATGGAGACTCTGAATAGCCAAAGAAATCTCGTGAAAGAAAAAGCAGAAGGCATCATACTTCCTGATTTCAAGCTATAATATAAAGCTGAGACCATTAAAACAATATGTTACTGGCATAAAAACAGACATATAGACCAATGGAACAGAATTGAAAGCCCAGAAATAAAGCCATGTGTATACACTCAACTAATATGTGACAAGGGAGCAAGAATGCTAAATGAGGAAAGACTAGTCTCTTCAATAAGTAGTGAAGAGAAAACTGTATATTCACATGCAAATGAAAAAATTGGGCCCCAATTTACACTACTCATAAAAATTAACTGAAAATTTAAAACTTAAATATAAACTCAAAACTATAAAACCTTAGAAGAAAAAGTAGGGGAAAAACTCCTTTAACTGGTCTTGGCAATGATTTTTTGGATATAACACCTAAAGCATAAGAAACAAAAACAAAAATAAGCAAGTGAGACTACATCAAACTAAAAAGCTTCTGCACAGCAAAGGAAATAATCAACAAAATAAAAACATAACCAATGAAATGGGAGAAAATATTTGTAAACCATATATATAATATGGGGTTAATATTCTAAATATATAATGAACTCACACAACTCAACAGCAATCATCATCATCATTATCACCAACCAACTTAAAAATGGGCAAAGGACCTGAATAGACATTTCTCCAAAGAAGACAGAAATTGCCACCATCTGCATGAAAATATGATCAATATCACTAATTATCAGGGGAATGCAAATCAAAACCACAATAAGATATTACCTCATGCCTGCTAGAATGGTCATTATCAAAAAACAAGACATGATAAGTATTAGCAAGGATGTGGAGAAAAGAAGTCCTTGTACACTGTTGGTGGGAATGTCAATCAGTTCAGCCACTGTGGAAAACAGTATGGAGGTTCCTTTAAAATTTCAAATAGAACTATCACATCATACAGCCATTTCACTTCTGGGTCTATATCCAAAAAAAATGAAATCAGTATCTCAAAGAGATGTCTGCACCCCTGTCTTCAGTGCAGCATTATTCACAATAGCCAAGACATGGAAACAACTTAAGTATCCATCAACAGATGAATGGATAAAGAATATATCACTTTTTTCTTTATTATCATACATATATATATATATATACACATATATATATCATATATATACACATGTGGGTATAGGTATATATATGGGTATATATATATGTATATGTATATATTCACACACACACATACACACACAATGGAATATTATTCAGCTGGTAAAAAAAAAGGAAATCTTGCCATTTGTGACAACATGGATAATCTTAGAGGGTATTATGCTAAGTGAAAAAAACTGTTAACTAATCTTATTGTGGTAATCATTTTGTAATACATACATGTATCGAATCATCACACTGTATACCTTAACTTACATATATTATATATCAATAATATCTCAATAAAGCTGGGGGGGGCCCAAATACGATGTTATTATCTAATCAGTAAGCCTCAAGTAAATTTTTCTCAGTTGTCCCACTTAATGAACTTTTAGCAAAAGAAATCAAGTTTAGTCCAGGCTCCAATCTAAAGTCACATGCTGCTTTTTGTTAGTTGTGTGTCTTTATTCTCCTTTAATCTGGGAGCTCCACATTCTTTCTCTTTTATGACCTCGCTATTTGGAAGGCTGATAACCATTTATTTTTGTAGACTGTCATTTATTTAGGTTTGCCTAAGGTTTCCTCACAATTAGATTCAGGTTATGCATTTTTATAGAAAGCCCACAACAATAAGGTTGTGTCCCTTTCATGGCATCCTATTAGAAAGTGCACACACCTATCTCTCCCACAGCTGGAGATGTTAACTGTGATCATTTAATTAAGTGATGACTGCCAGTTACCTTCTCTGTAAAGTTACTCATTATCTTTTTGTAATTAATAAGTATCTTCTGGGAAAATTCTTTATGTAAATACCCTGTTACTTCTAAAAACATCTGCCCACTGGTTTTTGCATCCATAGATGATCCTTACCTGAAACAACAGGGGAGCTACCAAATTATGAGTTTCTAACTCAATTTTTCTCCTATTTGTCAGCATGTAAGAGAGAGCTTTTTCTTCACTATTTATCCATTTTTTTTCAGGTATTTATATAAATCAGTCTGAACTCCTGGCTTTCTTATTTTATTCTGTACATTACTCTATTTATTCTGATGTTCACATTTACCCAGATTTGACCTGTGGAAGCTAAGAGAGAGAAATGCGTCTTAAGAGACCCAGCAGGGATGAAGGATTGAGAAAGGAGTTGAGATAGTACATCATCACTGATGAACCGAGATGCTTGAGAGCAAAAGGTAGTAGCATGAAGAGCTTAGGTGGAAGGATAGTTGCTCATAGGAGAAGAGATTACTCATCCCCTAAACTCATAGAAAAGACAGAAACAAGGAAAATAGATAACAGTGCTCAAGAAGTTAAGAAGCTTATGATAATCTCTACATCTTCTGGGAAGTAGGAAGTGAAATGTTTGCTAGAAGTGAAGAGAACATGGGAGGACGTGATACCTAATGAGAGCACTGACAGTTTGCGTGACAGTGTTCTGGGAAATGGAGAGGCAGATGGCTAGCAACACACAGGGGAATTGGGGGAACTGGGGGTCCTTGCAGACGTCTTATTGTCCTTATTGTCCCCAATCTAGAAAGTTGCCTAGATCTGTTAGAACTATTCCCTGCACCTCTGTCCCCCACCTCCATACTATTCAACAAACTGTAAACACAATTGCATTCTACACAGTTAAAATATTTTAGGTGAGTGAAATAGAAGTATGAAGGGGAAGGGCACCTGGGTGGCTCAGTCAGTAAAGCATCAGACTTCTGCTCAGGTCATGATCTCGCTGTTTGTGAGGTACAGCCTCTCATCGGGCTCTGTGCTGACAGCTCAGAGCCCGGAGCCTGCTTCAAGTTCTGTTTCTCCCTCTCTCTGCCCCTCCCCTGCTCATGCTCTGTCTGTCCTGGGTGTCTCTCTCTCTCTCTCTCTCTCTCTCTCTCTCACACACACACACACACACACACAAATAAATAAACATTAAAAAAAATTTTTTTTAAGTATGAAGGGGAGAAGTGAGAGTTAAAAAAAAATTTTTAATAATACAATTATAGCAATGGGATCGTGTCATCTGCTCTGGCTAGAAGAGGTAATATAAACACAAGAAGCTGAGTGCTTCTCTGATTCCCTGAGTGCTCCTGATGCATATTACCTTTTGTTTGGAGAATAACAAAGTGGGGTTTCTGGCATCCTGGCAAACTAGAAGGAAGCAGGGAGGCGAGCTGAGGGAGTAAAGTGCCACATAGAGTCACATTTTATCACCCTGATAGCAAAATGAATTGACAACTGAGTGTTGACACCTATCTGCACATCACCCATGGTGACTCAAGAGACATTCATCACGTACCTGCATTTGGTGTAAGAGGCTGTCAGGACTTGGTATCAGCATACTGAGAGGTAGGTAGTAACTCTGTGGAAGCCCAAAGCTATCTTTCCCTCCTCCAGTCCACAAGAGTATGAAAACCTGGCCCTGCCTGTGATGAGATCTTGCCAGAGCACAGCAGAAGCCAGCAGGGGACATTAAGTCCTGGCTCCATGAGCCCCCTTCACCAGATCTCAGTTTCTGCCTCCCAAACAGAAGAATGGTTCCCCCAAGGCTATATTATGTACTATACACACACATTGTTTCATTGCTCTTCTCTGTCTCTGATCTTCAATTATAATCCACATATCCACTTAGGAGAAAAGATAAAAAATTATTGCAAAGCAAATATAGGAACCTGAAAAGTATACCAACATGGTACAGCCTAATGAAAAGGCAAAGATCACTCACTGTGCAGTGATGCCTGAAAGATAATCTTACTAAACCAAGAATATGATCGTTTGTCCCCATGGTTGCTCCTGAGCTATCTAGAAATGGTTAAACCATGTTGAGTGTACTCTCTTAGTACTCTTCTTGAAAATATGTACAATATTTTTTTTAAGTTTCCATATTAAAGAGTAAACTACAAAAGATATTTGGTGCTTTAAAAAATATAAATTTCAGGGGCGCCTGGGTGGCTCAGTCGGTTGAGCGTCCGACTTCAGCTCAGGTCATGATCTCACGGTTCGTGAGTTCGAGCCCCGCGTCAGGCTCTGGGCTGATGGCTCAGAGCCTGGAGCCTGCTTCCAATTCTGTGTCTCCCTCTCTCTCTGCCCCTCCCCCATTCATGCTCTGTCTCTCTCTGTCTCAAAAATAAATAAACATTAAAAAAAATTAAAAAATATATATAAATTTCAGTTATTTGTAATAGTCACCTCTGGCGAACACTGAATCTCCTTGGGACCAAAAATAAAAGTAGATAAAAAGAGTTGAATGTAACATTTATTGGACACTTTCCATCATACAAGCACTAACCCAGGCTCTTAACATGTTTTTTTTTCTTGTAATTCTAACAGCACCATGAGTGCTATAATGTTCCCAATTTAAGGGCTGAGAAACTAAAGCTTTATGAGGTTAATCTTCTTGAAAATAACAAAGACAGGGTTCGAACCCAAGCTCTCTGGCCCTAGAAGTTGTTTCCTTAATGACTCCATTACTGCAACAAGCTTCTTTTTAAAAAAGTATTCATCACAAGCAAATTCCAAGATAAAAAAGAACTTATACATGTTTTTAATGTTTTTCACCCCAAATATATTAATAAGTTTAGTATATACAAATTCAGTCTAAATATTTTACTCAGGGGTAACTATATATACAAGATAGCCAAAAAATATATATTTATGACATTGTTTATAGCTGTGATATTTTTACATTGACAAACTATTTTATAATTATTTAGGAAAACTGTATTAGTGGACAATGTCATAATCATTGATGATATAAAAGGTATTAGATCAACAAACTTATTTTCTTGGCAAGAACAAGATTAAGTCCTTGATGCACTGATTCAGTGGTTGATCTTAGTCAAAGACAGAATCAAAAATGGTGTAGAGAAGATCTTTATTACCTTTTTTCTTTTGGAAAGCAATCTACCAAGGCGTTTGTAAAAAACTGAATGGAAGCAAAATTCTAATTCACTCTGGTTAAATTTTTTATATTCCTTCATATTAATGAAAAGATAAGAAACCATGAATGTTTTGGGCTCAAAGAGATAGTTACTGGTCACTTTTTAAATGCTATATCCATGTTCTGTTTACCAGAATAGATTTCTGTCCTTTTCTCCTTCATAAAACTATAGAGCCCTATAAAATGCAGAGCTACAGAAACTCCTGTGCAGAAACCTGATATTTTCAGTATCTTCCCCCAAATTCTTCTAGTTCATCTCATTTTTGTATTGCAACATTTCTAATATTCTAGTCCCGGCGTTTGTAATGATCAGTATAAATTTGCCAAGCTAGAGCACAGAATAGTTTTCAAACATCAATGAACTAAGAAAACTCATTTCGCATGTGTGTCAAATGTCACAGAATACCAGATACATTACTGGATTATTAGACTGGTGTGAAGGTTGGGGGGGGGTGTCATATTACCCAAATTGAAAGTCCTTTTGAGAAAGCTGCTTGATAAGGTAAAAAGCCTTGGCTAAAAACAAAGGTCCCATTTTCCTGATGCCAGAACAATTCTACAGTTCAGAAATGTCAGTAACTAACAACCAAATCAACCATTGGGGACAGCTAAAGTACACAAAAAAGATAGTTGTGATGAGCACACTTAAACTGATAATTTTGATATTAAATGAATGGTACCACTGGTATTACATAGGATTTTATATTTGATTTTAATTTACAAGGCATTTCAGAAGGGCGGGGGGAGGTGCACATGTGTATATGCACTACATATTTTAATAGATGATCATGATACTATTTAAAGCTAATTTTCTAAGTGTCAGACTTAATCTTAGCATTTTTAAGGAAATTATAATGACCGATGAAATCTCGAGCCCATAAAGCAGTTTGCTGGTTTGCCATAGGAAGCTGTCTTAGAGCAACACCTAGTGGCTCCTTGACCTCTTCAAATGAACACTCTGGGATCAGGAAGGAGCAAAATAAAGGCTTCCTTTTAAGAAATTTTAAATAAGATGTATATATTTAGAATAATGTACACTCTTTGCTTTTTCATGCCTGTTTAAAGTTCTGTTTAATTTCTATTTGGTACAAGTTTCACCCAAAATGCTGACTTCTATTCATCTGGTGATTCTATCACATGGTCAAAGAGAGTCTACTTGGTTGCAATATCCAAAAAAGCATAGATATTTTGCACAAAGACATTATCCTATAACCAAAAATAACTCCATGAAAAGTTGTTCATAAAAAGAGGCTAACTATAAATTTCAAATAACATATGTAACTGCTACAGAAAAATTCCGTAAGGCTTTTTTTTTCAAATCATTGAAAACCAGGAGGTTAATTTGAGCCAACATATTTTCATACGTGGATCTTTGAAAATTATTGTGCTCGTTTTATGTATTATGCAAGAGGATTCAGAAACAAGCCTTAAAATTCTGTGAAAATCTTCTACCCTTCAGAATGTGGTGGTGAGTTTACAATTCTTTTTTTGTCAGGTGTGATATTGAAATCCCTTCACCTCTTGCAATAATATAATCACAAATGGGGAAATTCTACCATAATCATTTGCAGTGTCTGTGGAGGTCTGCAAGATCACAATCTTCAAATTGATTCAAGAAATGTTGACATTTATACCATTCCCTGGTCATGTTATAATCATTGTCAGCAGCATGAATTTGTGAGGTTTTTATTTTATGTTCTTGTCAAAAATCTCTGTCGCAGAAATGAGACTGAAAAAGTTTAATGCTTTATGTGCTCGCTGAGAGATGATAATAACCCCGGCTTCTCTGACCTCCGCGGTGTTTCAAAATTTAGTGGCTGGTTAGTTCTCCTCACTCCTTTTGCAGCCTCAGCAGCCTGAGAAGCCAAATCATCAACCAATCGAAATGCAGAGTATAAAAATGGTTCAGAGCATTCTCTCCTTCTAGAAACCAGGCTTGCAGCACATCTCTGATCTCTCCGTAGAAAGGAGGGTTATGTGAGGCATATAATTTAAACCTTCCCTAATGACACTTTAAATAAATGGATGGCAAGCAACGTTAGCACTTATAACAAAAACATTAAAATGTTCAATGGGCTTCACAATCAAGATAACTGATGTTAAAACCAGAGGTGTTCAAAAACAAGTACAGTTAAAAATTATGTATCACCAAAATTCACTACAGTACCTTCCAAAGTGTGGCCCCGCCGGAAGTGTTTTCCGTCTCTCTTCATTTATCTCAGCTGTTTTTCCCCCAACTATTGTTTAGCTAAAATACCAATGCCAGGATCCCAGATTTAGCATTTGGACAAAGAGAGTAACTGTAGAGACTCAGCTTTACATTAGCATGTGCTGTTGGAAGACACTACCTACATCATTAAGGAATTCCTATGGGAATATTTTATACTTTCCAACATCATCTTGTTATCCCTAAATGCAGAAAAGGGAAGCTTCCATTCCCAGGATTCTTCCATCCAGGACTGCAGGTGAACACTCTCTGCTGCCTACCTAAATCCATCTCATTGCACTGATTCAGGGGCATCCTTTTAACACTGTAATAGGCTGTTTGAGGCTCAAAACAGGTGAGTGTATTCTATTAGTCTACAAAAAAATCAATTAAAAACAATTTCAGGAAGTAAAATAAAAAATCAAAATTTTCCACAAATTCTTTCATTCATTAGGATGAGTCATTAGTTTAACTACATAAAGACAAAAATCAAGATTTCGTTCTCACAGTCAATTACACTGTAGGTGTCACTTGTGCTGGTGCTGTTTGCCTTCTACTCTCTGTAGAAGCTATATCTGCCTCTATACCAACATATTTTTTAATATCATTACTTGTGACTCAAATATGAAAGCATTTTGATTGTAATGTAAGTCTAACTGGTAAATAATATGAGTCTCCATCTCACTTGCTATAAGCCTGCAAATAGTATATTTCACCCTGTTTTCATTTATGCCAACTTCAGCATATGATTTATAAGCTTAAAAAACAAGGTGTCAGTACAACTGGAATGTTAATATCCTTATTCTACACACACTACTTAAAATCAGTGTCAGTACTTGGTTACACTACAAGATGATGTACTCTGGAACAATATGTATATATTGACAGAATTAAGCCTATTTAAAAGACCCAAATGAGTTTAGTATTCTGCATTTAGAGAAGCCCTAGTAAAATAGCTGAAAGAAACACCAAATGGTCCTAAAAAACATCTATTGAATTCATACTCTCCAGGCAATGCTTACTAAAATGTAGAATTTCATCAGTTCTGAATTGAAAAGATTGATCTGCTTGTCATGTTGAATAGACTCTAAAAGTAGTTTAAGCAACAATTGACCCTGAGCACAGAACCAGCCGAGTCTTCTGGGCTTCAGGCTGAAGGCAGCTCCAGATTTCTAAGATAACTGAAATTGTCTCTGTTGTGAAAAACAGCAAAGCAGCTCACAACAGACTGAAATGCTCAAGAGGATTTTCATAATTACAGCTAAGAGAAATGAGATTTACTGGAAGCTGCATTTACATCAGTACTGCTGTGTCTTTCCTCACAATTCCTTATGCTTAAAAAAAATCAATTCCATCCACTTTTCATAATTCCATTTGCTTCCTTTTTTCTTCTGAATATCAGCCCACTGAATTTAAGCCATATTACAAAAGGCAACTGTGAAATTTTTTATTAGTGATTAATCTGTTTCCACAACTGATTTGTAATTTTTGTCAGATATTTCACACTTCATTCATCACAAAGACATAGGAATTTGCCAGAACTCACACGTTTTAGCTACTAAGAAAATGTACAGGTGAGATTCAAAGTAGAACAGGTATAACAATAATGATATAATGATGCAAAAACGTATTCTCTAAATGAATAATATTCCACATGAGCTATGCAAAAGATATGAGCTGAATACTAAAATGTACCATCATGACATGTCAATAAATATTATGTTAAGAAGTTAACATACTGTTACATTCCTTTATAATAATAACTCACATTCCTCTTTGTCTGGTCAAGGACCAACTGCTCTTTTAGCTCCTTATAAAGGGACTTACTTGTTCTCTAATTGAGCTCCCAGGGTGAAGGGAGGGAGAGAAGGAACCATGCAGGCATTGTGAGCTGACTAACATCACTGCTGACCTGTTGCCTCACCTGGCTAGTGTGAAGCAACAGCCAGGCTTGCAACTGATTACCTTCCCTGGACCCTCCTTCAGCTTAAGGCCATGACAAAGTCCCAGCTTGTTGAGGACACCTTCACCACTAAGGTCAGAAGCAACAAGAGCAAACAAGCGATTGCATCTCATGTTTGTGGGTTCCAGCCTGTTTGTGATCTTCCCTTCCTAGCTGCCTACCCTATGGACTTCAAGCCAAGCATCAGATACAGACACAACAGCCTTACAGACACCGTTTAACCCGTCCCACAATCCTGCCAGTCAGTCCCCTGTAACAAACATATAAAATTATACATCTGTATTATATTTACATATGTTATATGTACACATAAAGACTTACATATTCTGCTTTTGTGGTTAAATCCTGACAAATACAGAATTTGGTTTTTAAAAATGTAAGTGTTTGAAAAACCTTGTCCAGATAAGTATTTGTTGTTGAATATTTTAGTGAAATTTAAATCTTGGAATAATTTCATGTTCACACTCAATAGGATTCCTGAGGTTTTCAAGACTGGCTCTTTTCACATTCACTGAGACCCCAGGAGTCATGTTATAGCCATGATTCACAGACTGGGGCACTCATGTTTGAACATATGTGATTTTTAAGGGAAAAAGAGGCTTTCGAGAATATCTGAGCACATAATGGAAGTAACAGCTCCAAGGACAGAAACACATCAGGAGTGAAGGATAGGCCCACCCTTGTGATACTGGAGATCAGTTAAGCAAGAAAAATCGTAGCTGACTGAGTCTCATTCTGAGCTCTTTTCGTTCCTTATATAGTAATTAGGTGGTAAATATTAGAAGACAAGACAAATGCCACCATCTAGTAAAAAGTTACGGAAAACATACAAGAAGATAAATCTACATTTTCAACATCCTGCTTTGGATAGGAATAATTGTTATTTTTCCTTCAGAGTACAGCAAACTGGTTCATTTTTATAAGTATCAGTTAGGGACATTAGCTTGATTTCTACCAAAAGGCAATAATGTTCCACTAAATCACAGTGATGTTTCAGATCCCAACAGCAGCAACCATAGTCTTTTCTATACCTGTCATTTTTCTAGGAGTTTATAACTTGGCAGTGATACTTCTGGCATTCTGTTTTTTAAACTCAGTAGCAATTGTTCTCCAACTGTTTTGTAATTTATTTTCAAAAATTAAATTCGCTGAATTTTAGTTTTACACAAGTTAAATAGAAAGCAATTTTATTCAATATGGCTCAAGCCCAGAAAAATTCTGTGTAAACAATGTTTTGAGAATTTTACTGCTCTGATTAAACCATTCCATAAACTAAATTGAGCCAGGCATATTTCAGAGAAAAAAATGTCCTCCTCCCCCAAATTTAATTTTCCTTTTTTTGTTTGGAACACATCTTATTGCATCATAGATAAATTTCATTTTAGACTGCATCTAATTCTTAGGCACGCAGCTAGCTGTCCTTTCAAACATCTTTCCATCTTATTCCTTATTAGATTATTATACTATCATAAACTCTTGGTCATACCACTACAAAATGACTCCTACAATCCACAATGCTGCTGTTACCCTGATTAAAAAGAAAATCTGAGGAATCGAAGTTTACTTGTGACTCTAATGCGCTAACAATCAATCAAGCTTATCTCATTTTTGACCAATTTTATTAGAATTCTAAACCAACATGACTACACTGAAGCTGAGTTTATTTTATATTCTACTTTTTCCACTAGTCAATTTTATTGTAAATATATCTTTCTGACATTTCTGTAATAAAGAAGGCTCTACCTGGAGAGGCAGTTTATCCAAATTCAAACTAGACGATTGTTCATCTTACATTGCGGGGCACAGCCTCTGCATTATTAAATTGCAGCATTTTTTTTCCAACATACTTAGCATTTATGCTACAGAAGTTCAGACTGTTCTTTTAAGAAAAAGAAATTATTCTTCAATGTCAGCCAACAACAAAGTAAAACTACAAAAATCTATTAAAATAAAAAATAAACAAGTAGTGATATTAAAGATAAAGAGGAAATGTTGAGTCATTATTTAGTCATTTTGATATGAGGGCATTAGTATCCAAATATCATTAAACTACTAGGAAATACAGCAAGTATTAATTCTCAGCATTTTCTAGTGTCCTACCTACTACTTTGTTTTTAATAATAGTTGGGGAACAATCTGATATTTGAAAAGCCTGAGTTCTTCTAAAGAACTCAATTTTTCTTTTAATGATTTAATGCTCATCTCCCCATAAGGAGAAAAAACATGGATCTTCTGTATTAGGGGCACCTTGGTAGCTTGGTCATTTGGGTGCCTGACCCTTGATTTCAGTCCAGGTCATGATCTCACAGTTTGGTGTGTGAAATCAAGTCCCAAGTCTGCTCTGTACTGATATTGTGGAGGCTGCTTGTGATTTTCTCTCTCCTCTCTCTCTGCCCCTCCCCAGCTCAATTTCTGTCTCTCAAAATAGAAAAATAAGCATTTAAAAAAAAAAGAAATGGAATCATTTTCAGAGGATGGGAAGTGCCATGTAAAATCCATCTGTAAGTCAATCAAAAGATGGAATTCTGGGAACTTACCAAGTCTGCTCCACCAAAGTGATATAAATGAGCCTTTCTCCTCTTTGAGAGTCAGCACCTTCACTGATTTTGAACACCACAGCCTTAGAGTCACTGCAGATGCTCATAAGGTGCTCAATATACTTGATTGAATTAGCATGCTTATTCTAAAAAAGAAAAAAAAAAACAACAACTCTGAGAAATAGAAACCCAAACAATATCAAATAATATCCTGGGGGCACCTGGTGGCTTAGTTAATCGAGAGGTCAACTCTTGATTTTGGCTCAGATCGTGATCTCAGGGTCATAGGACTGAGCAGGCTGAGTGTGGAGCCTGCTTAAGATTCTCTGTCTCTCTCCCTCAGTCTCCCTCCCCACTCTCTCTCACTCTCTCTCTCTCTCTCTCTCACTGAGTCTCTCAGCCTCTCTAAAAAAATATGTATCTGTATCTATATCATCTATCTGTATCTATCTATATATATACAGATATCTTCTGTGTACCAGTAGTATAGAAGACAGTAATGCGGTCTATAGAATGCAGTAATATAGAAGACATAGTCATTGCCTTCATGCTAAATTTAAGGAAATAGGATATATATATATATATATATATTTCAACAGCCAAATATATATATATATAGCCAATAGGATATATATATATATATATATATATATATATATATATATATATATATATATATTTCAACTTTGGCTGTACTAGCAATTGGAAACATAGTAGACTTTACTTCCATAATTGTTAAAGAATAAAGGAAAAGATAATTACCATGGAAGAACCAAACAGTAATGTGGGAAATAAGCAATGAAGAAACTGAAAGACTAGAAAAAGAAAACTGATTTGGGATAATTAAGAAAGGCTTAATAGCAGTGAAGCTTGGATTTATGTAAAACTGAGATCAGTAGAGAGGGATGAACAGGGTTTTCTAGGAAGATGGAAAGACACAGTAATAGGGAACCAAAAATTTCAGTCATATTAAACCAATGCATTTATTTCCTGCTCTTATAACAGTTCAATGACAATATTCCTGGCTGATGTCTTTCCTCCACACACAATTCAGATATCTAGGGTTATTCTGTCTTGGAGTCTCACTATCCCCCAAGGCCTCAGAGTCTTTTCATCCAGCCAGCAGAAGGAAAGAGAGAGTTTGGAGAAGATACACCCACTTTGCAAGCACATTGGCATGAAACAGACATACACCACTTCTGCTCACGCTGCACTGGCAAGTACTAGATAATGGCCATACCTGGATTTAAGCAGATGCTGGAAAATGTAGCTCCTGCCTAAACTGTCACTTCTCTGTGACAACTCTAAGCTTTAAAGGAGGAAAATGCATTTTGATGGGCTGCTCTCTATCTCTGTCACACCAAGCCCGCCAAGAAGGTACAGAAGGTGAAATGTTCATTTTTTGCAGTCACCCAAACATGAGAGTTTCTTAAAGGTACTACAACAGGCCAGAACGTACAGAGCTAGGGAAGATTCTAAGTCAGAGGATGAAATAATCAAAGCAGCATTCTAAAAGAGAAAACGGGCAGTGGTATCCAGCAGAATCACAAGTAGAATAAATATTTTCCAGAACAGACAACGAAGCTGGCAAAGGGCACAGAAAATCCTGGTAAGAATTTGAGATCTATTCCTAAGTAAGAAACAAAGGAAATGCATGATTATAATGGGGGATGGAGGATGGAAAGGAGGAAAAGGAGAGAGGGAAATGAAAGAAAATGTTGAGCAGTCAAGCTCATATGATAGTACCCCTAACAACAAGTGGGAAACAATTTCAGAGAGAAGAAGATGAGTCCAGGAACATGTGCAAATGCTCCATGGGGGCATATACATGGAGCTGTCTAGCTGATGGTCACACAGGGCAAGATGAAAATAGGAAAGGATAAGGAGAAGAGGCCTCATTTCCTGACTCTCACCACTGTGCAATTTTTCCTAGACTACTGTAGTATCTACAAGAGGCAAATGAACTATTCTGTGACATGGCAAATCCATTCTTTTTGCCCGTCTACACAATCGATACCAATCGCCACAGTCAAATTGATCTGGCTGCAACTCACATCAATTCTTAGGAGACTGAAAGGAATGGATTGGCCGTGCCATAGGCCAGCCATTTTACATCCTCAGACAATGCCCTATTCTGCCTCAAGAGTTATTAGGCCAATGGAGGAAGAGTCCAAGGTCCCCATTCTGTTCATTTTTTCAAGATCTGTTATCACATGTATTTTTTTAGGTTTCCCAGCTGCCTAATTTTTATGTGAAAATTAAGAATCAGTTTGTTTCCTTTTTTTTTCTAAGTCAAACCAGCAGCATATGAACATCTTCTACATGCCAAGCTCTGTCGTGGATAAAGTTCCTTAAGCTGAAGATACTCTGATAGTAACAGAAAAGAAGCATACCAACACACAATTAAGTTGCAACCCCATTCAAGCCCCTTTCAATCCTATTAGAGAGAAGAGAGTAACGTAATGAGTATGTCCTATGCACTAGGCTCTGCTCTAATGTAGTTATGCAGTTTGCATGTCAGATTAGCTCAACATAAGCATAATACCTCCATTTTAAAGGAGCTTAATAATTTACCCAAAGTGATATACCTAGTAAGTGACCAAGGTGGCAATTAAAGCTATGGTGTGACCCAAAGGTGAATGTGTTTTGACACTACAAAGCCTCTCATGTGGTTCTAATTAGGCCCATTAAAGCAGCCAAATAAAGAGCCAATTCCTGTTGCCACATGACCAAAATACTGCATCCTGCACTCCTTTAAATCTAACAGAGAATCGATTCAGTGGTTAAGAACAGCAAACATCTCCCTAGACATGTATTCACGCTAAGGTGGAACTGAATGATTATTTTGAACACTGACTATAGTGAAGGATGCAACCGTAAACTCCAACCTACTCCTGGTTCATTGGTTTTGTGTGTGAAGCAGCCTTGAATTTGCCAAATGTAGTAAGATGTGTCCTTGATAAGGCAGAAAAATATATGGTCATCTACTTAAGAAAGTAAATCTACTATGAGGTCCAGGTCAGTCTGTCGCCCACAAAAACATTCCTCTATGCTCCTCCATGGACAAGCTGAGTCCAGAGAGCACGGCAGACCCCAGCAGGGTGGTGTCCCAAAGGCCTGGACAGGCCACCGCAGTATTTCCAAGTTTGCCTCCAGTAGGTGTGGTTATATGTCCTCCAAATGCAATTACTTAAAGAAAGTGCTAAGTCAGTCCTGGCTAGCCAGTGTGGAATATGATTGCCCATCCAAATAGGGTTAAGCAAAGAGGTTCCAGATCTAAAGTCAATGTAGACAGAGATTAAGGAAAAACTAAAGGGAGAGGAGGTGTGAAGCAGAGCTGAAGGGCAACAAAGGTTGTGTTGTTTTTATCTAGTGTCACAGCAGAGCCAAAGAGGATTTTAAAAGCTGGCCATGGAGCAAAAACATATTTTACCTTGCAAGCTGAAATATCCACAGGCTGTGAAAGATCAAGGAAAATAAAAAGAATATTGTTATTGCAAGGGCATCACAGAGAGAAGCACCATTTCAGAATCACCCCTGAAACAAATAACAGAATGAGCTCAATCAGCTTCGCTCTAAGCCTTTGCCGTGCTCCCTCCCCCAACACATACTTCAGGTCAAGTTGCAGATCATTTCTTTCCTAAAACTCACTAGACTGTGTGCCCTTTCTTTGTATTACATTTCCTCAACGCTATAAAATAAACTGTACTATGGAGTGTTTTAATTTCCTATCGTCTTTGGAAAATCATGCTAATAAGACATTTAGTGAAAAGAGTAGTTGCCCAGTAAGTGGCAATAATCTTTTATGAGTGCCGCTGTGAAAACTATGAACAAATATGTTGACCTTGAAAGTTCCAATCTTACCGCGAGTGCAAGAACAATGACACAAATATTCATTTAGATGAATGCTTACCATGCTTGGCCTTATCATTCCGAGCTACCCACATTTCAATTTCCTAGTTATACTCAGAAACTATGGTTTGTGATGGAAAGCAAAAGGATACTGTTGCCATGGTAGCAAAAACATTTTTTTTCTCCCTCAAAAACAGTATATCAGAGACCACTGGGGGGGAAAAAAATAATACTAACTACACTTGCAGAAAAAATTAAATTTAAATACAAGTTCTTGCAGTTTTATCAACTGCTGTTTATGTATTGTTCCATCTTAACGTGTAAGGATGCCTTACAACAGGCTTACCAGTTAAAGTACAGGTTACTTCTTTTTCCCTCTTTGCACAGGTTGTCTGACATACAGAATACATCATTTAAAATCCATGAATGAATAAAAGGATCTAGATTTGCAATTGTATAAAATGATATTCAAAATAAGTTTTAAAAAACTGCCTTAGATTAATACAGCTAATAAAAAAAATGACAAAGAAGCAACTACGACAATAACAACAAAAACAATGACTGTTATCCTTTTGAATTCCTTTGCTTGCCATTCAAATGGGATATTACCCTTTTAAGGACTGGCTGAATAACTCAAACTAATGTACCAACCTGTGCTGCTCGTATTCCCTAATGCATATCATTTTCATGATATTACTTTTGCAGATACTATGCTGGCTTGCTACAAAATAAAATCCCTGAAATTTTCCTGTATTCAGTGAGCTGTTGACATTTTTTAATAAGAGAACACAACACTAATGCAGCTGTCTTAATTCTGTGAATTACTTTCCCGCCAAATTCACTGGAGCACTGATGTCACATACGAGCAATCCGTTAGAATCAGTCACCTCTCCAGCTGTTGTTATAGCTCCCACATTTCCCATCCTCAGCGTATTTTCTCTTTTATGTACTAAGATGAATGTCAGTGTCAGGTCTTTAGAGAAGCGGGTGATCTTTTTACTGCATATTCGAAAACATGTTCTTACTCTTATTTCTACTCCATGACAGAAATTCTAATTCAGAAATGTTCATTTTTCACACAGATGCCCTTGAGAAAATCAACCCAGGACATGTTCCAACATAATTATTATTCGTAAATTATCATATACAAATGTACTTATTTAAGGTACTCCTAATCATATGGTTTATTCCTCCTGTGTTTCTTTTATCGATGCATTTATCAAGATTTAGAAATTAATCTATTCTCAGACTTTATCCCAAAGCCAGTTTATTCTGTGAGACATATCTCCCAAATAAACATCTACTGAACAAAGAATGAACAAACTGGTTACTGTATTACAGGGACCAATTATATTACTCTTTCCTGGGAGAAAGAAAAAGCACGATCATTATAGCTCAGTTTGACTGTGGGTAAAATTTTCTGTCTGGTCAATGTTTCTCTTCAGTGCCAACACAGTGCATCACCGTCTTTTCCTCTGTGGTTTAGAATACAGAGTTTAGAAGTACACAGAAACCAGAAGTACAGAGAAATGGTCTTTGGAGAATAGAATTATTAGGTCTACACCAAACCCCTGTACACCGCCCCAACAAAAAATAAATAAATAAAGCAGTATTTTGGCTCTCTGAGGAACAGTCACAGTAAAAGGAGATGTGTTTACTTGAGCTAAGTTGAAACTGGAGGCAATGAGGTGAAATCAAGGGTGGCAGCTCCCCACAGCAGAGAGCTTTCTCAGGATGATACTAATCAGGGCTTCCTGGGGTAGCACAGGCTAGGTCTCTAATGTTGGAGCTGTCTTTTGAAAGCCATTTTCTGTTCTCCCCCATCTTTATAATGTATAAATTCACTGTTGGTAATTGTACTTTGGAGCATGATTTAAAGACTGTGCTGTAGCCAGAGCCTAAAAGCAGCATAGGCTCCAAGCCATTCCATCTTTGGCCTCATCTGTGACTGCTGTCAATAGACATGCCAAAAATGATGCAAATGGTTTGAAACAGTGAGCTACTCTATCCTTCTTCTATTAGTCTCTACCTAGGACTCACATTGATTACTTTTAATGTCTTATAGAGGATATATTAGACTGAACTGTCTACCAGTTGCTGTTAAGGTATCTTAAATAGGAAGAATTATTTCTACTGGAATTCTAGAGGATGAAAATAAGTTATCAAAAATAAAAAGTGCCCAGAAAATTGGTCATGTACAAAATAATTACACAGTATTTTCTGAAACTAAAGGAGTATGTATTATCACAAAGATTAACTTGCCAAATCTCACCATAACAAACCATACCTGCTTTTCATCTAAACTATGACAGTGGTGAATCAATTTAGTTTTGAAAATAACCATTTTTCCTAAGTGGCTCATAATGAGTTAAAAATTCGTGTCATGAAAACTCAAATGCCCAATCAGGTGCCTCTTTCCACAATGCCTTCACGTACTACATCTCAGTTTTGGCTTTCAGTGAAAATATGAAGATGATATGACACAAGCTAATCAGTTAACACTCATATCGGTAATAGCCAATAAATAATTCAACAGGTGAAAATGTGGCCATCTATAAACCAACTTGGAGGTCCAGTACCACCATTTACTTTACAAGGCTGACCTAGGTACTTGTGATTCTCGCCCTCTCCTCCACTGTTCACCACATGAGGTGTCAAATGCCCTTGCTCTCTTTTTTTTCCTCTATTCTTTTGCTTCTTCTTTGCATAACTTTGCCTTTCCTCAAGAAAATCATCATATTTTCTTTCTTCCTTTTTCTACCTACATTGTACAAAAGCACTCAACTTTCTGGAAAAGGGTTTGGGTTTTTTTTACCCCAATCCCATTTGCTCACCTCCTACTTACTCCTCAAATTCCTGTATTTGGTTTCTTCCTTGCCCCTAACACTTCTCAAAAACTGCTATCAATGTATCGATATCTAAATCCTGGCCTCTTGTTGGATATATTACCAGACCTTTACGTAGAATCTTATATTTCTTCTTTGGAAACTCTATTCTTTAACTTCTGCAATATTCCAAATGTGTCTTCCTACTTCTCTGAACTTCTCCATTTCATTTCCAGGTGATCCTTTCTCTGCCAATTCCTTAAATACTGATATTCCATGGGTACTACCCTTAATCTTTTATCCTCACCTTACATCATTTCCTAATGTAATATCATCTGCTTCCACAGCTTCGATCAGTACTGATGACTTTTAGGTCAGTATCTCCATCTACAGCCTGAGTTTCTAGCACATATGCAAAAATTACTAGAACTGTGGTAATAGCCACATGAGTGTCATGCAGATACTTTGAACATAGTATATCCCAACTAAATTCATTATTCTGCTACCCAAACTTGCTTCTTTTGCATACCACATCTTCTCATCACCATCTATCCAGCTGCCAAAGCTTGAACTCTCAGAGTATTCCTTGACTCCCTCCTCCTTCAATTTATATATCCGATTAACCGCCAGTTACAAAACCTGAGTAGGCATTTAGAAACATACAGCACTGTAACATTGTTGTAGCATTGAGCATTTAGTTTTTCTAGTCATTTATTTTTATCATTTTTAATGGTGATATACTTAGGTTACAAGTAGATGTAACTGATGTAAACCATTTAGGCCATCTTAACTGGATGTCCTTGAGAATACCAACTGAAACAAAGGACTCCCTCTCCAGAAAATAATTTCCATATACATTACAGTATAAAATTATGCATATAATATATATGAACCATGGATAATTCCAAGCCCATTTTTAACCCCTTTAGAGTTTTAGGGGTTCCCCATTCAGAACCCTTAACCCAAATTGACAAAGTCTGGGACTTCCTTGTCAATCGCCTCCTCTGTTTATTTATTGTGATAAACATTCCATATAAGCATTAAAATCCTGGCTCTCATAGCAAGAATTCAACACACATATAATTACTGAGCTCAGAACCAAAGATTGGGCCTATTGAGCAAGTGCTGTAAAGACCTTATGTGATTTTTAATAGTTTCTTCAGAACAAATGCAACAGTTAACTCCTGAATGATAAAAGAGTTGTGTTATAAACTAACTATCCCTTATGTAGATTATAAAGTTTTAAGGCTCAGACCCACAGCTTACAGAAGGGCCAGCACAGAGATATAGGTCTATAACGCTAGGGAACTAGGCAACCAACCTCTGCAAATCCCATTCAATGACACCTGTTTGTCTTTATATACCTGACCTCACTCCAAATAAGGATGACAGGCATCTCATAAAAACGTATAGAATCCAATATGATTTTTAAAAATAAATGTTATTTAGGGCACTTGGGTGGCTCAGTCGGTTGGGCATCCGACTTTCGCTCAGGTCATGATCTCACATTCCGTGAATTCAAGCCCCGCATCAGGCTCTGTGCTGACAGCTCAGAGCCTGGAGCCTGCTTCAGATTCTGTGTCTCCCCCTGTCTCTGCCCCTCCCCTGCTCATGCTCTGTCTCTCTCTGTCTCAAAAATAAGTAAAAACATTAAAAAATTTTAAAAATAAATGTTATTTAAATCAGAGAGAATGGAAAATAAAGTTAGAAAGAACATGTGATCTATGAGGGTAGAGGCCACAGCTACATAGTCCTTCACTGTCCTATCTCATTGCACACAGTGGATACTCAAGACAAAGGTAAGGGTGGCATCAGTACACAGATGGCACATGTGATTGATGGAAGACTGCGCCTCCTTGAACTTCTTTGCTGCCAAAGCAGAAAGATAATCATGTTTGACTAAGATTTACCTTGCCCAGAGGTAGGAAGTTCCAGGGTCTCAGGGGAGTCACTGCTTTTCTCCTGCAGAGCACCCTAAAGGAGGCACTGCATCCTATGGTAGACTCCCTATAATCAAGAACAAGGAACATGATATCCAGCCAGACAATTGCTTCTTACAATGTCCCTCAGGGCAAGCTGAGTATATAATATCAAAGCAAAATTCAGTAAACCCGATTTCAAAGAAATGCCCTTTGGTACAAACCCCTTAATGGTTGGCTTAATCCAGATATAAAATTTGGACATCTAGTACAGGTGCTCACAAATGAAGGCCCACCACCCATTTTCAGAAAGAAAAATTCCTAGAGCAGAGCCACGTCCATTTGTTTACATATTGTCTGTGGCTGTTTTCAAGAGTTGAGCAGAGTTGGGCAGTTGCAACAGAGACTGGCCCTAAAATATTTACTATCTGGCTGTTTACAGAAAAAGTTTACCAGTCCTTGGTCTAGTAGATATGGACTGCTATCATTAGTTCTCTAAAACTGAGTTTGGGAAGCCTGGAGTTCAATGTCATATTTTCAAGAAATATTTGCAAAACACATATACTGCCAGGTATATTTTAGGGCAGATCTGTATGATTTGATGACAACCATATGGAAAGGTATTGCTGATAACCTCTGCCTCAGCCCAGCCACTGGGTATTTATCCCTTTGCTCTGTGTATATGCCCTGAACAAACTTGTAGTTAAAAAGCCTTACATAGGTGGTTAATTTTCCCAATAAAGGTCTAGTCCATATTTTTCTCTTCTACTCCAGAATTAAACCCAAGTAACTAATGTAGTACCTGAAGATGTAGAATAAAAGACTTTGTGGAGAAATGGAGTCCAACAGTCAGAGAAGAATGTAAACAGTTGTGACAAGAAGAACTTGAGGTGATTAATTAGATGTGTCACTAGAACTCTGTGATTTCCTAAACATGGATTGAACTTCAAATAGTCAAGGTAAACACAAACCCTGAAATTGTTCATATTTTTCTAACAGTCTGGTTAGGGTAACACACAAACCCAACCATCTCCATAGCTCAACACAAGCATTTATTTCTACCCACTGCCCAATAAGATGTTCTTGGTCAGCGAACAGCATTCCTTCCTATAGTGACGTAGGGACCAGTCTCCCTCCAAGGAGCAGTACAGAGGTACATGCATGAGAGGTGGGTCAGGCCTGGAAATGGCCCACATACTTGTATACATGGTCACACTCACTGCAAGGGGATCTGGAAAATATAGTCTGGCTCTGAACCTAGACTTCAGGTAATTAGTCAAGCTCTTCCATACCCACCTCAAAATGTAAAACCTAATTCATTAAACTCACTCTTCTGATATGAAACATGTAAGCAATTTTTTAGGATTTAAATCAAGAAATATCTCTGGAAAGCATACAAATATTAGAATATGCAGGCAAGAGGCTTTATGCTACTGACTCTAGACATTTTACCCAAAAATGTTGCCATGTGTATGCTAACCCCATCTCCCAGTTGGACAACTCAGAATGTGCTCTTAGCAGCCCTCTTTCATATTTTACACCTGGCATTATATTTAGATGCAGAATTTATCTCTTAGCAAATTCTAGCAATGCTGTTTAGATAGGTCACTAGTGAATCAAAGTGAAAAACTATGATCCTCAACAATTAAGCCCTAAGGTCACTGCAACTATCTCTTTTTTGCTGTCCAAGATTTCCAGACTCTGCCAGCTTAATAGAGATGCTCCTTGCTCTGGCTCTTGTGCTCTTCATAATTAATCGATGTTTAATGCCTCAACAAGGTCCTAAGCTGATTACCACAGCCTTATCTCCTAGTGTCAGGATATCTGTTTACTTCAGCTGAACAAAATGCTGAGACTGCTCTGATGGACCAGGGCCAGGTCTGCCATAGGCCCAGAGATGCAGTTAAGAAATAGGATATGAAAGTATATAACTGGCATGGTCAGGATTGTTTTGTTTGGTGGGGGGTAGACCCTCACAAAGTGGCATGAGACTTCCACCACCTGAACAGCATAAAAACTAAGTATACTGGCATGGCCTTCTTTGACCTGGAAGACATCTCTTTCCACGAACTCTCCACTGACCACTGAATGATGGGCTCACCCCCAAAAGGAAATAAGGAGGCAACTGACTTGAGTCCACTCATTTACCTCTATCTATCTATCTATCTATCTATCTATTTTACATATACATATATATACACACATATATACATATATATGCATATATATACACATACATATATGTATATATGTATATCCTTTGTTTACTTGCTATTTCAATAAAAACTCAAAATGGAGGTCATTAAAACCTAAGTCCAGTCACTCTCACCAACCTTCTAATCCAGCCCAAACTTTTAGGAGCTGGTCTAGCCCAATCTCTTATATACCTAGCTCTGTCTTCTCTCACAAGCTCTTGACACTTATCACCATCAATCTGCTAGATTTTTTCCACTGGGGATATCCCACAACATGTCAGCTTAACAACTTCTGCCCCATGTTAGTCACTACTAGAATTTAATTTAATCACATGATTATTTTTCTAGTTATCTTTTCTTAGAACAAGAGTCATGTTTTACTCCTCCTTATCCTTGGTGCCCTGAAATTCTAGAAGCCACCAAGCTATACTAATCCTTTTCCCAGAATGCGAAATTGCAAACAGCTGAATCAACTTGGATTCATTTAAGCAGAATCCAAGTACATTCAGTGATGTTAGGTAACCCACAGACTGAGCAGAAGGCCAGGGAATGAGACCAGAGAACCAGGAACAACGCCCTAAACTATGCCACAGCACCTATCCTAGCAGGATATAACTGCCACCATCTCCAGGCACGTCACAACAGCTCACATCACAGATGCCAAGAATGCTGGGCCTGGATCCTGCTTGTAAGAACTATTGCTTCTGTCTGATGTGTCTGGGAAATGGGTACAAATCATTCTATGACTTCCACTCCTGTCACCATCACCTTTCCCAGAATGGATTCCACACCATCTTAATCTCTTCATACCACTAATATTCAGCTTAATGTCTTATGTGCATGGATCTGATTGGTGGAGCTCAGGTCCCATGTCTGAGCCACAAGGAACATTGGAAATACAAGAAAGAGGTTCAGATGCTGGATGTGTGAGGCAGACACTACGTATTCAGCACCCATTCTAATCCCCTTTCATCTTCTAATCCTCACTTTCTTAGAAACCCTTTTCAATTCTGACTGATAAAATGGAAGCAGGGCTGTCTCTTCTGCTTTATTGTCCTTTTTACCTGCATATGAGGCCACTTCCTTGTAGAGCCTTGGTCACGTATGTGTCACTCACAGGCATCTCAATTCTGAATAACACAGAATCTGGTAACTGAAAGTGAGAATTATGAAATTGGCTCACTGAGAACTGGGAAGGTGCTGGCCTTTAAAACGTGCTGGTGAGACATTTGGTCACACTAGTCACCTGCTGGATGCAGAATGCAGAACAGGCAGCACCCAAGCCGTGTTAGAAGCGATGGAGGAAGTTCTCCATCAAGTTGGCATCTGCTGACTCCTTGCTATTTTAAGCCAGGTCCTAAAAGAAAGGATGAACTAGAGTAGGGCAACCAGTGTGTAAACAGAAATGGAAGGAAGTACCACTTTGCTAAAGGAGGGGCTTTCTGCCTGAAGCCTGCAATCCAGCTCCACTGAGAGTCCCACAATGCCAAGTCCTACATGTTTGAAAAAAAACAAATCTTCCACACCCTGAACTGTAATTATTATAAGCAATGGCTGGAAGGGGTGGGTCTTAGAGCAAAATCTGTGGCACTGAAGCTTTCTCAAGCATTACAAAAGATGATGTAACTGGAAGTGAGAAAGACCTTGCTCCCTTGACTGCATTGTTAAAGTACTATACTGCCTTGTACTCTAGACTTCCAGGCTTCCTACTACATGAGGTAAGTAAGCCCCTATTGGCTGAGGTTGCTCTTTTATGGCTGATAATTCTACTGACATAGGGCCAATAAGAATGACAAATGTACATAAACCA
The DNA here is from genome assembly GCF_022079265.1 of Lynx rufus. NCBI lineage: Eukaryota > Metazoa > Chordata > Mammalia > Carnivora > Felidae > Lynx > Lynx rufus. The sequence continues at coordinate 51,873,861 of NW_025814878.1, read as the reverse complement.
GCCTATGAACTACCCCTCACATACCATATTCCATTCTATTCCAGGTACTTTGCCCTGGACTCTGAATCTCTGCAACAGGCGTGGCACTAACCTACCAATCCCCCTGCCCTCTCCTTCGGCCCCATAAACTACACTGTATTTGTAGTTGTAGCAGATCCGCAGCCTAGGACACACAGTAGTTAATGTTTGTTGCAGAAGGAACATAAATAAGCAGAAATAGCACTGGCCCAAGAATCAGAAAAATGCATCAGCCCCCAGCCAGCAGCTCCAATTCATGAACTTAAACAACTTTGGTAATATTTCTGGACTTTAGGGGTTTTTAGGCTGGAAGAATAATCTGTTTATTCCTACATACAGGAGGTATGTGTGAAAGTCCTTTCAAAATTATAAAACATTATAATGAGTATTATTTTGGATATTTTGGAAAAAAATTGCATAGAGAACCACATTAGGTTGACATATAAAATAACAGTAATTTAGAAAACATTACCATCTTTATAACTCCACTAACAGGTAGGATATTCAGAAAGAGTATTGAAAGACATTAGAAACATAATCATCATTTAATTTTCAATGTTCGGACATGACCAGAAGACAGTAGTTCAGGAGGCAGAAATAACTATCTGCTACTTATTGTGTCACAAAATAATATTTACTCTATAATTACATGGTCAATATTTACTTAGTGATTATATAGCTTTTCACATGGTTGCTTGAACCCAATAAAGTAAAGGAAAAGCAGTTATCTTGATTTTCCTGGGGGATAGATTGGACAAAGATAAATTTTCTTGAAGGTCTTCCTTATTGGCTTCTTTAACTCTGAAAATTGTTAATATTTTGAAACCAGAAGTAGCTTTTGTGGCACAAGTCTTCATTTGTGAAATTGAAATTTCAAAATCAACCTCCAGCAGCAAAGGGTTACTCCTTTGTCTGAAATCTCCTCCTACCTTTCTGCACTCCCAATATATAGGGCAGTATTTTTCAAAACAAATAATATTGCTTGCATTTTTTAAACTTGTCACATAATGCAATCGATGATAAAGACCAAATGTTTGAGGCTGCCTCCAAATCCCAAATCTTAAAATTCTGAAAAAATTGCTAATATATATTTGTGGTTCTCTAAAACTATCTGTCTTACAGATTGTGAAGAAAGATGCTTTAAGATCTTTCGTGTTTTTATTTTTCAGCTTTGCATTGTAAAACATCCCCTGTGAATTCCCTGGAGGTTTATTAAGGTATGCTAGGACCGTCATGTACTTTCAAAAGACGAAAGTGTCTGCCTAGTGCGAAAACCATGTTGTTTCAGAAAAGCACCTCAGGATCCAAAATGTTTCCAATCTCAAATGTGCCACCATGCCTGACTTACGGCAGATTTATTGTTTTGCAGGTACAGTGAAATTTACTAGTCTTGTATTTAGGAAGCCATCTGCTCAACTTAATGCTTTTGGAGAATATTCCAGAATTGAGGCAACTAAATTTGGATAAACAAAAGTGGAAGAAAACTATGTTCAGGAGAGAGAAGTTCAGACAGGAAGGAAGAAGAATACTATAAAGCTTCTACGCACATAAAAGCCCAGCTTCTATGCTCAGCAGACTTGAATATGAAGGAAAAAAAGATTGAATTGCTTATGTTTAATTTGGAACACTATCGGATATTGCTATACCTAATCAATCTACATATTTCATGGTCACCCTGTTTCTATTTATGAGATAGGCAGGGTAAAATAAGTAAGTATTGGTTGAGAAATACAATCTAATGGCATGTATGATGACATTTTTATTGTTGAAATAAGAGCAATAATAGCAATACTCATGGCCAATAACAGCATTTCTTTCATATTAAAAAAAGAGCAAATTGGTATTGGTTTCAGAGCTATTTATGTGTTTCAATGATACTTATTGAAGATATGTGCTTTAAAAGACTGAAAAGTTTTTCCTAAACCAATCCCTTATCATACATAATAAACAGAGCAGAATGAAAGGTGCATGGCAGCAATGTACAACCTGAATCTCTCTAGTCCTTTATTAATTATACTCCATGTATTTCCAAAAAGGAAATAATGCTAAGGTAGAAAAGCTCTGTGTGTGTGTGTGTGTGTGTGTGTGTGTGTGTGCATGTGCATGCACATGTGCACATAAAGGTGCACATACAAGTGCAAATATGTGGTAGGGGAGAAAAGAAGGGAAATGTTGAAACTAACCATAAGAAAACAACTATATTTTTTGCAGAAAGGTAAAAAAAAAGCATAATGATTTTCAGAGCTTTATTTTATTAACAGCTTTACAACATCTAACTTTGTTATCAAAGGAATCAATAAGATAACGTGTTAAGTACCTAGCAGAGACTCTGGCACATAGTATACGCAATATTAATTGGTTCTTTCATTCACTCTTTCAACAAAAACTTATTTGACACCTGATACAGACCAAGTACTATTCTGTTAAATAGGAATCTGAAATCTGAGTAAATTTGTCACAGGAATTTTTAGGGAAAAATAAAAGAAAATGTTAATGGATAGACCTCAAATATAAATTTATGAAAGATCCAGAGGCTTATGTATGTTTTTCTTGCCTGTCTTTGACAAGAGTCAAAGACCTAATGTTACCTTTTGATTCTGTGAAAGCATTTCTATGTAGAGCTAAAGTATTACAACACAGACATGGAGAGATTACCAGGGTTTGAAGCTCACCCAGTACTAGAGCTGAGACAGTCTATTCTGGAAGAATGGAAGTTTAGCATGAAATCACTGAAGACAGTTCTCAAGATTGATATCCATGGCCTTTTTCTGAATTTCAGGTATTTTGGATTGCTGATTAAAATATCAATTTGCTTTAGATAACAGACAACAGAAAAGGACGTATGACCTGAAGACCTCCTTACCCAAAACATCTTCCCCACCTTGTTATGAGGCACCTGAAACCTGAAGTTCTACGATAAGAGATTCAGTGCATCGGGATAGAAACCATGTTCTTCATCCTTTGTGATGCTTCTATTATGGTGCTTCCCATAAACAGTTTATCTTTCTTTAATTGATATGAGCATACTTTGCTTCCTACTCTATCACCCCAGCACCTAGCACAACACCAAGCATATAAAAAGCACTCACATGTTTACATAGTAAATGAATAAATAGGTAATTCTCACCCAGTTCTCAAGGGTCTAACTCTTTACCAAATGGCAAGGATCTGCCCACAGATTGCCTGGACCATATGAATACTATTTAGACTGACACATCCTTGTCCTAATGAACAGCTTTGAATGTACCTGCCAGCAGCATCTAACTGCCTTTAGGAAGGAACACTCACACAAATTTGTCATTAAAGCCCTAGAGTCTGACAATACAAAGCATGAAAAATATTACCTTTTCCTAGAGAAGTTGAGGGCAGGTATTATCAATCATCTACTTCCACTATAAAACAATCATCATACAACTCACTGTGGACTTTCACGGGCCCCAGGAAATTTAGCTACCAAATGCACCCCTGACCACTAAATCAATTCACCTGTGAAATGAAATAGTGTGTTCAGATGGCCTTTATCTTAGACAAGACAAAGAAGCAAAGGGCTAAAGAGTCTAAAAAGTATCATCAATTTCCTTTTTAGTGAAAATTACAGAATCTAATTAAAGGAAATTTTTTATTCTAGATCCTAAAACCAATTAAAAATAATTTTTTTATTGAATTAAATTTAACAACCAAAAAAATTGAGTGCCTACCAGATGCCACAGTGATTAAAACAAAACAAAAAAAAAAAAACTAAGACTCTCCATTATAAATGACATTAAAAGAGTTATTTTCCACTATTGTGAGTGGCAATTCAAGAAAAGAGAAGTTTGAGAACTCCTGGTCTCATAAAGAAAATAAGACAAATCCATAAAAAACAGTTAAGTGAGGTAAAAATATAGTAAGTGCCATAAGAGAATTATCAATCAAATATTGTTATCAATTACATCACTTTAGGCTACTTCCTGACAGTTTCAAAAGACATTTAAGGAGAGGGATACCTGGGTGTCTCAGTTGGTTAAGTGTCCGACTTTGACTCAGGTCGTGATCTTGAGGTTTGTAGGTTCAGGCCCCACATCAGACTCTGTGCTGACAGTTCAGAGCCTGCAGCCTGCTTAGGATTCTGTATCTCCCTCTCTCCTTGCCCCTCCCCCACTCGTGCTCTGTCTCTCCCTCTCAAAAATAAACATTAAAAAAATAAAAAAAAATACATTTAAGGAGAGGGGTAAGAATTATTTTTTTTTTTTTTAAGTACAAAGATGTGGCCAAGATGGTGGAGCAGCATGGAAGTTCTCAGCTTCTCTCAACTCTGAAATGCAGCTAGATCAGCACCAAACCTTTTACACATCTAGGCAATTGATCTGAGGATAAATACAACAATCTGCATAACCTGAGCCACAGAACTTGACAGGTATACAGTGTGGAGAGGTGAACTGGAGGAGAAAGAAGCCGTGGAGGGTAGGGAGCTGTTTTTGTGGAGAGAGGACAGAGAAAGAGCAAGGGGTAGAGTGTGGTGCATTGGGGGAGTTGCAGGAAAAACACTCCCCCAAAAGTAGCTGGAGAGAAAGAGAGAGAAAGAGTGAAAACACTATTCTTCAGCAAATGGTGTTGGGGAAACTGGATAGCGACATGCAGAAGAATAAACCTGGACCACTTTCTTACACTATACACAAAAATAAACTCAAAATGGACGAAAACCCTAAACATAAGACAGGAAGCCTTCAAAACTCTAGAGGAGAAAGCAGTCAAAAACCTCTTTGACCTTGGCTGCAGCAACTTCTTACCTCAACACATCTCTGGAGGCAAGGGAAATAAAAGCAAAAATGAACTACTGGGACCTCATCAAGATAAAAATCTTCTGTACAGTGAAGGAAACAATCAGTAAAACTGAAAGGCAACTGATGGAATGGGAGAAGATATTTGCAAATGACATATCAGATAAAGGGTTAGTATCCAAAATCTATAAAGAACTTATCAAACTCAACACCCAAAAAACAAATAACCCAGTGAAGAAATGGACAGATGACATGAATAGACACTTTTCCAAGGAAGACACCCAGATGGCCAAGAGACACATGAAAAAATGCTCAACATCACTCATCACCAGGGAAATACAAATCAAAACCACAATGAGATACCACCTCACACCTGTCAGAAAGGGTAAAATTAACAACTCAGGCAACAATAGAGGTTAATGAGGATGTGGAGAAAGAGGAACACTTTTGCACTGCTGGTGGAAATGCAGACTGGTGCAGCCACTCTGGAAAACAGTATGGAGGTTCCTCAAAAAATAAAAAATAGAACTACCTATGACCCAGCAATTGTACTACTAGGAATTTATACAAAGGATACAAAAAGGCTGATTCGAAGGGGCACATGCACCCCAATGTTTACAGCACCACTATAACAACAGCTAACAATAGTCAAAATATGGAAAGAGCCCAAATGTCCATCAACTGATGAATGGATAATGAAGACATGGGTGTGTGTGTGTGTGTGTGTGTGTGTGTGTGTGTGTGTATAGTGTGTGTGTACATATATGAACATACACATACATATATGTGCACACACACAATGGAATATTACTTGGCAATCAAAAAGAATGAAGTCTTGCCATTTGCAACAATGTGGATGGAACTAGAATGTATTATGCTAAGTGAAATAAGTCAGTCAGAGAAAGAAAAATATCATATGACTTCACTCATGTAGAATTTCAGATACAAAACAGATGAACATAAGGGAAAAGAAGGAAAAATAATATAAAAACAGAGAGGGGGACAAAACATAAGAGACTCTTGAATATAGAGAAAAAACTGAGGGTTGCTGGAGGGGTTTTGGGTGCGGGGATGGGCTAAATGGGCAAGGGGCACTGGGGAGGACACTTGTTGAGACAAGCACTGGGTGTTATATGTAGGGGATGAATCACTGGATTCTACTCCTGAAATCTTATTGTTGCACTATATGCTAACTAACTTGGAGGTAAATTTTAAAAATAGAAAGAAAGAAAGAAAGAAAGAAAGAAAGAAAGAAAGAAAGAAAGAAAGAAAATACACATGCAAATGGTAAAGGCTTAAAACAAAAGACAGCCCTGGCTGCCCCACTCCGTGTCTCACACCACCAAGTAGCAACTTTCAATTCCTTGGGTACATTACAATACTGACCTCCCTACTTCTAAATAATAATGTTAAACTGTGCCCTGGTTTAAACAACATGCATTAATTCCCTTGTGGTAAATAAGGATTGTGCTCTTTGCCCCACTACCACATTTTCCTTTCCAAATTATGTCAGCATAATAATTCCATAACATTTTAAGTTGATCATCAGTGCTCATTGCTGTGCAGTATTAGACAGATGTATCATGTTTATATTGCTTTTCCTCTACAACTCTATGTTTTTTCTTAACCCCCAAATTATCTTGTTTTTCATTTACTTAGTTTTCACTGTGTCTCTCTCTAATCCTTCCCAAATATTCCATTTTTCTGCAAAAATGTCTCTTAACTTTGTTTTCCATATGGTTTGTTGTATAGTTCATTTGGTCTTTCATATTGGATTGCATATCCCTTCTATTCTTCTATCCTTTCCCCTACCCAAATATTGTCATTCTGCTTCCTGGACTCCTCTATCTTTCTGTTCCAGTGTGCTGTAGCCACTCTCAAGGACTGCTTACAGCTGTCCTAGGATGTTCTTTTGTATATATCTATGTTCTTTTCCCTGTTTCCTGGATCTCATGTATTCTTTTTGGGTCAGTGTCTCATTTTGATGAAGAATAACCTTTAATAGCCTCTGAGACCAGGTGCCTCGAAGGTACAGTTTTGGAGTGCTGGCATGTATGAGATCTTTATTCCACCTTCACACATAATTGATGGTTTGCTTCCACACAGAATTCAAGGTTGGAAATCATTTTTCCTTGTAGCTTTGGAAGCTTTCTCCCACTGCCTTCTGGTTTTCAGTTAGTAGTTAACATGCCAATGCCACTCTAATCCAGAACACTCCTTTTCAACGTAAAATTGTGTGCCACAGATGTTCAAAACCACTACTTCTATTTCTCTACCTTCTCTCCTCTTGTTTGAGCTTCCTTTGTCACCACTCTATTGAATCAGGTTTCAAATGATCAGAAAGGCCCTTTCCTGCCCACTTTCAATAACCAATTCTCTGACATCTTAACGGAGCTCTCAGTGGCATGTGACATTGGTGAATGCTCCAGCTTATAACACTTTAGCTCTCTACAACAAAATTATCCCTATGCTCACCTCCCACCTCACCACCTCTCTTCTCAATCTCCTTTGCCAGACCCTGTCTGCCTCTGATTTTTAATAGCTGAATCACTCTGGGGTTTACTTCTCAGTATTCTTTTCTCTGGCCTTCCTCCTCAAGTGATCAATCTCAGTTCCACAGCTGATAAACAGCCCTCATGTGTTGATGGCTCTGACTTCTCACATGAGCTCCAAACTCATGTCTTCAACCTGCTCAATTCCTTCACTTGAAAGTCTAAGGAGGATCTCAAATTTAGCATGTCTAAAACAGAAGTCTTGATTTCTGCCCCACACATGCCCCTTCCACCAGGCTTCACCATCTCAGTGAATGGCAACTCCATCCACCCCAAACCTAGGAGTCAACTTTTACTCTATTCTTTCCCTTGCCCTCCACATCTAGTAGACTAGTAAGTCCTGATTATTCTGTTCCCAAACTACATTCTACATCTCTAGTAAAGGTGCCACCTCTCAGCTGGATACTCCAACAGCCTCCTATATGTCTTGGGCTTTCTTATCCTTTGGCTCCAGAGCAGGATTGGTCAATGGAAGCACTGGCAGAAGACCAGAGGGCAGCCCCACCAGAAAGCCTGATCTTCCAGCTACAGAAGCTCCAAGTCCTCACATGGCCTTCCAGGCCTGGGGATGGAACTTCTTGCTGTTGCTAATTTTTGGGTTTCCTCATCATCCTGTTTGGCTTCTCGGGTCCTCCTGCAGCAATGCAACAAACCTCTGATGTTAAATTCCCCGTGTTCGAAAGTCCTGGACTTGTTTCCATTTTCCAGGTTGGATTTCAACTAAAGCCAATTCTATGTACTTATTGTTGGCTTTCCACCACTGAAATGTAATCTACACAAAAGCAGGAACTTTGGTGCCTAGAACACTGCCCAGCCTATATTGGGTGCTCAATAAGCACATTTTAAATGAAAGAAGTGTTGATGCATTTATCCTTAGCCACAAGCCATTTAGACTATATACAGTTTAAAACATCATAACTATGATAAAAGTTAGAATTTTAGAAGGCTCATCAGAAATTAAGTTTTATAGAGGATCCAGAAGAACCAGGATAAAGTCATCAAAACCAAAATTTAAAAATCAAATTTAAAAAAAGATAAATAAAAACAGGGAAAGGGCTCAAATGACCTGAGTATAAAGAGATTACTTTCTGAAGGTCATTTCATTCCATTAATTTGGATACCAGCTTCCAGTTATTTTTTAAAGTTTATTTTATCTATAAAATACATGCTTTCATTAAACGCATCATTACTTTTATGACCCCTGTAATCAATCTCCTTTTTCCCCTTCTAAACATGAGAAACAAATAAGACAGACACAAACATTTATATTGATGAGCTTTAAAAACTACGTGGGAGATGGCTTAAGGGAAAAGGGATTTAAGATAGCTTTATGATAAAATCTACATTCAGGGCAGAACTTAAGTGACTAAGGATGCTAAGAGTATTTTGCAGCTCAGAAAATACTCAATCCAAAGTAAAATGAACCCAGAACAGGGCTTGTGTAAAATAAGAACAGATGAGTAATTAAGGCCTACTTTAAGACAATAAACTCTTTTCAAAAAGAAAATTGTGATCATGGGGCTTTTCTTTCTATTTAAACATAGGGATTTTTCCAAGCAGTAAATCCCAAGCAGAGATGGCAATTTGAAGGCTATCTGGTTGCACCTGTCTCACAGGCTGGTTTTGTTTGACACACAAAAGGATTTTTTAATTCATTTTGTTCAGTTTTTTGAATATGAATTTGGTGCCAATACTTAAAAAATCAGGCAATTTCACATAAACATCTGGAATCGTAGTATCTCTAAACAATTCCTGCAGCACCACGCTCAGCTCCACCTGAGTGGTGGGTGCCCCTTAGGTAGAGGCTCTCTGGGTAGCCCCATCACTTCTGGGGACTTCTATACACCTACCTCCTCTCATTTAAGCCTCCTGCTTGGCCCACTAAGGGTTTGCATTTGTGCACGCTGCGGGAAATATCTCATTTCATTTTCCACTAAGGTAAAATGTGTGATATTTTCAAATCAGGATTATTTCCTTTTTTTACTTTACACCAAGGCAGATCCTAAGACGGTTGGTATGTGCAAGCTCAGGTGAGAAGTCAGGTGAATAAAGGAACTTCCCACTTTTACCTCTTTCCCCAAATATTAGGCCTCTTCTGACCACTGCCACAGCTCCAAGCCTCAGGCTACAGTGTAAACCCTTACTCTACCCTACCCAGATGCATGCTCTGGACGGTCAGGGTCTTAGCTGTCTACTGTTAAGAAAGCACCTGAGTCTCTACCGGGCACTAACTACCCCATCAGCTTCTAGAGACTGTTTTATCAGTGGTGTAGATTTCATCCAATTTTCAAAGCAAATATTGAAAATATTAAGTGATTCTAACTCTCTTTATCACATACAACTGCCTTTAAAAAAAAAAGACCATGTGATTTTTCTCATATTCAGAAATTTCCTTTTCTGCCGGGAAACATTCACTGATTCCAGTATTCATTAGGACAAATCCTTGACATTTGAAACAAACCTTCTTCAAAACTAAAGACTGATTCTCATAACAGCCCCATTTATTTTTGCATTAATTGGTAGGTAGTTGACTTTAAAAATTGGCTTTTAAACCACACAGAAATTGAATTTTCTAATGGCTTAATGTCATTAAAGCATGTAATTTACAATCCTCACAAAAGCTTTTGTCTCTTGTGGTCCCATTTTTACCTCCCTTGATTCTACAGTTTTATAATGATAAGCATTATAAAAATGCCCAGGCAGCTAAAGAGATACTTCCTGAATCCATATTTGGATGTATGAAGGGAAAGAGGCTGCCAATTAAAAATGCAGTAGAGCCCACTATTGTTGATTTATGGCCATGGAGGACATAGCTTTTTCTCATTTTGCTTATTTGATTTGGATAACAACCCAGTTGCTATGTGAAATAACTTGATTTTCCCTGTTGATGTGCAATTCTTCTAACACCATCATTTGGCATACTGACTGATGATTGGATAAATTTGCTTGACTTTTACTATGAATCACTTAAATTACTCCTTTGCATAAAGGTTTAAATTTGCTTTGGAGAAGCCATTAGAGAATTATTTTAGCACTGTTTTGTTTTGTTTTTCATGATAATGTCTCACTTTCTGCAACGGATTTTTCTCCCCTCACAAGGTTATTACTATTAATTGTACTACCCCTTTTTACTTCACTAGAGTGCAACAAAACACACCTGCCAAACTAAAAAGATGGAAGTTAGGGAAAGGGAAGTGGGAAGAAATAGAACTCTCCAATCTACTTCCCCTGCAAACTTGAGCTATAAAATTTCCACCCCTATGAAACAACCTCCCTCCAGGGCCTGGACCATTCTACCTTCGAGGTTCTGGCTGAACAGACAGGATCAAGAATCGATTGGAGTTTTAATAAAATTGTAGCCCCAACAACACCCAAAATTTAGAAATCCATATACTGTGTACCAGATGAAAACCTGACAATCTGTTTCTAATTTACCAAGAGAAGCCTAAGTCATAGTATTAGATCAAAAGGAGTAGAGGCAAGATTCACCCTCAGGAAGATCTAAAACCCACAGGCCCAGGTACTCAACAGATACATAGCTACAGCAGAGATCCTTCCCCTCTGGAATCCTGTCTGCCAGAAAGTCTTCACCAGTAGTCATTTCTTTTGGTTAAAAAACAGAATAACATCCATTACCTCCAGGAGACTACTACAAAATAATCCTATATTACCTGTAAGGGTAAGAAGAATAGCATCCTGTTAACTGCCTATGAGTAGATTGGATGTTAAAGAGCTGTGCTGTTCAATACTGTAGCCACTGGGCACATAAGGCTATTAAGTTCTGAAAATGTGGCTTATATGAATCAAGATGTATTGTAAGTGCAAAAAACACCAGATTTTGAAGAAAAAAATCTCAAGGATATTTATATTCATTACATACAGATGCTATTCTAGATATGTTTGGTTTAATAAAATATATTATTAAAGTATATTTTACATGTATCTTTTTACTCTTTTAATGTGCTTTTTTAAATACAAAAATCTTAAGTACATAATGTGGCACACATTATATTTTTATTGGGCAATGCTATAATAGAAATATGAGTGAACTACTGCTTTACTGTGATGGTCAGTTTATGTGTCAACTTGACCCGGCCAAGGGAGACCAAAATAGCTGGTAAAACATTATTTCTGGGTGTATGTGTGAGGGTGTTTCTGGAGGAGATTTGCATTTGATTCAGTAGACTGAACAAATTAGACCCACCTGCGCCTTAGGAATCATCTAATCCACTGAGGACCCAAATGGAAAAAAAAGGTGAAGGAAGGGTGAATTCTCTCTCTCTTCTCGAGCTGGGACATCCATATTTTCCTGCCCTTGGACATCAGAATCCCTGGCTTTCAGGACTTTGTCCTTGAACTGAGTTTTTTTTTTTTTTTTTAAAGAAAACACTTTTATTTTATTTTTTAAATTTACATCCAAATTAGTTAGTATATAGTGCAACTATGATTTAAGGAGGAGATTCCTTAGTGCCTTTTACACATTTAGCCCATCCCCCCTTCCACACCCCCTCCCGTAACCCTCATTTTGTTCTCTATATTTATGAGTCTCTTCTGTTTTGTCCCCCTCCCTGTTTTTATATTATTTTTGTTTCCTTTCTCTTATGTTCATCTGTTTTTTCTCTTAAAATCCTCATATGAGTGAAGTCATATGATTTTTGTCTTTCTCTAATTGCACTTAGCATAATACCCTCCCAGTTCTATCCACATAGTTGCAAATGGCAAGATTTCATTCTTTTTGATTGCCAACTAATACTCCATTGTATACATATACCACATCTTCTTTATCCATTCATCCATCGATGGACATTTGGGCTCTTTCCATACTTTGGCTATTGTTGATAGTGCTGCTATAAACATTGGGGTACATGTGTCCCTTCGAAACAGCACATCTGTATCCCGTGGATAAATGCCTAGTAGTGCAATTGCTGAGTCATAGGGTGGTTGTATTTTTAATTTTTTGAGGAACCTCCATACTGTTTTCCAGAGTGGCTGCACAAGTTTCCACCAGCAGTGCAAAAAGTTTCCTCTTTCCCTGCATCCTCATCAACATCTGTCATTGCCTGACTTGTTAATTTTAGCCATTCTCACTGGTGTGAGGTGGTTTCTCATTGTGGTTTTGATTTATATTTCCCTGATGATGAGTGATGTTGAGCATTTTTTCACGTGTCGGTTGGCCATCTGGATGTCTTCTTTGGAGAAGTGTCCATTCATGTCTTTTGCCCAATTCTTCACTGGATTATTTATTTGTTGGGTGTTAAGTCTGATAAGTTCTTGATAGATTTTGGATACCAGCCCTTTATGTGATATGTCGTTTGAAAATATCTTCTCCCATTCTGTCGATTGACCTTTAGTTTTGATGATTGTTTAACTGTGCATAAGATTTTTACTTTGATGAGGTCCCAATAATTCATTTTTGCTTTTGTTTCCCTTCTCTCCAGAGACATGTTGAGTAAGAAGTTGCTGCGGGCAGGATCAAAGAGGTTTTTGCCTGCTTTCTCCTCAAGGATTTTGATGGCTTCCTGTCTTACACGGAGGTCTTTCATCCATTTTGAGTTTATTTTTGTGTATGGTGTAAGATAGTGGTCCAAGTTCATTCTTCTGCATATCACTGTCCAGTTTTCCCAGCACCACTTGCTGAAGAGACTGTCTTCATTCCATTGGATATTCTTTCCTGCTTTGTCAAAGATTAGTTGGCCATACATTTGTGGGTCCACTTCTGGGCTCTCTGTTCTGTTCCATTGATCTGAGTGTCTGTTCTTGTGCCAGTACCACAATGTCTTGATGATTACAGCTTTGTAGTATAGCTTGAAGTCTGGGATTGTGATGCCTCCTTCTTTGGTTTTCTTTTCCAAGATTGCTTTGGCTATTCGTGGTCTTTTCTGGTTCCATACAAATTTTAGGATTGTTTGTTCTAGCTCTGTGAAGAATGATGGTGTTATTTTGATAGGAATTGCATTGAATATGTAGATTGCTTTGGGTAGTATCGACATTTTAACAATATTTGTTCTTCCTATCCAGAAGCATGGAATATTTTTCCATTTTTTTGTGTGTCTTCTTCAGTTTCTTTCATAGGCTTTCTATAGTTTTCAGTGTATAGATTTTTCACCTCTTTGGTTAGATTTATACCTACGTATTTTATGGGTTTTGGTGCAACTGTAAATGGGATCAATTTCTTGATTTCTCTTTCTGTCGCTTCATTGTTGGTGTATAGGAATGAAACCGATTTCAGTGCATTTATTTTATATCCTGCAACTTTGCAGAATTCATGAATCAGTTCTAGCAGTATTTTGGTGGAATCTTTTGGGTTTTCCATATAGAGTATCATGTCATCTGCAAAGAGTGAAAGTTTGACTTCCTCCTGGCCAATTTGGATGCCTTTTATTTCTTTGTGTTGTCTGACTGCAGAGGCTAAGACTTCCAATACGATGTTGAATAACAGTGGAGAGAGTGGACATCCCTGTCTTGTTCTTGACCTTAGGGAGAAAGCTCTCAGTTTTTCCCCATTGAGGATGATATTAGCATTGGGTCTTTCATATATGGCTTTTATGATCTCAAGGTATGTTCCTTCTATTCCTACTTTCTTGAGGGTTTTTATAAAAACGTGGAAGCTTCACGAATTTGCGTGTCATCCTTGCACGGGGGCTATGCTATGCTAATCTTCTCTGTATTGTTCCCATTTTAGTATATGTGCTGCCAAAGTGAGCATGAACCAAATTCTACCACTGGCTTTCCTAGCTCTCCAGCTTGCAGATGGCAGATTGTGACTTCTAGGCTTCCATAACCACATGGGCCAGCTCCTACAATAAACTTCTTCTATATCTATCCTTTTGGTTCTGTGCCTCTGGAGAACCCTAATACTCTTATAATATCTTGAATCTGAGGCTGAATTTAGACAGTATATATGAGGGTAAAGGTAGAGAGATGAACATGAGATGGTATTCTGGAAGCAAGGTAAGGTGAGATCCAGAGGCCTAGAAGTCTGGATGTGTCCTCTAAAATGCTGGAGGTCTCTGTACAAAGGGAACACAGTGGTTGGGGAAGAAGGACTAATAGGAACTAAACCATTTTTCCAGCTTCATCATTTTGCCTAAGACTAGGCCTTGGGATATTCCAATGTGGTGTAATTGGACTATGTGTTCACTAACAGCTATACGTCAGTGGGGTTATCAAATAAGAGGGTATTTTTCCCATTTCTGCCTGCTGTTTGTATGATTTTTATGATGTAGGCTGAGATATTAATTTCAGTCAGGATAAACTATGAAAGAAAACTGCTCTAAACTCTCAGTGGCTTACAATAGTAAAAGTTCATTTCTTCCTCAAACTTACTTACCGATCATGGGTACATGCAGCTCTGCCCCACTGCGTCTTTACTCCTTCTGTCTAGGACTTCACCAATCAAGCAGAATGACAGAGGAAGGAGACTCATGGAGAACCACAGGCTGGTTCTTAAATCTCCTCCTCAGGAGTGACACATGGCACTCCTACTAACACTTCATTGGCCAAAGCAACTCACATGACCCTAAGTTCATGAGGGCAGGCACGTATAATCCTTCTATAGAAAGAATTCTGAGGGACAGAAATGGGACTACTTGAAAAAGAGTAATACCACTGTCCACAACACGTAAGCAGTGGGGCCTTATGGAAAGACTGCTGCCCTGAAAAGCTGAACATGCCCCTCTGTAGATTTTTGTTTGTTTCCTCCCTATTACAGCACTTTCTCTAAGAACTGCATCCTCCCTGACATTCATATCTTCCATCTTCTTTTTAGATGACTGGACCAGACACAAGCCCAGAAGCAAAGCTTAGATAGTGGAGAATTCTTGAATTCTAGTGTAGAGTTTGGGTGGAGGTAACCACATTTATCTACATGCACCACAGAGAAAAAGCTGGCAGGTAAAGCAGATATAGCAAGACAACAGACTTAAGACTGTGAGAGAGAGAGGGGGATAAATGAGGTGTGGCCATCTTGCTCTTTGAAGGTATCCATTTATCATCTCCAGTCTATCTGAAGCTTCTCTATATTACTGAGATATGCCTCTTACCATTACTGAGGGATACCCCATACCATACACTTTCTATAGCTTGTTTCATTTGAGCTACTTTCTCTTTGAGTAGATTACAGCAACACAGCATGGTGGTCACGTACAGACTTTAGAGCTGAACTGACTGGTTAGAAGCATGACTGCATAGTTATGTGCAGCCTTGAGCAAACCACTTTGTCTGGGCCTCCTGTATAAAACAGGGATAATATCCATACATAATCTCATTGAGTGTCGTGAAGATGGAATGAGTCAATATGCATCAAAGAAGCAATATTAAAAAGTGAGCTATTATTACCATATTACTATTACAGCCAAAAAGTTCAGAATACTTTTTCTGAGATGTAGTTTCATAATTCTCAGCATCTACCTCACATGGTATCTCTTCCAGGACAGTTAATATTGATAAAGTTCCGTGACATCTTCAAATTATTAGATTATGAAGCACTCCCATTTCTCCAAAATGACTATCTACACATGATCCAGATTCATCAAACACCTAATCACCCCAAATGTGCTCAGCACTGATACATCTGGACAAAGGAGAGAAGAAGATATATACCAACAACACTTGGCCAAAGTGTTCTTCACAGTGTTTTGCTGTTCTTTAGATGGTAGCTAAAAGATTTAGACAGGTATTCCAAACGCACAAAAGCATTCTGATTTATTAGCATTCTTTGAGATTATCACTCTTAAGAATTATCAATCATATATAAGAATTCTTTGGGTTTTCTGCCTTTCCAGAATGGTCTCTAAATTGAATTTGTTCCAGGCATGCACATGCTCAAAACATATGGAAGAAAGAAAAAAAGTAACATTTTTCCAAAAGAGTCTTAAATTTTATTTCTAAAAGAAATATTTTCTTGTTATAGGATGTTTCTCAATATCCTCTCCTCCTGAATGAAAGAAAATAATTAATGGAATTTTTACCCTACTGATATTGGGTCAGAATAAAAATTCAAATTTTTTTCTTGGACACATGGACTTAAATATTAAGTCTCTGTCCTTGGAGAACATGGATTCTTAATGGAAAAATAGGACAAGTCAAGAGATGTTGTTTTAAATAAGTCTAAATAGCCATTGGTAATGCTACAAAGTAAGAAATTTTCCCCAAAGACCTTTAACTCTATCCATGTGTCTTTATTCAATTAATGCTTTTGGAAATATTTTTTTCTCCTTTCCCCATTCTGCTTTCCAAAGGCTCAGAGATCTCCTCCTGGCCCATCCCAGCATGTGTTATAGAAATGAATTCTGCCAAACTTCTTTCAAGGAGGAGGTCTAGAACCCTTATGCAAGAGAAATATTTTTGGAAAAAGAAGTGTCAAGTAGTCACTTGGATATAAGAAGAGCTCTCTGGATATCTGTCCTACCTCTCCTTATCTGTAATCATCCAATCTGTCTCCAAATGATGCAAATCATTCCACGAACACAAATACTCCAACAGGCAGTCCCAGTTCCTTTGGCTCATATTCACAAAGGTGACTGATTACAAGCATGATGACAATGCTAGAAGATGATGTGAGCATTTATGAATCTGGATTGAACAGCACTCTGAAGTCAAAGACCCAAAGGACACAACCACAAGAGCTGTACATAATCATGCCAAGAAACACTGGGATTTAAGCCTGTTTACAGAAGTCAGGAGAGATTCTACTATCACTGCTGAAAACCTTTATTCTATGCAGGATATAAAACCCCTGATTTCTGTTCTCACCTAAATCTTAAGAAGTACCTACCATATTCATGATGGGAGATGTTCATTCTGCCCTCAAGTTAACTTGGGACTTAAATTTGAATGTCACTGCAGCCCAACTGTATCCTTTAAATATGTTCATTTATTTACTTATCCAATAATTTCTTTGATGTTCAAATATCTTGAAATGAAAAGCAGAAATGAAGGCAGAATTTGAGCAGCGTTCACACAGGTGGACAGTTTAGGCTGAAAAATACATTCATACATACATCAAATGAACTTTTACAGGGGTGCCTGGGTGGTTCAGTTGGTTAATTGTTGGGACTTTTGGTTTCAGCTCTGGTCATGATCTCACAGTTTGTGAGTTCAAGCCCCATGTTGGGCTCCGTGCTGCTGGTTCAGAGCCTGCTTGGGATTCTTTCTTTGTATCCTTCTCTCTCTGCCCCTCCTTGGCACATTCTCTCTCTCTCTCTCTCTCTCTCTCAAAATAAATAGATAAACTTAAATGAACTTTTACACAGCTGAGCTAGCGCCCATTACGCATCACCTGTGAAGTGAACACTGACCAAATAATGGATATTCGCAGCAAGTATCATTCTTCTTTTGAAATAAAGATAAAACCAGATAGTTTTATTTTTTTAACGTTTATTTATTTTTGAGACAGAGAGAGACAGAGCATGAAGCGGGGAGGGTGAGAGAGACTGAGACACAGAATCTGAAACAGGCTCCAGGCTCTGAGCTGTCAGCACAGAGCCCGATGCAGGGCTCGAACTCACGGACCGCGAGATCATGACCTGGGCCGAAGTCGGCCGCTTAACCGACTGAGCCACCCAGGCGCCCCAAACCAGATAGTTTTAAATCCATGTAATGGCCCAAATATTATGCTAATGTATGGTTAGGATATGTAATCCAAATGCTTCTGAATATAAATTCTATGTTATTCATGTCATTGAGGCCTGAATGATTCTAGAGTTATTTTCATAATTCTTTGTCTTTGCCAAAAACATCTTATCTATAAGAAAATCAATCAAGGACAAAACTCTAAGTGAAAACTTTAGGTGCTACACAACCAGCAGAATAGTGAGGCAAAGATAGCTAAGAGAGAAAAAGCAACAGAAACAGAATAGCTTTGGAAGTCCAAGGGACACACTGAAAGTCATATCCAGAAATTCCTCACATTCTAATTTGACTTCCAAGAACAGCAATAGTTATGACACTACTAGTGGTCTAGTTGAAAGGGCAAAATCAAGTCCTAACACAATCCCAGATCATTAAGGCTCAGTAATGATATCTCTAAAGATATCTCTCCCTTGGTCTCTCTCTCTCTCACTGTCACACACACACACACACACACACACACACACACACACACACACAATAAAGCTACATGGGGGAAACAAATAGACATGCACATACATACATAAAATGTTCACCAGAAATCATATTCTGTTTTTTTTCTTTCTTGCTATACAACTTTCATAGTATCACTTGCTTAATTGTTTTAAGAAACCTTACATACATTTTGTAAATGAAAGTCATATAACAAAAATACTCGTGTAATAACTCTTGAATCTGAAAGGGTAAAATTTTAGGCTATTTTCTTGCAGGAGTGTTGTTTCTTAGACATTGCTTCTCGGTTATTCAATTAAACTAGAAGGCAGAAAAGCACCCCATGCAGCACTTAGTCTTGCCCTCCTCCTGTATCCAAGTGAGCCTGGATATGCCAAGTTTCTGAGCAATTGATTCAGAACCAATTTGTGGCAAACAAATGCTCTCCCGCTACTGAGAGTGGAAAGATCTCTCCATGCACTTTTGTCTAGACAGTCTTGACTACAGGAATATAATGTGTTTGCTGGCCCTCCAGTGATTTATTAAATGCCAAATCCATACAGCACAGGCACTAAAGCTTAAGAAATGGAAAAATAGCTTACCCAGTGGAGTTGTAATGACTTATTAAGATTATGTTGGCAGAAAGACTTATAACAGTATCAATAAATAATAGCGATCTATCAAATAACTTTGGTTGAAATGGTAATGTTTAGAAATATCCCATTTAAGGTGGGTGAAATGCACCCACTGGGGATTAGTGGCATGGAAAATATTCCGTGCAGTGATGTGAAAGAAACTCAGGCCCGCTACAGCAATTCTGCTTGGAATTTCAGTCACCTTTAAAAAATAAAAAGTAAAGCTAAACCCTCAACTAAAACTCTAGTTAAAAAAAAAAATGCACTGGCTAAAATCTGACCAAGAAAACACAGCGCCTTTTGTTTTGACAATGAGAAAACTCGTAGATTCTCTTCATTTTTATTTCACAAATAAAAAATGAGATACTTATCATTTTTCATATCATTCATATTTTTAATATTTTCCTTTGATAATCCAATTAAAAACAGACTTTCCTGAATTCCCTAACCAAATGTTCAATGCCAGTAGATATATCAAAGAATTATGATAGAAGGAGAGTAAGAAAGATAGAAAAAACTTGTTTCATGTTGAAAAGAAAAATCTCATTTGGTAATAGAAATACCTTTTGATGGATGTTTGCTAAATAAAACTTTTCCATATCGTCAGAGTCAAGGTATCGCGTTAACAGATATTTCTCACGTAAGCTCAGCTGTACAGCAATGAGAAATTTTTTAACTATTTCTTTGCAAATCATAAGATATACTTTCAAAAGGCCGCATATTATATGTGAAACATTATGGTCCTTTCAGCAATAGAGATTATTCATGAAAAGAGTAACTATTACTAATCTCTCATTTATAACACTATGAAAAGCACCAGAGCCAGGAAAATAGATGTTTATTCATTTTCTTTGGGAGATATTATGCAGCAATAATCTAAAAATCCATTAATCTTTAGAAAAAAAATGTTCTTTTTGATCAAGTTGATGCAGCTAATGCAATTTTCTCAAAAATAACGTATGATTGATTTTCCCAAATTGTTCTTTTTAATATTTAAACATTCATTATATCCAAAAAATTGTAATGAGATATCTGACAGCTATGAGATGTATGTTATTTCCCTGAAGTTCTTCAGATTCTTCTCACAGAAGAAAAAGAGCAAGCTGTTGGAGTGCCTTCCCTACTGTCATTTCCTGGTGCTCGTCCACCAGCAGCCCCACTGGGAGCACATGACTGCAAGACCTGACCCCAGCTGTGTTTAGTGAGTATGTACTAGGTGACAGGCACAGGGCACTTAGGAAATTGTTATTTATTTTATTTGCTATTCCCAAAAGAGAGCATTTAAGAGGTGACACTCAATGAGGTTAAGAATGTTTTCTAAGTTCACATTGATTATTGAGTGAACCAAAATTAACAATCACACCAGGCTCCAGAGTCTGTGGCTTCCAGAGCTCCTTCCCCACAAAATTAAATCTGACCAACTTCAGGGCTTTGAAAACAGGAAAAGTATGTTGATTCAAGTATTTCATTTTTTATTTTTTTTTAGTGTTTTATTTATTTATTTTGAGATAGAGATAGCAGAAGAGGTGCAGAGAGGGAGAGAGAGAGAGAGAGAGAGAGAGAATACCAAGCAGGCTCCATGCTGTCAGTGCAGAGCCCGACATAGGGCTCAATCCCACAAATCGTGAGATCATGACCTGAGCCAAAATCAAAAGTCGGATGGACGTGTAACCGACTGAGCCACCCAGTGCTTTTTACAAAGGTTAACAATAGGCAACAACCATTTTAGTTTAATTTTTAGAACTTTTTATTTTAAATTTAAATTGGGTTGAGATATCAAATGAGGAGTGGTATATACAGTGACAGGAAAAAATCAAACTTGTGTTCCAAAATATTTTCAACTTTTATTAGGGATGAGTTCAGTACACTATTTTTAAAGTGACGTCTTCTGCATAATGTTGAATAATAAGAAAAAAAATTGGTATTGATAATTTAAAGATAACAGCAGAGACATTGACATTCCTAGTGGAAACTGGTTCTGAATGTTATTTCCTGGTTGACTAAGTTTGAACTTGTTTTCCTAATTTTGTCTGGAGGCTGAGATATCCACCAAGAATCCAGTGCAACGGAACACACACCCAAGCAAGGGCACACGCATCATGTAAAATTTCAGAACACCAGGGGCAGAGAGAAGTGGATTTCAAGATAGCAATTAGCTCTCAACAGCAACATCGCTAGAAAGTAATATAAAGATACTTTCAAAATAATTCCCAGCATAGGATCCTATTCTTGGCCAAAAGGTGTGAGTGTAGAATAAACTCATTTCCACATGTCCAAATTCTCAATTTATTGATCTTCCTGGCAAGGTTTCTCATGGAGTTCCCACTCAAATGAGAAAATAAACAAAGATAAAGATAAGGGGCTCAAAAACCAGAAGATCCCTCCCAGGCGGGTAGTGGCAGGGGTCCCCAGGACAAAGGTTCCCCAGTGTGCCAGCCCTACAGCAGGTCTGGAGAACAACTTGCTGAGACTAGAACAGACAACACCAGGAGAAATTTCCTTAAGAAGTGAAATTAACTGAACACATTGAGATGACAATTACACAACTGGGGAAGTCAGAGGGTAAATTAGTGGTAGATACAAAAAAAATTAGGCAAACAACCAATTTTCAATCCAAGAAAACAAAAAATGGAAAGGAAAATGATTAATATTTTATATACTCTCTAGCTCAGTTTTGATTAGTATTTGTATATTCCTAAGAATGTAAACATTAAAAGAATCAACAAGCTAAAATTAAAATGTAACTACACTTTGAGCTTGGGGCAGGAAGGGTTCATGTGTGTTAGGAAGTTAAGGTTGCAACATTTACCAAATAAAAATACAGGTACAGGACACCCAGCTAAATTTTAATTTCAGATAAATAGCTAATAATTTTTTGTGTAAGTATTTCCCCAAAATTGCATGCATAGGGGCTGAAAAGGTGAAAAACAACTATATCTTCATCTTCTACAGTGGAGAATCAAAACTAAAAAATCAGTAACTAGTATTATAAGCCAAATAAGTAAGTACTAAAATATTTGAAAATGGTTCCCACTGGAGAACAGGAAATTATGAAAAGGAAGGTGGAGTGGTACTATTTTTTACACCAAGTATTTTTTTTAACAATTTTACTCTTCCCTTATGCAAAGAATTTGATTAGAATACAAACTGAATTGTTTAGATCTGAAGCAAATAAGACAAATGTTATAATTTGGAAGGAGCTTGTTATATTATTCTGAATAATTTTTCTGATTGAGAACAATCAGAATAATCTAAGGAAATTTCAACAAATACTTAGACTAGTGCTTTGCAAGGTTTCTATATTATTGGACTATTTGGGATTATGGTGGTGAATATTATAGAGGAGTTTGGAATCTTGCTTTTTTATTAATTTATTCATCCAACAAATATTCATTATGTACCTATTACATTGGGGAAGCAGATGACATTACAGGAAATCAATTTGTTAGTCACAAATATAGAAAGACCATCTCAAAAACTATTAATAAAATTTTAGTCAATTCAAGTCAGTTCACTACATAGTAAATGACTCCTCCCTGTCTGTATCCTCAGACACCTTCCAGGTTTGTCCATTTTTGAGCACAGGACTGGCATTGGAGACTCCTTCCGGGTAGGAACCCAATGTTCATGGAACTTTGAGGAATCCTTCCTAAAGTAGTATCTAGAACACTATCTGAAGAAGAGCTCAGGAAATATTTTTGAAGGAGTTAATCAATGAATTGATAAAATAAATCAATGAATTGATAAAATAAATCAATGAATAAATAAATGGCTGTGATTAAACTATATTTTACAGTAAGAAAAGGCTTTATTGAAGGAGGACTAACCTATATTTTACAAGCTCTGACAGTAAGTAAGCTGTATTTTACAAGCCCTTTCTTGAAAGGGGAAAGAATAGAGTTAGACCAAGTAAGAGGCTACTGGATTAATCTCTATTTATGTAATTATCATTTAAATGATGCAGAGGTGATGGCAGTGAAAAGGAATGGCATATAGAAAACCCAGAAGATAGTCTGAAGAAACCAACTTAATGATGGAATAGGGGAGAAGAAATCCGAAGAATCCAAGATGTAATTCTGAGATCACTTAACCTGGGAGCCTGGAAAACGGGGGGTCGCACGAAGAGAAACAAAAATGTAGGAAGAAGAGCCAGCTTTGGAGGAAGTTAAAAATTCAGGTTTATGCATATTAATTTATCTACCATACCTCTGGCCCAGTGACAGTCATGCCTGAGGCATCTCACATTTTTAAAAATGTAAATGTGAAAAGCAGACAGGCAGTTCCTGCTTTTTGTCACCTTAAATATCATCGATTTGATTTCTCGAAAGTCTCTTTTTACACAACTGCATTTGACTTTCTGCCTCCTTCATCAGCTCATTTATCAGATGCAGCCCTCACTCTCAGGGGTTGTGGGAGATCAGTTTAGCCCAGGCCCACCCTTGGGAAACCAGGGTTCTTTTCTATGCAGGAGTGCCATCTTGTGGTCAGAGAGTGTCACCTCAGGCTAGACTGCACAAGTAATGAAGTGGGAGGGGGCAGAGGGGGAAAAACATTCTGCTTTCGGTTCCAGCTTCCAGGCGCGCTATGGCAAAAACCCATACCTCTTATCGTCTAAATATGACTGTGAGAGCATATCCAGTCACAGTACTTACTATGAAGTACAACGTCTGCTTTTTAATGTATTCTTATCAAATGATATGGATGTGGTCCAATGGAGAGAAAAATAAAATCAGTCAGCTCTCTATTTTGTTTCATTTTTCATACAGTTTATCACATACGATGAAGAAATGGTATTTTAGCCATAAATATAATTTGGCTCTCTTCATATCATTAAGGAAAATGTTTACAAATACCTAGTTTGTACACGGCTCACATATAAATGGGTCCCTTTCCTTAACTCTCTTAAAGTTGCTCCCTTCACTTGCCCTGCTATAATAGCCCTGATACACTCTGAAGAAACATTAAGCTGTTTGATGCCCACAGCCCAAAGTCATCTCTTTTCCAGAGAACATCCAGAACATTTTGTCAAACCTTTACAGATGTTTATAGGCATGTCTTATCTCCCCGGCTAGGCTGTAGGCTTCTTGAGACAGAATCCATTTCTGACGTATGCATAAAAAGCTCCAAACAGCTGATTACCAGTGTTTCTAACATCTGAGAGTCAAAGCATCCCTTTCAGAATCCTATGCAAACAGTGGGCTTTCTGGCCAGAAAATATGTGATCTGCACATACATGCAAAACTTTGCTCCTACATAGACCATTAACATGCTGGTCTGGTTAAGAAATCCTGATCTAAAAGAAACTTCTGGAACACAGCCTATTTATCACTTGGAGCATCCTGTATGCACAGAATAGGCACATGCAGAGATACAGAGTCAAGCTTGATAAAACTGATTTTCTCTACACTGTCAAATATCTACCCCCCCCCCAAAATCTGCTTCTGCCTATAGAGATTAGTAAAAGGCACCACTGAAATTCCTCAAACTTGGGGGAATAAATAAATTGTGGAAATGGTCATCCAAGTGTCTGGGCAGGATCCCAAGGAGGGCCTGACACCACACCCAGCCCCACTCTTTGGTGCCCTCTATTATCCTAGCTTTTTGTCCTAAGTGTAAAAAGAAAATCTTTCCCTGTGTACTTGGAAATATTAGAATTTTTCCACAGTTAACACTTTCTCTCCCTTTTTCTCTCCCTCTCCTCTCTTTTCCTCCCTCATACACATGCACACTCTCTCTCACTCTCGCTCTCACTCTCTATCTCTAAGTGGGGAAAAATGTCCAAAACACAAAAACAGATGTCTTACTCTAAATCTGATCGTGGGTTGGTTTGGATGGCAAACCTGGTATCTTTCTTTTTCACTTTAACCTTCCCTAAAACCACCTTCCTCGTCTAAGAACACTGAGCAGAGTTGGACCCCTCCTTCCTTCAGAGAAAAGAAATAGACAAGAAAACTCAGTGATATCTTGACCATATGCACAGGAGATTGCTCTGGATCGAGAGGCCCTCCCCGGAGCAGAGAGAAAACATCAATAACCACAGACGCCTTGCTACCCACTCTGCAGGATGCTTCCTTCCTTGTTCATGGAAATAGAAGTGTCTTGTCTCCACAGGAAAGTTTGATCTTCCACAGTGATTCTTCAATAAGGCTTTTAAAATGTATATCTATTTTCACAGCACAGTCCAGATACAAGCATTTCATCAGAAGTTAGGCAAATAAAGTTTTGAGAGTTTACAGCAAGAAGAAATTAGTGACAAAACTTACTTAGCAGTTCTGCATGTGGAGGACAGAGCAGATACTGAGGAAACATGAAATGCAGAGCCTTGTTCTGAAATAACTGAATCAATGGTAGGAGAGATGATTCAACCCTGGGCAAGTACACTGCAGAGGGACCTCAATTTCCACATCTGTTCAGCAGGTTGGACCAGATCATTGTCAGCACTGAAGCTGTCCGATAGATGGTCATCCCAGAAACAGGTAAAGCAAAGATCAGAAGGTTGTAAATGTAGGGCCGCCTGGGTGGCTCTGTCAGTTAAGCATCTGACTCTCAGTTTCATCTCAGATCATGATCTCACAGTTCGTGAGTTCTAGCCCCACGTCAGGCTCTGTGCTGACAGTGTGGAGCCTGCTTGGGATTCTCTTTCTCCCTCTCTCTCTCCCTGCCCCTCCCCTGCTCACGCTCTCTCTCTCTCTCTCAAAAAATTAATTAATTTAAAAAAAAAAAGAAGGTTGTAAAGGTAGCCAAGAGGAGAGTCAGTGGCCTGCTGATGGGGGCTGGACAGATCAGACACACAGGTAAACCAGAAAAGAAACTGTGGCAGTCCCCAAATCACCTCAAATAGGGATGAGAGTCAAGATCATCTCTGGCCAGCATGACAAGGGCACCAGTGTTTTTTAACAATGCCTAGCCCATCCTAGCCCTTCAGCTCAGAAAGAAATGATCAGCAACAGGCCTCAAAGAAAACAGTGTCAAAATATACATTCTTCCCGCCTTAAAAAAAAAAAAAAGCGCAGGACAGCATATTAAGTCCTAGAAGACCGCGATTCTCAAGTTGGGTCTGATACTTTGGGTTGGAAAACTCCGTGTTGTGGGGCTGCCCACTGCAGTGGAGGATATGTAGCAGCATCCCTGACCTCTACCCTCTAGATGCCAGTTGTACGCCCCCACCTCAGCTGTGACAACCAAAAATGTCTCCCAACATTTCCAAATGTTCCTGGAGGCAAACTGCCCCTGTTGAGAACCAGTTTTAAAAACACTTTTCTTGGCCACCTGATCAACTGAAACAACACCCTAATTTTTCATGACATCTTTCCCTGTTACGCCTTCTGAACTCAACTGCACGGGCATCTCCCAGTTCTCTTAACCCTGACCTCAATTTGTCTTCACTCTGACCTCAATTTGCTCTCTGCCTGATGCTTTGGCCTTGGCATTTCAAACCATCCTTTGCCTAGTTTCACCTTTTTCTAGGATTTAATGCACCATGGGCAAGCTCTAGATCAACGCCTTCTGCTCCGAGCCTCAGGCGCTTCCTTTCCTTCCCCCAAAGCTCCACAGCCAAGATCCATTCATTTCTTTTTCTGCACAGCACTGTCTCCTGAGGCCCCAGCCCTGAGACCCCAGAAGCCCAGTGTTCAGGACCCCTTCACAAGACTGAGAATCCAGCAAGAGTCAGTTAAAGGTATAGAGATGTTCTGTTTTTATTCCTGAAAATCCCAGAGGATGAAAAAAATCATTCTTCCCTTTCCTATACCATCTGCTAGGAAGACAGGGCAAGAGATAGTCCTTCCCCTCTTGCCTCTGCAAGGTCTTAGAGCAGGATGTCCAGGGAGAGGACCCAAGTGCCTCCCTCCTCTCCCAAACACCCAAACACCCACCCACCTTGTCCTCTGCTTAGCAGGGCTCTGTCCAGCTTTAAATCTGTAGTTTTCCTATTTGTAGGTTCACTTGGCCAATCAGACCCTCAGAAACCTCTCTGCACCACAGGGACAAGGCTCCTGCCTTCAAAGGAGTTCCAAATACCTTGTACCCTGTTCTTTTTTAAGGAATTTCTACCCATGGTACAAGGTTATTTATTCAAAAAGCCTTTCTTATGAGGCACTTTTCCCAATCTTTCAAGTAAACACATTCCACATTACCAAAATGCAGCCATACTGTGATTTTGCTTAACCAGATTCTTGAAGACATACTTCCTTAATCTCCCTACTTAACCCCCATTCCACTGAAAATGTTCTCTCCTACCTTCTCTCAACTGTGCCATTGATTGTGTAAGATTCAGAAAGCTACTTAACTTCTTTCTGCTTCAGTTTCCATATCAATTGAAAAGACACTAATAATTTTTGCTTCTTTTTCAGATAGATCTTTAGATGTTAATAAGGCAGCATATCAAAACTGAAATGAATTCTACCAAGATGCCTAATAAAACCCCCTTTCTTTGGATGGCTAACAAAGAGTGCCTTCAATTAAATAATGCATTATATTCTACTACATACAAAAAATACACAGGATGGGGTTCCTGGGTGGCACAGTCAGGTAAGCATCTGACTCTTGATCTCAGCCAAGGTCATGACCTCACGGTTCATGAGTTTGAGCCCCACATCAGGCTCTGCACCATCACGGCAGATTGGGATTCTGGCTTTCTTTCTGCCCCTCCCTCACTTGTGTGTGCGCTCTCTCTCTCTCTCTCTCTCTCTCAAATAAACTTTAAAAAAATTTTTTTAACACACAGGATGTAAAACTGGTAGTGAAACTTAAATAGAACTACAATCTTGTTAGCAACCAGAGGTGTCAATAATGAAAAAGACTGGCATATGAATGAGTTCTCCATTAGTGAAACTATTCCAGGAAGGAGTATTCCTGTCAGGTATGGGATAGCCAGGATAGATAGTGTGGGGTAAAATGTGGAAGGAAACGAACTCTGAAGTTCTTTGTGGGTCTGCGATTCTAATATGACTACCCTTTGGCCACCAGTGATATTCATCATAATCAAAGATGGACAATTCATTTACAGCGGAAGGCTGTTCTCCTAAACGGGCTGTTTTTATAATTATGTTATCATGCCCACTTTAATCAGTGGAAGTGAGAGTTATTCTTGGAATTGACTTTTTTTTCTTTTGCCCTAAACTTAGAAAGTTAAGGAAAAGGCAGGTGATAGTACTTAAATAAAGGGAATAAATTTTCTCTATGTCCAATTCCTTCCCAAGAACAAATGCTAGAGACTTTTTGTTCCATGACCATTGTTGTCCTTCTGGGGGCCAAGGAACTCACTCTCTGTGTCAGGGTTCTTCTGAGGCTCCAGGGACATTAATAAATAGGTAACTACAAAAGCATCTCACGTACAGCTCCATGAATCTCGGGGCACTGGAGACCAACAACTGTGTTTCAGAATTTTTAATTTTCAAGATCCGTTTCTTTTTCCAAACAAAATATCTAGCGAATCAAAAGACTTGGCTATCAAAAATATTACTACTGCTATAAATATCCTCTTTGTGTCTCTGAAATAAACCTATTTTTCCTCAAGGTAATGGGAATACCTACAACAGAGTACAGAAAGGGTCATGTAAGAGAAAGCACACAGATTAACCTTGCAAGAGATCTTGCTACGTGTAATTACATTATATAAGACAATTCTCCTAATGGCAAAGGATTGTCATTCATGGAACAGTTTGGAACGTTGGGGGTGGTACAGACATATCTTTAAATAACTTTGTGAAAAGATTCAGCAAAGAAAAAAAAAACATCTACCCTATTAGAAAGAGTGGCTTCACTTAACAATGTAGGTCAGGTTGAAAACCACCAGAAAGGCTTTAAGTGGCTGTCTTCCAAGTGTTAGAAACTATTGGTGCATTTTTTTAAAAGCATGAACTACATTTTGAACATAAAAATGCTATTTCCATAATTAATAAGATGTTTATTCAGTTATATGCAATCTTTTGCCAGACCTTTAAGTACTAGATTTTTTTTTTCATCTTATTATCAGACTACAGAGAGAATAGTGGTAGGCTGATAAAATGCTCTGTGGAATTTAGCATTCTTTTATCTGTCCTTTCTTGGCCTTCAGTTTACTCAATTTTTTGTCTCTCAATAGTTTTCGTCTCTCAATAGTTTAATTACATGTGAAAAGACTCCCAATAACATACTTGCCGTTATATAACATATTAGAATTAAATGAAGAGAAAACTTCATTATGTGGCTTTATTGTTATTCATTTGTACATTCATTTGACAATACTGACTCAAGCCACTGTGTGCTCTCTTAAGCTCCAAATATTTTATATCCCAGAGCTCCATCCAAGAAGCTACATAAAGAAAAGAAAAGAAAAGAAAAGCTTATTTTTCTAATATTATATAGAGATAGCATTTCAACAGGTTCTATTTTCATCCATTATGAAGCCATCTTACATAAAAGCTGTACTTTTCTTTGTGAATCAACCATTCCAGTACTCAATCTGACATATGCATTAACAAAAATCAAAACTAAATAAAAATCGTTGGCCAGATAAATCCATTATAAATGAAACTAACCATTATTTTTTTTTAATTTTTTTTCAACGTTTATTTATTTTTTTGGGACAGAGAGAGACAGAGCATGAATGGGGGAGGGGCAGAGAGAGAGGGAGACACAGAATCGGAAACAGGCTCCAGGCTCTGAGCCATCAGCCCAGAGCCCGACGCGGGGCTCGAACTCACGGACCGCGAGATCGTGACCTGGCTGAAGTCGGACGCTTAACCGACTGCGCCACCCAGGCGCCCCAAAACTAACCATTATTAATGAAAACAAAACCCAACCTAACTACTGGTTTAAGAAATTATTCTCACTTGAGTAAAACTCTCTCTCTCTCTCTCTCTCTCTCTCTCTCACACACACACACACACACACACACACACACACACACACACACCAGTTAAATTCATGGAAGAGTTTAGCGAAAAATAGAATATGTTTCAAACAGCCATTTTTCTCGCCATAAACTGCAAACCTTATTTTGAGTAAGATTGTAAGAGGAACTAAGTTTTAAAGGAAGAACATCAGAGAGTTCCTTTGATACTGGAAATAGTCCATCCCTGTTCTGAAATAGTTTTGCCCTTATGACTCTGCTCCCAAGGTAGGCTTTTCTGGCATAAGTAAATTTAGCTTTATTTCTGGAACAAGTAGTCTTTCTTCATAAGTGTCACACTGAGCTTGGCTGATTTAGCTTTCTGTCTTCTTTATACCAGCCTTAGCAAGTTTCAAAATATATGGCCATTCAAAGCAAGTTGTATTGCAAGCTTTTCTCATTTGTTCTCACTTATCAAAAAGTTAGAGGAACTATGTGACACCACAGTTCTTCAGGCAATACTAAGTCAAGGTCAGAATTCACTGGTTAACATGAATGTTTCTTACAAAAAAACATGTGCAAATCCCCAAATAAGGAATAAGGGCAGAACTTATAGACAGAAATTTTCACTGACATGAAAATGGATTAACCCCAAAGTTCTCTGACCAAAGAATTAAGAGGATAACAACCATATAGACCCAAAGTTTCCATATCACTGCATTCTGCCAAAATTTTAAATATGCTACTTTTGCAAAGAGATTTCAATTTATGCTGGCAATATTTACCGATAAAGAAAAGTGGCAATATTTCCCCATAAAGAAAAGAGGTTAATATTAAGGTCACTACAAAGCAAACGCTTTTATTTCAGGAGTATTTTGAGTTTTCCTTCCCAACATGATTGTTACAGATGGCTTTGTCTAGGTTTTATGTCTGCCTTTGTATATCTGCGTGATGTTCTTTTTCACAAAGGCTCTGGCTGATGTCGCTCATGACATCCTGTGGTGGAGATTTATTCCCTGACCTTATACTTTGGAAAGGACAGCTTGAAATACTCAAGAAATTGTGGGACTTAGTAGATTATACTATGAGTTATTTCTCTTTCTCAGAGGAAGTATTACCAACCAAAAACAGAGGCCAAAAGAGGATTCCTCCTGATTGCCAGTATCCTTGCAGAAAAGCCATTTGAGCAGACTACTGGTGTAGAATTCAATTTGAGGCTAAGATGGCAGTCATGATTCAGAGATGGTGTGGTAGTGCTTTGGCAAGTTTCCATTCATGTTTGGAACCTTGTGATACACCAGACAAAGCTGAATCTAAAAAGGCATCAGCAATAAAACTAATAACTGGTACCAAACACCACAGTATACCTTGTCTGATTTTTAATATTACAGGCAAAGAAAATTATCTAAAAATGCTTTTCCTGGGGCGCCTGGCTGGCGCAGTCGGTTAAGCGTCCGACTTCAGCCAGGTCACGATCTCGCGGTCCGTGAGTTCGAGCCCCGCGTCAGGCTCTGGGCGGATGGCTCGGAGCCTGGAGCCTGTTTCCGATTCTGTGTCTCCCTCTCTCTCTGCCCCTCCCCCGTTCATGCTCTGTCTCTCTCTGTCCCAAAAATAAATAAAAACGTTGAAAAAAAATTTAAAAAAAAATAAAAAATAAAAAAAATAAAAATGCTTTTCCAAATTACATTCAAACTGAATTTTTAAGAACTATCTCATGTTTAAAATGTTTTGACATTCTGATTGCATATTTATTTATATACAACATGAGTTGGATTAAAAAAAAACAGAGCCCACAGTTAGCACTAGCTAGTTAACTAAGGCTCATAGGAATTGTATTTATATTTAATTATTTACAATGTTCTTCTTTGTAATGATTTTTTAACATCAACACAAAAACTGTGCCATTTAACTTTCCTGGTGCTGTTTCTCCTTTAACATTTATCCAACAGCCAGTTTCAGCACCTGCTATTAGCTGTGCACTGGCTAACTACTCCGGCTCCTACAGTCACAGGGCTTTCCTAAGTAAGGGTCTTCAAACTCCGGCAAACATAATCAGCGCCTGAGGTTAAAACAGATAAACCACAAATTCAACCCTAAATCAATGTGACTTTGTGTCACTCACCTCCTCTGCCTTCACTTCTCACAAGTCTCTACCTTTTCACACTCTGAAGAGGATGATCACAAGGGAAAATCAGCATCCACTCTTTTGTAATATGGGTCCCTCAGCACTCCTCATACTGCTCCAGAAGTCCTCATCCACTAAGACTAAAGTGCAGCTTTAACTGTTCCCTAATACGCTGGAAACACCCAAATCTATCTCTGTCCCAGCTCCTCTCCTGGGCTGTGGACCTTCATATCCAACTGCCCCTCGCTGCTCTACAGAAAGTTCACCCTGCACGGTGACATAAAACTGGAATGCCCATCTGCCCCACACACCTAATTCTTCTCCACAAGAGCTCATCTCTGGTGAATGACAATACAGTGTGGCCAGAAATGTGTCACACAGCCCCCTTCCCTCCCTCCCTCCCTTTCTCTCTTTCTCTCTCTCTCTCTCTCTCATACACACACACACACACACACACACACACACACACACACACACTTAGTTACCATGTCTTTACTTCTGATGGAGGGAATTTAATTGTAAATAGAGAAGCTGTTATTCTGGATTCATCATTTAAGTGTTGGGGATCTGGAGTCAAAGATGTTGGGCTTAATGTTTTTCTTTAATTCTATAATGCAATCAAATGTAAAATCCATGTCCAATGTCCACTCAGAAACATCCAACTGCAGGGAGGACATGACTACTTAGAACTAAGAACATAGTGTATTTCTTCTCTTTTGTTCTCCAGCAGGATGTCCTGCTATAGCTTTGTGTCTTCTTGGCCTTCCATACATAGTAAACATAAAGAGGAGTAAAGCTCCCTTTTGTTTCAGAATATTTGCTTTCTCATTTTTGCTAGTAGAATGTAGGACTTATCTGATTGGTCTAGTGACGGTAGACATGGGTGAGGACCCAAATAATACTGTTAAAGTCAAGATATTGAGTAAAGCCTGGCTATAATCTAGGGAAATCTGTAACATTATATGCTGAGAGCTAACAAGATGAGACATCCAAAAATTAATTTAGAACACAGATCTCCCTTCCTGGCTTTATGATAAACACTACTTACCACAGATACAGGTTATTCTAATGATGAAGACAGTATGTGAAACAAACTGAGTAAAAGAAGCTATATACAAAGCCATGAAACCTGGGACATGGTTAAGCCTTGATCCAAATATAATCCACCTGAGCTAGGCTAGAGATAAAACCTTTCTCCCATGACACAGCTGACATCATAGTGGAATAAAAATATGAACCAGATACAGCTCTCATCTTCCTCCCACCTCCGCCCCCCAGGATTCCTCCCACCTCCGCCCCCACCACAAAGGAAGAGGCTAACACCATCAGCAAATTTTATTTCTCAAATCTGCACCAAACCTTCCCCGTTCGCCCATGCCCCCTCTACTACCTTATGCCATGGTCTAAATTCCAGTCACTGACTGTCACCTGTACTTCTGCTATAGTCTTCCAACTGGTCTCCTTGCCTCTGACCCCTTCTTTTAAATCAATTCTCCACATTTTGCATTTGTCATGACAAATTATAAACATACATATATATCTTCTTACTTCTCTGTTGTGTCTATTTCTAATGTTTGGTCTTAAATTCCATGAGGGCTTATCTATAACTCAGTAACATTACAAAGCTCGAGATAATGTGTACTGAATGAATAAATGAATGTCAGTATCAACAATGGCCTTTCTTAGATTCAAACTTTGTCCTTGGCCAGGTTCTCAGGCAAAGTTCTGTGACTCAGTTTCATTATCTATAAAACAGGATCACAATACTATTTACCCAAAAAGTTATTAGGAATACTCACAAACAAAATGAATATATGTAAGCCAGTTAAAATAGAGGCTGCTATGTTGGAAGAACTCAATAAACTATAGCAGTTATTATTTACTATAATCATAATTATGACATTGCTGTTACCATTATTATCATTATTTAACTCCCTTAAGCAACAGATCCCTCTTGCTTAAAGTTCAAAATTGTTGACAAAGTATATCAAATCCAACATGATTGGTGTTATGACCTGAGTTCTATCCCCCAAGAGTCAAATGTCGAGGCCCTCCCTCTCTATGTTATTATATTTGGAGATAGGCCTTTTAGGAGGTAGTTAAGGTTAAATGAGGTTATAAAAACAAGGTCCTAGTCTGACAGGATTAGGGTACTATAAAAAGAGGGATAGACACACACCACACACCACTCCCCACTGCCCCCTCTCTCTATGGGCACACACAGAGGCAAGGCCACACAAGGACATATCCAATAGCCTGAGCTAATATAATCAGGGTCATGAATGATTCAGTACACCCCACCCTCCCACTTTATGGAAGAAGCTACTTTCTCTCATGTCTGTGCCTCTGTGAGAATATCCTTTTCCTTCACACTAGCCATCTAATTCATGGTCATTCTTCAAGAATGCCTTATTCAGGCATTCTCTATTCCAGCAAGACTACTGAGCTCCCATTGCCCTCCTAAGGGCCCCTCCTCTGCGTCGCAAAAGTGCATTGTGTAACAACAGTTCCATCAGAGCACTGATGACCACCAGCACCGCTAGACATACTATAGATGCTCCTCAAATATATATTTAATAAATATGCCACTCAGATGTCACCTAGGCTATTCTTTTTCTTCTGCTGATAGACTGACAACAGTGCAAAAAAAGTTTCAAATAGCATATTAGATGCACCCATTATTGTGGCCAATCTGGTAATTTTTTCAAGTTACTCAGCTACTGCTTTCTTTTCATCTGCCTCCCTCTTTTTTACTTGCCCATCCCTGCCACCAATAGCTGCACAATCACCTCCACAAAATATCTGTTCTTGCTAACTCAAAGCATCCTAGCTATCTCTTTTTATTCAGGACTTCTAACCCATGCCTTTAAGATTTCACATTCCACTCAAATGGAATTTCTCCCAAAACAGTTCCTTCACTACTATGAATTCTTACGCATTCTGCCTAAAAAATAATTGTTTAGACCTGACTGTAAGTGAATGATGGAGACTTGTAGCTAAATGCAACCTAGCAGTGTCAGATAAAGTGATTCTGTCTCCAGTGAAGGCAAAGCCCAGGGGATTGACTACTACTAGGTGTCAAGAAAATAGGACAGGAACTTTCAGGGCTCTGGCAACTACTGTAATAGTATGAGAGAAAGAGAAAGAAAGAAAGAATGTGTAACCAACTGGAGAAGAAAGATGACATGCAGAGCAAGAGGGGTCCAAGGGGCTCCCACTGTATTGCTAAGACAGCTACAAAGGTACAACCAGACAAACCATCTTCCTCTTTCACAATCCACTCCACCACTTGAGGCAAAACATGACATAAATTGGAAAATATCATCAACACAACTGTCACATTTTATTTTATAGATATAGCTGAAGTATGTTTCTAAGTCAAGTGACATAGGGAGAAAAACTAACAAATAATTTTGGGGAGCCAGAAAGATATATTTAAAATGTTTATACTATGGGGCACTCATAGTTAATATTTAAAATTTTTATACTATGGGGCACACTGTGGGGGTGGCTCAGTCGGTTAGGTGTCCAACTTTGGCTCAGGTTATGATCTTGTAGTTTGTGGGTTCGAGCCCCTCTTGGTCTCTGTGCTGACAGCTCAGAGCCTGGAGCCTGCTTCAGATTCTTGTCTCCCTCTCTCTGCCTCTGCCCCACCCCTCGACTCATGCTCTGTCTTTCTCACTCTCAAAAATAAATAAACATTTAAAAAAAATGTTTACATTACAAACTCTATATCTACACAATCAAATAAAGAACAACCTTGATGTCCATCTTTTCTTTCCAGGTCTGTCTTCTGTGAGATCCTTTTAAACACCCTTTGGTTTCTTCATTCTCTCATGATCTCATTCACAGTATAAGAATAATAAGGAGTTAGAGTCGCTATAAGATTCATGAAATGTTTTCCAGCATTTTAATACTATATGCAATGGTAACCCAAAGCAGCATCTATTGCTTTAACTGGAACCAAGATTTCAAATATGGATACACATATCATTGTCCAATCCATCTTATTTTTCCCAACCTTGGTTTTCATAATAAAGGGAGTATAATATTTTATTTACTTCAATTTAAAAATAAATGGTTTGTTCCCCCTCTGGGCAATCTTTTTAAACATGTGAGTCAATACATTCTTAAAGAAGGAATTAACAGCTATGACTCAGGGCCATGGAAGAAGTTTCCCATAATAAATTACAATGATTAGTGCTACTAGACAAAGTGCTTCAGCTCCTGTAGCAAATTCTTCCCAGCTCCTTTCATTAATCAGACTGCTTACCTGGTTTTATCATTAATGCCAGGCCTTTCAACTTGGTGCCTG
Organism: Lynx rufus; assembly: GCF_022079265.1. Taxonomy (NCBI): domain Eukaryota; kingdom Metazoa; phylum Chordata; class Mammalia; order Carnivora; family Felidae; genus Lynx; species Lynx rufus. The sequence goes on along the minus strand of NW_025814878.1, from coordinate 51,837,582 downwards.
AACCAATTAATACATAATTTAAATCAGAAGCATGTTTAAAATTCTATCAGAGTACCCTGTAGTGACTGGAGTACATCATCCTGCATTAATTCCATAAGTTTGTTTGTAAACGTAATTAATTATTTCTGACAATAATAAGTTTTCTGAAGCAAAAGCTACCTTTTTCTTATTCAGTATTCCTTTCTGCATGCAACTGATAGTATTATCTGCAAAGTTTAATGACAGGTATCCGTGGGATGAAAAATATCATACTGAATTCACATCCACACTGCTTGGAAGATTTTTCTTGAGGTTTTTCAATCTATCACACCAACCTTTCAATAGTAGTGGTAACAGAGGACAAAACTTGCAAAGATCCCAAAACTTGCAAAATAATAAGTTAAACTAGGTGGAACTGTTAGTACCTCCCTATTCACTGATTTCATGAATGGAGAGGTGAATGACAATGACAAAGACCCCCCTCTCATCATTTTTCCCCATGACCTGCAGGTAGTGTGCAGAAGATTATGCATATAGACTCCAGTGACAAGCTACTTTCCAGGAATGAAAGTGAAAACAAAGGGCTTTGTTTAAAATGGCTCAGGCGGGGCGCCTGGGTGGCGCAGTCGGTTAAGCGTCCGACTTCAGCCAGGTCACGATCTCGCGGTCCGTGAGTTCGAGCCTCGCGTCGGGCTCTGGGTCTCCCTCTCTCTCTGCCCCTCCCCCGTTCATGCTCTGTCTCTCTCTGTCCCAAAAATAAATAAACGTTGAAAAAAAAAATTAAAAAAATAAATAAATAAAATGGCTCAGGCACTGTCAACTGCTGATAACAGAATCTTTGATCATCCTTATTCTGGTTCTCGTTGTAACCAAATTTCCACTAATAGCTATTTAGAACCTTACAGCCATATTAATATGGTTGCCCCAGAGTGGGTATTAGACTTCACAGTGTATGTGCCAATTTTCTCTTACAATAAAATTTTCACTTGATTCCTCCTTCTCAGAGAAAGTTAAGCATTGTTTGTCGCTACCCAAGAGCCATATACACCTCAACCTCCAATACACATATACATGCACACACTCACACATACATACATACATACACACAAACACATACACAACGTTCTTCCTTGTGAAGAACGCTGAATTTCTCTTTCACTTTCTGGTGGTCATGAACTCTAAGAGAGATTAGACCCATTTCCAGCCCTGAGGGTAATGGGGGGAAATAAACCTTAATTAATATAAAGCAGTCATCGGGCACCTGAGTGGCTCAGTTGGTTAAGTGTCTGACTCTTGATTTTGGCTCAGGTCATGATCTCACGATTCAAGAGATCAAATCCTGTGTTGGGCTCTGTGCTGATAGCGAGGAGATTTCTTGGGATTCTGTCTCTCTCCCTCTCTCTCTGCCCCTCCCCCACTTGTGCCCAGGAGTGCACACTCTCTCTCTCAAAATACATTAAGAAAATTAAAAAAAAAAAAAAATATATATATATATATATACACACACACACACACACACACACATGCCATCATGCCAATTCCTTTCTCCCTGCTACTGACTGACTTCCAAATGGTCAGTTTTAAGTTCATTAAAATTCTAGCAAAAGTGGCATGAAGAGGATATGCTAGGAAACTTCTGGGAATTTTGTTTTCTTTAGAAGCAAGATGTATCAAAGAAAATAATTCTTCTTTCTGCCTTTAGAGTTTGTAGTAACACTAGGAGCTGCTGCAGCCATCTTGAAACAGTGAGGGTCATCTGAGGACAAATGCCAACACACTGAGGATGACAGAGCAGAAAGATGGAAAAACCTGGATTCTTGATGACATTATTGAGCTATTCAGTTGTCCAACATTAGAACCACTTTACCTCAAAGCTTCCACTTATGGGAGAGAGTAAATATATCTATTCTTTAAGCCATTTTGTTCTAATAAATATGTTATCTGCAATCGAATGCATCTCATCTGATACAACAGCCCAGGTTCTTTGCTCAGTATCTTCCAAAAACACTGTATTTCCAGACAAACAGACCCACACAGATGTAAAAATAAGTAAATAAACAAGTCAAAGTACAAACTGAATTGAATAATTGAAACAATCTCATACTCTTACTTTTTCACCAAATTTAATAATTCTAATTATCCGTGTAATTTTATATCAAGACATCAGAATCCTCTCCTGTGCTTACATTGTAACTATCAGAATTCATTTACAGTACACAGCACAACTTATAAATTAAGACCTCATGCTCTAGATTTGGGTACACAGAGATTTAGTCTTAGATCTGTCCCTCCTTAAGTAAACTGGGCAAACAACATAACCTCCCTAAGCATCAGTTCCTTCATCAGTAGGGTGGGAATAATGAAAGTACTTATTTCTCTGCATAAATGTTGGCATGATAAGATAATTCATATACCTGCTTCAGCACTTAGCATATAATAATCATTCAACAAATGTTGGCTACAAAAAAAGTAATAAGTATGCAAACACCAATATTACAAAGAAATAAGAGTTTAGGTCTTTAACGTATTAAAAATATCAATCTACGAAGCACAGCGAGATAATTTTACACTACTAATGCTATTCAACAGTAAGAATAGTCAAAGAAACTCCAGGAGGACTTGTGAAGGAAATCAAAATGTTAGTTTTCCTCTCAAAAGAAAAAGATCAGACTTAGTTAAATGAGGATTATTCAGATAATAGTATGCCAGCTTTATTTCCAGGTAATATGCTCCATCATAAAAAAAAAATCATACTGTATCTAAAATCTATTATATAACATAATTTAGTAGAGGGGGAAAAAGTCACACTCTGCAGCTTTATTTAAATATATGGATCGAAGAGGCTGAGTATTAGAAATACTCAAAGGTTCAAAGGAGCTTTCTTTTAACTCTGGGGATAAACCCAAGTTGCCTATTAGAAACAAAGGCAAAAATTACGGTAACATAAAAACAAAGGAAGGAGAAATAGAAATACATTTCTAATAATCAATGCAATATACTTACCAAAATCTATTAAACTGTAGAGTTAGGTAAAAAACACAGTCCTTTCAATTATTAAAAACTCTGCACAATGATGATAGCTTATTGACAATGTATATGTGTGTATCAGCTAATGCCTAAACAGATAAAAGCAATTAACAAGTTTTTAAGTTGGAATTTAATTTAGACATACTGCTAAGGTTACTTGTTTATTCGGGTGCCTGGGTGGCTCAGTTGGTTAAGCATCCGACTTCAGCTCAGGTCATGATCTCATGGTTCCTGACTTTGAGCCCCACATCTGGCTCTGTGCTGACAGCTCGGAGCCTGGAGCCTGCTTCAGATTCTGTGTCTCCCACTCTCTCTGCCCCTTCCTTGTTTGTGATCTCTCTATCTCCTTTAAAAATAGACATTAAAAATTTTTAAAGAAAAAGACTATTTGTTTATGAGGAGGGGAGGGGCAGAGAGAGTGGGAGACACAGAATCTGAAGCAGGCTCCAGGCTCCGAGCTGTCAGCACAGAGCTCGATGCAGGGCTCTAACTCAGACTGTGAGATCATGACCTGAGCTGAAGTCAGACGCTTAACCAACTAAGCCACTCAGGTGTCTCTGAATTTTTCTGACAAATAGTAGACATTCAATAAACATTATTGCCTTTTTCTTTCCTTCACTCCACTCCCCTCCCCTGTTCTATATATGCAAACATGACCAAGTTCTCTTCAGTTAATATATACGAAAGACAATTAACAATAACTAAGTGCTTTGAGCCAGCTTTGGTTACTTTAATATTTTTACTTCAAACATATTAAATGTAGGTAGAATTATTTTACACCATACATTCACTTTATTAAATTATGGTTTACAAATTACGTTAGAAAAAAGACAAAACTATTTTGTTGAAGGAAATTACTGTACATGCAAATAGGACTAAAATTCTGTTGAGAGAATATTTTATAGGGCTTAAGCTGATTTTTCCCATGGCTGTGAATCTAAGGATGAATATTAATTAGAGAAAGAAATCTGAATTTGAAGCCATTATATCCCAGCCATAGAAAACAGATTCAGGCTGTGGGGTCTAAGAGAAATGAGCGTGCACCCACAACAGGCAAGTTACACCCTTTGGGGTCTACTTTGGTTGGCAGTGTTTGGACTCAGTATTGGCACACAATACCTGCTTGGTGAAGCTAACTCCAAACTTCCAGGGAGAGGCAGGCATAATTATATCTATGACTTCATAGAGGGGGAATAAAACACACACACATTGGATGAGTGCTCTTGGCCAATACTAGGCTTAGAGGTCTACGAACATTTTCTCACATAATTCTCACACAAATTGAGAAAGTAAGTACTATTACCCCACTTATGAGGTTTTGAGGCTAACTAACTTTCTCAAGGCAACAAATGCAGGTCTGTCTAATGGCAAAGGCTGTCATCTCATTTTCCCCCTTGTGTTTACCTTTGAGGGTTTTCTAGGACACTATCATTGTATTTCCTGTCAGCAAACTGCTTATTATCCATGTGCCCATAGTAATGGAGCCTCTACCCGAATGTAAATTGGCTACATCACTACACACACTGCTTAAGTTGACTGACACTTTCTGTGGCAAGACTTTGTAGGCAGAAGAAACAGTGCACTGATTTACATTATGACAAGTTCCTTATTGTCAGAAAGCGCACTGAGAAGCTGCTCTAGGATTTGGACTGTGGGTCTTCTTCCTGTCTTGTCATGGCACTTATGTTTTATAACTTAACTGTTTACTTATATGTCTCCAGAGCTAGCCTATGTACTCCTTGAAGACAGGGATTCAGGTTCACTGTGCTTCACTGATGTCACTACCATTCAGCTGGGACTGGTATGTGGGGGGAAACTTACTTACCATCCCCACACCTGAGCATTTCCCAAGGGCATCTTCTGGACACCTTTAGGGTTTGTCCAAAAAGCAGATGGCGAGTGGGGACAATGGGATTAACAGATAGCAGCACCCTGGAGAGTCTATTCATAATGCCCTCAGGGGTCCTTGGCAGGTTACCCTAAGGAAAAGGTTAAAAATTAAAAATGCTCCCTCTGGATGCTAATGAAAGTCACGGCGCAGCAGCACTCAAGGAAATACTTAACCAGGTAGCTTTCAGGTCCTACCTGAGAATCTTAGGGGGAAAAACATCAAATCAGCTAGGGGGAGGGACTTTTTTTTTTCACCAAAGCTGATAACATTTTCTCAACCCACCAACCAATTGCCTGGTCCTTATAGATTAGTCCCCCATGAACGTGAGCATGTGAGTGTGTGAGTGTGCGTGCGTGGCCAGCAGGCTGATGGCAGGTGACAGTGACCACACTCTCTCAACAGTTGCATTTCCCTAGCACCCAGATGAACATGCTGATCCACTTTACTGTTGTTCCCCACAAAGGTCCTGGGGCCATTCAGTTCATTTCAGTTCCACAAGTATCATTTGCTTGTTTTCTTTTGGCCAGGAATGCTGCTAGGAAGTGGGAAATCCAAGATAACAATGTGTGTGCTTTCTGCCATTTAGAATGTTCCCACCTAGAAAATGAATGGTTCATTTAATATGATGTGATGGAGCACCTGGGTGGCTTAGTCGGTTAAGCGTCCGACTTTAGCTCAGGTCATGATCTTGCAGTTTGTGAGTTCGAACCTCACATCAGGCTCTGTGCTGACAGCTCAGAGCGCAGAGCCTGCTTCAGATTCTGTGTCTCCCCTTCTCTCTGCCCCTCCCCTGCTCATGCTCTGTCTCTGTTTCTCAATAATAAATAAACATTAAAAAAAATTTAAAATATGATGTGATAACTGGTGTGAAACAAGCCTGCACAGAGCCTAGGAGAAAGTCACCTATAGGACATGAGGTGTAAGCAGGGTTTGGAAGAACACATGAAAATGAGGCACACAAAGAAGAGAAACAGAGAATTCTAGAAAGAGGAAACAGCATAAGCAAAGCATAGTCATTAAATAGCATGAAAGGTGCAGAAGAACAAGACTTTCATATCAACAGGATGCAAAATAGGGGATGGTGAGGCATGGACCTGGAGAGACAGGCAGGAGCAGGAATAGGTGAGCTTTGTCAGCCTGAGGACATCAGGGTCAACCTCATCTCATAGATGAAGGCCAGCCATTGGTACACATTTAAGTAAGAGAGGGTAAGGTCAGAATTGCATTTTAAGTAGACCATTCTGGCAGCCAGAAGGCAATTAGGAGGCTACTATAGCAATCATGGAGACAGACAGCAAGTGGAAATTGAGGCTGGACAAAGAACAGAATCAAGAAATACTTAGGAGGACCTCAGAGGATCTAGCAACTGATGGGTGGAGGAGTGAACAAGATGGCAGTAATCAAATATGCCACAGTCGTGTCACTGAATGAACACACCACTGTGAGGGGATTGGCAGTTTGGGGAGTGGAGTAGGCTTGGCCAAGAGCAGGGGAGCCCATGCACATGTTAATTCATGGGATGTGAGAGCAAAAACATCAGTCAGAAGACTTCTATAGAAGGCCATAGCTCAGGGACAAGAGAAATAGTTTTGAGAATAACCAGCACATAGACCAGAGGCTGCAAACTGGCAGACATAGGCCAAGTCTGGCCTGGAGTCTATTTTTATATTGCCATATTGTAAAATATTATATATTTTACATAAAAATCCAAATTTATGACACCTACTAAAACTGGGAGATCTGGCCACATTAAGCCCACATTCCCTTGTGGCACCAATTACAGATCCAAGCAGCCCCTTTCTACCTAGCTGGGCCCTAACTGTTGTCTGCCCTCTGCTAAATTCAGGATCAGCTGTACCACTGTTTATTTTAGAGCAGAATTAAGAGAAAAGTAAAATAATTATTGCATTGCTATTACTCTAAAATGTTGGAATTAATATGTTTACACTATCTCCTTGGTTCCTAAAGAATGTGCATTTGCAATCCCTCTTTTAGACTTTTTCTTAAGAAAATAGATATTTAGAAACACATTCTATTTTTTTAAATGAACTAACACTATCTTCTTATCTGCCACCTCTGAATGCCAATATCTATAAATTACTAGGTGCTGCTCTCAGAGAGTTAGTGAATTCTTAGGGATGGACAGGCATAAGAGATTTCTTGAAAGTGTGCACAGGGGGAACTTAATAAAACCTATCACAAATATATATATATATATATATATATATATATATATATATATATATTTACCACCTAATTCAAACTATTTGGGGGTTAATATTAATATACAGATTAGATATTTTGGTCAAATAACATAAATTCAAATAATAAAACTTCATCCTACAGAATATAATAGATGAAGAAAAACACAGCATAAGCTAATGATTGAAAACAAGTGCAAAATATTTAGATTTTGGAATATCGGATGCATCCAATGTTCCCTATCTGCTTCACCTTGGAAAAATGGAAGCATGAATGTAACTTGATGAGATTCAATTTTACATTTAACTAGGAGAATAATTCTATAACTTGAGCCCACTGCGTACTATTGGAACTTCATTACTATTTGACTTGAGACCAAAAAAATCTGGATACGTTATAATCTATGTTGTTTAAAACCCCTTTTTCATTCAAACAGACAAGTATACATTTTAACTTTCATTACTTTTCTCTTTACTTCATGACCAGAGAAGTATAAATAATATGTGAAGTGATCAAAAGACAATCCATAGGAATGGAAGGGAAGAGGCGTGGGGCCATGGGGTGGCTAGACCTTCTGCTATTCCATGCCCTGGCTGTCTAAAATTCCAGTTTCCAAATCTGGTAGTGGAGAAATGGCTCAAATAGCTTTCAAGGAACAAGCAGGCTAGTTCCTAGTATAGTCAAATTTTAATTAAGCTCTTTTCTTTAATGGAGTCACCCTGGCATGTTTTGACCTCACTTTGTCTCTTCATATTAATACAGTGTAGCAATTTAAAACACTTTTCCATAACTGTCAGCAGAGAAATGAATATATTTGCAAAGCTTCTCTAAGATAAGTTTGTGATGTTTAAGTTACACATTCAATTTTTTCCCCAAAAGAAAGATACTCAAATAATAATTATGTTCCTTGCCATGTTTGGGAAGAATGTTGTTGAAAGAAAAGAGAGTTTAATTTAGAAATAAAATGAATATATATACATACATAATCCATATAAGAAGTTTCATTTCCTGAATCTCCTCCAAGAAACCTCTAGAACACTGCCAGGTGATCATATCTAGCATTCCTAATCATTCCTAATCAGAGATGCTGGACAAGGTCTCTTGTACATTATAAAGTGAGTTGTCTAATTAATGGAAAATATTATTCAGCCCCTGCACCAAACAGTTAGAGGGCAGATCATATAGAGAGATTCAAAAACAATGAAAGAATTCAGCCAGAAAATTCATTCAACTCACTTGAAAATGTTCATGATTTTATTCCTCCTTTCAAGTAGGTCTCACGGGTAACAACTGCCCTTTCCTGCTCTCTGTTCCCCACAAGTACCAATTGCTTTGAACTGGTTCACTTCTGCTTTCTAAGAAAACACTGCCCCATCCCAAAGATGTTGATATCAAAAGGTGAGCCTCCTGTCCTCCTGAGACAAATGAATCACCAAAGGATAGGTAAGGTCCTAGTTCATATGTTTAAGGGGAGAGGACCCTAACCTCTTCTACAGTCAGTGGAATTCTTTGATCTCTCCTACAAAATTTTTTACTGTCCTGTCCAAAGTCACTTTTTGTACTCCCTTGAATAGCCTCTGTACTCCTCTGCCTTCCAACATCTCTCTATACAGTCTATATAGTACATCCCTCTTTCATAATTTATTGCATATATATATAGAATGGGAGATCACTTCAGGTGATGATGAACATCTTTGTTTACAAACAAAGATGCCAACAAAAACAGATAATTAGACCAATGGAATAGAATAGAAAACCCAGAAATGGACCCACAAATGTATGGCCAACTAATCTTTGACAAACCAGGAAAGAGTATCCAATGAAAAAAGATAGTCTCTTTAGCAAATGGTGCTGGGAGAACTGGACAGCAACATGCAGAAGAATGAAACTGGACCACCTTCTTACACCATACATGAAAATAAACTCAAAATGGATGAAAGACCTAAATGTGAGACAGGAAACCATCAAAACCCTAGAGGAGAAAACAGGCAACAAGCTCTTTGACCTTAGCCACAGTAACTTCTTACTCAACACATCTCTGAAGGCAAGGGAAATAAAAGCAAAAATGAACTATTGGGATCTCATCAAGATAAAAAGCTTCTGCACTGCAAAGGAAACAATCAACAAAACTAAAAGGCAACCAACGGAATGGGAGAAGATATCTGCAAATGACATATCAGATAAAGGGTCAGTATCTCAAATCTATAAAGAACTTACCAAACTCAACACCCAAAGAACAAATAACCCAGTGAAGAAATATGGGCAGAAGACATGAATAGAAATTTTTCCAAAGAAGACATCCAGATGGCCAACAGACACATGAAAAGATGCTCAGTATCACTTACCATCAGGGAAATACAAATCAAAACCACATTGAGATACCACCTCATACCCATGAGTGGGTAAAATTAACAACTCAGGAAACAACAGATGTTGGCGAGAATGTGGAGAAACGGGAACCCTCTTGCACTGTTGGTGGGAATGAAAACTGGTGCAGCCTCTCTGGAAAACAGTGTGGAGTTTCCTCAAAAAAGTAAAAATAGAACTACCCTACAACCCAGCAAGAGCACTACTAGGAATTTATCCAAAGGATACAAAACTAAACATACTCTTGCCATATGATTCATAGGGGTACATGTACTCCAATGTTTACAGCAGTGCTTTCAACATTAGCCAAATTATGGAAAGAGCCCAAATGTCCATCAACTGATGAATGGATAAAGAGGATGTGGTTTATGTATACAATGGAATACTACTTGGCAATGAGAAAGAATGACATCTTGCCATTTGCAACAACTCGGATGGAACTGGAGGGTATCATGCTAAGTGAAGTAAGTCAGTCAGAGAAGGACAGATATATGTTTTCACTCATATGTGGAATTTGAGAAACTTAACAGAAGACCATGGGGGGAAGGGAAGGGGAATACATAGTTTCAAACAGAGAGGGAGTCAAGCCATGAGAGACTCTTAAATATAGAGAACAAATTGAGGGTTGAATGGGAGCGGGGAAGAGGGGAAAACGGGTGATGGGCATTGACGAGGGCACTTGTTGGGATGAGCACTGGGTGTTGTATGTAAACAATGAATCATGGGAATCTACTCTCAAAGTGAAGAGCACCCTGTATACACTGTATATTAGCTAACTTGACAATAAATTGTACTTAAATAAATAAATAAATAAATAAATAAATAAATAAAATTATGAAATCATAAAAAGAGTAAATAAACAGAGATGCCAAAACATCTTTGACAACCTAGGGACCTCCTTCATTATCAACTTAAACAACAAAAAAAGAAAATTCAAATCCTCTCAAATAAAGCTAAAATCAAAGACAGCTTAAATGCCCCTGCTGAGGTCTCAGAACATTGACTTTAACATACATTATTAACTTCAGTTAGACCAACTCATGACTTTCTTTAAAAAAAGAAGAAATCATCAATCCCAAATCTCAATTAGTTCCATCAGCTTCATTGCTGCTTCAGTTTCTTGTGCAAAAACAAAACAAACAACAAACAAAAACAACAAGAGAATACTTCTAAAGGCATTTAACAGAGAGGGTGTAACCATGGCACCGCAGATGGGCTAATGACAATGAAAAGAAACAGCCATGACTTCGTGACTCATCAGCCTTGTCCCGGGAATGAAGAGTCCTATCACAATTTAAAAAAAAAAAAAGTGGATGTGGTGATTCATCTGGAATTCTTCTCAACAAAACAGCTTCCTATTCACACACTACTCTCTACTTATCTGTGAGAAGCAATAATAAAATATAAATCATATTGTATTCATTCTAATAAAACTAAAAGGCACCAAATGCATTTTAGGACACTTTGGAGCACTTACTCTGTGGCACCTTTCCCTCTAAAACATATTGGCAGTTGTGATGCTAGCAATCTTGTCACTCAAGTCCATAATTATAAGGAAGAAAATAACTTAAAACATAAATTGTCACTGCATTAGCCATCACATTTACATGTCGGTTCAATCCAGCAATTTTCATAAAAGCCAATCTCATTTTTAAAAGCCAAAATGTAAAATAATTAAATTGTTGTTAACTCTTTTGAATGAACAGCTTTATTTTCTTGCAAATTTGAAAGAAAAAAAAAACAGTCTGCACCATTCAGTCTTGAATGACAGCCTGTTAACAAGGCAGGAAGGAACAGGTGAGTGTTTAGTTTAAAGATTTCAGTAACTGAAATGAGCATCTTGCCAACCATATTGGCAACCCGAAGGAATAGCATCTGAGAAAACAATCCAAAGCTGCCTGGGTGTGATACAACTGCCCTCGCTTATTTTGGTAAGGAAAAACTATTGCTTCATTTCTCCTTGACTCAAAAATTAGTTCCTTCCTTTAAAAAAAAATTAATTTCTAAATTAGGACCAGCTGGTTTAACTGCAATAATAACTATCGTAACTCACCACAAATTCAAAGTAAGCCTACTTTGTTCACCTTAAATTTCATGAATTTCATAACTTCCTTTCTGGCTGTCTTTGAAACAAGAGAAGAAGAAATATACCAAAACTTATTCTCTTATAAATTCTAAAATTCACTCCCTGATATGAGACCAAAGCCAGGCTTGCAGAATTCTGTACTGGCCCAGATAGCACATGGGGATGATGTGTGGACAGGCACACCCTTCTCTTCCTCCCACTTACCTAGCTCTTCCAGAAGGAGTTACACAGAAAGGACAATACTACATTCTCCTGAAATTCCTTCACCAGCATTTCCTTCCACCACTGAGTCCACAGTCAATGTATGTAAGAGGACCACATAATCAAGTTGACACTTACACTGATTCCAAAAAGAACAGTCAAAGAAATATCACACCAAGAGGATAAGAAGACAAGCCCCAGACTGAGAGAAAGCATTTGCATACGACACACCTGACAGAGGACTGTGACTCAAAATATACAAAGAATTCTTTAAAACCCAACAATAAGAAAACCCAATTTAAAAATGGGCCAAAGAACCTTAACAGACACTTCATCAAAGAAGATACACAGATGGCAAATAATCATATGAAAAGATCTCCATATCAAATGTCACAAGGGAAATGCAAATTTAAAAAGTAATAACAAGGAGCGCTTGGGTGGTTCAGTGGGTAAGCACCTGACTGGATTTTGGCTCCGGTCTTGATCTCACAGTTCATGGGTTCAAGGCCCTCGTGGGGCTCTGCACTGACAGTACAGAGCCTGTTTAGGATTATTTCTCTCTCCCTCTCTCTCTGCTCCTCCTCTGCTTGTGCTATTAGTTAATGAATGAATTAATTAATTTTTAAAAAGATACCACTACACACCTGTTGGAGTGGCCAAAATCTAGAAAACTAACACCACCAAATGCTGCTGAGGCTATGTAGTAACAGTAACTCCCATTCATTGCTGGTAGGAATGCAAAATGGTAGTCACTCTGGAAGAGAGTTTGGCAGTTTCTTACAAAACTAAACATACTCTTGCCATATGATCCAGCAATCACACTCCATGGTATTTATCCAAATGAGTTGAAAACTTACATTCGCACAAAAACCTGCACATGGATGTTTACAGCAGCTTTCTTCATAATTGCCAAAATTTGGAAAAAACTCAATATCCTTCAGTAGATGAGTGACTATGTTATGGTACATCCAAACAATAAAACAGCATTCTTCGCTAAAATGAAGTAAGTCATCACACCATGAAAAGACATAGAGGAAACTTAAATGCATATTACTAAGCAAAAGAAGCCAATCTAAAAAGGCCATATAGTAAGTGTATCATTTAAGGTATATGATTGTGGAGAAGGAGAAACTATGACTTTCACAACACCACTAGTTTCCAGGGCTTTCAAGGGGTGAGGCAGGGATGAATAGGAGGAACACAGATGCTTTTTAGGGCAGTGAAACTACCATATATGATAGTATAAAAATGGATGCACACCATTATACGTGTGTCCAGATCCACAGAATGTACAACACCAAAGTGAATCCTAATGTAAAACTATGAACTTGGATTATGATGTATCAATGTAGATTTGTCAGTTGTAAGAAATGTACCACCCTGATGGGGGATGTTGACAGTGGGGAGTTTATGCATATGTGGAGGTCTATGGGAAACGTCTGTACCTTCCTCTTAATTTTGCTATGCATCTAAAACTGCTCCAAAAATAAATAAATAAAACACAGTCTTTTTAAAAATCACACAAAAGTAAAGAAAATCTGCTACTCTATTTTTGAGGCTATTATTGCTGTGAATAATTATAGCATAGGAAATATCTATCTAGCACTCTGTCTTGATCATTTTCCTCCCTGCATTAAATTATTTAAATGAACACTGTCTCTGGCATAATTTTTTAAACTTTGACTCAAAGCGCAATGCATTTGACAGCTCTTAACCTTCATATGTCATCACTGCACAATCGAGACCTTAGGTGGCCAAGATACCTCCTGTTTACTTATTTTCTTTACTGTGATCATACTGCTGCTCTGTAGGAAAATGTCACCTTCCATTGTATTAGCACAGCAATAACCTTTCCTTGCATTCCATGTGAAGGTAAGTCACAATAAATAATGTCAACCTTAATTTTCTGGTACTTTACACTAAATCACAGAGAAACCAAGTGTAAAAATGCTTTGCCTAACCTTCTTCCATTCTCATGAATAGGCACAGAAATTTTGAGAGCTTGGGCAAATTTTACAAACCATCTACAGTCCACCCTTTCATTAAAAAAAAAAAAAAAAACCCCGAGGCACAATGAGAACAAATGATTTGTCATAAGTTGCTCATATCATTAGTGACAGAGGCAAGCATAGATGCTAACTCCAAGGTGTTAAAATGTCTTTTACTTCCCATCACCCTTCTTTACTTGGCTTGTGATTTATTGGGCTAAAAGTGATCTTATGGTTGAAAAAAGCCCAGAGCATAACTTTAGATTCTTGGTACCTTCAGTGTTGGAAGAGACACTGTAAAAAAGTCCATGTGAGAGAAAGGGGAGGTGTAGTTCAGCCCTAGGATTGACACCAAACAGATCTGTATTCCAATGCAAGAAGGTTCTAGTCATTTGCCATCTCTTCACTATAGGACATTTTGCCTACTCCAAGGACCTTGATGGCAAGTGTCAGAAAACCCATTCAAGGTGGTTTAACAAATGAAAGAGGAATTTATTAGCTTTTGTAACTGAAAAATCCAATGTTATTTTCAGGCATGGTTGAATCCAGGAAGTAAAACAATGGCATCTGGCACTTCTCTTTATTCCTTTGTTCTCTTTATTCCACTTGGTATGGCTAAAAACCCTGGTCATTATATACAAAACAAAAATAAAAAGATTTTGAAAGGGGGAAAGGAGAAGGCAGATTGGTTAGGGACCTGAAGACCCAAGGATGACACAATGGGGGAGTTCCCTAGTGTTTTTTGCTTTTGTTTTTGTTTTGTTTTGTTTTGTTTTGACTTACATATCCCAGATGTGGAGCTGGAGAAACTAGAAACTCATAAACACTGATGGTGCAGACAAAAAATAACCTCCCCCCTCCAAAAAAAACTGCCCTCAGCCAAAGGATCAGGAGAGGGAAGACTAGCAAGACAATGAAGACAACAGCCCTACTCCAGCCAAAGAGCATGAAAACAACAGCAACCCACCCACACCCCTGTCAGTAAGACTAAATAAGGAGCCTTGCCTTCCACCCTCACCAAGCTATACTGACATGCGAAACACCCCACCAGCGAGATGTCAGAGAAAATGAGTAGGGAGCTAGGACTTTCATTCCCATTGGGCAGTAACAAGGTCCCTCCCGCATGGTGTCATAAGAGGCCACATGGGGAGCCTGGACCTCCATTCCCACCAGATGGTAAGGAGGTGACATTCCAGCAGTTTTAAGGCTCCACCTAATGGTGTCAATGGAAACAAAGTATAGAAAGGTAATGAGGCACCTCTCCTCCTCCCATCTAGGATGACGTCGTCAGTGTTGGCCTATGCAGAACCTGAACTCCCATACCTACAAAAGAGTAATGAGGAGTGTCTAATTCCTAACCCCTCCCCAATCCCCAGGGTGTCAAAGAAAACCAAACCAAGTGGGGAAGCTACACTTCCACTTTACCTGGAAGCAATGAGGCAGTGGCCCCATCCCCTGCTGGCATGATTTCAGAGGAGGCCCTCTAAAATACGAGATTTAAATAAGATGCAGTCTCACAACATAATATTCAAAATGTCCAGGGTAAATCAAAAATCACCCATCATACCAAGAACCAGGGAAACCACAACTTGAATGAGAAAAGCCAATCAACAGATGCCAATACTTAAATGGCACAGATATTGGAACTGTTTTACAAGGATTTTAAAGTAGCCATCATAATAATGTTTCAGTGTGCAATTATAAACACACTTGAAACAGAAATAAAGGCTTTCAGTAAGGAAAATTTTCAACAGATATATAAAGATAATCCAATAGAGATTTTAGAACTGAAAAATACAATCACTAAAACTTCAAACTCCATGGGTGGGCTCAACAGCAGAAAGGACATGACAGAGAAAAAAATCAGTAAACTTGAAGATGGAACAATAGAAATTATCCATTCTAAACAACAGAAAGAAAAGACTGGAAAAAAAGAATTAGCAGAGCCTCACGAAATTGTGGTGCTAGAACAAAAAAATCTAGCATTCGTGTAATTGGAGCTCCAGAGGGAGAGGAAAAAGAGATCCCTGTGCTCACATTCCTTAGACCTCTTACCATAGGGTGCTGTGGCTGTTGCCCCATCTGTCTTTCTCTTTTCTAGATTCTAAGCTCTAAAAGGGAACAGATTATGGTTTCCATCTCTGCATTCTCAGCCTCCAGAACAGTGTCATGCACATGGCAAGCAATCAATAAATGTCAAGTGAATGTATGGATTCCATTCTGTATTTTATTATGCATTATGCACAACATTTATTAGGCTCAAAATAAAGATTCCGATTTGGGAAATTTTTATTTTATTTTTGCATATAAAGTCAGCGTCAAATCCTTTTGAAAATCCACCCTCAACCAAATAAACGAAAGAGTGGGAAAACAATTTTGCTCCTGAGGAAATCCTTTATTTGAATCAAATTCAATATTGAGAGTGATACTTTGAAATAAATAACTTCAGCTGCAGGACACTGAGGGTCTTCTGAACTTTTCAATATACAATGATGTCATTAAAGCAGAGCACAAGGTTATAAAATCATTTTTATGAAGAAATGGGCCTTTTGTTCAATTTCTCATTTAGGGCACAGTAATAGAAGTCAATTCATATTCTGAATTTTCAGAGTCGCATTAGAAAATCTATGAAGTAATTTCATGTTTTATGCATTCAGGAAACTACAGTTCAAAGATATATCATTTATTACTTTTTTTTTACATTGCTTTATTAACCACCTAGATCGAAGAATACTAAAAATTCCAAAACAGAACGAGGTTCAATCTGAGATGTTTTAAGTAAAAATATGAAGCAAGTTCTACCAAGTTGATCCAATTATATTTTGGAAGGGACCCATGTTAAAATATGAATGTCCCCAAAAGGAGATCCGAGAGAGTTCAGAAGCCTTAGTAAATTTACTGTGATCTAATCTCAGCTTTATCAGATCTGGAGAAATGACAAGATTCATCCAGATGACTAACGCTTCTCAAACTTATAAGTAAAATATATGACCTTCTTACAAGTATTCAAAGGAGACATTTCTTTCCATTGACCAGAATGCTAACCCGTAACACTCTGTTCCTGGTATCAGCAAAACTGGGGAGAAAACAGCTGGCAAAATTTTGTGTATGTGCATAGAACCACAATACTGTGTTTCTACTAAATATCTTTCCTTTTGTTTCCCTGATACAAGCAAATCTCCATGGATTAGATCAACAGATCCTGGATCTTTATTCTTCTGACTAGGAAGCCCTCACAAGAAATCAGAGGAAGGAAGGAAAACAAGGCAAGGGTATTTATTCTCTTGCTCCCTTTCCTGAGTTTCCTCTATCTGGCTAAGACCCTTCTTGATCAGAAGATCACTGCATTTCTCAAGCCAACCTGATCCACATAACTCTCTCCTTCCGGGTTCTGATAATCTCTACCTCCTCTCCACACTTCAACCCAATGGGTGGTGAAAATTTCACTCTTAACTCTGGGCACGTACACAATCTCTTGTAATTCCCTGACACTCTACCTACATCTTTATAATAATCTCTTAGAAAATACAGCCTCCTTGAATCACCCAGATTTGAGTGTGCTGCCTCATTTCTGTTGGCACTCTGACCGATAAACATAACAAAAGATGACTAATCTCAAAAGCCATCAGAAATTATCACAGCCCCACAACAGGGTACCTCTCTTATATGTGTGCCCACCTTGTATCTCTGCCCCTCTGTCTCTGCCCCTGTTGAGGATACTGCTGAATAGAGACAGCCAACATCTGGTTCTTAGGACTTCCCTTTTCTATGAGTTTTGCTGACCTTCCTCTTCTAACCTGGATTTGTTCACAGTGTCTTCCTCCAGAAAAGGTGCAGTATAGATGATTCACCATTCTGATACTGAATTATAATCACTTCCCCCCAGGCCTGCCTCTCTGACATTTCCCATACTTTATTACATGGAATGTGAGGTACTTCTAAACTCTTCAGTCAAATAATTAAGTTTCTTGGTTTATTATCATAAGCAACTAATTATTTTCATATTTTATGTGGATACTACCAGTTTAACATTAAAATACTAATCTTACTTGCCTTATTTCAAAATTTGAAGCAAGAATGCTATTACCCCATAGACTACAAACAAGAACTTAAAACGTAAAAAATTCATAATCTAACTAAAAACCAATGAAATAAATCTTCTCCTAATTAGAAAAAGATTAAAGCCAAAAAGATTCTGACAATTAAGATAGCAAGATTAGAAATGTCTTTCCTTTACAATTATGGCTTTTCACAAAAGTGAAAGGTCTAAGGTCTCCTCCCTAATTGGAAGAATTCCACCTATGCCTGCATTTCCAATAGTTGTCACTCAGTGAATTATAATGTCTGTTCACAAAAGCTTAGACCCAGTACATAGAGCTTCTTCAGGCATGCACACAGAAGAACTAGGGATATAATTTAGAATTCATACTGTTGAGTTTTTCCTACAAAGACATAATTCCTTGTTAAGAAAGTAACACATATTTCTAATTATAAACCATGTAATTTAGATCAAGGGCCAAATGAAAAATTGAATTCTAACTATAAATCAAGAACCCACCTCTTTAATAAATTCTGCTTAAGTTTTGCTTTTCTTTCAACCATGAGAAGAACTATTTCTTTATGTTCACCTCTGAGATTTTCTGGGTCATAACTGTTTGAAATGTTTTCTTGCAGAGCTTCAGAAGAACCATTCCCTCAGTATCTGCCAGTAAACTGTGACCTCAAGATCCTCCTCATTTTCCTTCAACTTTGACTTTCTTCCAAGAATGCTGAGCCTTTTTCTGGTCTGTCCCTTGTGCATGGTTAGTTCTGAAGTTCCTTTTAAAATATAGAAATGTAACATCCAAACATTTTTAATTAGCAATCTGGCAATTAAGTGACCTAAATATGCAGAATTGGTCTTTTACATTTAGCCTGACTTATTTATATATAATTGTGTAAAAATGTAATGCAAAAACAAAAATAGAAAAGCTTCTTTCCATAAATCATTCTCCAATAGTAAAAATATTTACCACTTCAACAAAGTGGAACAGGTATTTCTTTTCCTTTTTTTTTTTTTTTAAAGCCACAGCAAGATATTAGTGACATTTAGGGAAAAAATGTTCCCTACTGAAGAAGGCAGTTATGTTACCATACAGTTTACAACATTAAGATTTATTTTTGCTTGAGGCAAAGTTAAGATTAAAGAGATGATGTCGCTAACACCACACAGGCTCATAAAACACTAAACCATTACTATGACCTTAATATGGAACTTAGGATTCAAGATATCAATATTGCTTTGTAATAGTTTCATACTCATTTAAAATTCACTTGTGGTTTGTCACAGTTCTATTTCCCATCTAAACTACATTGAACTTTGGTTGCATAAAATAATTTTTTATCTCTTCACTAAATGTGTACTTTAAAAATTCACAGGATCCAAAGGTGAAAGACAATAAAGTGTTTAAAATAATAAGAGTCATCCACCTCATATTCTGTTTTGTGAACTTGTTCAGTATCTTTGTAGTGATGAAAGGGATTGCTACATGTACTAATATCGGACAATATGATAACATGAGGACATCGCAAAAAACTACTTGGTAATTGTTAAAAATTATATTTTTCCTCGAAGCTTTATAACTTCACATATCCAACTACTTATCCAGAAATCACAGCTTTGCCATATATTGTATAACCTGAGGATAATTTCTTAACCATTCTAACATTCTGTTTCTCATCTGTAAAATGAGTCTAACGACACTCCATTACTCCATCACAAAGGTCTTTGTGATACCTAAATAAATGAAATAACATATGTAAGATGCTTGCCACATAATTTAGCTCACTTCTGCTCCCCTCATTCCATTCTACATCCAGATCTCTAGACACTGAGCCAATATTAAACACTAAAACTTACATCATGATAATGGGATAAAGAACAGTCACATCTACTCTGTACCAGAATAATATTACAAAAAAAATTTTAATTTTTATCCTTCATACTTGAAGACATTTTGCATATTCTTATGCATTAACTTATATAGACAGGATTGCTTTCATATTAAGTATGTTTTATTGATGTGAAGAAATTTCAACTTCACTGTCTCTTGGACTCAACAGCTCATCTATAAAAAATTGAACTAGATAATCTCAAAGATGTATTTCAGTGCAACGTTATACTAAGTTTTTGAACAAGCTATAAGGGAGATAGCCATGTAGTCCTTGATATAAACCATTTAGAGAGTTTCTGAACTAGTGAAGGGGAAGGCTAGGCTGCTCTAAGAGACCTCAAAATAAAATAGCTTAAATAAGACTTAAGTCCTTTCCCTCCAAGTCACGATCCAGCCACTCAAGGCTACAAGGCAGCCTTGCTCCCCATGATCATTTGGGAGCTCTTGTTATTTATTCTTCCACCATCCTCGAGACTGGTTTTTCCAAGGGGAATTCCTTCCTTGTATACTCTGAGGGATATAAGCGTATGTCTAAATGCCGTATGCAGAGAAAAGTAAGTTGAGAAGTCAGGAAAACAGGAAAAAGTATCATAATTTTCCCAAAAGAATTAAAATTTTTCAATATATAGAATTGTCGATTCATAGGACCCAAAGGAAAAGTGGTTGCTATAGTCAGTTGTTGGTAGTGGTTGCCCTGTTATAAGTGTGCGTTCCTGGCCCTGTTACTAATGGTGAGTCATTCCCACAAATAAAATAAATACTCATTAGTTTAGGGGCACCTAAGTGGCTTAGTCAGTTGAGTGTCCAACTTCAACTTAGGCCATGATCTCACGGTCTGTGAGTTCGAGACTTGCGTTAAGCTCTGTGCTGACAGCTCAGAGCCTGAGCCTGCCTTGGATTCTGTGTCTCTCTCTCTCTCTATCTCTCTCTCTGCCCCTCCCCCAGTCATGCTCTGTCTCTCTCTCTCTCTGTCAAAAATAAACATTAAAAAAATTTTTTTAAATAAATACTTATTAGTTTATATGCATAGTATACTTTATACAAATCTTATTAACAGTATTATAACAAGTTTTGGAAGTAAAATAAGTCCTCAAATTGGCAATTTCAACACATGATTTAATGTGGAGTTGTCACCCTTGCTAGGGGATCTAAATGTTGCATTATTCAAATACCATTCAAATAATGTTGAGTAGTAATGTTCATTGGCATTTTTCAGTGTTTGAATATTCCCTTATTGGCCAACTTTTTCAAAAATATATAACAGAAGAAATCCAAAAAGAAGATATGAATTTTGTATAACAATCCAACATTAAATCAGAAACTGATCTAAAATCTGAATTAGAAAAACAATTTGATTTCAAATCAAAACCAAAATCAGGGCAAGCACACCAAGTATTTTTATCACTGAAGAAAAGTAAATGGGTTTACGTGAAGAAACATGTACCCTAACAACAAACTCAAAGATGCTTTTAACAATCTGAGCAATGTTGACACAAAATGAAAGAAAAATTTTTGCAACTGCATTATTTGTCACAAAACAAAGAGCAAGACTATTAGATAGGTTAATTAATGCTTTGTGTGTTTTAAAATGTCATTTTTTCATTAATACCAATTTCCTAGACCTCCTAGCCAAAGCAATGGTGAAACCCATATTTTAAGCCTGACCACAACAAAAATCTCTTCTCAAACTGGGCATGAATTAATTTTTTCTGCTTTTGTCTTTGCTAAGCCACCTCTGTGTGTCACACACTGTGTTTCTCCCTTGTTGGTCTAGGCTGACATTGACTTCTTCTCTGTGTAAGTTCCAATTTACCATGAATGCCAGGTCTCTGCCACAGCATTGCTAAGGGTCAGAGAGCTCACTCAGATGCCATCTGCTTTGCTTTTTTTACCAGGGATGGCTTGGAATAACCAAATCAACATGTTATCTGACTCTGTTCTTTGTTTTCTATATTCTCAACTAGAATTTTTTTCTTTCTTTCTTTCTTTCTTTCTTTCTTTCTTTCTTTCTTTCTTTCTTTCTTTTAGAGAGAGAGAGAGAATACACGAGCAGGGGGGAAAGGCAGCAGGGGGGAAGAGAGAGAGAGAGAGAGAAAGAGAGAGAGAATCTTAAGCAACCTCCACACTAAGGCTCTATCACACAGGGCTCGATCCCACCACCCTGGGATCATGACCTGACCGAAATCAAGAGTCAGATGTTCAAGTGACTGAGCCACCCAGGTGCCCCAAGAATATTTTCTTAATTGGAGTTGAAACAAAATTTAAAAATATGCCTCTATGGGACAGAAACATGATGACAATGATACTTCTTACGAGTTGCTGATAAATATCCTCCTTAGTTATCCTTCTTGAAGTTCCTGCATTAACTCCATCTTTAGAGCATTTTTAGCAATAGCATTTTACCAACAGCCCACCTGACAAAATATTACTTAAATGTTTTTTCAACATTTTGTTTTGGTTTTGCATCTCTGTACAGTTATGAAAGCATCCTCAGGTGGGGCGCCTGGCTGGCTCAGTCAGTGGAGCATGCAACTCTTGATCTCAGGGTCATGAATTCAAGTCCCACATTGGGCATAGAGCTTACTTTAAAAAAACAAAAATGAATTAAAAAAAAGAAAGAAAGCCTAAAGTAATGACAGTGAATGCCTGCAAGTATACAGTACTTCCTGTATCCACATAGCTACTAATTCCCTGTAGAAAGCCCTCCTTCAGTGAGTTGATCACTCTTGTCAATAAGGGTCATTCAGGGCTAAAATTAATAACTTAGAAAACAACAAATGTGGACAAGCATATTGTACTGTTGGTGGGAGTGCAAACTGGTACACTCTGGAAAACAGTGTGGAGGTTCCTCAAAAAATTAAAAATATAACTACCCTACAGCCCAGTTATTGAACTACAAGGAATTTTTCCAAAGGATACAAAAATGCTGATTCAGGGGCGCCTGGGTGGCTCGGTCGGTTAAGCGGCCGACTTCAGCTCAGGTCATGATCTCGCGGTCCGTGAGTTCGAGCCCCGCGTCTGCTCTGTGCTGACAGCTCAGAGCCTGGAGCCTGTTTCAGATTCTGTGTTTCCCTCTCTCTGACCCTCCCCCGTTCATGCTCTGTCTCTCTCTGTCTCAAAAATAAATAAATATTAAAAAAAATTCAAAAATGCTGATTCAAAGGGGCACATGCACCCCAATGTTTATAGCTATCAACAATAGCCAAATTATGGAAAGAGCCCAAATGTCCATCAGCTGATGAAGGATAAAGAAGATGTGGTTTATATATACAATGGAATACTACTTGGTGATTAAAAAGAATGAAATCTTGCCATTTGCAACAACGTGCATGGAACAGGAGGGTATTATGCTAAGCGAAATAAGTCAGTCAGAGAAAGGCATATACAATAAGATTTCACTCATATGGGAAATTTGAGAGACTTAACAGATGAACATAGGGGAAGGGAAGGAAAAACAGTTTTAAACCAAGATGCAAGCACACTATAAGAGACTCTTAAATACAGAGAACAAACTGAGGGTTGCTGGAGGGGAGGTGGGTGGGGGGATGGGTTAAATGGGTGATGGGCATTAAGGAGGGTACTTTTCGGGATCAGCACTGGGTGTCACATGTAAGAGATGAATCACTGGGTTCTACTCCTGAAGCCAAGACTACACTGTATGTTAACTAACTTGAGAATAAAGAAAAATAAATAAATAAATAAATAAATAAATAAATAAACAAACAAGCAAACAAACAAACAAGGGTCATTCAGTAGTTGCCTAACTCAGGAACAAGTGCTAGCTTTAATGGGAAGCAGTCCAGGAATTTGAAACACTACAGAACTAGTCCCTTACCATATCTTCAAAACTCAGTGAAAATGTTGTACATATTTTCTGATGTTGATGATTTTCTTGCACTCTCTGCCCTTTGGCAGCTGCTGCAGAGACCCTGCCTTGAGGCTGACAATCTAGCCTTCAGCTGCAGGTTGAATCTAGGCCTCTGTGATTGGAATGCAGAATTGAGGCATGTTGACCCCACTTAATGGTCTTCAAATAATGCTTGTAGCTAGAAGTTTTACTTATGATTCATCATTTCAAGGAAAAAATGATAATCCTATGCATTTCATTATTCCCAACTAATTTAAAAGCATCAGTAAAACAGCAGAGAGACAGAAGAAATCAGGACATGGAGTGAGGAAACCTCAGTTTCATTCTGAGAGCTGTCTCCAGGTAACAGTTGGCCAGTGGTTTAACCTCTCCAGACTGCTATATTTTCGTCCATTACACAAAGGGCTTAGAGTAGATGATGACTCAGCTGCCATTAGGAGATTCAAGACAGAAAGAACCGTTAGGAAACAAATCAAGTGGAACCACAGCTATGATGGAAGGCAATCTATCCTACTACTCAGAGTGTGAATCTGAAGTTGGAGAAGTTTCAGGTCTCAGCTAGAGAACTTAAGAGAATCACTTGTCTTTACACAGGTTGGTAGGGAAGATTCTATAGATAATTTATGTCAAGTACTTAGCACGATGCATGACATACATAACTAAATCAATGATAACAGTTATTAATATTTTATATTTATAGCTTACAGTTTGGAATCTGAATAGCGCACCATATTCTTATATTCTAATGTTATAATAATTTAAGAGGTGTTGACATGACCCAAAGTTTATCCCAATATGAAAGGAAAGGAGAGGAGAGGCCTAAAGATTAAGGCCCGGGTACTGCCTTGCGTAGCTGCAGTGAGGACTGTAAATGATGTATGCAAAGCCCTCATATACAGCTACTTACTAAATGCTAATTCTTAGTCCACTGATGAACATAGTAAAATGTTAAATAATCAAAAGTCCATTGTCTTGGTTCACTGTAAATAATTATATTTATAATGCATACACTGTACTGCTCTATGATTTTTTTTTTCTTGGTTTAGATCTTATACCCACTCACTGGGCTAAAAAGAAATGCAATATAAAAATGGAATAATACAAAACTATAAGAAGGCAAAATAGTACACTGCCAAAAAAGCAGCTATATTTTATTCCTTTTCTCAAATCATCCTCCAGAGAAACCTAACTCAAATAGTTTTGGATTTATGCATGAATTGAAAACTTGCAAAGGAAAGTCGACGTGAAAAAAAAATCTTAAAGAGAATTTAAAGATTTATTAAAATTGGAAAAAAGGTAAAAAAAAAGTTATGTTTTTCATTACAAATATCAAAAGATAGCCATTTTCTGTTTCCTGGATTTAATACTCGTGGTTTCCCCAATACAGCTATTTCACATTTGTTATGGAAGCAATTTTTTCAGTTTATTGTAGTATACCAGGATTGAAATAATAACCTAACTTTGCAATACAGGTTAATGTCACCCTTACATATAAAAAATATACCTTCAATGACAGTAATTGCAATTTCCTCTCTCACGTTTAAATTACCTATAAAGTAATCCTCTGCTGTCATAACTTTACATATCTAAAGTTCTCCTTTGACTTTGTCTTGCCTTCAAAATAAAAATTAAATCCCTTGCCTAGATTGTCAACATTCTCTATCATGGTGCTTCTAGAAATCACTCTTCCATTGTTTCCCCCATGCCAAGTGTCACTAAGAGTCCAGCCTTCTTTCCTGCTTCCCTCCTTCTCCTTACACTCTCCCCTTCTCCCTATATATCTGAATATGAGTATCTATTCATCTCAAATATTTCTTCCTTCCAAATCTTTGTTCTTCTCACCTTTCATCTAAGGCAAAAATATCCAAGCTCTGAACTTGCCTCTCATAAACATATTTCATGGAAAGGAATCTTTTCTAAAAACTTTCTTGAGTGCACTCCCAGAGTTCACCATGAATTTTCTTTGTTAAATAAGGCATGAGTGGATGGCTTTTAAGTTAACCTTGTGCTCTCTCTGTACTAGGGTGATGCCTACCCCACTCTAGTATGTGGTAAAAATATGTAATTACCCCTAGTAGCTGTCGATTGATAAATAACTTATTGAACTAGGCCCTGTTTTAGGCACTGGCAATCCAGCAGTAAATAAAAGTCTCTGTGCTCTTGGAATTTATATTCTAGTGGAGAGAAAGACAGACACATAAGCAACAACACCAAAAGCACTAATTAAAAGGATAATTTTAGATAGTGGTGGGTACTATGCATGCTTCAAAACACTCACAAAAATGGTTTTGGTCATCACCGTTTCACTAAGGCCCTTAAAATATTTTGTAAGAAAAACATCCCCAAACGTGCTGACCATAGATACTTCATTTACACACAGTACATTCAGACATCTTATAGAAGACCTTAACCAGCTACAACAGCATAATTAGAGAATTTTGGTAGCAACAAAAATCCTGTGAAGGATACTGTTTCAGTGCCTCCTAGTAACATTTCTTTTTTGTTTTTTATTTTTCTTGGCTCTGTACTCAACCCAAGATCGACTTTGGTGACAGGTAATGGTGAGGCCTCAGCCACTCTTACTAGCCTTGAGTGACAGCCAAGGCAAGTGTAGCTTCACACAGTCAGAGATTATATTGTAGGAGCACCCCCCAAGACAAACAGCAGAACTTCCATGGTTACCTTGGTTCCTTGGCTTCCACTTCTAGCAACAGGAAACTGAAGCCTGAAAGAAGGGCGCCATCTGTACATTTGCATCTACTTTCTTGGAGTGCTGTACTTCAGCAGAAAAACATGAGAACTAGTGCAGGAATACCAACAATATTACAAATAAAGGAAGTATTTTTTTAATTTAAATATAAACTTAAGACTTACAGATCGTACGCAAGGAATTTGGTATGGAGAGGTTTTTTTGTTTTGTTTTGTTTTGTTTTTTTACCACATATATAAGAAAAAGCTCAGTATTCAAAAGTAATAGAGTTTTGTATTTTCTCCATACAACATGAAGTAAAGGATATGGCAGATAAAATTTACCAATTATGTAATAATTGAATAAGATTTTTGCCTTCTATTAACATGCAAACAGATGAACTAAATTCATTTCATTTTTTTAATATTTGTTTATTCTTGAGAGAGAGAGAGACAGACAGAGAGCACATGAGCAGGGGAGGGGCAGAGAGAGACAGAGAGACAGAGAGACACAGAATCTGAGGCAGGCTCCAGGCTCTGAGCTATCAGCATACAGCCTGACAGAGTTCAAACCCACGAACCATGAGATCGTGACCTGAGCCGAAGCTGGATGTTTAATCAACTTAGCCACCTAGGCACCTCAGATGAACTACATTCAACAAAAATAATCACTGACCTCAAATTTACATATCATTAATGAAAACAAAAGGCAATAAATATCTTCAATTAAATATTTATAGTTTCTAGCTCCTCTCCCACCTATCTTTATTAATTTCCTAAGATTTCAGTAAGAAATTCATTTCTAAAAGACCAACATTCTACCAGGGTCCTCTAGCAAAATTCAATTTTAATTGTGATTCATAATTATTAACAACATAATTCATCCTTCTTTAGAGTGCAGGAAGTCTTCTAATCTGGGCCAAACCATGTGTGCCTCAGGGATCTATAATTTATTTCCTCTCAGCAAGATAATTAACTTATAAGGGTGCCCTTATTTTCCTTAAAACTACAGAAAATTATCATAGTTTTTTTTTTTTTCTCAATAGTAAATCTATGTCCCATGTGAGGATTTTATAACGCATGTTTTGATGTGAGAATCCACCCCATCTCTTTTTGGCTTTTATTTTAGTTATATCATTATGCCCTACAGGAACCATGTCAAGTAGTTATTAGTATACCAAATTTTAAGATAAGAAAACTGAAGAAAGAGGTTAGGTGACATGCCCAATATTGCAAAATGTTTTAATAGGGTTGGGACTCTAATTTCCTGCCTCAGCCTCAGGTCTTTACATCTCTATCCCTGAGAAAATCTTTGGTGGTATCATGGGCTGAGATGGAGAACAAAGTGATGGAAATGATACAAAGCAGAGACACAGTAACCAGGACACAAGGAAAAGTAATTCCCTGGTGGTCACAATTAACAGCCAGAGTCAATAATAACAGCTAAAATCCACATACAAGGCCTATGGTCACAAGCCAAGGAACTGATCAGAGGCCAGGAGCTTCACCACTGGTGACTCTTGCTACAATCAGCAGGCTCCCTGGTCAGTAGCAGAGGCACTGGGCATGGTCTGTTTATGCAGAAGCAGAGGGCAGAGAGGGAGCACTTGACCAAAGGGCTTTACATCTGCCTCCTATGAGAAGGCCATGGGAAGCTTAATGGAAGCAATGTCTCCCCAACAGAAGATTTACACTCAACTGCCTCCGCGAACTACAATTTCTCAAGTTTATTTCCTTTATTCATGTAATATTGAATAAGACTTAAAAGTCCCTATCTTCTTTTTTGATGTACTTATAGACATCACTGTTAAGAAATGTACAGTTTCATCAACTAGTTCAATTTCAAAAAAAAAATATTACAAGAATGATGTCAAACATGATGTTATATTTGTTAAAATTTTAAAATATTTGAAAATAATATGTTATTTCCCAGAAACTTAATGGTAGTAAGATTTATCAAAAGTTCTAGCCAGAGTCCTTAAAATAATTATCAATAAATGGAAATAACATTGAAATGTTTTGTATCAATCTCCCTATTTTTAAATTCATTCTCCCCCTTTTTTGTTATTTGTATGTTTACTTTTTATTATGGAAAGTTTATGCAAAATGTATACCAAATAGTAGTATAATAAACTTCTGTGTAAGCACCACTCTGCTGCACCAATTAACCCCTGGTTTTATCTATAACCTATTCAGTACTTCAAACTCCAGATTATTAAAGTAAATCCCAGGTATATCATTTTATCTATAAATAATGCAATTATAGTTCTAAAATGTTTTACCCAATACCATTATCACTTTAAAATTTTTTTTTTCAACGTTTATTTATTTTTGGGACAGAGAGAGACAGAGCATGAACGGGGGAGGGGCAGAGAGAGAGGGAGACACAGAATCGGAAACAGGCTCCAGGCTCTGAGCCATCAGCCCAGAGCCCGACGCGGGGCTCGAACTCACGGACCTTGAGATCGTGACCTGGCTGAAGTCGGACGCTTAACCGACTGCGCCACCCAGGCGCCCCCCATTATCACTTTAAAAATTCAGTAATTATTTAATATCCTAAAATACTTGGGTACTCTTCAAATTTCTCCAACTGACTCAACTTTATAAATGTGTTTTAATTAAGATTGCAGTAAGTTCTATGGGCGCCTGGGTGGCTCAGTTGGTTGAGCATCCAACTTTGGCTCAGGTCATGATCTCAAAGTTCATGAGTTCAAGCCCCGCATCCAGGGTATATGCTGATAGCTCAGAGTCTGGAGCCTGCTATGTCTGCTATGAGATTCTATCTCTCTCTCTCTCTCTCTCTCTCTCTCTCTCTCTCTCTACCCCTTCCCTGCTCATGCTCTGTATCTCTCTCTCAAAAATAAACATTTAAAAAGTTAAAAAAAAAAAAGATTCCAGTAAATTCTAGACATGGTGACTGGTCAACAGGTCTCTTATGTCGTTTAATCAAGGTTCCTATTCTTTTCTTTTTTTTTCCTTTCCTTCCTCAGATTTATTTCTTAAACGAACCACAGAGCTCTCTATAGTTTGTATCTTGCTGCTTGCTTCCCTATGGTATTGTTTTCCCCTCTATTTCTTGCAAAATGGTAGATGAATAGGACTTTCTTGTTGTTTCATGTACTCTGTGATTATTGCTAAGAAATTCCATCTCTCTGTGCATAAGCTTTCCCACTTGCTCATATGAATGACTCACCCTTCTCAATGAACTTTCTCATTCATTGATGGAGCAGCATTGATTACCTGTTGTACACAACCCAGTGTGGAGCTGGAAAGATGACTGTGGCACTGAAGGGAGGTGCTCATAAGCTAGCATTGCGCTTACAAAGAACATTAACAGTTGATGAAACTTCCTTTTTCTTCCTTCCCTTTAGGACTCAAATAAAATCAGAAATGAAGGAGAAGAAATAAAAACTAACATCACAGGAATACAAAGGATTATAACAGAATATAATTAAAAATTATAAGCCAACAAATTGGAGAGCCTAGAAAAAGTTGATAAATTCCTGGAAACATATAACCTCCAAAAACTAAATCAGGAAGAAATTTAAAAAAAAATGAATGGTCTAATTACTAGCAATGAAATTGAATTGGTAATCAAAGAATTCCCACAAACAGGGATGCCTGCGTGGCTCAGTTGGTTTTGTCTGATCTCGGCTTAGGTCATGATCTCACAGTTCATGAGTTCAAGACCCGTGTTGGGCTCTGTGCTGACAGCTCATGCATGAAGCCTGCTTCAGATTGTGTCTCCTTCTCTCTGCCCCCATCCCCACTCACCCTCTGTCTCTCCGTCTCTCTGTCTGTCTCTCTCTCTCTCTCTCAAGTAATAAACATTTAAAAAAAAATTTTTTTAATCCCACAAACAAAAGTCCAGGACCAGATGTCTTCAGAGGTGAATTCTATCGAACATTTAAAGAAGAGCTAATACCTGTTCTTCTCAAACTAAATAGAAGGAGAAGTTCCAAATTCATTCTATGAGGCCAGCGTTACCCTCATACCAAAACCAGATAAAGACACTACAAAAAAAGAGAACTATAGGCCAATATCTCTGATGAACATAGATGCAAAAATTCTCAACAAAATGTTAGCAAACCAAATCCAACCATACACTAAAAATCATCCACCACAATTAAGTGGGATACAAAGGTGGGATACAAAGGTGGTTCAATATTTACAAATCAACCAACATGATACAGCACACTGACAAGAGAAAGGAAAAAGGAGCATATGATCATCTCAATGGATGCAGAGAAAGCATTTGACGAAGTACAACATCCATTCATGGTAAAAACTCTCAACAAAGTAGGCTTAGAAGGAACATACCCCAACATAATAAAGGCTATATATGAAAAACCTATAGCTAACATATACTCAATGGTGAAAAACTGAGAGGTTTTCCTCCAAGATCAGGAATAAGACAAGAATGCCCACTCTCACCACTTCTATTCAACATAGTAGTAAAAGTCCTAGCCATAGCAATCAGACAACAAAAAGAAATAAAGCCCTCTGAACTGGTAAGAAATAAGTTAAATTTTCACTATTTATAGATGGCATGATACTATATGTAGAAAACCCTAAGGTTCCACAAAAAAATTACCACAACTGATAAATGAATTCGGTAAGGTAACAGGATACAAAATCAATATAAGGAAATCATTGCATTTCTATTTGCTAATAATGAAGCAGCAGAAGGAGAAATTAAGAAAACAATCCCATTTACAATTGCACCAAAAACAATAAAATACCTACGAATAAACTTAACAAAGGAGGTTTTTAAAGAAAAACATTGAAGATGACACAAATAAATGGAAAGGTATTCCATGCTCATGGACTGGAAGAACGAATATTGTTAAAATGTCCATACTACCTAAAGCAATCTACAGATTTAGTGCAATCCCTATCAAAATACCAACAACATTTTTCACAGAATAATCCTAAAATCTGTATGGAACCACAAAAGACCCTCAAATAGTCAAAGCAATCTTAAGAAGGAACAAGCTGGAGGTATCACAATCCCAGATTTCAAGATATACTACAAAGTTGTAGTAATCAAAACAGTACAGTACTAACACAAAAATAGACCCATAGACCAATAGAACAAATTAGAGAGCCCAGCAAAATAAACCCACAATTACATGGTCAATTAATCTCCAATACAATGGAGAAAAGATAGTCTCTCCAATAAATGGTGCTAGGAAAACTGGACAGCTACACACAAAAGAATGAAACAAGATCACTTTCTTATACCATTTACAAAAATAAACTCAACATGGAATAAAGACCTAGAGGTGAGACCTGAAACTATAAAACTCCTAGAAGAAAACATTGGCAGTAACTTTCTTGAAGTTGGCCACAGAAGCATTTTTCTAGATATGTCTCCTCAGCAAAGTTAAACTATAGGGACCACACAAAAATAAAAAAGTTTTGCACAGCAAAGGAAAGCATCAACAAAACAAAAAGTCAACCTACTGAATGGGAGAATATAATCACAAATGATATATCCAATAAGAGGTTAATATCCCACATACATAAAAAACATACAACTCAATACCCCTCCATTACTTACAATAGCCAAGATATGGAAACAACCCAAGTGTCCATTCATAGATAACTGGATGTGGAATATATATGCAATGGAATATTACTTAGCCACAAAATAGAATGAAATCCTGCCACTTGCAACAACATAGATGGATCTACAGTGTATAATGCTAAGTGAAATAAGTCAGAGAAAGACAAATACCATATGATTTCACTCTTATCCGAAATTTAAGAAACAAAACAAAGAAAAAAGAAACCAACAAAAAGACAGACTTAAATACAAGAACAAACTGGTGGGTTTGTCAGAGAACTTGGTGGGGAGGTGGGTAAAATAGATAAAAGGAGTTAAGAGTACACTTATTTTGAGGAGCACTGAAAATGTACAGAATTTTTGAATCATTGTAAGGTACACCTGAAATATAACACTATATGTTAATTATGCTTTAATTTTAAAAAATTTAAAAACAAAACAAAACTTCCTTCAGAAATACAAGATAAAATAATTTAATTCTCTAGCAATGGTTGAGCTGGACTCAACTATTACAAGGACTTTATCTTAATAAATCCTCACCCTAACTCTACAAGAGAAGTATTTATTCAGTCCTTACCCTCCTTCAACATGTGAGGAAACTGAGGTTTAGAGAGGTTCCATGATTTGCCCAGTTATATCGCAAGTTTAAGGTGAAACAATGACTTGAACCTGGACTGTCTGGCTTCTGTGGCCACATATCTGACCACTGGTAATACTGCCCTTCCCTTGCTAACTCTCTGACCTAGACTCTTGGTGATCAGAAAACTGAGCAAATCTCTAGCTAACTAGTAACCCTTCTCAAGCCATTTCTTTTCATGTAATCATTTATGAGTGGTGAACAACAATGTTTATGCATCGACCTGGAATAAAGTTTGTATCCATGTCATGACAGGTAAGAAGCACAGGCTTTGTAATCATAGCAGACTGGTTTGAATCTTGTAGTTCAATAATGTGATACATTTCACTGAAAGATTTTTGGCTCCCAATATTCCTTTCCTTAACTCCCTCCTCCTCTCCAGGAACCATATTCTTGAAAGCCAAAGTTTTTGATTTGCATAAACCAAACTTCTGGAGTTCAAAAGCTAAGGCCAAAAGAACAAATACTAGATTCTATCAAAAATATTGAGGACAGTCAGGTTACTCTGCCCTAAAGGGCACGTTTGTGTCTACAGTGTATGGGGGCCCAGGGAAAGATTGTTTTTCAGTGCTTCTACCTATCTAAAAGTCTTATTTAGGGGTGCCTGTGTGGCTCAGTCAGTTAAGCATCCGACTTCAGCTCAGGTCATTATCTCAGGGTTCATGAGTTCGAGCCCCATGTTGGACTCTGTGCTGACAGCCTGGAGCCTGTTTCAGATTCTGTATCTCCCTCTCTCTCTGTCCCTTCCCCATTCATGCTCTCTCTCTCTCAAAAGTAAACATTAAAAAATAAATAAATAAATAATAAAATAAAAGTCTTATTTAAACATGTACTATGAAATTCCTGGACCCATGTGAGTTATAGTGATTTATCAATGAAGATTTCTTTTTTAGCATTTATTTCTGAAAGAGAGAGACAGAGTGCAAGCTGAGGAGGAGCAGAGAGAGAATGAGACACAGAATCTGAAGCAGGCTCCAGGCTCTGAACTGTCAGCCCAGAACATGACGTGAACAAACTCATAAACCGCGAGATAGTGACCTGAGCCGAAGTCAGCCGGTTAACCAACTGAGACATCCAGGCGCCCCTCAGTGAAGATTTCTAATGATGGGCAGAGAGGAGGTAATTTTGTGTTTATTGTCTAGGGAATGCATGTAAAGATTCTTCATCCTGTGTTTCACTTGAAAGCTATCCAAAATCAGCCTGTGAACACCATATTGGCAATTCCATGAAAAAATATACCATGCCATCTAGCCTGACCCATCTGCCCTTCAAGCAACCTTTCTGGGACCAGCCTGGTCATGGGCCCTGGCAGAAATTCATAGGACGGAGTGCTCAGCTCTTTGATTGAACCCATGTTGACAGAGAGGGTCAAAAAGTGTCCTAGGAAGGGTGAATGGGGCCAGCGCCCATATGGATTTCAGTACAGCCCCCCAGCATGCTCCACTTAGATGAAACTGAGGACCCTGGCAGGGCTCCAGCTCCAGAAGGGGACCTAGAAACTTTAGCAAAAAGCATCCTTCATTTGCTGGGCCAACTGAGGCACAGGTCCTGGAGGAGGAGTCCTACTTGCCCCAGTCTAAGGGCAGTACTGACAAAGTGTCAGTACTGGAGGAAGGGAAGAAACAACAGAGGCTTGGCAAGAGAATGAGGTCACTTAGGACCCAAGACTCTGCTGACTCCTATCCCATTTACCCCTTTTTCACATGGGAGAGTGGTTGTGTGGAGGGTAAATTATCTATATTTGAAGACAACTGTCTATATTTGAAGACAATTGTCTATATTTGAAAACCAACTCAGAATCTCCCAAAGTTGGAGCAGTGGTGACACATACTATCCTTAATTTGAATGTCTTCACCTATAAAGCGGGGATTATAATATCTGCTTCTAAGAACTGCTATAAGGATTTAATGAGCTAATACAGGTTACATATCTTGCTTATAATGAGGCACTAAAGGAATGCTAAAATATAAATATTTTCATGTAGCTATCTAATAACCATAAATTTGGCATTAAGTATACAAAGCAGCAAAAGAAAGGGAAGCACTTTTTCTATCACCAAGGAATTTATCATTGAACTGGACCAACAACAACTTGTAGATATGGGAGACCACGAAGAAGCACTCAAGTACCAATCTATTGAAAAGGGTGATTGGGATGCAATGCAGAAACAGAGAAAAGGCATGGCTGGAGATTGTTGCATTTAATTGGGTAGGCTTCCTAGAGGATGAGAGCTTTTGAGCCTGATATGTTAGCAAGGTAAGAAACAAGAATGGCAGCGAAGGAAGAAGTCCTCGCAGAGGAGGAGACCTGCAAGCTGATGGGCGCGGTTCCTAACGAGAAATGAGATCCCCGATGCCACCAACGCAGGTTTGGTAATTCTTTCCTATTATGATATTTGTCAGAAGCGAACCCAGGAAACATGTTGGCATGCTGAAAGCTATTTCGTATGTTGCAAAAAAACACAGCAAGAATCTTACTAACACGGATCATTCAAAAACAAAGCCCTGCTGGCTTTTATACTTGACAAAGGAAAATGTGGATTTCCTAACTCGATCGGGATACAAATATATCCACACTGAGTTTACGAAATGTTGGAGCCCCAGGTGAAAATGATGCCAAAACGACCAGTAGAGGTATGACTATGAGCTAAGTCAGCTGCTTGGCACCATGAAGACTATTAGTTCTTTCAGGCTGTAAAACGTCAAGAGCTTTTGGGCTACCTTACATGGAGAATGAGGACCCAGAAGTAAGGAAGATCAGGCCCAGTTAGGCAGCAGTTCACTTTCCACACAGCTCACAGGGATTAGTAGGCCTCTAAGCACACAGTAGGACCTCTGGAAACCCAGCAGGACCTCCAGTGGTCACTCCCTCCTACGGGGCATCCATCACTGGCTACTCAAGTGCTCTCACAGTGCTGTGCTGCTAAATGTTAGACAGTAGGCTCTAGATGAGTAGCCTTGATTTGAAGCTTTTGCCAATTTCTTCTGGGTAAAAACTTCCCTTCAAGGCCACTTTCAAGCTCCCAATGTGCTGTCTCTAAACACAGAGATGGGGAAAGAGGAGTACTGTGGGTTTGGGGGGAACCAGTGCCAGTGACTCAGCTTCTCAGCTCCCCCACTCAATGGACCGACTTCTTGCTGCTGCACCCTCTTCTCTCTACTCTGAGCTTTTCTCTTACTACCTTATCTTTGTCAACCTTCCTGCCACCAACTAAATGTCCCATCATTCAAATGCTCTCAGAGAGGGTTTCTGACTGAATTAACCATTCCCCAACTAGCAGGGAGAGCTCTACATGGTTGGAATTCTCTGGCCAGACTACCTCCATCTCTAATCTAAATAGCTATGATGGTGTCAGTGGCTGATGCCCTGCTACCAAGACAATGAGTTTTTCCTGGAAGGCATGAGAACATTTCAGAAGGTGAGGGTCTAATATGGTGGCCACCCTTAATGGGCTATCCAGCACTTTACATCATAATCAATTAAGCAACTGATTTGTGTTTGTGTTAAACCAACTGCTTTGGTATCATTTGGAAACATCTTCATCTATACTCCATTCCTGGGGTGCCTGGGTGGCTGAGCTGGTTGAGCATCTGACTCTTGATTTCAGCTCAGGTCATGATCCCAGGGTCATGGGATCAAGTCTCATATCAGTCTTTGCACTCAGCATGGAGTCTGCTTGAGATTCTCTCTCTCTTTCCCTCTATGCCATTCCCCTGCTTGCACTCTCTCTCCATCTCCAAAATTAAAACAAAACATAAAACCTCCATTCCTAATGGCTTGCCCAGTTTCACACTGTTCAGTGTCAGTCCACAGGTAGAGGCTCTGTAGTGAATTGCCAGAAGCTTGAATGGGAGCACGGAGACCTGGACCTCTAGGTTTAGCCAACAATTATTTTGTCTTCTTCTGTGACCTTGGACAATCTCACTTAAACTTTCTAATCCAAGTTTCCTCATTTATAAGTAAGAAAATTGCTTCTGCCCCACCAAATTATAGAGGATTATTACTGAAGTGAAAAGGAAGAGGAGGAAGAGGAGGAGGAACAGAACTGTCCCTATAGAAGTGAATTTAAAAATTTTTTAAGCAAATTTAACTTTTTTTTTTCAAACATGTACGTATTAAGTGTGAAACTGGTGCTACTGTGGTTGAAAGAGGTGGCAGCAAGAAGAGGCTAGAACCTGACCTGTGTGGCTCCCTTCCTGCATGCTCCGGCCTCCCCTAACCTACAGAACCCCAGAAGGCCTCAAAACACCACCAAAAGTGACTAGCTTACACACATGAAAGATATTTTGATATACAAAAATTTTCCTCCTGTGTCAGCTTGGAACAAAAGAAAGTATTTCCCCACAAAAACATTCAGTAATTCTAGAAACAAAAAAAGTATCTCTGAAAATTTTTGTTGTGAACAACATTAATTGAGAAGTGTTTCAACAAAAAAGTGTTGAGGCTACTGGAACCACAATTTCCAATCTCCTACTGGGAGCTAAGTCGTGAATGGCCCTTACTTCTACCAAAGATACAAAAAAATGTGGTATTGTTTTTGCAGAAGGGAAGAAAAGAGAAAGAGGTTAATTTTATCCTAACCCTCTTATTTTTCCTACTATATTCCTATTTACTGCAGCAATCTGATCTGATCTGAATTAGAATGACCGGAAAAAAAAAAAGGCACATATGCAAAAGTGCTTTTATTATTGTTGTTAATAGTAGTATTGTTATTAATATTTTTATATTAGCCTCCAAAACCATTTTCTTGACCTTACCAGTGTTTTGGATATTACTCGATAAATCTCAAGAGGCTTTAAATGTTTAAGAAACATTTGAGTTGTTGGCTTTCTATACAGCAAAATGTCAATTTCAAATCTTTATTCCTATTGAGGATACAAGTCTAACCAAAGTGAAGGTTCTGGAGAAAAACAAATTGAATAATAATGTTAACAACAATAGCAAAAGCTATAGCTTTGACACTATAACCTTTTAGAGTCACCTTGAAATCAGATGAGAGTAGATCAACAATATCCATAATTTCTAGTCAAAGGTAGAAGGCATAGTTAACCTGATCATCTAACAGCCTATGTTAGATGTATACATCTATATATACATAGATGTATCATTGTATCACTCAGGGTCCCAATAGGAAACAGAACTGCAGATCTTTCTTGACTATAAAATGGGGATTATAATATCTGCTTCTAAGGACTGCTGTAAAGACTTAATGAGCTAATATAGGATACACGTCTTGCTGATATGAGGCACTAAAGAAATGCTAAAAGTTATTATAAATATTTTTATGTAACTAATAACCACACATTGGGCTTCCTCAGGGTTACATCCCCAGAAACCCATGCTTTATGGAAAATTTCCAAGTCACAGCTTGCTAGCCTACCTTACACATACTCAGAATACTTACATTAGCCTACATTTGGGCAAAATCATCTAACACAAAGCCTATTTTATAATTAAGTGTTGAATGTCTCATGTAATTTACTGGAAACCGTACTGAAAGTGAAAAACTGAAGGGTTGTGTGGGTATAGGATGTTGGTAAGTGTATGTGTTGTTACCCTTGTGATCGTGTTCACATGGCTGACGGGGAGCTGCAGCCTGCTACTGCTGCCCAGCGTCACAAGGGCATCTACCGCGTATCACTAGCCTGGGAAAAGACCCAAATTCAAATTCGAATTAAGGTTCCACTGAATGCATATTGACTTTGCACCATCATAAAAATCAAAAATCGTAAGTCAAAGTCAAATGATCATAAGTCGGAGACCCACATTAGGAAAAAATCCAGGAAGGATTACTTACAAAAATTCTAACTGCAAAATTAGTAGAGTGGGTCGGGTATGTGGGAACTACGAGGGATAATGCAGAAACTCAGAATTAGCGGCAGGAGAGCTGTAACCACACCCAGGCCTAAAGGGATAATGGGAAAATGAGATTATAAATGCCCAGGAGAAAGAATTCCAAAGACCAGTGCTGTGCAATAGAAACAGAATGAGACCCACACATTAAATTTAATTTTTTCTAGTGGTCACATTTTTAAAAATTAGACAAGTGAAATTAATAATACACTTTATTTAACCCAATATGTCTCTTCAACATTTAATCAACAGAAAAATCATTAATGAGTCATTTCACATTTTTTTTCGTAAGTCTTTGAAATGCATTGTGTATTTTACAATTACAGCATATCTCAATTTCAACTTGCCATGTATCAAGTGCCCGGTAGCCACATATGGTTAATGGCTACTATGCTGGACAGCACAAGTGTAGAGCACAGACTGCCTTGATCCCCTGCTGCAGTAAGGGTGGAAGGAGGAGGGACGCTGGCCAGACTTAACCAGAAGCCAGTGCCCACTAATGTAGTCCATATGGGTCAAGAAGTCTGACTGGAATAACTTTCATTATCATCAGCCATTACACTGAGTAATAGGTATTCTCAAGATCTGAAATGCAGAGGTATGGATGAAGAGGTTTATTGATTGACTATATCAAGTATTGTATTAAGTGTACCTACCCTGTTTGATAAGTGTTCCTGGAAGTGCTAGGAATGAGAGATAGCATGGCAACATTCCACAAAAAGAATCACTTGGTATGATTTGGGCAAGAATACACTGATACCAGAATACACTCAACATATTAAGTATCTTCCATGAATGGGCCAGGCACTATGACTCGTTAATGACACTCTTCAACATTATACTAAAAGAAAAATACTTTAGCCTATTAAAATATGCTGTCTAAAAAGAGACATAAAAGAAAAGAAAAAGCCCAAAAAGTATGTTTCCTAAGGGAAGTTCTTATTTTGTTTTATTAGATCGGTGCTGTAATTACATGAAATACATTTATTAGCCTCTTAAATTTGCAAAAAAAAAAAAAAAGCTATCACTTTAGCATCAATGGTAGTACAAAAGTATATAGAAGGGATGGGCTTGGATTCAAAATATCTAAATCTTCTCTACTAATAATAGACTAGGTAAAAAGAAAGACAAATACTATATTATTTCACTCATGTGGAATTTAAGAAACAAAACAAATAAGCTAAGGGGGGTGGGAGAGAGACAGAGAGAAAGAGAGAGAGAAA
Organism: Lynx rufus; assembly: GCF_022079265.1. Lineage (NCBI taxonomy): Eukaryota > Metazoa > Chordata > Mammalia > Carnivora > Felidae > Lynx > Lynx rufus. The sequence goes on along the minus strand of NW_025814878.1, from coordinate 51,798,070 downwards.
CCAAGAAAAAAACTCTTAACTAGACAGAAAAAACTGATGGTTACCAGAGGCAAGGTGGGTTGGGGGATGGGTGAGATAGGTGATGAGGATTATTGGAGTGCACTTGCTATGATAAGCACTGGGTGATGTATGAAAGTGTTGAATGACTATACAGTACACCTGAAGTTAATATTATACTGCATGTTAACTAACTGGAATTTAAATAGAAACTTAAAAAAATAATAAACTATGTTAAGTTGGATATAATAGTCTGAGTGTCAGTCTCCTCATCTATAAATTAAAAGTACAGGAATATATTTTATAATATATAAATTATGTACCCAATACTTTCATCTGCTCAACAATTTAATAAGCATCTACTATGTGCCAGACACTGTGGTAAGTACTAGGTATACCCAGATGAGCAAGATGGAATCCATTCCCTAAGTTTAGCAAGAAATACAGACATAGAAACCCCAAGTCTCCTCATAAACTTGGTCACTTGCTGAACACTGTTACTTTTTTCTTTTTAGTCTGGGGATAGATTCCCTTGAATTTTTTCTCTTTAATCTTTTTTTTTTTTCAGTCCTTATACCTCTAATTGCTTTGTCCTGTCTTGCTTCATGGTCTAAGAGCTCCAATATAAGCTGAATACAAGTAATGATAGCAGTATTACTCTTGATCCCAACTTAAATAGAAATCATTCTAAACTCTCACCATTAAACATGCTTATTGTAGGTATTTGAGATATATGCTTTAAGGTTAAGGTCATCCCTTTTGATTCATAGTTTGCTAGAAGTTTTTGTCATTAATGAATTTTAGATTTTGCTAAATGCTATTTCTGCAGCTACAGTCAAGAACTGAAGGGTGTGAGATTTTACCTTATTTGCAGGTTAAGTTAGCCTGTCACAATTCCATGGTTGCTGGTCCTCTTGCCCCAAAGTCCCATGGGAAAAACAGATGGACCCATGAGAAGCCTGCACAGGCATTAGGCTGCATTACAAGAAATGAAACCTGAGTTTAGGGAACTCAAGTCTTAAAATGTTTGCCCTCTGCTCCAGAGGGAGACATTTTTATTATACTGGACAGTAAGCATGCCTGGCTTTTGCTTCAAGGGAAAGCACTGTCTCTATTTCACAAAGCTGTTCACTTTACATACATGCTTAAAAGACAGTCCTGAAAAAAACAATGTCTCAACTTGGAATATGTGCAGAAACATGAGAATTGTGTTCTAACAATTTTTCCAATATGGTGCATAGTAACATCAATACATTTTCTAGAGATGAAAATCCTTGCATTCCTTGGATAAATTCTGCTTCATCATGGTGCAATTTTTATACATATCTGGACTGTGATTTTCTCATTTTTTTTTAATTTTTGTGTTTTGCATCTATGGTTAAAAAATAATTGTTACTACAAATTACATTTCTTTTATTGTCCTTGACTAGTTTGGGTACCAAAGATATACTAGCCTTACAAAGATGAGTGAGGTAAGTTTTTCTCTTTATCTAGTCACTGTGTACATATAAAAAAAGAATTTCTGTTATTTGAAGATAAGGTAAAATTAGCCTAGAGAACCATTTACACCTTGTCTCTTTAGGGGAAAGAAAACTGGATTATTAATTCTATTTCTTTAGTAGTAGTTATCCATTTAATTATTGCCTTGATTTTGGTAATGTATCTTTTCTCAGAAATTATCCATTTCCCTGCATAAAGTTTTTCATAGTATTTATGATTTTCAAAATCTTCACTCTTTTGTACCTATATCCTTTTAAGTATACCCATATATAATCTATATATCTCTAATATATTCTCTAAAAAAAACTCCAAAATGTTTCTTTCTGCCCTTTTTCCTTTTTCTTGATCAGTCTTGCCAGGAGTTTGCTATAGAATTAATTCTTCCAAATTATTAGTTTTGGATTATGTTGATCTCTTTATTATTATTTTTTTACTTCAGTAATAGTTCTCTCATCTTTATTATCTCTTTTTATAGATTTATGTTCATTTACTCTTATTTTCATCCTTTAGGTTCTGGAATGGACCATGAATCATTTATCTTCAGACTTTCTTCTTTTCAGTAAAGTTCCTTACAAATCCTGCTTTAGCTGTATCTCACAAATTTTGATATATAGTAATTTTATCTTTGTAAAAGTTCTGAAATGCGTATTCTTCCTTAACCCATATTATTTAGAAATACAACTTAATATTATCAAATACATGGCAATTTTTCAACTAGTTTTTTTACTGACATATGGGCACAGAACTAAAATATATATACACACATATATATGTGTATATATATATATATATATATATATATGTGTGTGTGTGTGTGTATATGTGTGTATATTTATATATATTCATATTCTCCATTACTGGAGATGATGTAGATATGGACATACATATGGTTACAGATATGCGGAGAGTTAAGATACACAAAGAGATTATTATTTTTCAGTGCTTAACCTTATGTGTTTTTATTTTCTTGATCAGCTTATATATATATATTTATATATATATTTATATATATAAGCTTAAATATATATATGTATATATATGTATATATATATGTGTGTGTGTGTGTGTGTGTGTATTAAATTCCATTTCACTTGAAGACCTCAGGGATTTTTTTTTTTGTATTTGCACATCAGATATTTTGGCATTCTTGCAATTTCAACTTTTCAGCATCATTTTGGTTCTGCTATTTCACTCGGATACAGGGTAAGGCTGATTGAGTTTTAGAACCAACCTGATAATCTGACTTCTAACATATGAGTTTAATCAATGTACATTCATTGTGATTATGGAATTACTGGTGAATTTGGGCTTACTTCCGTTATCTGATTTTTTTTGCTTTTTGTTTTCTTTTTATCATATTGTTTCTTGGTCTTTTCTTAACTGACTTGCTTCCTGTTGGGCTGGTTGTTTTTATATTTCCCATTTTTTTTACTCCTATGCATTTAAAAATCAGATTGCATTGCCATTATTTTGGTGATTCATTTTAGCATATTAAGATTCAAACTCAAAATTTTTTCTAACAAGACCCTGAATTATGTACTATGTCTACTTATAATTAAAAGAATGAGTACAGTACCCTGAGACCCCTTAAAAGCTCCACATCTTATTATTTTTATACAGAGCTTCACTTTTACCCTTTTAAACAAATAAAGCATTTTTTTTAAATCAATAGTTAATTAAATTTGCCAACATATTTCATTAAATGCTGTGTTCATTCTTGTTTCTCATGTTCCACATCTTCCCTCTGTGGTCACTTTTTTTCCTTACCAAAGGAAACTTGTTTTAGTGGATGTGAATGAGAAATTCTCTTACACTTCATGCATCTCAAATTCTCCTTATTTTTCCCTCACTCTTGGACGATTTTTTGTGGATACAATTTGACGTTTACTTAGATCTTTTCTCAGCACTTGTAAAATACCACTCCATTCTCTGTGGCATCAATTGTCAGAGTAAAGTTTGCTGTTTGTCTAGTTGTTGTTTACTTGCAGATAATGTTTGTACTTTCTCTGGTAACTTTTCAGATTTTCCTTTATTCCTAATGACCTCATTTCATATCATATGTCACAAAGTGAATTTATTATGACTTTATACTCAGTATGTGAGGGAGAAACTTAAATTCTAGAAATTTTATTAACAATTATTTTTCACATACTGATTATTTAATATTTCATTCTTACTTTTTTATAACCCACACTAAATAAATATTGGAGTTTCTCAATCTGTCATATTTTTTAGCTGCTTTTCCATATTTTTTTGTCTATGCTACATGATGAATGAGCACTTCAGTTCTCCAAGTTCACTTTTCTCTTTGTGACTGTGTCATTTCAAGAATCTATCCAATATACTGTGTTTTATTTCATTGAATGCATTTTCATTTCCAAGATATGTGATTCAATCTACAGGTACGTTATTTTATTCCTATTTTTGTCTCACGCTTTTCTGCTCTTTTAACAACCATTTCAAAGTCTTTCTCCGGTCTCTCTAAAATTAATCAGAAGTTTGTGTTCTGCTCATTTGGTTGTCTTTCTTAGCATCACTTTTTCTTTTTTTTTCCATGAGTTGAAATTTTGGTTCATAGGCTAATTTCTAGTAGAGGTTTTTTAAAATTTTATTTCCCTTTCTTCTTTCCATTCTCATTCCTGCATGTCTAATGGGCTGAACTGCAACAGCCTCCATCCAGCCTATATAGAACTAGTGCTTCTGATAATAAGGACCTCCATGTATGACATTAATACCACTTCCTTCATAACACGTTTTGTGAAGTTCAACTCTAGCTTAGGTGCCATTTCAATGCTCTTCCTCTCGGATACTATAATATAATTGCTATTTCTTTTGATTTCTGCCCCCAGCAAGACTGCATGCTCTATAAGGGCAAGGACCTGACCATCTGTTCAGTTATATAACCAGCACCACAGACAATGCTTGAAACAAGTAACACTCATTAAATAGTTGCTGAAAGAAAGAAACAAATGTTTGCACCACTGAGTAATGTGTCTGATGGTATTGTCATTGCACCATTTTCTCAGGACCCATGTGGTTAATTTTGGAGCTCTACAGGTCATGACTTTTCTAGGTGGCAGATGCTTACTTCTAAATAGTGATTTAGTAAGCACTTGGCTTCTAATTCAATCATTACTTCTTTCTTTCTGAGTTATTTTCACACTGGGTGGATCTGATGGGCCAGCAGCTATGAAACCTGGCAGGAAAAGGGGAGAATATCTGTACCCTACATTTTGTTCCATTGGTATAATTACTATGAAGATTATAGATTAATTAAACCTGCTCCTGGTTATCATATACACTCTTTGAAATAAGGGGTTTCATTCTACACAATCTTGTCATTTTTTTTTCTGAATAGAAACCAACTAAAATTAACTCCAAATCATTGCTGGGCTGTCAAAATGGGAGTTTCTTCAGCATACTCACTTCCTGTCAATACTACCTGAACATCCCAGAATCATTTAAACCTCACAAGCAGCTATGGAGAGCACATCATTTCATTGTAACTCTATAGCTTACTGAAAGTCACAAGGAGATAGTATGTAAAAACATGAAAAAATGTTTCCTGATGTTTATAAAGTATTCTAAACCTACTCTAAAAGTACTCTAAGGTATTATATATTTATTTATATATACAGTTTTGTTTTCAAGACCTCTGATGATTACTATAATGACAAACATATATGTTTCCTTCCTACCCATAGTAAAATTGTCTTTGTTTTCCTTTCTTTTTCAGATTTAGTAGTAATCTTTACCCCAACAATTATGCTAAGATTTTTTTTCTTTTTTTTTTAATTTTTTTTTCAACGTTTTTTATTTATTTTTGGGACAGAGAGAGACAGAGCATGAACGGGGGAGGGGCAGAGAGAGAGGGAGACACAGAATCGGAAACAGGCTCCAGGCTCTGAGCCATCAGCCCAGAGCCTGACGCGGGGTTCAAACTCACGGACCGCGAGATCGTGACCTGGCTGAAGTTGGACGCTTAACCGACTGTGCCACCCAGGCGCCCCTAAGATTTTTTTTTTCTAAAGAAAGCTTAATGTTTATCAAACATGTTTCTTCAATGAAGACAAGTCATAATTTAATTTTTAATTCTTTAAAACAGACACAAAAACATTACCTACTAATAGGCCCTAGAATCTATATTCACCCTATTTCTGTTTTTCTTTGTACAGTGAGGAAAATAAAGATTTTTTTTATTCTCTGAGGCATTTGAATATTTTCCTAAATTTATATCTCTGATAAATTTTCAAATTTATCATAATTATGCACAGAAAGATCACAGCCATAGTTTCTTTCAACTATTACAGTATCTTTATAGTATACCCTTCATTGCACATAGAGACCAGCTAAGCATATAATTTATGTTTTCAAATCTTAATTTGCTTGAAGCTTTCAGAAGTCACTCATTCCATAGTTCCAATTTCTCAACTGGAATTTTTCTAGTTGTGTACCTTTTCATAATAAAAGCCATTGACAGTCCTTACTGGGTTACAGATTCATTTTGTTTTTTTTTTTTTTTTAAGTTTTTATTTTAACTCCAGTATGGTTAACATACAGTGTTATATTAGTTTCAGGTGTACAATGTAGTGATTCAACACTTCCATATATCACCTGGTGCTCATCACAAGTGTACTCCTTAATCTCCATCACCTATTTCGCCCATGCTCCCACCCACCTCTCCTCTGGTGACCATCAGTTTGCTCTCTAAAGTTAAGAGTCTGTTTCTTGGTTTGTCTCTCTCTCTCTCTCTCTTTCTCTCTCTCTCTCTTTGGCCCCCTTTGTTCATTTGCTTTGTTTCTTAAATTCCACATATGAGTGAAATCATATGGTATTTGTCTTTCTCCAGCTGACTTATTTCGCTTAGCATTATACTCTCTAGCTCCATTCATGTCATTACAAATGGCAATATTTCATTCTTCTTATGGCTGAGTAATATTCCATTTCATTCATCAATCCATGGACACTTGGGCTGGTTCCACATCTTGGCTATTGTAAATAATGCTGCTATAAACACAGTACATTGCATGTACCCCTTTGAATTAGTGTTTTTGTGTTCTTTGGGTAAATACCTAGTAGTGCAATTACTAGATCATAAAGTAGTTCTATTTTTAACTTTTTGAGGAATCTCCATACTGTTTTCCACAGTGGATGCACCAGTTTTCTTTGCCATCAACAGTGCATGAGTGTATCTTTTTTCCCACAGCCTCATCAACACCTGTTGCTTCTTATGTTATTGATTTTAGCCATTCTAACAGGTGTGAAGTGGTATCTCATTGTAGTTTAAGTTTTAATTTAAATTTAAATTAGTAAATATACAGTGTAATATTCATTTTAAGAGTACAATTTAGTGATTCAACACTTCCACACAGTATCTGGTGCTCATCACAAGTACCCTCCTTAATCCCCTCACTGTAGTTTTGATTTGCATTTTCCTGATGATAAGTGATGAGAAGCATCTTTTCATGTGTCTATTGGCCAGGTTACAGATTAGATCGATGGAAGAAAACTATGATCAAGGAAAGATGATAGATACACCTATTAACTTCTCCCAGAAGCTGCTCCTTTCAGAAGTTCCACAGAGAGAGTCATTCAGTATAATCACATTAAAAAAATTATAATGAAAACATGAATAAAGTTTATTGCAACCATGGATTATGAAACACTCAAAATTCTCAAAAGTTATAAATTTATATCTGAAAATTCTCAGAAAAAAAGTATATTTAAGTAAAGTATATTGTTGATTAAAGCATATTTGATGTTTAAGTGTTGAAAGAAAAAAGGGAAAGTCAGATGCAAAAAAAACCCATAAGTTCATATCCTATAATATTACACAACCACCTAGGGACCAACAGATTGGGCTACAAACTATGTGAAGAATTTGACTGTCAGTTCTCAGATTCCAATGTGTGTTTCTATGGTGATAAAAACATCATTGTAACTTAAAATAATTCATTTCTACGCAAATTGTTAAATGCCTACTATCCGCATAGTGAAAAAAGACACTATATTTTGCCCCTAAGGATTCACAGACTAATAGAAAATAAAGACAAATTCCGATGTTAGGTACATTTTTCTGAAGAAATCCCCAATTCTTCCCATTACTAAATGATGCATGTGCTTCTGTAATTTATAATTACAAACAAGTGATCCCTTTATATTAATAAATAAAAAACCTGCATCCTAATCAGGCACTAACATAAAACTTGCCATTCCCATTTGAGAATGCACACAGGAAAAGGACACTTAACTGCTAAGTGTCACAAACTGGATATTCAGTTTGAAGAATAAGTATTACAAAATGCTTATAAAATATTTTGGTTAGAAAAAACAATCAGGTGAGGAGGCTTCATTTATTCCTCATTAAATTAACAAAAATTAAGTGGCTTCATAACTAAAAAATTACAGAGAATCCTCTGTGTCTGCTATTTTCTTATTCTGAGCAGGTCTCCTACATTATGTCTCCCCTGTTTCAAAAAATTAAATAATGAATCATCACCCACTCCAAAAAAGCTTATCAAAAATAGTAACACTAGGAGCGCCTAGGTGGCTCAGTAGGTTGGGTGTCCCACTTCAGCTCAGGTCATGATCTCACAGCTCGTGAGTTCAAGCCTCACACTGAGCTCTGTGCTGACAGCTCAAAGCCTGGAGTCTGCCTTGGATTCTGTGTCTCCATCTCTCTCTGTCCCTCCCCCACTCATGCTCTGACTCTTCTCTCTCTCTCTCCAAAATAAATAGACATTAAAAAAAAAAAGGCAGTAACACAAATGACTACCAGTATCTTCTGCAGACAACAGTACCTAACACTGCCATAAGCAGAATGGATGTGTCCCATAGTCTTCCCACACAAGGAGTCTACAACAAATTACTGAACACAAGAATGGAATAGGCAGCACCCTTGTTTGCCCAGATGTTCACTGCCAGGCAAGGGAAAGGCTGAGCAGAGCTTCTTCCTTGCATGCATCTCTGCCATTGTGGTAACTCATAACAACTAGACTATCCTCTTCATAGCCAAACTTCCTCGTGGACTCTAGCTCATTAGAAATGGCTTGATTTACTTTGTGTTGTGCATACAATATGCTTGGCACAGGTAATCATCTTGTATCTGAAGGTTAAAAAAGCTCCCCCTCTGATATAATCCAAACACCACATACACAATATCACATATTCTGCAACTAGACAGCAACCTAATGTCCAGTTTAGCAACTATATCCAAAGATAAACTTTCCGAGGCTTCTGGGAAGATGGCAGCGTAGGAGGACGCTAGCTCACCGCGTCCTGCAGGTCACTTAAGATTCCACCCACACCTGCCTAAATAACCCAGAAAATCATGAGAAGACTAGCAGAACAGATTCTCCGGAGCCAAGCGCAGACGAGAGGCCCATGGAAGAGGGTAGGAAGGGCGGCCAGGCGGTGCGCGCTCCACGGATTGGCAGGAGGGAGCCGGGGCGGAGGGGCGCCCGCAAGCCAAGCAGAGCCCCCGAGTCTGGCTGCAAAAGTGGAGGGGCTGGACAGAGTGTGTTTGGACAGGAAGCGGGACTTATGATCTGGAACATTATAAGTTAACAGACCTGCACGGAGAACAGGAGGGCTGGAGGACAACCAGAGGGAGAGTTGTTGAGCCCAGGCAACAGCAGCTTGGCAGGGAACAAAGGGGCTCGCCAGCGCCATCTCCCTCACCCATCCCCCAGCCAAAATCCCAAAGGGAACCAGTTCCTGTCAGGGAACTTGCTTGCACTGCACAAACACCCAAACAAACACCCAACGCTGGGCTACTACAGATCCATCCCTCCGGCGAGTCTGACTCCCTTCCGGTGCCACAGGGCCCCTCCTGAAGCAGATCACTGAAGGAAAAGCGAGCTGAGCCTGCCCCTCCCGCCCCTGTGCACCTTGCAGATCCACCCCAGCTAACATGCCAGATCCCCAGCACCACAAGCCTGGGAGTGTGCAAGTAACCCAGACAGGCCACGCCACCCCACAGTGAATCCCGCCCCTAGGAGAGGGGAAGAGAAGGTACACACCAGTCTGACTGTGACCCCAGCGGTGGGCTGGGGACAGACATCAAGTCTGACTGCGGCCCCACCCACCAACGCAAGTTATTCAAGACAGCACAGGGGAAGTGCCCCGCAGTTCCTCACCACTCCAGGGACTATCCGAAATGACAAAATGGAAGAATTCCCCTCAAAAAAACCTCCAGAAAATAACGACAGCTAACGAATTGATCAAAAAGGATTTAACCAATATAACAGAAAGTGAATTTAGAATAATAGTCATAAAATTAATCGCTGGGCTTGAAAACAGTATAAAGGACAGCAGAGAATCTCTTGCTACAGAGATCAAGGGACTAAGGAACAGCCAGGAGGAGCTGAAAATTGCTATTAATGAGCTGCAAAATAAAATGGAGATGACCACACCTCGGATTGAAGAGGCAGAAGAGAGAATAGGTGAACTAGAAGATAAAATCATGGAAAAAGAAGAAGCTGAGAAAAAGAGAGGTAAAAAAAATCCAGGAGTATGAGGGGAAAATTAGAGAACTAAGTGATACACTAAAAAGAAATAATATACGCATATTGGTATTCCAGAGGAGGAAGAGAGAGGGAAAGGTGCTGATGGTGTACTTGAAGAAATAACAGCTGAGGACTTCCCTGATCTGGGGAAGGAAAAAGGCATTGAAATCCAAGAGGAACAGAGAACTCCCGTCAGACGTAACTTGAATCGATCTTCTGCATGACATAGCATAGTGAAACTGGCAAAATACAGGGATAAAGAGAAAATTCTGAAAGCAGCTAGAGATAAACGTGCTCTAACATATAAAGGGAGACCTATAAGACTCGTGACCGATCTCTCTACTGAAACTTGGCAGGCCAGAAAGGAATGGCAGGAGATCTTCAATGTGATGAACAGAAAAAAATATGCAGCTGAAAATCCTCTCTCCAGCAAATCTGTCATTTAGGATAGAAGGAGAGATAAAGGTCTTCCCAAACAAACAAAAACTGAAGGAATTCGTCACCACTAAACCAGCCCTACAAGAGATCCTAAGGGGGACCCTGTGAGACAAAGTACCAGAGACATCGCTACAAGCATGAAACCTACGGACATCACAATGACTCTAAACCCATATCTTTCTATAATAACACTGAATGTAAATGGATTAAATGCGCCAACCAAAAGACACAGGGTATCAGAATGGATAAAAAAACAAGACCCATCTATTTGCTGTCTACAAGAGACTCATTTTAGACCTGATGAAACCTTCAGATTGAAAGTGAGGGGATGGAGACCTATTTATCATACTACTGAGAGTCAAAAGAAAGCTGGAGTAGCCATACTTATATCAGACAAACTAGACTTTAAATTAAAGGCTGTAACAAGAGATGAAGAAGGGCATTATACAATAATTATAGGGTCTATCCATCAAGAAGAACTAACAATTATAAATGTCTATGCGCCAAATATGGGAGCCCCCAAATATAAAAAACAATTACTCACAAACATAAGCAACCTTATTGACAAGAATGTGGTAATTTCAGGGGACATTAATACCCCACTTACAACAATGGATAGATCATCTAGACACATGCTCAATAAAGACACAAGGGCCCTGAATGATACATTGGATCAGATGGACTTGACAGATATATTTAGAACTCTGCATCCCAAAGCAACAGAATATACTTTCTTCTCAAGTACACATGGAACATTCTCCAAGACAGATCACATACTGGGTCACAAAACAGCCCTTCATAAGTATACAGGAATTGAGATCATACCATGCATACTTTCAGACCACAATGCTATGAAGCTTGAAATCAACCACAGAAAAAAGTCTGGAAAAACTCCAAAAGCATGGAGGTTAAGAACACCCTACTAAAGAATGAATGGGTCAACCAGGCAATTAGAGAAGAAATTTAAAAATATATGGAAACAAACGAAAATGAAAATACAACAATCCAAACACTATGCGATGCAGCAAAGGCAGTCCTGAGAGGAAAATACATTGCAATCCAGGCCTACCTCAAGAAACAAGAAAAATCCCCAATACAAAATCTAACAGCACACCTAAAGGAAATAGAAGCAGAGCAGCAAAGACACCCCAAACCCAGCAGAAGAAGAGAAATAATAAAGATCAGAGCAGAAATAAACAATATAGAATCTAAAAAAACTGTAGAGCAGATCAATGAAACCAAGAATAGGTTTTTGGAAAAAATAAGCAAAATTAATAAACCTCTAGCCAGGCTTCTCAAAAAGAAAAGGGAGATGACCCAAATAGATAAAATCATGAATGAAAATAGAATTATTCCAACCAATCCCTCAGAGATACAAGCAATTATCAGGGAATCCTATGAAAAATTATATGCCAACAAACTGGACAACCTGGAAGAAATGGACAAATTCCTAACACCCACACACTTCCAAAACTCAAACAGGAAGAAATAGAAAACTTGAACAGACCCATAACCAGCGAAGAAATTGAATCCGTTATCAAAAATCTCCCAACAAATAAGAGTCCAGGACCAGATGGCTTCCCTGGGGAATTCTACCAGACATTTAAAGCAGAGATAATACCTATCCTTCTCAAGCTATTCCAAAAAATAAAAAGGGAAGGAAAACTTCCAGACTCATTCTATGAAGCCAGTATTACTTTGATTTTTAAACCAGACAGAGACTCAGTAAAAAAAAGAGAACTACAGGCCAATATCCCCGATGAATATGAATGCAAAAATTCTCAATAAGATACTAGCTTAATCGAATTCAACAGCATATAAAAAGAATTATTCACCATGATCAAGTGGGATTCATTCCTGGGATGCAGAGCTGGTTCAACATTCACAAATCAATTAACATGATACATCACATTAATAAAAGAAAAGAACAATATGATCCTGTCAATCAACGCAGAAAAAGCATTTGACAAAATTCAGCATCCTTTCTTAATAAAAACCCTCGAGAAAGTCAGGATAGAAGGAACATACTTAAACATAATAAAAGCCATTTATGAAAAGCCCACAGCTAATATCATCCTCAATGGGGGAAAACTGAGAGCTTTCTCCCTGAGATCAGGAACACGACATGGGTGTCCACTCTCACCGCTGTTGTTTAACATAGTATTGGAAGTGCTAGCATCAGCAATCAGACAACAAAAGGAAATCAAAGGCATCAAAATTGGCAAAGATGAAGGCAAGCTTTCACTTTTTGCAGATGACATGATATTATACATGGAAAACCCGACAGACTCCACCAAAAGTCTGCTAGAACTGATACATGAATTCAGCAAAGTTGCAGGATACAAAATCAATGTACAGAAATCAGTTGCATTCTTATACACTAATAATGAAGCAACAGAAAGACAAATAAAGAAACTGATCCCATTCACAGTTGCACCAAGAAGCATAAAATACCTAGGAATAAGTCTAACCAAAGATGTACAAGATCTGTATGCTGAAAACTATAGAAAGCTTATGAAGGAAATTAAAGAAGATATAAAGAAATGGAAAAACATTCCGTGCTCATGGGTTGAAGAATAAATATTGTCAAAATGTCAATACTACCCAAAGCTATCTACACATTCAATGCAATCCCAATCAAAATTGCACCAGCATTCTTCTCGAAGCTAGAACAAGCAATCCTAAAATTCATATGGAACCACAAAAGGCCCCGAATAGCCAAAGGAATTTTGAAGAAGAAGACCAAAGCAGGAGGCATCACAATCCCAGACTTTATCCTCTACTACAAAGCTGTCATCATCAAGACAGCATGGCATTGGCACAAAAACAGACACATAGACCAATGGAATAGAATAGAAACCCCAGAACTAGACCCACAAAAGTATGGCCGACTCATCTTTGACAAAGCAGGAAAGAATATCCAATGGAAAAAAGACAGTCTCTTTAACAAATGGTGCTGGGAGAACTGGACAGCAACATGCAGAAGAATGAAACTAGACTACTTTCTTACACCATTCACAAAAATAAACTCAAAATGGATAAAGGACCTGAATGTGAGAAGGAAACCATCAAAACACTAGAGGAGAAAGCAGGAAAAGACCTCTCTGACCTCAGCTGCAGCAATTTCTTACTTGACACATCCCCAAAGGCAAGGGAATTAAAAGCAAAAATGAACTATTGGGACCTCATGAAGATAAAAAGCTTCTGCACAGCAAAGGAAACAATCAACAAAACTAAAAGGCAACCAACGGAATGGGAAAAGATATTTGCAAATGACATAGTGGACAAAGGGCTAGTATCCAAAATCTATGAAGAGCTCGCCAAACTCCACACCCAAAAAACAAATAATCGAGTGACGAAATGGGCAGAAAACATGAATAGACACTTCTCTAAAGAAGACATCCGGATGGCCAACAGACACATGAAAAGATGCTCAACATTGCTCCTCATCAGGGAAATACAAATCAAAACCACACTCAGATATCACCTCACGCCAGTCAGAGTGGCCAATATGAACAAATCAGGAGACTATAGATGCTGGCAAGGATGTGGAGAAACGGGAACCCTCTTACACTGTTGGTGGGAATGCAAACTGGTGCAGCCACTCTGGAAAACAGCGTGGAGGTTCCTCAAAAAATTAAAAATAAACCTACCCTATGACCCAGCAGTAGCACTGCTAGGAATTTACCCAAGGGATACAGGAGTACTGATGCATAGGGGCACTTATACCCCAATGTTTATAGCAGCACTCTCAACAATAGCCAAATTGTGGAAAAAGCCTAAATTTCCATCAACTGATGAATGGATAAAGAAACTGTGGTTTATATACACAATGGAGTACTATGTGGCAATGAGAAAGAATGAAATATGGCCCTTTGTAGCAACGTGGATGGAACTGGAGAGTGTGATGCTAAGTGAAATAAGCCATACAGAGAAAAACAGATACCATATGTTTTCACTCTTATGTGGATCCTGAGAAACTTAACAGAAACCCATGGGGGAGGGGAAGGGAAAAAAAAAAAGAGGTTAGAGTGGGAGAGAGCCCAAGCATAAGAGACTCTTAAAAATTGAGAACAAACTGAGGGTTGATAGGGGGTGGGAGGGAGGGGAGGGGAGGTGATGGGCATTGAAGAGGGCATCTTTTGGGATGAGCACTGGGTGTTGTATGGAAACCAATTTGACAATAAATTTCATATATTAAAATAAATAAACAAACAAACAAACAAACAAACAAAGATAAACTTTCCAGGTCACCTCAGAAGCTGGCTGCCAGCCTTAGAAACCTCAGTCACTAGGTGATGTCTTTTTCTCTTCTAGACCTCTTGTGAAATTATCCACGCCTATTTTTTATCATTCTGTAACCTACAGTCTAAGTGTTCATCTGAATGCTATCACCATTCTGGATATACAACTAACTGTGAAAGAGTATTAATGACCTGGCCACCGCAACTTCTTTTTTTTTTTTTTTTTTCAACATTTATTTATTTTTGGGACAGAGAGAGACAGAGCATGAACGGGGGAGGGGCAGAGAGAGAGGGAGACACAGAATCGGAAACAGGCTCCAGGCTCCGAGCCATCAGCCCAGAGCCCGACGCGGGGCTCGAACTCACGGACCGCGAGATCGTGACCTGATGGCCACCGCAACTTCTACTGGAAAGAGAAAAAAAAAAAAAAAAAGGAAAGAAAGGGCTGGAATGAGCAGGGGCAGGGAGTTGGTAATTTCTTTAATTTCCTAATACCCATGCAGTGAAAAAGAAGAAAGAAACTGAAGGGTAGAAGAAGCCACCTGTTTCATCTCTGCAACTGAACACAAGGGGTTCAAACAGGTCTTTTCCTCTTCTGTAACCTGTTCTGTGTTCCTCCTGCTGTCAGACAGCACTTCACAGGACCATGGTCTGCTGGGATAAGCCAAGCTTCCCTCCCAATGGAACTGAGCCCTCAGTGGCTATTTCAGGTTGCAGTTATTTTTATTTTTATTTTTTATTATTTATTATTATTATTATTATTATTATTATTATTTTGCAAAAAGCAGGAAGCACTGTCTCTCTTTGGTATGATTAAATAAACTGACCAATACAGTCCTTATCTCTATGTAGTTCTCTAATGGCACAAGGAGCCCCTGAATACCCAGGTAGCTATGTCAGGTTCAAGTTTAGTGGGATTGTTACAAAGTTCTAATTGGATTTACAGTGTGCACCCATCCTCTGGTCTATATTCATACAGCTAACAAGGTAAAGAGTAGTCGTCCATTTGTCCAATTGGTAAACCAGTCCTGACAATGCTGCCTCTTCACTCTCTCTCAAACCCTCCCTCTTGTCCTACCTTCACTGCCACAGCCTCGGTTCAGCTCTTCATCACTTCTCACTGGGGCCATGCACTTAGCACACAGCTCTGTGTGGGACGATTTGCCTGTATTTCTATGAGAGAGTATTTCATAAGCTCCCCTGTGGGCAAGCATCACATCTGACATGACTTTTTCTGCTAGCACATTATAAACTTCCAGGCATATACTGGAAAGTCTGAACAAATGTCTGTAGAATGAACGCATCTCTCAGCACTTCCTCCTCTCCCAGGTCTCTTTCCTCCAATCTAGCTTTCACAATGCTACCAAAATTATCTTCCCAAGATATCAATCTGATCACCACATGCCCTTAGCTAAAATCTCTTTATGATACCTAAAAGCCTTCAGGATAACATGCCAACCACCTGCCTGTGCTGCCCCAAGGGAAATCTCTTTAAACTCCATCCCTACCAAAGCAGTTCCCTACATACCATGCTCTCTCACCCATACCTCCAAAGCTTCATCCAGGCAGTTCCCTCAGTCTAGGATGCCCTTGCTACCTTGACTTCCCAAACTAATGTCTTCATAGTTCAGAATTCAGAGCAAGTGTCAATTTCTCCAGGAAGAATGCCCTAACTCTTCAGTCTAAACTAGATGCTTCTCTGGTCTTCCAAAATACTCCATGCATAGTTTTAGCACAGCATATATCACACTGAATGGTAATGGTCTGTTGACACATACATCTCCCCCACTTAGACTGAAAACTCCGTGAAGGCTTGGGTGTATCTCATTCATGTTTGAATTTCTGCTGCCTGACACAGTGTTTGAAATATATTAGTTGTTAAATAAATTGATAAATGAATATAGGAATGAATGAATCATGCTTTTCATGATTTGTCATTTACACATCCACTATTCCATTTGATTCTCAATTTAGTCCCATGAAATTAAATGTGCAGATACCAGAGTCCCTATTACGCTGATAAGAAGACAACAGGGTATCTACCACAAGATTATGCCACTAGTAAATCAAGGATCAAAGTTTCTTTTTTTTTCTAAGATTTTTTTTTATTCTTTTATTTTTAAGTACTCTCTACACCCAGTGTGGGGTTCAAACTCACAACCCTGAGATCAAGAGTGTCATGCTCTACCAACTGAACCAGCCAGGTGCCCTGCAAGGATCTAAGTTTCAAGTCCAGGTCTCTCTGGCTTCAAATGCAGTGTTTATAATGTCAATATTTGAGGATGCCTTAGCAGTTCCTCAGCACAGAAATTTAGCCACCTCATGGGCCAAATTGCCTAAAACCTGTTCTGTGCTCTATGAAGTATGTGGTTATTCACCTCAACCTACCTGAATTATTCTGAATCTCTTCTTCATTCATACCTAATCAGCACTATGCTGGTTCTGTCTGTAAGTGGCTAACTCAGATGATCACAGCACAGTGCCAAGGACAGCAGAATTCTATGGTTAGGACATATCTATGAAACTAGGTTGG
Source organism: Lynx rufus (assembly GCF_022079265.1). Classification (NCBI taxonomy): domain Eukaryota; kingdom Metazoa; phylum Chordata; class Mammalia; order Carnivora; family Felidae; genus Lynx; species Lynx rufus. The sequence goes on along the minus strand of NW_025814878.1, from coordinate 51,780,851 downwards.
ATTAATTCATCCAACACTATGCACATCTTCTTAACTCACACCAACTTCCTAGCAAACAAAGTCTCCTAGACAGGCAGAGACTAGTTGAGATAATGTGAATTGATCCTGGCAGATCCAGAAATTTGTTCATTGAACACTACATTTTAAAGTAAATAAGAAAATGAAGCAATTCTAGAAGCCAATCACTCTGCATATCTAGGAAGACAGTGCTACTAAGGCAATAAGAGAATTTCCTCCAGCTTTTGAAAGTATTTCCTTAATTTCTAACAACTGTTCATCACTGTTGCAAAGAAAATTAATAGTTATCTTCATGCTTTTAAATTCTCAGTATCGCCTATTGACACCATTGTTTTTCTCTCTCTTTGCTTAAGTCTTTTGTAAACTGGTAGAAGTCTACACACTGCATTTACTAACTTATTCAAAGGAAATTCTAGAACATTTTCAAAATAAAAGCTATAGTTACATAGCTTTTAGAGCTATGTAGTTATAGAGTAGACTCTATAAATAGGAGTCTACTATTTATAGAGTCTACTCTATACCAAGAACTGTGGGAGAGGCTAAATATTTGTTGACTCATTTATGAACTCAAAAAACACATAAAGAAGTATTATTTATCCCTTTTTAAATATGTGATAACTAATGTGCTGAGAAGTTATATGGTTTTCTCAATATGCCAGATCTGCTAACTAAAAGAACTTGACTTTGAACACGTATATCACTATGGCACACAGTAAGTGCTCAATATTTTTGTGTAAATAAGCCAGCTGTGGTTGAACCTGTTTTTACCCTAAGATGTTGAAGCTATTCATAAAAATGATGCTTACTGACACTGCATTAGATTTGACTGTCTAAAATACTTAGTTAAGGAATGTACTTTAAGGGTTTTTTTTTTTTTTTTGGTGTTTTTTTTTGGAATGTACTTTAGGGTTTAATCACATTACTTTCACCTCAGTGGCCAGTGCACCCTGAATGTTTAATTATGCTACTAGTTTTATACCTAATCAATCTTTTTCATTAAAATCCAGTGAAGCAGACAACTGAGATAATTACTGCAGAATCATCTTAATTAAAAATTTTAGCTTCTAATTAAGAGTCATTGTTTATCTCATCAGGAAACAGGATTCATGACAGGGTTGCCCTATTCATTAAATTTTTTAGCCTTTTTTGAGGTTAGACATAGCATATGATATTCCTACCTATGTGAGCATTTATGTCTACACATGCACATATGCTCAAGTATATTTAGGGGTGTTTTAACTGTATCAGAGGAAAATAATTAATAAAAAGCATGAACTCCAATAGAAATTCTGTCAGTGAAACCCTTGATCCAGTATTTATGTCTCAGCTAATTACAAAATGTTCAAAAGTGAATTATTTATACTTCCATTGCTAGTTTGAATACATAATTATATTCACAACTGAACAAAAGCTGCCTTAAAACTTCTTCTCACAAGTTATGAATTTAAAAAAGGACTGTGAACATCCACTCAAGTCTCAGCAGCATAAAGAAATAATTATTATTTCCCTAGACTCCCATTTCTGGAAAATTTCTTTGCACCATGAGAATCATAAGCTAGGACTTCGGAAGTAAGTCACAGTCTCCTTGGGGCATAGGAAGCACCATCCAACCAGATGGTAAATACAGCCATGATACCTTGTCCCTTGAGAGATGCAGCTTCATTACTCACTGCAGCTGCACACAGCCTCCAAGTGCACATGTATTGTTATGTAAGTCATAAGCATACACTGGCAAATGCTTTAAGTCACTATCCTTCGTTTTGACAATACGAGACCATTCTTAAAATTTCACAATGGTAATTCCTGAATCCACTGCTCTATTAAGCTTGGGTAAAATTAATCACTGGAATTAGGCTTAAGGATAATTTAAATGTTATGCATAAAAACCACACTAAAAGTTCCTATGTGGAACTATTTATAAGCCAAATGGCTTCCATCAGCTATGACAATGACAAGCACGGCCTCTCACAGAATCAAAGTCGACAACAAGCAGGCAAATATTTTAAGCTTACATGGAAAAATCCTACTCAATTTTTCATGCTAGCAGTTAGTTGACATAAAAGGTATGGAGAAGGGGGGTGGGTAGGTAGAGGCAAGAAATAAAGTTCAATTCATCTACAATAAAAGTTTTAAAACTGTCCTCTGAGAAGGAAAGATGTAGGAATTTGGGGGAAGTGACAACCTACTCACCCTGCAACAACCAAGTGTTTTCTTTCTCTCCCAACAACTTATATTGCTCTCCAAGAACAGTGAACACTACAGCTTTCTAATGAAGTAAGCAAATACTGGCTTTGCACTTACTCTTGGACAAGGGACATAGGATGATCTTTAAGTGTGTTGCATCCTCCTAAATGACTTCAAAAATCCTTTCAAACTGGAAAGGGGACTAGAGTCGAAGGTTAAAATTAAAACTTTCCTTGAAGAAGTCTTGGAAGTAATTCATGTTCTCAGTATGAAGAAAAAAAAAAAAGATGGAGGTAGAAGAGAATTATAGTCTAGGGTGGGATTTTTTTCCCCAAAGTTACTAAACACACCTGATTATATTATACCAGGCTCCCTTGCTATGAAGCCTTATTTCTCTAACATAAAACAAACAAAAAGCATAAGCTTAAATATGCATACAAGCCAGACTTCCAAATGAATACCAGCATTCAGATTTTTACACACATTCAAAGGTGCATTTTCTTCTGGGAATAATTTGCACATAGTTCTAGATGCTTTCCCTTACAGAAAATAACAAACACTACTTAGCATCCATTTTGCCAGTGTAAGCAATGGGCACTTTAAATCCTGTCTGCTGCATCATGGCTGTTATTACAGCCAATGCCTCACCTGGACTTGTACTGTATATTGATGCTGAAAGAATCCATTCAGAGAAATTACTGACTGGCAGCAGATGAGCTGATAAGGAGAGAGCATCATTATTTTCCAAAACGGTCAATACAGGGTGCTGTAAATTAAAAATATAACCAAGGAATGTTTCACAAACGTAGCACATTTTATAGCAAAGGGGCTGATGAATAATGTGCCTCTGGAGACCACGCACTTTTCTTTCCCTGCACTGACTGTGACATACAGGACAGTGTTATGTTACTGGAAGTATCTGGCTACCAGGGTTAATTGGCTTATAAATTCTTCTGGCAGCAGAATACTGATGGCTTGATAAATGGATTATTAAAATAAAGGAGCAAAAGGGCATAACAAGTAAGATTCTCAGAAAGGTGTTGAGGCTTCTAAATCCTAACTCAGCTGTTATGGAAGGATAAGGATAACTATCAGTAGAGTTACAATTTCTTGAGTACTTATTATGTTCCAAATACTGGATTTACATACTATGATGGTTAACTTTATGTGTCAACTTGACTGGATCACAGGGTCTGCAGGTATTTAGCTAAGCATTATTTCTGGGTGTGTCTATAAGAGTGCTTCCAGAAGAAAATTATCATTTGAATCATTGGACTCAGTAAAGCAGATGGCCCTCCCCAATATGGGTGGGCATCATCCAATCCACTGAGGACCTCAATAGATCAAGAAGGTGCAACACCCAAAAAACAAATAACCCAATTTAAAAATGGGCGGAAGACATGAACTGGCATTTCTCCAAAGAAGACATACAGATGGTCAACAGATACATGAGAAGATGTTCAACATCACTCATCATCAGGGAAATGCAAATCAAAACTATAATGAGGTATCATGTCACACCGGTCAGAATGCCTGAAATCAACAACACAAGAAAAAACAGATGTTGGTGAAGATGTACAGAAAAAAGAACACTCATGTACTATTGGCGGGATTGAAAACCGGTGTAGCCACTGTGGAAAGCAGTGTGGAGTTTCCTTAAAAAGTTAAAAATAAAACTACCCTATGATCTAGTACTCACACCACTGGGTATTTGCCCAAAGAATACAAAAACACTAATTCAAAGGGATACATGCAGCCCTATGTTTACAGCAACATTATTTACAATAGCCAAGATATGAAAGCAGCCCAAGTGTTCATGTATTGATGAAAGGATAAAGAGCATGTGGTACATTAGGACACTTGGTGGGCTCAGTCAGTTAAGCATCTGACTCTTGATTTCAGCTCAGGTCATGATCTCGCAGTTCATGAGTTTGAGCCCTGAGTCAGGATTCTCTCTCGGCTTAAAGATTCTTCTCTCTCCCTCTCTCTCTGTCTCTCTCTCTGTCTCTCAAAATAAATAAATAAACTTAAAAAAAGAGGATGTGGTATATACATACAATTGAATATAATATCATAAAAAAGAATGAAATCTTGCCATTTACAATGACATGGATGGCACTAGAGAGTATAATGCTAAGTGAAATAAGTCTGAGAAAGACAAATACCATATGATTTCACTCACAAATGAGTGAAAGGAAAAAAGAGAGACAGAGACAGAGAGAGACACAGGGAGAGAAAGAGAAGCCAAGAAACAGACTCTTAACTACAAAGAAGAAACTGATGGTTACCAGAGAGGGGAGGTGGGTGGGGGCATGGGTGAAAATAAGTACCACTCAATAATGTACAAAATTGTTAAATCACTACATTATACACCTAAAACTAATATAACAGTGTATGGTAACTGTACTGGAATTAAAATTAAAAACTTATTTAAGAAATAGATGAAGAAGGTGGAAAAGGAAAGAATTTGGCCTTTCCTGACTGCTTGCTTGAGCTGGAACATGGATCTTCTCCTGCCTTCAATGTTCCTCATTCTCAATCCTTCAGACTGGACTGAATTTATACCACTGTCTTTACTGGGTCTCCAGCTTGCAGACAGCAGATCATCGAACTTCTTAGTCTCTGTAACTGTATGAACCAATTCCTTACAATAAATTTCTTCCTAGATATACCCTATTTCTTCTGTATTTCTAGAAAACCCTAATACACACACATCCCCTTATTTAATTTATGAAGAATACCCCTGTGAATCAGATATTATGATTCGCATTTTATAGATAAACTCCATATTCTTAATCACTTTGCTCCACTGAGTCTGATATTCAGAATATCTTGTAATATAAAAAAATAGTTTTTTTTAGAAGGCAAGGATTTGTAATTGTCAATACAGAAGCTAAAAAAAAAAAAACTATTAAGGAAAAAAAAAAAACAGGAGGCACTTAATTCCATTTTTTAAAAATAACCCAATAGCTAAAGAAAGAAAGAAAGAAAGAAAGAAAGAAAGAAAGAAAGAAAGAAAGAAAAGGAAAGAAAAGAAAACTATCCATAGGATAAATTTCACTAACTTAGGCTGAAATGCAAAGTAAAACAATTTTTGTGAGTTTCACATTATGCTTTTAGCACCATTGATGTTGGCAAGCATGACTTGATCAGATATTTTTCAAAGCATTTCATAAATAATGTAAAAATACCACAAAGCACATGTAATGGAAAAACAAAATAAGTTGCAATTATTTTGTTTGTAAATATTATATTTATCTACCTGTACCTTCAATTGTGAAACAAAACAATTTATTTCAAAAAGAGTGGAGAGCTTCAGCCAACATGATGTAAGTTTCATGTTCACAAAATGGTAAAATTACCCTAGAGAACTCAGCAATTTGTAACAATTTTGTAACTTCTTTTTATATACCAGAAAGAGAGGAGATGGATAGTTGGATGGATGGAGAGATAGATGAGAGACGGAACAATTAAAGGAATTTTCATTTACAAGCAAACATTAGAATTTTTGACCCTTAAAAGTTACCTATTCTTAATTCCCCAAACACAATTTATCCCCTACAGGAAAAGTAGACATTATTTAGCTTAATAGTTTCCTATTGCTGCTGTAACAAATTATGACATAACAACAACACAAATGTGTTATCTTACAGTTCTGGAGATCAGAAGTCCAAAATGGGTTTTATGAGCTAATTCAAAGTTTTGGCAGACCTGCATTCTTTCTGGAGGCTCTGGGAGAGAGTCCACTTCCTTTCCTTTTCCAGCTTATAGAGGCTGCCTGCATTCCTTGCCTATGGCCCTCTCCTCCATCCTCAGAGAACATCACTTCAACTTATGCTTCCAACATCACATCTCCATTTCTAACTCTGACCCTCCTGCCTTCTTATTATAAGAACCCATACGATTACGATTATGTTGGGCCTACCTGGGTAATCTGGGCTACTTTTCCCATCTCAAGATCCTTAACTCCATCTACAAAGCTCCTTTTGCCGTGGAAGCTAACATATTCACAAAGTCTGTGGATTGGGGGACATGGACATCTCTGGGGAGCCATGATTTTGTCTGCCCCAAACTTTCTGTTAGACAACTATCACAGCTCGCTGGGGAGAAGGAGGGGAGCAAGGACCTTCTTTATCTAAGGAAGTAACATATTACTAATCATAAAGGTAGCCAAAGGAAGCTAGACCTAAGGGATCTCCCCTAGAGATATTTACTCATTTGGTGATCTCCCAGTTTAAGTCTTAAATACCATGTACATGCCAAGGATTCGAAAATTACCTCTCCTGATCAGATTCTGTAACCAACTACCTACTCAGCACACCCACCTGGATGTCGAGTAGGCACCTCTGACTCAGTATATCTAAAATTGAGCTCCTCGTTCCCTCTCTTCCAAACCTGCTTCTCTTACAGTCTTCCCTACCTCCATTAAGAGCAAATTTCTCCTTCTAGTTTTTCCATTACATGTGCTTTGTGGTACATAAACAATTATGTACTAGACACTGTTTCAAGACAAAAACCTTAAAATTATCCTTGCCTCCTTTATTACTTTCACAGCCTACATCCAGTCCATCAGCAAATCCTGTCAACATTCCATTCAAAATATATCCAGAGTCCCATATCTTTGCCTGTCCCCACCCAGATCCAAGCCACTGACATTACTCTCCTGTGTTCTTTCAGTAATCTACTAACTGGTCACCTTCCCTTTCCTCTTTCCCCTTTCCCCTTTCCCCCTATGGCCTATTCTCAACATGGCAGCCAGCATGGCCTTGATAAAACCTGACTGCGGTGGATGTTAAGGGGTACCACCAAGATGCCCCCTTCAGAAATGAACTACTTCTGATGCCAGTAGCCTGAAGCATTGGCTGCCAGTGGCTTACAGCTGAGTCTCCTCTTAGACTTGCCCTTATCCAACAGGAGCTGCCTCATTGAAGTTTTGATCTTCCCTTAAGGCATAAACAATGACTCATCAATGTGGAGATGCAAAAGCTCCACCTCTTTTCCTCAACTTCAGACAAATCTAAAGGGCCATGCCAGCTGCAGGACTCCCTGTGGATCAGCTGAGGCCTCTGCTGCAATTGTATCCCATTTCAGCTCTTCCCTTGTCCAGTCCTGCTCCCCAACTCCCTCAGAGGTGTTGCTTCTGAGAACATTTCCAAAATAAATCGACTAAGTACAACTATGCATCTCTGAGCCTGTTTCCAGGAGAACTAGACTTAAGACATTAAATCAGATCACATCATTTCTCTGATCAAAAACCTCCAATTACTCTCCATTTCATATAAAAGCCAGTGTCCTTACAATGGCCTAAAGGTCTTAAGTGAAATGGCCTCTGTTGCTTCATCTCCTACTACTCTTGTCCGTAGTAGGACACTGGCTGTTCCCTTTTCTGGAAAGTTCTTCCTCTACCAATCCACACTGTTTACTCACCTCTATCTTTACTGAAATGACATTTTCCTAGAGAAGCCTTTCCTGACCATCCTATGACACTAGAATTGCCCTGCACTCCCGCACTCCATACCCTGCTTTGTCCTTCTCCATAGCACTCATCCTAACATATGCTGTAAGACACTATTTACCATATGTATTATCTAGCTCATCTCACCAGGAAGTATTTTGTGTCTGTCTCTTTCATTTGCTGCTGTATCCTCTATGCTCCAAACAGTGTCTAGTACATAATTGGCCTTCAAAATATTTGTTGAATGAATGAATGAATGGGTGCCAACTGTGTGCCAGACACCTCTCTGGGTTTATTTGCATATATTATGTCATTTCATACTTACAACAACCCTGAGAGAAAAGTAGTAGGATATCCATTTTTCAACTGAGAAAACAGTCTCAGATAATCACACCAGAATATCACATACAGAAGTGATAAAGCCCAGATGTAAAGCCCCGTTGGTCTAAACGCAAAGCCATAATCTTTCCACTATACTAGGCATTCAGGTACACACTTTGAGCACATAAGGATCACTACCTGATTCACTCAGAGAACCTGTCCCACTGCAGCTACATTACTCTCTTCCCAAACAAATGTAATCTCCACTGAAAAGACAATTTTAAGAAAGAGGTAGAGAAACTGAGTGAGACTGAAAGCATGATTGTCCATTTTATAAATGTCCATGTGTTTACTGTTACTGTAGGTGTTATACAAAATATTTAAAATTTCTAGCTTTGTAGTAATTGCTGTTGTATGTGCCCACAAAAGACTAATTAACATGCAGATCACTTCTTGCACACGCCAGAACCTTCCCCAAAGCTAATTACATTGTTAGTAGCACTTGAACCAGTAGGGGGCAGGCAAGGGGTGCATGTGTAGATAGAAAACAAAAGTCTGGGTTTTGTATCTGAATTAATGGGAAAGAATAACTCTCTTTCTCCCACTTAGGGAAAGAAAGCTCTATAAAGGAAGTGGGATTACAAGAGCTTTCTGAACTCGAGAGGAGGAAGTTTAGCAAGTTGACACTATGGTCTTATTCAGTGCTCAACACCCATTAACTTCAGAGAAAGCTTCTAGCCTGGATCAGCTGGGCAGGATGCAATGCAAATGGGAAATGAGCCTGACCCAACCACAAAAACCTTTAGCTCCATACACATGTGGGTCTGATGGAATCCACTGACATAAAAGGAAGGTGAGAAAGCTCTAAATTGGCTTTTACCATCTAAGGATGTTCACACACAAAGCGTGCATTGTACTCACTAATGAAAGACATGTGCTAGAGTGGTTACACATTGCAACTGAATGAAAACTAATGACATGAAACAGCCACAGTGCCTCTAGACTGACCCCTGTAAAACCTCAGGCCCGACTTGTAACAGGCAGAGCTAAACCAATTTATCACTGAATTATGCATCATTTAATAAAGACTGGTGTGACTCAACCTTCTACAAATGCTAAAAGCTTGAGGAAATGGCAACCAAAGTCCCCTTGTCCTTTACCCAAGCTCATCTTTAACCCTTCAGTGACTGATGGACTGACTGAAGTACAAGTTGAAACCTTATAAACTATACTGTAGTCTGACCTTGTGGTTCCTGGGGTCACTTACTTGAAAAGTACTACTCTGGCAGAGTTAACTCCTGTTTCTGTAGTTCAGTGGAGTGTGAATTAAGTGAAAAGGAGGAGTTCTCCTCTTTGAACCATGACTGGCATCTTGAAACTGTAGCTCAAAGTATGTTTCCATCTGCCAAAAGCCAGCGTTGATTTTACTTGTGAAATTTATAGAGTTATTATCAAAATATATTTTAATTTAAATAAAAATGAATCCTATAGGCTTTTAGGCTCTGCCCATAGTTTTACATTTTCAAAAAAAAAATCCTGTTAACTCTATCATTGTCATAGAAACAACAACAAAAAAATCAATGCATTACAGGAAGATGTTTCAATAGGAGTGAATCATGCAGGACTGAGACTAGGGACATCCACATCAATTTTAGACCACTGGAGATCAATGATTTTAGCAAAACTGCAGCTGAAGTCAAGGAAATCATAGCAATTTCTACCATCAGTCCCATACAGAAGCTTTTTAGTAATAGTCAAAGAATATAGTTAGATATGCTCTACAAAGTTAAGAAACTTCCCAAAATCTTTCCTTATTTTATTTCTCTTTTCAGGTGTACAATCATTTTTTATGAGAATAAATTTGTACCATTTTAGGAATGTTTTGGTGCCTTGAAGTCTTATAAAGCTTTTTTTTTCTTGACAATGCACCAAAGATCATGTTTCTCTTTAAGTGAACCGAAAAAAGTGGATGAAGCCAAAATACATTTATTATTAAGTTCAGCAGCCATATATTTTGTTGAAGACTGTAGCACTTGCAATGCTCCTTCATCTGGGAAGACACTCTATTAAAAATCTGCCCATTGTGCTTTTGCATTTCATTCCTTCTTTTTCTTCCACCAAGGTAATGAAAGCATCAAGAGTCTCTGCAATATTGGATAAAGAAAATCGAAAGGAGCATTCACAGCCCAGAAAACTGTTACCAATCATTAAGAGTTTGTTATTAACTTTTATTTTTCTTTTTTTTTTTTTTTTAATTTTTTTTTTTCAACGTTTATTTATTTTTGGGACAGAGAGAGACAGAGCATGAACGGGGGAGGGGCAGAGAGAGAGGGAGACACAGAATCGGAAACAGGCTCCAGGCTCCGAGCCATCAGCCCAGAGCCCGACGCGGGGCTCGAACTCACGGACCGCGAGATCGCGACCTGGCTGAAGTCGGACGCTCAACCAACTGCGCCACCCAGGCGCCCCTTAACTTTTATTTTTCTTGAAGTGCTTTATTATTTAAGACGTTTCAGACTAGAAAGAGATATCTGGGATGAGAGAAAGAAAGCATTCTAAGCACTTCACATGTATTAACTCAATAAGTACTCAGAACAATGTTATAATAAAGATCCTATTATCATCCCCATCTCACAGCTGAAGAAACCAAGGCACAGAGAGGTAATTACCCAAGGTCATTAGCTGTAAGTGGTGGAGACCAGATTCAAATCAAGACAACCATACTCCAGAGCCCATGCACTTATTCACTTCGTACTACCTTCAGAAAGCCAGTGAGAACAACCTGAAGCTTTAGTTTTAATATAAACCAAAAAAAATTATTCAGCCTCTGTGTATTATTAAGGTCCCATAATGCATCTCAGTGAATTTCTCTCAAGTAAAATAATGTAGATCCCAAATTCACTTCAAAATGTTATACAAAATATGAAGTATTCTTTTTCTAGGGTAAAGGTGGTTAATTTCTGTTAAAAAGACAAAAACATCATAATGAGAAAAGCCAGGATGAGATGTTCAATCTTTTAGCTTCATTATTTTCAAGGTTTAGTTTCATGTTTCAAAATCACCACATCAGAAATTCTCAAAGCAGACAGCCCCAAAGCAGATTTTGAGTATCTCCATCCCAATCATATTTGGGAGGTAAGCAACACACAAATTAGAAGTCTAGCAAACAAAAATAAAAAACAAACCATGTTCCTCAGCAAAAATTGAGTAAATCCTAAGCTAATCATTTCAAAATTCAAATGTCTACCTTTAAAAATCAGCAAGATGGAGGGGTGCCTCGGTGGCTCAGTCGGTTAAGCGTCCGACTTCAGCTCGGGTCACGATCTCACGCTCCATGAGTTCGAGCCCCACGTCAGGCTCTGGGCTGATGGCTCAGAGCCTGGAGCCTGCTTCTCATTCTGTGTCTCCCTCTCTCTCTGCCCCTCCCCTGTTCATGGTCTGTCTCTCTCTGTCTCAAAAATAAATAAACGTTAAAAAAAATTTATAAAAATCAGCAAAATGGAAACAAAATAAAATTTGGCAGGAATATGGATCCTCTCTTTCCAGGCTGTTCTATGATTCAGCCCAAGTTTTCCCCTCCCATTTTTGGATGTTTGACCACCTAGCAGCTTTGATTTGCATCTTCCATGATTTGAAAGGACCTTACACATCTCTTAAGCATTTTGATTGTTTACATGGAAAATTTGAAATCAATATCTCCAGAGACTCTTGAGAAATCTGAAGGGAAAAAAGCTTAAAATCAACCTCTAAAAACCAAATTCCAGAGTAAAATAACAAAGTCAAGAGCACCAAACAAGTAGAGAGATGATCATCCTCTACAGTAAATATTACTTTCTTTGAACATTTTGCCCTCTGTTATTACAAACAACAAAACATATGCACATACGTGTGTGTGTGCGCGTGCGCACGTGCATGCACGCACAACCACATTCTTTTCAAGGGATTTGCCTTTGGCAGAAAAGAGTAAGGATCCTACTGAAGGCCTTGGATCATGAAGGAAGTAGGTGAGTGACCACTCTATTGGCTTCTGTTTGGTGTCTGAAGATGATCCAGAAGTAATACCGATGGATCCATCTCTCTCCAAAGTGCTGGAGGCCTGCACCAGTCGGTTCCTTATTTTACCTTCTTCTGATCCAGTGTGGTGCTCTGCACCTCACAGGAGACTGATTACTGTTGACTGGTTTATATTGCCAGGCAGAGTTATAGAGAAATTTGAAAGTTAATGAACAATTTAATTCTCCAGAGGATGTCTGAATCATCTGGAGAATTTCGGTAGTATAGACATGACAGCTGTGATATACGTAATTTCACAAAACACTGGGGTTACCTGAGAGCCATTTCTTATCACCCAAATCACTTTAGAATGAATCTTGACAATGATCAGCAATGATACATTATGAGTGGCATGCCAACAGAAGCCCAAATGTGAGATATCAACCATGAGCTAATGTTTCTCTGATAGGCATGATTCAAAGATAGACCATTATGGCCTTCAACTACCCATAAAGATCCATTTTATAAAATACTATTATTATTTAATTATGAATGTGGCAGTAGGCTCCAGGTTTTTATGTATGCCCTGAAGCTATCACTAAAATATTTCAGATAATATAAAAGCATGTACCTGTGTAAATGCTAATAATAACAATACCATGGCAGAGCAGAGCAGAAAGTTAAAAAAATAGATAGAGCAGAACTGTGCGTGGGGGCTCTGGTAATTGGAAGAGTCAATGGCCATATGATTCAAGAAAATAGTCTCCCTCGAGAAGGAGACTGATTGTCCTGCATTTATACAGCAGCTAACCAACACTAAGCACACTTTCCTTTGCATATTATTGGTGCCAGCCCGATGAGGCAGAAAATTGCATCGTGTCATTTAATTTCCCAATCTTTGTTTTCATTGTATTAATCTTTTGGCTTTGCTTCACTTTATAATTTGAAGGCTCAGCAAGAAGCAAACCAAATGGAAATTCAGCTTACTTTCATGTCTAGCTGAATGTGTTTGGTGCAGTTTCCAAAAGTTTAATTCTACGTAATACTGTCCATGAATAATAATAGGCTTCTTCTGCATGCAGACTTATTAGTGTTTATTAAGGGTTGCCTTAAAGTTTCTGGGAAATGTGCCCAAAAGTCAGTCACCAAAACATGATTAACAAATTGGTTACAGAAGGAGAACAGATAATTTTTAAAAACAGAAGTATATCATCCTGTCAAGAAATAAGAACTAAAACCCTCAAAAATGGATTTAACCTAAGTGAGCTTATCTTTTCTTTCTTTCTTCCTTCTTTCCTTTATCTTCCTTCCTTCTTCCCTTTCAGTTATTCCAATAAAGAAAATAAAAGGAAATATATATAAAACAATGTAGATGATTCAGATTCCAGAGAGCTGCACAAGAAATTAGTATCTTACAATATAAATAAAAGGCATTCACAGTTTTTAGGGGGTGACAGTGGTATCTAGAACTTTGAATTGCTTGGACTTTGGAGTCAGACCAACCTGGCTTCATCTCCTGCCATCTCTACTTGCCAGCTATGTGTGTTTTGATGAGTTGTTTCACCTCCCCAAGCTTCACTCCCATGTCTATAAAATAGTGAATCTATAAGGAGTATCTGGCAGGGTTGTTACGAAAAGTGAATACGAAGTGTGTATAAACACCTAGCGCTGTACCTGGCATCTAAGACACCCTCGATGGGGGCCATGTGACATTGCTGTAGGAGCTGCTCACTGTTGCTACCACTGTCATCAATGTGTACTCAATAAAAGTGAATGAAAGGGTGTAAATATCAGCCAGGTCAAGTTGCTTACCTCTACCACAATAACTCCAATGTCACAAATATTGCATTTGAGAATACTGAGCTTTGAAGACGGAGTTTCCTTTTCCTCCTGACTTGTGTTATTTGTAATGATGGCAAGCTTGCAATATATAACTGACCTTAAAACTGGAATATACCTTCTACATAGCTTTTTCATTGGTATAAATGTTATTATTCAACCTATCCACTTCACCAAAGATGTTCAACTACTGATTTTTTCATGCTTGTGGGTCAATCTAAAATATGGCTTATAATGAGGCATAAATAAAAAAAAAAATACCAGAGAACCAAGGAGGAATGTGTGAAATCACATTTGGAGTAGACAGTGGGTCACTTAGCTTCTCAGATCTCATAATCCTTAAGTCCCTCTTTAAGGCAACATTTTAAGAAGTCCAGTGGGTCTTACAAACATGAGTAAGAAGAAAATAAATGGAGAGAGAAATTTACTACACTTCCTCAAATCAAAGTAATGTTCAGATGAAAATCCCTTTCTAGTTTAAATTTTCTAGTTCTTTCCTGATAACCAATTCCTTTGATAGATCTCGATTCATGTGACACACCAGCCAAGGCAGGTATTATTGAGTCCACTTCAAAGATGAGAAAAACCAAGGATGGGGAAGGTTATGTGACATGTCCAAAGCTATATAACTACTAAGTGGCAGATTTGAGGCTTGAATTAAGGCCATCTGAGTCCAAATTCAGTGTTCACACATCACACTGGCACCTAACACTTCACAGCTGAAAACCCTTGCCATCTCTATTCTGAGGAAAATGCAGTGATTCAAGAAATAGGCTGAATATCCATAGAAATGGACTGGTAAAGGTTACTTTCTTAAGAAGAACATCAACTTTGACTTGTTTGTTTTTAAAGAATATATCACTTGAGAAGAGACAGGTTAGAATTTTGCTGTGTTTACTTTTGTTAACTTCCCTTTTTAAAAAAGTGCAGCATCACATCTTTTTATTTTAGCTCAAAAGAGTGGAAATACTGTTTTCTCATTTTCCTCAGATTCCCATCATGCTATTTGTGCCAACCAATCCATCACAAATTGTAGAAATGACATCCCTCCCCAAGCTGAACTCCCCAGGCATCCACAAGTAGTAACTAAAAGACCCTGGGCTTCTGGTGACATAGACTTCACTTTTTCAAGAGTCCCTGGAAATAACGTAAAATTACAAGAATTTGCACTCCTAGTCAGCTCGAAATACCTGCTAAGTTTGTTACTATACATTCGTCTCAAAGTGAGTCATCACTGTTATAAAATGAATTGGCTTTATATAAATGTCAGTTCTGGGTTATATTTGTCAAGAAACTCAACCTGTTTCTAATACCTTGTTTGAAATCAGAGGATGGATGAGCTTCTGTCATACAGTATGACATGGTATAAATTTATCGAGCCTATTTTTGCCCAGCGATGGAGGTGCCTTAGGAAGTTAATTACCAGCACTTTGTGCTAACTGACAAGCAACTTCTTAGCTCCATGAATGCTATCCCAAATAGTTAATCATGAAGCTAATACAGATAAGGTGGAAGTATGCATGCATCATCAGGACAAGCAAATTATATATATATATATATAAAAGATCATTATGAGTTCTGTAGCTAATGTTTAAGGTTGTTCCTTAATGCTATTACCAATTGCCTTTTCAATTTTTCCCCAAGATTTTTTAACTGTTAAGGTATCTTTTATTAGCTCAATTCATTTCCTATTAGTCTTGGAATTTAACAAGGCTTCATGGCAAAGCAGGTCTGGAAGAAATCTTATTAACTTTCCCTCAAGATAATAAGTCCCATATGGAATAAACAAAGAAATCCAACTCCCAAAAGACAGAAGTCATTAGAGTCAATGGAGGGTTAATGTGGTTTTTAATAGGAGACCCATTACAATTCTCAGGCCCCATAAAGTTGGTACCACACTGGGCATCTATTTAAATATAATCAGAGTGGTTCCATTATTATCCTCCCCTAAGGAAAAAGTAACATCTTTCTCCCTATAGGCTCAGATTTTTCTCAGGGAATTATATAAGGTCTGTCATCTCTTTTCATATAAATAAACAAGACACTGTTTGTCTTTCCTGAAAATTTTTCACTAATTAAAAAAACCTTTATTCCATTGCTCATCAGAAAATGAATTTGAATTGGGAATTAAAGTAAGTGGCTCTAGTGTGAAAATTAGTAAAATTGATTTTTACTAATCAATTAGTAAAAATTAGTGAAAATTAGTAAAATTGATATTTTATATAATTTTGTATCAGGTATGAATGCATGTAATACATAAAAATATGTTTTCTACCATAATTATTGCTGAATATTCCATACTTCATCTATAGCCTCCTCTGGAAAGCATCAAGCCTAGGAAGAAAAGAATGATGACACAATTCAAATAACTAATTCAGGGGCGCCTGGGTGGCGCAGTCGGTTAAGCGTCCGACTTCAGCCAGGTCACGATCTCAAGGTCCGTGAGTTCGAGCCCCGCGTCGGGCTCTGGGCTGATGGCTCAGAGCCTGGAGCCTGTTTCCGATTCTGTGTCTCCCTCTCTCTCTGCCCCTCCCCCGTTCATGCTCTGTCTCTCTCTGTCCCAAAAAAAATAAATAAACGTTGAAAAAAAAAAATAACTAATTCAGAAAACTAAGAATAATTTCCATCATTGAAATTGCGTGAAAAAATAAAGATCACCATTTGGAAGGGCCTCAGGAGAGTAAGGTACAGTCAAAGAAAATTTATATTTGGAATGATAGGACAAATTTTAGTTTGGGATTAAGAAAACCTCGGCTTAGATACCCTAACTGGAAGAGTGACTTTGGCCAGATCATTTCACTTATAAATGCTTTTATTTCCTTGATCAGGGATCATTTCTTGATAAGGGACAACAAATAGATATCATCTGAAGTCCCATAAATACTAAACTAGTAGGGGAAGTCTGGAGGACAGATTGAACCCAGCTCAGCAGGAAACAAAGTTCAATTAGTAATATCTGCCAAGGACGGGGAAGGTGGGGGCATGTGAGCATGAATTCACCATCACCAGATTAAAGGATTCCTAAAATTCTCTTTCAAATTCTCACATTATTTGATTCTATTAAACTATTACCAGAAGAAATTTCTTTTCTTTTCCAGTATTTTTACTTGCTAAAAAGAAATGTCCATCTCAACTCAAAGCAGAAAGATGTGAGCCACTAACTTTGGAAATATTGAACAGTATGATGCCCAATTTGACAAAAGACAGACTCAAAATAAAGAAAATGTGGAAGGAAAGTTGGGCTCAGTGGGCCTGAAGATTCCCTATGAGTCCAAGAAGTTTCTAGATGGAAAAGAGCACTGTTACTCCAACTTGCCCTCCCTCACAGACTAACAGGCAAACACCAAATTAACTCCATAAAACTAGAAAATTGTTTAAGTTGGTAAAGATTTCCCTGGAAATGATCCATTTCCCCCCAATCCAATGACATAGCAATATTCATTGCTTATAATGAAGGATAAAGACTGGATAATGCAGATTAAAGTATTGCCAACTTCAAGGTTTACCAGTAAGCTGATTTGCAAGACAACAATATTTCATATAATGTGCTGTAATGTTATATATCAATGTTTAATAAGCACTTCATAAGTTTTGGCAAGCAAATGAGAAATGGATTACCACAGAGAAGTGATGAAATATTTATAATGCACAATAGCTACTATTACATTGTAGCTGTTCAAGAAATCTTAATAGTAAATTGAATGGAAATATAATACTGTAATGGATGTGGAAGTGTTCAATCGGCCATTTATAATGAAATATGAAAGTGTTTAAAGAGAGTAAATACATTTGTAATGGTTTTTGATTAGCTATAACTATATATGATTCAACCATCCATTAGGAATAGTGTGCAGATATTATGATGGTGTATAATATTACAGTAAAGTGGCAGCCTTGGAGAAATTTGTTACGAATCTTTAGTAAATGTCAATAATTAAATCCATAGCATTACTTTGGAGAAAATTCTTTCACCTACCATACTTTCCTAAGAATTTTAAATTATATTTCTTTAATAAGTGCTCCTTATTTGTGGTTAGTGGTACAGTTTTTCATTTTTTATAAATCATAAAATTGACCTCTGTTTTTGTTCATATAAGACTTTCTATTTATAGTAAATGGGCCAAAAACAACAAGGAATTATATCATACACACACACACACACACACACACACACACACACACACTACCAGGAAAGAAAATATTCTCTAAAATTAAGACAATTGTATAGAATTATCAAAAAACTCCAGTCTCTGTACTGTTAGTACAATTACTGTATCTCAAACAGCCCTTCGTTCCTTCAACAAACCCTTCATCACACCTCTGTTTAACACCCTTAAATAGCTTTCCGGTTGCCATAGGAAACAGACAACAGTCCCTACTAGACCTACAGAGTATGCCAAAGCTCTTGTACACCCAGCCACCTCATACTCCATTCTGGTTCTCTAAGTTCCAGCTGCACCTGCCTCCTTTTGAGGCCTCAAAATAAGTCCATCTAGTTCTTGTCTCAGATGCTTTACATATATTCCCTCTGCCTGAAACACCTCTCCTGCCCCACAGCCCCATTCGTGCTTCAGAGCTCAGCTCCTTCATCACTCCCCACATGCTTGGTCAGGCTCTCCTACGAGGTTCTCATGGCACTCTCTACTTCTCTAATTATCCCCTTGTCACAATCAGAATTAAACAATTAATGGTGTCTGTAAGTTGTCTCACATCTAACTCTTCTACAAGAATGTAAATTCCATGAGGGAAGGGACTGTGAATCTCTTATGTCTCAATTGTCTCCAACCTTGGGAAAGTATCTTGCGCATAACAATGTTCAATGAATATTCAAAGAATATTAATGGGTATATAAACAAAAAGCCCACTCACAGACATTGTGTTAGTTACCAAGAAGACAGGAACAAGGTAGAACCCAAAATTACTTCTGGGGCCCCTGGGTGGCTCAGTCAGTTAAGTGTCTGACTCTTGGTTTAAGCTCAGGTCATGATCTCTTGGTTTGTGAGATCAATTCCCACATCAGGCTCTGAGCTGACAGCACAGAGTCTGCTTGGGATTCTCTCTCCCTCTCTCTCTGCCCCTCCCCTCCTCAAAAATAAACATATAAACATTAAAAAAATTACTTCATTAATTCTGATCTTGGTCTTATGGAAGCCAACTGCTGTAATCAGATCAGAATATTATTCATAAGTTCAGATATTTGTTTTTTTAGGCTTGTAAAGTGTTCCTGCCAGCAGATTGCAACTCAACCTGTGATATTTTTACCTAACTCTTTCACTTGCTTATTTAGATCCTGGCTCAGGATCTGGCCTATTTTATCTACCTTTGATTCTATTAATAGCTAAAATTTCACTCTCCAAAGTAAGTCCTAATTGTACAAAAGAAATATTCTTGTATATTTCACTGCTCCTTTATTCTGGGCAAAGCAACAAACAAGGAAACAGCATAACAAGAATAAATGGGATTATACCAGTCAGAGATTTCCAGAGAAACAAAACCAAAAGATCTATCTATGTAGCTATCTGTCTATCAAGTGAGAAAAAAAGGAGAGATTTAAAGGAATTGGCTCATTTATTTTAAGAAGTCACCTGGCCTCTTGATTGTGGGGGCTGGCGAGTCCAAAATTCAAAGGGAAGACTGGCAAGGAGGAAAATCAAATAGGATTTCTACATTATGATCTTGAGACAAAGTTCCCTTTCCTCCAAAAACCCTCATTTTTTACTCTAAAATTTTCCAATTAATGGGATGCATCCCACTCATATTATGGAGGGTACTCTTTTTTACTTAAAATCAACTGATTGTAAAAGCAAATCACATCTACAAAATACCTTCACAGTAACATCTAGATTAGTGTTTGACGAATCGGGTAGCACACCCTGGCCAAGTTGACACATCAAATTAATCATCAGAAGGACTCTGACAGATTGTATTCTTAACTACAAACATTCATTCCTTCCTAGCCCCAGTGGGAGGAATATACTTTCCTGCTCTATGAATTGACATTATTTGCTTTGGCAAATGAGATACATGCTCATTCTGAGACAAATTCTTCCATGTGATTTGATGGTTTGACTGTTCCCTAGTGTCATGAGAATGGGTTTGTTACATAAAGGGACTTTCTTTTATTTTAGACCCCAGAATTAAGTAGAACAGACCAAAATCTAGTCACCAACCTGGATTAGAATTTAAGTATAAGCAAAGCCACTATCACTGATGTACCACCACTGACATGTAACATGAGGAAAAATAAACTCTTATTTATTTCATAAACTACTGATATTTGAGGACTATTTGTTATACACAAATATCACTAGCAAAAGCTAACTAATACAAACACTTTTGTGAAGCTTGCCACCTTTGATAGTACAGCTGATCCTTGAACAATGCAGGGATTAGAGATAACTGACTCCTGCACAGTCAAAAATCCATGGATGACTTTTGACTCACTAATAGTCTGCTATTGACCAGAAGCCTTATTGATAACATAAACAGTCAATCAACACATATTTTGTATGCTATATGTAACATATACTTGTATAACATATACTGTATTCTTAAAATAAAATAAGCCAAAGAAAAGAAAATGTTAAGAAAATCGTAAGAGAAAACACATTTACAGTACTGTATTTATTGAAAAAAAATCTGTGTATAATGGAATTCAAGTCTGTGCTGTTCAGGCGTCAGTTGTGTAAGGCATTGTACCAATCCATTGATGCTTTCCAAAAAACCATTTATGTTACCAATAATAAATATGCATTAGCTATATGCCGCTCATTATTACCTGGACAGATACACAGCATGGCCTCTATGGTAGAGATTTTATGTTTTATAAAACATAATGTAAGCAGAGCTATTTAAAATTTCTTTAGGATTCACTATGTTTCAGACAATCTTCTGAGCCCAGCATGTCCAGAGGTGAACGTGACAGTTTCTCCCTTTAAAAGCCAAGAGACTAGTGAGGAAGATTGTACATGTCAATGTGTAGAATAACAGGAGTGTTACATTAAAATATACCTCATGAGTTATGGCTATGCCTCTCTGCTGCAGCCTTCTGACCAAAGCCTTCCTCACATGCCTTAAGACTTGATTTGTTACTACTTTCTTCTATTGGCTCCTGAGAAAGATCCACTGCCTTAAAACCAACATGCATACACTCACCTTTTCATCTAAACACTCATCTTTCCTCTTTGTTAAGAGAACACAACTGAATGGCAGATACAATCATGACTTGGAATCCCATCTTTCCTCCTAGTCCATAAGTCCCTTTTGAAATTCAAATCAAAACAGCTCTTCTCAACATTCAAAGTTGTCTGTCACCTGTCCCAGCCAATGTCTACAGCCTTACCTCCTGCCACACCCAACATGAGTTTTCCACTCCAGTCAATTTCCTCACTGCTGCCCCAATGTGCCCACCATGCTGCTTACAAAGGAGCTTTTGTCTCTCAGCTTCACACTCGGACTTCTCAACTTAGCTTTGTGGTGCTGGCACTGGACTCTACAAATCAATTCTCTGTTTTGCCAGGTGGGCTCTGCCAGTAATGTGCATCCAGGGAAAGGACAGGGAAAAGAAAAGGCTCTTGCTCTTTCCTATTTGCTCCCTGCTTTGGTCAGCCTCACGAAGAGTTCTTTGCCCTAAAAGGGGCAGTTAGTTTGGTCCTAGTTGCAGTGGCAGCTCTAGTTTGCTGCTTTTTTCTTTTCCCCAAGACTTCCAGAGCCAACCCTGGCATGCCCCACACAGATACCAGCACAGTCCCTCTTCTGTGGTTTGAGTCCTACCTTCTTGGGATCATTCCTCCAAACTTCTAAATTCTAATAATCCCAACTTCTTCTCTTTGTTCCACCAACCCTAGAGATAACTGCTGCTTCCTGCAGGCACTGCCTCTTGTCACACCTCTTCATCTTCTTTCACCTTTTCATTTTTCTAACACCTGGTCAGTAATTCTTTACAAGAAATTCTCCCTGATAAATAAGTGGTATGGTTTCTGCTACCTGATTGGATCCCAACTGATACACCCTAATATAGCATACTTACTCTTTTTTTTTATATATATGAAATTTATTGACAAATTGGTTTCCATACAACACCCAGTGCTCATCCCAAAAGGTGCCCTCCTCAATACCCATCACCCACCCTCCCCTCCCTCCCACCCCCCATCAACCCTCAGTTTGTTCTCAGTTTTTAACAGTCTCTTATGCTTTGGCTCTCTCCCACTCTAACGTCCTTTTTTTTTTTTTTTCCTTCCCCTCCCCCATGGGTTTCTGTTAAGTTTCTCAGGATCCACATAAGAGTGAAACCATATGGTATCTGTCTTTCTCTGTATGGCTTATTTCACTTAGCATCACACTCTCCAGTTCCATCCACGTTGCTACAAAAGGCCATATTTCATTTTTTCTCATTGCCACGTAGTATTCCATTGTGTATATAAACCACAATTTCTTTATCCATTCATCAGTTGATGGACATTTAGGCTCTTTCCATAATTTGGCTATTGTTGAGAGTGCTGCTATGAACATTGGGGTACAAGTGCCCCTATGCATCAGTACTCCTGTATCCCTTGGGTAAATTCCTAGCAGTGCTATTGCTGGGTCATAGGGTAGGTCTATTTTTAATTTTCTGAGGAACCTCCACACTGCTTTCCAGAGCGGCTGCACCAATTTGCATTCCCACCAACAGTGCAAGAGGGTTCCCATTTCTCCACATCCTCTCCAGCATCTGTAGTCTCCTGATTTGTTCATTTTGGCCACTCTGACTGGCGTGAGGTGATACCTGAGTGTGGTTTTGATTTGTATTTCCCTGATAAGGAGCGACGCTGAACATCTTTTCATGTGCCTGTTGGCCATCTGGATGTCTTCTTTAGAGAAGTGTCTATTCATGTTTTCTGCCCATTTCTTCACTGGGTTATTTGTTTTTCGGGTGTGGAGTTTGGTGAGCTCTTTATAGATTTTAGATACTAGCCCTTTGTCCGATATGTCACTTGCAAATATCTTTTCCCATTCCGTTGGTTGCCTTTTAGTTTTGTTGGTTGTTTCCTTTGCTGTGCAGAAGCTTTTTATCTTCATAAGGTAGCATACTTACTCTTAACTCTTGATTTGGTTTTGGTTTTGCTTTTACCCCATGTTTTCCCCTCAAGTCACTCTCTTGAGTGACTATGGCTATCACTCTCTTATCCTCCAGTACTTGACTCTAGCCATTTTTCCTTGATGGAGGCTTCTGCCCCAACCATTCTCTCCCTCTGAACTCCAACAGTATGGTGCTTACAGGAAGATACACTCTCCGTGGAATGCAACATGGAGGACTGGAAAGGAACCTTTCCAGGTCTCAGAAAACCTGGTTCAGGGCACCTGGGTGGCTCAGTCAGTTAAGCGTCTGACTTTGGCCCAGGTCACGATCTCATGGTTCATGGGTTCGAGCCCCACGTTGGGCTCTGTGCTGACAGCTCAGAGCCTGGAGCCTGCTTCAAGATTCTGTGTCTCCTTCCCCAACCCTCCCTCCCTCTCTCTCTTTCTCTCTCTCTCTCTCTTCCCCTCCCGCTTTCACACTCTGCCTCTTTCTCTCAAAAAAATGAATAAACATTAAAAAAATTTTTTAAAGAAAGCCTCATTCAAGGACCAGCTCTGCTACTTACTAGTCCTATGAATTTGGGTCTCTCTGGGATTCAGATTTTTCCCCAAAACAGGGGGAAATCTCTCAACCCCCTTATAACTACACTCTTTCAGAACTGTTTTCTGTTTCTTTCTGGTGAATACTGTCTTTCAAAGAAGATTATAACCACCTTAAGGTCAAAAGCTTTGCTTGAACTGTCTTTAGTATGCCTCCCATCCTACCCCATCCTTAGGATGCCTGGCACAGTTCTTTGGACTAAGCACACAGAGAGGGATCTCTAAACCTCTTCCAAGTAAAATCTCATAATTATATGGAAAATCTGTAAACCAGAAGTTGCAAATTAGTGGTATGGAAATCAAATTCTTCCCATAAACATGATTTGTTTGGCCCATGGTGATTTTTTGTTAACTAGCTGCCATGATTTTAAAACTAGGTTTTATACACAAATTCAAAATCCTTTTTTTAGATTTCACAGATGAGAAAATTTATGATGAGGAGGTAAGGGAAATTGTCCAATGTCAAGAACTCCATCAAGATGAAAATGGTCACTGAACTATGAATGTCTCTTTTGATTTTGGGGTTCCAACCTCCTTGCTTCTGTAAAATGATACCATAAGTGGAGATGGAGGAAAGAGTGCTATAACAAAGGAAAGTTTAAATCTTGAACTATATTGGTCTTTGTCATTTGCCAAATTCTCTCATTTATCACCAATGTACAACAGGTTTTAATACTCTACATAAGACTACCTTAAAACATTTTCAATGCAATTTTATTTTCAAGTAATTATAAATGATCGACATTTCATTTGTATTGGCATTCATAATTCACAGAATTCACTGTGATTGATTTTGAAGAAAACTGATACCAAGGTACTTATTCCCTGTAATGTAAAATTAATAGCAGATGCATGACTGAGGAAAATTTTTTCCTGCTGTTTTCATAGCTTTCAAAACTCTCGGACTATACCCTGAGTATATCCCAGATGCTATGCTGTCCCCCTCACCAACTTAATTCACTGCAGCATTTAAAAGTGGTGGCTACTCTCTCATAAAACTCTTTTCTTGCTTTCTGCTTCAAAGTAATGACAGCAGCCACCATTTCCCAAGCCCTAACTATGTGCCACATAGCAGATTAGGTGCTTGATAAACACTACCTTGATTAAACATAAGGGAAACTTTGAAAGTAATATTATCCCCATTTTACAGAAAAAAAACAGATGAAGTTCAGAGACAATAAATAGATTGCCATCAATGACCCCGTTAGCATGAGGTGGCACCAGTGTTCTTGACATGGTACCATCTCCCTCAGTGTTCTTCTTCTGGTTCCTCTACTTCTTAGCCTCTTTTTCTGCTGCACCCCAATATGTTGGTATTTCTCAGGCTTCCATGTTCACCTACGTCACTGACGAATATAATACACCAGCAGTACATGGCCATCCCGCTTCAAGACAGTACATAGTTGTAGTTAAAAGCGGGATTTGGTGCCCAATGATACTCACTCTACCTTTTCCCAGCTATATGATCTTAGACAAGGTACTTAATCTTTCCAGGCTTTATTTTCTCATTTAGAAATGGGATAATAGAGCTATCCCAAGGGTTAAATGAGATAATACACTTAAAGCAACTGGCATTTAATACATATTCAATAAATATTATTAATATTAATATCAATATCATTAAGAATGCATTTTATAATGCATTTAATACTTATTCAACAAATATTAATATTAATATTATTATCATTTTATTACTATTACTGTAATTCTTATTATTTCAAACTTCCTGGTTCATGCCACTGTAAGTATCCCAATAGCCCTACAAACTCCACCTGTCTACAACAAAGGTTTCACATGCTCTTGCAAGCCTGTTCCTCCTCTGCATTTTCTTTTATGATGAATGGTACTGGCACTCTTCACTGATTCATTCAAATCAGAAATCTAGGTAATTTCCTGCTCCTAATACAGGCATTCGCCTATGGATTGAAGAAAAAATGCCCCACTTATTAGCTAACCTCTAGAATCTATCATCCATACTTGCATAAGAGGAGTCTCTTTCAAAATTTCAAATCTCTTCACATCTGCCCACCTCCTTTAAACTCCCTCAGTAGGTTACCATGATCTTTAAAATAAAATTCAAGTCCTTCAGCAGAGCACACACAGCCCTTCAACATCCAGTCTCTGCTGATTTTCCAGTCTAACCTTCTACCCCTCCATTCCCCAAAGGCACAAAATCACTATTGATGCCCTGAACAGAAACTAGTCATCTGTGTCTTAGAATGCTGGCAAATGCGGTTTCCAGGAGTCAATAGTGCCCTCCTGACTAACCCTTCCTGCCCTTCTAAATGCTGCTCATGCCCTCTTCTTTCCACATCTCTGACAGCTCCCAAAGTTTGTTAGGCCCCTCCTGGGTGATGCTCACAGCTGCCCTTACCTGTTCCTTAGCTGGTTCACAGAGAACCCTTGCTGTTGGTCAGGCTGCTCAATCTCACTTTCTAGACTCTGGGATTCCTGAGTTGTTTATCAGCCCCATAACCTAGATCTAGACAGTATCCAAGAGAAGCATGCCAAGGAAAAACTCTGCTAGAAACTCCAGCTAAGTTCTAACACAAAAAGCAGGCATCTGGATGGTACAATTACAAATCTGTATGTGCAAACATAAAACTTTAGTGATGAGAACATCTTTGAAATCCTTTTAACTTACATATGAGAACCAGAGAACTTCGTTAGGTGAATTATTCAAGTTCATACAGCTGTTCATACAATCTAGGCTCATCCTAGAACACCAGTTTAGAAAAGGGTAAGCAATCTGAACCTATGTCTCAAAATAGAACACAATTACCCTTCAAGCTCACATAAATAATGTATTTACTTATAATCTGTCATGTTATAGAAAAGGTCTGGGACAGTGTGGAGAAATACTTAAAATAAGACTTTAGTTTTCTTACAGCTAATGAAAAAATTCTACAATGGTGGAAGATGGAGATTGTGAAGTGGACAGGAGTATGAAAGCTGAAAACAGGTAGGCTAAAATCCCTAGTGAGATTAAAATTTAAAGTCCTGCTGTAGGAGCTGGTGCATTTTCTGAAAGTGGATTACAAATCTGCCTGCAAGCTGCTTGACAGCCAACACAGAGAGGCAGGTCGAATCTATTCTTAAATCATAGTATAAGATAAAAACCAGCCAGTGGCTGTGGAGAAATCTAAAAGGAATTTCTCCCATGGGTCTCTGTGAAGAAAAAAAAAAATGTGAAATAAAGTAAATGATGCCTTTAAAATAATTCTGAGTTTCACAATATCATTTGTATAATTTTATTGGATAAAGGCCCAAAGCCTTAAAAAGTGCAGTTGAGGAAAATTGAGGGGAATTTGGTGGAGGGCTAAATGAGATGGGATATATCTATCTCTCCAAACAAAACATGCTGCGCACTCCATGAGGGCAAGCAGCCCCTGTCTTGTTCATCCTTGTGCTCTGTAGTGCACCATCTCCCAGAGTAAAGAGTCTCAATGGTTCAAAATGTTCAACCCAAAAACCAAATGAATCAATCTCCACCTCAATCGAATGAGAAAAGTAAAATGTGAGAAGTACAGCTTTTCAAGGCAGGACCACATTATTGACTAGGATCCCAGCAGACATCAGTTCCAGGCCTTACATTGGTATGCAAAGAATCTGAACAACAGTTTCAGAAGAAACATTTCAAGTTTGCAGTTAATATTAAATTGGAAGAGACAGCAAATAATGAGAAACAAAGGAGGCAGATAAAAGGGTTTTAGATATTTCAAGTACCTACCCAGCTAATAAATGCAAATGAAGTTCAGTGCAGATAAGCACAGAATTATGAGTCTGGAAGCAAAGAAGAAAAAGGAGGACTATCTGCTTAATGGAAATGAGCTGCACGGTGCTGACCAGGAATGAGATCTGGGGAATTATTGCAGAAGAAATCCCTCAAGCTTTCAACCCACTTTGCTGCAATGGAAAAGAAACATGATGATGAGCTGTATTAAACCACAATACACAACTATCAAGTCACGCTCCACATTGGGTGAAAATGAAACCACAGCAAGGAAAGAATAAGATTTTTTTTCTTTAATTTAAACTGTCATTCTATTCAGGGCAAACCATCCTCAATGATTTTTTTTTTTTTTTTTTTTTTACATCTCAACCTTAAGTAATTGTCTTCTCCAGATTTATTTGGAATGTGGTTTCTTATGATTTGCTTGTATTCTCTGCCATTTCATATGCCATCCCACAATTATTCAAGGATCGCCAGAATATAGCCATCATGCCTGATAGCAGGAGCCATCACTGTAAACACTAGAAGACACTTGGATTACAAAGGTTGAGTGCTTCTTCTGCCAAAGCCTTACATTTTCTTTGTTGGTCAAAAAGAGAAGCATAGGTTCATAGCTTTTAAAGTTAGAAGACATTTTAAGTACCTAGTAGCTAATACTAATACCATGTTACAGCTGAATTCTCCCACTCAGAGGTCCAGTGATGTCACCTGACCACATTACAGTTTACTCTAGAACTATCTGAGTCAAATTCCACACACAGTTGAAGGAGACAGGCATGGTAGAAGGAATACCTAAAGGCTTCCCTGGCCAAAAAGAGACCTCCCTTTTCTGGCTTTGGTTCCTGAAATCCCATGTTCATTCATTCAGCAAACATTTCTTGAGTCCTTACTAAGGATTAGGTACGGTTCTAAGTATTGATGATATAGCAGTAAACAAAAGAGATAATATCTTTACTTTCACTGAGCTTAAATTCTAGTAAGGAGAGAAAAACAATTAACAAATATACACAGAAATGAGGCAGACACTCTCAAGTAATGGGAAGTCCCAGAAAGATAATGGAGAAAAACCAGAGAAGGGTACAGGGATTACTTAAGGAAAATGATCAAGAAAGACTATTCTGAGAAGGTGACATTTAAAGTCTTAAAGAATGAGGAGTCCATAGGGAAACACAATTATGACCTGGATAAATTAAGGCATTAAAAGAATAATCATTTACTAAAATCTTATTCCAAATTAATTTCTCAGATTTTGAACCTAATAACTTTGTAGACTATGTTTTTAAAAAAGGACAGAGAATAGATTATATTTCATATGAAGGAAGGATACAATGGGTTATAAACACAGGATTCAGACTAATGAGCAGGCCCTCAACCTTGGTGAAGAAGAAAACCGGGGAAAATGCTTCCTGAAAAGGACTGTAACCTGAAGGGATAGAAGAATCTGAAACACAATTATCAGAGTATAGTCCACTAGATTTAGTCCCATTTTCCCCAATAATACCCTCACTATAGAGATGGCATTTTCTTCACCTAATCAGTGGCTTCCACATAGATAACTTATATAAACGAATAGTGGTTCACTTTTCTTCTGAAATAGGAAAAGCTGTAGGATGCTGTGGGGGCAGCCTCTAAATGATCCTCAATGGCCTCTGTCTGCTGTTATTCATGCCCTGTGTAGTCTTCCCTCCTGAGTGTGGACTGGACCTTGACATTCATTTCTGTAAACAAAATTCAGGGAAAGTGATGAGATGTCACTTCTGAGATTAAGTTACAGAGACCATGGCTTCCCCCTTACTCATTTACTCACTCTGAGACAAGTCAGATGCCATGCTATGGCCTGCCATGGAGAGGTCCATGGAGCAAGAAACTAAGGAAGGACTAAGTCTTGCCAACAACCACATAAGTGAGTTTGGAAGCAGATCCTCTCCCAGATGAGCCTTCACATGAGACTGCATCCCCAGCCAGTGCTTTAATTGAAACCTTGTGAGAGAAATTGAGGCAGAGGCTTCTAGCTAAGCCATGTCCAGATTCCTGACCCAGAGAAACTTTGAGATAATAGATGTTTGTTGTTTTAGGTTGCTAAGTCTTTAGAGTTATGTGTTACAAAGCAATAGATAAGTAACAATTACACCAAGAAAGCACTTCTTTCAAATTGTGTCCTTCCTCCCTTTGACATCTTGTACTTTCACCCAACACTGCTTATACAGTAAAATTCTGTCTCTCCAGTCTTCTTGAGTAAAAAAGAAGCTGAAGGTTGGGACTAGAATGAGGCTACCTACAAATGTAGCAAGTTAAAGGAGAGTAATAATAATTAGCCATTAAATTACTTTTAATTCTGAATATAATTTCATAACAATATCACATGGGATATTAACAAACCCTTGCAAAGTGTCTGTTATCTATAATTTTAACTGTTTGCTCAATCAGTCAGAAATTGATGATTTTCTTTCTTGCAGTTAGTCTGGGGCATCCCTAAGCTGAGGTAACCAAGGAATACCTCACCTTCTCCATCTGAAGAAGAGAAGCACATTCCCAGCCCCCCATCAACTATATGTATTAAAGTCAATCTCTACTTCAGCTACTGTTTCCTGGTAGCCCCTTGAGGTTCCCACTTTGACTTCACCATTCACAGAAGCAAAGAAAATGTGACAAACTCCCAACTAACACCAGCAAAGAAAATTAAATCAATTGAGATCATTAAGAGTTTGTAATTCAAATTGAATTACTTTTGGATTAAATACCATCATTTCTCTAACATAAACTCATTTATTTAGCTGAACCAAGGAGGAGATCTCATTATATCTAAATTAATAATACACTCCTTGCTTATCTTTGAAAAGTTAAGGAATTTCTCCAGAACACTGTACAAGGTTGCTCCGATCATCCCAAAATAAATATAATACTAATCAAAACAGACAGCCCCTACAGAGTACCGCCACTGGCTATTAGCTCTAAGGCACTACACAATAGGTCTTCTTGAGCACAATAACTACAGTGATATTAGACTTTGCAAATTCAAGGAGGCAGTTCTGGACTACAGAAAACTTCCAAATGTAAAGACAAAAAAATGCATTAAAAAAACCTTGGAAAGCATTACTCCCTTGCCTCATGGCCTCACCATGAGGGGAACCAGTCCAACAGGGACAATCCAAAGGAGGAAAGCCTAGGAGAATTCCCCCACTTCCACCCCTTTGTTTTAACCTTTGTTTTAACCCCTTTGTTTTAACAGCATTGGCCTACACAAAAATCAATACATACATCAACCTTTTATCATCAATAGGTCTTTCAACTAGGCTGCCATTCTGGAAATAGCCATAGATTCAAGGCCAAACTCTCTGCTGTGGCACCACTGAATGCCAAGTAGGAACACCTAAAATAGAATTTGGCCCTAACAACACTGATCCTCCCCACCATCATTTAAAATTTGTTTTATGGGAAGCAATAGAAAAACATGCCTTTCCTATAAACCACCTATAAACTACTCTTGACATATATCACTGTATATGTTTAAGGCACGTAGCATGATAGCTTGATTTATATATATTGTTAAATGAATACCACAATAGGTTCAGCTGACATCCATTTTCTCATTTAGGTACGATAAAAATAAAAGAAGAAAAGAAAAAAGAAAAAAAATTTCCTTGTGATGAGAACTCATAGGATTTACTCTCTTAAGAACCTTCCTATAGGGGCGCCTGGGTGGCGCAGTCGGTTAAGCGTCCGACTTCAGCCAGGTCACGATCTCGCGGTCCGTGAGTTCGAGCCCCGCGTCGGGCTCTGGGCTGATGGCTCAGAGCCTGGAGCCTGTTTCCGATTCTGTGTCTCCCTCTCTCTCTGCCCCTCCCCCGTTCATGCTCTGTCTCTCTCTGTCCCAAAATAAATAAATAAATAAATAAATAAATAAATAAATAAATAAACGTTGAAAAAAAAATTAAAAAAAAAAAAAAAAGAACCTTCCTATATATCACACAGCAGTGCTAACTATGGTCATCATGTTGTACATTACATCCCTAGTACTTATTTATATTATAAGTGGAAGTTTATAGCTTTTGACTATCTTCCTCCAACTCCTCCTCCCCCACAGCCTCTGTCTCTGGTAACCACAAGCCTGATCTCTTTTCTATGAGTTTGATTGTGGTTTGTTTGTTTGTTTGTTTCAGATTCCACATATAAGTAGGATCATACAGTACTTGACTTTCTCTGACTTATTTCAGCTAACATAATTGCGTATATGTACATACCACAACTTTGTCCAGTCATCCATCAATGGATCCTTAGATTGTTTCCATGTCTTGTCCATTGTAGATAAGGCTGCTATGAACATAAGGGTGCAGATATCCTTTCACATCAGTGTTTTTGTTTCCTTTGGATATATTCCCAGAAGTAGAATTTCTAGATCACATGGTAGTTCTATTTTTACTTTTTTGAGGATCCTCCATATTACATTCCATAGTGACTGTACCAATTTTACAACCCCACCAAGGGTGCACAAGAGGTTCCCTTTTCTTTACATCCACACCACCATTTGTTATCTTTTATCCTTTTAAATGATAACCATTCTAACAGGCATGGAGTGATATCTCATTATGGTTTTAATTTCCATTTCCCTAATGACTAGTGATGTTGAATATCTTTCCATGTACCTATTGGCCCTTTATGTATCTTTTTTGGATAAATGTCTATTCAGGTCCTTTGCTTATTTTTTAATTGGATTATTTGGGGTTTTTTCTACTGAGTTGTATGAGTTCTTTATATATTTTGAATATTAACCTCTTACAGATATATTATTTGCATATATTTTTCCCATTCTGTAGACTGTCTATTCACTTTGTTGATGGCTTCTTTTTCTGTGCAAAAGCCTTTTAATATAGTCCCACTTGTTTATTTTTTATTTTGTTGTTTGTGCTTTAGGCATCACATTCAAAAAATCATTACCAAGACCCATGTCAAGGAGTCTTCTTCCTATGTTTTCTACTAGTTCATGGTTTGAAGTCTTACATTTAAGTCTTTAATCCATTTTGAGTTAATTCTTGTGAGTGGGGTAAGACATAGGTCTAATTTTACTCTTTTACATGTAAATATCCAATTATACCAGCACTATTTATTGAAAAGATTATCTTTTCTCCATTGAGTATTCTTCACTCACTTATCAAATATTAGCTGACTGTATGTGCTTAGGTTTATTCCTAGATTCTCAACTCTGCTCCACTGGTCTATTTGTCTGTTTTCATGACAGTACCATACTGTTTTGATCATCATAGCTTTATGGTATAGCTTAAATCAAGACATGTGATGCCTCCTGCTTTGTTCTTTCTCAGGATTTCTTTGGCTATTCATAGTCTCTTGTGGTTCTATATAAATTTTGGGATTGTTTTTTTCTATTTCTATAAAAAATAACATTAAAATCTCAATAAAGACTGAACTGAATTTATAAATGGTCATTGGTAATACTGGCATTTTAACAATGTTATTTCTTCTAAACCATGAACACAGGATACCTTTCCTTTTATTTGTGTCTTCTGTGATTTCTTTCATCAGTGTCTTATAGTTTTCAGAGTAAAGATCTTTCACCTCCTTAGTTAAATTCATTCCTAAGTATTTTACCATTTTTGATGCTATTATAAGGGATTTATTTATCTTTTTCAGAAATTTCACTGTTACCGTATAAAAATGCCACTGATTTTTCTATGTTAATTTTGTTTCTTGCAACTTTACTGAATTCATTGATTAGATCTAAGAGTTTTTTGGTTGAATCTTAGGATTTTCTATATATAAAATCATGGGATTTGCAAAAAAGGCCAATTTTACTTCTTTTTCCTGACTGATTGCTTTAGCTGGCACTTCTAGTACTATGTTGAAAAGGTGCTGGAAGCCGAGCTACCCAGTCTGAGTGGCAGGGCCCAGGCTGTGGACGGATTGGTGACTGCAGGGCAGCCCACTGACAGTGAAACTTCTGGGACTCCCGCTTTTAGGTAATTTGGCCTTAAAAGTACCTGGGGTATTGTCTGTTGGGGAATTGCCCTCGGCAGGCCCCCTGGGAAAAGAACCGTTAGGGAAGAAAATAAGCTTCCGCAAGAAATTGTGCGGCCTTACGTTTATCCCTTGCCATTCCCTATGGAGACTCCTCTACTTACAGGAAGGATAGCCTCATGCATTTGCCAGCAAAGGCGGCCAACGAAGGAGAGACATATGGATCCGAAAGCCCCACTTCGGTAACTAAGGAGTGTATCTATGGACACAGGTCACTCTGACCCCTAGGCCCACCTGGTGCCCAGGAGGCATTCCAGATGATGATTGAACCTAGTCGGTTAAAGTACAGAATGGTTCATTGGTTCCTAGGTGCATTGTCTCTCTGAGAATGTATTAGGCGTGGGTTTCTAAGGCCCTCTTGGCCCCCTCCTGGCACCTCGGACCCAGGCAAACACTTTTGTTCTTCAAAACCACGAATGGTTCAGGGAAGCAACTAAGAGGTCATGTCCCTGTAACTGTTCCACGTGAGGTGTTGAAAGATAAATGGCCTTTCGTGAAAACAGCAAAGAAAATACTTTATAAATTATACATAAACATAGATACATAATAAAAACAATAAAATAAATTAATCAATAAGCAAAGGGCAGGAGGGAACCTTATGACAAAACAATCATGTTATTCCTTATTAGGTGGTTATACAAAGGAACAATTTTAGAATTGGGAAAAGTTAGAAAAACATAGATGACGTACAAGAAAATCACTAGCATATATAATGCCACGTTTACTGCAGTAAATCGGCCAGTTCAACACACTGCTGTTGTCTGTGTCCATTTTTATTTTTTGTTTTATTTTATTTTCACTTTTTCGCCGATGCCATTCATCCTTCAGGAACCCCTGGTTGCTGGAGCTGGTCTCTGGCAAAAAGGAGTGATGAGAGTGAGCATCCCTGTCTTATCCCCGATCTTAGAAAAAAGCTTTAAACTCTCACCATTCAATATGATGTTTGTTAGTCATGGACTTGTCATATATGGCCTTTATTATGTTGAGATATGTTTCTTCTATGCCTAATATGTTAAGAATTTTTATCATGAATAGATGTTGAATTATGTCAAATGCTTTTTCTGCATCTATTGAGATGATCACATGATTCTTTTCTTTCATTCTATTAATATGATGCATCACATTAGTTGATCTACATATGTTAAACTATCCTTGCTTCCCAGGCATAAATCCCACTTGATCATGCTATATATGATCCTTTTAAGGTGCTGTGGCATTTTTTATTTTATTGAAAATTTTGGCATCTATATTAATTAGGGATGTTGGCCTATAATTTTCTTTTCTAGTAGTGTCTTTTTTCTGGTTTTGGTATCAGGATAATACTGGCCTTTTTGTAAAATGAGTTTGAGAGTGCTTCAGTGTTTTAGAAAAGTGATGTTAATTTTTCTTTAAATGTTTGGTAAAATTCACCAATGAAACCATCTGGTTCTGAGCTTTTTCTTCATTGGGACTTTTTTTTTTTTTTAATTTAATCTCCTTA
Source organism: Lynx rufus (assembly GCF_022079265.1). Taxonomy (NCBI): domain Eukaryota; kingdom Metazoa; phylum Chordata; class Mammalia; order Carnivora; family Felidae; genus Lynx; species Lynx rufus. The sequence goes on along the minus strand of NW_025814878.1, from coordinate 51,746,141 downwards.
GTGGTAATTGGTCTATTCGGATTTTTTATTTCTTCCTGAGTCAGGTCAGTCTTGCTGTATATTTCTAAGAATTCTCCCATTTCTTCTAGGTTGTAACATCAGGTTCTTCTATCAGTTGTAATGTCTCCTTTTCCATTTATAATTGTATTGATTTGATCCTCTCTTTTTTCCTTCTGGCTAAGGTTTTGTTAATTTTGTCTATCAACTCAAAAAACCAACACAGTTTGGTTAATCTTTTCTATTGTTTTCCTGTTCTCTATTTCTGCTCTAATTTTTATTATTTCCTTTCTTCTGCTGACTTTAGACGCAGTTTGTTCTTCTTTTTCTACTTCTTAAAGGTATGGAGTTAGGTTGTTTATTTGGAATCTTTCTTGCTTCTTAATACAGGCATTTCCTACTATAAACTTCCCTCTTAGAACTGCTTTTGCTGCACCCCACAAGTTCTGGTATGTTATGTTGTGTTTCTTTTTTTGTCTCAAGAAACTTTTAATTTCACCTTTAATTTCTTCTTTGATCCATTGGTTATTTCCATGTGTTCATAAAATTTCCAGTTTTCCCCTTGTTACTGATTTCTAGTTCCATGCCATTGTGCTCAGAGAAAACATTTGATATGAATTCAATCTTCTTGAATTTGCTGAAACTTGTCACCCAACATGTGGCCTTTCCTAGAAAATGTTCCATTTGCACTTGAGAAAAATAGTGTATTTTGTTGTTGTTGGACAGAATGTTCTATATATGTCAGTAAGGTCATTTTGGTCTATAGCATTCTCAAATCCATCATTTCTTTATTGATTCTCTGTCTGGATGATCTACCGATTGTTGAGAGTGGAGTATTAAAGCTCCCAACTATTACTATATTACTTTTTATTTCTCCTTTCAGATATGCTAGGTTTTGCTCTATATATTTAGGTGCTTTCATGTTGGGTGCACAAATTGTCATACTTTCTTGATGTGTTGACCCCTTTATCATTATACAAAGACCTTCTTTGTCTCTTTTTACCACTTTTAGTTTAAACTCTATTTTGTCTGAGATGAATACAGCTACCCTCCTTGTTTTGGTGACCATTTCCTTGAAATGTCTTTTTCCATCTCTTCACTCTCAGTCACTGTGTGTCTTTAAGGCTAAAGGGAGCTCCTTGTGGGCAGCATATTTGGATCTTGTTTTTTTCTTATCCATTCAGCCTTTATATGTCTTTTAATTGGAGAGTTTAATCTGGGACACTTAAAGTAATTATTGATAGGTAAGGACTTACTATTGTAATTTTGTTAATTCTTTTCTAGTTGTTTTGTAGATCCACTGTTCCTTGTTTCTTATCCTATTGTCTTTTTGTGTTTTAATGTCTTTTGATATCAGTTTGTTTGACTTCTTTATCGTGTTCCTTTGTGTAATTACTACAGAACTTCCCCTTGTGGTTACCATAAAGCTTACATATCTTAAACTTATAACACCCTATTTTAAAACTGATAGAAACCTGGAAACAACTTTGAGTACCCCTGCTACAACCTTCCTCCTGCTGCACCAGGGGAGTGGTTAAAGTAAACAAACAATGGCCAAGAATTACAAACCTTCAGCAGCTTGCCCTGTTTCACAAGGTGGAATGGGGTTGACTGGAAGACCTCCTTCTGGAATATGACCCCCCATCAGGTAATATTCGAGTGGCAACTGGAATGTCACCTGGAACAGCAAGACCAGGCTCTGGTGGTGGTCCCATAGGGACAGGAGGAATTCTGTCTTCCCAAATCAAAGTTGATGATTGTCCTATAACACAACAAGGTTTGAGTGGAATGAAAACTGGAATGAAAGGTTCCCAGAGGCAAATTTTAGACAAATCTTATTATCTTGGATTTCTTCAAAGTAAAATAAATGAACTTACAATAGAAGTTAATAAACTTCAGAAAGAAATAGAAATGTACAATCAAGAGAATTCAGTGTATTTGTCATATGAGAAGAGAGCTGAGACTTTAGCTGTTGAAATCAAAGAGTTCAAAGACAACTAGCAAACTACAATAAGCTGATAGATAAACTTAGTGCCAATGCTGAAATGGAAGAAGTAATGAATGATTACAACATGCTTAAAGCTCAAAATGAGCTATCCACACAACATATGGATATCATATTTACTGAAAGACAAGCAAAGGAAAAACAAACTAGAAGAGTAGAAGAAGTTGAATAGGAAAAGCAAGCAGCAGATGACATTATCAGAAACACATCTCCTGAAAAACAAGTCAGGTACATAGAAATGAAAACCACAAATGAGAAACTGTTGCAGGAATTAGATACACTTCAGCAACAGCTAGATTCACTGAACATAAAAAAAAAGAGAGCTTGGAAGCTGAAATAGCACACTCCCAGGTTAAATAGGAGGCTGTACTGCTGCACCAAAAACTTTATGAGTTGGAGTCCCATCAAGACCAAATGACTGCTGAAGACAAAAGCATGGGATCTCCAATGAAAGAAAGAGAGAGATTACTCAAGCAAGTTAAAGAAGATAATCAGGAAATACGCAGCAAGGGGCAACAGCTAATAGACATAAAAGAAAAAATAAAGCAATTTAATGAAGAAATTAGACAACTAGACATGGATTTAGAAGAACACCATGGTGAAATGAGTCAGAAGTATAAGGAACTAAAACAGGGAGAGGAAAATACGGACACTTTTATTGAGACTTTTGAGGAAACTAAGAATCAAGAACTGGAACAGAAGGCACAGATAGAAGCCAACATTGTTACACTTTTGGAGCACAGTAGTAGAAATATAAATTGTATAAAACAGATATCCTCTATCACCAACCAAGAGCTGAAGATGATGTAGGATGATCTCAACTTTAAATCTACTAAAATGCAGAAATCACAAAGTACAATTAGAAATTTGACCTCAGATAGCCAATGTCTACAGTTGGATCTACAGAAAATGGAGCTTCTGCAAAGTAAGATGACTGAGGAACAGTATTCTCTGAAAAGCAAAATTAAGCAAATGACAGCTGATTTGAAAACATATAATGGTTTTCCAGCTTTAAAATCATCAGGTGAAGAAAAGAAAAAGAAATTACATCACGAGAGAACAGTATTAACAACCCGTAGAAATGCCTTTAAGAAAATAACAGAAGCTAAATATAAACTATGAGATGCTAAAGACACAATTGCAAGAAAATGAGACACATTCTAAGCTTACAAATTTAGACAGGAAGTGGCAACACCATGAGCAAAATAATTTTGGATGAAAAAATTCATAGCAACCAAGAGTCAAAAGAGTGATTACCAGTCAATTATGAAAAATGTGACCAAGCAGATTGCAGAGTACAATAAAAACTTCGTGGATACTCTACATAGCATGAGCAGAAACTGAGTCTGAACCAACTGCAAGTCTCTGTAGCAGTGTCCTCCACTGCTAAACTTTGGACAAGCTGACTGAAAAAAAAAAAAAGAATAGCTTACCCTTGAAGAGTTTTACCTAAAATATTTGAGTGCTATAATTTTTGTGACCTCTTTGAAGAGTGATATTTTAAATAATAGTTCAATAAAAAGTTTGCATACAAAATAAATAATAAATAAAACTGATAGCGACTTAACTTCAATAGCATTCATAAACCCTACACTTTAATTTCTCCTTCTCTCACACCTTACATTATTGCTGTTACAACTTATATGCTTTTTATACTATGTAATTAATAACAGACGATTATATAGGTTTTTTTTAATTTTTTTAACGTTTATTTATTTTTGAGACAGAGAGAGACAGAGCATGAACGGGGGAGGGTCAGAGAGAGAGGGAGACACAGAATCTGAAACAGGCTCCAGGCTCTGAGCGGTCAGCACACAGCCCGATGCAGGGCTCGAACTCACGGACCGTGAGATCATGACCTAAGCCGAAGTCGGACGCTTAACTGACTGAGCCACCCAGGCGCCCCAATAACAGACTATTGTATAGTTTTTAATACATTCATTTTTTTTATCTTTAAAGTTAGCATTGTAAATGAATTATGCACCACTATTACCATATTTCAGAATCTAATTATGACTATATATTTACCATTACCAGTGAGACTTACACTATCTTTTTATGTTTTTATGATGTTAACTAGTATTCTTTTACTTCCACTCAAAGAACTCCCTTTAGCATCTCTTGTAAGGCAGGCCTGGTGGTAATGAACTCCCCCAGCTTTTGTTTATGCAGGACACAAATGACAAGCTCATTGCTAACATCATACTCAATGGTAAGAGTTTGTGTCTTACACAAACAAAAGCTGTCCTTTGTTTCTGAAGGACAACTTCTCTGGGTATAGAATTCTTGACTGACAGTTATTTTCTTTCAATATTTTGAATATGTCATCTCATTTTCCCCTGGCCTGAAAGGTTTCTTTTGAGAAATCTGTCAGTTATCTTATGGGGGCTCCCTTCTATGTAACTTCTTTTCTCCTGCTGCTCTTAAGTTCTTTCTTGGTTTTTGACTTTTGACAATTTAACTATAATGTGTCTCAGTGTAGCCCTATTTGGGTTCAATTTATTTGGGGTCTTTTGGACCTCATGGATCTGGATGTCCATTTCTCTCCCCAGGTGTAGAACATTTTCAGCCAATGTTACATTAAATATATTTCTGTTCCTTTCTCTTTCTCTTCTGCTTCCGGAATTCCCACAATGTGAATACTGTTTCTTTTCATTGTGTTCCATAGTTCCCATAATCCCATTCACTCTTTTTCATTCTTTTTTCTCCCTGCTCCTCTGGGTAATTTCAAATGCTCTATCCTCAAAGTCACTGATTCTTTCTTCTACATGGTCTAGTCTACTTTTGAAACTTCACTGAACTCTTCAGTTACTGTATTTTTCAACTATAGGATTTCTGAGGTTTTTATGGTTACCATTTCCTTGTCAAATTTCTCATTTTGTTCATGCATTATTTTCCTAATTTCATTTAGTTGCCTGTCTGTGTTTTCTTGTTAATTAACTAAACTTGCTTATGAGGATTATTCTGAATTCTTTGTCTGACAGTTCATAGATCTCCATTTCTTTAGGGTCAGTTATTGGAGCTTTATTAGTTCCCTCGGTGGTGTCTTTACCTGATTTTTTATGATCCTTGATTCCTCATCTTGGGTAATTTAGCAATCAGGATCTTCTTCCAGACTTTACAGGTTTGCTTTAGCAGTGGCAGCTCTTCACCAGTAAGTTCAGTTTGGGTTTCTGGGTTATGTCTTTGGGCAGGTTTGAGCCTTTACCATGATCTATTTTGGGGCAAGGCAACTGTTCAAACTCTGAGGACAGGGATGGGGGATGTGCCACTGGCTGGTAAAAGTTGGATAGGGCTTCTGGCTTGATTCCCTACCCAAGTGAGCTGCAGATGGACTCCATAGTTTCCTGGATTCTGTGGTCAGGTTCATGAGATAGTTGGGTAATAGATAAATTCAGTAATAGGTGGTACTATGAATTAGCTTCCCTGTCCTCATAGGGCAGCAGGATGGGACCCAGGACCTATACAGCTTATTGTTTATGTACCTGAATTAGTCCAGAGTGTACAATGAATTTCCTGATCTAGTGAAGCCACCAGTTTTTCTCCTCAGACAGGGAAGAAAAGCCATGGCTGTGCTCTCTATTTAGGTGCCACTGTACATAGGACTGTTGGGTGGGCTACAGAGCTTCCCATGTACTCTGGCTAGGTTCCTTGGTCAGAGAGTCTAAAGGCTATATTCTAAGCCCACTGCTGAATACAAATTAAATTTCCTACCTGGCACAGTGGGAGAAGCATCCCTAACAAAGAGCAGCCAAACAAAGGTAAAAGCTCTTTGTTTGTTGACTTAACTTATACCAACCTGCACCCCAAGTTCCCTGACCAAGCAGGACTACTTGACTGTGCCCACCCACCTCTCAGCTCAAGTGCTGCTGGTCCACACACCTTCCAGGAGTTGTCTCCAACCCTTTTGGTCTGATAGGGCCAGAAGACACTCCACAGCAGGTGGGGATGTGACTTAGCTCAATGCCTGGGTGTGAGTAAACAGGGCTCTAGGGACGTCAAAATTCATTTGAGGTTCCACATCACACAGATCTGTACCCTACTTAGTTCCCTAGTCAGAGGGCAACCCAATCTGCCTCCCTAGTCAGACAGCAAAACCACTGGTTGGGATTACTACTTGGGCATCACAGGTATGAACCCGACCTGCCAAGATCCATATGCTGATTTTTGCAAGCCCCTCCTCATTTACCCATCACATTCAGATTCCCATTGGTTGAGCAACACAGATGCCTCTTCAGTCTTTGTGGTTATGAGATCAGAGTAGGGGCTCCCACAGAGCAACGCTGGGGGGAGCCAGTGGTCCCCACTGTGTTCTCTTTTCCCACTGAAGGACTGGCGGCTCAATGGAGACCTGTTGGTGTGGTGCTGCACTGGCCTGGGAGAGGGGCAATGCAGTCAGCTCTCGTACCATTCTACCACAGTCTCTCTTGATCTCTGTGGTACAGGGGATGTTTTAGCTTCACCCATGTATTAAGGGAGGCTCTCAGTGGTATCTTGTTCTTGAATTATTCTCAGTTGTTTTTTCTTGTGAAGAGAGCCAAGTCACCACTGTGGTAACATCAATGCCACCATCACCCAGGCATTCACTTTTTAATCTGTGTCCCTTACATTTACACTAGTGCTCAGGTATTAATGAAAACAAATGTTTGAAAAGTCAACAATGCTTAGTACCCTGCACTAAGCACAAGGAGCACAAAAGAGCAAAGTGGGACAAAGACAATGGTTTTTTTTAAATGTATTAATTTGCTAAGCTATCAAATAAAATGAAAAAAAAGAAAGGTTGATGTAACATCTTTTCATGAAGAAAACAAAATTGGGGCACCTGGGTGGCTGTCAGTTAAGCGTCCAACTTTGGCTCGGGTCATGATCTCACGGTTCATGGGTTTGAGCCCCGCATCAGGCTCTGTGCTGACAGCTCAGAGCCTGGAGCCTGCTTCAGATTCTGTGTCTCCCTCTCTCTCTTCCCCTCCCCCACTTGCACTCTGTCTCTCTCTCCCTCCCTCAAAAATAAGAAATAAACATTTTACAAAATTTAAAAGTAAAAATTATTCTAGCCTTCATCAAAATTGGCAGTATTTTCCATAATATGTAAAATTCATCATGGTTACAGGGGAAGCCTGTGAGAGAGTCAATGACTTTAAAAACTACAGGATGAAAAAAAGAGATGATTGTAGAAGTTTCCTTATATCCACACTTCTGACCCTTAGGAAAAGCAAAACTGCATTCATTTGAAAGAAGTATTCATATAAATGATACTATATTCATTATATAGAATAATAAACATAATGGTTAAAATGATTCTGTAAATCAAAATTAAAATACTTAATGTTTTAATGTTTTCACCTTACAAAATTATTTAAAATCCTTCATTAACTTTCTAGAGAAGTTCCCAAAAATATATCTACATTAGACTTCCCAATCCCTTAAAGGCATAACTTCATTAAGCTCTTTTATTAAAATAATTCTCCATAAAATAATGCTCTAAAAATAAAGTGATTTAAAAATATGTCCTTCACAGAAGGAAAAACTTGTGAAATCCAAATAAAGTCTGTAGTTTAATAGTATTACACCAATGTGAGTTTCTTACTTTAATAAATGTACCATGGTTATGTAAGATGTTAGCATTAGGGGAAGCAGGGTGAAGGATATACAAAAACTCTCTATACTGTCTTTGTAAGTCTTCTGTAAATTTTAAATTATTTAAGAATAAGTTTTTTTAAAGAAAATCATATTTTGAAATTCAACATGATACACATTTGGAGAAGAAAAACTTCTAACATTTTATTTGGAGCCTATTCATTAACATTCAATTAACAGACAACATGTGTTCCTAATTGACTTCTGACATGAAGCCTATTTTATAGATCTAGAGACCACACTAAGGCAACAGGGTTATGACCAACATGAGCACAATATATTTGTATTCTCACTCAGGCCACAGCCTTTCAAAGTCTCTGTAAATCAACACTATTTTCAGTCACAGAAAAGTAGAGGAAGCAGTTCCTTCTCGACTAAGATTCTCCCAAATGAGTAAAGCATTTTAAAAAGCAGATATTATGAAAAATCATATTCATGAACAAAGCAGAATAATGAGTTTACTTGTCCATGTTCATTATTTACATGGAAATATTACATATAGAACTAATATCTATCTTGAGTCATGAGAATGTTGAAGACTTTGTGACTGGTAAGACACATTATGTAATCCCTTAATAAGTAGTGAAATCCCATTACACCAAAGTGTAACGGCGTCTACATTACTACCCAATGAAGAATCCCATTGTCAGCTCAAACGCAACATGGAAATTATTGTTCCTAGCAAAAACCCAAAGGAACTCATAACCTTCCTCTTCACAGACCTAACCAAGAAAATTACTCAGATGGAAATGGATAAAAAGCATAGCCGAGAAAATAGAAAAGTTATAATCAAGTAATAGTGGACATAAATATTTTACAGTTTATCAGAGAAAGCAACCCATGGAATCTATAGATGATGGAGGCAAAAGAGATCAAATCTTTACTTAAATCTGCAAGGAATAAAAAGCATTCCGTTACCAGGAAGGTTTGGATTCCAGCATGAATGAATGGGACAAGGCAGAATAGCATGAAGAAAAGAGGATATGGAAAGCCTGAACAACTAACAAACGGGAGAAATGGGAACCAGACCACAGCAGAAAACTAGTTCCACGGTGATCAGAGATACAAAATTACAGGTCACCAACTCCTAGTCAGGAAGGTCCACAAATAAATAGCTGAGTCCCTTGATACACCATCTGATGTTTTTGTTTAATATAATTGTACTTAAACCAATAGTATAGTAGTACACAAAATAATGTATATAATAAATAATATAATAATAAAGTGCAACTCACATTCCACAACATGGGTTCATTCATTCTCAATACCTTTATTGTCTTAAACCTGAGTTAAAGAAACTTTCCAGGTCTTCCTAATCCTTCCTGGTCAGCAGACTAAGTGACCACTCTGATAATGGTGTTCACTCTGTGCCTGCAGGGGCCCAGGAGGGCAGAGGGTTATAGGCTGACCCACCACTCACCCTCCAATGCAAAATGCTACTCTACCAAGCCTTGTTTCTGGGTGCTCCAAACTAAACATCATTCATTTGACTATGTTTTACATTTAAAATGAAGTAGCAGTTGCCACTGGGCTCAAAGGAGAATAATGAAGTATTTGTTTTCAAACAGGACATTTGAGATTTATCCATGTTAAGAACTGCCTGTTTACTAGTATGCTTAATCACATTGAATATATGTTACAGATGTTATTTTGTATAAATATTTCATAATTCAAAAGAAAAAAGACTGTTGAAAGTTCTAAAATGATATTTGCATACATATTTACATATGTATGTGCACATAAACATTTATACAGATACAAAACATATATGTTAGCCTTTATATCTCATCTTCCAAAACCGTTAAGGAAATATTTTATTTTCACTCTGTAGTCCTCCAAAGAGGCAACAAAAAGTACTGCCTATTATCTTAGTTTCAGATACTCAAATATAAAAGTCACAAACCCTCTGCAGTATCATGCACTGAATCAGTGAAAGAATAAGGAACTTTCAAAACATTACAGTAATTTCACAGTTCATAAAAGTTATATATCTTATTAAGATTTCACCATAAATAATTTAATATTAGTAAAGATAATTATTTTTTAAATCCATTAAATTAGAAAATGTACTATATTTATAGCCCATTACACAGGTCTCCAGAAGTTCTGAGTATACACAGAAATAAAATAAATGTTCTTATCATTTTCTTCTCACTTTCATGACTTGAGGTTAATTGTAAGCTTCTAAAAACAATCTCCACTTCACTTGAACTAGCTTCAAATGAGAGGTCAGCAATGAAATAAGCAAATGTTTTTGCTAGAGGTCTGGTTTCAATGAACATGTATAAAAACACTTATTCTTTAATTCCTTGAAGCATTTTTTTTAAGTCAAAATATTTAGGAAGGGCATTTGGCCTTCTTTCCTAAAAAGGATTATAGGTGCTAAGAAAATCAAAGTATAATGGAAATGGAGGATATTTTAATAAAATGTAAAATCATTAGACTATTTCAGACTAAAACTCACACTTGCCCAAAGTATCTCCACATCACATTCCCTGGGGAGAGCAGCCCCTAGAGTAAGGAGCAAGCAGAAGAACAAAAGAGGTCCAAACAGTGGACTCAGGAACCTTCTAAGCACTCATTGTTCTTCAGCAAATACTTGCTGAATGCACCCAGGCTTGGCACTGGACCACAGGGAAACACTGATGAGCCAAACGACATAGCACCTTTCTCCTGGAGTTGACACTTAGCAGAAAGGCAGACAAGAAACCAAGTATTTGATTTACCCTTCTAATAATGGCTAGGAAGAAGAATTTGAGAAGGACGTTTTCCAGGCTAGGTAGGAGACTCAAATACATTTAGGGAGATGGGGCAAGTAAGGAGAGGAACATCCATATCCTTAAATAAAAACGATGAGGAAGCCAAAAACAGCCTCAATATGGAGAGATCATTCTATGTTACAATGTATTTCACGTTCTATGTTACAAAGTATTTCACATGCCTTCCCATTTAATTTTCACAGCCCTATGGGGGGAGAAGACGGGGAGGATTTATTGTTTCAATTATTCAGACCAGGAAATTGAAGTTCAGAGAGTAAGGGCACTCACTTAAAATGCCACTACCTAGGCAATTAACCCTTCTGTGGGTAGTCTTCACTGGGGTGAACCCAATGGGGATCACACACCCTAACCACACAAGAGGAGTTTGCTGCACTGCCTAGACAACAGAGGTCCAACAGAGGCCATTCCCAAGAAAACATCCTCAGGATAAAGACTTTCCTCCTTAAATAGCCTTCAACAGGTGTGCGGGTAGGGGTGCCCAGATGGCTCAGTCAGTTAAGTGTCCAACTCTTGACTTTGGCTCAAGTCATGATCTCACAATTTGTGAGATAGGGCCCCACATCAGATTCTGCGTGCGTTTTCTCTCTCATTCTCTCTCTCTCTCTCCCTCTCTCTCTCTCTTCCAAAATAAATTTTAAAAACATTAAAAAAAATTAGTGTGATCGTAGGCATGTCTTTCTTCTAGGGCCCAAAGAGGGAAATATTCCACCTCATAGTCCAAGAGGCCCCAGAAAAACAGAAGAATCTCTTACAAATGTACTTTTTCAAAAGAGACCAAATAAAATTATTTCAAAATATGATACTATTTCATAATTACATTAAAAAGTTTAGAGAGAAAAAAACCGGGCAGTGCATACATTCTCTCCTTTTCATTTTTTTTCAAGGAAAAATAACAAAATTAATCGGGCCAAAACAGTTTCCTATATCTACTGTCACATACTAAAGGGAGAACTTTTCTTTTTCCCACCACCTCTTCCAAAAATTGCAGCACTGGATGAGACTGGCAGGTAACTGTATAACCTTTGGGGTTTTCTTTTCTTCTTATAAAACTGTCATGCCGCACACATCTCAGCAATGTGTCTGTCTTCTCTTTACCGAAAGCAGCTCTATAAAATCGGAATACAATGTAAAAGACGACCTCAAGCGAGGCTCTGTGGTTTGGCTATAAGAGAGGCGGTGGTGCTTGGCATGCAGTCCCACCCCCAGCCCGTGCTTCTGGCTCCCTGAGAGCTTTGCAGGACTGCAATGCAGTAAAGGGTCTCCATAAATGAAAGGAGATCGGAGAGGGGGAGTGGGAGAAGGAGGCTGCAATTTCCTTGCATGTATCGAGCCTGAGCATTTTCTATTTCAACTAACTATGAAGAATCATGGCCTTGTTTTAAGGATTTCAGCAAAAGAAGACAGTTTAAAACCAAATGCCTGCTCTCTACTATGGCAGTTGTATTGGCAGGCTGTAATTTGTCAGAGGGAGATAATGGAAATACAGTTATGTTTGTATAATCCATGGGCTCTTTATCAGCTAGGTAAAACCCAAGGATACAGGTGGCAGCAAATCTTTCTGTCTGGGAAAAAAAATCTTTCACTTCTGTAGAAGAAGAAAAAGAAATTTCCACCATTTGGTTATACAATGCAGCTCCATTTCATTTCTTTGTAGGTAATTCTGAAGCAAAAGGAAGAGGTTAATGGAGGAAAAGAATCTGTGGGACAATGGGTATGTTTCATATCACATATGGAACATGAATGTGCATTAGTCAGAAAGAGAGATTTCCATTCATGTCCTGATATATCTTTAGCCCGTAATTTGGAAGCAAGTAATGTAAATGACAGTTCTAAACAAATCACTCCTTTGATACTAGGACTGCAACAACCAGAACCTTCCTTTGGGGGGAAAAGGTGTTGTAATTAATGCAGCCAATAATTTGTTACATTTGCTTTGTTTTCATTATTTCCGGCTTTCTAAAAGAATGTAGTTGTCAGCAAAACCTCACCCTTATCTGAAAGTATTAAACAAGCAATTACTAGTTTTGTAGTGAGAAATAACATACACAGATATAAATGTGATTGGCTCCTTAAGAACCATGTAAAGTAAACCCTGAAAATTGCTTCTTTATTCAGATATCGGCATTTACTTCTGAGTTTCCATTTTCTAGGCTGCATGTTTTACTCTGAGATATAATCTTGCTTCATCTTTTCAATGTCAGTATGTCAGTCTTCGCCTCAGTCAACAACGATGAATATAGAGCTTATTTAGTAATAAACAGAAGGTACATGCACAGACTATAAAAACACCGTGTAAATACATCTCAGAATATGGTAGCACTAAATTTCCATTTCAGCATATCTTGCAACCACACTGCATAACACTAAAGAGACTACAGTGAAATGACATTTCAGACCAGGGCTTCCCTGCATGGTTTCTATCCTGATCAGTGTCTGCACCGTTTAAATGCAAAGAGTACAAGACATAAATCATGAGCTTTTTCTTCTGCTTAAACATCCCTTACTGGAATTTCATTCTCTGTAACCTCAGGTGAGCTTCAAGAATGAATCCAGCCATCAGCATCCAGCCACACAAACTGCAAACCATTCTCGCTTTTCATGTTCTGATTCTTTGGGGGAATACTTGTTCCCTGGACTCTCACACAGTCCAATTTTACCAAACCCCTGAAAGTATCGGGGTGCTTCTCCAACTCACAGCATCCTTGTCAGGATTCAATGCAGCAATCTCCACAAAGAACATCACACAGCACCTCACACGTGGCAAGCACTCATTAAATCATGAGTCACATTTTGGTGTCATCATAATTAGTGATTTTCTAGCTATTTTCTCTAGATCAGAATTTCTCACTCAAAGCGTTATAACACACCCAGAGAAGGACTGTTACAAAGGAAACTGCATGATTTTTAGGGGACCTGTATTAAAACTTTGGCTTTGCCACTTAACAAGGTCATGACCTTGAGTAAGTTATTTTAACTCACTTACCTTCAGTTTACTTATCTGTTCAATGGAGATGGTTATACTTAGTTTAAGGTTTGGATGAAATAATAAAGCTCCTCACCCCAAGAGGCAGTATGGCAGACAGTTACAGAGCATGGAAACTGGGTACAAATGTTCGTGCTGCCAGTTGCTGTGTAACCTTGAGTTCTTTATCTGTGCCTCAGTTTCCTCATCTGTAAAATGGGCATAATAATAGTGAATATGCCTAATTTGGCATTGTGAGGATTGAATGAGTTATAAATAACTTCCAGAAGAGTGTCCAGAAGGCAGCAAGTATTAGTTATGGTGATAATTTTCCTTTTTTTCATTTAGTAATGATATATTTATTGAGCAGCGACTATGCATCTGTCACTGTGCTAGTCACTGAGGATACTAAAACAGTATAATCCCTGCACTATGAAATTTAGAATCTGATGGGGAGATAAACATTAATCCAATTACCACATAGATAAACGTGTACTTACCAACTGAGATATGTGCTTTGAAAAAAGGAAAGGTTTTATGAAAACATAATTAAACAGAGACTGTTCCCTTGGCGAAGAGGCATTTGAACTGAGAGCTGAAGCATAAAAAACTAAGTAGGTAAAGAGGACTGGGCAGACTGACCCACGGAAAAGGAGCCATATATGCAAAGTCCTTGTGGTGAGGGAGTATGTTGTACCAGAGGAAGTGACTGGAGACTGGAGGAAGAGGAGGCATGATAGGAGCCGAGGCTGGAAACATGCCAGTGCCACACCATTCAGGGACTGTAGGTCAGGGTGAGCACTGGAGATTTCATCCTAGGATAATAGGAAACTTTGTAAGAATTTAAGCACTAGAAGGCAAGGGATGTTGGTGGCGACATAATCAGATTTTCACCTTAAGATCTTCCTGACTGATAGGACCTGGATACAGAATATTTTAGTGTAGGCCTGGGAGACCAGTTAGGAGGCTATGGTGGCTGGTATTAGAGCTGGTGGTGGAGAAGAAATCAAATGGAAAAAAACTGAGTGAATTTAGTTTTTGGTCTATTAGAGTGTAGTATAATAGTTCCCTCTCCTTGGCCTATCATTCTGCCAAGGCTTGGCACAGGTCTTCTATACCTAAACCCAGGGCACAGCTAGAGACAGACATGTATTATCACACCGTAGAGTGGGACATGACCTAAGGGTGGTCTGGGTCAGAATGACAGGAGTGAGCTGAGGCAAGCACTTTCACCCGGAGAGTTTTCCCCCCGGGCTCCCCAGACCAACCCTCGCCCAGCCAGAGCAGAGAGCATCACCCAGGAGCTCTGGGGACCATAGTAACTTCACATATGGGGCAGGGCTACAGCTACTTTCTGCTCCCGCTGCTGCCTCTTTGCTACCTGGCAAAGGAAATCAGCCCCGATTCACCTAAGATCCACTCTTAGGTCTATGTCGGTGATCAATCAAAACAGTATCCATCAATCTTCTTTGTTACTCATACCCACTTTTTGCCAAAAAACACTGCATAATACAACCTGTGCACATTATCTGGTAGGTCTCATTCTTGGTCACAGGGAATAGATCAAGTGTCAGGTTCAGCCCCTGTCATTACTGACACGTCCCTGTGGAATATTGTTACTAAGCCTGGCTCTCTGTAATGAAATTGGTTCTCTTTTAAGCTGCCACTGATTGTGGCAATCATCTATTACTTAATACTGACTTTTATAAACAGATTCTCACTCAACAAAAATTCAGTATTTATTGAACACATACTATGTGGCATGCCTATGTCAGGTGCAGGATACCCGAAGATAAGTGGCCTATCCCCAGTGTCAAGTATCAGCAGTCTAGTGGGAAAGACAGATATAAACTAATTACAACACGATATGGAAGTGCAAAAATGAGGGGCATGAATAAATTGTAGAAACCCAGAGCTGGATATAATTAATTTCTGTCTGGGGTGGTACATAAAATCTCCACAGAATTTGTTGCAAAACACAATAAAAATTAGATAGCCTTTCGATTAACAACTTCCTTCTGGCATTTTGTTCTTACCCTTTAACCTCATTGCAATTGCCTTGTAGTTCCTGTGCTATATTATTAATGGAAATGTTTCCCCTCATTATCCAGCAACTTTGTTACATAGACAATTATGTTCTGGAAGATGCTTGAGAACTTCTTTAGCTGATAAAAGAATTAACCTTTTAGACTAAGGCACCACTTACTGCTGGGCACAACTCTCAAGGATTCTGATTACTCAGAAAATACACAGCATCTGTTTTGCATGTGTACGTAGTATAACCTAGCAAATAACTATTCATAGGAGTAAAATTTTATTACAGCAAAGAGATTAAACAATAATAATCCTCAACTCTTGCTTCTAAAACAATCCAGTCTTAATTTTTTTGAGCTTCCAAGGAACAGAAATGTCACAAAAAAACTCTGGGGCCCAGGGCCAACACTACAGGCACAAAAGTGGTAGCCATCTGCATATAGTGACTTCAGGACTGTAGAAAAACTACCTTCACAAAAAATACCTTCCTCAGTGACTAGACTACTTGGACACTAGTGGGGATGTGAACACAATGCCCTCCTACATTCTCTAACTGAGAAGGAAATGAATTTAAGAACATAAGAATTAGGAGACAGGTGACTCCTACTCCAGCGTCTCTGGAAAAACATCCTTCCTCCATCCTATCACTCTCCATAAACCAAAGAACAGAATCCAGTGGCTTTACCCAGGCACTCAAGGCCCTCTACAATCTAATGCCAACCTCCATTTGCCAACTCGTATCCCATCGTCCCTACAACACATCCTTTATTCTAACCAGACTAGCATAACCATTATCCTCAGTTCCTGCTTTCCTCTTTCCCTTCAAGCAGAGATTGGGGCAGGCAGAGTTCTGCTGGTGATAGCTACACTGGCAGCTCCATTTTCTTGAGGGACGTCTTACACCATTCAGTGAGTTCCAAAGTCCCAAATTATATTATCGACAATCAAAATAGCAACTAAACCAAAGAGTAATCTCAGAAATAAACCTCTAGAAATAGACATCTGACCAAGGTAATGAACTAAAAGAACAGGTAGCCTTCCTGAGGAATGCAGATTCTGTGCCCTTAAAGGCATTACAGAACAGATTAGGCTTTAAGCTGAAAATGGTGTGTTAACCAAATCTTTGCTACCAAATGAAAGATAAGGGCATAATCACAAAATAATAGCTGATATTTATTGAGAACTTGCAGTGTTCCAGCAACACTGTAAATGTTTTATGTGTATGGATTCATTTAATCCTGACAGGAGTCCCCTGAGCTAGGCAATGTTTATTACACCCACACCCTAAGTGAGAAAAATGAGGTTGGAGGTTGAGTCATTTGCTTAAATCCACGCAGTGCTTAAGTAGAGAATCAGAATGTGACCTCAGTCTAATTCTGGAATCTATGCTCTTGACTCAGTAGCCAGGTAAAAACAAAAACAAACAAACAAAAATCGGTCAATAGGCAGAACTATATACAAAGTGGTTCCTCATGTTTCAGGTTTTCTGGGATAAAATACTGATTAAAAGTCAAGAAAAAGGATACGCATGTTATTTTCTATAATTGCTAAATTCTTTGCTTTATCCAACCAAAATGTGAAAGAAAAGCCTTTATATGCAGGAAAGATGAGCAATGCCCTGTCCCAAATTACAGTTAAGTTTAAAGAACTAGATTAAAATTTTCTCCGAAGGTCTAGATGAAAGAAACCCTGACCTACCAGGTTTACTATGAATTTATCCCATTTGGCAAATGCCTTAATCTAAAGCAAGTTCGTTATTTTTTTAAAAAGTTTTCACCAAAAGAAAAGATTTAATTTTAACTTTATATTTACCTTAATAGTTCCAACCATGAGTCACAATAATTGCTGTATACAGTGAACATTTCACTTGGCTTGTTTCTAAGTTACACAATGGAATAATATGCATCTATTAAAATTACTTTTACGAGTAGTTTTTAGCAAGGGATAAAAATTATATTAGAGTGTCAAGTGAAAATGACAAAATTTTATATTTAGTATGACTATATCACTGGGAACATATATTCATAAGAATATGCAGAAAATGTTAGCAGAAAATGCTGATGTTAATGAAATGGTTGTCTTTGAGTTGCAGCATGTTCTGATTTTTTTTCTTTATGCCCTTTTATATTTCTACTTTTCTAGAGTCAACATCTTTACATTTGTAATGAAAAAAAGTAAGACTCTAAAGTAAATATGAACAAGAAAGTCATTAGCAATCCAAGTTCTGTTTCTACACTCATCTCTTGTAAGGAACATTTTACCATCTAGTTAAGAAAATTCTCTTTGAACCACACACCAGATGTAAGTTTACCTTTATGAGACCTCTCAGCATTTTATAGACAGCCGCTAATCCAGAATAATAAGGAAAATCAGGCATTCTTTCTCTAGAGGGGAAAAAACATTTTTTCTCTAATTTACAAGAAATAAAATGGGCTCTGTATTACATCTGAATCCTGGTTCAAATACTTCAGCAAATTAGTTAAGCTCTCTGAGCCTGAGTTTTCCCACATGTAAAACGAAGTTGCTATTAGAATTAAATTCAATAGCATAAATCAAGTGGCTAGCTCAGATGACTGCAGTCCCAGCCCACGTCTGATGGCAACTGCAATGCTTGTTCCTTTTTCTCTCTCTAAGCCCTTAAACCTGGCACTGCGTCCATAATTGGGAGGAAACACAAGTAAATTTCCCTTAAGAACTGTATTTTAGATCCACCTAAAATACCAGTGGCTCCAAATTGAGGGATACAGAAAATTCTACAGTATTTTCCAGTCAACATGTTTATTGTTCTGGTGAATACAGAATAATTCCAGTTCTTAATGATCATTTAAAGTTCTGAACAAAAATGAAAAATGATGTTACTTGATTTTAAACACATTTTTCACAACATAACCTGTGTTAAATTTAATTATCTTGCTTTTATTTCCTTTCTGTCTCTGTCTCATTTTCCTTCCTGATGTCTTTATTTCTTTCTTATTTTGGACATATGGACAATGCAATAGTTACCTTATTAAATACCAAAAATGTTAAGCATGATCTTAGAGCTGGGTAACATATCAGGAACAACTTGACTGATAATACTAAAATATGTTATAATCCCCATATGTCAAGAAATATATCAAAGAAAAATTTTTTTCTGTTTAGTGTAAACAATTACTAGAATAAGTTAGAACCCTCATGTGATGTGTATGGTGGGCATCTTCTTGTGAACATTACAATTTCTGCCTCATCTCCTGACCTTCAAAGTTTCCTTGAAAGCAGTCCAGTCCTTTCTAATATAGCTATTTTAACCAGGTTTTACAGATCATACAGTCCTTCTTACCCAGTATCAGTGACAGAACAATTATAAAATAGGATTAGATAAGCATAATTGAGATTTTATCAGAAGTGTGTCATTTCTATTAGCATTCATCATTCTTCTATTTGTGGCACTGGCAACTGCTCTCACTGCCCTGCTAATTCCCATTTATTTTTTCAGTCCTTATATTAAATAAGACCCATTCTGGGAAGCCTTTTCTGAATCCCACTCCTACCCCTCACCCCAACTCACCACCTCAAATGAGATTGGGGGCTCTCATTATATTCTCTCATTGTACACTAGATTTTTACTTTATACCACCATCACAACAGTAATGAAGTCATTACTAATATAATCCTCTGCTTAATGTCTATCTGAATAAGCTGTGACTTCCATGGGACAAAGATGTACCTATCTTGTTCATCTTTGTACCCCAGGTCCTCCAGTGGTATCTGACCTAGAAAAGATGCTCAATAAATAACTGCTGAATAAATGAACAAAGCCAAAATTTGCTGCCAATGAAAATATCCAGGGTTACGCTTTCAGCTCTGGGTAAAAGAGCCTAAATATCAAGAGTCCATTTAGAATCATACTGTATTCCTTGTGTAGTTTAGTAAAATATGTCAAGGAACCATTTTTCAGCTTCTAATAAATATCTACACCAAATAAGCAAAGTCTGGCTGCCATTCACACAGGCATTTGTGTTACCAAAGAATATTTACAACACAGTGTTGACAGCGAAAGATGCTTTCTAAATTCAGAAACATATAGGCTACTGCTTCTCCAAGTACCTTTTTTCCTGAAGATTTACTATGACAGTCAATGAAATATCTACTTTCAGATATAACAAGGGCTATTTCTGACAGTTATCAGAAAGATGATATCCACTGAAGAGAGAATATATTATGAGGCATGAACAAAATTAAAATCAGAAGAATTTAAGTTCATGTGCTCGGAAAGAATATAAAACAGAAATTTCTCTAGTGAACCATGGTCAGATTCTCAAAGTTGCCCTAAAGTCCGTAATAATAAACAAGCCCAGAGAGCCAACAAGATCAGTTTTATGGACCACAGTGAGTTTTTTGAGCTGCTGGAATGTTTGCTGTGGAGTAGCCTCTAGGTTTATACATTACTTTAATAACGTGGTAATTCAGGTTACTCTGCTTGCCTTCTGAAGTCATGATAAACTGCTTCGTTCTGGGACAGGAACTAGGCATGGTGTCAAGTGGGCAGCTTAAACTCCCACTGTGTGCTAAAAAAGAAATAATGAGAACACAAGAGTGAAAACCAACGCTTCAAACCCTCATTAGAGCAGGCACAGAACAATTAACAAAAAGCAACACCAAAGGTCTTGAGACAACATGGGCTTTTTCCTAACTTTGTTCAACAAATAATTTATATGCCAGACACTGAGCACGATTTTAGTGATTAAGACAGGTACGATGCATGCCTTCACTGTTATTTACACAATGTCTTTTGAAATACAAAATACAAACACTAGTTTCTAAAAAGGTTGGCAAATGTTTTTTACTTGTTTATCATTAATGAAATGCTATAAATGGCATGGCATGTGTACCCAGGCACTTAGAAACCTTTCCAAGAACTGAACTAGACTTTGTGCTCACGAAGGACTACACATGACAAATGAGTGACCCAAATGATCAAGACTAAGAGAGTCCAAAAAGGGAGGTTCTCATGTCCCAGATGGTACTAGAGCTGGGCTTTGAAAAAAGTGAAGACCTGGAGAAAAGGGAAGAAGACCTTGAGCACCTGTGGAAAGACACAAGGAAGACATGCACGCAGGCGTGTTGATGGCATCCGAGGAGACATCAGTAGGCAGGTCTAACTGAAGCATAAAGTACCAGTAATGAAGCAATCAAAGATGGGGTTGGAAAGGTGGGAAGACTTCTCAAATACCTTATACTTTATACTGTAAAGTTCTGAGCATTCATAAGAGACCACTGAAGAAATCTTTGCATTAGAAAGACGAATCTGGTAATAGTTCCTAAAATCTGATTTGAAAAATGGTGCCAACTGGCTTAGTTAGAATCACCTGGAGCACTTTATGAATGACACAAATCCCAAGACCTTCATTCCCTCATTCCTAGTAACTTAGAGTATATCTAAGAGAAGAAATGTATCTTTTTTTAATTTATATATATAACATGTAAAATATATATACTATATATATGTGTGTATTATTTATACACATGTGTATTTTTAACTAGTACTTTAAGTGATTTCTTACATGATTCTGAGGCACAGCCAGGCATGGAAAGCACTGATATAGAAGATAAAAAGACTGAATTGGCTTAGGAAAAGTGACAAGGACCAGGCCTAGGGAGAGTGTGGACTGGCCTGACTTGAAAGACAGACAGACTGTTCAGTCTAAGTCAAAACTCTTAGGTCTAATTGACATCTGGAAATATTTGTAGGAACTTTTGACCCCCAAAAGTACATTACTCTCACATCGCTGTGCTCAATATTTAGAATAAAAGGTTTATTATGCAAGGACTCTAAATGAATCAAAAACCTACATCTGCACATATTGACTCCATCTGTTTTCTCCTACCCCCATCCCGTGAGAAGAAGGCAAGCTCCTCAAATTAGAGAACTTACTCCCTGCTCTATCCCACCCCAACAATGGCATGAATCAATGCTTACGTGAATGAAGAAAAACCAGTCTTTTCAATCACTGGAAAAGAAGCAGATGCCATTCATTCACAGATCTTTGGAACTATATCTAAAATACCACAGGTGAAAACCAGAACAATTCAGTTATGGCCACCATGAATATTGAGTGCTTTTGTATGCTCTGTAGGGTTCCAACATAGGGAAGAGACCTGGGAGAAACTTAAAAAACAATGAGGTAAGGTACAGAGGCAGAGTAGCAAAATCCTCACAGTGGACTAATTTCAGCCTGATTATAAAGCACCTGCCATCTGTGAACATCATGCCTTTCTAGATTTGTTGTTGTTGTTGTTGTTGTTGTTGTTGTTGTTGTTGTTGTTGTTTCACCTCCTAAAATCTGCAGGAGAAGTTCTGGTTCATGAAGCAATTCCTTCTCTTCCCATTTGAATTCTAGAAGTTTGAGTTTAGTATTTGAGAGTTCTAGAAATTCAGAGTTTAGTATTTAGGAGTTAGTAGAACTTCCATATTTTTTTTTTCTGAAAATGAACAAGACTGTAATGGCTTATATAATCAATTATTATTCCTTTAACCCAGATTTTTAAAATTTTTAATTTTGCATAATTAGTTAAAATGACCATGTTGTTAATAACCTAGTTTCTTCATTAATGACCTTTGACAGCATCAGGCTGACCTTCAAAGAGGGAAACTGAGGCTCCGAGGCTTGATGCCATGCCTGAGGTCTCAATGGTTTACCAGCATCAGAGTCACCACTACAACAAGGTCTTTGCATTCAAGAGTAAATTCTAGGGGTGCCTGGGTGGCTCAGTCCATTAAGCTCAGAGTCTAGGTTTCAGCCTAGGTCATGATCTCAGGGTTTCGCGGGGTCGACCCCCACTTGGAGCTCCGCATCATGCTCCATGAGCTGATAGCACAGAGCTTGCTTGGGATTCTCTGTCTCCCTCTCTCTCTGCCCTTCCTCCATTCATGCTGTCTTTGTCTCTCTCAAAGTAAATAAATAAATCATTTTTAAAAAAGAGTAAATTCTACAGTATGATGCTGCTTGTCTTAAAACAAAGAAAAGCCTCAGATTTCATGTATTTTAAGTTTAGTGGTTTTTATTACACAGGCATAGGCATTTTTCCTTCAGTAATCAAGAAGCAACTCAATGAGAAGCCAGTTTTAAATTTTTGTGGGTGAGATTCCGGATTTCAAATAATTGTTTTACCAAATAAGAGAAATTACATTGTCCTTGAGACAGATTAGGATGGGAAAGCATAAGATATATAAAGTATGTTTGGTTTCTCCAACAGTTTTTAATAGGGAACATTGCTTGGGGAGGGGAGGGGGGTGGGGGGCACAGGTGTATCTGCCCCTGAAGGTAGGACTATTCCTATTACTGGCATTGTTTAAACTCACTGAAGCATAACAATACAAAGCAGACCCACCTGGTTTTCTTAGTGTTCCTAAATTCTCTACAGATGGTGTACCCCCTAACTGACTGCCCTTGGTAGGCACCTTGCAGAGGGCCAAGCAGGAACTGTGCTTAGAGATAACCTGATGACACAAACCACTGCCACAAATATCGTCATCAGGGGTAGAAATAGTATTAGAGAAACACTGGAAAACATTTAAGATCTTAGTGAAGATCTTAGTAAAGATGTTAATTTCTCTTATTTGGTAAAACAGAATTATTTGAAATCTGGAATCTCACCCATAAAAATGGGCAGCAATGAAAGAAAAGCAGTTCAAAGTATATCTAGGTGATACGTTGGATGAAAGAGCTCTGCGTATATGGCACAAGAAAGCTCCACAGACTGAATGAAAGACTGTTCTAGATTGTTCAACCTCCTAAGACCAAAGGAATTGGCCTCAATTCCTCCATTAGGATCAGGCCTGGTTTGCCCTCACCATCCATTCACTGATGTATTAATTATTAATTGATAGGTTACTGTAAAAAAGAAAAAAAGAAAGAAAAGAAAAGAAAAAAGAGAAAAAGAAAAAGAAAAAGAAAAAAAGAAAAATAGAGAATATAAATACTATAGAATAAATTCAATGAAGCTGGAAGAACAGCTCAAAATGTGACACAGAAAAAGGGTCCTCATGTACTTCACCCAGCCTCTTCCATTCCTGACTTTGTGCTGTTAAGGATAAGTATCCAGGTCACCCATTCCTTCTAAAGTCTATCCTGTGTGGTAAGGAAAACACTTTAGATTCCTGGGTGAGGGTCCCATGACCCGGCCTACTAGGCAGGTGTCACTTTTTCACTCACAGTTCAGATTCTAACCCTCACCAGAGGTATAATGAAGACCTTCACAAACAGGGAAACTGACTATAAGTAATACATTCCTCCATCCTACAGTGAAGGATTCTGCTGTCCAGGGTTTCATGGCCTTAACACTAAGGTCAGTGCTAAGAACTATGTCTGCCTCTCAGACAGTCACAATGCACTTTAGTCACACCATACATTCTAAATAGTCACATGCTGAAGAAACATGTTTAACTTCATTTTACCAGGTATTTCTGCAAAATCGGTACAGCACAGAACTATTTTTCTGCAGAGCACCTACTAGTATGAATATATGTATAGACTGGAATTCTGCATTTAGAGCCAAGTGAAATTAGGGAATTCACCCCTCCTCTTAAACCTATTTTCTGAAACAGACCAGTTCAAAAGTCCTATACTTAATATTTGATTGTACAAATAAAGGGATAACTTTAATTACAGAATTCCAAAATCTAAAGGCAAGGCTAAATGGTGGCAAATCTTGAACACAGAAACCCTCTGTTGCATGTATTACTGGGATTCATGTATGTGTAAAATTTAATAATAGTAGAACAATGTTGAATATCTCACTGATCGCATGTACCTTACATGCACCTGGATATATGAAGCCCGTGAGCACTCAGCTGTTCGCTTCAACTTCTCCCACACCCCAAGAAATCACTTTCTTTTGCTAGTAATGAAGTATCAAGAGGTTTAAAAAATGAGTTTTACCTTTTTTTTTAATTTTCAGCTTAAGTTAATGACCCTTTTCTATCACTTTTGGATGCAGGGTATCTCCACTTTACAAAAACAGCTACATATTTCTTCAAATGTATGCCATCATTTAATAGGAAGTTTTTTAAAGTCTTAAAAATGCATGGGTATCAATTTAATTAATGTGCTATTTAACACATTTCTAACAACCTGTTATATTGACACTATGTTTAGCAGATGTTATCTCTGAGGACAATTAGTTTTTTTCATCAGAGAAGGGTGTGGGAGGTGATAGATTATTGTTGCCATGTAAGAGGAAAACTTCACATTCATTATATAAACTTATAGTCTATTTTTTCTGGCACCTCTAATTTTTTTTTGTCACATTCTTCCCTTTACCTTTAAGAAAACCTCCAGAAGTGGACTTTCTCTCCTTAGGGGCTGTTAGTTACAAGATGCCCTGAATCAGATGTCATTAGCTGATACAACATTCATCTTCTTTTAGAATTAGAAAAATCACCAAATAATGATTAAAGACAGAGGGTTTTTAAATATTCTAACCATACATCTCAATTCAATATTGATTTAAGTGATTAATTTTTCTATGATGATATGGCATCATGACCAATCAAATATAATGTTTACAAGATGCATTAATCATAGTTTACAGTTTTCTAGAGGTATGATGGATAGCGAATGGTTTTTTTTTGAATCAATAAATGCAAAAAACCATTTGCATTAGAAATATGGGAGCAGACACATGACCTGCTCAATTTTTATATGTCTTCAAAATTCCAGCAGCCTCTTAATTATAAACTCCATATTAGTTTATATTTAAGGGTCTATTTGATCAGCTTGTTTTTATCGTTATGGAACAACGGAAAACAAGTTCAAAACATGGAGCTATTTGTGCACTTTATACAATGTCAAACTGCAAATAACAACTAGCAGTGTGATCTGTCCAAAGAAAAAAATGTCCAAAAAAAAAAAACAGAACTGTATAAAAATCTATGTATGTTTCATTTCCTTGGAGAAAAGTCAATATTTAAAGATTATACCTAAAGTATAGTCAAAAGAAATGCATCAAGATTTTGCTAAGCAGAACTGAGATTTTGTGACAATAAGGGTTTCCTCTCACAATTCTATATTATAATATTTCTATTGTTTTTTACTCTTTATACAAATCCACATATTCACATCATTGATTTTTTAATTTATTTCTATGTGATTTTGTTTACTGCTGCTTTCATCTTGTTCACTTTTGCTCCATTTTTTGTCCTTTTTGTTGGAATCCAGTAATTATACACATTCAGTTTCAGAGAGCCTTCCAGACTCTTAGCTTACCCCTATTTCTAACACAAGGCAACTGCCTACATTGTTTCAATGGCTGCACCTTCCCTGGAGCAAATTTCTCAAAGGTCCTTTCATCTTGACATGTGCTAGAATAGGGCCTCCAAATACGTGGAACTGGGCAGGGGAATCTCAAAGTAAGCACTGGATCATATCATGTGCTTTCCGGCATTCCCCGGACAGCACCACTACAGACGAGCATAATGATGTGAGAATGAAAATCATGACAAAGGTGATGTGTGACTGGTCTCACATCCCTGACACATGTAGCTCCAGAGTCCAGGCTGATCTGCCCATGGGCAAGGTGGGACACAGTGTTCACTGCTTGTCACCAACACCAACAATCCCAGTATCAACCCCTAAACAGTGTGTTTGATTTTTAGGAAATAGACTGAATTGATCTGGAAATTTATCTGAATTCAAAATGTTGCTTCTCTAAGTTTTGCATTTAGTTGTTCCCTCTGAAAGTTTTAACCAAGAGATGTTTCACTTCACTCAGAAAACAGCCCAGTGCTTGAGAGAAAAAGAATCTGAAAAGTCTCCGATGCCACCCGATGATATATCAAATATGGGATTCATTTATGAAAGCACCCTTTTGGGGTACAAGGTTAACATTAGAGAAGGCAGTTTGAAAACACTATTTTATATAACCAGCTTTTCGCTGTGTTTCATTTGACACTTATCTAGGACCTATTACATAACAGGCATTTGCTCTACACTGAACACTGAAGAAACGGATAAGACTAACCCTGCTCTCAAGGAGCCCAGAATCTACTGGGGTTAGAAGACAAAAAAAATAAATACTTTGGAATAGAAGCAATAGTGCTGTGACTCAAAAACAAAGAACAGTAAATATTTAAGGTCTGAGCAACTAATCTGCCCAAGGATGTCAGAGCCAATCCCAGACAGGCAGTGAATTTGAATTATATTAAAGAATTGGTTAAAGTTTTCCAGGAGAAGAGGAAATACATTGCAAGAAAAAGGAAGACCACGTGCAAAAGCACAGCCATACAGGAACTTGGTATGTCCCAGAAAAGATAAAAAGGTCCTGAGGCAACAGTGTGGGGTGTTTGAGGAGGAGCCCCAGCAGGAGATGAAAGTGAAGCAGACTGATGTAAAGCCCCTTATAGTAAATATACATTGTCTGCCCATTATCTGGTCTTTGATGAAGCACTCCTCTACTCCTCCTAGTTGGGGAGGCTGACAACACCCTATTTTTGGCTCTAGCTGCAGACAGGTGAGCAAAGCCTGACCCATTAGAATGCTCCATACACTGGACCAAGTGGTAAGTTCAAGAATAGATGCATAACCAAAACTAGGCCAATCGGAATCCCAGTCAAGTCTACCAGCAGATCTGGCTTGGTGTGTATAACCTGTTCAGCCACAAAGACCTCTTCAGTCAACTCAAAAGCATCCTATACTTGGTTTAATGGTCTGTTATTGCCATTTTTATTTATTTTTTTTTTAATTTATTTTTTCAACGTTTATTTATTTTTGGGACAGAGAGAGACAGAGCATGAACGGGGGAGGGGCAGAGAGAGAGGGAGACACAGAATCGGAAACAGGCTCCAGGCTCTGAGCCATCAGCCCAGAGCCTGACGCGGGGCTCGAACTCACGGACCGCGAGATCGTGACCTGGCTGAAGTCGGACGCTTAACCGACTGCGCCACCCAGGCGCCCCATGTTATTGCCATTTTTAAATTCTCAATAATTTTATCTTTGAACTTGTGCTTTATAAGTGAAGTCCTACAGGACAACAGGGCATGCACATGAGCAAAGAAACTACACACTCTATTTGCAGAGTAGCATTTATGATGCCCCATAAACACAGCCTTCCAGTAGACCCACAATGTGTAGCAGTTCTGTGAGACTCAAAGGACAAGGTAAGTATGTTACATTTAAAACTGAATAAGTAGAGGTGCTGACAGACCCAAGAGACCACACTTCCCATTTGAACCAGAATTTGCTTCCAATGCAGAAAAAAGGCAATGGCACTTTACAAAACAAAACCAGATAACTTCATCATATCCTTTCTTACTTGTGTCACTTCCCTTTACTAAACAAACTCACTAAAAACGATGACACAGAAGGAAAGGAAAGATAGGGAATTCATAGTTCCTCTTCCGTTCAGTTATTCCTTATTCATTGCTAAGCTGAAGGGCAAAAGTGGAATGTGAGTGTATCAAGAAGTAAAGGGGCGCCTGGGTGGCGCAGTCGGTTAAGCGTCCGACTTCAGCCAGGTCACGATCTCGCGGTCCGTGAGTTCGAGCCCCGCGTCAGGCTCTGGGCTGATGGCCCAGAGCCTGGAGCCTGTTTCCTATTCTGTGTCTCCCTCTCTCTCTGCCCCTCCCCCGTTCATGCTCTGTCTCTCTCTGTCCCAAAAATAAATAAATCGTTGAAAAAAAAATTAAAAAAAAAAGAAGTAAAATATAAGCAGTCGAGTTCATTTTATACAACAATTCCATTGGTCTGGTAAGAACAGAATATATATGAATTACACGTATGAATTATAAATTGTATAATTTTAGTGCTTCCAAGTATGAATTAAATGCTCATATATTTGCATTGAAAACTAGCATCGTACAATATGATAAATGGTTAGATTCATACTCATTCTTAACATTTTAGTTTTTCTTTACTTGGAAAAACATTATATAAGAAACTTTTAAAAACACAATGACAAGTTTAAAGACAATACAAATTCAAAAAAATACTTTATATTTTAGTACCTTTAATGACACTTTTTTCCTGGCATTTGAACAAGAGACCCCACAAATGACATAGCAAGCTCTGGCTATCAGGAAAGATATTTATTTTCCCCTAGAATCTCAAGTTAGAAGGGCAGTGTGAGCTGGAGTCTCATGACTGTCTTCCTTGGCCAGGTGAATGAAGTCACTTAGTTCTTAAATTGTTTGTTGTAATTTTTATTTATTTTTGATGGGGGGGAGGGGTGGGGAGAAGAGAGCACAAGTGCAGGAGGGGCAGAGAAAGAGGGAGACACAGAATCTGAAGCAGGCTCCAGGCTCTGAGCTGTCAGCACAGAACCCGACACGGGACTCGAACTCATGAGCTATGAGATTGTGACCTGAGCCAAAGTCAGACACTTAAGTGACTAAGCCCCTGAAGTCACCTGTAATAAGAAAAACTAAAGCAAAAATGCAAAGAGTAACATAATTGAGAAAGACAAAAGAGAGAATCCATACTGTTCTCTGAATCCATACTGTTTGAACTTCTGGATGTGGCCAGACCACAATTGAGGGCACATTTGTCCTTCTTTGTTATGTAAGTCAACAAATTATTTTTCATTTGGGGGGAGTGGGTGCTTAAATCATTTGAACTGGATTTCTGTCACTTGCAACCAGAATATCGACTAATTTAGCATCATATGCAAAGCATATGACAGAATTCTTAAATTCATATTCTTAGAAGCTGAACAGAGGCTTTAGAGAGTGAAGAAGACAGATGATTTGGATTCTTTTTAAAATTGGATTTGTAATTCCAAATGATAAGATATTTTTAAAAGATATAAGTAATATTTGTGAAAGGTAGAAAGATACCAGTAAAAATTAATATGCATGTACTTACTACCCAATTTAAAAATATCTACCAGTGCCATTGGTGCCCCATAAGACCTTCCCCAATTACTCCTCTGACTATTTCCACTCACCCACCCAAAGGTAATCACTGTGAACTTTGTAATTGTCCTTCTCTCGCTTTTCCATATAATTTGGGTGTTTTTTTCTGGTAAACTGTAGAAAAAGTAATTGGAGGAGGCTAGTCTGAAGACTAGCAGACAGGGATAGGAGACAGGATAACTCTGAGCTCAACTTATCATCATTTGTGTGTGCTTTGGGTAGCCACTAGATCATGTTTCATCAAATAAAATTTAGGCAACTGATAAATGTATAAAATTATGTTGCTTTTTTTTCTGTTCTTTTTTTTTTTTTTTTGAGAGAGAGAGCAAGTGCAAGTGAGGGAGAGGGGCAGAGGTTGAGGGTGAGAGAATCAAGAAGGTTCCACACTCAGTGCAGAGCCCAACACAGGGCTCAACATGGGGTCTGATCCCATGTCCCTGGGATCATGACCTGAGCAGAAATCAAGAGTCAGATGCTCAACGAACTGAGCCAGCAGATGCCCTTAAAATTACATTTTTTGAAAGTAGAAAAAGCATCTTGCCCAGTTATTCCAGCACAGAAATGAGCTTTGGGTTTGGGTAGGGACACAGAGGGTAGTAGATTTGCTACCTGCCTCACCAGTGACAACCAGAAAGGGAAGGAGAAAAGAAGAACAAAAGAAAGGAAAGGAAAGGAAAGGAAAGGAAAGGAAAGGAAAGGAAAGGAAAGGAAAGGAAAGGAAAGGAAAGGAAAGGAAAGGAAGGTACAAACAATTCTGTTTCATGCTATATCCTTTCCCAATATGTAAAAAAGCTACCTGACACATAGTATGGTGTTTCTCATGACTTTCTATAGGACTGTCCTTTTCCTTCTATCAAATTCATTTTAAATGAATCACAAGAATTAAAGAAGGAATACTCCAGAGAAGTAATCCCTAATTATAAAATTTTGTGCAGTATGGCACTGAGTTGTAGGTCCATAGGAACGGAGTTTCCCAGTGTAAGTGGAACCTTCCTTTCACATCCTCACATTCTTGCTGGTTCACAAAATGAGAACGTCTGCTCTAGCTGTAGACACTGTAGCTACATGAATGCTACTCACTGGCTTCTAGTAGGAGGGACATTTTTCCTCTGTGTTTTGTGATGAGAGCCTGATGTTCAGTAGTTCACTTTTCACCATTGGATGGATCAAAGGGTTCAAGGCTGCTACATACGAGTGGCCTCTCACTCAGGTTCTCTAAGCCCAACAGGTATGAGTGGGCCATAGTACTTCAATGAGATGGCAGGGGAAATACCACTCTGCAGGCCCAACCCATCCTCCATTCATGTCCGAAACTTGTTGGGGAGGGAGTAGGAAGCCCATTTTGGCCCCACATTCTCCAGTTTTATCCATAATAAAATTCCCATGTCTATTTCTGTGTTTTATTCTCATTGTCCATTTCCTGTGTCTATTTCTCAGTTGGTTCAGAACTCAGAGGGGAGATGGAATTGACTGAATGGCCCCCTTGAAACCCCAACATACAACATCTCTCAAATTATATAATTTAATTAACTATTTCTGAGACTGTCTCATAAATCATAGAAAATTTTCTCTCCACATGAAGAAATTAAATGGTACAAATGAATATACAAGATGATTCTGAAGAGTAGGAAAAAAGACAGACATGTAAACTCTATGAAAATCAATCTTATCCCTACTCATAAAGTCTTCAATGAAACAATATGATTTTTACCCTCCTCTTTTTCTATAAGCCATAGTCTCCTCAAATACAGATTCAGGATTTGTAATGCTCTCCAGACTCCATGCAACAATCTCCAAATACTTAAATCAGCAAAACAAATTTACCCATGA
Source organism: Lynx rufus (assembly GCF_022079265.1). Classification (NCBI taxonomy): domain Eukaryota; kingdom Metazoa; phylum Chordata; class Mammalia; order Carnivora; family Felidae; genus Lynx; species Lynx rufus. The sequence continues at coordinate 51,715,008 of NW_025814878.1, read as the reverse complement.
ACAGCCTAGGAGCTGCCAGCATCAATTAAAAATAAGTGGTGTATAACAAATTGATGAAGGATAATTTTGATGCAACACCATTTCAGTTTATACAATGCCTTCCATCTCTAAAAATAAGCAGACCTGAATAACAAAAAAAAAAAAATCCCTAAGAAACAAACAAACATTTGTTCCATTCAATAAGAACAAATTGCTTTTATGTTATCTGAAAGGGTTTAGTCAAACAGAAATATTGGCACTGAACCACAACATTTGAATATTTTGGCAGAAGTGCTTTTAAACCATTCCTCTACATAATTTAATAAAAATGGCACTACCATTGGAAAAATAATGGAACAGAAAACTTTGCAACATACAATCAAGTTACCATAAAATGTGAACATTATAAAAGCAGTTAAGCTTTATTATGTTGTTCATGGTTTATATGGGACTTACTCTTTAATGCCCTTGAAACTATATTTTTTAAAAGATGAGTTTTAAAATAACATGACTTCAAATGCTACAAAATAAAAATTTCTATTTTAAAACCATTGTCTCCAAATAAATAAGGAAGAGCTGTTTCTAAATAAGCCCAGAAATCTTTATGTAGTCAGTACTTTTCAGGGCCAGTTTCTCACCTTCCACTCCAAGTTTGGGCATCTTCTCATTAGTTCCTATTATGATTGCTCCAAATCTTTTCAATGTTTCCCAGGCTCTAGTGCTGTGTTCTCCACCAGACTCATAGTGATGAACCTGTGATACTAAGACTAAGAAACACCTCTCATCTTCTCTTCCTCTCTTCCCCCAAATGTCTGGAGAAGCTCTTCCTTTATTCCACTTTGCCCTCTACCTGTTCCAATTCCCTTCTCACCTGCAACAGCCTCAACACAGACTTCTCCCTGCCCTCTTCCAGTGATGCTCAGGGCCCCTCTTTTCCCTTTCTCTGACAAACCATGTGACAGATTTGGATCAAATCCAAATCCCAAAATCACTCTCCTACAGCAGCCACCGAGGTCATGCAAGTGAGAGAAATGAGCTGGTAGAAAGGATAACCATCAGGGACAGGGGGTCAAGAAAGCACATTATTTTCTAAAATGGACAACCAATTGTTGCCAAGAGGAAGCAAAGGCCATTGTTGTCAGATCTCCCAGTTTTTTCAAGAGAAAGAAAAAATTATGTTTTATGTGAAACCTCCCAATTTTTAAATATTGAAAACTAATTTTTTTTAGTCTTTGAACACTGTGGAGCACAACGACGTGCAGGTCAGCTAAAGCACAGCGCAAAGCACGTGTGTAGCTAGTCTCTTGCCTCTGTCTACACTTAATACCTCCATGACTCCAGTGTCTTTACCTGTTTTGCAGTTTGGCTTCCAACCACATCACTATACTGAAACTCGATGCAACACTCTCTGGATTCTTCTCATTCCTTACCATCCCTAAATTGCCACAGCATTGGACATCAGTGATTGACACTGATGACCAACTCACGCTCCTGGAAGTCCCCTCTCTTGGTGTCTACGACATCGTGTTTTCATGGTTCTCTTCTTCCCTCTCTGACTTTCTCAGGCCCACTGTCTCCTCTTCACCTCCCACATCTATCTATACTACCCTATAGTGTAGTATAAGGAGGTTCACATGGAGCGAATGCCTACACAACAAATTCCACAGGGCAGTTTCTGAGAGGACAGTATCGTAAGGCATCAATCATGCTTCTCAGGGGAGATATTTGGCAGTGTTTCTGACCCTTGGATGCACATTAAAATCACCTGGAGTGGAGGGCCTTAATTGGCCTGGATTGTAGCCTGGCCTCAGGATGTTTTAAAAGCTCCCCAGATGATTCTAATGTGCAGCAAAGCAGAGCACCCCTAGTATACTTGGTGACTAAGTAAGTGGGTGACTATTCAAAATTGATGACTCTCACCTTGTGCAAACTGCTGCTTTCAGGGTATGCCAGACAGTGTGGCTCCACATACTCATCCAACAAGGATTTCTGAGTGCTAACAAGTGCCCTGCACCATGGCCCTAAAGGAAGGCAGTGGAACTGGCCAAGCCAGCACTAGTTGCTAAAAGCATCCTCTCTCTGAGTATATCCTGTATAATGTGAATAAGCTTTTCAGTGAAAACAAGCTGTTTGTTTCAATGGAATATAATTTATAGAAACTTCTCTTATACCAAATTTTGACCTTGGCTTATAAATAGGAACTTTCCAAATCTATTTTCTCTCTCTCGAATTCTGAATACCCTTATCAAATTTATTTCTGCATTTCCAACTACTTGGTGGACATTGCTGTTGTTCTTCTCCCTACTATCCAAATCTTCTCCTCTTCCCAATTTCTATTATGATGTTTCCATTCCCACTGGAGTGTGAAATCTTGACCCAATCCCTGACTCCTCCTTCTAACTTCTCCTTTATATCTAATACTGTTTCTTCTCTCACTCTGTTACTGCCATCTCACTGTATCTCCCCATTCCCACCATACCTTCCAACTTAAGACACTGCTACTTCATACTTGACCTAAGGCAAAGGTCTTTAGTACTCTCACTGTTCCCAGCCTGTTCCTTAACTGGTCCATTGGGCTCCATCATTGTGTTTCCCCCTTCTTACAAATCTTTGTTGCATCTTGGAGGAATAGACAGCCTGGGTCTGCTGAGCTATTGTACCCATTCCCTTGAATAAAGACTCAGAGATGTGTTGACCCATTCTGGAACAGTTTCTTGTACCTGGTGAACAGGAAAACCCAAGCTAGACTCTACTGTGTGGTAAGGTAGGTGGCTATGAAATCCACCCCCCTCCGCACCCCCCAAGAATGCAAAGGTGAGCCTCTCGCTCCTGGTCAAAACCTCACCCTCAGAAATAGATTGAGTAGTTAGGAGTAACTTCTACAGGAACTTTGGGAGAATAATGCCTCCACTTGGGAACATGCCATTCTCCTGTTTTATGTAGTTATTTCCAAATGGGGATATTTCTGGATCCTTTGCCACTGAAGAACTTTCATCCTCTTGTTGCATCTATTGGCATCTTTCTGTATTCCATATCACCCTCCCAAAGTGACAGTCCCACAGATTCCAATACTCAATAATTAAGATCTATTTTTCTTAGAGCTGGTATCCTAGGCCCTTCCCAATCTGGCTTCACCACCCTTCTGGCCTTGATTCCCACTACACCTTTATTTTTACCCTGTACTCTGGTCTCAATAGGCTGCTTGCAACATTCATTAAGGCCAATAAGAGTCTGAATCACTAAAATGCCCCATCCTAAAAAGGGAATGGCCTTTTATATTTTCCATTTACTGAACTATAAAAACACATTTCTGAAGCTAAAACTACAGCATAATGAGAAATGTTGGAGATTATCATGAAAGTTATTCTTGATTTTAATAAAAGTTCTATCTCTCACTTTAACATTATGACTATAATTTTATATAACACTTGATACCACTTGACAAAGTGCTTTGCATATATTATCTCTCTAATACATACAATCATCCTGTGAACACCTACAGATGAGAAAGTGGACACACAGATATTTTTATTTTCCCAAGGTCGCACAGTGTATCGGTGGCACAGATGGGTCCCAGTCCCATTTGCCATAATTTTAAAATTCTATGAACATTCTACTACCTGGTCTTGCTTTATTTACTAATATAAACCTCCACACTGTTCACCAAAACTTACAATGAGAATTAATACAATAAACTACCTATCTTTGAGAATTTCAATGCTAAGCTTTCTTGATACTGTTCTGACTCTTTTAGGGCTGTAATAAGGAGAGTATGTCTCTCTGTAGATTAGTATCATTAGAAACATCATATACTCAACGAAGACTGTCCACAGATGGAGAAAAGAAAGCTTGTAAAAGGCACTGGAACTGAACAAAAAAGATAGTAATGAAAAGGTAAGAAGACAAATAGCATTTCAGTGATTACACTGTTCAGCACAGAAAGCTGTCCATCATTAAATATTGGCCTCTTTATGTTGTTATGCAAAAACCTAATTGCACCATTTGCCTTCTATTGTGCTGTAGAGAGAACAAAAGAGCCAAGCATCATTTCTTTATTACTGTCATTTGCCATGGATTCCAACACTAGAAGGAAGAAGTAGAGATAATGTAGACCTGCAAGAATCTACTCTGTTCTAATACTGGTGAAGATAAATGTGTGTCTTTCCTGGAGGAAAACCTTTGGCATACAGATGGGAAAGGGGCTGGGAACAGCTGAAGTGAGTGAAGGAGGCATGAGATGAACTCTCAAGGCCTGTCTCATGGCACACTGCTTGGAGGGCTCAAATGGCTCAAATTAAAAGTAGTCAAATATGAATATTTTTCACAGAAACAAATTTTACTCACTTGTAAAAAAGAAATGCTTCTCAAATCTTTGACTTAGCTATCCCACTTCTAGGAATTTACCTAAGAAAAAGAAATACACAGGGATACCTAGGTGGCTTAGTCGGTTGAGCATACAACTTCAGCTCAGGTCATGATCTTGCAGTTCCTGAGTTCGAGCTCCATGTCAGGCTCTGTGCTCAGAGCCTGGACTCTGCTTCAAATTCTGTGTGTGTGTGTGTCTCTCTCTGCCCCTCCTCTGCTCGCTCTCTGTCTCTCAAAAATAAATAAACATTAAAAAGAATTTTTTTAAGAAGAAATATACAGACACATTCACACACACACAGACACAGAGTCACTCATACCTATGTGATAACAGTAGTTGAGTAAGACGAGGATGGCAGAGGGAAGACAAGGAGAGGTTAAAGGAGATTTAATTTTTACTGTGTCCTGTGGTCCCTTTGCATTTTTATCATATAAACACCTATTATATATATGAAACTACCTAAATAAACAGGATTATTCTTAATTCATGCTTCAAATACACATAGTCTATAACCCAGAAATGTCTCTTTAAGCTTATTTACAAATAAGCACCAAAATCTGTACAAGGGTATTTGGTGCAGTAGTATTTATTATACAAAAATCAGATTGAATCTAACTTCCAATCAGCAGAAGAAGAGTTTGATAAATTCCAGCACATCCATTCAATGTAAAACTCTGCAGCCATGAAAAGGAATAATATATCTACACGCAGAATACTCTGCAAAAAGCAGAAAGCCTAACTCACCTACCCATATTAATCAGCCTTGTTCTTTGTTCATAAATCTGAACAATCAAGAATTAACGGTATATAAGGAATAGCAACAATCTAAAAGAGAAGGACCAATAGAAGCAAAGGAAACAACTAAACTGGCATGGAGGGAAGTCACTTACTATTCCCAGAGATATGTGAGATAATAATACAACCTCCACCCCCTAAAAATAAAGAAATGGAAAACAAATTGTTCTTAGAAACCAAAACTATGATTGATAAATATAAAAAAGATCATATGTATTATGCAATCAAAACAAAAAGAGGGGTGCCTGGGTGGCTCAGTTGGTTAAGTGTCAGACTTCCGCTCAGGTCATGATCTCACAGTTCACAAGTTTGAGCCCCCACATCAAGCTCTGTGCCAACAGCTCAGAGCCTGCAGCCTGCTTCAGATTCTGTGTCCCCCTCTCTGTCTGCCCCTCCTCCACTCGTGCTCTGTCTCTGTCTCTCTCTCTCAAAAATAAATAAACACAAAAAAAATTTTTAAAGAGAGAAAATATGAAAGAAAAATTGATACACAGAGGATAAATCTGTAAGAACACATATTTACCTAATAAAAGTTCTAGAAAGAACAAAAAAGAAACAGACATAAAATAATCAAATAAACGGTTGAAGAAAATCTCCCAGAGCTGAAGAAAGACATAAGACTTCATACTTGCAGTCCCAGTGACAGCCAAACAGAAGAAATGAACAAACTCTTAGGAAATTAAGAACCCCCAAAATAAAGAGAAAATTCCAAAAGACTTTCCTGAGGATGAAACAAACCAACAAAAACAAGTTTCTTACATAGGAATGAGACACAGAATCACAGGGAATTCATTATCAGTTACACTAAATGCTAGAAGATAGCCAAATGATGGCCTCAAATAAAGTGAAATTAATTTTGAATCTGAAATTCAGTACCCAGGAATCTAATCAAATGTGAAGGTAACATAGATATATCTTCAAACATAAAAAAAAAAAAAAACAACTGAAGCAATTAAGCAATCCTTATCAAAATAACACCAGCATTCTTCACAGAGCTAGAACAAACAATCCGAAAATTCGTATGGAACCAGAAAAGACCCCAAATAGTCAAAGCAATCCTGAGAAAGAAAAAAATCAAAGCTGGAGGCATCACAACTCCAGACTTCAAGCTGTGTTACAAAGCTGTAATCATCAAGACAGTAAGGTACTGGTGGGGTGTTGGTTGGGGGGGATGGGCTAAATGGGCAATGGACTTTAAGGAGGGCACTTGTTTGGATGAGCACTGGGTGGTACATATAAATGATGAATCACTAAATTCTATTCCTGAAATCATTATTACACTATATGTTAACTAACTTGAATTTAAACTTAAAAAAATAATAATTAATATTAAAAAAAAGAAAATTTCCAAAAAAAAATTCCTGAGACAAATCTAAATTAGTTTTAATTGGGCCTTTTAGATGGCCACTTAAGCACTTACTTTTCCTAAACTATCTGTTTTTTACAACTAAATATGCAACCTGTTGCCTTCTAATTTCTTTAATTCCCTCTTCTTTTCTCAGGAGAGTGTTCTGTATAATTGAGTATGCTATAACTAGATGAACCCAATCAAATGACTCAGACTTTGGTGTAGGAAGATAAATATCAGTGAGATTCTGTAGGGATAGATAATGTCAAAGATACATTTAGGAAGTGTCTACTTAAAGTTTTATGAAATCAATGCATTTATGTATTTTTCCTAATGAATTTGTGTAACACGTTAAAATCTTCACAAATACTGAGTTTTAGGACATCATACAATAATATATAATTTGCAAAATTATGTTTAATTTCTTTACATTTTTTTGTTATTTTAATATTCACAAGTGTGCCTATTCCCAAAGAAACTGTATGTGTCTTTATATGAAACAAAATCTTTTGGTATCCTTAAAAAAAAAAAAAAAAAAACCTGAAGCAATTAAAAAAAAAAAAAAACCAAAACAGAGGCAGTTTATTTCCCCTGTACTCTACTATGGTTCCTTTTTACCTACTATGGTGGATCCATATTAAAGAAATATTATTATTAAGCAGCAAAACAATCTTAAGATATGATGTCTTTCTTATATAGAAAAGAAGACCAATTAGAAGTATCAAGAGAAACAAAGAAATAAAGAAGAGACTGTGGTACAAATAGTGTCATGGTTTTGAATAATGGACAATGTTAAAAAAAATTAAAGTCCATTTGATCTTTATGCTTAGAATGTTCTTTTATGAACACAAGTTTTATGACATTAAGATGATATCTTCTCCACAGGTCCAATCATACTATTTGGCTCTACAAAGAAAATATTTTTTATTTTATAAAATTATAAAAACTATCGATTCTCAATTTTCAGAATCAACCTACTAACCAACATGGAAAACATAAATATAATTACCAAACAGAACATAAATATATCTTGACAACATAAAATAATAACGTATCTGATGATAGCTGGGAGTTAGTTATATGGGTAGCGGGGGCTGGAAAGGATAAGAGCAGGAATTTCCTCATGGTAACAGTAGGGATCCAGAATTTTGTCTAATGTTTGCTAGGTCAATAAACAGGGCTATGTAAATAATTCAAAGTTATAAAAGTAATGAATAGAAAAACCAAAATATAATGAACTCAAATGGGGCTAGTAGGGTGGATATGGAAAATGGCATGGAATCAACTGATAGTGTTTAAAGTTGATAAATCATCTTATGAGTGTTTGAGATATATTTTACATAAAAATTAACTTTAAAGTATTTCTCAATGGCTTCCCCTGGGAAGTGAGGTCAGGCTGTAGGGCAATAAAGTCTTTTCATTTTTCTTTTATTCACATTTATGCTGTTTGAATTTTTACTTCTATGTTCTTAAGCTTTTTTATAATTTTTTAAAATGTGCTTATATAAATCAGCTCATAAATTCTAATCAAGACATTTATATAAGTATTATTATTAATGATAACAGTAATAATGAATAATAGTTAAATTTTACTCAAGGCTTTTTGCATGCTAAAGGTTTTTTGTTTTGTTTTTTTTTAATGTTTGTTTTTGAGAGAGAGAAAGAGAGACACAGAGCACGAGCAGAGAGAGGGAAGGAGGGAGACACAAAATCTGAAGCAGGCCCCAGGTTCTGAGACGTCAGCACAGAGCCTGACATGGGGCTCGGACCCATAGCTCATGAGATCATGACGTGAACCGAAGTCGGACACTTAGCCTAAAGTGAGCCACCCAGGCGCCCCGCATGCTAAAGGTTTAATGAGCACTCCCACTGAACCATCACAATTATGATACAGATACTATTATCTCTGTTGTTTCATGCATAAGGAAACTAACACTTGGAGGTTAAGTAATTTCCAAAGGTAAAAACAGCAAAGACTCCAAGGGAAGTAGTACTCAAACCAGGTCCGCTGACTCCAAAGTAATGCTTCTTTTTTTTTTTTTTTAATGTTTATTTATTTTTGAGAGAGAGAGACAGAGACAGAGAGACAGAGCATGAACGGGGGAGGGTCAGAGAAAGAGGGAGACACAGAATCTGAAACAGGCTCCAGGCTCCGAACTGTCAGCACAGAGCCCGACATGGGGCTTGAACTCACAAACCGTGAGATCATGACCTGAGCCGGACTGAGCCACCCAGGCGCCCCCAAAGATAATGCTTCTAACCACTAAAGTCTGCTGCCTGTACTTATCCTGTGATTTTTGAATTTGCAGACCCTATTTTTTCTATCAGCTATATCAGCTTTGACAGATGTTTATTTGAATTCAACGGTGGCTCCTTTGAAGCCGATTCCCAAGACCAACATTTTATATATCAGCTGCACTCAGTGCTAGAAGATGACCACAGATTCAGAGAGGGAGAGAAGAGATAATTCAATACCCAAGGATCTCATCAAATGTAAGGCTGAGGAGCACCTGTCTGGCTCAGTTGGTAGAGCATGTGACTCTTGATCTCTCCATAACTTCAAGCCCCTGTTGGATGTAGAGATTGCTTAAAGATAAAATCTTTTTTTAAAAATACAAGGTTAGGACAGAGACATTTTCAGACATAAATAAGTCTGAGTTTATTTCCTTTGTACCCTTTCACAAAAAATTGCATGAAGATTTATGCCACGTGGGGAATAAGTCCCAGCACAAATGGACCACTTGAATTAGCAAAAAAAAAAAATCAGTCCTTCCTCTTACTAGAAGGTTTATAATTAGGAAAACAAAAAAGTCAGCACCCCTAACTTCATATGACAAGTTACTTAGTTACTACTTTGGGCAAACAGGATGGTAATTCCATCATTCAATAAGTGTTTAGAATCACATAGCTGGGTGCTGGGGGATATGGCAGTGAACTACAGACATCATTTTGAGGAACTCACCATAAACCAAGGAGTTCCTTGAGGGGCACTTGTGGCCCGCTCATCTCAACCAGCCCTCCATGCCTACCATCACCACCGTTCTTCTGACTTTTCATGATGATTTTAGTTCTGGGAGAACAAAACTTCAGGCCCTCCACATATTCCTCCCCTTCAAAGGGACTGCTGTCTCAAGTCCATCCTACATAAAAGTTCAGAAACTATTATTATAGCTTAGGATCTAGTGGGGATACACAAACAATTAACCAGAATTATATAATTCATGACACATACATGGGTGATGAAGGATTCTAGTTTTTTAGTATTTATAATATTTTACTGTTATATTGTTATATTAAGTGATAGAACAAGAAGTTATGGGCCAAGCAATACAACACAGTTTCAAGGTAAACGATAAGAGTAATCAATCACAGGGGTGCCTGGATGGCTCAGTTGGTTAAGCATCCAACTCTTAACTTCAGCTCACGTCATGATCTTAGGAGACTGAGCCCCGCATCGAGCTCTCTGCTAACAGTGTGGGGCCTGCTTGGGATTCTCTTTCCCTCTCTCTAAGCTCCTCCCCCATTCATTCTCCCCCCAACACACACACACCTCTCTCTCACACACACAAAATAAATAGGTAAACTTTGAAAAAGAATTCTAAAAAGAATAATCACATTTTTCTTTTTCAACACAGTTTGATTAAGTTATGAATTGTATTTTTACATTTCAAAAGTATTTAAAATCTCCACATTGCTCATATAGGTATATATGCAAAAATCTCTTTGGGAAGTACATGTTTCCATTTACCAACTTCAAACAAGCGTCAGAATAGTACATATTATTAAGATAACATGAAATGCATTCTTTTTTCTGAATCCTTTTCATAAATCCATGACCAGATATTTTGCAGAAGGCTCTTCAGCTTAAAGTAGAAATTCTCTTCTGGAAATAGCTAAAGAAAATTTGAGATGTTTAACCACTCCTTTATGGGTCAAATACAGATATGCTTCAGCCCTCACAGCACAGCTAAACTTTCAGTCATTGACTGCCTTAGTTCCCATTTCCTTCTTTCCCTCAATGCCTTTAAGCTGAGTCCGTTTACCACATTGGTTTACAGAAAATTCATTTGATGGTTCCTCCCATGCCTTCATACCAAACAGTGAAGTTTGATTAGAGATGTGGAAAATTATGCTACCCATAGTAGAAGTGACCCAAATCCAGCCCTGTCTTCCCCCTTGCTAAAAGGATGCCTTTATTGTTTGGGTGTTCCCTCTCCTCTGTATATGCTGGTACTCAGGAAAGGAAAACAGACCCACCCCACATCCCTGATTTCATGTTCCTATTGCCAAGAATTAGTTTGAGCAAGAGCATGTAGTATAATTCTGAATACTGTGATGTGTAGGAAATCTTGGAAAGGCTCTCCTTATTAACAATGAAAAAGGTTGGGGATAAACATCTCCTGCTGCTGGAGGTCACTATGTCTACAAGGATTCCCAGAGTTGTGGGCAGCCATTTTAGAACCATGTGGGGAACTAAGTCAACAGGCCCAGGAGGGCAGAACAGAAAGATGCAAAGAACTCGGGTTCCTGCTTTTTTGTCAAGCAACTGAATCAGTCAATCTGCAGCCCTCCCTCCCATACTCATACTTCCTGTTATGTAAGATAATAAATGTTCCTCATTAAGCCATTTTTAGTCAGTTTTCTGTTACTTAGCAGATAACACATCCAGATTGGTACATATGAATTAGTTCTCTCTGTTATCCCTCTCTTCCTCCACTGAGCCAACATTTTAAATATTCTTAACATAATTTAATTGGTATTAACATTTTTATGTAGGTAGATTTTGGCTTTCTTCAATGATAAATTTAAATTTATCCTCATGTTTTATACTTTAGCTTTAGGAATCTACTTTAAGAAACTGAATCTCATCAAAGATACCTGGTTCCTATACCCATACTAATTATATTTTTTTAAGGTCATGTAAATATCAGTATGAGACTACAATGTTTTTTGATAACCAAACATATCCATTTTGACCAAAGACTCTTGCCCCTATTAAAAAGAAAGAAAGAAAGAAAGAAAGAAAGAAAGAAAGAAAGAAAGAGGAAGGAAGGAAGGAAAGAAGGAAGGAAGGAAGGAAGGAAGGAAGGAAGGAAGGAAGGAAGGAAGAAAAAGAAAGAAAGAAAGAAAGAAAGAAAGAAAGAAAGAAAGAAAGAAAGAAAGAAAGAAAAGACTAGAAAAAACTCAGTTATATGTCGAAGCTTTCTAATTCCTATCCCCAACTTTTTTTGGATAGACTTTCATTACAATTCCTTGAAGCCTATTTGGCTTTCACAGTTTAATTTCTTAGCTTTGAGTTAATATTATTCCCCTAATCTCATTAATCCCCTGAGGAAGATGAACATAATGGTGAACTTCATATAAGGAATATTCTATTAAATTTTGAAAAGATTAAATTGTATACATAAAAATAAAATATGAATACACATTGAATTTACATAACTTCCTGCCCAAATTTCTAGATTTAAGCCATCTTTTCACCAATTCCATTTCCAAACATCCCTCTATGTGAGCTTTATCAAGACAAGTGTCAGAATTCATAAAATCAACCAGAGCAACTGAAAGGCCTATGTTAATTATAAATCATAACACAAGTCAAGGTTAATTACACTTAGATTTTAAATGTTTTGCTTGAGGATGCTTAGCTTAGTCTAGAACATATTTTTTAAAATGAAATGCTTATGTAAGAAAGATTAACTTTACCCACAGCTGTGGGGGGGGGGGGGGCGGGAAGCACTAACCAGCACTATTTAAACATTGCACTTTCACCTTAAAACTAACAAATGCAAGCAGTTTGAATGTAAATTATTCTCAGGGCTTTTTAGCTCTTAAAAGGAAATGAATGTAAAGGCCATAATCTCTTAAGCACTTCTGAGCAATAATAATTTTAAAAAATTCTAACTGGGATGAAACTAAGATGCCAACATTTATTTATGGAATTTGCAGCCAATTATGTCATACAAATGCTTTACTAATATTTTCTCATTCCTGCATATTGTTCTAAGAGTTCTCCAAAACAAAGCCTTAAGTTTAAATCAAAGTCAAATTGAATCCACCCTACCATATTTTTAGTGACTCTCTGGTTCCTTATAAGGAAAAATATTGGAGATGGAATTAGAACCTTTGGGTAACTATAAGAATGTGAGAGAGGAGGGCACCTGGATGGCTCAGTCAGTTGAGTATCTGACTCTTGATTTCAGCTCAGGTCATGATTTCATGGTTCATGGGATAAAGCTGGCTTTGGGCTCTGTGCTGTCAGCACAGAGCCTGCTTGGGATTCTCCGTCTCTCTCTCTCTTTCTCTGACCATTCCCTACTCACGCTCTCTCTCTCAAAATAAATAAACATTAAAAAAAAAAAAAAAAGAATGTGAAAGAGAACAATCTTACCCAGTCTGGAAAGTGGGCATGGGATTGCTAAAGTACAAGTATACTGGAAAGTCTAATATGAAACTGAATGGAGATATTCTACAAGTAAAAATATAAACCCTTTTCCTCAAGGGAAATTCAAAGTAATTTTAAGAATTGTACTTTGGCTATGCAGCATATAAATGTCTGAGGGATCTAGTAGAAGATACACAGAGTTCTCATTTTTCTAATTTTTTGAAAAATCTGAAGTTAATACAAAATGAAAAATGTAAAAATGCTTTAAGATGCTTAAAATTATTACTATTTTCACATGAGAAATTAACTCAATTGTCTAAAATTTTAGTTTCTGACCAGGGTGAAACTAGGTAAGAATTTTAATGTGTTGGAAAAAGCTTCAATATGTAGTCCATAGCCTCAAATCTTGTCTCAGTTGTCAGTGGTATTTAAAGACACCAATCTCCATAGATAGATATTTATTTCATATGGCTGAGTTTTACATAGAAGAGATACTGCAAACTCCATGGACATACACCTGAGTTTGGATAGTATTTGAAATCTGACTTAAATACATTGCTCTTTTATTTGGTAGTTTATCAATTCCTGTCAAATTGCTTCATAACATTTCTAATTTTATGTTTCTTAAAAATAAGTCACAGAATTATAGACCTAAAATGACCTATAATTATAGTCATACACTCAGAGCTCAAAACGATATTACAGATTATCCTAAATGGCACAGGGATGTGAAGGGACTTACCAGAGGCAACACACTATAACCTGATATATAACATCACACAACATAACACACCAGTTAATTTCAATATGGGAACAAAGATTGGCTCATATCAAAGACATTCTTATAACAATTAGGGTATTTAAGCATGGAATGACTACTAAATAGCGTTATACCATTACTGCTAATTTCCTTAAGTATAACAACTTATAATAATAAGTTATGTTATATAATATAATACATAATAATTATATTAAAAATTATATAATTAAGTATATTTTGTTATATAAATAAGTATATTAAATATAACATACTTTTACTTTAATACACTTATACTTAATATACTTATAAAATAAATATATATAATATACAGTTACATAATAATAAGTTATAAAAATAAGTATATTCCCATTGTCTTTATTCTTAGATGATGCTTGATTTATTTATGACTTTGGAACTCATTATTAATTTTCAAATGGTACAGCATATGCATCTGTGTGTGTGTGTGTGCACGTGTTACCATATTGAGAGGGCAAGATAAAGAAACTATGAAAAAAATGTTAACAATTATTTTATTTACATGGAGAGCACATGGGAATTAAAATTTTCTGTACTTTTAAAAATACAGAATATCACTGTACTTCACCAAAAACCACAACAGCTCTCATAATAGTACTTTGTCTCTCTCACATTAGTAGCACTGGTACTAGTGACTTTGTTTAGAGCATCACTGATTCTTTATAAGCAGACAGCTCTTAACAAAGTTGATTTTTCTCTTTTTCTTAAGTACGGTGATTAAAAGCCAAAATTTAAGAGACAGAAATGGATGTCAGAGATGGTCACAATCCATTTGACAAACATTTATAAAGTATCCACCAGACTTGTGGAACAGCAATGGCCAAGATATGATCCTGGTCCTAAAGGAGCCCATGATACAGCTGGCAACAGAGACATGCAAACAAATAACCACAATGATAACTAAGGTACCTAATACAGAGGAAGAATAATAAATAGTAGATACAACTGTATTAATAACCAGTGAGAAATGAAACTCACAATGATGACCCTGAGTCAGAAGTAAAAGGTCAAATTTCATTTCATATACATTTAGAAACTTAGAGAAATTAAAATTATATTTTATAAATACTATTGTGAAAATATTTTAATAACTAAAGATTTAAAGCTTACAGAAAAAAAAATGTTTTTACTTATTAAAAATTTTATTTCCCTGGATAGTGTTGGGGAGGAAAAACTTTCCTTCTATCCTTCTAGGTTCTTTGGCTGGTCTAATAATTAAATTAACATAAAACAGTGTAATGAGAGAAAAACAAATTTAATTACATTACCAGGGCCTCATTACGAATGTAAGACCTATAGGCAGTCAGGCAAATGAGGCTTATATGTTACCCTGAGCTAAGAAGAAGGGAGCAGAGGTTTGGGACTTCAGAGGGGAAGAAAACAATTCACAGATAGATGGAAAGAGCAAATGTTTAGTAATCAAATATTTGCCATGCTATGTGGAGAAGTCTTTCTTATGTAAAACAAACATATCTTTGGTGACAGCTCTCTTCCTGGTGCACACTCCTTATCTATCTAAATTATTTTGAGCAATTAAGGGAGAAGTAAAAAGAAAAACTTCTTCAGACTTCTGTGTCTTAAAGATAACCTACCTAAAATAATCCTAATGCCAAAGAGACACATTTTGGAGTGGCGATTTTGCTCTCCAACCGTAGGATGTCTCAATATTCTTCAGTTGTCAATTCTTCCTAACTTGATCTATTGATTCAGTGCAATCCCAATCAAAATTCTAAAAAGTGATTTTGTGTATCAACAAATATATAAACTAAAATTTATATGAAAAGACAAAAGACCCAGCAAAAGAAAAACCACCACAATACTGAAGAAGAACAATGTCTGAGGACTGATACTACCTAACTTAAAGACATACTATAAAGCTAAAGTAATTATCCAAACAGTATGGTATTGATGAAAGAATAGACAAAAAGATCAATGGGACAAAATTGAGAGCCCAAAAACAGACCTACACAAATATAATCAACTAATCTTTGACAAAGGAACAAAGTCAATTCAATGGAGAAAGTGTAGTCTTCTTAACAAATGGTATTGTAACAACTGGACATCCATATGTGAAAGAAGGACAGAAAGACAGAGAGAGAAAGGGAGGGAGGGAGGAAGGGAAGAAGGAAGGAAAGGAGAGAGAGGAAGAGTAAAGAAAGGAGGGAGGAAGAAAAAGTAAAATATAGACACTGGCCTTACACCTTTTACAAAAATTACCTCAAAATTAAAATGGATCATATACCTAAATGTAAAAAGCAAAGCTATAAAACTTCTAGAACATACAAGAAAATCCAGGTGACCTTGGGTTCGGCAATGAGTTTTTAAACAGAACAACTAAAGCACAAGCAACGAAGGAAAAATTACTAAGTGGTACTTCATGAAAATCAAAAACTTCTGCTCTACAAAAGAAAATCTTAAGAAAATGAAAAAAAAAAGGCACAGACTGGGAGAAAATATTTGCAAAACATATAATGAAAGACTTTGTATCCAAATATACAAAGACCTTTTAAAACTCAACAATAAGAAAATAAGCAACCCAATTACAAAATGGGCAAAAGATCCAATCAGATACCTCACTAATGAAGATATACAGATGGCAAATAAACACGTGAAAAGATGTTCAACATCATATGTCAGAGAATGGCAAATTAAAACGTCAAGGAGATACCACTCTATTCCCATTAGAATGGCAAAAAAAAAAAAAAAAAACCTAACAATATCAAATGCTGGCATCGATGTGGAACAACAAGTACTCTCATTCAGTGTTGGTGGTAACAAAAAGATTCAGCCACTTTGGAAGAGTTAGGCAGTTTCTTACAAAACTAAACAGTTTTATCATATAATCTAGCAATCACACTCCTAGGTATTTACCCAAATGAGTTGAAAACTTACTTCCACACAAAAACGTGCACACAAATGTTTATAGCCGCTTTATTTATAATTTCCCCAAGCTAAAAGCAATCAATATGTCCTTCAAAAAGTGAATGGATGGGGCGCCTAGGTGGCTCAGCCAGTCAAGCATCCAACTTCAGCTCAAGTCATGATCTCACAGTTTCTGAGTTTGACAGGCTTGAGCCTGCTTCAGATTCTGTGTCTCCCTCTCTCTCTGCGCTTTCCCTTCTCATTTTCTTTCTCTTTCTCTCTCTCTCTCTCTCTCTTTCTCTCTCTCTCTCTCTCTCTCTCTCATAAACATAAAAAAAAAGACCAAAAAGTGAATGGATAAACAAACTGTGAGATATCCATACAATGGAATATTATTCAGCAATTAAAAAAAGAGCTATCAAGCCACTAAAAGACATAAAGAAATCCTAAATGCATATTGCTGAGTGAAAGAAACCAATCTTAAAAAGCTAGGTATGTTATGATTAAAACTACATGACACTCTGGAAAAGCCAAAACTATAGTGACAATAACATCAGTGGTTGCCCAATAGTTCAGAACAGGAGTAGAAGAGGGATAAATAGAGCATAAGGGGTTTCTTAGACCAGTAAAACTATTCTGTAGGATACTATAATGCATACATATAGAACATTACGCATTTGTCATAACCCATAGAACTGTACAACACAAAGAGTGAACCCAAAGGTAAAATATGTTTTTTAGATAATAATAATGTATCAACTACAGATATTAATGATACTGTATCAATATTGGTTCAATTATAATAAATGTACCACATTAATGCAAGATGTTAATAAGAGGGGAAACTGATTAGGGGAGAGAGGGAGTATATGGGATGTACCGCTCAATTTTCTGTAAACTAAATTGCTTTACAAAGTAAAGTTTATTAATTTAAAAAAATTTTTATGTAATATTCATTTTCCCCTAATGCCAAATAACAAGGCTCCTTTGGAATAAGCATGTGTTGCTCACAGGTAAGTCTTTATCTACACTAAACTGGCTTTTTATGAATTGTCAATCACTTTTAGATATGCTAAAATAATGAGCACATAAATTATGGGTAGGCCCTGGGCAGAGTTTGGAGAAGTGTGGTCTTCAAACCACCTGCACCAAAATCATTTGGATGCTTGTTAAAAATCATATCCCTACTAAATCAGAGCCTCAAGGGGTGGGCAATCTGCATTTTTAACAAGTTCCCTGGGGATTGTGATGCACAGTAAGCGTGGGAAGTACTGCATTAATAGCGTATAAGGATACTTAAGGAATACTCCTTTTATTTTACTGCTTATAAAAAGCAAACAATTAAAACATACCAGCTGCCCAGTAATTGAGAACAGGTTTTTCTTCATCTCCCTGGCAGAAGATGACAATCAGTGACTTATTTTGCAATTTCAGGAATTCTAGCCATAAGGACTAAATTCTCCAGAAGCACTTTATCATGTAACACCTTGTTTTTTTAAAATACTGGTTTTTCAAGAAAGAAATAACTAGATGGTGAAAACTAGACTGATGCTTATGGTCCTTGTGTACGTTTTTTAATTGAAGCTTTATGAATCATAGTTTTAATAAAGGATTAAAGAAAAAGCCGATGCCATATCATTTATTATTTTCCAAACTGAATATTTTTTAATAAAAATTTCAGATGACACTGCCAATTCCTTTTTTCCCCAAGAAAATTAATTTCTATGAAATGATTCTGGTGTTGCCCTTTGCAGGAAGATATAATTTTACTCTGTCTATATCAAAGAAGGTCACAGAGTCAGAACACAGGGTAATGCTTCACAGCAAAGCCCCAGAACAATGATAGAGTGAGCCTGATCAATCCTAGCTGTCATCATTTCTTTCAGACTCTCCACCTTGCCCTTTTGTGATTTTAGCAATCCACCTTTAAGCTGTATTGTATTGTTACTACCCAGATTTATCCAGTGGTCAAACTTCAAGCAACCTTAGCCATTCATAACACAGCAGAAACATACGTTTGTCAAATCTTTGCGTTACCTTTCTGTATCCTCTCCCTGCTGCTCTAACATATCATTTACAGTCCTTCCTTAGTAGAAATGATCTGATGGGAGTCATTTACACTTATAATCTAAGGCAGTGCTGCTCAAATCTGAGTGTGTACCAACTGTCATCTGGAAGGCTTGTTAAAATGCAGATTGCTGGGCCCCACCCCCACAGTTTCTGATTCAGGGGGTATGAGATGGGGTCTGAGAATTTGCATTCCTAATGAGTGATACTGATGCTGCTAGTACAGGGAACACACTTTGAGAACCACTAATATAAGGTAATTTACCACTTTTGTTTAGCATTTGTTCCAGATACTATTGTGACCAGTGTTGTGATTTATGTAAACCGTTCCAAGACACATTAGAGTGAGCATCCTAATTAACAACCTCTGGGTGGTATATTAGAAATTATGCAAATTAGGGGTACCTGACTGTCTCGGTTGGTAGAGAATACCACTCTTGATCTCAGGGTTGTAAGTTCGAGCCCCATGTTGGGTACAGAGATTACTTAAAAGTAAAAATCTTTTTAAAAAAAGAAATGATGCAAATTGATGACTCCTTTTGACAGTACAGTGGTCACAGCACCATACATAATATTTTTCCATTTTCCCAAAGAAGATCATGCAACAAAAATCTCAAGTTAGCACATGAGAACTCTGGCCTTTTACTTGTCAACCACGTCTTCACTAGCCAAATCTCGCATCTGCCTCCACCTTGAAAGCACTGTCACTCAATCTCCACTTGCCTGCCTGCAGTCTTGCCTAATCTGTTGGAACATGGATCCACTACATGAAGACCTGTGTCTTCCCACCATGAACCCACATCCCCCACTGCCATCCTGCAGAACCCAACCTATGATTCTGATCTCATCGTGGATCCTCTCCATCTTGGCTCCCTGAGTACCTGAGGAGTTCTGGCCCAATTCTTTCCAGGGCTCCCAGGACTTAGTGTGGATAAATCTTTGGCATCAGTCCTCTTGGCAGCCTCTCCCTGACATGATTTGGAGAAGCATGTTTACTCTCTTTTAAAGGGAATTAGAAGCATGCCAAAGATGAGGTGAGGTAAAAGCCACAGTGGGAACTGGGTAAGTGAATGTGCCCCCCTCAGTAGATGGCAGGAGAAAAGGGAGCTTTCACACATAGGAGTGTATTGTTGAAAGAATATCAAGTCCTGCTTCTTTAGTTGATGTTCTCCAATATTTTTCTTAAGTGAAGTGATGACCAGAGTATTTTCTCACCTTCCAAGAAGACTGGCATGCACTGCAAAAGATGTAGCACTAGGAAGATGAAGATTAAGGCCACAGGAAACCAAGCAACAAGAAAAGTGGGCCACTTTGCCAGCAGAGGGCGGCAGACCACATTACAAAAGGACCCCATCCACAGCCACTATTCCCACAGGAAGTCCAGGTCTGTAACTACTGCTCATTATGGGGATGCTGAAGGGAGCACACTGAAGTATTACTGTTGCTTCCCTGTTGTTATTTCTCATGGCTCTAATACTAATAGGGAAATGTCAGCATTGCATAGGAAAATAGCACAGGACTTGGGAGAAGCTGGACTCCAGCATTTTCTAGCTATTTGACTTGGTCAACAACCCAGAGCCTCCATTTTCTTTTCAGTGAAATGGAGGGGAAAAAATAATAAAACCAAGAGCAATCTCATGTGGCTCATCAACATCACAGGTTTGCCCTTGGGGTGATGAGTAAAAGGAAAAAAAATCTTTATGCACAAACATTACTTATTTCTCAGAGAAGATGTGGGCTGTGAACTCAAGACAAAAGAAGTGTGTTAACCCCCAAAAGGCCACCTCAGCTTTTCACAGGCTCCAATGCTCAAGAATTCTTTAACCTTATTGCTATTGTTCAAGGCTATTTGGGGCACCGGACTACTGAGATAGAGGGGATTTCTAGGATAGAAGTCCATTCAGGGAGGTACCAAATCCCACTCCATAATTAATGGCACAGAGGAATTCACCCCAATCACAGGTACTTATGTGACGCTGGCAAAAGAGAAGCCAGGAGCCACAGTGCAGAGAACTGATGTGGGGGAAGATTAAGAGAAAGACCAATGGGCGCCTGGGTGGTTCAGTCGGTTAAGTGGCCGACTTCGGCTCAGGTCATGATCTCACAGTCCATGAGTTCGAGCCCCGCGTTGGGCTCTGTGCTGACAGCTCAGAGCCTCGAGCCTGTTTCAGATTCTGTGTCTCCCTCTCTCTCTCTGACCCTCCCCCATTCATGCTCTGTCTCTCTCTGTCTCAAAAATAAATAAACGTTAAAAAAAATGTAAAAAAAAAAAAAAAAAGAGAGAGAAAGACCAAATCTAGGGCTGTCTTTCCCAAATAATCACTGGAAAATTGCAGAACCAATCCTCCCCAGGATATCTCTGGGAAAATATTACTTTGATTGTGTGATTGCATCTTTCACAGAGCATACGAGAGCACTGCCAGGCATTGCAAGGCAGAAGCTAAGAGCTCCAGTAGTTATGGTATGCCTTTATGGGGTTTCTGTGCTTAGTTAATGTTGAAAGAAGCACAAAATTTAAATGCCAAAGTTAAAATCACAAATTCTGGACTAAACTACAAGTCAGAGTTCCAGATGATTTCATTCCATTATGTGACAGGCTATTAATTGCAATCACTGCACAGAATTTTTATTTTAGGACAGCTAAGGTTTCTCCTGCCTGCAAGTCCCAAGCAACATAGTCCCCTCTGCTACAGAAATTACTCTAACCAGTTTTCCCGTCATCTGCCTCACAGTCTTGTTCAAACTGACACCTGAGAGTTAATTTACACCTTCCTATTTTATAAAACAATCCCAGAAGAAGGTACCAAATTCTCTCTCCCATTTGAATTAAAAGCCTAAGTTCTGATTTTCAGTCTCTGCTATGTATTATATAAATGGGAACCCTTGAGGAGGACACTCAGATGAATGTCCCACCAAGCTAGTTACTTTCAAATCTACCTCTACCTCTTCTTTAAAATCCAGCTAACAGGGGCGCCTGGGTGGCACAGTCGGTTAAGCGTCCGACTTCAGCCAGGTCACGATCTTGCGGTCCGGGAGTTCGAGCCCCACGTCAGGCTCTGGGCTGATGGCTCAGAGCCTGGAGCCTGTTTCCGATTCGGTGTCTCCCTCTCTCTCTGCCCCTCCCCCGTTCATGCTCTGTCTCTCTCTGTCCCAAAAATAAATAAACGTTGGAAAAAAAAATTTTTTTAAATAAAATAAAATAAAATCCAGCTAACAAACAAATCATTATAAATAGTGCCTTTTTAGAGAAACGGAAGGTATCACCACTGAATTGTTCAACAAGGAAGTCATTAACATAGGTAGGTGAAAATTAGAACCACCTCTGAATAGTCATGACTTCTCTGAACCTTAGAATAGATATAGGCACCTTTATAAATTGAAGATAATATGTATTAGAATTTGTTTAAACTAAAATATATTTAAGACCAACACAGGTTTCTTCTGAATACATGTGGTATTATGTTTATCACTGACACTGCCTATTGCCTGCCTTCCAGGCAAGTAGGTGATAGTATTAACACTTCCCTGTCCTTCTGAAATTAGGCAGGGCCAAGTGAACTGTTTTGGCCAATGAAATGAGACAGTAAATGCACGCATCACTTCCAACAGAACATCAGAAGAGCCAATGCCTGATTGGTCTGTTCCCTCACCCAGCCACAGTGTCCAGCTATGTAGCCTAAGCCCCGAGTAAGAAAATCATGAATCAAAGGCTCCTCGAAGGCAAAACAGACACGTGGTACCCATGACTGATGTGCAATAAATATTTGCTGTTTTAAGCCACTGAGATTTGGGGGTTGTTTATACTGCAGCATAATCCAGCATAGCCTGACTGATGCCACATCAGAAAATCGTACCTTAATAATGCACCAAGACACAGGCTTTGTAGAGGCAGAGGTCAGGGAAGGTATCACTGGGCAAGGTTACAGAGAGATTTAGTTCTCAAGAAGTGGTAGGAAACTGCAGAAAGAGCTAAGCTTTCAACACTGAAACAGGCCAGTTTCAAAATCTGGCTCTGATAACTATCCCTGATTACAGAGGCAAGTTCTTTAATATCTCTAAGCCTCAGTTTTCTCCACCAGAAACATGAGAATAATAATACCCTCCTTAAATGAGAACCTACATGCTGTAAAACACCTTTCACACAGTAAAATATCAATATAGCTTAAAAATAGCTATTATTATCACTTGTTCTTATAGAAGAGAATCTGAACATGAAAAGTGCAAGAGCAGAATAAACATTTCCACTTGTTCATCCTTAAAAAAATGCTATGTTAAGCACTGACACTTACATTTTCTAGTTAAACAAGCCCTGTACAGGAAATACAACTTTTATGAATAGCAGTGCTGGCATCTTATGAATGCAGAAAATAATGAATATATAGATGTTAAGTACACAGCAATTCGATGATAGAGAGGGATTTATTTATTTACTCAATTTATGAATTTGTCACCTTGAAACTCTTATGCAAAAAAGCCATTAATCCCAATTTGTAAAGTACATGAAACTAGCAACACGAGAGGTAATATAGATAAAGGACAACACAAGAAGAATTAGAATGGCTTTTAAAGCAACATTTGTCTGCTCCCTTCTCATTAAGACTGTTTTAAAAGGTGAGGTATATTCCTGACCCCAAAAATTAAAATTCCATACCCCAATCAATCTGGTTTTGTACATTGAGATATACTGCCTTCCTCCACAAGCTCTAAAAGATTTTATAAACCCTGGGATGAAAGCCAGAGATGAATTTCTTAATAAAAATTCAATTTGCAGGGTTTAGATATTATTTACCTCTTGATTGGAGAGCAATGTGTAAACCTTACCCAGCATGGCTACATAACTTCTTCTTCTGGCAATGGGAGTAAAATTGATTGGATCTTTTCACGAAATAACACATGGGTTGATCCAATTTTTTTTTCTCTCACATATCACATATGGCCTTGCTATTTACTTTCTGTCAAAATAATCCTAGCATGCCAGCCACCAGGCAAAACATAAATTGTTATCTAAGAATTTTCATCTTTGTTTACTAAACGATTCTGTCTATAACAGATTCTTCCTGCTCACCAAATCCACATAGGGCGAAGAAAAGGATAATTTGGGTTTATCCATTTGTTTCACCTTCATCAAAAATCTGCTGACACCAGTCCTTGCTTCTCATTTGTACTAAGGACTCCTTTCCTTATTTTGCACTTCTAGAGCTATTAGTTCTCTTCAATAATCACTCAGAACTTAATTATACCTCCAAAGCCAGAAAAGACACATCTATTAGCCACAACCACATGCCCTCCTCTCAGTCACACAGGCCAGTTGACGGCCCTCTTTGGACTTGGCCATGTTTCAAGTTTCATTGGCAAGACAAGATAGTCCATATGGGCATGGCAATACAAGTGTTTCAGAGCCTAAAGGAAAATCCATCCTATTACGTTCTCTCTGAATTTATCAGTTTAGGTCATAAGTACGTGGAAAGAATCCCTCCTTCTCATAAGGGAGTCATTGCTGGGAATGGGAAGCATGAACACATGTGGCCCTGCAGTGGCATTCCCAGTAAGATGTGCCCCCTAATTGAGCTCTCTGACCAATGGTTGATCATTCAGCTAACCTTAAATTCAGGGAAAAGTAACAATAATAAAAATAAAACACTCAAATATCATAGCACGTTGTAGGATAATCATACAGCACCCACAAGCCCAATAACACTGGGCGGGGGGGTATTTCAAAGTTGAAACCTGCCTTGGATTCTCCCTGGGGCAAGGAGAGAAGATACAGTAAAGGAGACATCGAATTGAAACTACTCAGAAGCCTCCAAGTGCTTCAGGCTGAAAGGTACCAAGCACGATGTAAAAAACTGGCTGGGTAGTCTGCATTTCCTTTGCACTACATCCTGGGGATCTAGTTATAATCATGGTTGTTACTGATCAGAACTGGACTTTGGTTGATGGTGTGTGAAGTGGTATAAGGATGTGTGCTCTTACGTGCAAACGTACACAGCTCATTGACTTTATTCTCAAACTCCTACACAGTGCTCATCAAAACATTATAGGAGCTGCCCCAGAGAGGAATATCCATCCAAAACAGTCAGTTGAAAGATAAGCCAAGGACGGTGTAGCCAGAGAAAGGAATTCCAACATGACAGATGTTTGACTGCTGTAAGTTCAAAAAAGCAAAGAAAATGAGAAACAGAAGCATGAAGCTGAGGTTAGAAAGGCTTCTTTCGTGAAGGCCTTGCCCAAGAGCAGCTGCTCAGAAAGACCAAACTGCCATATAGGCACCTCTAAGAAGACAGTCAACAAGAAGGCTTTACCCTGATGCTAAAGATCAGAAGCTGCAGACATCTTAGTTCCAGCCTAGAACATTACAGGTCAGAAAGAGCTGGTTTAGAAGCCTCTGGTAAGAGATAGTAGTAATAGCTTATTTTGATAACATACAATCCAAATAAAGTTGTGCTTGCTCCTGCTTTAGGACCAGCCTATTTTTAAAAACAAAATCCTGGGATGCCAAGGTGGCTCAGTCGGTGGAGAATCTGACTCTTGATGTCGACTCAGATTGTGATCTTGCTATCGTGAGATCAAGCCCCATGTCAAGCCCCATGTCACTGAGTGCAGAGCCTACTTGGGATTCTGTCTTCCTCTCTCTCTGACCCTCCCCTGCTTGTCCTTATGCACGCACATACACGCTCGCTCCCTCTCGCTCACTCTCTCTCAAAATAAATAAACCTTTAAAATTTTATTTTTTTTTAATGTTTATTTATTTTTGAGACAGAGAGAGACACAGAATGAGCAGGGAAGGGGCAGGGAGAGAGGGAGACACAGAATGTGAAGCAGGCTCCAGGCTCTGAGCTGTCAGCACAGAGCCCTACGTGGGGCTCGAACTCACAAACTGTGAGATCATGACCTGAGCCGAAGTCGGACACTTAACCTACTGAGCCACCCAGGCGCCCCAACCTTTAAAATTTTAAATTAAAAATAAAAATAAAAATGAAATCTCAACTCTGGATCACACCTGAAGATTTTTATTAAGGAAAGCTGGTTGGCAAGCAAAAGAGGTATATATTACAATACACAACACACACTTAAACTTTCTAAAAATCCTCTTTTCTCATCTCTGCTCCTAAAAGTCCTACTTCTTGGAACAGCTGCCCCGTTCTCATTCTCTATTTCTTAACATGCTCCAGAATCAGTAGGCTCTACTTCTCATTAGCCTATCAGCAACTCTCCTGTATTCCTCTGACAGTTTCAGGTTCTTTCTTATGTTCAGTCATCATGCTCTTCAGTGTCTTCAGGTTTTATCTCTGACCATTTCCCCAAGTAGATCCAGTAGCTTTGCAAGGAAGAATCCTGGCTCCCAACAAGACAGAAGAAGGAAAAGGACTATCTAAATTGTTCCCTGAATATTCATTTTTCATTGCACACACACACACACACACACACACACACACACACACAGGTACACATACAGACACTTATACAGCACAGTGATGGGATACATGGAGAAGCTACAGTCATTCAAACATTCACTAATGAACCTACTCTGTTTATCCCACTCTGCAACAGCATCTATCCACTCCCAAGCTGAGGTCATCACTTTGGTTAGCGCCTGGCTATATTAGTATCATATTACTATAAACTAAGTCCCTTGAAACAACACAAATTTATCCTTCTACAGTTCTGGAAGTCAGAAGTCTG
The DNA here is from genome assembly GCF_022079265.1 of Lynx rufus. NCBI lineage: Eukaryota > Metazoa > Chordata > Mammalia > Carnivora > Felidae > Lynx > Lynx rufus. Next base: position 51,688,730 of record NW_025814878.1, on the reverse strand, counting down.
AAGGGGTTAATATCAAGGTGTTGGAAGGGCTTGAGCCTTCTGAAGGTTCCAAGGCAGAATCTGTTCGTTGCCTCCTCTAACTTCTAGAGGCAGCAGGCTTTTGTTAGCTGGTGGCTGCATTACTCCAATCTCTTGTTTCCAGCCTCAATCCACCACTCATTCCGATCTCTTACCTTCCTCTTATAATGACCCTTGCGATTACATCAGACCCACCTGAATAATCCAGAATAAGATCTTTATGATCTTGGAGTGCCTGTGTGACTCAGTCAGTTAAGCATCTGACTCTTGGTTTTGGCCCAAGTCATGATCTCGGGGTTCATGAGTTCAAGCCCTGTATTCTCTCTCTTCTCTCTCTGCCCCTCCCCCATTCTCGTGCTCTGTCTCTCTCTCTCTCAAAAATAAATAAACTTAACAACAAAAAAAAATCCTTATGATCTTAAGAGGCTTAACTGAATCATATCCACAAAGTCCCTTTCACGACATAAGGTAACATTCACAAATTCAACAAATTAGGATGTGGACATGACTGGGGAGGCCATTATTCAGCCTATTACACTATTAGATGTCACAAACTTTATTTAAAAAAATCAGTACAAATTCAATGCAAGACGATCACAAAGAGAAACTGTCAGACTTGCAAAAGATGAATGAATCCATAGTCAACAAAAGTTATGGTTGAGAACTGCTGAAATTATGAGCAAAGCCATTGACAAATGATGATTCAGCAAGATAGAACCTGAAACAATTGAAAAAAAATAGAAAATCAGCAGGAAGAGTAACAGCTGGGTACAGCAAAGAAAAAATTACGGAAATACTACCTGATTAAGAGAGAATCTTGGAAAACTGATGAAGCTCCTCAAATTTTTTGCTTATGATGAAAAATGTGAAATGGTGTATATATGATCACCCAATTGTCTTACAGATTTTTTTTACCAAAAGCAAATCAATCTGGATTCATTCCTTATTGAATCTAAGTTCATTATTATAATTATTGTTAATTTTATTCCAATAAGAAAACTTATTTTCATAAGTTTTTAGTTTTAGTTTTCAAGGCAAGAAGTCAATTTAGGCCTTTTTCATATTTACTAGAACGTTTTGGTCCCTATTCTAAATGGATTCATTTTAAATGGCTATTTTCTTATAAAAATTAGCCTTAGAAAAAAATAGGGGGTTGGGGGAACCCTCCAAAGAAGCCAAAATATAGTCTAAAGCAAAAAGGAAGAGGCCCAAAGCCATAGCACAGCTGAAGGGGGGAAGCTATGGAGACCAAGGTGCTAGGACACCTTAAAAAGAGACCATTTCTCTATCTGGGACAAAGATTTTTCCCCTTATTACAGCCTAGAACTTCAGCTGTGGGGGAAGAAAATCACCAGTCTGGTAAATTTCACACTACAAAGTGATCACAAAAGCACAATGCCATATGGGAAAGTATTTCACATTTCTGAAGGGGGAAATATCTACCGTTTACTGAGTGCCTCCAAAATGCCAAACAGGATAGGATACATTGTCACTAATCCTCCACAAATTAAGTGCAATCCACCATTTACTGAACAAGAAGCTGAGATTCTACAAAAGTTGAATAATTTTCCCAAGATCTCACAGATAGGAAAGAGCAAAGTCAGGGAGCAACTGGAATATTCCCCACCCTACAGCTTCTTTTACTACATCATGTTTCTTAGCATGGTTGCATGTCATAACAGGTGTGCCCATGGTCTCAAGAACCTGCCTTTCCCTGACATAAAAGGACAGATGAGACTGACTGGATGTGTAGGCCATAGAACAACAGAAAGATCAGGAGTATAAAGGGAGAACATCTTGTCTTAGGTCTTCTTCAAGATTTGTCATTTTTGTGACTTTGAGCAATAACAATGTTTAAAACCTCTAAAAAGATCTCTGCTTCCTCTGTAAAATGAGAATATTATTAACACTTGTCCTCATACATTTGTTGATTTCAAGAAGTCAAGTTAAAATTCAGATGAGTAGCTAGTAAAACTCAGTATTAAAGTAACGATAGCCATTTAATGCTAGCCCAATAAAGATACCAATAGGAAGGGGCGCCTGGGTGGCGCAGTCGGTTAAGCGTCCGACTTCAGCCAGGTCACGATCTCGCGGTCCGTGAGTTCGAGCCCCGCGTCAGGCTCTGGGCTGATGGCTCGGAGCCTGGAGCCTGTTTCCGATTCTGTGTCTCCCTCTCTCTCTGCCCCTCCCCCGTTCATGCTCTGTCTCTCTCTGTCCCAAAAATAAATAAAAACGTTGAAAAAAAAAATTAAAAAAAAAAAAGATACCAATAGGAATATTTGGAATGAAACAAGTTAATTCTAAAGTTAAATATGGAAAAATAAACTTGCAAGAATAGTCAAGGATGGTTTTGAACCTACTTTATAACTGGATTATAAGAAAATAACGAATTTGACTCCATAACAATTTTTAATTTCAGCTTGAAAAGAAATCACAAAGTGGAGAAAAACAGCCCCACTATTCTTTCTATTCTTCTTGCATGCCTCAGGTATTTTTACTTGCTATTCTCTCTGCCTGAAAATGCTCTTTCTCCAGCTTGCAAATGTCAAACAGGAGAACCTATCTTCAATACACATAAAGAATCCAATATATCAATCAGAAACTATCAACAACTCAAAGGAAAAAATGGGCAAAAACAGTAAGTCACAGAAAATGAAATACAGGGTGCCTGGGTGGTTCAGTCGGTTAGGCATCTGACTCTTGATTTCAGCTCAGGTCATGATTTCACGGTTCATGAGATTGAGCCCCACAACGGGCTCTGCGCTGACAGTGCAGAGCCTACTTGGGATTCTCTCTCTCTCCCTTTCTCTCTCTGCTCCTTCCATGCTCTCTCTCTCCTGAAATAAATAAAATAAACTTAAAAAAAGAAAGAAAGAAAATGAAATACAATGGTTTTCCTACATGTTAAATATTCAAGCTTTCACAAAATAAGTGAAATTCCAATAACACTATGATTCCACTTTTTAGCAATCAGATTAGAAAAAAACAAAACTTTGACTGCATATTATATTAGAGAGATGAAACAAATACTCTTATAACAATGTTGGTGGGAAGGTAAGTAGAACATACCTTCTGTTTCATTCACAACCTTGGGAACATCCCAAGTGAAATCTGAAATTAGCTCCCGTACACAAAGGGCAAGGAGAGACCCAACAAACAAGCAGATCACTCACTCCAGACTGGTTGGTAGCAGGTTTAATAAGTAAGGGAACTTAAATAAAGGCGTGACTTAAATGGCTACAAGAAAAAGTAGATTTCTATACATACCCCTCAGAACTGTAAAATTTTATATAGAGCCCTTAATGGAGTTCAGTCAGGTATCCATCCAGATGGTCTCAAGAACACATTACTCTCTGAAGGCTGTGTCGTTGAAAACAGCTCCAGCTATGGGCACGGTGTGTAAAAAATATATTCTAGGGACAGGGGAGGGGGTGATGAGCCTCTAATTGCCCAGGTCCAGCTCGAAGATCAACTGGTGGTCATGTCCTCATCTCTTCCAAAATCAACCTCTTTACAGAGAAATTTGGGAGTATCTACCAAAATGTAAATGTACAATTTTTTTTTAAGTTTACTTATTTATTTTGAGAGCAAGAGTGAGTGAAGAAGGAGCAGAGAAAGAGGAAGAGAGAGAAAACCCAAAGCAGCCTCCACACTCTCAGTGTAGCACCCAAGGTGGGACTTGAACTCACAAACTGTGAGATCATGACCTGAGCCGAAACCAAGAGTCTGACACTTAACCGACTGAGCCCACCCCTAAATATACAAATTTTTGACACATAAATTCTACTTATATAAAAATATCTATGAGAAGTTTATATATACGTATTCTAACCCTAATATATACTGCTAAAATACTCTCACATATACACAAACAAGTATGTAAAAGGGAATTAAACGTAACTTTTTTTTGGTAATAGAAAACAATCAGATAAAAATCAAACACCCTTCACTGAGGACCAGTTAAATAAGTGACTGAACACACACATTCTGCAGTCGATGATGGTAGTGAACGAGCTCCAAGTGATATTACTATATGAAACAAATCAAGGTGCAGAACAGAATATATGGCATGCTACCATCAGTGAGTGTTTTAAACGATATGTGAATACAGTTACAGCTGCACATTGTAGGATCAAGGATAGATGAAGACTTTTGATCATGTTCATTATCTACTCAAAAAATTACAGAAAAAATGTTCAAGCAAGGCCTTGGGCAATTATCTGTGATTTTCCTCTGCCAGCACCACTGAGACTTGTTGTTGACACAGATAAGGAAAAACTAAACGTACATCATCTCTCACTGTTCACCGAACACTGAATTCAGCGAAGTCTGAATTCAATGGGAGATATATGATGCAGTGCAAATACACAGGAAGCACAGGAGCTGAAAGACCTGGGTTCAGTTTTCAGCTCCACATCATCAAATCTGTGTAATCTAGAAAAAGGCACTTATACTTCAAACCTCAGTTTTCTCAACTATCAGTAGGAACAAATCTAAAGAGGTTTCCTGTGAGGTTCCAACTGGGTAATGACAAAACTGAAAGCGCCATATCAGTTTAATGTGACACAAACATGCTAGTTAATATCTAATTCATATCTAAGAATTTAGTGCCATATAAACTGAAAGTGACATAAACAAGCTCATTAATAGGTAATTAATTTTTAAGAATTAAGAAACTCAGTGGCCTGAGTAGAAGACAATAATCTGGAAAAATCTTAATGAAGATCACATGGTAATGAGGCTTAAATTTAAAAACCCACAGCTGCATCAGGCAAAGATGTTTAATGTGCCAAAGGAGACAGCACCATCACACATATGTCCAAAGAGTGGGTGTGTGGGTGTGTGTGTGTGTGTGTGTGTGTGTGTGTGTGTGTTTGGGGAAACATAGTATTTTCACCTTTCAGCTTGAACCCCAATCAAGATGTCTGTCTTCTTCTTCGAGGAATTTCATGAATTCAACCCTTCCCTCTGCCCTGACAGATGCTGAACACAAAGCGACACAACCCGGAGGCAGCTGGCTACAGAGCACAGAGCTCAATGAAAGGCAGAAAATTATGACAAGCCATTTCCAGGTGCACCAGAAGCATTTGGTCAAGTAAATGTGAAAGCCAAATTTCCATACAATTGTTAAAAACATGTTATTTATGGGGCACCTGGGTGGCTCAGTCAGTTGAGCTGTGACATCAGTTCAGGTCGTGATTGTGTTGTTTGTGAGTTCCGGCCCCGTGTCGGGCTCTGTGCTGACAGCTCGGAGCCTGGAGCCTGCTTCAGATTCTGTACCTCTCTCTCTCTCTCTCTCTCTCTCTCTCTCTCTCTCTCCCTCTCTCTGCCCCTCCCCCACTCAAACTGTCTGTCTGTCTCTCTCTCTCTCCCCCCCAAAATAAATAAACATTAAAAAAACATGTAATTTAAAAATCTAAATTTGACTAACCTCAAATAAAAACTGAAAAAAAAAAACCCTGCAAATAATACTAAGGACCCTAATATAAGGAAAGGATACTACACATGAAGTAAGAATGAATAGAATGACCAGTAGAGAACATAAAAGTCAAAAAAAAGGAGGGATCAGACAAATCTGGATATGAGGATTTTAACATCTATCTGCAAATTCTGGAACACTTCTGTCATCAGAAGTTATGTTTCTAGGTTCTCTGCCTTTGAATCTGGGTTGACCTTAGTGAGAGTGACTTTCCTAGTCATGGACCTATGAAATCATAAAAGGCCCCGTGCTCAGAGGGCTCCTTACTGCAATCTTCAGATTCTTAGCAACAAAGGACTCACATTTTCATTTTGTAGTGCCACCCCCCCCAAATTATGTAGCCAGTCCTGCTTCTGAGCCTGGGTCACAAAAGGCAATGCAGTGTGCACTTGGTTCTCTGGGACACTTACGCTAAAGCCTTAAGCCACCACATGAGCACTCTGAATTAGTGTGAGGCCATCATGCTGTGAAGAAACTAAACTATCCCACCCAAGGAGACTACAAGTGCTGAGTCTACATGAAGAGAGAAGTGCCCAGCCAGCACGCAGATGCCCTAGGTCCCTGATGTTCCAGTTCCAGAAAACATAAGACTGTAAACACAGGAGACCTAGAGCCAGAACTGCCCAGCTGAGCCCTCCAAATTCCCAATCAGAAATTGTCAAACCTAATATAGTAGCTGTCAATGTTCTATGACTTTAAACTTAGGCTGATTTTTTATTTTTATTTTTTTTTAATTTTTACAAAACAACAGTTAACAGGAACAGTGGAATATGCCAGACTAGATTGTATACCTTAAACCTTAAGTTCCTAATCTTTTTTATGACTAAAGGAGAAAAGAGCAGGTAACAAAGAAAAGAGACACTTTCTTTAGCCCCTTCTCTAGCTATTAGCCATGAAACAAGAAAGGGAGTCAGTTTGGGAGAGCAACTAGGCTTGGAACCCAAGAAACAAAGTACATCCTGACCAGTCAGTGCCTGGAGTGGAGCCTCATCCTGGAGCCCAGTGAGCCAGGGATGCATCAACCCCAAGAGCCTTAACTGAATGAGATAAAAAGAGTGAAAAGAGACCTTATCTTATTAATCTAAGTAATCTCCATTTGCTTTGTGTGTCTCCTGGGATCAACCTCACACTGCTGAGCCCTTCTGAAACTCCAACCTCTGAAGTGGTTTGCAGGACTAAGGGATAATGGCAACCATTCATCAAGAACTCATCGTGAGCCAGACTCTCCACCTACACTTGCTCTCATTCCATAAACAACACCATGGAGAGGGTTTTATTGTACCCATTCTAGGAGTTAGGGAAGGAAGCTTAAAGTAATGAGGTAACTTTATAAAGCTGATGTCTACTGAATGCTGATTATGTGCAGCTTCTACTGTGTGTTCCACATGCATTATCCCACTGCTCCCTAAAGTAGGGAATAACACCATCCTTGTTTTACAGCAGATGATACATATTTCAGAGGTTAGATAACTTGCCCAGAATCAGAGTGGCCTTGAGAAAGCAATCCTCCTCAGACCCTCTCTTCTATGGTAACTCCAAAGGCCAGGCTTTGCCCACAGGATACCTTGTTGCCTCTTTGTAAAGCTCCCTCTTTAGAAGAGGGAAAGAGAAGTGAAAAACCATGGGAATATATCCCCAAAACCAAGAGCATACTGTACACACTGTACGTTAGCCAACTGACAATCAATTATATTTTTTTTAAAAAATTGGAAGAGGGAAGGAGAAGCAGTGCCCCTAACATCAAGACTATGGTCTTTGTAGGGTGAAAGGGGACATGTCCCTCAACTCTCATGGCCATGTTATAAGATTATTGAAAGGCACAGACTTTACAGGTTGGGAGATGCATGAAACATATTTTATAACAGACTATTATAAAACTTCACTGAGTTCATTTTGTGCCCCACAAGGGCTCCTGTCAATGGAGTGTGCCATTCAGTTTAACAGTAGGAAATGGTATAGTATAAGATCTGGCAGCGGCCTAGGGAGAGCTCTCTGGAAACATAGGAGCTCATCTTGCCTCTACTTGCATGAAATGTCTTTACATTCCTGTAGACCTACCTGACTTCTGTGTGGTTCCACTTCTCTAAGACAAGGCAGCTGTACTATCCTGGTTGGGTCTAATCACCACTATGCAAGTGACATGAAGCAAAAAGAAGTCTAAACTTTTTCTGTCTTTTGGCTTATATTCACAGGTTTTTTATAACTTTCAGAGCCAATTTTGTTGGCAGTTCCTAAGGTTAGCAGCATCAACCCCATCAAACACCTCTTTTCTATCTCCTAGATGGGATCTTACACCGTCTATTCCCAATCACTGCTTCTTGCTTATTGTGTAAATTGCATTTATCACTCTAAAAGGACTTGAAACATCTTGACTGTTTTCTTCTTTGCGGAACTTGAAATGCATCGATTTCAGTTGCTACAGCCCTAGCTATATGTTTATTATCTGTCACTTCTAGTTTACTTAGAAGTTGCCTCTATAGAACCTAACAGTCTAAAACTAGTTCACAAAAGAAAGAGAATCAACAGTCATATTTCATCCAAATGTTGACACTTGCCACCCACCTTCCCAATTCTACTCAGCATGTTTCCACTGGAAAGACCCCGGCATCAGAGGACTTTCTCTCCTTCAGTGGCCATCAGAAAAGCCTTCTAAATGCCTCCACTTGCTAGAAGAGAACAAAGTTGTCAAATTCAGATCACAAATTCAGACCTGTGACCAAATTCAGAAATTCCTGGTATTTCTCTCACCATCATGAAGTATGTTACACAGCAAAGCCATGTGAACCTCAGTTTCTAGGACCCCTATAAAGTCAAGAATATCTTTACTCCAGTTAGGTCCTCAGAAATAAAAGCAGGTCTAGAGAAGGAAGGGTAGGCTTTGAAGCCAGATGGATGTGTTGTTGGAAAAGTCATTTAACTTCTTTTGAGGGGTAGTTTTCTTCTCTGTAAATGGTATAGATCAAGGTTCTGTAAGAATTAGAAATAATATCTGAAAAAAACTTGTTTTCATGCTTAACAGATAGAAGGTCCTCAGTAAACAGTAGCTATTATTGCTATTTAAAGAAACTAGTATAATAGCTTTCTTTTATTTATTTTTAAATATTTATTTTTGAGAGAGGGGCAGAGAATAAGCAGGGGAGGGGCAGAGAGAGAGGGAGACACAGAATCTGAATCAGACTCCAGACTCTAAGCTGTCAGCACAGAGCCTGACGCAGGGCTCTAACTCACAAACTATGAGATCACAACCTGAGCTGAAGTCAGACACTTAACCGACTGAGCCACCTAAGCGCCCTTTTAATGGCTTTCTTTTAAATGTTAGTTTTATTTTTAACAAAGTCACACCTGCACATATTTTAAGGGGTAAAATGGGGCTATCAATTTTGTTATAAAAATGCTACTCTTTATGTTATGCTTGCTTCCTATTTGAAATGCAATGACAAACTGTTTTCTAAATTGGTTGGATCCATTTACACTCCCATGAGTCCATAGGCTCTTTGATTCTGGAAACTCTTGTCCTTCAATACTGAGATATTTTAAAAATTATTTTTGGGCACCTGGGTGGCTCAGTCGGTTGAGCATCCAACTTTGGCTCAGGTCATGATCTCACAGTTTGTGAGTTCAAGCCCCACGTCAGGCCTTGTGCTGACAGTGTGGAGCCTGCTTCAGATTCTCTTCTTCCCCCCCCCCCCCCGCCTCTCTCTCTCAAAAATAAACATTAAAAAAAAATTTTAATAAATAAATAAAATTATTTTTGGTCTATATTCTGGCTTATTTCTTCAATTTTATCTTCCCACCCTTCTGCTGAATTTTCATTTCTTCTCTCATAGTTTTAATTTTTAGAATCTCTTACAGTTTTCTGAATGTTACTTTTTATAGCCAGTATTTTTTTTCTCTATGGCTGCAATATCTTCTTTCATCCCCCTGGTTAATAATTTCCTTTGGTCAGGGGTGCCTGGGTGTCTCAGTCAGTTGAGCGTCCAACTTCAGCTCAGGTCATGATCTTGCAGTTTGTGGGTTGAAACCCTGCATTGGGCTCTGTGCTGACAGTTCAAAGCCTGGAGCCTGCTTTGGATTCTGTGTCTCCTTCTATCTCTGCCCCTCCCCTGCTCATCCTCTCTCTTTCTCCCTCTCTCTCTCTCTCAAAAATAGACATTTTAAAGAATTAAATAACATTAATAATTTCCTTTGGTCATATTTTTCTCTTCCTATTGTCTTCCTAGTGCCTATTCCCTCCAAGATTGTTTTTCAGGTTGTTTCCGTCTCCATCAGCCTTACTGGCACACTTTCCTAAAAGGTTAGAAGATCCCTGGTTGTCTGCCTCTAAAAGTGTCGCACCAACAAGTTCATTAAAGCTCTGTGTGCATGGGTGAGACTTGGCAACTTTGTTCTGTCTAGTCATCTGCCTAGGTGTTTCACTGGCCGCCATTCAATGTCAGGAGATGAAGGTCTTTCTCTTGCGCTGGTCAGATTTTTCAGATCAGACTCTTCCAGTCTCCTACATATACATATAGATGAAGTCTGACTCCATATTCTGGGAACGAGTAGAAAAAATGGACAGGGAATGTATCAGTATGCGAGTATTCACTTAATCTCCCCGTTTTTAGTATGGTCCTGCATAAATAAACCTAGTTTCCTGCCAGGGTAGGTGAGAGGCAGTCACCTGGTTGTGCAAAGTGGGAAAGAAGGTCTTAAGATCTGTTTCTATGTTAATTTGGAAGATACTTTATTTCTTCCCAAAACAGTTGAAAAGAAGGTAGTTGGTCCTGGTTGAGTTGACTTTGCTCCATGAGAAGGAAAAAAAAAAGTCCAGATGTGTTCTATTTCTTGCTCCACCTTCTTCTAGGAGGTCCTCTTCAGATGGTACAAGTCAACTCAACACATGATATCTATATTCCAGCTCACAGGAAGAGAGGAGAGAGAAATTGGAGGAAAATTAACTTCTTTTCTAAGAGCCTGACTCATCACATCCTATTAGCTACAATTTATTCATGTAGCCATCTCTCCCTGAAAGAAAGATTGGGAAATGTCATTGCTAGCTGGGCTGTACATGCTTAGCTAAAACACGGTGATGAGGGGGTTCCAAAAGGCAGAAACAGAGATTGGATTTGGAGACAGGAGCCTTCTCAGCTGTAGCTTCTCAAACAGATTTTCAATCAGTCCTTCTGTTCTTAGCCCTACTTCCACTTCCCCTTCTAGAAGAACCTGTGACACTAATCTGTGACAGCTTTCTTGGGGTTTTGTAGTGTTAATAAGATTGCTTTTTTAACTTTTACAACTGTGGGCCAGGATTCAGAATTCTCAAATCCACTTTACTTTTTGGAGATAATCCACCTGTTCTCTAGTTTCCCAAATTTCCTGGCTGTTGTCTTCTTCTGATCTCCTTTTCCTTGAAGATGTATTCTTTGTGAAATACAATCTTTTATTCTTATTTTAGCGGGACTGGGGAGGGAATGGTGGTTAAATATGTGTGCTCCATCTGCCAATTTTAAACAACTATGATTTTACCAATACTGATTTTTAATCAGGATTAAAGGTGATAGGCATCTACTTTCGGTCCTTTCATTGGTTGCCTTTCATTTACTCATTTATTCATTCCAAAGGATTTAAAGTATCTGTTACATGGCAGTCATTGTGATAAACACTGAAGAGACAGTGGCTTTATCAACCTTAGAGCCCAAAGAAATAAACAGACAGTAAATACATTTTAAAAGTCACATCTCGGTGGCTCAGTTGGTTAAGCACCCAACTTCAGCTCAGGTCATGATCTCACGATCAGGTTCACGAGTTCGAGCCCCATGTTGGGCTCTGTGCTGACAGCTCAGAGCCTGGAGCCTGCTTCAGATTCTGTTTCCCTCTCTCTCTGCCTGTTCCCCACTCATGCTCTGTCTCTCTCTAACTCTCAAATATAAACATTTAAAAAAAAAAAACTTTAAGAGGTAAACATGCAATAAAAACTTAAGAAACATTCAAAAATAAAACAGTACACTGGGCTAGAAAATAGAGTTAAGAGAAGGCCTCTTTGATGTGGTAACACTTGAGGTAAGATTTGAAAAAGACCTAGAAGCCACCAAAGCAAAGTACATGTGCTATGCTTGCTTTGTTTCAGGAATTAAAAATATGCTACTGTGATCTTGCGGCTTCCCACTTTTATAAATTCCTACTTTCTGACTGCCAAATAGTACCACAAAGTTTTTTCTTGTTTTTCTTTCTCAACTTATAGTTGGTGGTGGTATAATGACATTACCCTCTGACTCAAAAGATAGTTCACATTTTAGTTCTGCCATTTTCCAGCTGTGTGACTCAGCCAAGTTTTTCAACTTCTCAGAACTTAATGTCCTCAGGTAAAAAGTGAAAAATTATGGAAGGCTTATAGTGAGAATCAAAGCAGATGATTCATGTGGAAGTACCTGGCATATAGCAGGTACTCAGAAATTGTTGAAACTAAATCTAAATATTGAACACGTTCTCAGGTACATTAATGGATTCTTCCCTAAACTGGCAAAAGACCCACCAATTCGTTTTCTACTCAAATAATGAGAAAAAGAAAAAAAATCTGTGAATGTAACAAACAAGTATTTTAGGGAATGAAATCAGAATGAATGGGTCAGATCCATGTCTCTCCCCGCTTAGAATCACATCTGATGGTGATCTTCAGAAGCATGTTGTGTAAGGCAGTAGCTATGCCCCCCGACATCTGTTTCAAGGGTGGGATGTAACATGCCTCAACATTCTACCCTCCCATAACCTATTACAGAAATACAGCTAATGGACTTATCTAATGTGCTTTGAATAATTCTCCTTTGGCAGCATGTATAAACTTTTGGGAAGTGTAAGTTCCATAAGTTTAAATTTGAAGTACTCCAGTTTATTTTTCTATAACTTAATGTCTTGAATACTGTGTAATGCCCCTGGTGATATTATTTAGACTTAATTCAAGAAACCTTGATCATTCACTTCCTAGACATACAATACTTTGTTAATGTGCTGGGAGGTATACAAGGATGAACTTAATATTTATAATCTAAAATTACAGACAGTTCCAAAAGTCCTTTTTCAATGATTGGGAGAGCACTTAATAATCTTACAACATTCCAGAGTAATCACTGTGAATATCAGTTACTATTCTATATGGTCATACTTGTAAGGAACGGCTGAATAACGTCTATAAAATACAAAATAGTAGCAAAAGATTGAGTTATCTTCTCACTCAGTTCTATGTGGAACTTGGGAGCTTGATATTGTAGTAATCCAAATCCTGAGAGAACTACCCTTCAGATTCTGAAGTATTCAGGAGCCAGGCCTGTCCATTTTTGCATTCTTAGTATCTAAAATCAGGTGTGGTATGCAGTGTGCACTTAAAAAATGTGGAGGGTTGAACACAGAGATGACTGTCTAAGGCCTTCTTTTTCTATTTATTGCCCTAGAAAACACAGAGTGGTAAACACTGACATTAAAGACATTCCACTATAATACTGAAACTTAGCATTTGCCTTGCACACAGTGATGCTACCATTTCCACAGCAGCATGTATAAGTGTGAATAAAGGGTTAATATCAGGCCTGGCTGAGGCAGGCCTGTCTGAGAATGACCTCCTGCCTCCCATGGCCTTGTTTCCTTGGAAACAGTAGAGTTAAGATAAATGGGGAACAGTTGTCTCTCCCTCTGTATTGTGTAAAACAAAAACCTGGGCTGAGGGATCTGTGAGCTGGCATGCAGACCTCAAGCTTGATGAAAACCATATACAAGACTGGTGGGGGAAGTGGCCTCTTTGTGACAAGGTGACCCCACCCACCCTGACTCTCACACCTTGGACCTGTGTGAGTGAGGGGGCAAACAAAAAGCTGCTACTAAGGTAGCTGCTAGGCATCCCCATGAGCTGATGACACTGTCTCCTTGCTGGTCTTCGGCTGTGTTTCCTTCCAGGAAGTTCAGTAAGAGTTGTATTGATTAAAGCCTGTCTGTGTCTCCTGAGTCTGATTTGCCAACTCGAATTCATAATGGCAACTGAGCTGACGCAGTCAGTAATCTTCACAAATGGCTCTCCTGCTCCCAGATGTAACTTTCAGCACAGAGAAGGGGGAGTTAAAAAAGAAAAACAAAAGAGAAGAAAAATCTCCAATACTGTGTTCCCCAAGATGGAAAATAAAAGCTTCTCAAATATTGGGGGATGCCATGAACCCCAGGCAAAACGCAGACCAGCTCCCAAGAGGTCAGCACGCTTGATGGTCACATCCCAGCAAATGAGAACGAAGGGGATTAAAATTAATCCAAGTGCCAACGTCTGGTGTAGGCACTGCACAATTTAAACTGCATTACCAAAGAAAGGCCATTTGGGAAAGGAAGTGCAAAAGAGAAAAAGCAGGATAAGGGTAATTTGACGACTAGGAAAAGGTCAAAGGGGCATATTCGAGAAGGTCCCTCTGGATCTGTGAAATAAGAGGGGATAAAAGCACATGCATGTTCACTGAAATTAAAAACCCTTTTAGGTTGTCTTCTCTGCTAAATTCTTAGGACTTGAATGATTTTAAATTCCTGAAAGCAACTCCTTCCCCTCTGAGTGAATGTTTAGCCACTTTAATGTGCTTTACCTGGGACTTTTGTATGTGCCTTCAAGCTAGGAAAAGAGTTTTAAGAGGGTCTAATTCTCCTTTCAGGCATATGTATTTTTTCGAGCACCAAACAGAGTCCACAAGCCAATGAAGACTAAAGAAGCCATGCAAGTGACATCAGACAGAGCACCACCCAAAGGACTTGGTTCAGAGCACTTATGACCATCTTTACTACCGTTGATTCATTATCATTCATTTTTTTAATGTATTGAGAGCCCACCATGAGCAAATCAAATTGGCCCTAAGTTTCTTCTACTTAATTTATTCCATGTGTCTAGTTCCAAAGAGAAATGTGCTACAGGTCATTACTCTCCACATATTTAAAAACATCTAAACAACCTACAGTGGATCAATTCCAAGAAATATTGATAGTTTTAGTTATAGCAACATAAAATTAGCATACATGTCTTTGAAATGATACCTCTCCCTCCAATAAAATCCTATATGCAATATATTTAAAGTAGCCTAATCGTGCTAATACTATTTTAAGAAAAATTGCTTATATTCCTACAGCCCTTTATATGTCTAAATACCTTGCATAAATCATCTCATTTTTATTCTCAATAACCCTGCAAGGTAGCAAGGCAGATATTATTATTATTCGGCTGTCCTAGAAATACAAAGTAGTTTAAAAGTGCCCATAAGAAGACAGAAAGTTGTTAAAGGACCTTAAACGACAACCCAGATAGTCTGATTTCTAGCAAAATCCTTTTTCTACTATACAACTTAATAAAAACACAAGTTTTTTTCAGTTCACTTCTACAAAGTTTCAGTTAATAAAAACAAATAAAAGTTGTTAACTATCTCCTCTCAGAAATAAGGTTACTAAGTAATTTGTAGGGGATTATGTAAAAACTCAAGCTTTTGAGAAACACAGAGCCATTTTTGTGATGCTACTGGGTAAGGAATTCATTCCATTTCTTTTTTATTTCCCAGGAGGGATTTACTAGACAAATACCAAGTTTAAAAATCCATATAGCTCAAGCAAAGTTCAAAAAGTTTAATTCCAGCAATATGAATACTTTAATTTCCTGAGAATAATTTTTTTTTCAGAAATCAAAATTCAGACCCACTTCCTTTAGTATGCTGCATTCTAACAGTTTACCAAGCTCCATATTTTGTTTCAGAACAGATCTAGTGGGCATTGTAACCCTTTGAGGTAATCTTCAGATTTGCTCTGAATTCTACTGGAAGATTCACACTTTTATAGTTGGGGGCAGGGGGGCAGGAATTAATGACTTCTGTAAAGGATAGAAAAAAGTATTTATAATGGGATTTAGGGGCAGGGGCTTTGCAATTAAAAATACCATTTAAACATTTTACTTAAATCCAACCAAACTGGAGTGTCAGCACAATTCTATTCGTTAATTTTGACATGATTTACTGAGTAAAATCCCCTTAAGTCAGAAGCTGACCTCCACAGCATTCAAGCTTCCTGTGGGATCAAAAGGAATAATAAGAAACATGTTACTACTGTAAAATAAGCAAGTCTGGTGTTGCGCCATAGGTCTGTTCCTATGTTGTCAAATAGACAAGAATGCAGCAAATACTCAGCAATAACAAAATAAGTGTCCAGAGACCTTTTTCCAACCAACAAGCCGACAACTCAGCAACTTCAAACAGATTTTTTTTTCTTCCAGAGCCAATTCACTTGCAGTGTAGGCTGATAAAGCAGTATTAATCTCCTGCTTTAAATCAAGTTTCTGTCACTGGGCTCCATTAATCTCCCCCCTGTTATCAAGTGTCTCCATGGCAGGAAATTATATTTCTAAATTGAATTTTGTTCTGTTTCGATGTAGTAAGAAATATTTTCCAGACTACTAATAGGATGCATAAAGATTGTGACTCTGACAATACCGTTAGATAAATAAAAGCTATAAATTAAACCCACCTTCATTCACTAGCAAGCATAATAGCAAAATAGAAAGCATTGATTACCTGGAAAGAGTAATCAAATAAAAGATTTTAAATGAAAAGTGAGGTAGCAGATGGTTAACTTTTTAATTTACCTTTTTATAGCAATTGCCCATAAAAGTAAAAAGAAAAAAAAATCAATCCAATGAGTCTCCTGGTGCTAATAAAACACATATTGATTCTCAGTGCATATGCTTACTCTACAAGATGCTCAAACCTGGTTCTACCACTGGTAATAGAAGCAGATACTGTTTACGAGCACTTCAGTGGAGACAAATTTACAGTAAAGCAA
Organism: Lynx rufus; assembly: GCF_022079265.1. Lineage (NCBI taxonomy): Eukaryota > Metazoa > Chordata > Mammalia > Carnivora > Felidae > Lynx > Lynx rufus. Next base: position 51,672,418 of record NW_025814878.1, on the reverse strand, counting down.
TGTCTCTGAGCTAGATTTATTATTAAAGAACAAAACTTTATAACCACAAGCAACAAAGAGATTTCATTTTACGGTGAGGGATCCACTCATAGGAGGCCAAGACAACTCAAATGGCAATTCAGTCACTGGAAGAGGCCTTCAAAATTACAGTCTCCCTTTTTGTCAGTGAACAATAGTGATTTCAAGAAGGTTTAGTTTTTTTTTCCATTGATATAAATTTCCTTGTACTGCCTCCCTTAATACAGGTCTAGTTTCTCATTGACAGTAACAATTTGGAAAAAATCTCTTCAACCACTTACTGAAAACATGGTCCCAAGGTGGTCCATTAAAACTTCGCATACTTAAAGCAACATGGCATGAAAGAAGCTTTTCATTGTGCATCAGTGTAAGGGGCTTATAGAAGACGTAATTAATGCTATCTGACAAATGTACAGAGGAATGTGGGGAAAGTCTCCCAGACAGAAGAGAGATGAATGGATACCAGCACCTCTTTTCTACTCTAACCTACAGATTTTAACCTGAATAGACAAAATAAATGGATCAAATCACTATACCCTCTTTAACTTCACATTCAGAAAACCATACTTCAAACAAAATTACCATGGTGATTTAAACCACTGTTACATACACTATCTTCATCAATTTAGGTATTTTCAGGTCTCATTAAACATGTAAACCTTATTTATAATGAGTAAGAGAATAATAACAATGTGAAGTCACAGAACTTAAAGTTTACAAAAGTAAAACTGAGAATCTGATGAAAATTATAAAGAATACCTTCAAAATAATAAATCAATATTAACCAGAACTAGAAAGCAAACTGAAACAGAATAAATTACTTTCAAAAGAAGAAATGCAACATGTTTTTATAAATAAAAGCAGGTAGTAAAAAGAGAAGTCAGCATTTGAAAAACATAC